>NC_138886.1:62483867-63793867 GCF_965194825.1 Balaenoptera physalus
AATGTCCCATTAACATTTCATCAGATAATTCACATATCATTTCTGAAATATTGATTAAAATGCAATACCAATGAGGCAATGAACACTTTAATATCTACCCACTAAAAGCAAATTTGTGAACTCTTATTAATATTTCATTTTCAAAAGTGAATGAGATACTTAACTTCTTTAACAGATTAATATCTCAGGCTCTAACAACATTTGGAGCCCAGCAAGCAGAATTCAATCTACACTTCTATTTACTTCCATTCTGATGCCAGCCCTGATGAACCCCAGCCTCACTGATCACAATTTCCTCTTATCTTCAATGGCACTGTGGTCTATTCCACACCATTTAATACTTGCTCACTCCTGTACTGTGGGCTAATCTTTCATATACGTCAGTATTTCCTTCTTAGTAGAATTATATAAATTACTTACGGAATGAATAACATTATATTGAGGATGTAATAGTTATTGATAGAATTTGTTGATAGATTAGAAAGACACTGATTGCTGTGTGTTGATGAAAACAACAAACGTGGATTATCTATTGTATGCTAGGAACTGTGTTCAAATGTGGGATAAAAAGACAAACAACCTGTATTCCTTCAAATGGGGATCACAGGCTGGAAAAATCAGAAAGTAGACAGATGGATACATAGTTAGGAGTTAAAGTGATTGAGAGACAGACAGGCATGTTGATAATTACTACAATAGAAAAACATCATGATAGCAAGTAATGTGGAAGCTCCAAAGAGGTTCTGTTAGTGAAAGGAATAAAACCACTCATCACAGAGAGGGCTATTTGTTAACTGTAAAATGTTTCAAGGTCAAACTTGAAGAATAATTCGAGATCATGCAAAATTAAATTGACACAACTTTTTAAAGAATCATGGAAATAAAATCAATATTAGGTTATCTCTAATCTGAGTTGAACAAAATACTGATGTCATTATAAGATATTTGTAAGGTATTCTGCCCTAAAGGACTTGATTCTGAAATATAATCGTCAAAATCAAAACTGGTTCATTCATTTAATGAATGAATACTGAGTCCATACTTTACTCAGACAACATGCTGAGGTGTTGGGAAAGAAAAGTGAGCAAGATAGATCTAGTCCTGTCCTCATAACAGTATTTCCCTTTGAACAAAGTTGTGCTTATCTTGGTTGGTTCAGTATACATCTAAAATATCAAATAATTATAGTTACATTTTCTTTATAGTAATAATAATATATGCATGTTATGGAAAAATTAGAAAACAGAAAAAAGTGTAAGAAACCTGTAAAATCATCACTTTGATACTTAATAATTTTATTTTTTCTTGAATACCTCTTTTTTAAGTTTAAATATCATATTTTAAACCCTGATATCTTACTCTATATAGAATTTTTATCACATTTTCATATACCTTTATGTTTTAATTATTCTCCCCATAAATCTTCACAAGCATAAGTATTATGTTTCATATTATTCCAATTCATTCATTCAACAAATAGTTGTTCAGGGCATACTACACTCCTGACACCATTCTATATGCACTGATACAGCAGGGAACAAGGCAAATAAGTTTCTTGCTCTCAGGGATCTCTCGTGGCTCATATGGCTTTGCTATAATTCTTTTATTCACTGTTTTTGAACAACTATTTATTATTTATCCCTAGAATAAGAAAGCGCAATGAAAGTCTTGTATAAATATGTCATCAGACACTTGATTATTACCTAATGATACAGTTCTTGAAATGTCACAAGTCATAAGCATGTATAGTTTAATATTTTGATCCATTCTGCAAAATTTCTTTAAAGAAGAATTTCATAAATATCCACATGCCCACCTGCTGTGTATGAATGTGGACAGCACTACATACTCAAGACTATTAAAGATGTTTTTAAAAGTCTTTGCCAATTTAACGGTCAAAAAACAACATCCGAAATTGACTTTATTTATTATAATATTGCATAGATTTTCTTAAATTCACTGGTAACATGTATTTTTATTTTTTAAACTGTCTGTACAAACCATTTTCTCATTAGTCAACTGATGGTATCTTTAATGGATTTGTAAGTGCAATTTGTGTGGTTTAGTCTGTAATTTTTATAAATATTTTCCTTTTAATAAAATGGCTTTGTGCTGGAAAAGTGCTTGCTTACTTAAGTCAATTACTTACCTCTTTTTATAGAGATTTACACTTTACACTAACTGCTTTAATCCATTTGTTTTTCTTATTGATATAATGTGTGAGATAAATACCTAACTTGATTTTCTCCCCCATCGTCACCATCAGCACAGCAGCAGCATCATAAACTCATTCTCTTTATTTCCAGGAGGCAAATATATTTTTTCTATTTCATGTCTCATGACATAAGGTAGAACGTCTAAAACCATGTTCATAATAGTGGTGATAGCAACAACGATGGTCTCATCTTGATTTCAATAAAAATTACTAAAGTATTTACCTTTTAACTGCAGTGCTAGCTGTTGACTTATATGTGCATTTTTAGTGAAGTTAAGGAAATAGTCTTCTGTTATTAGTTCATCAAGAGTTAATTTTTATCAGAAACAGGTATTAGATTTTCTTAAATGCCTTTGAAGCAGTTACTAAAAACTTCTCGGTGCTTTTACTTACTTATTGACAGACTATAATATTCATTTTCCTAAAATTAAGTTCCCATTTGTATATCCTAAATAAATTCTTGATTAAGATTTATTATATTTTGATAAGCTACTGAAATTTATTTACCAGTATTTTATTTAAAGTTTTTGTATCTATATTCCTACATAAGATTTGTGTGCACTTTTGTTTTTGTGCACTGTCTTTGTGAGATTCTGGGATTAGGGTTTTTAGAGCTTCATGCAATAAATTTGAAAGAATTCAACATTTTTCTATGTTTTAGAATGTAATTTAGAATGTTAAGTTTCTAATAATTGTAAAAGTTAAGTTTATTAGGGTGCCCAAGTCTCTCATCAAATACTGAGGATCACATTTGGACTCCAAAGAAAACCAAGAATTGCTATATATATTGCTATATATATATATATATATATGTGTGTATATATATCAGAGGTTTCTCTTTAATGTAGACATTAAATAAGGCATAGTTAACACACAGCACAGATTTTACACCTGCCTTTCCATACCAGTATAATATTTGTTTTATGTTTCTTTTGTGTGTTTTGCTTTGTCTCGTTTTAACACTACTCGATAGTGTAATAATTCTAGTCCGTGGTTATATGGATTGGGTTTATTTATCAGTTTAAAAAGAAATCGTTTTACCATATTCTTTTTAAATAACTAACGTGATTCGTACATCTTTTAGCTGTTCCTTGGCATTAATTATTCCCCAGAAATTAATTGCTGTGAATGTATAATTAATGAATTAATTGAAGGTGAGGTGTCACTTAAGTAGTTGGCAGATTGTCTTTAAACTAATAATCTGTTTTTCAACTATTTGCACTTATTTCAAGGTGCTACTTTCTTTTTAATGTCTTTAAATCTCAGATAACCTCACATGGAATAGGCTCTGTGGCATGACAAACTTAATTAGAAAAGAGGAAATATAGTGCGGTAGAACTTATGAGAACACAACATTTTCAAAGTTTAAACTGGTGACTTTCACATTTATGAGGGAAACACAATATTGTATTCTTTATCTTGCAGGTCATGGGTTACTTGCACATATGCGTGCGTACATGACTGACGTCACTTGGCTCAATGAACAATACCAAGTTATCAAGGCATCCATGAGAACTGCATTTATGAAATTCATTAAGTTATTTCCTGTTGTATATATTCCCTTGGCACTTCCTTCCATTTAAAAAAAGTGGAATGATTTTAATTTTCTTACTCTGGAATTTCTCCAATTTGACTTGGTCAACATAATTAATTCCTGTCGTGTCTTTTGAGTCTCAGTTTCTTCAAATTAAATAGGTTCAGTTGGATTTGATGATTTTGAGATCTGATCCCCATGTAACATATTATAATTAATAGGTGATGAAATTTATGGACATTGCAGACCACATTAATGACCTAAAGGTGAATTCAGGGTTTGGTTTTTGTTTTTTTTTGCTTACCTGCATTTATTTATAGATAATTCATTTAAATCCAGTAACTCTGAGTATCTTAATATGGAAAATAAAGATAGTAATAGACCCTATGTCATAGGATTGTGGGGAAGTTAAAAAAAATACATTTGCAAATACTGTTATAGTATCTAGCATGTGGTGGGTACTCAATAACTGTCATTAAAATAATTATGATTCTTTCTCCACATTGATGGGGATGTTTTTAATCAAGTACTAATATCAATGAGGGCATTGCATCCTATAAAATATATTTTTTAAAAAAGAGCTATGATCACAATCTATATCATTATTTTTAGTTAAATTTTATTCCAGACTCGTGTACAATTTTTGGAAACATTTAACAAGTCTTCATTTTAATCCTTACATCTTTATTGTAAGATGACTAAAATGTTATAGGCATAGTGTGGCTGATTTTGAATAGCAATTTAATAGTCTTATGATTTTATCTTGCAAAAGCTAATACAGTGAGTGCTAAATTAACGTTAAGTGGCTTTTCAGTGGGCTGAAAGATTATTCAATGAGTCATTACTAACTGAGCAAAGTCCACATGAAAAAACAACTCTGTAAAATTCTGGGGTATAACTTTAGCTACTAAAATTGAGTCAAATTTTTGAATAAAGAGGTAGTAGACATATGAATCAAATTTACAAGTGACACAGAACTGGAGATAAAAATCAGGAAAATAAGAGGTTAGAATTATAAGAGATCTTATCAGTCTATAAAAATTGGCAAAATTGAGCAAGTGAAACAGAACAGGGACAAACTCCAAAAGCAGAAGTATAAGGTAAAAAAAATTGAGGGAAGTGACTTCCTTATCAGCTACACATATAAAAAATTCAGGTTTGGATTGACTATAAGCTCAACGAATGACAAGTTTGTTGAAAAAATACAACACAATCATAGGATTTATTTTAATTAAAGAATGGGATGATTAACCTTTGACAAAGGAGAAAAGAATATACAGTGGGAAAAAGACAGTCTCTTCAGCAAGTGGCGCTGGAAAGCTGGACAGCTACATGTAAAAGAATGAAATTAGAACACACTCTCACACCATACACAAAAATAAACTCGAAATGGCTTAAAGACTTAAATATAAGAGGGACTTCCCTGGTGGTGCAGTGTTTAGGAATCCACCTGCCATTGCAGGGGACACAGGTCAATCCCTGGTCCAGGAAGATCCCACATGCCGCAGAGCAACTAAGCCCGTGCGCTGCAACTACTGAGCCCATGTGTCACAACTACTGAAGCCCACGTGCCTAGAGCCCATGCTCCACAAGAGAAGCCACTGCAGCGAGAAGCCTGTGCACCGCAACAAAGAGTAGCCCCTGTTCGCCACAACTAGAGAAAGCCCACATGCAGCAATGAAGACCCAACACAGCCAAAAGTAAATAAATAAAAATAAAACAAATTTTAAAAAAATACTTAAATATAAGATACAACGCCATAAAACTCCTAGAAGAGAATATAGGTAAAACATTCTCTGACATAAATCATACCAATGTCTTCTTAGGTCAGTCTCTGAAGGCAATAGAGATAAAAACAACAATAAACAAATGGGACCTAATCAAACTTAAAAGCTTGTGCACAGCAAAGGAAACCATAAACAAAACGAAAAAACAACCTACAGAATGGGAGAAAATATTTGCAAATGATGTGACCAACAAGGACTTAATTTCCAAAATATACAAACAGCTCATGCAACTAAACAATAAAAATAACAGACAGCTCAATCCAAAAATGGGCAGAAGACCTAAATAGACATTTTTCTGAAGAAGAAATAGAGATGGCCAATAGCCACATGAAAAGATTCTCAGTGTCGCTAATTATTAGAGAAATGAAAATCAAAACTACAATGAGGTAACACTTCACACCAGTCAGAATGGCCATCATTATAAAGTCTACAAATAACAAATGCTGGAGAGGGTGTGGAGAAAAGGGAATCCTCCTACACTGTTGGTGGGAATATAAATTGGTATAGCCACTGTGGAAAATAGTATGGAGGTTCCTAGAAAACTAAAAGTAGAATTACCATATCATCCATAAATCCCATGCCTGGGCATATACCTAGACAAAACTATAATTCAAAAAGATACATGCACCCTTATGTTCATAACAGCAGTAGTCACAATAGCCAAGACATGGAAACAACCTAAATAACCATCATCAGATGAATGGATAAAGAAGATGTGGTACAGATTGGGTTGGCCAAAAAGTTGGTTTGGGTTTTTCTGTAAAATGTTATGGAAATACCCGAGTGAACTTTTTGGCCAACCCAATGTATACAATGGAGTATTACTCAGCCATAAAAAAGAACGAAATAATGCCATTTGCAGCAACATGGATGTACCTAGAGATTATCACACTAAGCGAAGTAAGTCAGAAAGGGAAAGACAGATACCATATGATATCACTTATATGTGGAATCTAAAAGATGATACAATTGAACCTATCTATGAAACAGAAACAGAATCAACAGACATAGAGAACAGACTGGTGGTTGCCAAGGGGGAGGAGATTGGGGGAGGGATGGAGTGGGAGGTTGGGGTCAGCAAACGTAAGCTATTATGTATAGAATGGATAAACAACAAAGTCCTACTGTATAGCACAAAAAATTATATTTAATATCCTATGATAACCCATAATGGAAAGGAATACATTTTAAAAAAAAGAATGTGTATATATATATGTATATGTATATATATATATATGTAAAGCTGAATCACTTTGCTGTACAGCAGAAATTAACACAACAATGTAAATCAACTATACTTCAATTTTTAAAATTTTAAAAAGAAGATATGGAGATATATATATATATATATATAAATATATATATAAATATAAATATATATATATATAATGCCTCTAAATCCAAATAACTACACATGCAATGGGCTCTGACTGGGTGCCTGACTATGGCATGACAAACTATATATATATATAAAATCATGGAATAATCATGAAGAAAAAAAATTGAGGGATTAAGTTGGGGCAGGTGATTCCACAATATCATCCCAGGTCAAGCTAGTCTTATCCTTTGCAATGATGTATATGACACAATAGAGCAGAAGTTACTAAGAGACTAAACCTGTTTATAAGGCTGAGCTTTAAATGCTGCACCTAGAATAAGGAAGAAAAATCCCTGCTTCATTGTCTCTATCTGATGGGTTTAAGCACTGGTCGGATAATGAAGAAACCAAATTTTTTTAGTACAGTCACAAAGAAAGCCCCAGAATGAACAAATTTTTCCAAGAACTTATGAAAAAATAATACCAATCTTTATTAATTTTTGCAGATCATAAGAAAAGGAAATACTTTCCAACTCATACTTTGAATTTGGATGGACTCTGACACCAAAACCTGACAGGATGTACGAGAAATTAGAGGCTATTTTTTCTCATCAACAAAAATGTAAAAATCCTAAACAAAAGCTTAGCAAAATGAGCTTAGTAATAATTTTAAAAGATAATACATCATGGAAAAAAACAATTTTTTAAGAATGTCTCCAGGATATGTTTTAGGACATTGTAAAATACATATTGTCCCAATCAGCGAAATCTCTTCATTATTATTGACAGAAAAAATATTGATCTCTAATCAGGAGAACCTTTTCTTATTGGACAATGAAGAATATGTAACTGATCATATTCTTCTTTTCCCTTCTGTTGCTTGGAAACTCAGAATTCACTTATTTATTCAATCTTCTCATATCATATTTGTACATTTTATTTCAGAAGCTGTTCTGTTCTAGGTACTGGAAATGCAAGAGTGAAAATGACATGTTCTTGTGGAACATCTATTCTTGTGGGCATAGAGGGTGGAAAGAAAAGACATGAAACAAACAAGTAAAGAAACACATGAGAAAAATAATTTCAATAGAGAGACTGTTATGAAGGAAATTAAATAAATTGACAAAATTGAGAGAATGTGGCATTTAGATACAGCACCAGAGTTGAGTCTTGACTAATTCAGGACAAGTGCCAAAGAGCTGGGATCAGAGCATCTAAACAAATGGAACAGCAAGAACAAAAGCCCCAAGGAAGACAATAATCTTGAGTGTTGATGGAAAATAGGAAGAGAAGAAGCCTGCAAGAGTAGTGGACTTAGTGTCCTGTCACGGAGGTCAGAGAGCTGGGCAGGAATAGATAGTGCTGGTACTGTAATATGAAGAAGTAATTAGGGTTTTATTCCATGTGTGAGAGGAGGTCATTCAAGGGTCTTAAACAGAGGACAGCATGATCTGTTTCTTGTTTTTCAATAATCAATCACTCTGTAATGCGGTCAACTCTTTAGGAATCTATGATATACATATATAAGCATATGCATTCTTAATTTCTCCCATATTGATCTTCTATTGTGATTTCTTTGTTCTCTAGTCTTGTCAACTTATTGTTTAAATCTCAATATTTAGTGTGTATGTGTGTGTGTGTGTGTGTGTGTGTGTGTGTGTGTATTTCTTGCAAGCTGATTAAAATCTTAATTTAAAAAAAAGGTATGAATTATGATTTGGTATGTTTATTGAGAAGCATTAATTTCCAAAACCCAAGTTTGGTCTTCAAAAACTCAAAGTCTAAGAGTCTAAAGATCTCTGTTTTTGTCCACAGGAGAGGGTAGGTGGGTTGGAAAGTGAATTTCAGGCCAGGCAGGAGGGTGAGAGACAACTGAGGAACGAAGGCTAGTGAATACCAGAAGGGCAAGCTTGGCCTAAAGACATATGATTTCATTTTTTCCTAACGCTGGACTGACCAAACAAGATGTGTTTCCCTCTCAGAATGGGGTGTTTTCCATGATGCCTGTTGAAGATGTTGGTCCACAAACTCAGGGGTGAGAAAAACACTATCTTATTTTCCTTATGTCAAGCCCCTCCCCACTGAGATGTGAGAAATTCCAATGAGTAATGGGAGTCTTTTCCCCATTCAAGAGTATGAGAATCTGAAACTTCAAATGATGGCAAGAAATTATGGGAAGGAATGCTAATTTTCAGTATAGCCAGGTCACTGCTGGCATCCTCATCTTCCAAGTCCAGAGTGACTACCCAAAATCCAGTGGCTCTCCATTTCTTGCCACACATTTGGTACAGAAATATTACTTTGGTTAGGATCCTGTGATTCAAGTCCTACTTCCCGAGGTGCACCATGCTACCAACCCTCGTGGGAGTTGGCAGCCTCTTTGTTTCTCTGCCACAGAGCACTTCCTGGGTCCCCATTACTCTCTGGACAATCCTCCCAACATACCACCACTCACCCCCACCCTACCTCATTCCCTTACCCAGTGAAGCTTCAGCATCAGCTCTTAAAAGATACCCTCTCTTGCCCTTCTTGCCAGAAAAATCAAATGAAATCTCTTCACTTGGCTTTGAATTTCTGAAACAGTCTTTCTCAGGTTATTCTTACTGTTCACATAAAGATTTCCAACAGCCTGCCTGACGCAAATGAGAGAGAAGAGAGGAAATAAAGTAAAGGGGAAAAAAAAAACTAATAAAAACTATTATTTCAGTAACAAATCATACCTTCTTTTACAAACTATTTCTGCTTGAAAGTATGGTCTTATTTTGAAAGTCATATGAAAATTCTGGTAGCAGGTCACTGACACATCACATATTGCTTTCTGAATTTTGTTAATATTGAATTCATTTTTATAATAAATGTCATTTAGTTAAGAATAAAATAGAAGATATGTAAAATACATACTATGGCAAATTAATGGAGAAAGTCAAAAGGATTCGGACTGTTTTTAGGACTAAGGAGCAAAGGACTAAAATTATTAATAGGTTAAGTACATGAATGTAAAATCCTGATGTTTTAAGAGTTTTTGAGGATATTGATTGTAATTTTGCAACAATACGATTATATAACCAATATCTGTGGCTCTTTCAATGTTCCTCATCTTGGAACCTTCCAGGGGTCTTCTGTAAATAGGTCAATCACAGTATTCCATTTTAGATCAGTTGTTTTTGACAATGATTAGGTGAAACCAATGGTAATGTTTAAAATATTTAACAACAGTAAGAAAGATGCACTGATCAGTACACCTGGCTTTAACCGTGTAATTAGTTGTTGAATCATGAGAAGGTATGAAGATTCATGAGAAAGGAGCTTTAATGGGACTGGGCTTGGGAAGCTATTTGCCTATTACTGGTAAAGGGTTTCAATGTTTTAGTAACTAACAACAACTCTACTGGTGTGTAGCAGCTGACTATTGGCTCTGTACGTAACCATGTAAGTATCATTCTGCCAGCTAGAGAAGTTGGTTTAAGTAAATGCAAGTATGTATTTCTTCTCTCTACAGTGGAAAATGAAAATGAAATTAATTACCGATGTTACAGATGATATATTAAAGGTAAATTTCAAACTTAATGTAAGGGCACACACTATCTTAAGAAGTATTTTAACACTTTTTATATTAAATGCCACCTCTTCACAAAAACCTTCCTGATCTCCTCATTAAAAATAAAGTATGTTTCCCAGCTCTCCGCTGATAGCCTCGTTCCCATCTCTGCGTCTGTTTCCTTCATATCACACATCACGACTTGTAATGTTTTTAATTTATATAACTGTTTGCTTGTTTAACTGTCAGGGCTTGGCATTTATTCTTTACTTGTTCTGTGTCCATGTGTGTGTGTTTGTGTGTGGGTGTGATGGGGGGGGTGCACGTTTACACTGGTTCTTTGACTAGAATGCAAGCTTCTTGAGACCAGGACCACTTTTGCGTCGTACATATCTGTATTCCCGGTATTCACAGTGCCTGGCACATAGATGATCAGTAATTTACTGACTAAAATAATGATCCTAAATCATTAACCAAAATTAATCACTCCATGTTCTTACATTCCCATTTCTTTGGTCATTTACCTCCATTTTAGCAATTAATATTTTGTAAATGGTGTGAGCTTCTTGAGAATAGAGGGCACGTCTCATTCATCTGTGTAAGTAAGCCAGTCTGCTACCCAGCGCCAGACCCATAGATGGAGTTATTAAATGGCAGCTGAAACACGAATGGAAGGCAGAGAAAGCTGCTTCTATTACTTCCCCACAACAAAGACACACTTATTTGGCCAGACTTTGAGATGCTTAACTACTCAAAGGCTGAATCTCAGCCTCAAAACATGGGGTTTATTCCAAGATCATATGAGTTACAATGAAAAAAGAAGAAAGGAATGCAAACTATTTCTGCCTGAAAGCGTGCTTTTACACTAAAAGTCATATGAAAAATCCAGCAGCCAGTCACTGGCAAATCACAAGCATTGCTGTCTGAGTCTTTCGAACTATATATTCCAAATACTTCATTTTAGGAAACAAAGATATAATAACGTAACCTAATTCTGATGTCTCTCCCAACTTCTGGAAAGCTGGGAGATCAATTAGTCTGAGAAATCTGCATACAGTTAAATCTTCCTCCACCTCAGAGAACCAAAAAGGAAACTTGACTTTCTCCTTCAAGTTTTTAGATTTGGGATCCATAGGAGGATTATGTTAATTTCTTAACCATTTGATACAGTGCAGCATCCACAAGAACGAATGTGATGAACTGGTGAAAGTCCTACAGTGAGGCAAATGCCAGCAGGGTGGGGGCCCTGGGGTTTGTCTGCTGCTGTTACCACCTGCTGGCTTAGACCAAGTGCTGGCAGCTGGGTCTTTGCACTTCAGCTGAGGAGCAATGCGTATATCAGTTTTATTCATGTCAAATTATCCACATTCTTTGAGAATAATCTGGAAAAATAATAAGCCATGCCTTTTTTACCTTTTTACCTTTGTCTTTCAGGTTGTAATTAAAAAATTACATTGCTCTTCAGAATACAGAATATATTGTGATTATGAAATTATAGACACAGCATGTGCCTTAATGACTATAAGTAAGGCATGCCAGATTTACCAACTAAAGTTACAGGATTTCCAGGTAAATCTGGGTATCAATAAAGAACAACGTTTTTTGTTGTTGTTGGTTTTGTTTCTTTTTTTTTTTCTTAAGTATACATATGTCCCATGCAACATACTTATACTAAAAAAAAGTAGTTGTGGTTATATGAAATTCAGATTTATCTGGGAGTTCTGTATTGTATTAGGCAACCTTTCCCAAAGTTTAAATTCCAATTTTCCTACCAACTACTTTGGCTAGTAATTTAACCTCTCTGAGCCTTCCCTATCTGGAAAATGAGAGTGGACACATCAACCTTGCACAGCTTTTGCGATAATTAACTGAGGCGCTGTGCTTCCTCATATGGGTACCAGATCAGAAATAAACTTAAGCATACCTTTCAGTGTTAAGGCATAGTATTAGTCAAGATAAGGTTAAGCATATATTGTGCTAACAATGTCCGAATGTCCAATCTCCTAACATTAAAAGAGTTCATTTCTCTCTCATGAAACATCACTTTAGATTCCGTGTAGCTTCTCAGTAGTCCAGACGGCCTGGATCTTGTAGAGCTACCATTTTGCTATGGGGCCACTTTCCTAATTGTCAGGCACAAGTGTGAAAGACATAAGAACTGTGCCAGCAATTAACTGCTTCAGCCTGGAAGTGATACACTTGACGTCTGCCCACAATCCACAGACAAAACTTGTCACATAGTCCTGCCTAGCTACGAGGGGGCAGCAAAATATAATCCCCATATGCCAGGAAGAAGACAGGAACCAGTGTGTGTGAGCCCTACAAGTCTTTACCACAAAGGTTATCATGATATTAGAAGCAACAGTAGAATCTACAAGTTAACTAAGCACTGAGTGGTCCAAACTTCTTCCTAATGTGAAAATCTCTTCCAGGATGTCTCTAGTGCTTCATCGACCCTTAGCTTGAATGCATTCAGCAGCAAGGGACTCACGGCTCATTATTAAAGATTTTCATCTTTGTTGAGCTTGTTGAACTCAAATCTGTATCCTTACAATTGCTAAAACTTGCCCCACTCTGTGGCCGTTACTGCCAATGTCTGTACTTTATTAAAAGAAAAAGAAAAAACAACTATAGAAAATATGGTAAAAAATGAGAAGGCATAATTATTTTAAGAATGAAGAATAAACAAATACTTGAGAAAAGAATAGATCACTTTTAAATTTAAAAATGCTTAAGGAAAACTACAATGTATAATCAGTCAATTTGTTTTCTTTTAATTTCTAAGAAGTTACTCTCCAGAAGATGGGAATAAAGGTGTAGTGGGCCCGGGGGCCGGGGGATTGTTTACTGAAAAAAGAAATGTTTGCTTTTTTTATTCTGGTTGCTGTGTGTATGTACCACTTTTATTTTGAAAGAATAATTTTATGTGGAAAATTTCTGATTATAGAAAAAGAGAGCTTAATAACTTTGACCAATTTGGGGCTAAATTTTTAAAGATGGCAGTGCCTAATGTTTTAAGGACCTTTTTTTTAAAATTCAGTGATTAAAATAATGATGGGAATATTTAATACATGTATTCTATGAATATAGAACATAAGTTGTTTTATAACTGGATTACTATGCTTCATCTATTCAAAAGAAAGTTTTGTTTGCTTCCCATTTGATCTTTCCTACCAATTAGTAACTGGGCTTAATTTTCCTTCTCATCAGGTTTCTATTTTCTTCATTAAAACCTTTCATGCATGTTGAAAGAAAATCACTGACTATTTCAGAAAGAATACAGAGCTCTATTTTTACTGACCTACTTATAATTCTGAATAAGAAAATAACCTACTGGTAGAGCTCATTTCAAATTATAGGAAAAGATTTAATAATGACCACTGACTAAAAGGAGACTCAAATAGCACCCAGAACATGACCTCAGGGTTAGACAGGAGTTTGATATTAAAAGGTTACAGTCTATAATGGTTAATACAAGTCATTAACACAGCTTATAAATGAAACATATCTTCTATCAACCAATTTCTCAGTCCCACAGACATCAGTTGACTGCTTTTTATAATTCCCCTCTGTTTGCTCCATCCCCATATTCTGTCTACACTTGTCCTGCTTATTTCAAACTGTATAATAATACAACCACAGTTAGCTGTAATGTTGTGGAAATATTGCTGGAAATGGCACTAAGAAAATGTGTTCAATCCCAGCTTGCTTCTTTACTGGTACACGAACATGAACAAATCATTTTAGTTCTATGAACCTCTATGAGTAAGGATATCTACCTTATAGAGTTGAAACAGAAACTATGCTACAAATTTGCCCCCAATACTGTAAGATCTCTCTGAGTGTGAGTTCCCTACCCATTTTCGATGTCCACAGAGACAAGGGTGTTCATAATGAATGGTTAATCTATGCACATCTTTACTATCAACAGTCTAAATAAAGAGTTAAGTTATAAAACAAGCAAAAAGCAAACATAAAAATCAAAAAATAGAAATTAATGAGCCCTTGAAAGATAGAAACTATAAAATAAGCAGTGCTAATAGATCATTCCTTAATATAAACAAAATGCTTTTTCTCTACAGAGTCTATGCAAGCACATAAAGTCATACTTAAGAATTCTTATAAATATTTTACAAAGGTAAGAAGTCACGGTTGACATTAACAAGGACTTTTTGTAGCTCTCAAGAATTTCTAGATGCTGAGAGCAATAGATGTGAATAAACAGGCACAAGAACATTTGTAATAAGTAGCATGCCCAACTACAATGAACTGCCTCACTTTCTCAATGTGACCCACAAAAAAACATTTTTTCTTCCACTTTTTTCCATGGATGTGCATTTCTGCCTGAGGACTACTGCATCCTCCCACCTCCCCATACTGAACATTCCAGAACAAACAAGTGCAGAAATTCATTTATATTACTGATAGCATTGGTAACCTTGTGTTATGACGCTAATGTGAAAGGGCAGGATGGTAGCGTGCTCTCAAATAAAAGCCGTAACTGATAAAATTCACCCAGCTAAAGACAGAATTTATTTTAATCATCTGCTTAAAGTCAGACGATGTTTGTCGATCACACAGAGTCCACAGGGTACCGAGGACTGAGAGTGCCTCCTCTGGTCTACAGCGTGCACCTGAGCACCGTCTCCTGCACAGATGTTCACCCTCCTAACCTAGTCCTTCATAGTCACCTTACAGGAGCCTCCACAACCTTCCCCTGCTGCCCTCACACCCCCCATCCCCCACCGGCCCTTCAGGGCTCTCAGCTTCTTCATTCCCTCCCCTTTTGGTTTAACTTCTGATGACCAGGCCCCTGGGATTATCAGATGGAGTAGGGAGGAAGGAGAGGGTCAATTTTGATTCTTGGGAAGAAGCGGAAAGGGCAGGGGAGTCTCTACCATTGTCTGACTTCTGGAAGGTTATGTAAAAATTAAGGAGACATCTTTAATGAGAGTACTGACAAAACTGATTGTCTCTTCAAACTTCTCATGTTTAAAAAAAAGGAAACAAACAAATGGAAAAGCTCTGTCTTCTTACCTAAATATGATGATTTACATACCCAAATAAAATGGGCCTTACAGGTTTCAGGGTAAGGAATGTGTGTGTGTGTGTGTGTGTGTGTGTGTGTGTGTGTGTGTGTGTGTGTGTGTGTGTGTGTATCTGTGTAGAAAAACATCTAAACATTTCAAAACTAATTGTAAGAAATAATAGCAGTAATCATACATGTACACAGAGTCTCTCTGTGTTGATCATACTTTTTATTTATCTCTCCAGATCCCCTAATTTTAACTTCTTGAATGTCTCATGAATCAGATATGAATCAGAAAATTATATGTTAATTCAATGAAAAACAATTGTTTGAAATGTAGGCAAATAACTAGCTTGCTAGATGAAAACTAGTTGATCTTCCTTGATCCATTACTGCATATTATAGAGGTCATCCTATTTTATTAGTAAATTTGACAATGATTATGATTTCCAAGAGCCTCACTTTTCCATCTGCATATTTCAAAGTTTAATTTTTAAGGTAAGGATTTTTTAAAAATTCACTCTTTTATAGGGTTTCAAAGATCTTCATTCAAAGTGTTTTAACATGATCATTCTTGTACATAAGATTTGCATATTTCTTTATTAGATACAAAATAATTTAAATTTAACTTGGCTTAAAATAAAGACTTAGGTTACTTAGGCTTTGGGTTAGTTCTCTTTTATACATGAAGCTACTTTTATAACCAAAATGACAGGTCAGGGAGGTGCTTAGAAGGCTGTCTTTTGGTTGACAAGTAATAAATAACCTTCTCCTAAAGGCAGTGAACTAACCCCTCTGAGCTTCCCCAATCACGTGCTCTTGAATATACTGTTTCGACTTGATCAGTTTGTTTTCCTGATCTTTTCCCTCTCTAATTTGAATGTTTCACTGAAATTATCCAAAGCTAATAGTTTTTTCTGGTCTCAGAAATATCTGATGTCCTTTACTAGTGAGAGTTCTATAAGCACCAAGTAAAGAAAATTACCAGCTGTCCTTCAAGTGGGCAATAAGGAAGAGGAGTTGAATCCAAATCTCAGGGAGTCTCTTTTGGTTAGCAGTATTTAATTTCTGGTAACACTAATTATATTGCATTTTAGTGAAGACACTAAAATGTCTTGTCAATGGTCCCAACAGGACAGCCACACCCTTTGTAAATCTTTTAATGCTTGTCACTGCATTATTTGTGAATAGGGACCAGAAGTGTTTTTTAAATGGGAAATGTGATTTTGCCAACACTGAGCAGAACCATCAGTCTTGACTTCCTGTCTTGTAGAGGTAAAACTAAGGGATAATAATTGATTTCTTACCATGGGAAATGTCCCTGGTTTCTCTAGACCACGTAATTCCCCAAAATTTTATAAACTAGGCTAGGGTTTGAATTTTACCTGTGTTTTTCAGTCAACCTCTATTTGTCTTATGAGTCGCTGAGATCCTCACCTACTTCTGTGCTTCTTCCTTGTGGAGGCAGTTACCATGGTATCATTAATGTAATGTGCTACCTTGCACTTAATGATATTACAAACACATGGCATCTATTCAAATTAAGTAACAACAGTGTAAGCACTGAGTATTGTCTTGGCACCATAGCAGCACTACAATCTCCAAGCATCTCTACTACATTTTCTTCATACTCTAACCAAAAAAGAACTTTGATCATGCATCAATCCATAATGATCTTACTCTTTACTAAATTTCCATTTCCTCTGCCTCTACCAGCCATTTCAGCAAATACATTTTGAGGATCATAATTCTGTCTCCCCAGTTAGATGCAGGCTCATTGAGGAAGGAAGCCTTTTCATACTCTTCTTTTATGGTTGAAGCACTGACTGATATATGAGAAATTTTACCCATCAGATATAACCATTTATTTAGAAATTCTTTCAGGCCACTTCTGAAGAGTGATGCAAGCATAAGTCAGAGAAAAAATGATCAGACAAGAAAACAGAATCACTAATGAACTCTACATATCAAAAATATGATAAATCTTCCATCTAGAAAAATAAATACATATTTATAATTATTATGCTGGCTATTTTGGAATCTTCAAAATAGCTAATGATTGGTCACTGGAAGAGAGACTGCCAGCTCATCATCAAACCTATTTCCTCTTTTTCCTTGGGATACAGCTAAATGATATTTCCCAACTTCCCTTGTAATAGTGTGGAGCCAAATGACTAATTTCTAGCCAATGGAATTTTGTAGGAAGTGATGAAAGCTACTTTCAAGTCTGGCCTATAAAGAAATCTTCCTTATAATTATAATCCATATTCCTTCCGTCTTCACTATATTGATGCAAATATGCATGGTGATCTTTGAAACCATGTGATAAAGATATAAGATTCACAAAATGGAAGTAATGTAAATTCTCTCACTTGAGGAAGAACCACTCTGATTAGAAACATCCATCTACCCTTCACATGAAAAGGAAATTAACAATTATGATAAGCTATGTGTCTGAGCCTATTTAACTGTAAATAGGGTTAAAAATATAAAGTCAGTCATCCTTCCTTTTTGCAAAAGATATCATATTGAAAGAAGAGGAAGAAGAAATGTCACTACCCAGCCTCTAACCTCACCTCACCCATGACACCAGATTGGTGTACCACAGAAGTTATAGGGCTCTCTCATGTCATTACGTAAGGTGTATCTCAGAAATAAGACTCCATGCCATTATACATGCACATCAAATTAGATATAGAGACTAAATTCCAAATTGATAAAGCAGTCACTGCCACAAATTATATATATATATATACACACACACACATACATATATATACACATATACATATATACTATCATATATTACATAATATATCTCTATATAGGTACAGAATATATTATATTTAACTATATTTTCTATAATGTATATCTATACATTTAACTATCATTAATAATATAGTTTATAAATTAAAATTACATCTCATACATTAAATTTTTTCAAGTAGTTAATAAGAAAAAAATGGTTTAGTATTCATTCTGTATTAATTGACACTTTCTTTACTATAGAAGGTTTATGGCTTCTTAAATATTTCTTTTGCTAAAACAATCTATCACTAATTCCTATGCTTTATATTATGGATATTATAATAGAAGTTCTAGTAGAAATTGTCAATATTATTGATCAATTATATAGTCTAGATATTTTGCTCATTTCTACATAATTCCAAAATATGGTTTAAACAGTGAGAAGTGAGCCAATATGCACATTACATACATACTTAATTATTTCAGAAGCACTTGGAGTATAATGGCTATACTACACCGTTGTTTTCAGAACATCAGCCTTGTTTCAGCCCCTAGCACACAGCAGATGCTAAATACGAGGATATAGTCATGATGATACCATAAAGATATGTTTAAAAATTGTAAAATAATGGAAACTTTATCTTTTACAAATATTATAGTGCAGACATAATCTTTGGAAATGAACACAATAATTTTAACTACACAACAAATGCAGTACTTAATTCACTCTCAAAACAAGTATTTTTGATTATTTTGACTTTAAACACCTAATACACATGTATTTAAAAATTTCTTGTGGGGAACTCTTACAAGGCCATTTGTACAAGCAGAATAGAAATCATCAGTAAAAGAAACAGTCTAAATGCTTTAATCTTAACTTAGAATTTCACTAAACAGAAATTAAATTATTGTTAATTGGCCCTACACCAGTATTTGCAATATTGTGCTGAATTTAGAAAACTCAATGAAGAAATTAATGGCACATTTTATCAGAAACTACATTGTTTGAGATGTCAACTTGAAATATTCTGCCCTAAAATAGCAATGTTATGTTTGACTGAATCTCTACTCAGTGACACAAAAACACAGCCCTAACATTATTCTTCTTTGCTTTCAAAGAATTTAAGCTTCTCCATGAGGCAAAAACACATGACTGGCCTAACAGATGACTTTGAGTTGCCTTAATGCCTTTGGAATTCTAGCTATTAATCTAAGCTTACTATAACTAAGCATATAATTTAATAAAATGTAATTCAATTGGACAATGAATATATTCAATATCATTGGCCACAAATGATCACTAAATATATTAATATTCATCAACAGTTTTTCTGGAAAAATAAAGATGCTCCTGAAACTCTTATTCTCCCCAATTTAACCTAAATTCCTGGTCTTTATCATTTAGCTTTTTGACTACATCTTTTATAAATGACAATCATAGGACTTCAAAGGAAAAACGAGGATGAGATACGAACTTCACATCAGCTTTGGATATATAACATGCACATTAATGGTGGTTACTAATAAGTCTTAATATGCTGCCCATGTGTGTATTTCTGAACAACCCAATTCTTTTTTTTTCTTTTCCATTATGGTTTATTACAGGATACTGAATATAGTTCTGTGTGCTATACAGTAGGACCTTGCTGTTTATCCCTTCTATATATAATAGTTTGCATCTGCTAACCCCATGAGGCAAAATTACTGTGTAAAATTTAATTTCTATCAAAGAAATCTTAGAAATAATTTCTGTAGGGGGCCAAGGAGTGTTGCACATGTATTTTGACACTGATTCCTGACCTATGCTGTGAACAACTTTGTTAGAGTATGGCATTTTAACCATTCCACAATGTTTGGTCAAAGAGCAAAGACAAGTATGTTTTTCTTTTTACACTTTGCACCCGACTCCTACATTAGAAAACACCTGCAAGCTGAGGAATGATGTCAATATGTGAGGTAGAATATACTACTGGTGGTCTATTGCTAGGCTTTCACTACTAATAGAGATTGCCTTTTCAGCTTTTCCTCTTTCTTCAATGCTTGAAATTCTTGTTTCACAGGATTACTCATAAAACTGATTGGACATTTGGTAATAATGAAGGCATGGTGTAAATTGTGTTCCAGTCTACTAAGATAATTATGAATAAGATATTAATTTCAGTATTTTTCATCTACTTTAAGATTTCTATCTTTGATTCATTTAGTTATTAAACTAGCATTGATAGTCTGTACTCTCCTGGTTATATATGTTTGTTATACATATTTTATAGATGAAGGACTGAGACTCAGACAAACAAAGGCACCTGCTCACTGAGGCAAAGCTGGTATATTTTATGACTCAAAATACAACACTCTTTCCATTCCCCAGCCTTCTTTTTTAGAATTTGAGCAGTAATTAAAAAATACAAACATTTTGGAACCAAACTAATTTGACTTCAAAACCTGAAATTGCCACTTACAAATTACATAATTTTTAAAAATTTTGAATCTCCAGAAGCCTGTGTTTCCTCATCCTGAAGAAGAGGAATAAAAGTAATACTTTAATAATATTTTTCAAGAATGAGAGATAATATATGCACAGCACTAAGGGAAATAACAGGTGCTCACGAATAGTAGCTAATGAACATATTGGAGGTAGGTTATATTTATTCATTTTAGTGGCAGTACTGATTAATTACTAGACTGGGAGTAAATAAGTCAGATGTCTAGTCCTAGTTCATTTAAAAAACAGCTAAATGGCTCTCTAGAAATCTCTCAGGTCAGTATTCGAAGAAAGACAAAAACTTGTCTTCTGATAAGTGAGACAAACAATAAACAAGGAAAAAATGAATACGTAATAAAAATTTCAGGGTTTCTTTTTTTTAATATTTATGTGGCAGCTTTCTGATAAAAAGCTGATGGAAAAATCATGTTTTCAAGGTTAATCTGTTTACTCTGTTTGGAGTCCACATTAGGAATAGCAAATCCAACCAATTTTTAGGCTTTTCGAATATCCATGGCAGTAAAAGAGGATTGTGTAATGTTTAAAAAAATAATATAAAAAATGTGTTCTTGGGAATTCCCTGGCGGTCCAGTGGTTAGGACTCTGCACTTCCACTGCAGGGGTCCAGGGTTCGATCCCTGGTAGGGGAACTAAGATCCCGCAAGACGCGGCGGTGTGGCCAAAAAAAAAATAAAAGTTCTGAAAGAAAAAAATACTATGCAAAGTTTTAGCACCATATTTCAGTGTACTGTATACACTTTTCAGGGGGTACTATATACGATATAGAAACAAGAGTACAGTGTTACCTTAGCATGGATGCCAGAGAAGATACATTGAGCTACATTCGAAAACAAAGAAACTAAGCTTGTGGAAGCATATTTATAGCTTCCAACTAAGAAATACAATACAAAAGAAAAATATTCAAATAGTAACTCATTTTATAGGAAAAAACTGCTTTCCATGAAACTTTGTTCATAATAAACAGAATTATGTAATACATAGTAAGCATAATTATATAATCAAAAAGACTGATATAAAAAAATTATCTAAATTTTTCCCTTTGCCTATAAATTGTAACCTGGATAAAATACGTGCTTCCTAAACTTATAGGAAAGTAGAAAAATCCAATCGTATTTTTCCAAAATCTAATGATTCATACCTTAAAGCGATCTAGTATGGCCAGCTGGCAGTTAAGCCATCATTAGCTCAGTCCAGTTTACTCAGCATTGGCTGTAACCAGTTCTCTGCTTACTGGTCTATTAAAATGTGATGAAAATTATGTACTATAAGGCACCAGGACTTTTCAGTTCCGACATTCTAGGTATAATAGGTTATTTTCTTAATAATTCTTCCTTTGCCAAAGGACCTCTTCCTTTTCCCATTTACCTGTTGCACAACTTCTTACTTAACGATTTGATAAAGTGATAAAAAGCAAAAATCGGTGCTATCTGTTAATCTGGATCAACTGCCAAACATAGTTTTGGATATTTACCTGGTGACTTTTGAGGTAACTTGACTTATTCTTTTATTTTTGTTCCTACAACTGTGCAGTAACAGAAAAACAACATAAATTATTAATATAAACATTGAGCCTGGTGATTTAAGATCACATTTTATAGTGAGAGAACTGCCTGTTAAATATATTGGTATATTCTTAGTCCATAACCTCCTGGAATAGAGTCATTTTATAAGATAATAATAAAAGCCCCAGCTTGTGTTTTGTGATTCTAATACATTCAGGCTGTGGTTGCTGACTCAAAGAGTATGGGTATTATTTTCTTTATGTATTTTAATATAATTTTAATGATAAAACTAATTTCCACGTGACTTTAGATAGTTCCAACTGACTGATATGACAATATTTAAAATTACCCAACAACTTATAGGTATCTTCTAATAGAAACCATTAACCTTGCCAATTTATACAAAATAAAAAGATAGGTTAAGAGATATGAAGTACAGAATGAGAACATATGCCTAATCATAGGCCCAGAAGAAGTAAACAGAGTATGGAGATGAGGCAAAATTGGACGAGAAAAATTACTAAAATATTTCCAGAATGGACAAAGTCATGAATCTACAAATATGTAAAGCAAAATGTAGATTAAGTAGAATAAATAAAAATAGATCCATTTCTATACATAACCTATGAAAGCAGAGACAAAAAGATCTTAAAAGAAGTCAGAGAAAGAGAAGACAGATAACTTACAAAGAAACACCATAAGAATGACAGCAGACTTCTGAGGAACCTCAGTGTCAATGAGAAAACAGCACAGGAACATCTTCAAAATTATCACTCAGGAACTAAAGTGAAAAAAGCCATTTGGAGATAGACAACAAGGTCCTACTGTATAGCAAAGGAACTATATTCAATATCCTGTAATAAACCATAATGGAAAAGAATATGAAAGAGAATATGTATATATATGTATAACTGAATCACTTTGCTGTACACGAGAAATTAACACAACATTGTAAATCAACTATACTTCAATTAAAAAAAAGATTTTTATAAAAGAATGTATAACATTGACACAGGGATAGTCAAATTCACCAACGGAACAGAAGAGCGATGCCAGAAATAAATCCATTCATACATGAAAACCTGAAAAGGTGATACTGCAGATGACTAGGGAAAGGATGGCTCCATCTATAAATGGTGCCCAGAAAAACTGGGTTTTAATGTGGAACAAAAAGTTGAACTGAGGTTCCTATTCACATCAGGCACAAGACCTAATTCCACATGCATTTAAAGAGTGAAATATGAAAGGCAATATTTAAAGTTTTTTATGTTGGAGACAACATTAAAAAATAGTTCATTGCTTGTGGAATGGGAAGGATTTCTTAAACAAGACATGGAAGCTACTAACAGTAAAATAAAAGATTGATACCATGACATTAAAATTAAGAACTACTAATCCTCAGAAAACTGTGTCAAGAATGCAAAACTTAAGCCATAAATAAGAATAAGATATTTTCAATATATTTATCTAACAGAAGATTAGAAGACAGAATACATAAAGAAGTCCTATATAGCAAAAAGACAAAAAACCTAATTAAAAAAAATGGGCAATATGCATGAAAAAAATTTACAATAAAAGAAACAGAAGGGATAAAAGCACAAGAACAGTATTAAAACATATTAGTTATGAACATGAATGAAATATCTATCTCTATATGTGTTAATTAAGTCTATTATTACCAAGTGTTAGCAAGTTTGTGAACCAGTAAGAAATCTTAAACACTACTGGTGGGAATATAAATTGATACAACCACTTTGGAAAACAATTTAAAACTAACTTATAAATATTCACAAATCCTATGACTAGCAATCCATTTCCTAGGTATTTGCCACAAGAAATTCTTAAATATGTTTAAAAAGAAACATTTACAAGCCTCTTTATAGCAGTATTGTTCGTAAGACAAAAAATTAAATTAAAAATCCTGGAAAATAACCCAAATGTTCACTAACAGGAGAATGGATATATATATATTGAGTATATTCTTACAATGATATATCAAACTGACATTAAAAAAATAAAATAGAATACTGTTACATACAACAACTTGAATACATAGTATTAGTGGGGGAAAACAGGCTGGTCACTGAAGCCTACTTAAATAGTAATGACGATAGCATTTTTGTGATTCTAGTACCCTAGAGATCCAAGGCAAAAAAAAAAAAGGGACTTTTGGCCTCTATGCATGGGATAGATCATAACCAGGATTGCTATGTTTCTTAAAACATTTTAGGAAATATCCTAATATGTATTCACATTAGTAGATTGTTTTATACACAACAGACCAAAATATAAAAATAAATTTAAAAAGAATAACACTAGATTTATAGACACAAATCTTAATAACCATGGCTTGATATGGTTATAATAAATCATGTTGATGGCCTGGACAAGGGGCCGTGTACAGGAAATTCTTCTTATTCTTTTTATCTTAATTTGTAGACATAGCCTTGGTTGGCTTTTTGTTTGCAACCGTATACCCAAGTCCTTTATATAGGTTTCTGGCCAATTTTATGGCTGAGAGTCAAATAGGACAGCTAACCCTGATCACAAATTCTGATCACTTTTGCACAATTATGTACTCCAAACTAAAGATTAGCTTTGAAAATTGATTTCATATGTATGGGTCTCAACTCCAGAGGAAAATTCCTTTTGAAATACATGAATCTATTACCCTTAGAGTCATTAACTTAAGACTGCTTGCAGAGAAGGTAGGAAAGAATAAGCTATTTAGTGGTCATTTTCTAAACAGTAGACATAGCAGTGACCCTGAGATCCTTTGCCACAGAGATGAACACCACCCCAATGGACGTAAGGGAGTTGGAGTACCAACTGTCAATACCAGCAGGCACCTTGATAGCCAATGTCATGTGAGTTGGTATAATTGTATCTGATGCCTTTTCTACTACAATTATTCTCTCTGGAAATTTTGAGAACGGCAGCGTCTGTTTTCAAGACGGAACACAATCAAAAGCTACCATCAGGTTCAAGCACTAGCCTAGCCCTTTATCACTAAGAAAAGGTAAGTAATCTCATTTATCCTCTAAAGATATATTTTCAAAGAAAAAAATAAAATTCTCTGCAATGAAAACAAAAGCTCTCTAGTTTCTCTGACTTGTTGTATTCCAAATTCGTGGCTCTGACCTTTTCTTAAAACTTTACACATCACAAGGAAATCAGTGGGAAGGCAATCATGTGCTAACCAAATACTTAAAGGGCAGAAAAATTCACTGAAGTGAAAAGAGATTAGTGAACGGTGGAAAAGAGGACCAGCCCCTCCCAGTCTGGGTGAACAGATTTGGGATGAGTTACCAGGCAGAAACCCACAAGCAATTAACAGCTCTGACATCAGGGCACAAGCAAATATAAAACACTCAGTTCTAAGAGAGGCTCAGCAGAGAATCCCCTCAGGAGTTCAAGGTACTGGAGAGAAACTCTGTGGGGAGTGGGTGGATTCCCGCCAAAACTCCATTAGGATAAAGGGGACTTTAAATCCTGGAAATTAACTTGCTAGAAATCTGCCCCCAATTCTTCTTTCAGCTCCACCGATAAATGTAATTAACGATGGTGACCCGTTAATGAGTGTTTTTGATAAATGACATCCAGGATACGTATTTTTTTTATATAAATAGAAATTTAAAATGAAGAAAATTAAATGACTAGGACGGGGGATTTAATTATGTAGGTATTATACATGTCAAATTTTTAAAGGTAAATTACTATTTTGATTAGTTTTTGAAATGTCATTTTACAGATATGAAAAGCATTTTGAAGGTGGGTTGGGAAGGGGCTCATGCCATTTATGACAGTACAAAAAAACTTGCATAATTCCATCTTGCTTTTTCCTTTTCAGCTTGATTTTTATCTATGTGCCTCGTTCTCTACACAAAGGGCTGAAAACCAGAGCCTGTACTGCATTCTTGCTTCAAGCAGAATGAAAGCTCCCAAACTCCTCTCTCCGGGCTATACTTTCTTGGCCCTGCTTTTTTTCCAGCAGGCCTGGGCTCAATTCCCAAGACAGTGTGTCACCATCGAGGCTTTGAGAAATGGCGTGTGTTGCCCAGACCTATTCCCACTGTCTGGGCCTGGGACTGACCGCTGCGGTTCCTCATCAGGAAGGGGCAGGTGTGAGGTGGTGACAGCTGACTCCCGACCCCACGGCCCCCAGTACCCACACGATGGCAGAGATGACCGAGAGGGCTGGCCCACGCGCTTCTTCAACAGGACATGCCACTGCATTGGCAATTTCTCAGGATACAACTGTGGAACCTGCCGTCCTGGATGGAGAGGAGCTGCCTGTGACCAGAGGGTTCTCATAGGTAAGTGGGGTGTGAATGGATGCACAGTTCTGCGCGGAACTCAACCCACTTAACAGAATCCTGAACCAGTTGAACTTTCAGAACTCCTAGAAATCATAAAGCTCAAGACTTACTTTTCACAGCTGAGGAAACAGGCTTAGAGAGGCTGAGAAAGGTATTTGATTTAAGGAGTTGAAGTTTAAGCTCAAGTCTTCTGACTAATAACATTTCCTTTCAAAAGATTTGTTGAGCAACTCCTTTACACTAGGAACTGTGCTAGGTGTTTATGACTGGACCTTTCAGTAACTTTGCAAGATAGTTATGTTAATTGTCAGGTCCCGAAAGGTCAAGTCCATGTAGCTGGTACATGGTAAACCTGGAATTCACACTGAGATGTGTCCAGCTCTAATCGATGAGCTTCTTCCACTACCCTTGCTGACCACAGGATATTTCCTGCTCTGATGATCAAGTTCAGCCATTTTATAGGATGAGCCTGGCCTGCAGCCTAAATAACAATAAATGAGAAAGCTTTAAATAGTAACAGCCGGCAATACTAGATTGTTTTCTTTGTGCCAAACATGGGACCAAGAGTTTCAGGGGACGTTTACTGAGCCTTTTTTTTTTTAAATTGAAGTATAGCCGATTTACAATGTTGTGGGTACAGCAAAGTGATTCAGCTATACATATATATCTATTTTTTCAGATTTGTTTCCCTCATGGGTTATCAGAAAATATTGAGTATAGTTCCCTGGGCTACAGAGTACATCTTTGTTTGTTATCTATTTTATATATAGTAGTATGTATATGTTAATCCCAAACTCCTAATTTATCCCTCCCCCCTTTCCCTTTGGTAGCCGTAAGTCTGTTCTCTATGTCTGTGGGTGAGTCTTTATTCTGAGCCAGGCTCTGGTCTAAGTGCTTTTCATGTGTGTCCTCTTAGTCTTTACAACTTTATAAAGCGGATATTTTTACACACACTTTACAGATGAAAAACTGATGCTTAGAGAAACGTGTGCAGTCATAGAATTAGGCTCTGGTCTTAACCACTATACTATACCACATACCGTGTTTTTGCAAAATTTATGATATTAACAAGGTAGAAAATTCCAAGAAGTATGCCAATAGTGAGCAGAAATCAATACAACAGGATCATAGAATCATAAAGTCCACGGTAAGATTAAGGAAAGCTCATAGGAATCCTAGAATAAGTTGGAGAGAGAAAGAGAGGGAGGGGAAGAGAGAGAGAAAAAGCAGGCCTGAAGGAGGGATTTTAGCAAGGGGTATTTTTAAAATTATAAAATGATGTGAGCACACATGCAAATGATCATTCATGGGTAAATGGAACGGGGTGTTACAAGATGATTACGCGCATTGTCTACCCATGCCCACACTGCAGATGTTTTCACGTTTGAATTTTGTATCCCTAAAGTCAGGAGAAACCTACTGGACTTAAGTACAGAAGAAAAGAAGCGCTTTGTCCGGGCCCTGGATATGGCAAAGCGCACCATTCACCCTCAGTTTGTCATTGCCACCAGGAGATCAGAAGAAATATTGGGGCCAGATGGCAACACACCACAATTTGAGAACATTTCCATTTACAACTACTTTGTTTGGACGCACTACTACTCAGTCAAAAAGACTTTTCTCGGGGCAGGACAGGAAAGCTTTGGTGAAGTGGATTTCTCTCATGAGGGACCAGCGTTTCTCACGTGGCATAGGTACCACCTGCTGCAGCTGGAGAGAGACATGCAGGTATGCATGGGGCACGGCCATGTTCGTATCCTTTACAGAGGAGGTGACTTGTTTCTAAGTTGTTGATTCACTGTGTTCCGAATGATCAAAACAGGCGATGACAAAGCGATTTCACATTATTAATCCGCCTTTGGCATTCTGTTAAGCTTCTCCCTATGCTAATTACTTCCTTATTAATTAATCTTTACCCTTTGTGAAGTGAAAAGAAAGTCATATCAATGATGAGGAAGCCAACTGAGACATCTGTAGGTGTGAATTAAAGCACTGGACATATTCTACAGCTCTGTCATTGAAAAAATAACCCTCATATAGTTTGCAATGAAGGACTCTCACTTGCTATGTCTCCCTTTTCGAATGTACACCAATACCTCTTCCTGGTTTGGATGAGGCAGGTGTGTATAACTTCTCAGTCTTCCAAGTCCCAAATGTATAGTGCACTTTATAAGTTGATGATTCGTTCTGATATGATATGGGGTTTAAATTATGAAAAAAATTACTTTTCATTTATATTGTCATATTTTAATTGAACTCCATTTTTTCCATGCCCCCTACCACTTTGAGGCTTATAGAAGACACCTACTAACAACATCCCATAGGTCAGACATCATTTTAATTTAAAAGGCATTGACTTTTTTGGCATAAAGTGAAGCTCAGAACACAGTTATTTCCTGCTTATTTTTAATCAGATAAGCTAAAGCCACATTAAAGTATCTGTTAACATAAATACTTTCGTATTGTTTATTTTACTAATTGCTCTATATTTTAAGAAAAGTATTGTTATTTTTAAATGAAGTTTTTAAAAAAATTTTTTTGTTATTGACATCCAGTTGATTTACAATGTTGTGTTAATTTCTGCTGTACAGCAAAGTGATTCAGTTATACATATCTATACATTCTTTTTTTATATCCTGTTCCATGATGGTTTATCATAGAATATGGAATATAGTTCTCTGTGCTATACAGTAGGACCTTGTTGTTTATCAATTCTGTATATAACAGCTAACATCTGCTAACCCCAACCTAACCCCTAACCCCTTTAGAATTCTTAGATCACAGTTAGGAAATCCACAAACTGAACCTGTTTTCTAGGTGAAATAACAGCAATGAATCCCTCCCCACAAATTAAAATCTAAAAATTAATCTAAAAATATCCGAGGGCAGATTCACGTATTGATTCGCAGTACGCTTGTGCCCAGAATTATCCAAGAAAATAAATGGTTAGAAGGGAGAGATTTAATGCACTAAAATACAGAGCAAAATATTCACATGTAAGTAAGTATAGTCCACCCATATGCAATTTGAGAGTGATTAAATGAATTCATCTGATACTCTGAGCTTCATAGTTTATAGCTCTGATTTCAAGGCATTTTTTAGATTATGAGTAGATAAATCTGTCATTGGTAATCGACTCCAGATCTTCTTGCCTTCAAGTCATTTTCCCACAGGTACACCAAAATGAAAGGGCAGGTGGAAAGTATCTAATAGCTTCAATTTTGCCTGTGTAAACTTCAACCCCTATGACTTACATTTTTAAAACCCAACAGCACAAGGGATCCAACAAATTACAATCTAAATGTAATGCACAGTTGAAATGCCACATGAATATGTTCCAGCTCCCAAATGCCAGTTGTTGAGCCACAAACTGACTCTTAATGATCCCTTAGAAGCTGTCACTAATTTTTGTGAACCAGAACAATGGCTTCTAAATAAGGACTCTAAAGCTCTGGAGATCAATAACTGGGGAATACCTTGGAAAGTTTTGACCCTCTAAAATACCCCGAGGACAAGGAAGTGCTTCCTAGAAAGGGTTTAAAAGTAAAAAAGTACATATGTACTAAATACTTGTGAGATAAAACAATGGCAATCCCTACATTTATATCCCACACTCTAAATATAGCTCCCTAAAGGCTTAAAGGAATGAGAAATAACAGGTACAATAAATACATGTTTAAAGGAACCCAGTAAAATAAACATGTGATCTTGAGTCCAGCATTTTTAAAATTGTTGAGATCAGCTCTAAATGGAAACTAGGTCTCTGGTCTAAATAACAGTGTGCACAGAGAAATAGTCTGCTTCAGTTTAGCATTTCCTGTCTGTATTAGCTTCTGGCAGAAGCCTGAGTCTTCATAGTTTAGATTCTGAAGCAGGGGTCTCTAAGTAAAACACCTTCAGTGCCCGGGCAGATAAGGCAAGTGTGCAAGAGCCTCCGTAGTTTGTGGCCAAACCAGAATCTAAATGCCTGAAGTCATTTCGGTTAAATTAAAAAACAGAAACAAAATAAAAAGCACTGCTTCACATAATATATCTCAAGGCTGAATCCGGAGCCAGACCAGGAGTTAGTCATGCTTGAATTAGAGATAGGAAAATGGAAGGAAGTGGAAATATCAAAGAGGAGAAGTGATTATTGATAATTTTTAGTATAACCAACAGAAATGTAACTACTTGCCTAAAAAAGAAAAGGAAGACACCTCCCCAAAGCATTTGCAGAAACTTCTGTATAACAAGTTGAGTTTCATTCCCTCTAGTGCCCAAGTGACTTCTTGTAGTAAACTTGAGGCTTTGTTAAATAAGGTATTTAAGTCCTCTAGCCCTTCAGACACTAACTGGTTCCTAAGTGGCTGAAGAGAACTAATAGAAACAGACTGCCAGGGAGTAAACCAAGCAAAGGGAGAATTTTAAACAAAAGCAGAGAATGCTAACAGAGTTTCTGTGATCTAGGAAATGTTGCAGGATCCTTCTTTCTCCCTTCCTTACTGGAATTTTGCCACCGGGAAGAACACCTGTGACATTTGCACCGATGACTTGATGGGATCAAGAAGCAACTTTGATTCCAATCTTATAAGCCCGAACTCCGTCTTTTCTCAATGGCGAGTGGTCTGCGAATCCTTGGAAGATTATGATACCCTGGGAACCCTTTGTAACAGTAAGTTCCAAATGACAACTAGGATTCAGAATTGCCTATTAGGTAAAGTGATTAAATGTGCTGCCTGAAGGCCCTTCATTCTACTAAGGACTTCAGACTAAAATCCACTTTTATCATGGAGAGTTGACGTACAAATATTCACTAAGTACCTAGGACAGTCAAGGCAATCTGAGGTGCTCCAGGGGAAAATGAAAGTGCGTATACATTTTTCCATTGCTTTCCTTGAACAACTTGGTCAGTGCATTGCTCACTTTCTTATTTTGGAAATGTCTATTTTGTATTAATTAATCCTCTTAGTAAGCTCAGCACTGCTTAGTAGTCATGTGTCTTGTGTCGGAATTTCACAGAAAATGTTTCCCTAGGAAACCTGAAATATGCAGAAAGAGTTGGAAGTGCCCTGGGAGTAAAAAATACATATAATAATAATAATAATTATTATTGTATAATGATTATTACTATTATTTTATGTTATTATATTATTTTTACTATTATGTTAATCTGGTCAGAAGGTTAAAAAAACAAAAGGTGATATGGAGGATGCCTTTAATAAAAGAAAGATACTGTACAGAAGATGTCTGCCAACTAGCTCTTTCCAGCTCTCGCAAAGTGAATACAAAAAGAGAATGATTAACCCGTTTTCCTAGCATCCTTTCTCCAGTGGTCTGAATGCCACCTCTGCCACAGGTCACGTTTCTGTCCTGTGTGGATCAGTTCCTGTGAAGCTTTCTGTTCTCTTCCTTAGATCCTATTTTTACCATCTCTCTTGCTGCTAACACAAGGTCTTAATTATCAGAGTCTTTTTATCCCATCTGATTTTTCTTCTTCAGGCACGTCTGGCTATTTTGAACTTTTGATCTTCCATATAAAAACTAGAATTATTGGAATTTATTTTTAATTTTATTATTATACTAATAACATTTATTCTGCACATATTCCTTTAGGCACCAAATATTAAATTACTTTGTAAACTTAAATAGAGAATATTTTAAATAGAGCAAAGAAAGTAAGTAGATTTTTCACCATTAGAAGATTATTTAGCCATATATAGGTATAAGAGAAGTAAATGTATATAAAATTTTATTCTGTAGAAGTTTAAAAGTTAAAATAAAACTTTGTTTGGCATGCTGAATGAGATAAAATTGAGGATCGATCAGTATGTCTTTAGATACCAAAACATTCATCCCTCTCTGACTGTGATTTTTTTTTAATTTGTTTGCACTTGGACAACTTCTGCCATTGCACCTATTAACATCCTATGGACTGGAGTCCTGTGGGATTTCCATGCGGGAATGAATGAAAAGTTCAGAGTGTCTGAAGTAGAAAGCAAATTTGAGAAGTATAGTGAAGAAAGAGCATGTTTTTCATATGATGAATTAAAGGTGATATTTTAGTGGCTGGAAGAATGTTAGGTGTCAATAATTAACTCTTTCAGTATACCGAATTTGGTGCATTTATGGAATACTGCAAAGATACTGTCCAGAAAGCACATGAGGACATAAGCATGCAATGTCTAAGGAAGGTTTGATCTAAAGCTGTACAGGTATGGGTGTCCTATAAAAGATGATCAGTGAAACCACAGGAATGGATAATTTCATCCAAGAAGAAAAATAGAGAGAGGCAAGAATTACCGTGAGGATTAAATAAGATATCTTATTAAAGTATTTGGTACCATATCAGACACATTAATATGTGTTCAATAAAATGTTATTTTCCTTTTTTCTTTCACTGGCCTAACAAATAAAACAGTTCTTGTCTAGCTTCCTATCCTTCCCGCCATCCACTACTCCCTTACATTGCCACATACCCTAGGCAAGCTGTTCACCTAACAGGCCCTCTTGTACAATCAACCTGATCTTTTCATAAATCAACATACACCAAACAACTATTTAGCTTTAATTATATGCCAGTGCTGGATCAAGACTGGAGGACACATTGGTGATCAAGAAAAGAGTTTGTGCTCCGATGGGGCTTATATCATGCATAGAAGAAAGCTTATCATCTTTTATTATTACCTCTGCTTAAAATGTTTGACTTGTAAAATCTGTCTTATTTCACCTCTGGCAATTCTCCTCAGTCCTTCAGGGCTCTTTGCAAATCTCTCTACCTAATGAAGGCTTCCTGAAGCCACCCAATTGGGAAGAATTGATTCTCTCACTTACGTTCTACCCCCCTTCCCACCCCCGCCTTCCCTCCCTTCCTTATTTCTCTTTCTCTCCCTCCCTGTCTCCCCAAAGGCATCTCTGTATCTCTAGGGGTACATATTATCCCTAGTATAGCAGCTCTTTGTTTACCTGTTTATCTCACTGACCTTAAAATGTTTCAATTATTTTTCACATTAATTGCTGAAAAATATGTGTTGATTGAAATACAGACCGCTTCCCAAAGAGATTTAAGGTTGTTTTAACTTTATTTCTCTGAAGGCTTGAAAGAGCATCAAGTACAAAATTTCATATGTGTATGAAATATGGATTTCAGTGTAGAGTTTTGGTTTATGAGATTATGTGGGCAGGATTTAATTTTCCATGGAATTTTCATTTTAATGTGTTCTCTTGAAAAAAGCATATATTGATCTAACAAATACAAGGACCTCTATCTGTTATTGTGATCATCTTTTTCTTCAGGTGATTTTGTGTATCACATATTTTCCCTATTCACAGAAGTTGGACATGATAACTTATTTTCTCACTTTAATGCCACTAAATATGCACTTTAAAAATTTTCTCGGGAGCTTCCCTGATGGCGCAGTGGTTGAGAATCTGCCTGCCAATGCAGGGGACACGGGTTCGAGCCCTGGTCTGGGAAGATCCCACATGTCGCGGAGCAACTGGGCCCGTGAGCCACAACTACTGAGCCTGCGCGTCTGGAGCCTGTGCTCCGCAACAAGAGAGGCCGCGACAGTGAGAGGTCCGTGCACCGCGATGAAGAGTGGCCCCCGCTTGCCGCAAGTAGAGAAAGCCCTCGCACAGAAACGAAGACCCAACACAGCCAAAAATAAATTAATTAATTAATTAATTTAAAAAAAAAATTTCTCTTCTACCGAGGAAACCCTGTCTTTCAGTGTTCATGCTATGTATACAAATTTGAAAAGCAAAGCTAAGATCTCTAAATGTTCCATACATGTTCACCGTTTCCCATCTTTTCCCCAGGCACTGAGGGTAGGCCAATTAGGAGAAATCCAGCTGGAAATGTGGCTAGACCAATGGTGCAACGTCTTCCTGAACCACAGGATGTCACTCAGTGCTTGGAAGTTGGTTTATTTGACACACCTCCTTTTTATTCCACTTCTACAAACAGTTTCCGAAACACAGTGGAAGGCAAGTAAACAAAATCGGTGCTCTGAATTGACCTAGTTGTCACAGGGAAAACTATTCAAATTCAAATCTCTTTGAAAAAAACCTTTGAATGCCATATGGATCCTGTAAGTTTATGTGAATAGGGCTGCCTATTATGATATAATCACAATTCTCTGCTCAAAAAAAGAACTTTCTTAAAGAAAAGTGTGAGACCCTGACACCTTTTATCATAGGAGAAGCACTTGGAAATGATTCTGTTAAAATACCTAAAAGGTATTAAACTCAAATTTCTGTTAGGTAGCTGGCCAATATGTGTATAACTATATCAAATTCTAGTATATGCAAATAATATTCAAGACTTGGAGAGATTATTAATTTTTTTCTTAAAAAATATAATAAAAAATCCTGAACATAAGTTGCCATCTACTAAAGCCTGGTTTGGACACATGTTTTATTTAGGTATCATCCTGCAACTTTTTTTTAAGATCTATAAAAATTCGAACTTGCATCTAGAGATATTTAATTCGGTTTTCCTTGCTTAATTCAAAGTATTTTAAAGCTGAGAAACTGAGGTCCAAAGAAGTGAAATTAATTTCCAAAGATATCCAGCTAGTTAGTAATAGAGCACAGATGCAAATCCAAATTTTCGAAGTCCTCTAAACTAAATTATATTTCATTTATAATTACTTTATAAAATAATTTACTTTATAAAATAAATTTTGATACCTCTAAATTATTCATGATACATATTTAAAGTTTTAAAAGAATAGAATCACATCTAACTTTATTATAAACTTATTGTCAAATTTTACCTTAAATACAGCATTGCACATGTTAGACCACCCTCCCCCCAACCAAAAAAAGGGAATAGATCTCTCTTTCCCATGATCTGAGATACCTGATATATAGATCTGATAATTATTTTCAATTATCTCCCCTTTTATCATCAAAATTATATGCCATTCTTTCCTATCTTTGTGTTAATTTTCATAACTACATATGATGCACTGACTTGGAGATGACTCAATAAATAATAACCATACTTTGACTAAGCTGGTATTCATAAACTAAGACTATAAGTAGTGATTTCATAAAGAATTGGCAGATTGTGTCTTATTGATGCCCAATCAAAAGACAAATTGTACTGATTTCCTGACAGAATGCGTGAAAAGATTAGTGCTTAACCACCTGCTGTGTACATTATAGACAATCTTTAAATGTTTTATGAGTCAAAAAATAATGGAATAAACATATAAAAAATGAGTAAATGAATAACTATAATTATACAACTGAGTTAATGTATTTCAAATTCTAATTTTGTTTTATAATATACAGCCTTTCCCTGCTCTCCCCGCTCTGGTCCTTCAAGCTAACTACGCACACTTGTAACTCCATCCCACATCAGAGACCCTCTATTTTTGTTTGTGATCTATCCTTGTCTTCTCTCTAATATGTATTCATGAACAATATATATATGGGAGTATATATGGGAAATATATATATTATATATAATATGGGAAATGTATATATTATATATAATAGATATATAATATGTGGATTATATATAAAATGGGAATATATATATGATCCACATGTGAAATATATATAATATGGAAATGTATTTGGAGAAGATATATATATAGAATACAGATCATTCTCAAAAGTTCTATAAATGTTTTGACAGCAGTCTATTCAGATACTTAAAACTAGCACAGAGATGGTAAGAAAGCTCTGAGAAATTATAAGTTCTCCACAAAAATAATTTTCAAAATAAACATGCTGACAGTCATTCAAAAGGAATAAGGTAGGAGACTAAAGTAACATGTGGCAATTTAAGTTCCAGGACAATCAGAGTGGTGTTCTCCCAACTGTATCAGCAGTTTTTGTAGAAGCTAGAGCTTTCCACTATCTTTATTTCCATGTAGACCAATGTTAGCCTTGTCAAAATAGAGTGTTCTATATATTTTGACTGGTATCCTTTGCAGGTCATTATTTTTAACCTAGAGGCTACATTTAGAATGTCATGCCACTAGCTTCAAACTAACCTAGCTCTCGGTACAGCAAACACATGTCACCAACCATAGGTACAGAGAAGCAGTGCTATTACACTAAGGTAAAAATTGGCCTGACAAGCTTAGGAAAAATTGTTTCCCAATATAATCACTGCTTTGGACTTGAAAAGTTAGATATGTGTAATGGTTTTTACTATTCTCATCCTTCTTTTTATATCTAGGTTACAGTGATCCCACAGGAAGGTATGACCCTACTGTGCGAAGCCTTCACAATTTGGCTCATCTATTCCTGAATGGAACCGGGGGGCAAACTCATTTGTCTCCCAATGATCCTATTTTTGTCCTCCTACATACTTTCACTGATGCAGTCTTTGATGAATGGCTGAGGAGATATAATGCTGGTAAGACTCTTTCATATGCTTTTTGCAGTCTCAGCAAAGGAGATGGTTCAGATGGCATAGTTACCACTTTAGGCTAAGCATGTGGCACATTTAAACTACACTTAACAATAGGATAAAATAGCTCTAATATCTAGCCGTTTCCAAATATTCTAAACCACTTTGAAAAGGCAGATGAGAAGTCTCTCAGAATAGTAATTGTAAGATGATACTTATTAACGTTCACTAGGACTAAAAAGGTAGTCCTTTCTCCTTCTGACCATGTAAAGATGGCTACCATGTTTCCCCAATTTTTCTTTCTCATATCTTCCGATGAACATCCTCATTGGTTTTTTTTTGTTTTTTTAATTTTTATTTATTTTTATTTTTTTTAATTTATGGCTGTGTTGGGTCTTCGTTTCTGTGCGAGGGCTTTCTCCAGTTGTAGCAAGCAGGGGCCACTCTTCATCGCGGTGCACGGACCTCTCACTGTCGCGGCCTCTCTTGTTGCGGAGCACAGGCTCCAGACGCGCAGGCTCAGTAGTTGTGGCTCACGGGCCCAGCTGCTCCGCGGCATGTGGGATCTTCCCAGACCAGGGCTCGAACCCGCGTCCCTCGCATTGGCAGGCAGACTCTCAACCACTGCACCACCAGGGAAGTCCTGTTTTTTAATATGAATGCAAAAACCTTAAAGAGCTCTTCTTTGACACCCCAAAAGACAGAAAAATTATACTCATAATCCAGAGTTCTGATTTTTATTACTTTACGGCCTCTCACAAATGGAAATTGTATTCAACTCGAAAAGTTAATGTTAGTTTTTATATCACACTGTAGAAAATCTCTTTTAAGTTCATTGTAATGCATTCTTTAAAATATTATTTAAAGGCTACTTTCTCTTCACTCAGCTGAGAGGGTTGTATTACTATGCAAACAATGAATGTGCTTTTACTGGTTAAAACATCATAAATTTTCACATTTTAAAAGTGTTCTAAGTTTTGTCTTATGTGCCTTTACTTCGTCATGCACATAAACGTAATATTGGAGATTAACTATCTACTGATTCATTTATTCATTCAGCCATCTCTTACTTCCGTGCTGTGTGTGTGTGTACACGTGTGTGTGTGTGTGTGTGTGTGTGTGTGTGTGTGTGTGTGAGAGAGAGAGAGAGAATACAATAGAAACCTCTAATCTAACCTGATTTGGACCATTAATTGATGAGTTGGTCAAAATAGTTTGTTTCATCTGAAAACAATTTAAGAAATAAATAGCTTAAATATAAATATTTATTCACTTATCAATCTTCTATGAATTCACCGATTGGAGTTCCATCTGATTTTTCATGTGTATTTATATACATACATACAACCATAATGAATTATCTATAACTTACAGTGTCTGTTTCTTTAAAGTGAAACAAGAAATTAACAACCCTTGTGATGCAATCTGAGTACAGTATTATTCTAAATTTTCATAATGCTCCCCTAACCCTTAAAAATCATAGTTGCTCGTTCCTAATTCTATAGCAACGTTGCAGCCACTCATTCTTAATAAATCTTTCCAAAGCATTCCATTTATTTATTATAAAAACAAATCCTCCTCTTTTTACAATCATAATTATCGATTTACGTGTGTTTTGTTATATTACTTTTATTTCAGTAACAAATAACTGGAACTCATAGGTTTAGCAATGAACAAAACAAACTTGTTAAACATACACTTCTGGAAACTAGACAGCAATGTATAAACTGACAATAAGCATATGTAAATAAATATAGAGTATGTTAGATGGGGGAAAGTCTTTGTAGACAAGTAAAATCAGGAAAGGGGATGGGGAGCACTTCGTAAATATATGGGGAAAGATGTTCCCAAGACAAAGGAACAAAGGAGCCACCGTGGCTGGAGCAGAGTGGGGAGTGGGGAGTGGGGAGAAAACTGAGGGAGATGACAAGGTCAGAGGGAAAACAGGGGGCAGATCCTTAAAGACATTGGGTTTAACTCTAAGAGAGAAGGGGAGCCATTGAAGGGTCTGACACAGGGAAGCAACATTGCAATCCAATTGCTATTGTTATTTTTCTTCTTATTCTTCTTTTCCTCCACTTATTTGAATGGACATAACTTTTTTATGCAGCTGTAACTGAACTGGGTTGAGGCCAATTCAGTAAAGATGAAGTGGGAAGTTTACAAAATGATCTAAGTTATTAGCTTTAACATCTCACTTTAACAAATAATTACTATGAGTGCCTTGAGGCCAGGAACCTTGTCTTTTGTTTAATGCTATACCCCATGTGCCTAGATCAGTGCCCGGTACTAGCAGGAGCTCAATAGATTTCAATGGATAAATATTTAATTAGCATTAATTCATAGTACCTTTCAAATCACTAGATTTTAAAGTAACTAAATTTAAAGTTACAAAAATATAAACACTACCTGCCATTTCTATGATCAATTTTTCTTCAGAGTCGATGCTAAAATACTCTCCTGGGCTTCACAGGATCACAGTGACTGCCCAGGTAATATACTTCTTGAGAACAGAAAACCTAATATTTCACTAGCCTTCTCACATATTCCAGCTCTTTTAAATGTATTCCCACTAATGTCCCACCCCAACCCACTTCCAACTCTGGTTTTGTGACATTCCATTTGGCATTTAATTGTACCAGTATAAATATAAACAACAACAAAAAGGAATGATCTTTTGCCACAAAGAGTATATCACTCCTTTTATCTCTGATAACAGAAACTGACTAATAATATAAATGCCTATGATTTTTATTTAAGTAGAAAGATGAAAGGTGGCAGGAAACAAATAGGATTCTAGGACCTTGATTCAAAGTGTTAAGTGCTTTTTGCTAACAGAGTAAAACCCAGGGAATAAGTTAATATTTATTTCTCTAATTAAACAGAAAAATGAAAAATACTAAACAGAAATAGTCATAGTCAAGGACAAACCTCCATTAGCTACGGTGTCTCTCAAGTTTAAATAATAGATGATACTACAGCAAATTACAGGTCCAATCTTTTCTTTAGCTTTGAAAAGTAAGTTTAATGAATTTTATTCAAATTAGTTTCTGTAATATAAAAGTAAAACAACTAATGATCATCATAGATAAGAAAAGACTAAAACTTCCTTACTTTTAAACTTTCTTTTTCTATTGGATGACACGTTAGTGCTGTACTCAAAGCATTTGAGCTCTGTTTTATGCAATTTCCTGTTCTGCTGTAGTGAAACATTTTTATGTCTTTACTCAGTGTAAAATATGAAAGAATTTTTAATGTTACCCTTGAATACTTTGGGTCACCATCAGAACATGATAATAATGTATTAATATTAGCTTGAGTTTGTCTATTAACGAGGTGTCTTTGACATATTTTAGATATATCCGTATTTCCTTTGGAAAATGCCCCTATTGGACATAACAGACAATACAATATGGTACCATTTTGGCCTCCAATTACCAACATAGAAATGTTTGTTACTGCTCCAGACAACCTGGGATACACTTATGAAGTTCAATGGTCAAGTGAGTACTGAAAATGTATTTTTACTGTGGAAATTTCTGAAAGCAAATTTGTCACCCTTAAAGTAATCACATTTTTCTGAGATAAAGTAATCCACAGTTTTCCACTTGGATTTAGAAGCTTTCATTTGAATTTTTATTTGTGGATAAAGAGACTGAATTTAACATTTGTTGAGAGCCCACTCTGACCTGGTATTGAGCTGATTACATACCACACTATTTCATTTAATCTTTAGAACCCTTTGAGGCAGGTATTAAAATCCTCATTTTACAAAGAAGGAAGACGAGGCTTAGAGAGAGTAACTGTCAAAGATCACCTTTCTAGTGAGCATAGAGAATGAGTCTTGAGCTTAGCCCTGTGTAATATGCCCTTATTTTTCTACTACATAATGTTGCTTCCGTTTATTTAGCCTAAAAAAAAAAAGAGATGGAGTGAGATATTCTGAGCTGTTTTTTTCTGAGGTTTTGAAATTCAAAACTTTCTGATTTAATTTTAAATCCCTTTCTTAACAAAGGCAATGGGGTACAGTGGAAGAGCACAGGATTTGAATCCTGAAAGACCTGGGCTCCAAAACCAGCTGTACTGCATACTAACCAAATGACCTTGGGCAAGTGACTCAAACTCTGAGCCATCATTTCCTTTAGAATGGATACAATAACTATCCCAGTAGGGCTCACTATGAGAAATTGGAAAGTGCTTTGAAGATGCCAGCTGCTATAATAGGCTATGTAGCCAATAAAAATTAAATATGAGGACTTTGTAAAGTGCCTGCAACAGTGCCTCTATTAGGGTATCCAATTTTGGGTGGCAACTATTTTACTATTTATTTTTTGCTCTCATTTTCTTTTTCAAATAGGTCAGAATTTTAGTATTTCTGAGATTGTTACCATAGCGGTAGTTGCTGCTTTATTACTGGTTGCAGTCATTTTTGTGGGTGCTTCTTGTCTGATTCGTGCCAGAAGAAACATGGATGAAGCAAATCAGCCTCTCCTTACTGATCAGTATCAACAGTATGTTGAAGAATATGAAAAAATCCAGAATCCTAATCAGTCTGTGGTCTAATTACAAGTGGTATATTCTCTTACGCATTAGTATCATAAAACCATATGGCTGAAAAATAATAGGTTGAGTTACTAACTGTATTTCCTTTCATTCTGTTACTTCCGTCCTTGTGCATGCATATGCTGGAATTAAAAGCACCAGATACAATTTTCCAGAACTGGGGAAAGTCACAATATTTTCAATGTTTTCTATTTTTCAGTTCTATTTATAATGGTAGGTTGCACCCATTCTATGGTATTTAAGCAGATAGTATGAAGATTTGGGGCATGTTTTGAAGGTCAACTATATGACAATATAAATAAGTTGTTATACTTTGTTCATATTGTAAAGAAAAATCATGATTGATAGTAAACCCCTGATTAAAATACATGAGTAGGACGCAAGTGAAATTATTTACGAAGCAGAAACAGACTCACAGACATAGAAAACAAACTTTCAGTTACCAGCTGGGAAAGGGGGGGGAGAGGTATAAAGAAGGAGTTGTGATTAGCAGATACAAACTACTATATATAAAATAGATAAACAACAAGGTCCTACTGTATAGCACAGGGAACTATATTCAATAGCCTATAATAAACCATATGGAAAAGAATATGTATATATATGTATAACGGAACCACTTTGCTGTACACCAGAAACTAACACAACATTGTAAATCAACTACACTTCAATAAAAAATTAAAAAAAAAAAAAAGAGTAGGCATTTCTACCATGTCAAGATGTAAATACATTTCCACTCATTGACACTGGCCAACAGATATAAAGGAAGCTACATTTGTAGTTTAAATTATGTGACATTATAAATTGGATCCCAATTAACTTTTTCAAACTGATCTTCCCCTTTGAGCATCAGCCTATATTATTTAGTTTAAGGTTCAAGGCCACAACAAAATCACAATCTCTGTCACACTTTGGAGAGGTAAAAGCTTTACTTTGTTTAAAAGACTGTTAATAGTGCCTATGCTTGCAACTGTGTTCTCCTACCTCTCAATTCACTGAAAAAAAGAACTACCCATCCATGCATTTCACCTCCCACTTCCTCTTCTAGTTTCTTAGAGGTCCACAAGGAAGGCATAAATGTAGAGAATACACGTCATAGTGCTCTACAAATAGCATCAGTTCATGGTGTTTAATTCAAATACCATTTTCTTGTCATTTATCAGCCTTTTATATATTTTCAAAATAAAATATTAAAATATTATTTCATCAGTCCCCCTTTTCTGTACAATTCTGCGAGAATGTCATTCTTTAATTTCTTCCTATCTTTTAACAAAATATTTTTCCTCTTTTTGATCTTGTATTACAGAAACAATATTCCCAATGAAGAACTCTTATAGGCTGGTTATATGAACAAACATTTTAATGAAAATTGGTTAAAAAGAAATAATATCAGTAATAATTATACACTTATAGAAAATGGGTAGTTTCATATTCCCAACTCAATAAACAGAAACAAGATTAAAGTTATATACACCTGATTGGTTACTGGGTTTCCTGCTATTAAGCAATCTTCAGGCTATGTACACAAGATAAACAGACAAAATGTGTTAGTGAAAGAGAATGTATATAACAATAATATTGTTTTAACTTTCAAAGAGCATTACTCAGTTGGTTGTCTCGAATACATTTTGATTTATTAAAATCTTATGTACTCAAAGCTTTTCAGATAAATTATTGTATAATGTAAGGTTTATTTTTATATAAACATCAATGAAACTGAGCTCCTCACTTCATATTTTTGGAGATTTACTAAGTACTCATTTCATAAACATATATCAAGCACACATTATGGATTTGGGGAGGGGAAAGTCAGGAACATAAAATTAAGTTGACATTTGACTTGGGCCTTAAGGAATACCAATGAATTTACCAAATATAAGAGTAGAGAATGAGATTCCATGCAGAAGTGACAGCATGAGCAAAGTCACAGAAGTTTGAAAGAGCATGGAACATTCAAAAATATAAAGCAGGTCAGTGTGGTTAGAGCAGTTTTCATGGAGGGGAGAAGAAATATAAATTGGGAATAAAATCAGTGTCCTATGTGCAATCCTCAGAAATTTGGAATTCATTCTATTTGAACAGTCAAATAGAACATGAGACAGTCATAAAGTATGTCTGAGAAAAATAACAGTGGAGGTAATATTTCTAAATAATGACGATTAAGAATGATTTGGGGGCTTCCCTGGTGGCGCAGTGGTTGAGAATCTGCCTGCCAATGCAGGGGACACGGGTTCGAGCCCTGATCTGGGAAGATCCCACATGCCGCGGAGCAACTGGGCCCGTGAAAAGCCACAACTGCTGAGCCTGCGTGTCTGGAGCCTGTGCTCCACAACAAGAGAGGCCGCGATAGTGAGAGACCCGTGCACCGCGATGAAGAGTGGCCCCCGCTTGCCGCAACTAGAGAAAGCCCTCACACAGAAACGAAGACCCAACACAACCATAAATAAAAAAAAAAATTTAATTAATTAATTAATTTAAAAAAAAAAAAAAGAATGATTTGGAATGGTCACAGTACAAGCTGAGAGACTAGTTAATAATCAAATAGTTCATGGGAGAGATGAGGAGAGCCTGTCCCAAAACATGAGCATTAATTCTAAGAAATCCTAACTCTGAGAGCTACACCCATTACCTTATAAATATAGCTTTGATAATTTCTCACTAAATGTGCTGCTTTATTTTTCTTTTACTCAAGGACTTCTTTCTATTTATTTTACAGCTCTGTAAGATCTTAAGACTTACCTTGATCAGGTAACCATTACTCCCCCTATAATATGCTATATTATTCATTGTAAATAATACTCTTCTGCAATCTTGGAGATTTTTCACTGTTCTCAGTCCTCCAGCCCTCTTATAAAACATAGTAAATGAAATTATTATGTACTCACTGGAAAGCACATTGCATACCACTTAAACCCACTCTTTCCTGTTGCATAAGCACACATTGCATGCCAATACCACAAACTGAGCTGAGCTTTACAGTCTAAACAGAGTGAGTAAAAAATGCCTGATTGGACCTTCCTATATAATCAAGAATGAAAAGCTATTACTTTTGTATCCCTCTGAAGTTATATCCTGTCTTCTTTCCTATAAGCAGATTTCAGAGATGGTGCCCACTTACAGCTCCATGCAATCTTTAAAATTGGATGCAGGAAGAAAGAAGATTTGTCTGTTAAAATAACTGTTCCAAGATTGGTTATGAGACACTTGTTCTGAGCTCAGTCCATGAAGACCCAGTAACATCATGTATTTTGTTCTTTGCCATTTCCTAGTCAAAATCATTACACAAGCAACCAATCAATGGAAGATCAAGTTGGGCACAGAGAGCTAATATGAAATAGAAAAAAGAAAAAAAATTTAAATATGTTAACAAACCAAGAACAGAGCTTGATATGAAAGAGCTGAAATGTAAAAGGAAAAATGCAACATCTCGCACTTTGAAAGCACAATTGAAAACTTAAAGGGTAGAACAAGACAGAAGCTAGCAGGAGATTTTAGTGAATTTCAAGGTCAGTATAAGGCAATAGTGCCATGCAACCAATAAAGTGGGGGGAGGAATGCTATGTGATTGATAAAGAGGAAAGAAATACTATGGAAGTGTTAAGGTATTATGCGTCACTAACACAGGAACAGAAATCTGTGGTGTCTGAGTCACATCTGGAGTATTTATTTGACTTAAAGGTCAGGGTTTAAGAGAAACATTGACAAACTGGAACATGCCTCTCCATCTTTTAAGTGATACAATGATACAATTACTAGCCCAAGAGAGAAACTTGGACGTCACCCTTGAATTCTACCATTTCTCTCAATCCTCACATCCAATTAATTAATCATCTTGCTAATACAGCCAATATCTATTGGTCACTATATCCTGGGCACTGAACCCATCATCTAAGACAATGCTTCTCAGTTGGAGAGCAATTTACCCCCAGGAGACATCTGGGGGTGAGGGATTCTACGGGCATCTAGTGGGTACAGGCCAGGGGTGCTACTAAACATCCAACAATGCACAAAACAGCCCTCCAAATCAAAAAATAATCCAGCCCAAAATGTCAATAGTGCTGAGGTTAAGAAAACCTGATCTAAGGCCACAAGTATAAACAAGGTTCATAGTGCTCGTGGCCTCACAGAGCTTGAAAGAAAATAAAAAGAGATGAAAGAGAATGGCAAAGCCAATGCACTGTATTAGGAATGCATTATTTTCTAACAAACTAGGAAATCTGAAAGGCAGAGCCCAAGGTAAGTAAAACAGCACAGTGATGCCTTCAAGGGTACAGGCTCTTTATAACTTTTCTCCACCACCTTTAGTGTGTGGTTTTTACCTTTTTATTTATACTGTCAGTGCTATAAAATGGCTGCCACATCTCTAGACTTTATATCTATCCCACATAGAAATTTTCTTTTTATTTGGAAATGGATATCCTCCCAAATTCTGCCTATATTGCATTAGAAGTTTATCACATGGCAGGAGAGTATAAAAAATTGAGGGACTTTTTGGTTGGTGGTGGTTCGTTGTTTGACTGGTTACTATCCTGAATAAAATCAGAATCCTAATCGTAAGGGATAAGAAAGAAAGAATCTGGAATTGTGGCAGCTGGGAGTACTGCCACAACAATAAACAAGCAAACAATCAAGATATGTAATAATTATAGCAGAATGAAAGAAACACACAGTGTGCTTTTCTTAAAAAAAAAACAACAATTTGGTGGTGGAGGGTGGCATCTAATTGATAGATAGGTGATTAAAGAAAATCAGCTAAAGAATTGAAAATTAAGCTGAAACCTAGAGGATGAGAAAATTGCTGGAAAAGTAAACTGAACAGGTCTATGATAAAAGCTGAATCCCCATTATCCTCAGTAGAATGTTAAAACATGCTACCTCTAAATTTCTTTTAAAGGTAATAAATATACTGTTTCTGTTTAGAAATGAAGAGGCAAAATCAAAAGAATCAACTTGAAGTGTGAATTGTATGTGGGGAAGATTGGAGCAGAGGACATTTGTAGTTGTTCATGAACCTTGACTTTCTGAAAGGAAGTTTTAAAGAAAAGAGTGACTTTTTTTGAAATCTCAGTAAAGAATGATTGATTTCAAAATTTATGTCACTAAGCAGAAGTTTATTCTTAATTTTTCCTCCTATGAAATAGGAAACTTTAGACTTTTGATTTGGGGAAGAAGGAAAGAAAGAACAATGAATAAAATCTGTCGTGGCTCTCAAATAGAAATGAGAAAGACTGGTCATCAATCAGTTAGATTAAGTAAATTACACGTAGAAATACACTCTTGTATTTTTTTATGTAGGCTTCAAAATAGACCTTCTGACATGTTGTAAAATGTATTTCTGCAATGTTCTTGCCTTCTAGTCTTTGGATTTAGTCAGCCTTTTATTAATATATCTGCTAAAAGTTGAATAGACTCTGACCACAAGATGGCAGCTTTGAACATATTTCAAAATGTTGATTATGAACATCAAATGTCTCCAACTGAAATGAACAGTGAAGACATCTGCTCTTCCTCTTCTGGTTTAAAAAAATGTTCATGTGATCCTTGAAGGCAGAAGAAATGCAGTTTTTCATTTTGGTAGAAAAATGGCCTGTGAGATTAATAATCTCCACACGGCTGAAGTTCCCAACTGAATAATAATGACAAAAATGTGTCTTCTTATTGACTAGACCTCTCTTGTATACATTATCCTCCTTCGTCCCGATCACTTATCATCAGGCCCTTCCAGGCCACAAAATGAAGAGTGAGGGCAGATCACCCAGATGGGTTTCACATACAATAGATGATTCCGCCAGCACCAAAGACACTGATAATTTGTGACAAGGGTGAAAGGGCTAGTCAGCTGTGGGAATCAGCTCTACTCAGTCCCTGAGACTACACATAATGAAAGTCATGGCTAACTTTGCAAATGCACACCCAAAGCTGTCAAAGAAAAACTGGCCTAATAGAAGGCTAAAGAGAATATCAATTCATTTTAACTTACTTTGAAAAAAATCCAACCTAGACAATAGATGCAAGAATACAACAAACTCCTGCATACAGTCTCCTAAATTTACCAATTGTCAGCATTTTGCACATTTCCTTTGTCACTCTATTTTCACATTACCTGTGTACATATCATGATTAATATTTTTCCTGAACAAGATTGAAAGTAAGTAGCAGATATTGTGACTTTTTATCCCTATTTCTGTGTGTCCCCTAAGAAGACTGGCATCCTCTTACACAATCCAATTGTCAAATTCAGGAAATTTAACATGGTTACAATATTATTTTCTAATATACAGTCCATATGAAATTGTTCCAATTGTTCCAATAGAGACTTTTACAGTAATTTTTTTAAATAACCAATTTAATACTTTAAAGAAGAAATAAACAAATAGCAATGATATAAAAATGTCAAATACATAAGAAAAACTTATTTAACTCAAGTTGAGTAAACCCAAAGAGTAGAAAAAGGGGGGACCTTCTATTAAATTCCTTTTTAAAAAAGGACTCACCATCTGATTGAAATAGGCAAATTATAGGACAACTCTAAACCCAGACAGCCCTAGTTTGGCCTCATGTCTATTCTATTTATTAGCAATGTGTCATTGAGCAAGTTGCATTACTTCTCTATGCCTCAGTTTTCTTATCTGTAACAGAAAGGCAGTTCTTTCAAAACAGAAATTTTTAGAACATTAAAAATGCCTTTATATGGTAAGTACATCTCCCAATGCCTGGAATGCAGTAGGTGCTTAATAAATTCTATCTTTCATTCCTAGAATCTTGAAAACTTAACTCTTCCCAACAACCTCCTTAAAAACTAGTTTGGCAAAAAAGAATTCATGCTCCAAAGTTAAATCTCATGGTTCATGAAGCCACGTTGCACACTGGTTTCCAACTGAATGCTCTCATCCCACTGCCATCGAGGGACATGTCACAGCTAATTATCTGTCATCACGCCCTGTTGCATAGGCAGTACCTTGCCTGCTGCTGCTGGGACCTCGCTGCTGTCTGTTGATTCATTTGCATTGCCTCCTGAGTGTCTCTGCTGTGTATGGATCACACAGAATGAAGCCCAGGGGCCAACTGGCAGGCCCATCTGAATTGTGGAACATATCTAAAGCCCCTCCTCATTACTTAGTGAGTAATGTGGGGGATGTTCGCTGGTTCACACACCCTGGCAACGTAAACGGTCATCTGCTGCCTCATCTGCTTTTCCGCGTCTGGGGTGCAGGACCAGATCGGCTGAGGAACTTTGCTAGCACTTATGCAAATAGCTATGGGAGTTCCTGGGTTTGGCAACATTTCCTTTCAGTAGCCTCATTTGTGGCTGCACCGTCTGCCTCCTTTGTGCTTCCACAGCTTTGTGAGGCGACCTCAAAATAGATCTCTCCCATACTCATGTTGTATTTATGTCCCTTTACCACAGAAAGACTATAAAACTCTTCTCAATACGTTTAATACACCCTGTTTAGTGACTGATGTTTCTGTTTAAGCCCTAAAAGAACATATATTTAAAAATGAGTCAGACTACGTATATCTAGTTTTCCAAATTAAGGGGGAATGCATTCCCCAATTTAGATTTAAAGTGCATAAATAAAATTTTAATGTATGCATAGACATGGAACAATGAGGCCTAAATTGTTAGACATACACATATAATATCATGTTTTTGCACCAATACTATTCTTCCAAATACATTACATAATACTTCTCTTTTTAAAAAAACAAATTTGCTTCGAATTTTTAAAATTATTTTCGAATTACCAGCTTCGTAGAGCAACTATGGAATCTGCAACAGCACATTAATAAATGACAAGGATACAATTTAATCTTGATATAAATTCTTATTCCATTAATGGATGACATTTCTTAATTTTCTTCTCTTTTTTTCACGTTGTGCTATAATTTTTACTATGAGATACTCCTGTAGAAACTAATTTCAAAGTTTGCTTAGAAAAGAAAGAAAAAATAAAGCATTATAAGTAAGCCACAACTGTGGGAACTTGATCTACAAGGGACTGGGAAAAGCACTGCAAATAAGTGATACTTAAAACTGATTTCCTCTAGGTGGCAGTATAGTCCCAGAACGTAAACCTTAACGTTAATGAAAAACTAAGAGCACGGCAAAATAATTGTTTATGCCAGTCCATACTATTTATACATTTGAAAGATTTTTCTTTTGAAAACTGAGCTAAATTTACAACTGTGAATGTTCATCTGCAGATGACATAGTGGATTTTGTACAAGAAAGAACAAAATGTGGCTATGATACATTTCAGCAAACACACACTGTTTTCCATGTCTTTTTTGGCACTGTAAGACCTTATCATTCATTATTGGATATTGTGATTTACCTTCTCCTTTATAGAGACATGAATGTTTTAAAAACTCAATAAACTTTATCTTAGATAATTACTGATATCCATTACAATAATTGGACTCAATTCAGCAATGCCCATTGGCAGGGAGGCTTGAATTATATCTTTTTCACCAACAGTGTAGATTTGTTTAATTAGAATAACACAGAATTTTTAAAGTAACACAACATACAAAGATTCTAATGAGTGTGTAGTTGATGTGTATCACAAAATGTACTCAGCTGAAACACTAGACTCCCCATTCCCTCAGCCATAGAAAATTCTTCTTTTTCTTCTCTCCAAAATTGTTTCCTCAGTCGTCTACATATCACCCTGATGTCTCCCAGTGATCAGACCAGAAGTAATAGTGACATATCTTCACCCATAGATTTAATGCATTTCAGAAATTCATTACACCTTACCTCTTAATTTTTCTCCAAACTTTATTTTGAAAATGTCAAACCCTCAGAAAATTGAAAAAGCAAAACAATGAACACTGACATACACTTCATCTATTTCATCAGTTATTAACATTTTATGACATGTTTTACCACTCTAAGCAAATACCTTGACATATAATTTTAAGTAGAACGTATTTCTGAGTAATAGAAAATTGTTGTTAGTCAAAAACTTTGGTAGTGTAAATAAGCCTGACAGTTACTCATGAAGTCTTCAGTCTAATTATTATAATATATGACACATAAAGGGTTCCTGTTTGTATGTTCACGTCTAGTTGCCTACTGGGATGTTTTGCAGTCCCCAGAAAGGGCTGGAGATCTGAACACAGAGCAATCAGGGAACACTAAGATGATAGGATATTTGCAAACCCTTTCAGAGATCCCATTACAGAGCCAGCACAAACTCCGTCTCCTCAGAACACCCAGGGTACCTGATGTTTTACACCATTAACATTACTCTGTAATCTGAGGAGGGAGAAGCCTAGATGACCTGGGTTACCAACCTATAAGGGTCTGGAAGACATCACTGGAAAATTCAGAAAAAAAATGGTTCTGATGACCTCACAGACAACTCCTTCTATTTATGGCAAAATGTAAAGTGGTCCCTCTCTGATCAAACGAGATCAGAATTTTTTTTCTTTTAAATGAAACTAAACTAAACTCTATAACGGAAGTGACCCTGCCTATTAAATAAATGAATACACCGTATATGTATTCATTAACAGTTTGAAATGGCTGACAAATTATTAGCCTGTCCTGGGCACCAAATCTTAGTCCTATTCAATTTTCTTCCATAGCTCTATGGCCAACTATACTGACCATGTCTCTCTCACAGTTGAAGGTTAAAGTTCATGTATCAAAGTTCTCCAGAGAATAAGATTGAAACTATGCCCACTTTTTTTGAGGCTTTATTTTGCACTTTGTCCAAACATAAAAAGAAAAATTTCTCTCTTTGCTTAAGTAAAAGGTTTTTGGTTTTTTGTTTCTTTTTAATAACTCAGGAGATCTCTACAGTAATTATTTTATGAGTTTAAAATACTGTTTTATCAGAACAGACATCATCACAAAATCTACAAACAATAAATGCTGGAGACGGTGTGGAGAAAAGGGAACCCTCTTGCACTGTTGGTGGGAATGTAAATTGATACAGCCACTATGGAGAACAGTATGGAGGTTCCTTAAAAAACTAAAAATAGAACTACCATACGACCCAGCAATCCCATTACTGGGCATATACCCTGAGAAAACCATAATTCAAAAAGAGTCATGTACCACAATGTTCACTGCAGCTCTATTTACAATAGCCAGGACATGGAAGCAACCTAAGTGTCCATCGACAGATGAATGGATAAAGAAGATGTGGCACATATATACAATGGAATATTACTCAGCCATAAAATAAAAAAACAAAATTGAGTTATTTGTAATGAGGTGGATAGACCTACAGTCTGACATACAGAGTGAAGTAAGTCAGAAAGAGAAAAATACAATGTGCTAACACATATATAGGGAATCTAAAAAAAAAAAAAAAAATGGTTCTGATGAACCTAGGGGCAGGACAGGAATAAAGACGCAGACATAGAGAATGGACTTGAGGACACAGGGAGGGGGAAGGGTAAGCTGGGATGAAGTGAGAGAGTAGCATTGACATATATACACCACCAAATGTAAACTAGGTAGCTAGTGGGAAGCAGGCGCATAGCACAGGGAGATCAGCTTGGTGCTTTGTGACCACGTAGAGGGGTGGGATAGGGAGTGTGGGAGGGAGGGAGATGCAAGAAGGAGGGGATATGGGGATATATGTATATGTATAGCTGATTCGCTTTGTTATACAGCAGAAACTAACACACCATTGTAAAGCAATTATACTCCAATAAAGATGTTAAAAATATATATACTGTTTTAGTTTCCCACTTGCCTCTGTAACAAATCATTACAAACTTGATGTTTTAAAACAACACAAATGTATTCTCCTACTTTGGGGAAGCCAGATGTCCAAAAGCAGTTCCACTGGGCTGAAATCAAGGTGCAGGTAGGGCTCTGCTCCCTGAGGAGGCTTTAAAGGAGAATCCTTTTCATATCCTTTTCCAGTTTCTAGAGTTTCCTTCCTTCCTTTCCCTGGCTCATGGTCCCTCCCTCCATCTCTATAGCCAAAAGGGTACAAGTTCTCGCTCTGATTTTGCTCTATTCTGTTTGTCAATCTCCCTCTGCCTGTCTCTAAGGATATTTGTGATTGCGTTTAGGGCCCACTGAGATAATCCAGGATGACCTCCCCATCTCAAGATCCCTAACTTAATCACAACTGCAAAATCCATTTTGTCATAAAAGATAACATTCACAGGTTCCAGCAATTAGGACCTGGATATCTTGGGAAGCCATTTTTCTTTATTTTTTTTAACACTTAAATTGTGTGCATTTTTTTTGAACATCTTTATTGGAGTATAATTGCTTTACCATGTTGTGTTAGTTTCTGCTATATAACAAAGTGAATCAGCTATACATATACATATATCCCCATATCTCCTCCCTCTTACGTCTCCCTCCCACCCTCCCTATCCCACCCCTCTAGGTGGACACAAAGCACCGAGCTGATCTCCCTGTGCTATGCGGCTGCTTCCCACTAGCTATCTAGTTTACATTTTGTATATATGTCCCTGCCACTCTCCCACCTTGTCCCAGCTTACCCTTCCCCCTCCCTGTCCTCAAGTCCATTCTCTACGTCTGCATCTTTATTCCTGCCCCTAGGTTCTTCAGAAGCACTTTTTTTTTTTTTTAGATTCCATATATATGTGTTAGCACATGGTATCTGTTTTTCTCTTTCTGACTGACTTCACTCTGTATGACAGACTCTAGGTCCATCCACCTCACTACAAATAACTCAATTTCGTTTCTTTTTATGGCTGAGTAATATTCCATTGTATATATGTGCCACGTCTTCTTTATCCATTCATCTGTCGATGGACACTTAGGTGGGGGCCATTTTTCATCCTACCACAAATACTTTCTTTGTGTGCCCATTTTGAGAAACTGGCTCAGTTATTACCAACAAAGAAAAATGAAGCCAGTTCCAAATTCTTCATTTTTCTTCATTAAACTGCCATGAGAAATTTATCCTTAGCCTCTGTTCTGGCAATGATAGAAGATGCTGAATCAAGACGGTAAAACTGACTGAGGAATTCTGCTCTATCCTCATAAATCTTCTATGAAATTTCCAGCTCTCCAATTATTCCCCCTCCTCTCTACCTAGAATCCTTATTTTCTGTATGCTTCTACTCAAAATACTTCTATGACCATTTAGCAGAGAATTTTAAATTCTTCCTCTTAACTCTGTGATTTCCCCCCCCCCTTTTCTTTAAACTTTCAAAGAATCAAGATGGCTTTATGTGTCATAATTTTCACAAGAAAGGTAACCCACTTGCCCTTATAAAAATGTCTTTCAGACTTAAGGAGAGTCCCAAGGGGGCACCCTCAGTCCACTGCTGTTTGCAAAGTACAAACACTCCTTAGGTGATCTCAACCATTCTCTCTCTATGCTGCTAATTCCCAAATGTCTATATTTAGCCTTAGCCACTGCTGTGAGCTATAGTTCCATGTGATTAACTGCAGGCTAGACAAATCCATTTGACTCACTCTCAAGAACTTCAAATTCTATATATCCAAAATGGAACTGTCTCTTGTCCCTACATAAAAATGCCTCATCTTCCTTTACCCTGCAGCTCAGTTAAAAGGGCCACCATCCATGAGAAACTGAGGCAGAAATCTAGGAGTCATTCTGGATTCTTCCTTTCTCCTTCCTCTGTCAGTCGGCTACCCTATCTTTATAATTCATCCACACCATCTCTGCTCATTTGTTCTCCAAAATATTTTTCAATTCTTTTCTCTTACTCTGATCCTTGTAACACTGCCTAGCTGGATTTTTCCAGAACTTAATAAAGGACTTAGGTATTTTCGCTTTGTGAGACTTTCAGTATATTAACAAGTGAAAAAAAAAAAAAAGCCAAACCAGTTAAAAAACATAACATATGTATTAAATACTTAAGTTGAATAATGCTCTCAATACATGTAAAATTGTGCTACTCATGAGACAATTACAGGACTTATAAAAAAATTCAGGGCTTCCCTGGTGGCGCAGTGCTTGAGAATCTGCCTGCCAATGCAGGGGACACGGGTTCGAGCCCTGGTCTGGGAAGATCCCACATACCGCGGAGCAACTGGGCCCGTGAGCCACAACTACTGAGCCTGCGCGTCTGGAGGCTGTGCTCCGCAACAAGAGAGGCCACGATAGTGAGAGGCCCGCGCACCGCGATGAAGAGTGGCCCCCGCTCGCCGCAACTGGAGAAAGCCCTAGCACAGAAACAAAGACCCAACATAGCAATCAATCAATCAATCAATAAATAAATCTTAAAAAAAAAAAAAAGCCTGTGCCTTTAAAAAGCATATTAAGATGATTTAAAAAAAAAAAAAAAAAAAAAGCTCCGTGCTTCCCCACCTCCCCACTCCCCAGTCTCCCAGAGCAGAAACAACGTTCCTTGTGCCAGTGGTAGGACTCATGCCCTCAGCACCTTGCCTTTTAAAAAAAAAAAAAAAGAAAGAAAGAAAAAAAAAAAATTCAGACTGTATTACAATAAATACAGCTAATATTGGAACACAAATTTAAAATCATTTGATAATGTATTCTTTCAAACCTGTCAGTGATTTTCTGAGTCTGAATGTATAATCTCATGTGGAGATGATATCAAAAATCTATATTTGAGGTTCTCCGTGAATGTGAGTCCAATACTACATGTCCTTCCTGTAACTTCCCTCTGCGCTGCTTCTCCCTCCTTGATGGGACCGGAAGCTTGATCAACCACAGCCTCCTTCCCCGTCTCAAATCTCTCCGCCAGCAGACTGATTTACTAAATCTCAACTATCTCCCCGCCCCACTTATAACAATCAGTAACCTGCAATCTTCTCAGCATGGCATCCTCAGTCAGCCTTCTGGGACCAGTCTCGGATTGCTTTGCAGACTCATCTTCTGTCTCTGCTGCTTCCCAAATTTTAAGTTCGAGGATTACAAATTACTTGCTTTTCTGAACAACCAGTGCTTTTTCTTACTTCTGTGCTATCGTTCATGATGCCCCTCCGGTCCACCATCTCTGCCCCTGACTGCTTCTCAGGCAAGAATCCTCCACCCAGAGAACATGACCTCCTCTAGGGCTCAGTGCCCCTCTGCACCTCAATTTGCCCAAGGTATATCCTTGGCAATTTCCATGCCAGCAGCCTGGCAATATTGTGTGTTCTTTGAGGGCAGAAATCATATCTTACTTATTTTTGTGACCAGATACCCTGCAGGTCACCTAGCCCAGTGTAGAAACATGTAGAATATCAAACTGAACAAAACTGAGTCGAGTGAACTTGAAGGTGAGGCTTCCACATCTTCTAGCCTCCACCAGATGGCACTATTTTATCTTCAGTGGAGACCAAATCACAAAACTAGGAAGCAGTACGGTGTTCAGAGCATTTGTATATACCCATGCACATGTATGTACGTTATGTAGTGTGGAACTCTTTTCACTGCTACCCATTTCTACTAATGCAAAATACGGACAGTCAATTTAGGTATTTCCTTTTTGATCTTTATAAAAGCGTAGTTGAAAAAAATATTATTAAATTACCGGGCAGTTAATTATAGTCAATCTTCCTAAACAAACGGGACCTGGTGTCCTTTTCACTTATAGTGTTATCACCCAAAGGTTTTCAAGAGTAGACCTGACAGTGAATTTCCACTCTTGAGATGATTCGAGTTATTCCCAACTAGAGAGACAGGAGGATGGAAAGATTGGGGGGCTTATAAGCAAAGAGCCCTTGCTTTGTACAATTTTAAAGATTCACGATCTCAAGTATAGAAGCTGGATAATGATGCTAACCTTTAAATTGATATTAAAAGATTAAACATTATGTAACCTATAATACATTTAAAATACTTAGCACAGTGAAGAAACTGAAGATATGGATGATGATTATTATTAGAGAAATAAGATGGATCAAGAAACTTATGAATTTCATCTGGTCTTAAAGTTTGTTAAAAGGTAAACTGAGGCATATTAAAAATTTAAAGAGTTTATTTGAGCAACACTCAGTGGGAATCGGGCCAAACTACCAAACAGGAAGTAGTTAGGAGCATTTTGCTGAGAGGAGCCAGGAGGAGGACTTATAGAGAGAAAGTGGGGAAGAAAAGCAAGGAGATTGTTTGATTGGCTATAGCTTAAAGCCCAGTTGGCTGTTTGTGATTGGTTGTCCTTAGCATTTTAATTTCGTAACCTTGAGGCATTTACAGGCTGAGATTTTCATTTGCTTTTATGTAGACTGCCATGGCATTAGAGCCACCTTTGTCTAAAGGCCTCCTGGTTTGATTAATTTAGCAAGTTTTAAAAATTTAAAACTGCTCTTGGTTTCAAAAGACTGCCTGGGCTAGAATCTGTTTCAGCCACTGTTTTGATGTGTAACACATCACCCAAGCCTATTGTTCTCAGCTGTAAAATGAACCTTGTAGCAATCTCTGCCACATCTGACTGCTAGAGGGACTGACTTAAAAATTAGGTATTGGGCTTCCCTGGTGGCGCAGTGCTTGAGAATCTGCCTGCCAATGCAGGGGACTTGGGCTCAAGCCCTGGTCTGGGAAGATCCCACATGCCGCGGAGCAACTAGGCCCGTGAGCCACAACTACTGAGCCTGCGCATCTGGAGCCTGTGCTCCGCAACAAGAGAGGCCGCGATAGTGAGAGGCCCGCGCACCGCAATGAAGAGTGGGCCCCGCTTGCCGCCACTAGAGAAAGCCCTCGCACAGAAACGAAGACCCAACACAGCCATAAATAAATAAATAAATAAAATTAGCTATTAGTTTAATGGTAATGGTGGAGCAAGAGTGGGAGAAGTCTAGGATGTAGCAAATTATTTGCCCAAAGCTCTATCCATTAATCCCAAACCATGGTCTAAACCTGAAATTTCAGTTCAGAATGCTATCCCACCAGTGGTGCTGGGTTCAGATAAATGGTGTTTAGCCTTTTCAATAGGGTTCAAAAATTGAACTTAATGTACGTTTTCTGCCCTCTATCTCCTACAAGAAGGTGATCTTTCTCTTTAAGGAAGTAAAGCCCTTTTGCCTCCTCTGGATATTTACACGGCAAATGCAAACATACAGGTACTGCCTTAATTCCTATGCCGGTGCTTCCCCTAGTTGAGTGGAAAAAGTGTTTAATAACAATGTCGTTGATAGCAATAATATTCTGTTTGAGAGTTCTGCCCTTCCTACTTAGAGATTAGGCACATCTTTCTTAAATATGAAACAGAAGAAACCTGGTGCCTTTTTAAACAAAAACTTAACTACCAAGAAAATTATCCATCTTACTTATTAGTCACTTCCCACTTGGGTGTGGACTACTAAGTATGCAGACTGCCTCCCACTTCCAGGGGTGGAACAGAAAGCATAGGGAAGTGATTATCTGAGCAATGAATTTCTCCTTCAATAATTAGTTAATTCCTAAAATTCCACAGTTAAAGATTCATTCTTCGGGCTTAAAACCTTTGGTCCCTGGTAAACATATATGAGGGCAGGTACACTTGAAGTCTTATCAGTTATTTGCATCTACATATGAGTAATCTGATCAGATCCCTTCCTCCTTAAGGTTTTGAAAAGGTAAGAAAGGACGGAGGAAGCATAAAGTCTCCAAAAGCTGGAGGGCAAGGGGGAGGCTGTTGTGGGTACACTGGTTACTTGATTTTAAATACTCTCAACCATGCCCTGAAGTTCATATTTTTAAGACAGTTAATCACATTTTATAGATAAAATGAAGCTCAGATAGGCCATGTAAAATCAAGTGACAGAGCTTACGCAGGCATACCTCGGATATAATGCAGGTTCTGTTCCAGACCATGGAAAGAATGCAAGCCACATGAATTTTTTAGTTCCTTAGTGCAGATGAAAGTTAAGTTTATACTGTACTGCAGTCTAGTAGGCGTGCAATAGCATTATGTCTAAAAGGAAAACAATGTACCTACCCTAATTTAAAAATACTTTATTGCTGAAAAATGTTAACCATCATCTGAGCTTCAGCGGGTCATCGTCTTTTTGCTGACGGAGGTTGGTGCCGCAATGTTGACGACTGATCAAGGTGGTGATGGCTGAAGGGTGGGTGGCTGTGGAAATATCTTAAAATAAGACCACAATGAAGTTTGCTGCAGGAATTGACTCTTCCTTTCATGAACCATTTCTCTGTAGCGTGCAATGCTGTTTGATAGCATTTTACCCACAGTAGAACTTGCTTCAATACTGGAGTTGACCCACTCCAACCCTGCTGCTGTTTTATTAACTAAGCTTATGTAATATTTTAAATCCTTTGTTGTAATTTCATCAATCTTCACAGCGTCTTTGCAGGGAGATTCAATCTCAAGAAACCACTTTCTTGGCTCATTCATAAGAAGCAACTCTTCATCTGTCCAAGTTTTATCATGAGCTTGCAGCAGTTCAACCACATCTTCAGGCTTCACTTCTAATTCTAGTTCTTTGGCTGTTTCCACCACATCTGCAGTTACTCCCTCCACTGAAGTCCTGAACCCCTCAAAGTCACCCGTGAGGGTTGGAGTCAACTTATTCCAAACTCTTGTTAATTGTGATTATTTTGACCTCTTCCCATAAATCATTAATGTTCTTAATGGCATCTAGAATGGTGAATGCTTTCCACAAGGTTTTCAACTTACTTTGCCCAGATCCATCAGAGGAATCACTATTTATGGCAGCTATAGCCTTACAAAATGTATTTCTTAAATAATAAGACTTCAAAATCGAAATTACTCCTTAACCATGGGCTGAGAATGGATGTTATGTTAGTAGACATGAAAACAATATTAATCTCCTTATACATCTTTATTAGAGTTCTTGGGTGACCAGGTACATTATCAGTAAGCAGTAATAGTTTGAAAGGAATCTTTTTTTCTGAGTAGTAGGTCTCACCAGTGGGCTTAAAGTATTCGGTAAACCATGTTGTCAGCAGATATGCTGTCATTCAGGCTTTGTTAGTCCATTTATAGAGCGCAGGCAGAGTAGATCTAGCCAAATTCTTAAGGGCCCTAGGATTTTCAGACTGGTATATGAGCATTGGCTTCAACTTCAAGTCACCAGTTATATTAGCCCCCAGCAAGAGTCAGCCTGTCCTTTGAAGCTTTCAAGCCAGGAACTGGCTTCTGCTCTCTAGCTATAAAAGTCCTAGATGGCATCTTCTTCTAATATAGCAATTTATTCTACATTGAAAATCTGTTTTTTAGTGTAGCCACCTTCATTAATGATCTTAGCTAGATCTTCTGGATAACTTGCTACGGCTTTTACATCAGCACTTGCTTTATTCACCTTGCACTTTTATTTTATGGAGACCCTTTGGCTTTTTCCCTTAAACCTCATGAACCAACCTCTGCTAGCTTCAGACTTTTCTTCTGCAGTTTTCTCACCTCTTTTGGCCTTTGTAGAATTGGAGAGTTGGGGCCTCGCTCTGGATTTGGTTTTGGCTTAAGGGAATCTTGTGGCTGGTTTGATCTTCTATCCAGATGGCTAAAATTTTCTCCATAACAGTAGTAAGGCTTGGTTCACTTTCTTATTCATGTATTCATTGGAGCTGCACTTTTAATTTGCTTCAAGAATGTTTCCTTTGCATTCACAACTTGTCTAACTGGCACAAGAGGCCTAGCTTTCGGCTTGTCTCAACTTTCAACATGCCTAATCACTTCTCAACATTTTCACTAAGAGTAATCATTTCTAACTTTCGATTTAGAGTGAGAGACTTGCGACCCTTCTTTTACTTGAACACTTAGGGTTATTCATTGGTCTAATTTCAACATTGTTTTGTTTCAGGAAATAGGCAAGCCCAAGGAGATGGAGAAAGATGGGGGAAAAGCTAGTCCAATAGATTAAGTTTGATTAAGTTTGCCATCTTATATGGGCATGGTTCACAGTGCCCCAAAACAATTACAATAGTAACATCAAAGATCACTGGTCACAGATCACCATAACAAATATAACAACAATGAAAAAGTTTGAAATATTGTGAGAAGTACCAAAATGTGACAGACACAAATTGAGCAAATGCTGTTGGAAAAATGGCGCCAATAGACTTGTCTGACGCAGGGTTGCCACAAACCTTCAACTTGTAAAAAACACAGTATCTGCAAAGCGCAAAAAAGTGAGGTGTGATAAAATGAGGTTTATCTGTATTCAGATGAAATCTGTATCTCTAAATTATACATATTCAAAGTGCAGACTGTGAGACCAAGGGAAGATTGACTTTATCAATGCCACAGTTCTGTGCTGAATGCTCTGTCTCACCCTTTTTATACTCATACAAGGCTGCCAGATTATGGACAGTTAAAGGAAAAGGAACTGTCTAAATAAAAAGCCCATGTTAAAATGGCAACCACAACTTTACAGCTCTTCTCCATACATCTAGATCTTTCTCCCTTGTCATTCTATACATGTTATTAAGTTTAATTTAATATATGTAAGAAACTTGAAGGATGTGTTTCAAATTCTAGTCTATCTTCCTGCAGCTATGAGGGTTCACAAAAAATATCAAAACTAGGAGTTAATTACTTTAGGAACTTTTCTCCACAACCAGAAATTATTTCATTTGCTATCCAGCTTTTTCTCCCCCAACTCAAGGCAACTACAACATACAAGAGATGTCATAAGGGAACCTAAAATGATACTATACTGCTTTCTTTCACAAAACTGAATATAGAAATTGAAACTGACCTCTGTTAAGACTCTTGAAGAAATTTCACCATCAGAGCTTGACATATCTAATAGCATTTTGCACAAATGATGGCTCTATCATGAAGTTTTCAGCATTTCTGTCATTGTGTTTGACAGGTGGTAAAACACATTTCTACTAGTAAAAGGACAAGAGTGAATTTATCAAAATCTTTTGTAAGCCAATAACGTTTGTTAGTGCAATGCTAGGCCAGATCTCACATATCACCTTTAAAAGTCAACCATTTTGTTAAAATTCAACAATGATACAGGACCTGTTCAGTATTCATGATCCATGGTGCAATTTTCTTATTTGTCTACTAATGTGGTTCTCTAAAGTGCTTTCTTCAGTTGACTAACCGAAGCAACTATAAAAAACCTTTTTCGAGTAAAGAATTTATAGAATGTGGCAAGGTTTATTTATTTGTTCACTGGTTTAATTCACTCAATAAGTAATACGTTACCAGCCTACTGTGCATAAGGCAGTATGAGTTGACAAATATCTGTAAGATATGTGTAAGTACAGGCTTTGGTCCCAAGAAACTTACAGAAAATTTACATACAAAAACAACCGCGAAAAGCAGTGTATCTCAGCCAAATAACTTTGCCTTGTTAAGCGTTCCACTAAACTATGGTAGGAGTCAAATGTCTACAGGAGGCACAAGTTGTTATAAATGAGTGAAATACTTAAAAAAAAAAAAATACACACTTGAAAAGGGAAGCTGCCATTCAATCTAACCCTATTGTTATCATGCAACTATGCAAGTGCAAGATTGTCAGGTCTTATTATTTTTCAAAAGAAAATCCAGATTTTTATGTGGAAATCTACCATTATTTAATTAGTGTCATCTATAGATTTTTTTAAATACTGTGTAAATTAAACACACACACACAGGACAAAATAAAAATCAGCTTGCAAATTCTGTAGTTTTCAAAAGAGCAAGGAACCACATCTGACCAGCATGTCCTAGAAAGACGGTGCCAAAGGCAATATTTTAGTTGTGTCTTAAAGAGGAAATAAAATTGTCAAAAGATGGTAGGAAAAATAAGCAATCCAAATGGAGAGAAAGGTTTCAAGAATGGGAAGGCACCTGGAAAATATATTTAGGAAGCAGATAAGTAGGTTTCTTTTTCTAATATCTTCAGAATTCTTTATGATGTGATCATAGTGAACTATTCATCTCTTAAACATTGATGATGACAATATAGTAGAAACTTAAAATTTAAACCATTTTGAAAGAGCTGTTTTTTCTTATTGTTACAAAATGAAATGTGTTCAAGTTAAGAAAATAATGTCATCCTTATGCTATCACCTAAATATGACAACTGTTAACATTTTGTTAAATTAAAATAATAATAACTAACATTTACTACACATTTACTATATTTTGAGCACTGTACCAAGCGCTCTGCAAGGCTTCACCTCATTTTATGTAAATATAGATTTTAAGCCAAAATTGATTATCATATGTATACTGTTTTTAACTCATTTATACACAAAAATATTATGAATATCATTCTATGTCATTTTATCTTCTTCTACAGTGTCTTTTAATTCCTGCTCACTATTCCATTGTATTAGTGATTTTTTATTTAACCAGTTCTCTATTGGTTGATATTTAAGATGTTTGCAGTTTTTCTCTCTACAAAGTATCGATTTTGATGAATTCAACCAAAAGAAAAGATCTGATTCAAACTGCTAAAACAACGTTAAATGGCTTATTAAGGCTCGCATAACTGGTTAAAATCCAGATGTAGGGCACTGGTCACCTATGGTTAAATCAGAGCTAAGACTCCATTTCTCTGAGATCCTTTTGGCCCTGCTTTCGCCAAAGGTCCACTCAGTCCTTTGGTGGTGAAGAAATGACAGCAGCCGTTCTGGGCTTCACATTCAAACACAGCAACATCCAGAAGAACTGAAACCACCTCTTGCAGTGCCCCTGGCAAATGTCCTCTTATGTCTCATATACCCACTTATGAACCGTTTCCTGAGATGGGCAGAAAGCCATCAATAGGTTGGCATAGGCCAGTGTTTCCAAATAATCATTGGAAACAGAAAGCAGATTTACCCAGTGAGGCTCGACTTCAGGACTGGAATAGAAAAATGTTAGCCCTAAAATAACAGGGGTGAGATGGATAATTGAATGCAAGTTTAAAATTCTTGAGAAGGGGAAAATAGATTGGATAAGCAACCAGTGGTGTTCACTACGATAAATAATGCAACAAACACCTTTAGGAAAGGAAAGGTGGAGAGACCATGTGATTGTACACAACAATTATTTCCTGAGGAGTCATTCCAAGAGGAGGAATTGCTAAAGCAAAGGAGATTGTTTTTAACGTGGGTTTTGTTTTTGTTTCTTTATGTAATGTTAAACTGCCAACCAGAATTGCTACACCAGTTTATGATCCCTCCAACAGTGTCTGAATTCCAGGAAAGAAGTGTCTATTAGTCTGGCACAAAAGTGAATGCAACTGATACCTGATAAGTCTAGAAACATTGGTTGGACTGAACTATGGACATCCGTAAATGCCGGAATGAGGAATTTGAACTTTACTAAGTATTTAAATATTTTAACTCCTTTTTAAAATTTGACATGCTACTTTTTCTTAAAAGGGTTTTGAAAGGGCTTAAAATAAAGGATAAATATACAACAATATCAATTAAATATAAATTTGGGAGACTGAGAAGACAAGCCACAAACTGGGAGAAAATATTTCCAAAAGACACCTCTAATAAAGGATTGTGATCCAAAATATATGAAGATCTCTTAAAACAACAGTAAGAAAACAGGCAACTCTACTAAAAAAAAAAAAAAAAAAAGGTAAAAGACCTTAACAGATACCTCACCAAAGAAGATATATAGATGGCAAGTAAGTATATGAAAAGATGTTCAACACCATATGTTATCAGGGAATTAAAAATTAAAATAACAATGAGATAGCACTACACACCTATTAGAATTACCAAATCCAAAACACTGATGACAACAAATGCTGACAAGGATGTAGAGAAACAGGAACTCACATTTACTGCTGATGGGAATGCAAAATGGTACCACCACTTTTGGAAGACAGTCTGGTAGTTTCTTACAAAACCAAACATACAATCCATTAGTCATGCTCCTTGGTATCTACCCAAATGACCCTCACATGGATGTTTATATCAAGTTTATTCATAAATGCCAAAATTTGGAAGCAACCGAGATGTCCTTCAGTAAATGAATAAATAAACTGTAGTACATCCAGACAATGGAATATATTCAAGCCATAAAAAGGCATGGAGGAAACTTAAATGCATATTACACTAAGTGGGAAAAAAAAGCCAATCTGAAAAGGCTACTATGCTTCTGTTGGACATTCTGAAAAAGGCAATAAAGAGATTAGTGGTTGCCAGGGGTCTGGGAGAAGTGAGGGATGACAGAGGATTTTTAGAGCAGTGAAAATACTCTGTACGATACTATAATGGTGGATATATGTCACTATACTTTGTTAAAACCCATAGACAGTACAACACCAAGAGTGAACTGTAAACTCTGAACTTTGGATGGTAATGATGTGTCAGTGTAGGTTCATCAATTGTAACAAATGTACTACTCTAGTGGGTTGATAATGGGGAAGGCTAAACATGTGTGGTGATGGGGGTATATGGGTAATCTCTGTATTTTCTGTTCAATTTTGCTATGAACTTAAAACTGCTCTAAAAATAAAGTGTGTGTGTGTGTGTGTGTATACACACACACACACACACACACGGCTTTTTTTTTTTTTTTTTGCAAAAGAGAGTGGCACATGCTTTAGAAGATTAAACCTGCATTATTGCTGAAGAAGAACTGAAAGTCAGCGAAGCTGGTGAAAAGAGACATGTAGAAAGCTGCTGAAATTGTCCACATAGAAGTCATAACATATTAAATTAGGAGGGTGCCAGTAGACTACAATAGGCTACACACGGGAAGTAGAACAAACAGTAAGATTTGCCAATTGATTGCATGCTGATGTGTAGGGGGCAATGTGTAATTTCTCATTTATATTTTTACTCAGACATACTAAATTATTTAGCATTCTCTAAATAATACCATGTTCTTTCATGCCTCGTATCTTGTACCATCTATTCTCAAAGACTAACATATATCTTATCTTGACAGAGTAAGGCTAAGATATCAGATCTGCCACTGACTGGCTGTGTGACCTTGGGCAAGTTAATTCCCGTTTTGAATCTCAGTTTCTTCACCCATAAAACTCAGGCAATAAAATAAAAATATACATTTCATAGGACTGTTGAGCTAATTAACTGAGATAATATAAAATATCAAGCAAAGTGCCAGGAACATACTCAATGTACAATTTTTTTTTTGTCCTTTTCCAGTGATCCTTCAAAACATACATACACGCACACACAGAGGCTGACTCTGGTGACCTTGTTTACTCTCTACTCAGCTCTTTTTAAAAACTTGCTCTTGGTGTAAAGACCTGATACAGTGATTCCTATAAAAGTGTAAATAACTGGTAACTCATGGAGTGTTCCTTGAGGTATTTCCCAGGTAATCTAGGCTGTAAGCCAAAAAAGAAAAAAAATTTTTCAACCTATAACTGAAATTTAAGTATAAGGTGATGACTGCAAAAGGTATTCTCCTAGGCAGGAATCTTTTCCATTATTCCTTAAATGCTTTCTACCTGCTGCTACTCTCCTCCGCCCCAAATCACCCAAACAGCAAATTCTTCCTTAATTCCATCAAGCCTTCAAGCTTTCCTCTCACTGTACTTTCACTGCCTGGTGTACATAGCAGAAATCAGATTGCATTGCTATTGTTTGTATGTATTTCTCTCCCATTAGCCTGTGAGCTACTTGAAGGACTTAGTTTTCTAAGTTTGCCACCTGGGGCCTTGCAGGGAAGCTGGAAATCCATGGATAATGAATCAATATTTTTGAATCAATGATATAAAAATTATTGATAGCAAAGTATCAGTCATTTTATTAATTTAGTGCAAGAGAATTCTGACCCTTCCTTTTCTGGAGGCCATATCTGTGAACATAAACATTCAGGGACTATCTTACAATTGTCATGGATAAGTCCTGAACTATTTCATGGCTTCTTTGGCAAGAGGAGGCATGGTCCTCTTTCTTTCTCCACCCATATTATACTTCCAATTTGACCTTGATCTTCAAACATGAGAGTTACAGGGTGGTGCAACGTGTGGAATACTGGGTGACACCTAACTTTCTCGTTTTTATTTTTTATTAATGAAGAACCACTCTGACAGAGTGAGGCCTCCATCAGAAATATGAGCTTTGTTGTGGTAAACTGAAAATGGCTCCCAAAATATGTCCATATAGTTATCTCAGGAATATGTGAATGTTATCTTATTTGGGGAAAAAAAAAGTTTTTTGCAAATGTATTAAGTTAAGGATAGTAAGATGAGGAGACTCTCCTGGATTATCTGGGCAGGCTCTAAATGCCATGACAAGTGTCCCTGTAAGAGAGAGGCAGGAGGAGATTAGACACACAGAGAAGAGAAGGCAATGTGAACATGGAGGCAGAAATTAGAGTGATATGGCCACAAGCCAAGGGATGTCTAAGTCACCAGAGGGTGAAAGAAGCATGGAGTGGATTCTCCACCAGAGCCTGCAGAGCCAGCGTGGCCCTGTTGGACACTTTTCAATTTCTACTTCTGGTCTCCTTAATTTTAAGAGAATACACTTCCCTTGTTTTAAGCCACCAAGTTCATGGTAATTTCTTACAGCAGTCACAGGAAACTAATACAAATAGGAATGGAGCTAAAGCAGGTAAGCCATTAATGATCTGGGCAACTTCAGAAATTGTCCATTTCCCTGTGTTTCTCCTAAACAAAATACCCTGCTTTTTATCTGTCCTCTTCTCCTTTTTCTCAACCGAGTTTTCTCCTCTGCTCCTTCTAGTTCTCTATCTCATAGTTTCCACTAACTCTTAGTTTGTGTTACCTCACAGTTTTAGCTTGCAATTAATTCCTCATATAATTGATTCTATGTCATGGAATCACTGTTTTCATCCTTTCTGTGTTAATTCCTGTCTCCAGCTGCCAACTCATTTCATTCTTTTCCAGTTCAAAATCCTAAAAGGATGAAAATAATTGGCCTAGCAAATCATAGGTTATTTTGGATTTGTTTCTCTTATGTCAGACCTACAGTCCTATCAGCTACAGCTGTGTCTCATGGTACCAACATGGCTGCCTATGGCTGGTCCTTCAGCAGGGATCCCATAAATATGTAATTTCCCCTAAATATGGTTGTGGGTATGACCCTTTGTGACAGACACCTACCATGCTTCTTACGTTCAGAAAGTTATAAGCAGGCTGGTGGGAGACTAATCCAGCCACTGTCAAGGGCACAGTGATTTTACATGACCTTTCCCTTATAACTGCTAAAACCAAATGGAAATTTTGTAGTCTCATGCTATCATAATGAGGTTCATTTTTCTAGACCCTTGGGTGAAATTCTGCATGTTTGTCACTGTGGTAGTTTTGACAGTAAATTAACAGTGCTTTGGCTAATCTATTTTGAATACCCTTCTGTGTCCTCAAAAAGTAAATGGGTGTGTCTGGTCAGTTTACAAGTAGATTTAAGTGTACCTACATGAGAGGCTCAAAGTTACTGTGAAAATGGAATGGTTCAACAACTATTACTCATCACACATTTAATCACAGCTTTACATTACTATACTCTCCTGAGGTCATTTTATTAGACTGAACAAGCAGCAAACCTATCTGAGTCAGGACAGAAGAAGAGGAACTAAGGATTCTTCCTTTCTTGAGCTATCCTAAGTAAACTTGCACTCAGGAGACAGGAAGTTACACAAATACTTTTGGGGGATTTCCTAAAGGTGGTTATTGAGAACCGATTATAATTTTCAAAGCAGCTGCATTGGGCATGAGAGTGCAGCAACAACAAGATATAATGCTATACACAAAAGTACATGCACATTCAGTAGCTCTAAATATGGGCAACAGGATAAAGACCATTGTTCCATCTTCCCAATTCCATCTGCTTGCACTCAAAAGGTAATTTAAAATGTTTTATATATGATACCTACAGGCATCAAGGACAATGAAACAGGGATAAAAATTTTAAGAATATTTATAGTTTAACTGCCCTAATATTTTGTTCATATTCCCAAACTTGCACATCTAATCACCAGTTTTTTAATGTTTAATCATATATTTTCCCTGTGCCATTTCATTTATTGTTATTTAAATTTTTAATTAATAAATTGTGTTTAAAAAATTCGTCTTTTAAAGGCTGTTAGTATAAGAATGAATGATCAGAAATTCCATAGAATGATCAGGTTATTTTGATGAAATATTAACAAACTGCTTTCAGAAAAATATATTTACTCTGCTGAACTAAAGTGACATAATTCAAAGTGCTTTTTTTTCTTTCTAATGTAGGTATGAGTTTACCCTGGATCCGTGTTAAATTTAAGTAACTGGTCTGATTACAAAGTTGAATGTTTGGTTTGGTCTACAGCTCCAAGTGTAGAGACAAGCTCTGTGCAACCCTGGAGCTTTAGAATCACAGCAGCTGGTCCAGCCTCCTCATCGAGGGAATCAAATTAGACACTCAACTCCCAAGGAGATCCCTTCCAGACATGTTGGCACCTCCAAGCCTCGGAGATTCCCCTAGAATTCCCACTAGAGTTTTCCACCTCACTACTGTTTTTCCATTTGAATAAACCATTCCTACCAGGTGACTGGCCCAGCAATGACCTCATTTTGAAGGTGAGCCCTCAACATGTTCATGTAGAAGCATTGCACTGTGACTCAGGTACATCCTTGTAATTACACCTTAAATCAGCACACCTGTGGTTTTCCTCAGTCAGGTGGCAGGGCACCGGAAAGTGATGGATATTTTAGTAATATTCCACAGAATATTTATACATGCCTAAAAGAAACAAATACCTTGTTTTAGTCTAAATGAGTTGCAAACTAATACTGGATGTGTGGTGGCAGACATCAAAGGTTTCAAAAAACTTATGGGAGAAAAAGCCAAAGTTAGAAAAATCTTTAAATTAATTTACAATAATATTTTCCTGAGTATTAGAAGATTCATGCTGTGGAATTTTATTTCATTGTGGAAGACAAGAATGGCATCGGAGAATCGTTTGTGAATGACTACAACCCAACAAACATAGTGTAAAACAATTGTAACACTGCCCATAGTGTAACGTGGGCAAAAAGTGTAGCATCTGTGAAATTTACTGAGAAATTATAGAAGGGAGAGTGGTCCTGTGTCTATAAGGACACTGACTTGAGGGATATGAGCTCTCTGACAAAATATTTGCTTCTTAGTCTCAAAGTTAGGCCAAAAGTCCACCAATAGAGTCTAGTTCTTCTGTTTAGCTTTAGTAAAATGAGGTTCTATCACTCTATTTACAGCCATTAAACAATGGTATCAATGCAGAAAATGTGTGGTAATTTAGGCTACTGGGAACTTTTAAGTCTAAAGACACAAAGCCTCTTTGGTTGAACTCATCTTAAGCCATATAATTTGACTGGATTTTGAAGGAAATTTGGGCCCAGGGTGAATCAATCTGATAATTCTGATAATGTGTTCTTGGAACTCATTTATCATTATTATTATTATTATTATTATTATTAGAATGAAGCTCATTACTCCCCATTACTCTTTTTTTTTTTTTTTTTTTAGCAATGGGTTTATAGCTACTTTATTTATTTATTTATTTATTTTGGCTGTGTTGGGTCTTCGTTTCGTGCGAGGGCTTTCTCTAGTTGCGGCAAGCGGGGGCCACTCTTCATCGTGGTGCAGGGGCCACTCTTCATCGCGGTGCGCGGGCTTCTCACTATCGCGGCCCCTCCCGTTGCGGGGCACAGGCTCCAAACGCGCAGGCTCAGTAGTTGTGGCTCACGGGCCCAGTTGCTCTGCGGCATGTGGGATCTTCCCAGACCAGGGCTCGAACCCATGTCCCCTGCATTAGCAGGCAGATTCTCAACCACTGCGCCACCAGGGAAGCCCCCCATTACTCTTAATGAGCTCATTTTTAAATGAACCTAGTCTCTCTTTCCCTCAGAGATCCTTTAGGAATCTTAACCAGATGGTGAAGCAGTAACATCTGCTGCTCATTTTAGATCTTCTTAATGGGACTTTTGCAGTTCTCAACAATAGAATCATTTCATATGGAGCCTCAGTCTTCAATAACACCCTTTAAAAAGAAAGTTTAATAGTCCTCTTGACCTATGTAATTTGTTATAAAAAGACAGTAGCTCTACCTCATGCTTAGGTGTGGGCTGAATAAGAAATGTCATGAACCAAATTTGGGATCATGTTATCTTCTTGCCAGCTTTGTGGTCATCTTCTCACAAAATCTGTGAAGAGTAGAGCCCTATTACTTCAAGACTGGCATAAGGCTGGCTTTAATTATTTCTATCCCAGGGAGGATTTCCTCAACCAAGCCTGCCTTGGAAAGCTGTACTTCTCTCAGGTCACTGCCCTGTCTCTGGTCACTCTAGCCTTACACATGCCTGGATGACAAAAGGCTGTGCACCATGTGGTTACCACCTCTGGGCTCACCTGTTACCTCCAAGTGTGGTCTATGGCCACCTCATCAGAATCACTTGAGAGTGCTTGCTAAAAATACAGAGTATTGGATCTCAACCCAAATCTACTGAATCACAGTCTCTGAGGGTGTTGCCCAGGAATCTACTTACAAGCTGCCCAAGGGAATATTATATGCATTCACTTGAGAGCAAGAGAGAAAGTAGGATGATAATATGCCAGTCCAGAGATAACAGTAGTTATCTAAATGTGGTGTCTAGTTATCCTTAGGAGATTAATTTGGTCTGAAAATAAATTTAAATGTAGAGGGTTTTATATTTCTTTCTGTGGATTTAGAAACTCTCTAACTCAATGAAACCCATGTCTTTAAAGCTGACTTAAACCTAGCAGACTGAGTACTGGTCCATCTGGATTTTAGGATTTTTATGTTCCTACTTAAAATTGCCTTCAATTTGACTTTGCAGCAGAAAAATATGAAAGCATTTTATGTCCAGCTATATCATTAAATCTGCTGTGTAACTTTATAGCCAATAGGAACATCTGGGAACCAAGCTCTATTACAAGTCAAGTTTTGAGTTTGTTGCCATGGGCATCCAGGAACCAGTTTTATGCTGCTCTAGGAGGCAATGAGAAAAATGTGAGTAGAAGGGATGCTTTAGTGGTGACATATGCTTCTGTGCATGTTTTATAGCTCTCAGTACAATTACGGGAGTTACACTACCTTTGCTTAGCAACCATGTTTCTTGTGTGGTCATTTTCACGTTAATGTGCAGCTGGTTAAATATTTCTTTAACTACCAGTAAAAAATAAACACTTCAGGCTGTGAGATTACAGCCTGGATAAATTAGAGGGAAAGGGCAGGAGGGAGTGAGGAAGAGAATGAACGGACTAGACCTCTCAACTGACACTCAGCTCAGGAATCTGGTCTCTGACTCCATTTCGGAGATGGCAGTGTCCAAAGGACGCTGAGGGCAATGGAAGGAGCTGGACTACAAGAGAGGATGCCAGTCTGTTCATTCTACCCTCCTACTATTTGTGGGATCAGATAAACATTTTAAATCTCCAACCTATGTCCTTTTCTATAATGTAAAGGAACTAAACTGAAGTATCTCAAGGATTCCTTTCATTTCTAACATTCTAGTACTAAATATAGAAAACTTGATCCAACTTAGTAGAAAAGTAAACTACATCACAGGAATGAACTGATTTGAATTAAATTCATTCTCAATAACATGGATCAGTAGTTCAGCAATTTTTATGGATGGGAAGCTCTTTTCTTAAAGAAAATACAATAAATCCCATGTGAAAGTATTTCTATTTTGGTTATAGATTGATTAAAAAACAAAATCTAGGGGCTTCCCTGGCGGCGCAGTGGTTAAGAATCCGCCTGCCAATGCAGGGGACACGGGTTCGAGCTCTGGTCCGGGAAGATCCCACATGCCGCGGAGCAGCTAAGCCCGTGTGCCACAACTGCTGAGCCTGTGCTCTAGAGCCTGGGAGCCACAACTACTGAGCCTGCGTGCCACAACTACTGAGCCTGCATGTCACAACTACTGAAGCCCACACTCCAAGAGCCTGTGCTCCGCAACAAGAAAAGCCGCCACAGTGAGAAGTCCGTGCACTGCAACAAAGAGTAACCCCGCTCGCCGCAACTAGAGAAAACCCACGTGCAGCAAGGAAGACCCAACGCTGTCAAAAATAAATAAATAAATAAAATAAATTTAAAAAAAAAAAAAAAAAACCAAAATCTAATTCTATCAGAAATCCACAAATACACTTAAGTAAAATTTTATTAATCATAACAGCATCCACGAACTCTTGAAAAATAGTATCTATAAAATAAAACTGATTCAGTGTAAAAGCAGTTCTTAGTTTTTATATAAAGATTCTTTGATTCCTTGAAGTAACTCCAAAAATATGTGGGAAACTACCAAAATAGACTATGAGAGATAAACCTGAGCATCCCTAAATAGAAGCTAGATCTTTTCATCTCAAGGAGATATCAAAAAGTAGAGAACCACTCAAACATAATGGCCAGGGCAGTCTTTCTGAGGAGGTGATATTTGGGGCTGAAACCTAAAGGAACAGAAAGATCTAGGCACACAGAGCTGGAGGAAGAGCATTCCAGAGAGTAACACCTGTGAAAGGCCCAGAAGGTAGAACTTGCTGGGCTTGCAGTGCTAAGAGTGGGATGGCGTGACTTTGGAGAGATAGATGAGTGCTATAAAGCAGAGTTTTCTGGTTCACTGTAAAGAGCGTGGATTTAAGACTAAGCACAAGTATGGAGTGGGACATGTAAGCAGATGTAAGCTTTTATATATAGAATGTATAAACAACAGGGTCTTACTATATAGCACAGAGAACTATACTCAATATCCTATGATAAACTATAATGGAAAAGAATATATTAAAAAATGCATATATATGTATAACTGAATCACTTTGTTGTACAGCAGAAATTAACACATTGTAAATCAACTATATTTCAATATAAAAAAATTTTAAAAAATAGACTAAACACAAGGAGAAAATAGCGAAAGATTTTAAGCAAAATAGTGATACAATGCAGCTACATTTTGAGAAAAATAAATTCCACTGCTATGTGGGTAATGGATTGGGATGGGGAAAGAGACCAATTGAAAAGGCCAGTAGAGACTTGTGTAGTCCAAGTAAAAGATGATGATTATCTAGAATAAAGGTGAAGACAGGAAAGATAGAAATGGAAGAATGTGAGATCATGTGGAATTAACAAGACTTGTTGAGGTTGAGTACTAGGGATAAAGGTAATTGGGCAACCAGAAATGACTTCTAGTTTTCTGGCTGGTTGATAATTCTTCTGAGATGTGAATGAGGAAATAAGCAGAGTGGGGGAAAATACAAATGATACTTGATAATTTTCTAATAAATTGCCTATGCAATTATTATTTGGGAAATAAAGAAGAGAATGAACAGGAAACACTAGATGCTAAAGGAGAATATGTTAATTGACTACATTTTTTTTTTTTCCAGATTAAAAGCATTCTTATAGATCTGCAAGGTTTCTCTTAATTTGGACATCAGTCTTTTAATGAAAATCCCCTTCCCATAGTTTGGTAGCAGAACCTTCAACCTTCACTGTCTATAGTGGCCTGACTCTTGTCCCACTTGTAGCCTATGTTCCCAGTGGGGACTTGTGTTTTGGTTACTGGCAGCCTTGAGCTGAAGGCAGCATGCTGGAATGGGGAGTGGTAAGAGGCTGCTTATTAACTAATCATGACAATATCCACCCACCCTCTGACTTCATTTCTGCTTTAATGGAAGGGGGATAAGTAGGTGGATATGGCTCTAGGGTTGTCTAACTAAGAAATGTGAGACTAAATTATTATCTTAAACCTAGCAGATGCTGGAAAATGCAAGAAAGAACACTTTCCACATTTTAATTCAGAAAAGTTTCAGTACAGAAGAAATATTTAAAAATTGTACAGTGAACACATACATACCCACCACCTAGATTCTATCAGTAATATTTTAGCAAAGGTGCTTTGTATAGATAAAGGTATTCTATCCATTTATCCATCCCACTATCCATTTATTAATTTATCTTAATTTTTGATGCATTTCAAAGTAAATTGTGAATAATAGTATACTTCCCACCATGCATATTCCAGTATGCATATCATTAAATACAATCAATGTTTGTTTTTTTGCTTTCAATGAAAAATTATACATGTAATGCACAATTCTTAACTGTACATTCACTGAATTTTGACAAATCTATACATCTGTGTAATCCAAACCCGTCAAAATATAGAAAATTAACATGATTCCAGAAATATTTCTCATACTCCTTCCCATTCAATCTCTACTTCCACCTCCACAGAGGCAACCACTGTTCTGATTTTTTTCCATTCTAGAATTAATAGAAAGGAATTCATACAGAATGTACTCCTTTGTGTCTGTTTTTTTTTTTTTTTAACTCAGCATACTGTTTTTGAAATTCATCCATGTTTTTGTGTATATCAGTATTTCATTCCTTTTTATTGATGAGTAGTATTCCAATGTATGAATATACCATAGTTTGTTTATCCATTCTCCTATTTGATGGATATCTGAAATATTCCAGGTTTTGCTATTATGGATAAAACTGCTATGAATATTCTTAAACAAGTCTTTTTGTGTACATATATTTTTAGTCTCTTGGATAAATAACTAAGATTAGAATTGCAGAGTCATAATGTAGTTGCATGTTTAGATTTTTAAGTAAATTCCAGAACTCTTCCCAAATTAGTTGTACCATTTTACATTCCAACCAGGAAGAGTTCCAGTTGCTCCACACTCTTACCAACATTTGGTTTATCTATTTTTAAAATTCTAGACACCTCAGTGAGTTTATAATGGTATTTCATTGTGGTTTGAATTTCCCTCATGACTAATGGTGTTGACCATTTTTTGCTATGCTTATTACCATTTGTGTAACTTCTTTTTATGAAATAACTGTTCAAATCTTTTGCCTGTTTTTTAATTGGGTTGTCTGCGTTTTTATTATTAAGTTGTAAGAGTTCTTTGTACATCTTTGACACCAGTTCTTTGTCAGATATATGTCTTGCGAATATTTTTCCTGGCCTGTGACTATTTATTTTCCTAATGATGTCTGCTAATAATCAGATGTCTTAAATTTCAATGAAGTCTAATTTATCATTTTTTTCTTTTATGGTTATTGCTTTCTATGACACAAATGACCTTTGTTTACCACTGAATCAAAAAGATTCCTCTATGTTTTCTTCCCAAAGCTCTGTAGTTTTAGCTCTAAGATCATAGGTGTACGATTCATTTTCAATTTATTTTGGGGTATGGAGTAAGACAAAGATCAAGTTTCTTTTCTTTTCTTTTTTTTTTTTTAAATGGATATAGAGTTACTTGGTACCATTTGTTGAAAACACTTCCTTCCCCGGGCAAGCAATTACATTCCCACCACGCATTGCTTATCTTGAATTGTACTTCTTTGAAATACCTTTTTTTTTTTTTTTTTTGGCCAATTTTATGCGCTTATTTACTTTAAAGAGAAATGTAAAACAAGTGAGCAGTTTTCACTTTGTGTAAATATTATAGAACTTGCCTCATTCTCCCCCAGCAAAGCCAGTCATAAAAGACCAGTTGAATCTGACCCATGTTGTCATCTTCCTCTCATAGACAAATGCTGTTTATTACACTGAATAGAACAACTCTGTTCACTCTGATGATTCAGAGATCCTGGAAAATGAGGAGTTAGCTTTGATTCATGGGCCACTTCTTTTAGTGCCACTTACTAGTTGTGGTTTGTGGCTCATCTCCTACCACTCCCTGACAAACACCCTGCCCTCAACAATTCTGAAATACTTATTCCCAGAAAAGTCCAGGCTTTTCTCACTTCTAGGGATCTGCATGTGCTATTATCGTTGCCCATAATGCCCTTGTCCTAATGCCTAAGGAACTCTATTCATATCAGAGGGAGCTTTCCTCAACCTCCTCATCAATGTTAAATATTCCCTCCTAGATGCTCCCATGCACATAGGTCATAATGTATTATATCACTTATCCATATTCCTCTGATTATTCGTCCTATATTTCTCTCTCCACCCCATACATGGCCTTCTCACCATGAACCTCTGGAAAGTATAAATCTAATCTATCTTTCTCTGTACCCCAGTAAGTTAAAATAATAAACACAACAATAGTAGATTTGCTGGATGAAAGAATTTTAACTTTCTGATGTAGTTTAAATTTCAAATCTCTTCCACCTTACACTTAAGTATATTTATATTTATATTTACTAGATCTCACAGCCTGACCATTTGGTTTGGAAACTGTAATCATCTTCCTATATCCTAGAATAGACTAAAAAAAACTTCCTTGAAAGAATAACAAACACCTAATGTATATTTTGAAGTTCCCTTACATATGGAGATTGGAAGAATAATTGTAGTAGGATATTTGAGGTACATCTCAAAGAAGTGTCTTACGTGTAGCCTACTGCTTTCCTAATTAAATTTCTTCTAATACACTGTTTGAGATTCTGTAAAGAAAGTACACTAATAAGTAGATGGAGTCCCAACTCTGCTATTTGCTAGCTATGTGTAAATATCAGTGAGGACGGGCTGGGTTTTGCTGCAGTAATAGCAGTCTTGAACATCGTAGTTGTCTCGCTCACATTACAAGACTCATCATGGATCAGCCACAACGCTTTTTCATGTTGCCATCACTCTAAAAATGAGAAATACTGCCCATCAGCGATACAAAGGGAAAAAGAGACATGGCAATCTGTACCCTGACTCCTGCAGCTTCTTCCTGGGAACGTCACTCACATTATTAACGGCCACTCCTGAATTCATCAGAGCATAGTCTTCAATTAGGGAGGAAATTTGGAATGCATTATTTGGCAAAAGTAATTCAATCTACTAAATAAATAACTTTAGGGAAAACATATTCTATCTGAATCTCAGTTTCCTCACATATAAAACGATAACTATGCAATGATAATAAAACTACTTCATAGGGTTATATGGATTAACAGAGATAATGATTTTTTAAAAAACACTTAGCACGATACCTGGCATGTAATCACTACTCAGTAAATGTTTGTTTAAAACATTAAGAACAAAGAACCTCAGTTTCTGTATCTTTCAAATAAGTAATAGACTGATAGAGCTCCATGGTATCTGGGGTTTTAGCTGGGTGGTTAAAACAGCTAGAGACGATTAGGATGGCTCAATTGTGGACACGTGCCTAGGGACTTCATTCTTTTACATGTGGAGTCTGTCGGGCTGAAATATGCAAGATGTTCACATGCCCAATGCCTGGGCCAGGACAGGTATAACTTCCGGGGGCTGGTCTGCATCACTCTCTGGCCACACATGGTGGACTCAAGGTAGCCTCAAACTTACATGGCCACCAGCTTCTCCCAGAACAAACATTATGACAATAAGTGTTCTAAAAGGCCCAGAAAGAAGATATAAGGCTTCCTCTGATATAGCTTCAGAGGTCTGGAATATCACTTTTAATGTATTTTATTAGTCAAGCAAATCACTAAGGCCAGCAGTGTTCTTATATCTTCACTAAAATAAGCCAAAAAACTAGGGTTTGCTACAGGAAAAAGCATTATAACATTATAATATAAAAAAACATTATGATAGTGGTTTATTTATTTATTTTGCATTTCCCTAATGGCTAATGAGGTTGAACATCTTTTCATGTGCTTATTTGATATCCATGTGCTTATTTGATATCCATGTGTGTTCTGTAGTAAAGTGTCTGTTCAGATTGTTGACCGATTTTTAAATTGGGTTGTTTGTTTTCTTATTAAGTTCTGAGAGGTCTTTAAAGATATATCCTAAATATGTATGTCTTTTGTCAAATATGTGATTTATAATTATTTTCCCAGTCTATAGTTATCTTGTTATTCTCTTTATAGGGCTTTTATAAAACAAAGTTTTTAAAGATTGATGAAGTCTAATTCACCGAGATTTTCGTTTCTTTTATAGATCATGCTTTTGGTGTCAGATCTAAGAAAACTTTGCTTAACTCAAAGTCACAAAGATTTTCTCCTATATTTTCTTCTAAAAGTTTTGAAGTTCTACATTTTAAAGTCAAATCTGTAAACCATCTTGGGTTAATTTTGTGTATTGTGAGGCATAGGTCACGGTTCATTTTTGTTGCAGATGGATGCCCAGTTTTTCCAATACAATTTACTGAAAGGAGTATCTTTTTCCATTGAATTGTCTTTGCACCTTTGTCAAAAATAAATTTACCACATTGAGTATATTTTTGGACTCTAGTCTGCTTCATTAATCTATGTGCCTATCCCTTTCCTAATACCACACTATCTTGATTAGTGTGAATAACATTACATTATCTTGATAGCTGAATAACATGTTTTAAAATAAGGTAATTTGAACCTTCTTTGTTCTTCTCTTAAAAATTAATTGTTCTAGTTCTTCCTTTCCATATAAATTTTAGAATCAACTATCTAAATATGTACAAAATCATGCTGGTATTTTGATTTGTATAGCATTAAACCTATAAATCTGTCTGGGAAGAATTGGTACTTAACTATATTGAGTATTCCAATCCATGAGCCCTGTATATCTCTCCATTTACTTAGGTTTTGGGGGTTTTTTTCAACTCTTTCTTAAATCTGCATTTTGTAATTTTTGGCATACAGATCCTGCACATTTTGCTAGATTTATACTTAAGTATTTCCTTTACTTGGAGCTACATAAAAGGTATTTTTATTGTAATTATTAATTATTCATTGATAGTATAAAGAAATAATGATTGATTTTGTATGATGACATTGTATAATGAGAACTTGTTAAACTCACTTATTAGTTCCAGGAGCTTTATTATGGATTCTGCGGGATTTTCTCAAGAAGACCATCACATTATCTGAAAATAGGGATAATTTCAATTTTTCTTTCCTGTGTGTATATGTGTTTTTAATTTTTTTTTCTTGCCCTCATGTACTGACAAAATAGGCATGCAGAGAGTGGACATCCTGCCTTATTCAAAATCTTAGAGATAAATAATTTGGCCTTTCATCATTAAGTGTGATGTTAGTGAAGGGGGTTTTTTTGGTAAATGTCCTTTATCAGCTTAAGGAAGTTCCCTTCTTTTCCTAGTTTCCTCAGAGATTTTTTTATGAATACATGTTAAGTTTTGTCAAGTGTTGTTTCTGCATGAATAACTATGAACCTGTGGTTTAACTTTTTAGTCTATGAATATGGTGGGTTACACAAATTGTTTTTCAAATGTTGAACTAGCCTTGCATCCCAGGATAAATCTCACTTGTTGTTATATATTGTTCTTTTTATATGTGACTAGATTTTGAATTGCTAATATTTTGTTGAGGATTTTTGTGGCTATGTTCATGAGGGAAATTGGTCTCTAGTTTTCTTGTACTGTCTTTTGGCATCAGGGAAATTCTGCCCTCATAAAATGAGTTTGGAAGTAATCTCTCTTCTGTAATTTCTTGGAAGATATTGTGTAGAGCTGGTGTTATTCCTTCTTCAAATGTTTGGCAGAATTCACCATTGAAACCATCTGGAACTGGAGATCTCTTTTTTGGAAAACTTTAAGCTGCAAATTCAATTTCTCTAATAGACATAGCTCTATTCATGTTATCTACTTTTTTAAAAAATTCATTTTATTTATTTATTTATTTATTTTGGCTGCGTTGTGTCTTCGTTGCTGCGCACGGGCTTTCTCTAGCTGCGGCGAGTGGGGGTTAGTCTTCGTTGCAGTGCACGGGCTTCTCACCGTGGTGGCTTCTCTTGTTGCGGAGCACGGGCTCTGGCGTGTGGGCTTCAGTAGTTGTGGCATGTGGGCTCAGTAGTTGTGACTCACGGGCTCCAGAGTGCAGGCTTAGTAGTTGTGGCTCATGGGCTTAGCTGCTCCACAGCATGTGGGATCTTCCTGGACCAGGGCTCAAACCCATGTCCCCTGCATTGGCAGGCGGATTCTTAACCACTGCGCCACCAGGGAAGTCCCCATGTTATCTACTTTTTTGGTGAGTTTTAGTATTTTGTAGCTTTCAAGGAATTGACCCACTTTATCTACATTATTAAATGTATGTGCATAGAATTGTCCTTGGTATTTTCTTATTAGCATTTTAATGTCTGTAATGATATATTCTCTTTCATTGCTAGTAATGATAATTCTGTCTTTCTTGATAATTTCAGTTAGAGATTTATCAACTTTATTGATTCTAAGAAGCAGCTTTTGATTTCACTGATTTTTTTCTCTATTTTGTTCTGTTTTCTATTTATTTCTGACCTAACCTTTATTTAATTCTTTCTGACTTCTTTAGGTTAATATTGCTCTTCATTTTCCAGTTTCTTAAGGTGGAAACTTAAATTGTTGATTTGGGACTTTTCTTCTTTTCCAATACAAGCATTCAATGCTATAAATTTCCTTCAGAGCACTGTTATAGCTTCATTCCTTACATTTTTATATATTGTACTTACATTTTAGTTCAGGTCAAAATAGTATATTTTCTAATTTCCCTTGAGGCTTCATCTTTGACCTCCTCATGGATTATATAGAAGAATGTTTTTATTTGAGGATTTTCCAGATATCTTTCTGTTATTGATTTCTAATTTAATTAAATTGTTTTCGGAGAGTACTTTGTATGAATTCACTTTTTTCACATTTGTTAAGTTTTATTTTATGATGTAAGATTTGGTCTACATTGATGAATGTTTCTTGGACACCCAAAAAGAATGTATATTCTACTGTAGTTAGGTGGAGTGTCCTATGAATATCAGATAGACCCAACTGGCTGATGGTGATGTTCAGTTCTTTATACTTGTTGACTTAATGTTAACTTGTTTTATCAAATACTAAGAGAGAAGTATTGAAGTCATCACAGCCATAATTGTGGATTTGTCTATTTCTTGTTTCAGATCTATCCATTCGTGCTTCATGTATTTGAAGTTTTGTTAAGACTGTACATATTTAGAATCATTAGGTCTTAATAGTGAACTTCTATCATTATGTAATAACCTTTTTTATTCTTGGCAGTTTTCCTTGCTCTGAAGCCTATTTTGTCTGATATAAATATATACTCTCCAGCTGTCTTTTGATTGGTGCTTGAATTGTATCTTTCTTCATCCTTTTATTTTTAACCTATGTAGCTTACTTAAATCCAACGGATAATGTTGAATTGGTGTAGTTGTTTTTGCTGTTTTTGTTTCAGTAGGCTGGTCAGACTCTCCACATATTTTAACTCACATTCTGTGGACTGTGGTTCCAATATCAATTCACTATCCAAAGCCTTTGCTAGACCATTTACAGCTTTCCTGTGTGTCCCTCACCCAGCAGCCAGTCTAGGACTTGGGCTGTAGTCTACCCCACAGTTCTGTTCTCAATGCATTTAATATGCTTTTTAGCCTCAGATCCACCCCTGGCTCAGGAGTGAGCCCAAGAATTCATATACATTTTATGGGATCATTTTCTCAGGCTGTCTCCTCCCAACTAATTTGCTCATTTAAAAAAATTTAATCTTACCAAATTAGCAAAACATCAACTAACCATTCTTGTTCTTCACTCAACTTGAGTTCTACTGAAGCTGTCAGATAAAGACACCCAAACTTTTATATCACTGCTTCAGGGTCTTCTACTCAATTCCACCCTAAATGACTCTTAGGGATTTATTCAATGTTTCCTTAGTCAACTTTCCTTTTTTTTTCTCTCTCTCTCTCAATGGAAATGTCCACCAGAACACACTCTCTCCTGGCCCAGTGACTACCATGTATCTATTATCTACCTCCTGGCAATAGTGAGTTTTGCCTCACTATGCCTTACTCTTATTTTCTCAGATCAAGTTCATGTGAGAAAAAGCACATCAATATCCAGTTGGATAGCCTCTCTCCTTTTCACGAGCAGTGAACTATGCTGATCTTTGTGCACACTGTCACTGGAGAACCCACCATCTGAATACCAGAACTGGTCCTAAACCAAAGTGTTTAAGTGGGAGATGTGTCTCGAGTTGCCTGCTGCACACTGTCTCTGCTTGCCCTCTTTTTGTCCTCTCAGCACTTAGCTCAAGCTATTTAACTGGCCAGAATTCCCAGGCTTGCCTGCTCTCTGGTATAAGAGAGGAAATTATTAGGATAAATGAAATCATACTGAACTGTTCAAGTCATACTCCTTCAGGGAGCATTTGCATTTTAAATAAGCTTGTGAAGACAGGTTACTCCCTTCATTCTGGATTTTCTAGCAGGCTGACACTTGGAACAAGGGGTTAGTATGAGGCAGAGGTGCCCCTAATTTTTTTTAAAACCCTTCTGTTAATATAAAGGATTGAAAATGAGAAGAGTATTTTGTTTTGTTTGCTTGGAGGGGGGAGGTGTCTGTATGAGTGTATGAGAAAGATAATTTGTACAATTTGTTGTCCACAGTATTCTAAATTTCAAAATACTTATAAAATCAGATGGGGAAATGAGGGACAGAAATGTATTACCTCCCCTTAAAATGCATCTCTTCATTCTCCTACTCAAACTGAATGCATAAAAACTCTTCACAAGCTGTGCGTGGTGATAATGTATAATAATCTGCAATGATTTGTAAAATACTTCCTATTCTTCAGTCATATTAATAGGCTCACAAGTATAGAGAAAAGATCTAGTTCACCCACAAATAGCTATTATAGCTGACTACATATATGTGTTATATATTTCTACTGAAACTTTCGAAAAGTATTTCATGAAGCGTTTTATGTAGAACAATTGTCTAACAAATGTTTCTAAGAGAAAGGGAACCCATGTAGCTATAAACTATATCCCCTCTTGGAGATTTAAAATGTATTTGACCATATAAAAGGCTCTAAATGGCTCTGCAGTAAAGAAATCTAATTTTTTTGGCAAAACTTTTCCTAAATTGATTAGACTACTGAACTCTTCTCTTCACATGACACCCATTAACATCGTGAGCCAGTGTATTGCATAGCACATTGTGGGAAACATTCCAGTAGATTCTTATCATTTGGGAGGGATATATTCTGTAGCTTTTATAAATCCCCAAATTCATGAACACCACTGTAGCATACAATTTCTATCATAAATTATATGAATGTTGATCTTTATTGAAACAGTTTGTTGAATTGTCTTTCCTGTTCCTGTGAGGAATACATGGTAGATTCAATAATGTCATAAATCCCACTACCTTCCACTGAATTAGGCATTTATCTCTGCACTTATCCAAAAACACTTTGGTTAGAAACACCACTTCTTTTTTAACTTCTTTACTTTTTCTTCATTTCCATCATAAGGATTAGCAGAGGATAATTTGGGGAACAATTTCTGTCTCTGCCTCTGCCCCCCCCCCCACACACATATACACACACCATTTTCATGCTTTTGTTTTGCTTTGTATTCTGTGGAGTAATAAAAAGTAAATTGTGGCCCAAGTTCTCAAGGCACTACATGCACATAATCAGAAAAAAATACGTAAGCAAATATGTATAATCAGCCTAACCCTTAACCCATAATGACCTACCCACAAAACAGGAATTTGGGGGGAATGTTGGTATCATATCTGAGATGGTTTTGGAGTCAGACAGAACTGGGTGGATTCTAGGTGACACTAAGTTACTTTATCTCTCTGGGATGTGCTATCCTCATTTGTTAAATGGGATTATAATAGTTATTTGAAGACTAATTGAGATAAGATGTAAATACCTGGCACCTAGTAACTCATCCAAAGGCAGTAGTAATCATGTAAGGAACAGCCTCATGGCTGAAACGTCATTAAAATCTAAGTCTTTAAAAATTACATGGGTGCCCATGTGTACCGCAATCAAGGCTAAGAGTGTATTTGATTTTCTCAACACCTTTTGCAAGCTAGTTCAGATTTATGCCACATTACAATTCAATAAACATCTATTGGGACACTCTTTTCCAGCCCTACATAGAAAGAACAATATTCTTTGACCCAAATTCTAGAAGCAGATAACCTTCCTGCACCAGTCTTCTTTTCTGAGTAGAGGCAAATAGGACACTAGTTTTACATACATCTCCATATCTTATATTTCTTCAGGAGTTAATAAACTTTTTATTTGCAAAAATGCCTGGACACCAACTTTCTACCTACTTCTATTTAGGTCAACACTCAGCAATTTTTTTTTTAGTAGAAAAATGAGTATTAGATGAAATTATGAAGAGCAGGTATTTATAGCAATGACTGACATGGAAAGAAAAATAAAATCACACCTATATACCCATTTTCCTAAATACAAGCTATTTTTTTTTTCTTTTTATATCTTCTATTTGACCTCTCAAATACTCTCTATATGACCTGAAACAAAACAATGTGTGAATAAAACATAATAGTAGAAAACCTTCATGTTGAATCTTCTTTTGTTCAACTTCCCTTCATGGCAGTGAAATGGGACAAAAATCTCTCAGATGTAATGTCACAGTGGCAGAAATACAATACACAATGCACTGTCATTTCTCTCTGTCATACACACACACACACACAGATGGAAACCCATAGCACAGTAGATGGTGTTTTATGTGAGGAAAATTAAACAAAACACAAACAATGGCTGGATTACTATGACAACAGAGTATATGCCATGGTTTCTGGAAACACTTGACAGCTGTTTGCAATTTTAACTGTTTGCTCTGGTACCTTATATCATGTTAGCAGCTCCATGGGCCTTAAAATGTGTGCCTTGGCCATTTTTTTTAAAGTTTCACTCATTCTGTGTGCTTCTAAGCATACAGAAATAAGGCCACAACAAGTGAGTCATGCTCAAGGCTGAGCCACTTCACAAGACTCACTCAAAGAGAACACAGAAGGTTTTCTCATTGTCCTGTAGGCTATGGAGAAACTGCAGTAGTGAGACTGCGCTGGTCAAACTTTTTAAAATTACCTCAGAATTCTTAATTTCAGTCCATGTGAGTTTTAAGTGCTATCATCTTTTCTGCCATGGAGAAAAATTTCTGATATGAAATGAGAAGTCACCTTTCTTAAACAAGATTGTTAGGTAAAATTAATTTAACCCTCCGAACAATCCTGTGATGTAAGTATTATCGGCTTTATTTTATGAATGATGAAAGTTGAATTCAGAGAAGTAAAGCAATGTGTACCAAACCCACATTTTGAAAACAGGAAATCCTGGATTAATGCAGTTACTCTGAAATCCTATTCAATTCTTCCCAATTTGGACCGTCCTACGTCTTTTACTGCATTCATGAGCATGGTTCAGGGATTAATGTTTTGGGAACATCTTTGTCTAAGAAATATTTAATGAGGGCAAACAGTACAACTAAGAATAGTGCTATTGTTGTTAGTCTCCACTAGGTCTGTGTGTATATATGAGAAGGTTAAAAAAAAAAAAAAAAAAAAAGAAGAAGAAGAAGAAAAGAAAAGAAATTCAGTGAACACTTTTGAAAGTTGATAGATGCATCTAAAAAGCAAATAATTATCTTCTCTCACAGATACCTCCAAAGAATCTTAACGGAAAATGGGAAGATGTGAGTGTTTTAATCCCAGATCACATTGAGGATCTTTCTAACTTTACTGAAAGATATTGGATAGATTATTTAATCCCCTTACGTACGGGTTTTACCAACTATAAAATCAAAATTATACAACTTGGGTGAGTTGTAGCAAGAATAAGTAACTTGATGGTGATAAACTTAAATTCACAATATTATTGCCTGTATAGTTTAATGCTTATTTACAATCAACTGACAATCCTTTATTGCCCAGATCAGGTCTAGATGCTCTGGGAGACAAAAATAAACATACGAAAACACATGTCCTCCTGGAGGAGCTCACCAGGAAGTTTGGTGAGACAGAATTCACAGACATAAAAGAATTAGAATATGCTAGAAGACAATGTAGAATCAAATAGTATAAAGTACCTTGTCCCCATCTAGCAATTATTGTTAGTCACATTTTTTTCCGCCCAAACCAACTAAAGCCCCATTTACTCTGTAAAGTCTTCCCCGAATTTTCTGGCTCATAGCTTCCTTCCTTGATCACTTTTTATTTGAGCCACATTTTAATCATCTTTTGTCAATTATTATATGTATCTTTGAATTTTAAAATTTGTTAATATACAACCTGCTTTCTCTACTAGATCATAAATCTCTTGATCAAAAGCCACATATGCTTCTTTATTATATCTTCAAAGCCAGATGCTTTGTTTTGCACAATGGACGTATTGCTGATTTTTTTCTGATTATCATGAAAACGATGACAATTACTAGTGAAGTATGAATTCACAGAATGGAGCCACCACAGGAACAACACTTATATGAATGAGGTTACATTTCAGACACACTGGATTCACTTGACCTTGAGTTCCTTAAGCACGAGGATTGTCTTTTTCACATGTATCCTTTGTTTTTGTCCTAGCGTGATGCCTGACATAATATCAACAGAAATGGAAGTGTCTGACAAAAGAAGGAAAGTAGGAAGGGAAGAAGAGTTGGAAGGAGAGAAGAAAGAGTCTGTTTACTGAAGAATGGACTTAAATATGAAAAAAAGTAGGAAATCCTAGACAAAAAGGACATTATTGGCAAAGGCAGAGTGGTTGAAATTGGCAGTGTGTGAGCGTGTACACATGTGTGAAACTATGTGGAAGACATTCCAGCTGGAACAAGCAATTTTCTTCGTGAGGCCATAGGACATTGTGTTGAATAGGTAAGATGTTTTTCATGCGTGGAGGTCATACTGTGAAAGTCAGAATGAATAATTTAGAACCGGGGCCAGAGGCAATGGAGCCATTACAGGTTCTTAAGATGATGAAAAGCATTTTTAGGAAAACTACTTAGAAACAGCAGCATACGAAGTAGACAAGAGAGGAAACATTAAAGGAAGAAAATCCGCTTAGATCCAATTGTGGTAATGTAATCATGGGGTGATGAACCTGAACTATAGCAGAGTCACCAAAATAGAAAATCTTATTTTGAAAAATATCAGTAGGATTTGATGATTAACTGAATATAAGAGTAAAAGAGATAAAGACATAGTAAATATTGCCAAACTGCTAAATGATGAAAGAGGTTGAGCTCATAAATTGTGGTGCCATAAATTAAAATAGGAAGTACAGAAATAGCTGGTTTAAGGAAAGTGACAAATTTAATTTTAGACATGATGATTCTATGTAGCATGAGGTAGTAGAAAGAACATTATATTAGAGATAAAGTTGCAAAGCCTGTGGCTCTGTGAAGAGCGTAAAGAAGTTACTTATGATGTTGAATTAATATTTTCATTAAGTCACTTAACATCTCTGGGTATTTACGTTTCCTAAAATATTAAAAGGGCACATATATTCCTGCTATAACTACCACACTGTGAGGATAAAAGAAGACGGTGATGGTTAGATTTCTTGGTTATTGTCAAATCTTATGTAAGTTATAAATCAGAGATCCGAGGCAGAGGTACAAGTTGTTGCCTGATCCATATAGAGGTGGTTTATTTGCTCTTTCTAGGATCTTACAGAGGAATGTTACTCTCCCATATCTACTTTCAAAGGGATGGAAGATAAAACTGCAGAGAACACAGGATTTATTTTCTAAGAAAACAAATCCTAGGATTGGCCAAGCTTTCTCCTGTCAACCAAGTACCTCTATTTTCCTAACTATAAAGTAAGAACAAGACATCCCCAACCCATTTAACTGATTTGTTCCACAAGCTTCAGCAAACACAAGCACAGGGACATTGGATGGGTGGAAGAGGGAGAAAGTGGTGCTGGGTGACAGGGATATATGGCTCTCTGAGTTACAGCAGATCTACAGAAAGCTAGAATCAAATAGAAGGAAGGGACCTGATCACAGGGGATTTTGATGAAAAGGGGAGAAAGCATTCAATAATGATTAAGCTAAGGGCATGGACTCTGGAATCAGACAGAAGAGTGTTTATCTTGAGATAAAACACAGCTCCTAGCTGTGTGGCCACAGGAAAATTGCTGAAGTTAGCTAAGCCACACATTTTAACATGGGCACAGTAAGAGTACCCACCTCCCAGAGTTGTGAAGACTAGATGAAATACAAGTAAGTACTCCATAAATGCTAACATTATTAAAAGGAAACAGTGTTACATCAACCTGAATCAGCATGAGGACACCACAAATTATTTCTAGTCTTTAAATATAAGGATAAAAAGAGACAGAGAGAAAATGGAAGAAAGGAGAGCAAAAGAGAGAGAGAGGGGATAACAGCCAGGATGGGTAAAGGAGAAATGGGATAAAAATAAGGGAAAATAGGGAGAGAAATTGACAGGGAAGAGCTGAAAAGAGCAATGGCGAAAGGGGACAGGGGAAGGACTCTTAAAGTTAACACTTACAGTTTGAAATTTCCACATCTTGTTCCTTGGTCATTGAAATAGATGTGGGAATTGATTAAAAGAGAGAGAGAAAAATAATTTCATCTAATTATTTTCTGTTCTCCTTTTTTACATATTTCTATAGCCACATAAAAATGCTTGTTTAAATAACGTCCATTGCAAGCCTTCTGAGTCAAATATGGTTTGGCCTTTATACACTATTTTAAACAAAGTGCACTTATATAATTAGGCAGGGTACCATAATACAAAGCAAAGATATTATATTTGACGAGGAAACTTAAGTTCTACAAAACAGAGTGTACATTCCAGCAAACTGGCAAATCTTTTTTATAATCCCTATTCATACACAACTCAGAATGATGTAATGCCAGGTTATATATCAACTAAACCATTCTTTCAATGAATCTCTGACCCAAATGCCTAAGGAGTCTGTCTGGAGTTGATGGCCTGTTGAAGAAATGAATAAACCCTGTGGTATGACTATCTATTATGGATTACTCCAGTTTTCACACAAGAACCAAAAATAATTCAATTTACGATGCTCACATTATGCTTAGGAAATGAAGATTAATAAGTGATGTAAGTTCATTGAGTTAGGACGTTATGCAATTTTCTTATGAGTTGAGAAATCCTTCATATAGAATGAGATTTACAGATTTAGTGACCAAGAGACTTTGAATGTGTAAGACATGTACATTCAGGGGTGGCCATGGGAAAACTGTGTAGCACCTAGCTTCTATTTGATGACCCATCACCTCTCAACCCTCCTTCCCGCCACACATCCAGATACACGTACCCAGAGACTCATCTGTCTCTCCGGACACAGGACACCCAACCAAGTCCCTACACTCTAGTTATGGCTTTGGCCCCTTCCCATAATGTTATCCCATCTCTCAAAACCCCCTACCTAGTTATTTGCTACCCTACAAGGCACAAACAAACCAGGAAAGGGTTACTGAACATTCATAGATTGAACTCCTTCCTAGTTAACATATTTGAATGATAATGTTAAAAAAAAAAGTTCAGTGGGAGTGCTGTGGGATGATCATTTTGCTAGATCATTTATTAAAAATATACAGCACCCATTATTTTATGTCACATATAGTCTGCTTTTGACTATGATATTCCATGTTGTATCAGGTAATAATCCTACTGAATTTCTAGAGTTATTCTTTGCTCCCTACTTCAAAGTGTTATTCCAAAATCATATGCTATTCCAGAGTACGCAGCCTCCTTCACTAGGGAAAGGTGTAACACAAGTTTGCCATGAGGTAGCCAGAGAGTGATAATATTATTGGCATTGTATAGAGTTAGGGTTTTAATATTCAGTATTAACAAAGGCTATTTAGCAAATCCCCCCGGATTCCCCTTCAAAAATATTCCACTTAATTTCTTTCTTTAGGGTTAAAAAACCCCCACTTGTTTTAAAATGTATGCATAAATATTTAAGAATAAAATAGAAGGCACTAAAAAGAAATTTTAAAAACAATGTTCTGAGGGGTTTTTTTATAATTAATTATAGTTAATAAAGATAGAAAAGCACAGAGATTAAATTAAAACTCCCATCATCTTACCACATACACAGTGATACTTTTGATAAATTTGATAAATTTGCATACACATTTTATATGACTTTTATATACATCTAATATGTGAATGTATGTATGTGTATATACATATATGCGTGGCAGCTTTTGCTTGCTTGGTTGTTTTTCTTTGGGATTTTGTATTGAACATATTTATAAATAAATCTCTCCACGTATTGCTCATTACCTTTTTAGAAATAAATTCCTAGAAAATGAACTGCTGAGTCCAATGGTTTGCCTGATTTAAAACCTTGAACACTCAAAATGTTATCAATTTACATGTACATCAACAGTATATTTAATTCATCCCTGATATAGTCAAAACTCAAGTGTTTTGAAATCTGAGATGGTAAGTAAACAAACAAACAAATACTTTGCCTTCTGTTTTTCTTGTAAACCAGTTGTAACAACTTGCTTACGAGAAATCAAAACTTGCTTTCTCAGAATCCCGTTATCCCCCTAAATCATCTCTAGCATAAAACCAAATCTGAGAAGATGAGAATGAGAATGAGAGGTGTTTCTGATCCCAATTTGTACACGGCTGTCTGATGAAACCGGCTGCTGTTGCAGCAGAGTGACCTTCACTGTCTGCAGGGAACTGTTAGGTTTGCGCTTGTCAGAAGCGCTCTCTGGCTCCCCCTATCTCTCCCCCCACCCCCGACACCCATCCTTTTTTCCTCCTCCTCTCCCTCCCTCTCTTTCTTTCTGAGACCATATCTTGTCCTATGGCACCTCAGATATTTATGATCACATTTTTCCACTGACCCCTAAGGATCAGCATTGACGCAAACTCAATTCAAATATGAAGTGTTTCTGGTACAGCATACTGAAATTTACCTATCGACAGAATTGAGCAATGTTCTTAAATCAAACCTTGACGTGTTTGAACTACCAAAGTATAGCCTAAGGCAATACGTCAAAGGTTATGGAACGGAGGGTCAGCTACTGCAAAACCAGCTACAACGCGTGGGTTGGGTATAGGAAGAGCACAAAAAGAAGAGATGGAGCAATGGCCGTCTCAGCTGCCTTTTATCTTCTGGAATGGCAGTGTGCCTTGGGCTTTTTCTTTCCCCTGTGAATTTGCCTTGCCCTTGGCATTTGCCACATCAGACTGGAAAAGAGCAGTCACTCTCGTCAAAAGGTCATAAAACCTTCTGCCCAGTGCTGATTATTGCACAAGCTTTCCTACAGCACCCTTTCATGTTTGCTCTGCTCATCCATTTCCATTATTTCTTGTAGAGCTATCTCCCTTTGAATGAAAGGATTAATTCCCACATCTATTCAGATCTGGGCTCCACCGAGTGCCAGATTCGGTCTCAAATACTGGCCCCTTGCTGGAGGAGGAAGTGATAATTCACACGAAACCAAAGGTGGAGAATAAGAACCTCCTAATGTCCCTTAATGATGCACTGTAAATGAATCTCCCATGGATGCACTTACTTTTTTCTAATCTGTTTCACTTTTTAACTCTACCTCATTTGGAATATGAGTTTCCCCAATAACACAGGAAGCAACTCAGTGTTGACTTCTTAAACATATATGTGTAGCAGTGGAACCCCTTCACAGTTGTGAAAGAGGGCTAATGTCCATCTTTTAAAGAAATGGAAACAATAGGAGTTTGGGAATAAACTATAACTTAGGGCAAATCCCAGCTCTTCCACTTATGCTAATGAAATATTAGGTGAGTAGTTTCACCTCTTAGAGCTTCAAATTAATCCTATGAGAGCAGGGTTAATAAAATTTGCTTCTCTGGGTTGTTATGAGGATTAAATGATACAAAATATGTAAAGAATCTGTCATAAAATAATGTTTAATATATAACACCTACCCCTTTAGCCAGTGCTTTTTCAGAGTTTCCTCCACTTTATTTTATCACTGTGATTTGTGCTGCTCTGATTTAAAAGTGCTTTTCTACTTCAAAAACTGTTCTTGCTGATTCATCAGATGGGCATTACAACCAGTAACTATCTGCCTGAATATTCTGAGGACATAATTACAGTATTTAACTTTTCTATAAGGTGCATATACTCAGTATGTCTCATTATGGTCACAAAAGTATTCTCATTGAATCACACATACTTCTGAAAGAAAAGCACATTATCTGACTCTCCATGCAGCAAGCTTACTTAATAGCTTAAGAAGGCTAACTTTCAACTGTTGAGTAATGCTCTTAAGTCCTAAGACTAAGATCTGCAATTCTGCTATGGGGAGTTCTTGAGTTTTCACTCCCAAATAATACTAACTAATTTATGTGTGTCTTTACATATATTCCTCATGATCTTTTCAAAATTAAAAAATGCATAAAACTTTTCTCTTCCTCCCAAGACTTTTGAAAGGCACTTCTGCCTTTCCTTCTGTACCTATGAGGCTAAGAATAAGGAGAAACTAGAAGCCTAAAATACGGACAGGAATTGAGATATTCATAGGACATTACCAGAAGTGGGCATTGATCCTGAAGCCATGACATTCAGGTGGGAATTCTATGGCGTGTGCCAAATCTACAGGTCAAAGCTCTTGTGGAAAATCTTAGTTCTCTGTAAACTTCTTGGACACCATCCTCTCTGTGAGCATTCACCATTGCTTTTTTCTACCCTGATTGGGGTTCTAGTTCAATATGCTTAGCTTCTGTGTTCCATAAAATCAATACTTCAAATAAAATCTGTCAAAAAATTTTCAAATCAATTCATACGTTTGCCTCTAAGCTAGGACATAGAAATAGGATATTTCTTTAGGCCTTTTATTTTTATTTTTAATGTTTATACTATATACTGTTAGAGCCCACCTCAAATTCAATTTTAGAAATTGTCAAGGTATTTGGTGAAAGATATCAAAAGTGGATTTATGAATTATATCCAAGATTATGTAACTGGATTTCAAGATAGGGATGTTTCTGTGATCAAAGTTTTCTAGTCTATGAAAGCATACTTTAAAAAATAAAGCTAATAGCTGTTATTAACTAACTCAGAGGTGATTATTAATAAAGGAATAAATACATTTTTACTGATTAGAAAAGAGACTGTTAACTATTTCTTTTCTGTGGCTTTAAGCCTTCAAGGTGACCTCCATACATCACTGCCAAATATAAAAAAGTACCAAATAAAAAGAAGATTCCAGTTCTTTCGTATTATTCACAGCCTCATGTCTGAAATGGACCTGTAAGACTTACTTCATTCCACAGTGTTATGGGTTGAATTGTGTCCCCCCAAAAGATATGTTGAAATCCTAACCCTATCGTACCTCAGAATGTGACTTTATTTGGGGATGCAGTTGTTGTAGTTTTAATTTGCTAAGTTAAGATATACCAGAATAGGATGGGTCCCTAACCCAAAATGACTGACATCCTTTTAAGAAGAAAGAAATTTAGACACAGACACAGAAGGAAGACAGCCATGTGATGATGGAGGCAGAGACTGGAGTTATGCTACCACAAACCAAGGAAGGCCTGGGGCTACCAGAAGCTGGAAGAGGTGAGGAAGGATCATTCCCTAAAGTCTCCAGAGGGAGTATGGCCCTGTCAGCATCTTGATTTTGGACTTCTCATCTCCAGAACTGTAAGACAATAAATTTATTTTGTTATAAGCCACTCCATTTGTGTTACTTTGTTATGGCAGCCCCAGGAAACTAACACAAGCAGCTTCATGAGACCCCTCATCTTCCTACTTTGACTTTGGGACTCACTTCCCCAATTATCACTTTACCCAACCCTTAGGCTTAAAGCTGAACTGCTTTCTCTGGCTTTGAGTTTTTTTTTTTTTTTGTGGAAGAAAGATAGATATTGTTTGCTATCTTTTTTTTTTTTTTTAAAGGAATTCCTTTATTTTTATTTATTTATTTATTTAATTTTGGCTGTGTTGGGTCTTCGTTTCTGTGCGAGGGCTTTCTCTAGTTGCGGCAAGCGGGGGCCACTCTTCATCGCGGTGCGCGGGCCTCTCACTGTCGTGGCCTCTCTTGTTGCGGAGCACAAGCTCCAGACGCGCAGGCTCAGTAGTTCTGGCTCACGGGCCTAGTTGCTCCACGGCATGTGGGATCTTCCCAGACCAGGGCTCGAACCCGCGTCCCCTGCATTAGCAGGCAGATTCTCAACCACTGCGCCACCAGGGAAGCCCTGGCTTTGAGTTTTTATCTCTTTTCTTAACTAGCATGAATGATCATGCCCCAAGATTTTATGAAACAGAGGTACACTGGAGCCAGCCCATACCAGTTTACAGCAGCCAATTGTTCAATTTTTAGGAATTTTGTAAGCCAACTGCTAAACACAGCCATTATTTTAAAAATTACATTGTATAAGTTTTAAATTAGGTAAATTATTCTAAGACAAATGTAATAAATATCAAAACTCATCACTTCCTAATTGCTTGACTACTTTTTATTATAATCTGTGCTCTTGAGGCTATTTATGTCAAATTTATCTGTTTGGTGGAAACAGTTGGGGAAAAATGTGCTATTGCTCATTTTTTCCCAACTTACATTGGTAGCTTGAAATCAGCCATGGTGGGAATACTTACACCATGAAAACTGTCAAAAGCCACAAGCCAGTTATTTTTATATTTTCCAAGAGTTAATTGTAAACATTGACCAGCACTCCACCAAAATAACCTTTAAGTCCAGTCAATAAGCCAAACTAGGATGACTACAGAGGAAAAGCTCGTGGTTAGCTTTATTAAAGATATCTCTTTTCTGGGCCCTGCTATGCGCCTCTCAGTAGAAATTCAGAGCTCAGGACAGCAAGTAAAAGGAAATAAAGGACTCTATTACAAACAATGAAGACAGAGAGATTTGACAGGGATTATGAAGAGGGGATAAGGCAGACTTAGATGCTGGTGACCTATTTTTAGTATTGTCTAGAAAACCTCTCAGGAAAGTGTTTAGCTCTGATTATAAATATTAATTAGACTCCAATCAGAGAACTATTTAAAGGATCTGTGCTCCTTAGGGAAAGATATTTCAGATAGATAGATAGATAGATAGATAGATAGATAGATAGATAGATAGATAGGTAGATATAGGGATATATATGGCATGTATAAGTTGTTCAAGTTGGTAATAAACCAGATGATTTTTCTTAGTAAAACAGACCCAACCAAGCTACAAAATTATAGTTGAATTAAATGACTCTATAGACAGGCAGGGTAAAATCTTCATAGCTTTAGCAGATATATAATTCCACTACGTATGGATAGGATCAACAGTCTTTAGTTCTGCTATGACACCTTCCTTGTTAAACACATCATCAGGTGAACAAAAATATTTAATAGGAACAGCACCTCTACACATTTAAAACAAAGATTTAAAGAACCTGATACCCATTACAGAGTTACTTCCTAAAATTCTTAAAGGTAACTTGAGGCTGTTAACTGTTTGATATTACTCTGCACTTCGGGGAGTGGAATCTCAGGTTAGAGACTCTGCCCTAGTCCTTGAACTCTGTGCCAGTGAGAGTTGGGAATGCTGCAAACTTTCAATCAGTGCCAGAGAGAAGGTAGGAGGCCTTTTTTTTTTCTTTTTTTTTCTTTTCACCTCAAGGCCAGCAGCAGATTATGGAGTGGCATTACTCACACCATACAAAGTCTTGCTGAGTCTACTTTTGCTCTAAACACTGTCTCATACCAGGAAGTGTTCTAAGGGTGGAATGTGTGAAGCTTGCATCACATCACTCTGTTTTTGTGACTGAGGCATTCATTTAAAACCTGTCATCTGAGTCCAACAATGCTCCCACTTCATTAGCTACCAGATTTTTTTTTTTTTTAATGATAAATAAGAGTCTCTCTTTCCTTCTTTGTGAACACAATCCAACTGGGGAGGAAACCCAGTCTCTTAAAGTTCTCCATAGTTTAATACCCATTCTTAGATTCCTTAGGCATTCTAAATGGAAAAAAGGCAAATCCAGCTCATACATAAGGCAGTCAGAAAAGGACGCATGTAATAAGGTAGTCTGGGTCTAGAAAATTATATCACAAACACAAATAATAGAGTAACAACTTTTATGGTTTTACTTTTCAGTATATTAGGCTTGGGGAAACAAGCTGAGTTTAGGTTGTTGCTGGAAGATGCTATCAATTAAGGAAACAAGAGGTGGCTGGAGGGGGACAAGAAAAGCAGAAGCAGGAAGGGAGCACTGCTGAGAGAGAGGGACCAGATAAATATAAAGAATTGCTCTGCAGAGTTTTTCCCCTCCTATTTATTTCTCTGTTCTCCCCATGGGCCCTCTTTTTTGCTGATGACCTCACTTCCTCCCCAGGCCTGTTACTGCAGTTCTTGTCAAGTAAACCCTCAAATCAATGTATAATATAGGGCTAACAGTTAGCAATTAGTTAAACCTCTCACACATTTTTTTTCATCATAGAAAAATCTTGAAGACAAACAAAATATTCTCAAGACCTGAAAGTAAAAAAGATCCTTATTTTTGAACATTTTGGGCAAGGAATTTTCTCACATCAGACAACGTAAAGCAGTAATGACAGGGTTAACACAATCTATTAGAGGCCTAATAAGATTACTGTGATTCTAATATGTTTTGAAAATTATCATTTTGGCATTCAAAACATCTCTATTTTATTTTTTTATTTTTTTTTTTTTAACATCTTTATTGAAGTATAATTGCCTTACAATGGTGTGTTAGCTTCTGCTTTATAACAAAGTGAATCAGTTATACATATACAATATGTTCCCATTTCTCTTCCCTCTTGCATCTCCCTCCCTCCCACCCTCCCCATCCCATCCCTCTAGATGGTCACAAAGCACCGAGCAAAACATCTCTATTTTAAACTAAAATGTCATAAAGCATTAAGTTGAGAAATTTTAAAAGGCTTATCATAACTAAGCTTTTCTTAAAAAGCTCACATTTGTTTTATATTGCACCAGCACAAAATATGAATTTACATACAGATCATGTTTTTACTTTTGGAGATGTTTTCTCTGCAGAAATCTAAAATGAAAAAAATAGTTTTCTATTTTTGAATTATCTTCGGTATCAAATACAATTTTACTGTCTGTGACTCACAGCAAAGGAGGTGTTCCTTTTTTGTACAGTTACACTGATGATAATTTGACAATAAACTATTTTTATGGACCAAGTTCAAGTTAGATAATGTGTTTGCACGCTACCCTTCTCAGCCAGCCCTATGCTGAACTTTGTAAGGGCTTTATGACAAAAAGCAAAACAAACAAAAACAAAGCAAAAACCTCTTTACTGAAATTCAGGCTTTCCATAATTACATGTTAGAGTGCAATTCTTATCCAATGAGCTTGTGGTTTTCCAAATTTAGGACAGAGCATGTAGTTTTATCAGAGAGTTGAGATTTAGTTTTGTTTTCCTTTGATTCCATAAATGGTTGTTCCAACTCTAAAATGGGCCACTTAATTTACAACTGTTTTCTTCATTTCTTTTTAAGAGAAGAAATAACATACAATTTCTGACATGTTGACAAGAGAACTTCAGCAACTTTCTCCCTGACATGAAATATTTCACTCAGAAGGCCTGTTTCCTATCTATCCTTAGGCTTCCTGGATGAGGCTCAGCTAAAAAAGTACTCTGAGATGTATTTGCCCATGTGCTTGTAAGTGTAAAACCTGAGTGATGTCTCTGCGAAGGACCAAGAACACAAATACTTATTTGTCCCAAAAAGAGAGGGGTCCCTATTTTGAAATATCTTAATGGAACCCCAAATATTAGATCTTCCTAGATTGAAAATAGTACCCTCTACTTGAAGATTCTTAATACGAATTCAATGTTGAATCAAACCTATAATCCATATAGCTCATAATAACTTACTTGGTAGAAATATCTCAGATCAATAGATGGCAAGCTTTGGGTTTCTTTCAAATAGTTGAAAAATATAGATAAATTATCAAAGACAACTTTTCACTAGTTTTACCTTAATTATGGAGAGAGAATATTGAGTATAAGTATCTCAGCAACTTTCTCCTTTTAAAATCCACCACTATCCTCAGTAGTCATATAGATTATTCTGGCTATTTAATTTTTCACATCTGCTTGCGGTGACAATGTAACATTTGGTAAGACAATTAGCTTTGGTTGCACATTCTCACTGAACTTTTGGTGAAATTATTACACTGTATGTTAGTACAAAATTATTAGGAAAGGCTTCTAAAGCTAAATCTTTGTCATTTAGGAAGATGGGGGGTAGGGAGTGACACTACATTTAAAGTCATTCTTCTGCCTCTATGGTTACCAGTCCTAAAAGTTGTGGCTACCCGGCAATTTCGCTGGGAAAACTGAAAATCTAATCCCCGTATTAGGCACTCCTAACTAAAACAGGATGTTGAAACTACTACTGGCAGCAGGGGTAGGAAATTTTCCGTTGCTCTTCTTGCCTGTGTTTTACGGTACAGGGGTTGGCCCTGGTTTGGTCCACCTGCCAGCCGAGCTTAAAGTTTCCGAGGCTTGGGGGAACACAATGACTTGGATCTAACAGCCTAAATCGGAAGAAGGGAATTTGTGCTGCATCGAGGAAGCCGTTAAACTCCTGCTAAGCGAACTCTCTTTTCTATGCGTCTATGCACAAGACCGACCTCCTCTATCACTGACTAGAAATAATTTCTGACAATCCAGGATATTCCGAAAGCTTGGAGACATATGGCTGGAAAATGAAACTACCCTGGAGTGTGGCCACATCATTATTTTGTGTCGCATGGTACCAGATGGGCAGTTGGTGAACGGCGCTGGGATGTGAACGGACAGTTTAACAATGTGAATTTTTTCCCCCGTAGAGCTAAGACAGACTTCATTTCCCTCTTGTCTTTCGGTCTCTAGTACTTGGAATTTCCCCCTCTCTGCAATATCAATTAACTCAACTTTGCAGTGGGGTAGCCAAAAAGGAAGAGGATGAAGAGGGCTCTATAATCTTAATAAGTGTCGAGGGAGTCACTGCGCCCCGGGAACCGCGGCGGCGACCCGCCCATCCTGCGCGGATTTCAGGGCTGATACCGCGCGGGCGGTTATGGAGCGGACCGTGAGCTTGATCCGCCGAGGATAGAGACCTGGGCTCGGTAGGGGCGTGCAGATCTTCAGGCGGACTTGGAGGCCCTTGCTGCCTCTCATCCGTAGCGTTTTATAACCATTTTCATCGTTCTTCAAAAGTCATGGACGACGGCCCGCTGCCCGACCTCCGAGACATCGAGCTGAAGCTAGGGCGCAAAGTGCCCGAGAGCCTAGTGCGCTCGCTCCGTGGGGAGGAGCCGGTGCCCCAGGAAAGGGACAGAGACCCCGCCGGGGGCAGCAGCGGCGGCAGCGGTGGCGGAGGCTGCAGTAGCAGCAGCAGCAGCTGCAGTTTCCCTCTCTCCCTGTCATCCTCCTCTTCGTCCTCCCCGACCTCTGGCTCCCCACCACCTAGCCATTCCAGTAGCGCCCTGGAGAGGCTGGAAACCAAGCTTCACCTCCTCAGGCAAGAGATGGTGAGTGTGGTTCTCCAGCTGTGGGAGTGGGAGCCCGCGCAGACGCACTGGGGGGAGATCGGAAGATGCGGGCGGGGGCAGAGAGGGCGGCCGGGGCGGCCGAGCCGAGCCATGGGTGCGTGGGAAACACGGGGAGGGGAGCGCGCGGCGGGTGCGCATCTGGAGGCAGCAGCCGGGAAGCTTGTTTACCCGAGACTTTGCTCGGTCACGGTTTGCTAAGACGGCAGAGCCTGCCCTGCTCTGTGTACTTTCTGACGCCCGCCCACTCCCTGCTCCCGGCTCTGACCATTGAGATGCCAGTCCGCAGCCTCCCAGGCACAAGCCCGCCGAGGGGGTCTGCAGTTACTGCACGCATCTGGGGCCTGCTGTGCGCCGTTCACACTTTCAGTTCAAAAGGTGGCTCGGTCCGCTGCACTTACTGCAAAAATACTTCCTGGTTTGCCGAAAGGTGGCGCGGCGGGGTCCCTGCAGCCCTTCTTCCTGGCTCACTCCTCTTCCACCACTACCGCCCCGCCCCTTGGTGCAGCAGCCGAGCGGTTCCTAGGCCACTGTTGAGCTGATTCTCCACAGCTGGTTCTGAAAACAATGGCCCACTCGTCCTTGATGTCCTTATGAATAGCTTGTCTCATGGTTGATCCAAAAGAGCAGGTGATCCCCAGGCCCAGGGATTTGCTAATGACCACTTCCTACCCTCCCCCGTCAGTCCTCAATCTGCAATTGTTTTCTGTGCTGTTTGCAAATGTTAGCCTAAGAAGAGGACAATGGGACTAGGAAGGGTCCGAGAATACTTGTTATTCCGGATGTACTTAGAGGGAGACACTTATTTACTTACCATGAACTCAGGCAAGTCACTTAACCTCTGTGGACCTTGGTTTATTCGTACAATGAACTGCTTGGAGGAAATGATTCCTTCCTTAATCCTTTTAAGAAGATGACCACAAAACAACAGCATTTTCCACCAGCTTGGAAAGGAGGAAAGTTACATCTGGGACCTTAGTCACTTCTACATAAATGACCCTATCTACTGGGGCTTTGCATGAAAAAGAAGTAACCGGTGGTGTTACTTTAGCTCCACTCTTTTTGCAGTTGGAACACTGGGAGGGAATAAATTCCAAGCATAAAGTAATCTTGGCAAATATACTAGTGCAAAAAGCCATTCTTCAGAGATCATGTCCTATGCTCAGAATTTTTACCACACTATCAACACAAGGGCTCTAAAAACCTCTCTCAAGATCTTTTAAGCTGGTCTGCTTAAGAACTTTAGTTTTTATGTCTCAAGAACCCATTTTCTTCCCAGTTTGAATGCAAATATATAGAGACAGACATATATAGGTCTATATATGTGTGTGTATATATATGTGTGTGTATTCATACACCATGTGTAATGCAAATGATTTTATTACTCTATTCATGTTTCACTAAATATACACACACACCACAGGTTATACATGTTAGTTATTCAACAAGTATTGACTAAGCGTTGACTATACCTGGTAATTAACTGGTGCTCAAAATACAAAACAAAAAGTTCAAGGAGCCTATTTAGGGCTCTCAACTCTCTTGCACTCATTTACCATTTATTATTTGTAGTATATCAAGCCAAGTGTGCTGAAGAATTTTGTAGGGTAAAAAAAATCTGGTTATTTTCAACAAAAGACATTTTCTAGCCTTGTCTATTTTTTCTTAATGAAAATGTCACAGAATTAATAAAAATCTGTTTCCCCAAGCCAGATCTTGTTATGTATAATGATTATGGTATATAAATAAATACATTTTAAAAAAGCAAGCAGAAACAACAACAACAGGAGGGGCAGATTATTAAACTGACTATTTATTATATTTTCTACATGAAGCATAGTTATCTATGAACCTAGGAGAATTTATGCCAGAACAGATGTTTTGTGTTCAACTCCGTACTCTAATAAAGGTCTCCTTTATTGAGCAAACGATAACATTGGCTATGGGAGTTTAGAGGGAAGGGATCGAAAACAGGTATATTCCCCTGCCAATGAGACAGTTTTCCCCCATTTTACATAACTCTTACGGGTACTAAAAACCCCAGCTTCAGCATAATTGCAAAGCAACAGATTTGTTTTTATGCAGACTTGGCAGTTTAGTTATAAACATGGAACAGATGCAGTTGTGCAGTTCTTCCTGTCTCCTGGCATCCCCATGTCGAGAAGTTGGGCGATGCCCCTGTGAGTTTTATGTTCTTTTCTGCTCTCTTCTACGAGCATTGAGTCAGCCTCCTTGATCTTATGCTTGACCACACATTTCATGCTCATTACTTTGAGCTGTTCACAGATTTTTCTTCTGGATAGTCTGGAGTTATCAGTCTTCGTTCGGTCCTGCCCTCAGAACTCCTTCCTAAGAAACACCTTAGCCATGTACAGGATTTTCTAGAGGAAATTCCAGGAATTAAGCCTTCCTTCTTTGCCTATTAGGATGGATGTACTTACCACTGACACAAGGCACCATAGACTTGCAGGGACGGAGTCTCAACACTTAAACTTCTTTACATGCACCTGATCTTCTCATTGTCTCTCTCATCTCCTTTTATGGTTTTATGAATCATTTCCTTAACTCTTATCTGTAAATATTACAATCAATGCTCTTGAAGTCTGTAAGATGCAGGTGGAAGGGAAGCAAGATGAAAGAGATTGAAGTTGGGGGTGGGCGGGGGACTGTTTCTGTGGCCAGACTGCTTCACCTTGAAACCCTTATTAATAACATAAATAGCACGATACATAATAAAGGGTGTGGGAAGGAAAATATTGGAAAAGAAAATTTGCAGGCATATATTTGATACAGTAGGCAAATTCAAAGTAACCATTCAGGATGTTCCGGAGAGGGAGCACATTTTCCCAATGCGTAAAATATTTTTTATTTTTAATTTAAAGATAAGGAAATTTGACAATAAGCAAATGCAGGGATACACATAGGAAGTTTACAATGAAATCAGAAATAGATGTCAGACTTCTGGTACAAAGTCTGCCCAATTATATTTGTTCACTACTTTTCAATTGACAGTGTTTTACTATCTGTCATATTATTTGAGCATAAGGTCATACTGGGAAAGAAGTATTTTCATCCACATTTTGCGAGTGAGGTCATTGTGGCTTAGAGATGGTTGAGAAATCAGGCCAAGGTCACATAGCTAATTAGTCAACAGAATCACAATTTGAACTCATATCATCTGACTCCATGTACTGTGCTTTTCCCCCATTCTCGTCTGCATCCCAATAATTTCTCTTCAAAATACAGAATAGTTTTTATAAATCTGTGGTAAGTCAGCAATCCCTAGAGTACTAAGGGACCAACAAAATGAAGCCATCAGGATGCATGTCAAGGGTTGTTTCAGATATGGGTTCATTCAATAATCAGCAAATATTTATTGAGTGCCAACAATGTACCAGGCCAGCCTGGAGACCTTGGGAATATAGTACAAAATGGCTACTTTAAAAAGTCAGTCTTTGGAAGAGGTCCTGTCCTATGTTTGGACTTTTCATTCCACTGTCTATGCAGACTCTTTTTGCAAAATTTTCTTAAGAATAAGACTTTAAGCATTACTTATCAAATACTGCTCTAAGTTTTAGAATGCCTCATAACATCTGAAATATTTTTCCAGTAAATGTAAATAATCTCTGTCAAAGTCAATGTTTACCACTTAGTAATACATTTTATACTGCACTTTTCTTTTACAAGATGTTCAAAGGATTTTAGGGCTATCTCAATAATGTCCATATCATACCTCTAGTTTAAGAGTGAAAATTATTTTCATCGATTTACTCTGGAAAAAATTTGAAATGCATACGATTATAAAGGCAATCACTAACGAATCAGAGCCTGGAATTAGAAGGGATCTAATGGACCCTCCCAAGTTTGCCTTCCTAGATAATTACTGTTCAGTCATCAAAGTATAGTTTGAAATGAAGTATATACTACCTATTGATGCCGTATTCCAGATTTTAGTCAATTCTGTGTCACGCTGGAATGGTTAATGCAGTGCCTTTATGAATAACTAATTTGAAGATATTGTGTCCTGATCCCATATTTTTAGCAACTACATATTTGCACAGCAGCTGTGTAATAGTGAGAGATAAACAATTTCAAGCTAGTTACTTGTCTTACTATTAAAGCATTCAAATACCCCACCTGATTCCTCAACTCTTGCTTTAATAAAGTTTTCTAGGCAATACATAGGGCTAGACACAAACACACATAAATGATACCAGAAGAACATGAATCAAAATGTCAAAATTTTTGAGGATACAATTGTACTTGGTTTTCATTAATATTTTCTCTTATTGATCTTTTCCATGTACCCCCACCCCCGTATTAAATGGCTTGCCTATTTTGTAATAAAAAAAATTATTTTATATTTCCTCAAAAAGAGATCATAATTTCATTACATTAACTTCACAACTGCTTTGGAAATGATTCAGAGTAGACTAGGAGCTTTCTATCATTTGTTCCATAATACTTTCAATAGTATTTTTACTATTTTATCATTTAGTTTTTTTTTTTTTAATTGAACAAAACTTTAAGGAAAACCCTTAGGTATATAATTGAGAAGCCGTAAAGTGGAAGACGTCTTCCTTGATGAGTTCACAAGATAGCTAAAAAGATAAAATGGGGATATAATTTTGCCAGAGAAAGATTGCAAACCAACACGTCAGCACGTACACGATGCCATAGTGGAAATCAGACATAAGTGTTGAGATTAAAAGATAAAGCTGAGGAGATTTGTCATGGCAAATGTGCCTTGTACAAGGAATTAAAAGTGCTGATAGCTATGCAAATTAAGGGCCTAACATTAGTGATAAAGACATCAAGGAGATGAGAAAATGTGATTCTTAAACCGTGGCTTCTTCTGTCATTTTGCACATGGAATGTTATTATACTTACTCAATCTAATAAATCTTGTTGATACATGTTTCCTTACATAGTGGCTAAAAATTGACAGCAATGCAGACAAAGGTAGTAATTTTACTTTGCTTGAAACACATAGATAGAATTCAGAAGATTTATACACAACTTGAAAACAGTGACATAGCCAAAAACTGATGAGTCTTGCCCTGTCCCTAGGAATGTACGTTGAATGGAAAGAATTACCTTCCGTTCCATTCAAGTTATACAACCATACTGCTCTGATCTTGAGAGACCACAAATTTTATGAGAATTTTTTAACTTTTCATAAAAGATTATGTTTACTTTCTTGGTAGCATAAAAACATACAGTTTACTTTCCATTTTATAGCAATGAGCCATAATTAAAACACTTTCTCACATATTAAGACTTTTGTTTTTGAAGATACTTCTTCTGAAACTGGGATTCATGGCTGGAGTCCCTGGGGTCCCTGAGAATTTGTTACTTTTTTCTTTTTTTTTTGCTTTTTCTTTGAAGAGCATTCCTTTTTGGTTGTCTTTAAAGCTTGTTCGTTCACTACTCAAGTGGTAGACATCTGGTTTGGGGGAAGTAGGCTTTGGAATCAGGCAAACTGGGATTCCAGTCAAGCCTAGAGCAAGTCAGGGTACAAAGAAACCACAGGGCCCACCAGGTTGCCAAGGCTCCGAACCCTACGCTTACAGAGACTTTTAGTCCATCCTCCCTGGTGGGAGGGCCTGTCCAGCTCTCAGCGACCTTCCTACTAGTCTTGGCTCTTTCACTCACTGGCACATGGAATCGAGCAAGTTATATAACACTCTAGGACTTGGCTTTCTGTTAACATAGTGATAAAAGCATCTCTAGTAAGGCATCATAAGAATCCAATGAAATAATACAAGAACATCAACTATTATCAATGCAGTCAAAAGCAGTAAGGATGATGACAGTAATATGTATTATGTCAATTACATGGCTGTTCTGTTGATCTTACACAAGCAGTCCTAGATGAGACTAACGAACGCGCAGGCATCTCCTCTACCAGACTGACTCTCATAGCACTTCCCGTGTCATCAGATCTTCTGCAGAGACTACCTTTCCATGCAAATGCAAAAAAGAAACATGTGCAGCCTTTCCCCAGCTTCAGTACAAGCAGAGTATAGTAGCACAGATTAAGGAATTGTAGAACCTAATCTCTGGTAGTTAAGGAAGTCTGAGGAATTGAGACTGGTATTTGGTTACTTATAGTGAGACTTTTCTATGTACAAGGCACTGTGTTAGTTTAAGGACTTATATGTAGTATCCCATTGAAACCTTATAATAATCTTAACTAAACATATATTTCACAACAATTTTTATAGATAAAGCACTGAGGTTTACTGTTAATGCTCAAGACTACTGAGAGAGTAAAGGAATGAGCTAGGTTGAGGTCACAATCTGACCTTTAAACCATGACTGCTGCTACATTTCATCCTTTAGACTCTAAAGTTTAGAGAACACTGCTGCTCATGTTGACACCCAGGAGAAAAATGTACATATCTGATCTTCTTCCAGAATTTAAAAACATTAAATATGGTAAACTATGTGGTTATTTACCAGAAGCCCTTCAAGGAGGAACAAGAACTAAAGATATCTGTCTTAGGAACACGCAACATTTGGATGAATATATTCAAAAGTCACCTGGTTTCCAGCAGTTGTACCCTTTCTTTTTGTCTCCATCACCCACATCTTCATAAGTACTTCTTCCCACTCCACAAGAGCTGCTGGTGAAGAATTCCCTGCCCTGACCAGTTCAAGGCTCCCAGCTCAGTAGTGGAGCTCAGCGGTGTTCAGGACTTGGAGCTTAAAAAGCTTGCTATTGGTAGCATTTTAGTTCCCTGAGACATTCTGTTCAGAATAAAGCTTGGATCTTAGATAACTCACTAGAAAGTAGTAGAAACTGGGAATCCTGACCCCGGCCAGGACTTCCCAGCTGCGTGCTTGAAACACCTTGATCCAAATTGTGCTCGGTGTAAACTATCCATAGAATTCATAAGGAAAAGATTATATTTTCAAACATATTTCAAAAGTCTCAGTCTTAGACTTTAAAATAAAACCCAAATAACTCTCCTTTTTAAGAAGGGGCTAAACATTGTGCTGGATGTTTATATATAGCTATTATGTTCATTTTACAGATAAGGAAACTATGGCTTACAGGGGTTAAATAATTTGACTAGGTCACCGTAAGTGGCTTCCCAGCCATTCATTCAAACAAGAACCACTGGCAATCTGCTGGATCCAAATTACTCCCAAACCGTACTATATCTCAGCACCATGAAGTGTGCCTATTTATTGTGAATGAATATTTCTACAGTGATTTCATCCCACAACTACCAGTGGATCTTTTGGTATTCTTTTAAAAATGTTATTGTTTCCTTTTTAAAATTAAATATATGCTCTCATTATAAAACTTCCAGAAATATCATATAAAGAGAAACAAAAGTCCCTTTTTACCTACTCCCAATACATCTTCCCCATATTACTCTTTACCCCAAAAGAAACCACTGCTGACAGTTTGGTGTGAATCCTCTCAGGTCTTTTTCTACGTCTTTGCCTGCATATATAGGCACATATACATTTATATAATTTTTAAATGTCTGGATTTCATTTTTCTTATTTTACATAATAATATTTTATTATGTCACCTGACATTTATTGGATGATTACAATATGTCAGTTGGCACTGTAAACAGTTTTCATGTATTATGTCATTTCATTCTCACTCCTCACCCACTTGTGAGGTAAGCACTGTGGGTTGTTAGGTAATATAAACAGATTCCTGATAGAGTTTAAGAAATGTTTAGTTAATATTTATTTATTCTGTCAATTCTCTTATATGAACCTCAGCTAGTTACTAATGAAAATGAAAAGGTTATGACTTTGCTTTTTATAATAAATGATTATCCAAATATTCAATAGTTCTTCTAGAATCAAATTCCATCCAAAGAAATCTGACTTAATCAGAACACTTCATTCCTCTACTGAAGAAATAACCTTCAAATAAGTCTTCAAATTGGAATGTACTTCTCCTCCATCACATACCATTCTAACATAACCTTCTTGTTGAGTTTTTTTTTCTTTTTTGATAATAATAATATCAGTAAAACCTCTAAAAGTTGGATCAGAACGCTAACATGGCACAAGATGTTCCATACCACATGGAGAAGGCAGAATAGCCACCAAGAAACTATGGCTCAAAACCATCTTAGGTTTGTTCAGACTTTGGAAGGCTCATGATGACAGAACAGATTCTGCTCCTAGAGATCTGGCATAATCAGAACACTGGATTCTTTAGTTGAAGATATAATTAATATCCTTCAAATCGACTCATAACAAAGTGATGTATAAAACTGGAACTAGGGACTTCCCTGGTGGCACAGTGGTTAAGAATCTGCCTGCCAGTGCAGGGGACACGGGTTTGATCCCTGGTCCGGGAAGATCCCACATGCCACGGAGCAACTAAGCCCGTGAGCCACAACTACTGAGCCTGCGCTCTAGAGCCCTCGAGCCAGAACTACAGAGCCCAAGTGCCGCAACTACTGAAGCCCGCGTGCCTAGAGCCCGTGCTCCGCAACAAGAGAAGCCACCGCAAAGAGAAGCCCGCGCACTGCAGCAAAGAGTAGCCCATGCTCGCTGCAACTAGAGAAAGCCCGCATGCAGCAATGAAGACCCAACACGGCCAAAATAAATAAATTTATCTAAAAAAACCAAAAAACTGGAACTATAATATATTACTAATTTGCCCTCTCCCTGAAGGCCCATTTTATGGACAGTTGGAAGATTGGTGAAGCAAAGGATCAGCACAATAGTGAGATAGGAATTTGATGGTGTCCTGGCACTTCTGGACCCAGCGCTGCATTTGGCATCTCCAGGACAGCCATTTCCCTTAACTGTCTTGGTTGGGTCTGCCAGCATGTCCACTGCTGTTCAGCCTGTATTCTAACTGACACATCTTATTCTTCAAAATGTTAATCTCATCAATCAGGAGTTGGTCATATTGGACGTCTTTAGGGTGAGTTTTCAATCTTGATCTCTGATGTCTTATTATTGATTTCAGATTTTCAGAGGATAATCAATTCCCCTCATTTCTAAGTGCTAGGGGGCACATCACATTCCCATGTATGCCCCCTCTACTATCAGCATCACATTGCTGTTGTAGAATAATCTTTAATTTTTAAAAAACATTCTGGATAATATGGCTTATTTTTATGTAAAAAATGATCAGATAATCCATTTGTAATTAAAATTACGGAATGTTCTTTTTTCCTCTGTATTTTAAATTAGGATGCCTGAAGTGAGCCAGATGTAAGTCTTCGACTTTCCATATATTTGGGAGCAGAACAAAATTGTTGCTATATTGGTAACCACCTCAGGAAACACATAGAAAGGTTTTAACACCAGCACCCCAAACAGTGAGATATATGTCACAACTCAGGGATTGATAGCTAGGATATGATTATAATAGTTTCTCTGATTTTTTATTTATTTATTGCAAAAGACATTTAACTAAATTTACGTTGATTTTGTTGTTTTGGTGCCGACCAAACAAAGCTTGAGACCAAAACTGAGAAGGAAAGTCCTTCCTCATGGTGATAAAGTCCAACTTTCACGGCTGCTCAATTCACAGAACGACCTGTAGTTCTTTTGCTGAGAATTTAATCATAAAGAGCTACTACTAGCTCTTTATTGGTGTGATGTTAATTTTGTTTCCAGGTTTTCCCTTAATTTCATAAAATGTTTAAATTATTATAATTGAAATGATACATGCTGTTATTAAAACATGCAAATAGTACAAAAGGATCTAAAGTGGAAAATGAAGGTTCCCCACATCCCCTTTCCCAATTTCCAATCCCTAGAGACAACTACTATGAATAATATTCTGTGTATCCTCCTAGAAATTTTCTGAATATATGTAAGTATCCTACAGTTTCTTATATACCTTTAGCTATAATTATAGGCATATGTGTGTGTATAATTTTAAAATTGAGACTCTCAGGAGCCCATGTTGCAGCTAGTTTTCTAGATTGAGTAAATACTCTGGTATTGAATATATATCTATAGCTTCAAAACACAACTTACAGTGCTCCCACTTTGGAAGGATCACTGGCAAAGGACAGCAGTTAGAGTCTATTTGTATAAAAACATACTGCAGTTGGTGAGGCAAAAAGACAGAGTCCGTAATCTCTAGAAACAGAAAGGACCATTGTAGAACCCTAGGGTGGGAAAGAACTTTAGAGGTTCCTTGGTGCTTTTAGACCAGTTCCCCACTGGCATCTTCACCCACTGATCATCCATCCTTTGATGAATTTCTTCAGTGATGGGGACTTCACTGGCTCCCAAGGCAGACCATGCCATTTTCAGACACTTCTATTCATTATACTTGTTAACTGGCAATTCCAGTTGTTCATCAAAAAGACAAAACTATAACGATTCAACAAGAGGTAAAAAAAAATGCTCCAGCCTGTTGCCTACAAGCCGTGAGTTTATAACTTAAGATGGATGCTCTATCAGGTGTAAAATACAATGAAAGCTCAGTGAGTTTCTCCTAGTTTGATATGTACATGACTAAAATAAAAGCCTTTCTTGCCTTTCTTGCAAAATGAAAAAAAGAACGGCAATGCCATGTATTGGCAAGGATGGGGAGAAGTGGGCAGTCTCCTGCACTGCTGCCGGAAGTGTATGTTCAAAGCACCGTTTTTAGTGGTAAACCTGACACTGTATTTAAAAGAGGGGGGGACTTCCCTGGCGGTCCAGTGGTTAAGACTCCGCGCTCCCACTGTAGGGGGATGGGGTTCGATCCCTGGTCAGGGAACTAGGATCCTGCATGCCACAGCTCGGCCAAAAATAAATAAATAAAAATAAAAAAGGGGGAAAAAAGATACTCAACACAGCAATTCTGGTATCAGTAATACTTAAGATAAATATAAAAATTTACCCTAAGAAAATAATAATGAATTTGTACAAAAATATAGTTTGTGTGTACCTTTGGTATTATGTATGATAGAAAAAAAAATGGAATAATCTAAATGACCAATAATGGTAGGTAGGCTATTTATCTGCATACGATAGAAATTTGTGTAGCTATTAAAATTATATTGTAAGATTATTTATGGAAGAGAGAAAATGGTTATAGATATTTACATGCTTAGAACAAAAGGCTGGAATCAAATACTACTGTTAACATTATAGGGTATCATTGGATGGTGAGGTTATGAATGACATTTTAAATTTTTTCTGTTGTTCTCTGTTGTTCTATTTACTTTATCTGCACTAAGTATACATTGTATTTTGATAAGAAAAAGTATAAATAGGCAGAATTTTAGAAAATAAAATAGTATGGGCTTTAGGATAGGTAAAGGTGAATTCAAGGAATCACAGCCCTGCCTTTTACCAGCTATGTGTCTTTAAGCACATAATGAGTCTAATATACATAAAGTAGCTGGGAGTCTGCCTACTAAACAGTAAGCACTCATTAAGCATTAGTTTTTTTTGTCTTTCTCATTTGATTAATGGCTTAACTATTTCATACTTATAGGAAAAGATGAGATTAGAAGTTGTCCTATTATCTTTCTCTTCTGTCCTTTTATTGTATTTCACAGAAGAAGGGGGAGGGGCATGGCTACATGTAAAATAACTTCTTGTCCTGGACTAACCACATCTGGGTTGCTAAATTTGGCATTGAGCATCCCAGCACAGAAGCAACACCAGGAATGATTAGTGCCCAAGTAAGAAATGACCACTTCAACCCTGGCGAGTCCTTTCTGTTGAATAAGGTGAATGAAAAACCAGCTGACCCCTCAGGATCTTAGAGTGGCTGATGCTAATCATGGGCAAGACCACCACAAGAAGGTAATGGAGCGGACGTCTGCTCTCAGAAACATTTACCAAGCATTTCACAGTCTCCTCCTATGAGCCTTATGCCTCCTGCCAGAAACAGATGGGTAGAAAATATTAAGACTCTGATAGATGTTCACATAGGTTTTAAGAGAGAAAAGTAGTCACTGCTCAGAATACAGAAAAGGATAAGAAATAACTGATTACAGACAAAGCCCTTTTTTGGATTTCATGGGTAAGAATCTGAAACCATACTCCAGCCTTCTACCATCTTACAAGGCGATGATAACACAATAGTGCAAAAAATAATACACAGAGCCACCAATTTAATCACTTAGATCAGTGATTTTATACTCACACTATAAAACTTAATGATTTAATGGTATTTTAGATATCGTTCATTGACACAATCTTTCTGCAGTAAAAGCACATGATTATTTAAGATATATTTATAAGTCTCTGGGGCTACAGATTTCCGCAAGGTGAAAGTCTGACAAAATCCTATGTACATGACTTCATTTGTCACTTTAGTATTGGGCCAAATTTTCAGCTGTATATTTCAACTTGGTTAATAAAACTGCTGTCTTTTTCTCCCTCCCTATAATCACCCTGAGGGCAGAAGCTATGATTAATCAATGCTGTGTTTCTCTAACACCCAATCATTTAGGGACTCAGCATTTGTTGAATGTGTAAATTAAAGTACACCTTAGTCCTGGTTCTAATTTTTGGGTTTGGAATGCATTAGCAATATTGCTTTTTTGGACAGGAACATAGAACCCCAATCCCTCCTCTGCTTCCCACCGGCCACTTCCAGTCACCTGGAATTTGGTTAAGAAAGACTAAAACATTTTTCTTCCTATTACCTGTTATTGTGACATTTGACTTAGAATGAGAGAGGGAGAGAAGAAGAAGAAGCGGGGGGCGGGGGGTGGGGGAGGAAGGGAGGAAGGAAAAGAGAAGAGAAGAGAAGAGAAGAGAAGAGAAGAGAAGAGAAGAGAAAGGAACCTTTCTTCCGCTGTGAAGTGATACAGCAGAATTTCTTCTTGGTTGCAGGACCTACCCTATCCTCAGATATGGTCAGTTTCAGAAACCACTGCTGTCAGGGGTACTGGCAACACATAAAAATGGAAGAATTGTTTTGCTTCTCTGTTAGGTGCACAAAGAAAATGCACATTTTATTGATAGTTTTTGCCATCCTCTTTTCCTACTCAGGAATGAGGTTTTGAAGTTCCAGAGTGAAAAGAAAGAACTTACAAGAAAAAGAGACATCATTTATAATTGTGTACGTATTGATATATGGTACAGTCTATGTGGTTTGGGTTGAAAATAAATAATAGTCTATTTTGGCAGCCTACGTTAGTACCCAGATAGCATTGATTGTTTGGGCATTACTTCTCCGACTATCCTTAGCCCATCCTCAGTATAGACTTGGGAACTTAGGACTACAATGTCACTTGGGCACACTGTATCTGACGTGTTTGAGACAGTTAGCAAACTTGCAGTGAAACTCATCAGTGATGACCAGATGGATAAGTTAGATTGACAGAATGAGAAAAGCTAGGTTTCTTGAGTATTCATGATAAGATTATAGAACTGGAGACAGTTTCAAGGAATCAACCTATTTTTCTGTTTTTAATTAGTAACTAGATTTGAAAGATGAAAAATGGCTATCAAATATTCTAGTATTGCTACTAAAACAGCAACTGCATGGGTTTCCTTCTGAATATTTTTGTCCTTACATGAACTTTTACATACTATTCACTTTCCCAAAGGCATTGGTTTTACCACCTTGCAAGAAGCTATACTACATGGACTTTTGCTGCTTTTAATCTTCATATTTCTTATTTATATTATCTGCAGGAAAAATTTACAAATATGTGCAGAAATATTTTTTAAAAACTTTTTTAAAAATTTAAATATTAAATATTTAAATATTTAAATACTTTTAAAAAATATTTTTAAAAATTATTTTAAAATAATTTTGGACTTTACATAAAAGCTACAAAAACAGTACCAAACATCACTATATACCCCACCCAGACTCTCCCACATGTTACCTTTACCTTCTCATTCTCTCCCCTCCCCCTCCTCTCTCTCTCTCTTTCTTCCCCCCAAACACACACACTTTTCCTTAAACATTCTTCAACTTAAAAGTTGCAGACATGATATTACTTTACCTCTAGATATAACACTTCAGTGAGCATTTCTCAAAAACAAGAACAATTATAAATGTTGTCCTTCCTCTCTCCTATATACAGTACAGTCATAATTAATGACTTACATCATTTTTTCCTGCTGAGTTTAGACCTGTCCTAAGAATATTTTTCAACAGAGCACTACAGATGGCCACCTCGCATCAATCAGAAGCCTACCTCAGGCCAGCATTCAGTTAAATAATACAAGTGGGCCTACCTGAAGCATAGTAGGGGCAATTAGAAGAACATGCCCTCAATTTCCCACCTTCCTATTGACTTAATGTCAGAAATCCTGTTCTCACAAAATCATCTCTTGAGCCAGAGCTTGTGATCCACATGAAAAAATGAAAGAGTAACTGGAAGATTTTGGACCGTGGGTAGTATTCAGTAAATGCACTTCGAACGTTGGCTACATTAACAACACTATCACCTTCTACCATTTAAGCTGTATGGGGGCAAGGATGCTGGGAGCCAGTTTTGTTAAGTGAGGAAGAAGAGAGAAGAGGACACAGGAAAAGGAAATATCTTTTAGCATTTTTGTCTAAGAAAAGATTTCTCCTAGGAGTCATTATTTTGCACTGTACACAATAGTTTACAAAGCATTTTCTCATATGCTACCTTCTTTCCTCAGTCCTGGGGTTATGAGGTTACAACAGTTAGACAATGAATATAACATTTGCAGCATATGCTGTTATACCATGTTTACAGCATGTATTTGCTAGAATATAGTATTTGCCCAGTAAATGTGACCAATAATAATAGGCTTCCGCCTGATATTATACTTGCTTGGCCAAGGAAGTAATAAATCAAGCTATGCTATGACTGTCACTATGTGCTACATTAAATTTAGTACTTAAAATTCAGACAAACTCCTTTTGGGGATTATATTGAATAGTAAAATCCATTTGTTGAATTAACTCTTGAAAATTATCCACTTGTTTTTCCTTTAATCTGGCTATGTTCAGAGTTTGCCAGGAACTATGGCCCTGACAAGCCTGATGAAATGAAACAGAATTTTAACTTTTATATTGTATTTCTTAATTTTGAGTTTATTAGTTCAGTTTCTAAATTTGTTTTGTATTTGCTTTATAAAGTAATACTTGTTCCAATTATTCCTTATTTGAAAGTTTTTAAAAGTTAGTTTGGGAACGCCAGAATAAATATGCGAGAAGAAAGTCAGGATAACGAAGAGATGAGTTTTAGGGTCTTCTCTCTATGTGTGTTTCTGTCAGTGGGGAAAAATGAACTAGAATATGACAAGGATTATTTTGGTAGACATTGGACTCATGATGATGAGCCCACATGTTTTTTTATGGGCACCAAACTTACATAAGGACTTAGAAATGGATCTTGAAATTTCCCCCACTCAGTCCAGTTCCCCTCCCTCCAACCACCATCCTTCAGTAGCCTGGGAAATTATACAAATATCTGCCATGTCTACCAACATGCATCCTACTTCAAGATAATCTGGTACCATAGGGAAATGCAATCTGGATTCTCCTTATGAGTATACTTAATGTAAAATGAAACTATTTTCTTAGATGTCCATATTGGTATGATTTCTCTGGGTTACCATTTGAGTTGATTTTTATCAGCATAGTATTGTCCATGACCTTGATCTGTACTTTGGAGTGGAGTTTGATGAACATCCTGTGTGTCCTGCTAAGCATTTTTTGGACTTGTTCAGTTACTCACTGGCAGTAATTTTTAATTGCCTTCCTTTCCAACCATGTTACGATTTACATTTATAAGTGGGATTAAGAGAGACCAATTTCATAGAAGATGGGAAACTTGTTCAGTGAAGCAACTGACTACTTCTACACTGTTGCAGTTGAAGTCTCATATGGATTCATACATGATAAGATCAGGAATTTTGAGATCTTAATGGTTGTCATGTATTATATTAACGTGTAGTATAACTTTAAAGGGAAGTTAAGAAGACACAGTGAAAACATTTCTTTAAACAGTATTCCTCCCAGGCACAAACAAAGCAATCTTTTTAGTGAACCATAACTTTACTTGGCACTAGATGTGGAAAATCAACATGATTTGAAGGGTTGTGCCAGCACAAAATGGAATTCCCCAAACATTTTGATTTAATTAATAAACGAAATGTGTTCAGAATACTGTCATTAGCAGTCAATAAATAAAAAAACAAGGCTAAAGTCACAAATGCATACTACTTTTTGTGTTGGAGACTTTTAAATAATCACAGCACAACCATATTATCTTATTGGCATTAATAAGCAAGTGGGTTAAAATGATTATTGTTAGAGTCTGTAATACTTTTATTTAAAACCACTAACCATTAATTAAGTCTCCTAGGAGCACTATCAAATGATCACATTGCTAAGTTGGACGTGGAGATACGGAGACAGAGTGATTTACAGTAGATTAAGACAAGCCCAGATTTCCCACTTTCCAAACTGATTGTTCAGGATGCCGTGGAACGGCCAATACAAATAGAGGAGATGCATTTCTATTTACACTTTAATTCCAAAAGTCCAGACATCATTACTGGGACTGCTCAGTAATTTCCTAACATTAAGTGTTGTGTTATTTTTGTTTGCCTTCAGTCTTAAGACAAACTGATTCTATTTGGATTTCACCCAATATTCTTTAAGGAGAAATGCACTGTTGCTTTTTATTTTTTTACATCTTTGATTTGATTTTGTGTCAATAGGATCAAATAACTTGAAAATTTTATCTACATGAAACCCAGTGCCTTTTGGTAAGCAAAATTTGGTGCTACTCAAAGGCACTAACGCTTCTGAGAACAAATAAAATAAGTTAAGTACATACTAAGAATGTCAAACTGATTCACGCACTTGGAAATGAGTCTAACAAGAATCTATTTTCCATCTCTTGACCTTACACATGAAATTAATTTTGCCCCAGCCAAAAATCTTAGTTGTCCCAATTAAACACTGATGATGCATATCTATAGTAAATATACATATTTCCAAATCCTCACTCCTTGTTGGGCCTTAAAGACAGATGGAAACTCTCAGTTGCACACCATTTAACTATGTAAATGTCCACCCTGGACACTGTTCCCCATCTCTGCTTATAGGAATGTTTCTATAATAGAAATCAAGTAAATACAACACATTTTAAAGCATCAACTATATCCCACTCTTGTATAAACCCCAGAAGAAATACAAATGAATTTGAAGACATGAATTTCACGGAACTTGCAAATCAATCAGGTAAGTAAGGCATGAGGTTACTACTAAAATAATAGCAATATTTAACTTCCATAGTATTGAAAATTCTGATCTCATACCAAAGGTTCATGATCCATAATAAAATGCAATTTTGATTTGAAACAAATTATATCGTAACCATTTAATACTGTGCCTAGGCGCTTGTCTTTTACATCATAATGTATAACCCCACCTCAGTTCCTGAAATGTGCTATGTATATACTCTTGTCTCTGGACATTTGTACGTGCCATTCCTTTTGCCTGGCTCTTTCTTCCTCTTCTACCCTTATCCCTCACACCTCATCGAGTTAGCTCTGACTTTTTATCCTTCAAGTCATACCGTTGATAATACTGTATTTTGTTTTGTTTTTTATGTCCCTCATGAGACTATAAGTTCTCTCGTAGCTAGAACCTTGTTCAATTATTTCATTTCTAGAATTTAGCAGACTGTAAGAGCTCAGTATTGGAGGAATAAATGAATAAAGCTCTCTAAAAAGTTATTACAGAGGAGGGTAACAGTAGGTAGAAGTAACAGCTTGAGCAAGTTTGGGGTTATAAGCACTGACTGCCTAGGCAACAGTAATGATTGTGAGAGTGATTGAGGGAGATGGGAAGGTTATGTTGGAGCTAATGAAAAGAAGATTGAACTGGTAAAATATTCCCAATGAATAGAAAATACTATTCTAAGAAGTTTGAATACAATTTGATAGGCAATGAGGACCAACAGTAGTTGTTATTTTAGAGAATTTATATAATGAAAGCTGTGTTATATTTTTTTAATACTTATTCTAGTTTTTTCTTATAGTTGTCTTCTTGAGAACTAAATGGTTTCCATGTGTTTTATATTATGGGATCCTTAAAGTATGTTGTCCTTTTGAAATACTCATTAACAATAAAGCATGCTGTTTATTACTGAGGAATGAAAGTACGCAACAGAATAAAAAATGACAAATATTTTTGGAACAAGGAAAGAGAAAAGATTATATTCATTCAAGATACAAATATGTCAAAATTGTTTGTTTTCTTCCTACTAGATATAATTTCATAAGTACACAGATTTTATGATTATAATATATGTCCTCAATAAATTTAAGTTGCCTTTATTAGCATGTTGACGTTTTCTAAACAACAACAAAAAAATAAGTATGTTTTAATCATCCAAATGACATTTACCTATGAACAGCTATTTATACAATTCTCTATGTTTAGGATTGTTTGATTTATTTTGAAATTAAGGGTTTTTCTGATTAAAACGTAATATACTTTCCTGATACATATTTTAGAGAGTACATAAAATATAAGGAAAGGAGGGAGGGACCAAAAAAACATGATTACATTACCCTGAAGCCACTGTTGTAACATTTTTATCTTATTAAAGTATTTTTCTTCTGTAATTTTTCCTTTGCGTTGTTGAAGTTATAATATATACCTTATATCTTACTTTTTTGTAGATCCTGGTTTTTTGCTCAAAATCGTATCATAAACCTTTTCTTATATGATTTTTCTAAACTTAATATGCATTGCCTGAAAAATATTCAATTTTCTGTGCATTTCTCTAATATTGGATAGTTAACTTGCTTCTTGTATTTTTGTTGATGATGTAACATTTCAGATTATTTCCCTAATAATTCCTAGGCAGGGAGAATAAATGTCATTCCTTTTGCAACATGATTTTCCAACTCTTGATTCCTTTTTCTTTTGTCAGACTGAATATTGAGTAGTTTGTTTTTTTAAAGGGTGCATGAATCCTGTTTTCTTATCCCTTGCAAAGGAGAAAAGAAGCAGGTAAGCACAAGGGCTTCAGAGCCTGATAGATCTCAGTCTGAATCCCAACTCCATCACTTATTAATTGTGTGAAGCTGACAAGTTACAGATCCTTTTTGAGGTACAGTTTGAAGATAACAGTGTCTATCATTTAAAGTTTTGTAAAGATTAGGTGAAATATATATATATATACTCATCATAGTGCTTGGAACTAGTGCTTTATTAAAGACTAGCCATTATTTTGTATGCTATTATTATTGTTGGAATTCTTTGTTGTCACTATGGAAGTTACCTTGAGTTAATTAAAAATTTCTGTGTGGGATTACAAAAACAATAAGACAAAAATCAAAACAGCGAATACTTTATCAAAATAAAAACCTCCACTACCTTTAAAATGCATTGCTACCAGGATTCCTCCTATTTCTGACATCAATCACAGGGCTTCACTTACGGTACCTATGCTTATTTCCCAGAATTCAATATACAACCTCCAGCTGCTCTTTATCTGAGCAGTAAATTCTGATCGTTGCAAAACCAGCCTAGAAAGATGCTATTATTATTATTGAAGAGTGGCAATGGGAATCACTCTGATTAGTTTATAAAAGCTGCATATACAGACTGTTAGGAGGGAGCAATGTCAAGTTTTAGTTGATTGCAAGAATTACATTTCTGAATCAGGAGATAGACAGTGGGAAAAGAAAATAGGCTTTTTTCTACTTTTAGAGGAACCTAGGCACATCACCAATTATGTTTTAAATTGCATCCACCAGGATTTTAATTAGCAGACAATAATCTCAAATTCTAGTGATATTTCAGTGAAAGTTTGAGCTGTTATTATAGTAGTTTTGTCTTCTATTCTGTATTATAAGATAAGCTTTCAAGTTTTAAATTCAGAAAATTCTTCAAGGATTTTATTTCAGTTAGAATTATATATTTTCTTTAATAGAGAGCGAGCAAATCAACCCAAATAGAGCCTTATTTAGAAAATTCACACCCAAGGAAAAATATAAGATTTGGCATCACCTTTGCCAATTATATGGCAAACACTTGTATAACATCCTGCTATTATTTACCATAACATGTGTGAATATAAATACTTTGGGTTTTTTTATCATCTGAGTTGACGAATGGTATTTATAGAGCCAACTCCATAGATGATGGACTATCTCTTAAAAAGGAACAGTAGTTTAGATGCAAGCATCCCATCTTGGGGTATCTCTGTATTGTTTTATAGGTACTAAGTCAAAGTTTTTTCATAAGCATCATTCTCATTTCAAATTTATAAAAAACGGCGCATATAATTATAAAACTATAAATGCTTCATAGATGAAATTTTCAGTGTAATGTTAGGATAAGGCATCATCTGAGTAAAAATAGTACAATTTGGTATTATTACGAAGCCGGGTGTCTGGACATGTCCTGATGAATTCATCATGTGCCATCTGTTCCAATATTTCTTGCCACCAGCAACCATTTTTTTTGCCAGTAGCTATTGTAGGTTTCTACCTATATTTGTTTGGCTCTTTCTATTATGGATTTTTCTACATGGTTATGGACAATACTATGACATAAAACATACTGGAAAACTCTAAGTCCTATATGTTAAGAGGACATTTTAAAACTATAGGAAAATTAGGACCCAATTAAGACTGCATTGCCTTGATTGTTTTTTTTTTTTTCCATCCTTCTCACCTTATGTGATAAGAATTAAGAAAAGTGAACCATCCTATTCCCAGTAGCTCTTTTTAAATGTGGTGACCCATCTGTTGCCATATGCCAGGCATCTGTTTTTATCACCCTCATTTGTGGTCGTTCAAAGCTAAAAGTGATGAATTAACATTGAATTTATGCTAATTTTTACTGCAAGAGAACAGCTATTTGCAAACCATTTAAGCTGGCAGCAGTGATTTTCAGGTGTAAGAGAATATAAGAGGATAAGAATAGAAATCAGCAATGTATTTTTATTCTCAGCTACCTTTTGGAATAGGTGTACAACTTTTAGGTAATTGTAATACCTGCATGGCTCCATTCTTCAAGAGCCAAATGTGAGAAGTGATTCTTGCTTGTAAAATATCTGTTGAATTTAGATCAAAGTAAATATGACATTAAATGTAATAGGGTCGAACTGTTCATGAATGCTTATTCAGGTCAGTGCCTGTTTAATCCAAGTAGTAGAACTGTTTCTTTTTTGAAAAGATGATTCATTTTTATCCAATCCTAAACTATCATCAGAAAGTGTTGATGGACTATTAAAGGCTAATACCACTCTGATCAGAACATAATGTAATATTTCTCAACTTTTTAGTACTGTGGAAATATCAGTGAATTGGAACCAGAAGATAGAGGTGTCAGTACTGTTTCTGCCACTCAGTGGTGATACAATTTGGGGCGAGTCATCAATCTTGAGTCCACGTATAAGTCTCATAGCATATGGTAACCTGACTTGATTATTAACTGTGGTTTCTTTTACCACTAGCAATCTGAGATTCTTATGCCTGTCTTTAAGGTATATACTTTTTGGTTGCATGGAATTAATCATGTATGCATTCAATTCATCTAATTTTTCAATGTATACATGTAATTCTGAAGTACAATAGATATCAATGATATTAGATATTTAGATTGAAATAGCACTGACTTTAAAAATGAAAATAAAAATGTCTTAACTGATGTGTATTATGCAGATTTTCTATCCTGAAGCCAATGTATAAATAATCTTTTTGAGCAAGGGAACAACCAGGTTTTTATTGGAAACATATTCAGTCAGCTTCATTGACCTGCTCAATTACCTTGAATTTCAGCATCCTCAAATGCGGCAGACATTATTTTAAAAATTCAGGTCATTTTAAAAGTAAAGGAGGTAACTGAAATTTTTTATTGTGGTAAAAAACACGTAACATAAAATTTGCCGTCTTAAGTGTAAAGTACAGAGGTGTTAAGTTCATGTACCTTGCTGTACTACAGATCTCTAGAACATTTTCATCTTGGAAAACAGAAACTCTACACTCATTGAACAACTCCCCTCTTCCCCCTTCCCCCAGCCCCTAGCAACTACCATTTTACTTTTTGCTTCTAAGAGTTTGACTACTTTAAATACCTCATGTAAGTTAAAATTATGCAGTACAGTTGACCCTTGATCAACGGGGGTTTGAACTGCATAGGTCCACTTATACATGGGTTTTTTTCAATAAATACCAGGTTACTATGCCATCTGCAGTTGGTTGAATCTGCAGATACGGAACCATGGATAAAGAGGGTCAACTATGGGACTTGAGCACCCTCTGATTTTGGTATCCTTAGTGAGTCGTGGAACCAATCCCCAGTGGGTATAGAGGGACAACTGTATTTGTGTTTTTCTGCCTTGCTTGTTTCACTTAGCATAATGCCCTCAAGATTTATCCATGTTGTAGCCAATGACAGAATTTCCTTTTTTTTAATGGCTGAATATTACACCGTATGTGTATCACATACACACATTTCACATATCACATTTTTTTAATCCTTTCATCTCTTGTTGGACATTTAGGTTGATTCCACCTCTTGGCTATTGTGAATACAGGTATCCCACATTTTTCAAAAGTTTGCTTTTGCTTTTACAAAAGACCTACACTAGTACTGTACCTGTTTTTGCTAACCAAAGACATATGGAAAGGGTTTTTCCTTTTACAAAAAAAGGTAATTGCTTCTACCATTTATGACATTTCAGCTTAGGAAAGGTTTCATAGGAATGTTCTACTTTTGGATAGCTGAGGAAAGCTGTAATGCTGCAATGAACATAAGTCATTCTTTGAGATTCTATTTTCAATTCTGTTGGATATATACCCAGAAGTGGGATTGCTGGATCACATGGTAATCCTGTTTTTAATTTTTTTTTTGAGGACGTGCCGTACTGTTTTCCATAATAACCACCATTTTACATTCCTACCAATAGTGCCAAGGGTTCCAGTTCTCCACATCCTCACCCACACTTCTTATTGAGTGATTTTTTTGGATAGTGGCCATCCTAACAAGTCTGAAATGATACTTCATTGTGGTTTTGATTAACATTTCCCTGAGGATTAGTGATATTGGGCATCTTTTCATATGATTATTTGTCATTTGTATATCTTCTTTGGAGAAATGTCTGTTCAAGTCCTTTACCTATTTTAAATCCCATTATTTGCTTTCTGTTTTTCTGCTGCAGGAGTTCTTTGTGTGCTCTGGATATTAACCCCTTTTCAGATATGTGGTTTACAGATATACTCCCATTCCATAGGTTTCCTTTTCATTCTGTTGATTGTTTCCTTTGCTCCACAGAAGTTTTAAAGTTCGATGTAGTCCCATTTGTCTATTTTTTGCTTTTATTGTCTGATCTTTTGGTGTCATATCCAAAAAAAAAACAAAACAAAACATTGCCAATCCAATGCCATGAAGCCTTTCCCTTAGGTTTTCTTCTAGGAGTTTTATACTTTCAGGTCTCATGTTTAAGGGTTTTATCAGTTTTGAGTTAATTTTTGTAAATAGTTTAAGGTAAGAATTCAACTTCATTCTTTTGTATGCATATATCCAGTTTTTCCAACACCATTTGTTGAAGAGCCTATCTTTCCTGCATTGTGTAGCCTTGGCACCCTTGTTAAAGATAATGTGACCACATACAGAAGGTATTATTTCTGGCTCTCTATTCTGTTCTGTTTGCCTCTATGCCTGTCTTTATGCCAGTACCATACTATTTTGATTACTGTAGCTTTGTAACATGTTTTGACTTCAGGAAAAGTGAGGTTTCCAGCTTTTTTTTTTTCTTTCTGAAGATTGTTTTGGCTGTTTAGGGCCCTTTGAGATTCCATATGAATCTTAGGATTTTTTTCTATTTCTGCAAACAATGACACTGGGATTTTTATAGGGATTGCACTGAATCTGCAGATCACTTAGGGTAGTATGAACATTTTAACACTATTACATCTTCCAATTCATAAATACAGAATGTCTTCCCATTTATTTGTTTCCTCTTTAATTTATTTCAGCAACTTTTCGTAGTTTTCAGCATACAAGTCTTTCACTCTCTTGGTTAAGTTTATTCCAATGTATTTTCTTCTTTTTGATGCTTTCATAATGGAATTATTTTCTTAATTTCCTTTTCAGACTGTTCACTGCTACTGTATAGAAATGCAACTGATTTTTGTATGCTGATTTTATATCCTGCAACTTTGCTGAATTTGTTTGTTCTAACAGTTTTGTCTGTGTGTGTGTGTGTGTGTGTGTGTGTGTGTATGATTTAGGGTTTTCTAGATATAAGATTAATTCATCTATGACCAGAGATATTTTACTTCTTCATTTCTGACTTGAATGCCTTTTATTTATTTCTCTTACCTAACTGTTCTGTCTAGTACTTCCAGTACTGTTGAATAGAAGTGGTGAGAGAAGGCATTCTTGCCTTGTCCTTGACCTGAAAGGTAAAGCTTTCAGCTTTTCACCATTGGGTATGATGTTAGATGTGGGCTTTTAATACGTATCTTTTATTTCGTTGAGGTAATTTCCTTCTATTCCTAGTCTGTTGAGTGTTCTTATCAGGAAAGGATGCCAAATTTTGTCAAATGCTTTTTCTGCATCAATTGAGATGATCATGTGTTTTTTGTCCTTCCGTCTGTTAGTGTGGTATATTTGATTGATTTTCCTATGTTGAATCATCTTTGCATTCCAGGAATAAATCCTACTTGGTCATAGCATATAATCCTTTTAATTTATTTTTTAATTCTATCTGCTAGTACTTTGTTGAGGATTTTTGCATCAGTGTTAACCAGGGCTATCCATCTACAGTTTTCTTATTGTATGGTATCTTTGACTTTGGTATCAGGGTAATGCTGCCTCATAAAATGACTTAGGAAGTACTCCCTCCTCTTCAAGTCTTTGCAAGAGTTTGAGAAGGATTGTTCTTAATTCTTCTTTAAATGTTTGGTAGAATTCTCCAGTGAAGCTGTTTGTTTCTGGTCTTTTCCTTGTAGGGAGGTTTTTGACTGATGATTCAACCTTCCTACTAATTATAGGTATAGGGGAGAAAAAAGTTTTCCTTGACCCTCTAAGGCCCCCAGCTGGGTCTGAAAATTAAACTGACAAAGACATAGTAACAGGAGAAAAGCATACAAATTTGTTTATTTAATATAAAGTTTATGTGACATGGGAGCCTGCATAAGGAAATGAAGACATGAAGAAATGATTAAAACTGAGTATTTTTATGTTAGGTTTGCTGAAAAGTGGACAATCATGGAGAAATATCATAGGTCGAAGAGTATGAGCTCAGTATAATAAACTGGAGGAAACTTAGCAAGGCCTGTTGGTTCAGATTCTTTTCAGCGTACCCTTGCCTTTGAAGATAAGGATGCTTCTTTCCTCTGAAGATAGGAAAGGCACCTCTCACCTGAGAGTTTCAGGACCTGTTTCAGGAGAAGAGTGGGGAAAGGTGGTCAGAGTGACCTTCCTGCTTCTTCTGTCTTCTCAAGCTCCTTCAGCTTAATATATTCAGTATACCAAGTTTCCTTTTTTGGAGGTAGCCTGTTATGAATGTCATCATAGGCCTGTTTAGGCTTTATTTATATATGGTTCAGTCTTGGTAGGTTTTATGTTTCCAGAAATGTATCCATTTCAACTAGGTTATCCAATTTGTTGGTGTATAATTGTTCACAGTAGTCTCTTATAACACTTTTTATTTCTTCTGTGGCATCAGTTTTAATGCTTCCTATTATTTCTGATTTTTGTTATTTAAGCCTGCTCTCTTTTTTCCTTAGTTAGTTTAGCTAAGGGTTTGTCAATTTTGTTAATCTTTTAAAAAAGCAACTCAGTTTCATTGATTTATTTTTTATCACTTTTCTATTTTCTATTCTGTTTATTTATGTTCTAATTTATTTTAAATTTCCTTCTCTCTGCTAATTTTGAGTTTAGTTTGTTCTCCTTTTTATAGTTCCTTTAAGTGTAAAGTCAGATTGTTGATTTGTGATTTTTTTTTTTTTTTCTTTTCCCAATGTAGGCATTTACTGTTATAAAGTCCAGGAATTAACTAAGTTTTATTGAACACCATTGGGCCAGGCTCTATGCTATGTGTATACATTATTCCATGCAATTCTTCCAACCATACTAATATAGTAATGCAGTAGGTAACATATGCCATCTTCTGGATGAAAACATTGGTATAGAGAAAATACTAAGTAACATGTCTCATTGACCAAAATCTAAGAGCTAATTAGTGGAATAATTGTATTTTATCCCTGATCTTTCAAGATCCAAACCCAAGTTCTTTCTAGGATACCAGTCTGCCTGGGGACACCATTTTCCTACACTGTTTAAGTTTGGAACTTCATAAAGATGTAGCAAAGAAATGCCCAAATATACTGAGTCAAAAAGGAAAAAACAAAATAAAACAAAAAAATCTACTGTTCCTTAGTTTATTTAGAGAAAACGGTTAGGTAAAGTGTTTCTGTAAAGTGATATTATCAATGTATGAGCAAGAATCTGTTAAGATTATCTGAATGTCGAATAACTTTGTAATTTTCACAGTGAAAAAGACGTAGTGTCTGGATGGTAGTCTTTTCTTGACAAGCTTGAACAGAAACTGATACCTCTTAATTTTGACTAAGCATAAAGTTAAGGTGTAAAAGCAACTGAAAATATTTAGGGCTTTTACATAATGATACGGATCAAATTCTGACCCTTGGTACAAAAATATTTTCCCATGAGTTGCATAAGCTGAGAATGAGATCTCCTAATTATGATAATCATATTGCAATTCCACATAGTACCTTTTATCCAAGAACATCTAACCGCTCCACAAGCTATAACGAATTGAGTCTAGCTGCATCTCTCTGAAGTAGCATGAGATATTATTTTGAAAGTGGTTAATTATATTAAAGATGGCTAAAGCTGTCAAGAAAGGTGCTCAGAATGAAATGAATCAGGAATCATCATGTATCTTAGGAATCTATATCCTTGTTCCACAGAATGGAGCACCAGGCTATTTGTTTTTCTTCTTAAGGAAAACGAGATTCTCAAATCATCATTCATTTAAAGAAATTATTACTACATTAACTTCTTAAATTGCTATAAGGATACAATTTAAAAAGGAAATCTAGCCTTAAGAACTTTTTTAAATGCACTCATTTAAAACATAAAGTGTGTTTAGCAATTAAGTTGAAAGGCATGTAACAAACTTCTTTTGTGTTCATTAAAAAAAAAAAAAAAAAAAGGCAGCATAAACATAGACTTCAGAGAAATTTAAGTATGTCCCTAAATAGGAAGTCAAAACTCAAGAGGAAGAACATATTTGTCATGAGAATTTTAAGAACAGTAAGACTGCGTTTATGGGGAGGAAATGGGAGATCAGAATAAGAATTTGGAGTCAAGACCTCTGGGCCTTTCTGTGTCATATGCTTGAAAAGCATTTCACCCACATCTTTGCTCCTGATTAAAAAATGGAAAACAGCCTTGCTTCACATGTACAAATAGACTTTTTTTGAATTCTCAGCCCGATTCCTCCTAAGAGAGGATCTATCACTTTGGATTCAGGAGCGTGAAGTAGTAGGTTATTTACAGTTTGGCAAAACTCTAGAAAAAGATGCACAAGATAAAGGTGGCCTGGTGTCAGTCTAAGCTCTAGTCCTTAGCTAACTTCCCTACACAGCCAAAGTGTTTTCTTCAATATCTTTTGTTGTTGCAATTAGCAAAATTTTGTCCACACTGAAAATAGGCCTGAGATACTAATGAAACCCCGTGAAGCTCTTTTGAGGGCAGCTTAGAGTCAGTGACCCACAGCATAGCAGTGTGGTGATATTCTGATCAACAGCTTCTGCTTAAGACAATAGGGTGAGCTTTTCTACGGCATGGACTCTCACAGCATTTCTTACCCTTGCTCAGCACTCCAGACTCTCCATAACATGCCTCCAAATTACATTCTCACCTTCACCTCCAAAAACATTCTTGATCCTCGGCACCTCTGGTTGGCTTGCCACTTCCCTGATCAGGAAGTGAACTTTTACATCTCTAGTCTTTGCCTATTTTCTTCATTACAGGCTCAAATTATAATGTCCTTCTTGACATAAGCCACCCATATTCATCTCTCTCTATCCAAATCCATCTTGTTTGTCATTATGCAACTGACATAGGTCTTCTTTTCCCAAAGAAAATTAATCCATACTTATTCTCTGCTACATTACCATATACATATGGACCAGTTTATTTTCTCCCTCACCCGTTTCTTCATTCAGCATAACCTTTGTTGATTTGCCATGTATTGAATACTAATAATCCCAGTCAGAAACTAGGATTAATGGATAGGATAGACCCATTGCACTGGCGGAGTCCCTGCTTACCACTTCTTTGTCATTTGTCTTTGCATTTGACTGTTATCACTATATCTGTTTCTGCCATGTCTTGAAAAATTCTCTGCCTTGAAAGATCCCTTAATCATGTGTAAACTCTTTCTACCAATGCAGTCATCTCCCAGAATCAAACTCTGGGATCATTCCAACAGTGTTCTATTGGACACATGGGGGAAATTTCACTTTTCTTTGCAAACTGTATACTGATCATATACTATTAATGTGATATTTTGGAGAATCAAGACATTTTAGGGCTGGAAGGAATCTTAAAGATAATCTCCAATATTCTTACCTAACAACAGGAAAATGTAGGCATGGGAAGATTAGGTGACTTATTACAAGTCATAGGTTAAGTTACTAATGGAACCAAAACTAGAATCAAAGTTTTAGGTTTCCTTGTTATTCTCAACAAACTACCCCATCAATGGCTAATTGAGTCACAAGACATCATTGCTATAAATAAATAAGTCAGCCATCACCTCTGTTTTAAAAGCACTGTATGTGATTTCTTCCAGAAATAGATCAGTGTAGATATAAACATGACAAACTACATCACATTCAAAGAAGAGCAAACTCTTACACATCCAGGTGAAATCATCTAATTAGAGTAAAATTCTAGGAGAATACTAAATTGGAAAAGTGAATATAGTTTTTGAGGCAATGTCATTTAAAGAGCTAAATAATTTCATTTAAAATAAATCAAACACAGTAATTTTTCAAAATGGTATCATGCGAAGGGGCAGTTTAAACACTTTAATTTCTAAAAGACTAAAGGTAGAAGCATATAAGTTTAGTTATTGATAATCTTCGGTGCCAGAGGCATCATTAATCTATCTGCAGAAAATGGAAAGGGCTCAATAAGATTATGAGCACTGGATCATCACAGAACTAGATATATGCTGAATCACAGATAATCAGAGAGAGAAAGCCATTGGAAATAAAGAACACAGGCGTGTCCAGTCATTTGCTGTGGCTGCTTTCTAGCAAATGGGTGCCTTTGCAGAGACCCTAAAGACTAGCTTGGGTGTAAAAGATATATAAAAAATTTACCCCTGAATTTGGGGTCTTATCTTGGGAAGGTAAATTTAAAGGATTAACGTATTATTAGAATAGATTTAGTTGTTTGATTAAAACACAAGCATATGTGCCTGGAAATAATGAATGGTCATAGTTTGGAGTTAAGAATACAACACAATTTTAAGTAACTCTTTAAGTAACTTTTTTTTTTTTTTTTTAATCAAGGACATGCCAAAGTTAACACAAAGAATGGAAACTTTTCAGGTTAGATAAGGAATCTCTGCTATCTGGGCAGATTACACAGAAGAACAACCTTTTACTACCTCTTGTTAAGAGCAAACTAAATTCTTCTACACCAATTTTTCATTCCAACAGAGGGTAAAAAAAAAAAAACAAGTTCTAGCTTTGCATTAATAATAGTAGTAATTTATCCACAAACTACTTTATAAAATTATCTCCTAACATATTGGCTAAATATCTTTGATAACTAAACTGTTTATTATTTAATGAAATTTGTTGTTATTCATTGTTTTAAACCTATTTTTTTCTTCTAATAAAGATTTAGATTTAAAAAATTTTATCTCCTAATTAGTCCTTCAAAACTGAGCAAATTTTACCAACATTTTTACACATTTTATTGCTTTTTTTCCAGAATCATTCTTTGTAGATATGATAATTCAAGGCAAATATAGTTCGGGTTTGTTGGCATATTTACTCAGTTTCTATTTCAATTCAAGCTCTGTTCTTTACTATCTCCTTTCACATTCTGAAACAAACCGTTTTAACTGAGAACAAAAATACTCTCCTCTTTGATAAGCAAAAACATTTAGTTATAGTTCTTTGCCATGTTTATTTCTAGTTTAATCTCAACAACCCATATAAGCCATAATTTTTAATCAAACTTACTATTTGTTCAGAGAAAAACTGGAAAGTAATCACTGTCTGTCATACATAAGCATTTTAGGAGACCAGCAAAGCTTACACAACTACATTGTAAGATCTCCACAGCCAAAGGCATACCTTTAACACTTTTGTAGATGGAAAAATATGTTCATTAAAATGACCCAAAGATATAGTCACTTTATTACTGTTAAAATTAAAAGCAAAGATATACATAACAATTGGTGTCCCATGTTTCAATATTCTATTTTCCTTAGAAATTACAGGTATCTATAGATTTTTAGTTATTAACTTGATTTATATTAAAGTTCTAAAATTAATAAATATCTTGCAAATTATGTTTAAACTGACACAGTACAGAACATAATTACAGTTGAATCAAAAAGATTAAGAGTTATAACGCAATATAGTTGAATACGTAATTGCATGTTTTCTTAATCTCAGTATATGGAAGAAACATTAGCCTATCTCACAGTAAACCAGTATAAGAAATTTAGGAATTTAGTATTAACTGGTCTCTTCATTAGAAAATAAATCCAAATCTTAAAAAATAAAATAAAATTGTATGTTTAGTCTCCATACTGAAAAAAGCAAGGAAAAGGTATTCTGTAATTTATAACCTAAAATTACCAAACCAATTCATGTCTAAAGATTCACTTTGATGCTCCTGCGATAACATCATGAGGAATTTTTTTTTCCTTAAAATGTCAGTACATTCAATATACTAGAGTTCGATTTTTTTATTTTCTTGAAATTCTGGGAATATTAAAATTTTGCAAGCATTTATTGTGTCTCTAATTAGAAAATTCTCTTTTTTCCTAAGAGACTTTATAATTTATTAGTATACTCTAGAAGTAGGGAAATATTTCATTTTCTTATCAATGAGCAGTAAAAGGTTTTTCTCAATTAAATAGCCACCAACAGGACTTGAAACTTTAGTTCTACCACCCCAGGCACAGGGCACTAGAAAATGCAAAGCACACATTCTCAAAGAGTTACTCTACTAATCAATGGAAATAATATTTTGTACATGGATTTGAGCACACCAAAAGACAAACAAACAGTATAGAACGACTAACCGTATTCCTTGTCATCTCTCACCCAACAGAGAATAGATTCCCATCATCCTAATAGAGATCTCCAAGTGAACACATCATGAAACCAGATTGCCAATTAGAGCTACCCCAAATTGGGAATAATTTATAGATTATATGACCTTGAGTGGCCTAGGGGTTCAGTACACAAGTCCCTGGAATTGGCTATTTCACACATATTTTTTATACAGGAGAGTTCAGTACCCAGTTGTGGAAGTGGATATTACCTAAACAGTAAGTTAAGCAAAACTATTAGCCAAAAATCCAAAACAATAACAACACAGCAAACAAACCAGAATAAAAAGCACCGAGTCAGAAGAGAACTGAGAGTCAGAGAAGATAAAGTTCAATTGCTATTTGTGATTTCACTCCAGAGGCCACTTCCTGGGCAACTCTGTTTAACTAGTTCCAGTAGGTGAGTACACTAGGCATCTTGACGGCAACCTCCAACCCTATCAAAGTGTAATTATTAAGTAGTTGGAAACATGGCTCTCGTACAAACAGAGGGAGCACGTGTTGAAGATTTATTTAGCTCATTTAATGAGAGAAGCATCAAGATGATATAGCTGGTCCAAAAGAGAGGAATAGTTTATATATTTTCTCAGGAAAGACATATGAAATAATCTGGTTAGAGACAAAACTGTTTAATGTCGAGCAGGACAATAAAACCATAACTTTGAGATTTATTTTTTTTCACTGGACAGAAATCATTTTCATGTCTTCCAAACACAAATCTACAAGTCAACTTACAACTTCATAAACCTGGGCCAAATTAGTAGTAAATTATGGGTCACACAAAGGTATCTCCCCTTAGATAGTTAAATTATGCTTTGGTAGGCCTCTTAGGTTATGCTCCAGCACATCACTGAAGAGACATTTAAACTTGAGCTCACTGATCTTTCCTTGGCTGTGTCCAGTCTACTGATACATTCACCAAAAGCATTCTTCATTTATATTTTAGTGTTTTTGATTTATAGCATTTCCTTTTGATCCTTTCTGCAAATTATCTCTCTGCTCACATTACCCACCTGTCCTTGCATGTTGCCTACTTTCTTCATTAGATCCCTTAGCATATTAATCATAGTTATTTTAAATTCCCAGTCTAAGAATTCCAAAATGTGTGCCATATCTGAGTCTGGTTCTGATGCTTGCTCTGTCTCTTCAGACTTTTTTGCTTTTTAGCATGTCTTATAATTCCTGGCTGAAAGCTGTATATGATATAAAAGGAACTGGGATAAACAGGTCTTTGATGTGAGGTTTTATATTTATCTGACTAGGAGTTAGATTGTGTTTACTGTATGCTGTAGCTGTAGGTATCAGAGAATAATATTTCCTCTAGGATCTTTTTTATGTCTATTCTGTTGTCTTTGGGTTTTCCTAGAGACTCCTCAAATAGAGCCTGAGGCCTGTAGTACTTTTAGCTGTAATCCCTTTTCTTATGCAGGAACCCTATCGATGCGATGTTAGGTGTAGGGAGAGGCATTCTGTAGTCCATGATTAGGTCTCAGTCTTTTCGTGAGCCTGAGTTGGGCATTTCCCTTCCCCCAGGTTAGTTAGGCTTTGGTAAAACCCCAGTCAGTGAGGCTCTGGTAAAACAGTTTCCCTCGACAGCAGGCCTTGTGAAGGAGAACAGAGAGCTCTGGGCATATTTGGGAGTGCTCACGTTCCCCCTGTCTGTTCCAGCAGCATCGAGGATAGTGAGAACCTGGTGGGGCTGCAGGAGGTAAAACTCACGAAAGTGTGGGGCTCCCTGTGAAGTTTTTAACTCTCAAGCTAGTCCACACTGAATCTCCAGCACTCATCAATTAACAACTTTAAGTCTTTCTACTGATAATTGACTCCAGATGGGCCTTCTGATTCTGGGCATCTGTTTTCAGGAAGCTACGATCCTCTGTATCCACCTCTTTGTCTCCTGGGGGCAGCAGTTTACCCTGTGACCTCAAGTCTCTGAGGGATCTAAGAAAAGTTGTTAATTTTCAGTTTAAGTTTCTTTCTTGTTGGGAAGATAGGAGTGATAACTTCCAAGCTCTTTATATGTCAGATTAGAACCACAATGAGAATAATAATCAGCTTCACAGATTTGTTGTGATAATGACATTAAATGTATTAGATAAGTTAATATTTAAGGCATGGCATATAAGTAGCAGTTAATAAATGGCAGATATGTTTATTAATATTCTTAAAGCTGTTTTTTTTTTTTTTAAATGAGACAAAATCACTAGATAAAAAAAGTCAGTGTATGATCAGTGAATGTTGGAATATGGCAGGTGTTTCTCACTGGCCGCTCTTCAGGGTGTGAGATCACTGCTCCAACTTGTGTCATCTGGAGAGCCCCGCCCAAATTTTCCCAAATGAAAATATTTAGTCAGTGTTTAGGCATCATATGAAAAAGAAAACTAATCTTCATCATAAAGTGAAATATTCCAAATATTACCAAATTATCAACATTAGGTAAAAAAATGAATGGTTCTTAAAAAATGCCAGTGCCTCAGTTACATTTCCTATGCAAAAGGATCATTCTACAGAAGGCCCTTTCTAAAGAAACTGGGTTAATATATGAAATACAAAGTCTGGCTCATAGGAGGCACTCAATAAATACAGGGTTTATCCTTAACCTAATCTCCTCCTTCCTTTCCCCTAGTGAGGCCAAATTAAAGTGAATTCTTCGAATTAAATGAAGAATTTTGAAAAGCAACAGTGTAATTTAGTGAATTTGTCAATATTGGAAATTCAAAGATATTAGTATAGTTAATCTTAGTGCATTCTAATTTCTTAAACTATATCTGAATGTTATTATTTACATTTATTATCTTATACCCTCCATTTTATGACCATCAAATTATAGGGAGTATTATTTATAAGTGATATCTATTGAAAGCATCATCTGTGTCACTAAATACCAGAGATATCATTTGTCATTTCTCCTTGAGGGTAATAAACCATCTTTTCTTAGGGAGAAGAAAGGTGGTCCTATGGGAGATGCAGATGGTGCCTCAATGAAGACCCTGAGTCCCTTGAACGTTTCTTGTCTCTATCAATAAACATTTAACTACTTACTCAATTTTTTACCTTTTTCAAACTATAAAACAATGTATCAATAGTGTAGCATTCCAGAGACATGGTGGTCCAGCATCTATCATCCAAAAGTATCCACAAGTAGAAAGACATCTAGATCCTTGCTACTCATAGTGTAGCCCATATACCAACAGCATTGGTGTATTAGCTATCCCCACTGCATAACAAATACTCCAGAACTTAACAAGGTAAACAAACGTGTTATCTCACAGCTTCTATGAGTCAGAAGTCTGGGCACAGATAAACTGAGTGACTCTGGATTAGGGCCTCTTCCAAGTCTGCAATCAGCACGTCAGTTAGGGCTGCTGTCACTTCAAGGCTCTATTCAGGGATCATCTGCTTCCAAGCTCACTCACATAGCCAGTAGCACTTGGCAGGCCTAGCGCCTTGCTAGCTGCTGTCCTGAGATATCAGTTCCTTATCATGGAGATCTCACAATAGGACAGTTCACAGCCTGGCAGATGGCTCTCCTCAGAGCAAGTGGGAGAGTATACCCAAGACAGAAAGCACAGTCCTTCTGTAACCTTTTCTCAGAAGTGACATCCCATCATCTTTGCCATATTCTATTCCTGAGAAACTAGTCAATAGGTCCAGTCTGCACTCAAAGGCAGGGAACTACACAAGGATGTAGATCCCAGGAGAGAGGAGGTTTATTGGGAGATATCTTAGAGGCTGCCCACCTGTATTGGCATCCACTGGGAACTTGTTAGAAATGCAGGATCACAGAACTAGTGTAGAGAATCTGAATTTTAACAAGATTCCAAGGTGATCCATATGTCAAGAAGCACTGCTCTAAGGAGCAAGGGCCATGTGCTTTATTCTGTTGCAGAGGCTGCTTCCTCACTTAATTTTACTCACTGGTTAATGTTACTTTCTAACAATCGCAAAGATTAATTTTCCTTGCAACTCAGTTCTCTCATACTCAACAAATAGGAAACAATGTAGGGTTTCTGTAGGACTACTGGGCTGCAGAGAGCAGATTAGAAAGAGTTGAGGGACTGAGGAAGAGAAAGGGAGCAAAAGGACTGTGCCAAACAGATCTAATATCAATATCCAGTAATTACTGAAAGAGAAGATTGAGCATTTGTACAAGGAGGGATGTTCAGGACCATGGGAAAAAAGGACTAATGTCCTATTCCCTCAACAGCCCCTAAGTGCATTGCTGAATAATTCTGAATTAGAAATACTCTGTTTATGGTGGTGACTTCTTACTACTTAATTCTGCTTGGGTCTAGTTCCTTCTGTTTACCAAGATAGAGAAGTTCACAGCGTATTTTAGGAATTATAATATAGAAATGCAAATACTTAAGTGAGTTTTAGACATCTTGATTATTCCCTTTCCAAATACATTTTATATCTCAATGATGCTTAAAGAACAATGTACATTCAGTATTTGAAACCTTTCCATAAAAAAACACTAGTAACTTTGGTATAAATATTTTATATCTCCCTCAAACTCTTCTTAGGGGAAAAGATAAAATTCCATTGAGCTTTTAATCCTCTATTAAAAAATGGCCTAAGGGGAAAAATGAAAATCTCTAATCTACTTATCACAAATGCAGTAGACTAGGGAAAGCTTCTATTCTATACCTTCAGTGGTAGACTGGAGCCAACTCCTACTGGGGTCCTACTGGGGTGTGGGAGATGTTTGTTAAATTTTTAGGAGTTTTATATACTAGTTTTTAACCACAGTCACAATTAAAACTTAAAATATGTATATAAACCTACAAATTAATAATTTATATGAAAAACAAAGGTAACAAATATTCAAAATCATCACTTTGTAATTATTTTCTACATTTTACGATTAATTTTTTTTTTTTAGGTTATTTAAAACATTTGTTGTATCTACAGGGTTTTCACACTACATAATGCTGTGCTACTAAGGATCTCTTACCAACCCTGTTTAGTGACATCACATTGGTAGCTTGAAACTGGCCATGATAGGAGTATTTACAGCACAGAAATTGGAAAATGCTATAAATCAGAACTTGACTTAATTTTGTTGATTGTCCTCAAGACAGGGAAATGTTAATACTACAGATTCAGCTTAAAAGAGTGTCATGTCCTTAGCTATTACATTATCAATAGCACAAAAAAAAATTGGTAAATACTCTTCATGCAGTCAAAAACTATTATCCAGTTCAGCAAAATTGCTCCCATCACTGACAAACCAGTAAAGTTCAGACGTAACCCACACTAAGGCTGAAACAGGCTTCAGTTTAATGAATATAATTTGTACTAGGGTGAAAAATACTTTAACAACAGATCATGTATCAGATTTAAGGATGAAAAATTATTTAGAAAAGAGTTAGTGGACTGGGATCAATTCTGTGTGTCAAATTATGGTTGAAACTGAAACCCCAAGTTGCTGTACATACAAGAATTCAACAGAAATGAACAAAAGCAGTCTCTGAGAATCAATTAGTTATAGTATGTGGAATTTATAATAAAAGGTACTGTATATTTTAGTGTTATTTGTGAAGAGTGTGCTACACCCCTTTTGTATCAGAACAGTTTCTACTACATGCATGTATGCATGTGTGTTTGTGTGTGTGTACGTGTGTGCATAGTTTTGCCAGGGAGCCAATTATTCAACATCTACCAGCAACACCACCCTGCCTCCTTCCCTCCCAAGGGAAACATGGCCACTACAAATCACGGAGGGGTACATTACCATATCCTAGTCTTCCATGTAAAAATATCATTTTAAGTTCTAAATTTAAAAAATGCACATGCAGAGAGAACATTTATTATAAGTTAGTGGAAACACTTCTTGGCTGGTCCGTGTTCTGCTACAAATGTGGGGAGTCCATGTCTTAGTGACATCATTCCAGATGAATTTCAGCTCAGGTGATTTACAGTCTCTTACATTAGCCAAAATTACACTTTGCATATACATATTAAAAGCTCTCAGGAAAACAATTTTCACTGTACTAGGATATGGAAAAGGAATTGACGTCATAGGCATCTAAGTATCAACTGGACCTAAAACCTGACCGAATAAGGCTGAAAAGCTCTCTGTCTTACTTTGGTAATCAGAGGACTCACCAGCAGACACTATACAGATCTCATGAGCAGGCCTGGTGGCAGGAATTTATGTTCAAGATTCAGGGGAGTCACATGTGCCCCTTTCAAATAAACCAGATGCAGCATTCTAATTTATCAGAACAACATCAATCGGTCAGCTGTGCTGATGATAGTGTTTTTATGTAGTAATTTAGTCTTTGGGGAAATTACTCTTCTGTGAGGTTTTAAGAAAAAAGTGAACTGTTTTAGTTAATGTTCAATTCCACATAAAAACAACTCAAATGGAGGAAGACAAAGCCGACTGATGTAAAAATGGAATCCTTTGTTGCCCAATTCAAAACAAATTCTGTTGTAAACTTTGAACTGGCTAAGAAAGCAGAGGAAAGCTTTGGCAGAATAACACTGACCTGTGAATGCTACAGGCTCTTCTCCTAAAGCATTCTAAACCAAAAGCGATGGGTGCAAATATTGTAGAGTGTCTTCTCAGACTGTAAAGAGACAGCGATATCCTTATGGGTCCTCTGAGAGAACAGTTAGAGGAGTGCTTTAGAATTAGAGCTATTAATAAAACTGCTGGAAATTTCAAGGATGAGTAGGCAGAAAATCTTCTGTATTCATCAAACTGAGGATGAGGATTTAGCAAATTTGAAGAGGGAGCAGATTTAGACATGAGGAGGTTATATAAAGGGAACATCCAGATAAACTGGGATAAACTACTGGAAAAACAATATTCTAAGCACCTTTACAGCAGCTCTTTAAATGAGTACACATAGATGCTTTTGGTTTTTTTTTTTTTTTTTTTTTGTATATTTAGAAATAAATATGGCTAGAAAAGAGGCCTCCCACTAACTACAAATTTGAAAAAATGCTGATTGGTTTCTTCTACTTAGACACTAGGATTAGGGCATCACACTGAAAGGTAAATCTTATTTATTTTCCTTTCTTCATGTGCATGATTACGAACTTGCTTGCAAAGTAGTCTTCTAATTCATATAACAGCTTTCTGGACATTTGGGATTTGGGTCATGGATACTGTGGATTTTATAGTAGGGATTTATAACTGGGAGATGGCTTGCTTTTATCTGATTAGTCAATTCCCATAAATAAAAGGATAAAAATGGTGCAGGAGAGCTTTGTGAGAGAGATGAACACACGGCGCTGTGCAAGCCTGCATGATGACAAGGTGGAGTGAGCAATGTCCCTATTTGGCAGATCCATCCAGCAGCTCATGCGCACATTTCAGTTAATATATAGACCTATTAAAGATGATATGTATGTTTATCTTGGAGCAGACACAAATACGATTTTTAGTGAAACTCAAATGGCAAGAGCTAAAATTACTATTACCACACAATTTCTGATAAGGTGATTAAAATTCACAGAGAGCTCAAACTTCAGCCATGAGTTTTTTACTAGCTAAGTAATTTGCCGGAGATGGAGCAGCAAATTGATTGGTCTGTCTCCTGTAGAGCTTGCATGGTTCTCTAGTAGTGGAAACAATTTTGTAATCAAAAGGCCACAGGAATGACAAACAATCAGAGACTATGTTAGAATGAAGGGTAATCCTGAGACAATCTGATCTACAGAATCTTCTTAGCAAATAACATTTTCAATGAAACCTCAATATAAAAAGCAGACAAAAGTGATAGGTGGATTCCTCAGTTGAATTAAATCTTCATTATTGGGCAGAAATTAGTCTTTTTCACAGACTGCTTTCCTACCTTCACTGGATCCTGTGGCTCACTGGAGCTCAGAATAAACCCCCAGGATTCTTCTTCATGTATACGTTAGTTGTATATGCCAAGCCACCTTGCCCAAAGGTCAACAGGTAGACGGTGGCAGTGGCAGGCCAGAGCCCTGTCCTGTGTTCCTCACACCATCACCAAAGAAGTCAACTTAGTTGGCAACTCCCTGATTAAATGAAAATGTGACCACTTCCTCTCTTTCTTGGATTCCACTGAGCTAATTCATAGCCTTTGTATTCTTGCGGTATTAAAATGATAGTCTGGACAAAAACATAGGTCTGGAAAAGTTTGTTATTAAGAATATTTGCAAGATCTTTTCTGACCCACCTCCTAGAGTAATGGAAATAAAAACAAAAATAAACAAATGGGTCCTAATGAAACTTAAAAGCTTTTGCACAGCAAAGGAAACCATAAACAAGATGAAAAAACAACCCTCAGAATGGGAGAAAATATTTGCAAACAAAGCAGCAGACAAAGGATTAATCTCCAAAATATACAAACAGCTCATGGACCTGAATATCAAAAAAACGAACAACCCAATTAAAAAGACCTAAATAGACATTTCACCAAAGACATACAGATGGCCAAGAGGCACATGAAAAGATGCTCAACATCACTAATTATTAGAGAAATGAAAATCAAAACTACAATGAGGTATCACCTTACACCGGTCAGAATGGCCATCATCACAAAATCTACAAACAATAAATGCTGGAGAGAGTGTGGAGAAAAGGGAATCCTCTTGCACTGTTGGTGGGAATGTAAATTGATACAGCCACTATGGAGAACAGTATGGAGGTTCCTTAAAAAACTAAAAATAGAACTACCATATGACCCAGCATTCCCACTACTGGGCATATACTCTGAGAAAAGCATAACTCAAAAGGACACATGTACCCCAATGTTCATTGCAGCACTATTTACAATAGCCAGGACATGGAAGCAACCTAAATGTCCAACGATAGATGAATGGATAAAGAAGATGTGGTACATATGTACAATGGAATATTACTCAGCCATAAAAAGGAATGAAATTGGGTCATTTGTAGAGATGTGGATGGACCTCGAGTCTGTCATACAGAGTAAAGTAAGCCAGAAAGAGAAAAACAAATATCGTATACTAACGCATAAATGTGGAATCTAGAAAAATGGTACAGATGAACCTATTTGTAAGGCAGGAATAGAGACATAGATGTAGAGAACGGACATGTGGACACAGAGGGGTAAGGGGAGGGTGGGACGAATTGGGAGATTAGGTTTGACATAAGTACACTACCATGTGTAAAATAGATAGCAGTGGGAACCTGCTATATAGCACAGGGAGCTCTGCTCTGTGCTCTGTGATGACTTAGATGGGTGGGATGGGGTGGTGGATGGGAGGGAGGTCCAAGAGGGAGGGGATATAGGTATACATATAGCTGATTCACTTCACTGTACAGCAGAAACTAACAGAACATTGTAAAGCGATTTGACTCCAATAAAAAAAAAATATTTGCTCTTTCAAGACCCCCCATTTCAATTTCTACCCTAGATCCAGTTCATTGCTTGTTCAAAAATGACATGAAATTTCAGGCTTCATTCAGTCTAGAGTTGAGAGACCTGTTAGGCTACATCCTAAAGCATGAGAGACTTATGAAGTACAAAGATGGAGTGCATTGCAATAACTGTAATGGCCAGAGTGGACAAGTGAAAAGGAAAAGAGGAAAGGACATTGACATCTATTTGGATCAATGAATGAAAACCTTACAAAAAAAATTTTTTTGGTAATGTCCTATTTGTTTGTTCCCTTTAACTTTTTTCACCAAGTGTTCACAGAACAACTGCACTGTGCTAGTATCAATTATTACCTTGGAACAAACAGAGTAATGTTTGGAGTGTGATTCACCCCATGAAGTCCACTTCCTTTCAGAGATACTATCTTGTGATCTGTACATTTAAGCTAGGAATAACCTTGCCCCAGTTATTCAGTGTTTGAATTCTGTGAATGAATGGGAATGGGATTTCATACTGGATTTGCTTCAATGTTGCAAAGCTCTTTCCTGAAGTTACCTTATTCTTTCCCTTCAAGTATCATATCACAGCAAAACCCAAGGGAGGGGCATTCCTGACAGATGGTTCAACCTGAAGCCATCATTCAGCCCTTGGACAAATACTAATTGTATACCTACTATGTGTCAAGCATTCTTGTAGGTCTTGGGCACAGAGTGGTGAACAGGACAGACCAAGTCCCCTTCACTGTGATGTTTACAAGCTCATGTGGGATACAGAAAATAATAAGTAAAAATAATAAGCAGGATGATTTCCACTAGTCATAAGTATTATGAGGGAACATAAAAACATAGAAATGTTGTGTACAACTAAGCATGGGGATTGGATACCATGATTGATCAAGAAGGGGCTCTCCAAGGAGGGGTCACTTAACCTCAGACAATGAGGAGGGCCTCCCAACTCCCAATATCCTCAGAGTAAAGCCCTGGGAGCTTATATGGCCTCAAGTGCGAAAACCACACATATTTCTGCCCAAGGGGCAAGTCTACTGTCTTTTTAATGGATGGCCAGACTTCCTAAGGGCTGACATAGTAACAGTGAGGAAAGGCAGGGCAGCTATTGGAGACAGAAGCCACACTGTGATTTAGTCTTGTGGTGAATTGTTCCTACTTTGAAGGTTCATCAGCAGTAGCATAATCGCACCTTAGTTCCAGGAGAAAGCAGTGTGAAGTGGCCTGGAGCGCCAGGTATTGGGCAGGAAGCCATGTGAATCAGATGGCCCAGGGCTCCCACGGTGGGAAGCTGTTTACTCTCTCCCCAGGAGGACACAGGGTTAGACACAGTTAAGTCTGTAATCATTATCAGCCAGATCAACACGTTCTAAGTGACTTGCTTTCGTCATTTTTCCCCTAACAGTGGTTCAATGGCCTGTGAATGTTTGCTTTCAGAAGAAAAGAATTTTTTTTTTATTTAAATAAATCATTCATGGTCAAAGGAAGCTTTTGTCACTTCAGCGTCTACTCCCCTCTCATTCATATTGCTCAACAAAACTGAACAATTTTTATGTGATGCAGCCACTGGGTAGCTCAGACAAAAACTGCTGGAAAAAACTATCCTAAGTATGTTTTAACCCCCAGTTGACACAGTTGCTGGGAATGTGTATTATTATTGTCTCAAGAGCTGAACTTTCTCAGATCCTAAAATTATGACTATTTCCAAAACAAAAAGCAATCCATGCATAAGACAGACCTTAAGAGATGGACGAAATGTAAGACATGGCTTCTTTAAGGAACTGAAAGCTTACCTGAAGAACCAGTGAGAAGACACAATAATAGGTAGCAACGTAAGTGTAAAAAATTAAGGTATACTGTTAGATACAAACTAAAAGGACGTAGAGGTTAAGCAGGCCAGCAGAAGAGGCTAGAATCAGCAAGTGGTGCTTGATGGAAGAAGTAGGACTTCAAGAATGGGGAGGATCTGGAGAACAAGAGAGTATTTCAAGTGAGGGGAGTAACAGTGAACACGCCCAGAGCTGGGCACACGCGGGAACATTTTCACAGGACAGCGTGGGCACGTGAACAAATGCAGCTGTGGTTCATTTGCGGGGCTGTCGGGAAATGGTCACACTTATATTGCACCATGCCTACAATGGGCACAGCAAGTTTTATCAGCTACAGATGCCTAACTGAAAAATTTTGTAAGACTTTGGCTCTTATTTATTTTCTAGGCTCCTCAGTGGATGTAAGCAAATTGTGGATGATCTGTAAATATTTGTTGTATCACTTGTAATTTGAACAGTATCTTGATGACTCACGGAGTATTTGAATATGAAGATTGCCAAAAAACATCCTTCCCCCACACAACATTACTGCAAGGTCATTGAGACAACACCACAAACAGAAAAGCATCTCAAGACTTACTAAGTTCTGCTCATGAATACCTCAGAGAGAAATGATTTTCATTGCTGACCCCCTATGCATTTTTGGTGCATTTCTCAGAGAAGATAAGGTAGTCACGCAAGTTATTTTATTTAATATCCTAGCAAAATTAAGGGTTTTTAAACTGTACTTCATGCTTTTTACATCTATACATACATACGTACGTGTGTGCATATACATGCACACACACACATTTCAACCTATAACCTTACATCTTTGAAGTCACTGTAGAAATTCCATCGGTCCCAATATCTGTTTATCATATTCACTCAATCCAAAGTTCCCCTTCAGTTATAGATTAACTCCTACCCAGGAAATATTTTTACAATATGAATGCATACATTTGAAGACAATAGGCTTCTTTCTCCCTTATGGCTTGAGTCACTCACGACTGAGTGCCTTCGAGAATTCTAGAAACCCACAAATCTGAATTAGTCCTGGGTCTTAAAGAGAGAATTAGCAAAGTCCAGCCTCTTGGGTTAAAGACCCCAACAGAAGAAACTGGAATCCCTTTCAAACCATAATGAGTGTGACTAGGCCCTCTGGTGGCCAAATTTGTCTCTGCCTCCCCGTCCAGGCCCCGGCATTTTTGTAGGAGCCTTATTTCTTCAGTTCCAACAAGAACAAGGGCTATCATGAGACTTCTTGCAGCCTCTCTTTCCCCACCTTCCCCAGAACCACCACACCCTTGATGTTAACATATATTCCCATTGAACTGTAGGGCCTACAAAGAAATTCTGCTTTGTGGCTGAGAAGACAGATTTCTCTGAAGTAACTTAAAACCATCAAAAAGACTATACACCCAGAAAGCCCTTTGGGGAGTTCTAGAACCTTCCCCGAGTCTCATATCCAATTTTGATTGGGACTGCCCTTGACAAATTTGAAGCAAATAATCAGATCTACAGAAAACATCTGTACATCCATTGTGTAGAGTGGATTGGCCTTGTGTATCAGCACACTTTTGGATTCAGGGAATATTAAAACACTTTGGTTCTTGTTAAAAATAAAAGCATTATTTAGCATTATATATTTGTCAATATAGTCATAAAAAGTGCAGACCTTTTCTGTACTCTTAACTTTTTTTTTTTGTAGATTTCAGTTTCTTCATCTATAAGATGGGGATAAAAATAATAATACCTATGGCACAGGGTGACTGTTATAATATAATGAGTGTTGAGGTTTTGTAATGGTGCTTGCCACAACATCACTCAAAAAATAGGAGCTGCTGCAATGACGATGATGATTCCTTAATTTATACACATTCCTCTTCTCCCCACTTCTCAATATCCACACACATAGTCTCAATTAACATGGATAAACGATTAATCTGGCCAGAGGGAGAATAAGTTTCTTGACAGAATCTGACATTCAATAGGTTATTTCCAGGCAGCTTGGTTAGGGTCAGGGATGCAGTTGGTGTTTTATCGTGCTTTTGGAGCCTGATGGGACTGACAGGAAGTGAGTTCTTTGATTAAGACTCCTACCATTGGTCAGCAGTTTTCAAAAAGATCCTGCACTCAAGTGAATTGGTATTTTATTCTATGAATTTAAAATCACGGACTGCAGAAGGCAGAATTTAAATGCCTTTCGGGTCTTTCAAGAACATCGTATAACCGGCCGGTCTCTCCTCTCTCCCTGTCCTCCGTAGGTTAACCTCAGAGCCACAGACGGCAGGCTCATGCGCCAGTTGCTCCTCATCAATGAGAGCATTGAGTCCATCAAGTGGATGATTGAAGAGAAAGCCACCATCACCAGCCGAGGCAGCAGTCTCAGCGGCAGCCTGTGCAGCTTACTGGAGAGTCAGAGCACCTCCTTATATGGCAGCTACAACAGCCTCCATGATGGCAGCGACGGGCTGGATGGCATCTCCGTGGGGAGCTACCTGGACACTTTGGCAGATGACGTCCCAGGCCATCACACCCCGTCAGACTTGGACCAGTTCAGTGACAACTCAGTCATAGGGGACGCACACGCACTGCACAAGCGTCCCAAATTGGATTCTGAATACTACTGCTTTGGCTAATGGCCCAGTTTTTTGCATGGGATTGGTGTGCAATTAACTTGTATTTATCCTTCTTCTCCGCTGCTATATTTTTGGTGTGATTTTTTAAAATATGACAACCTTTTAAAAAGAAGCTTATTTTGAACGGCTTGATGGTATTTCTGTTGCTCCTAGTATTTCTCACCTGGACTGATTTATCTTTGTCTCTCTTATGTCTCTATTTTTATTTATTACAGCGATTTTTCTCCCTTCTTTCACAGTGGCACAAATAAGGTAGGGGGAAAAGAATAAGCAATAATTATGTTTTTGCTTCTGTTTTCAGAGCAGGGGGTCAGGGATTACAAGATAAACTTTGCTAAATTTTACAATAAACCAAAGTCTGATACTAGCTAATTTTGTTGCTTGTATTCTTAAATGTCTCAAAGATTCATTTTTCAGAAGACGCTGAGGTTTATTACTGTTTGTATGTTAGGTTGAACAAAATGCTTGGGACAAAGCTAGGCATTATTTCTAGGCCACAGTGTCCTAGCGTGAAATCAACAATACTGTTAGTCACACGCTTCTCATGACAATCATTTGGAAGCCCCAACTCTATGCAATCTGTTCAGTTAAATTTGCTGTTCATAGATCAGCATTTTGTCATCAGTGATTCTAACTCAAGCTGTAGACTAAGTTGTATAATTATATATATGATTCTCCCAAATTTCAAAGAATAATTGAGATTAGGTATGGAGGTGATTAGAGGTTAAGGTGTCCTAAATTTAATTGTATTTTGATATTTTGTTGATGCTTACTGCATGCATTTTACAATTCTAGGATATATAAAGACATAGATGCATACAATGGATGGATGGATGGATGGATGGATGGATGGATGGATGGATGGATGGATGGATGGATGGATGGATGGATGGATTGATGGATGGATGGATGGATGGATGGGTGGGTGGGTGGATAGAGTGGGAAGTAGAATCACTCTTCCCTTAAGAAGTCTAATAGTCTAATAGATCCTTTCATCCTGGGATGGGTAAATAATCTCTTAATTTTCTGAAATGACATCTGAAAATATCACTCGTACTGAACATTTAGTTTTGATGTATTATTAATCCCCTACATTTCTTTTACCTCGATGATTCCTAGTGAGTGAATCTTATTGAGATTTCAAACTGTTCTTTGTAATGATATAGGTTTCTGCACTAAACACTTGACAATATGAATCAAAAAGTCTTTCTACTTGTAACTTTAAAATGCCTATACTCAAGAAATGATTTCCCCCAGATTTCCTTTGTTATTATACGTATTGCATACTTGTCAAATTTGTTCTTTCCAGGTTATATATTATTCAATTTCCAATTAATATAGACCCTGTAGGTTTTTTACAGTAGTCCTTTTTTCATAAATTGCTGATAAAATCCTCATCAACAACAATCTCATGATGTCAGGATTGTCTCCCTTCTGTGTTTGAGGAAAATGAAACACGCAGAAAGTAGGTAACTGGGTCAAATCTCCCAGTAAGTGTCAAAGCTGGGACTTAAACATGAGCCTGTCTTATTCTAACAGTAAAACTTGGTACCTATAGTAGTTAAATAATAACGTATGGATGAGAAAGCAAACTTAATCCCTGACAAAAATAAAGTGACCATTTTTCTTCCAAATCGGTAGGACCTACATTTTTGAATATGAGCTTTTTGAGCCCTTTCCTGAAATCACATGTCCAGTCAGTGATGTGCTTATAGGTAAATCAGGGAGTTGGCCGCATGCCAGCTATTCCTCATATATTCCCCCCTTTCTACTTACTTTCATTTTAAACTTAGTAAAGGCTGGTGGGCTGGCTATTTTATTTGTTTGGTTTTAATCTGGAATTAAGCCAAGCAATTTTTAGCACAGATTTTTTTTTTTTACCATATTAAAATCCAAGAGCATGCATTATGATCTAGGAGATAAAACATCCTTAGAACCAAGACTGAAGAATTTCAAACAGAGGGTAATGACATATGTAACTGTATGTCTATAGCATTGCAAGGAGAACATTTCCAGCAAGAGTAAGTAAGCAGACAGCAAGACTATAGGAGGCATCGAGGCTAAATTCTAACCTCTTCAAAACCTGAGATTTGTCTAGAATAAGCCAGACACAGGAAAGATGATTTCTGTCCTCAGATCACTGTTTCAGATTGTAAATTCAATCTGGCCAATTTCTTTCACACCCTCCTTTTACCAATCAGCTTCCCCTGCTATCTGTCCATCCTACGCCCTCTATAAATTTCCTCCCTATAGAAAGGAAATGAACAAGCATGAGTATAATATGAGCGAAATGTGTAGAATAGTTTTCATTTATGCATCTTATTTTAAGGGACCTATAATGAACATTGGAAGAACACTTGAGAACTTTTTTTTGGCTCTGTAAATTTCACTGTTGTATGTGCTTTACAGTTATTCCTATTTTTTTGGTAAAAGATACCAAATATAGAGTCTATAATTTAGACATATGGAGTAACATATAAGCCAACAATGTTTTGATAGTTGATTTTACTAAGAGGAGGGGAATATGCAACTAAACAACACTAATTATTGACCTATTCATTGGTCTCAAGAGAATGAATGCATTTTCAACTAAAGAATTCCCATAACAAATCTATGACCTGGAGCATTTGATATTTGATCTCTGTCAGTACCATGAGGAAATGGGGTAAAAAGTTAAAGTGCCTTCAAACTATTCTGCCTGCACTGAGTTGTGTTCTCCCAGAAAAATGGAATTTTCCTCAGTTACAGTAACCTCTCCGTTTTATGGACTTGTCTGTTTTATACTGGGAAGAAGATAAGATAATTGGAGGTAAGGAATTTAGACAATTTAAAGCTATTACATTTTCGGAGTTTTGAAAATAAAGGAACTCAAGATAACCAACTTAGAAGTCTTAACTTCAAAGAAACTTCAGTATTTATACAATGTCAGCCCCAAATTGCATAGCATCAAGTTCTAGGTATTTGCCAACCTTTAGAAATGCAGTATGGTCCTTTGCTGCCCAGTGAATTGTAAAGACACTTGGAGCTCCACGAATAATGTCAATCAGGCATTTTGATCCCCGATCCCATCAAAATACAATCACCACCATGATGCCCAAATAAATGGTTATTTTGAGGTCCTCATCTCATTGATATCTCAGCAGCAGTTGACACATTTGATCACTGCTTTCTTGAAAGACTGTCTTCATTTGGCTTCCAGGACATCCCTCTCTCTTGGATTCCCTCATTCCCCACTGCCTGCTTGTTAGCATAACTGTTGCGGCTTCTCTTCATACTCCTGACCTCCACACACAAGAGTGTCTCTTGGCTCAATTCTGGCACCACTTCTTTTCCGAAATTATTCCCCTGGGGATTTCATCCAGTTCCACAGCTTTAGATGTCATCTACATGCTGAGATTCCTCAAAGTACATCTCTAGGCTCAGTCTCTCCCCTGCACTCTAGCCTCCTGCATCTATCTGACCCCACGGCATCTCTACTTGATGTCTGATAAGCGTCTCAATCTAAACATAACCAAAATTGAAATTTTGCTCTTGTTCCGTAATCTTCCCCAGTTTGGTAAAGGATGGCTCTAATTATCAAACGCTCAGCCCAAATCCTTGAAGTCATTTCTTAAGTGCTCTCTCTCACACCACATCCACCATATCCAATCTGTCATGTAAATCATATGTGTTCTACCTTAGAAATATATCCAGAATGAGCTATAGATTTTCATAGTACCCCTGTTACCACTCTAATCAAGTCAGTGTCACTTCTTCCTGGGACTATTTCAATAGCCCTGTCTTGTTTCCTGGCTTCCACCCTTACCTTCCCACAGTTAATATTCAACATAGCAAACAGTAATCTTTTAAGAAACAAGGCAGATTTTTTGCCAGCCTCTGTACCAACCCTTTAATGTACTTCCATCTCTAAGCATAACCCAACTCTGTAGCACAGACTACAAAATCCTATGCAATCTGTCATCTTTCCACCTGTCTGACTTCATCTCATACCATTCTCCACTCTCATTGTGAGCCTCATTTACATCCTTACTATTCGTTAAAAATCTCAAAGTCTATGCAAGTCCTTACCTCAGAATCTTTGCACTTCTCATTTCCTCTTTCTGAAATGTTCCTCTCCTGAATGTTCATAAGTTTTGATTCCCCAGTTCTTTTTGGTCTCCAACCAAACGGCAAGAGGACTCCTTACATAGCACACCTGGAACATGCTGCCCTTACCCTGGTTTATTTCTCCTCAGATCATCACTTGATACATAATGTTTGCATGTACTCTCTGCTTCCCCACACTAGAATGCAAGGTCTTTGAGAACAAGAACTGTGTTTTGTCCACCACCATATGCTTCCAGACTCCTAGTACTCCCCAAGACACACACACACACACACACACACACACACACACACACACACACACACACACACATCAGTCAGCTCTGGGGCTGCAGTATGTATGACCAGTCCTATGAATCACTGGATAAAGTGAGGACTCAACAAGTATTTATCAAATGAATGAATGAATGAGGGAATGAGTGACTGAGTGGCTGCATGAACAGGCAGACACATCCTTAGAGACTGCTTCCTAATCCAGGATGCTGAGTGCTCCCCAAGAAAGTCATTTGGGACTTTCCTACTGAGTGCTCCATGACAGAGCCACACCCTCTGATTTTCCTCTAAAGTGTCTTATAGTAGACACAAAATACATTTTTTTTTGACTAAAGCAATTAATAGTTTTCTGAGTGCCTTCTAGGTACCAGGCAATAACTGTGCTAGGATCAGATGATGAAAAATGGAGGAAGGTACCAACCATGCCCTCCAGGAACTCATTTGTGTAGCATGTTCTTTGGTAGGAAAAAATAATGGCCCACCCCCTCCATCCCCCAAAGATGTCATATCCTAATTCCTGGAACCTGTGAATGCTTTCCATGGCAAAAGCGACTTTACAGATGTGATTAAGGTAAGGATCTTGAGATGGGAAGATGTCCCTAGATTATCTGGGTGGGTACAATGTATTTATGAGGGTCCTTATAAGGGAGAGGCAGTACTGTCAGAGACAGGTGTGATATGTTACACTGCTGACTGTGAAATAGGAGAAAGAGCAGTGAGAAAAGAAATGCAAGAAGCTCCTAGAAGCTGAAAAAGGCAAAGGAATAAATAGCCCCTAGAACCCTATTGACACCTTGATCTTAGCCAAGTAAGACCTGTTTTGGACTTCTGACCTCCAGAATTGTAAGACAATAAATCAGCGTTGTTTTAAGCCACTAAATTTGTAGTAATTTGTTAAAGCAACAATAGGAAACTGATACAGATTTTGGTAACTGGAAGTGGGATACTGCTGTAACAAATATCTAAAAATGTGGAAGTGGCTTGGAATTGAATAAAGGATAGATACTGGATGAATTTTGAGAAGCATGATAGAAAAAGCCAAGATTGCTTTGAATAGACTGCTAGGAGAAATACGGATTTTAATGACTCTGCTAGTAAAGACTCAGAAGTAAGAAGAACAGTAGAGAAAAGCTATATTGTCTTAGTGAAAAATTAAATCATCATAATCTGACTCTTGCAAGAAAGGACAGTAAAAGCATTGCTAGTAAGGGCTCAGAAGGAAATGAGAAACATTCCAGGAAACTGGCAGAAAGAGAATTCTCATTATGTAGTGGCAGAAAGTTTAGCAGATTGTGTCCTACAGTTATATGGAAAGCAGAACTTGTAAGTGATGAACTTGGACATTTTTTCTGAAGAGATTCCCAAGAAAAGCGTTGAAGATGTTGAAGATGTGGCTTGGTTTCTTCTTGCTTCTTATGGTAAAATGCAAGAGGAAAGAGATAAGGAAGAGGGGAAGAGCTTAATCAAAAGGGAACTGGGACTTGATGAAATAGGAAATTCTTAGCTATCTAGATTGCAAAAGACACTACAAGTAGGAGATTCACTGTTGAGAAAGAGTGTTTTGGTGGGAAAACCAAGAGTGGGTCTGGACAACCTTTTCTTAATGCCTCAGAAGAATCCAAAGGTCAGAGTATTCAGTCACAGTGAGGACTCTTTGAAAAGATCAGGCATGTGACTCATGGATCCCCTCAACCATGCCAGCAGAAGCCAAAAACAGAGATGCAATTCTCTACGAAAGGCCTGTGGAGGGGCTTCTTATCTAAGGTATTGGATTCCTGTGACATACACAGGAGACTCATAACGTCCTTGATAATTTTATACCAGCAAAACCACTGCCATCTTGGACTGAAAGGGATAGAGAAGTCAAAATGAAAGAGCTGTAGGAACCCCAAAATTCCATAGGGAGGAGACAGGCTGATAAAGCTATTCAGCTGCAAATACATGCTACCCTTGGTGGAAAAGGGAGGATGGCTCCAAGGGTGGAACCTCAACCTCAGAGGGAGGAGTCATAAGCCCAGAGGACAGAGCTGACGACCAAAGAGGATATTCTCAGGCCTTGAAACCTAACGTTCATGTCTCAGCTGCATTTTAAAATTGCTCGAGAATGGTGACCCCTATTTTTCTTTCCCTTCTTTTTCCCCCTTTTTTGAATTGAAATGTCTCTGACTGTTATTCTATACCTGCCCCACCACTGTATTTTGGGAGCAAATAATTTGTTTCTTGAGTTTCATAGGTTTGCACATGGAGAAGAATTGTGCCTTGGGAATGGATTATACCCAAGCCACACCCATATCTGATTTAGATGATTTAGCTGAAGAAATGTGGGACTTTTGACGAGATGCTGTGTTGAGTTGAGGCATTTGGGAATGTTGAGATGGAGTGAATGTAATTTACATATGAGATGGACATACACTGCAGGGGGCCAGAGAGCAAACTTTGTTATGCAGTGTAATGACCCCCGCCAAAGCTGTCTACCTCCTCATCTTCAAAACCTGTGAATATGTTACTTAACTAATACAATGCCTCTACCTAAGTCTTTCTCTGCTGTAGCTCTGTGCTTTTTTTATTACCCAAGAAGAAAGTAGATACCTCAACAAGAAAGTTCTGGGCTAAATTATAAGAGAGGGGACAATAGGATTTGGCCAGCTACCCAGAATTTTCACAAATCATGTTTTAAGACAATTCATGTGGGACCAAACTCCCATTCCTTTTGACTTCATGAATAAATATGATGAGTGCTATAAATATGCTTGGACTCCTAACAGCTAAAGTGACACCACTTGAAACCTCCACTCTGGGAAGAAGCCCTAAAAGTCAGATCTTCCTAAGAAGCACTTAGGACATTTTGGGGGGGTGACTTGAACCATATTACATGAACCGGTCAGCATGTGCTCTGTAATCTCCCTACCACACTGGTTAAACGGGAGATCAGCCATCTTTTAAAACTGGGTTTTTAATTTCAACAAGATAATCTTCATTTGCTTATTTCCTCAGTGATTGTTATGACTCATTCAGAGTTACCCTTCATCTTGAAGTGTTTGTCATTTGATGGCCATTTGTTTGAAGAGTGGTTGAGCTTCAAATACATTTTCTGTACTGTCAAAATGGATATTATAACAATACTTATAATTATTAGTTGCAATAAAATGCATTTGTAGTCAATAATGCTGCCTCCGTTTCTCCATATTTTAAATACCACCTGAACCACAGCCAAAAAATTTTTTAAATCTCTAAACTATTTTTAGTTTTTTGTCTTGCTTATATAAGAGCTTATAATCTAAGGAGGAATGAAGACAATTACAATACAGTATGACGGTTGCTGAATAAGAAGCATGGTCTAACGTGGAAAGTGGTATTGTTGAATTAATGTAAAATCTGTAAAATATATCCTTGGGAAATATCAAAAGTATATCTTAGGGAGATTTATTTTATTCATTTTCTCATTACTAAGGGAGACATAGTATAATTCAATTATCTCTGCATAAATCTTTCCACTATTAAATCGTGTTTAATCCTGGACCATTTTCCAAGAGAAGTATTTAAGATAATGCTAATAAACTGGTGGTTTGGAGTTTGTCAATAGATTCCTTGCTAACACAGCATCTATTTGTTACTTGTTCCAAGGGGATAGGTTTATTGAACAGAATCAGAATAAAAACTAAAGAGAATGAGAATACCTATTTCCATGATTACTACCAGATACTGGAATACCAGAAACTGCATCTCATGGAATTGAGAATATTCTTCTGCTGAGGGTTGTCTAATGACCATGGGTACAGTAGCAAATCCATGCTATTTCGAACCCAGCTAAATCTCTAAATAAATTACTGAAGTTCATTCAAATAGTAATGGTCAGATCTAAGATTCTAACTTAAGCATTACAGACTCCAAAACTTACAGCGTGCAGATTATAGCACAAAAATATTATGCTTAACTCAAAGTACCTTTTCTTGGCCTGAGATGTACCAAAATAAGATCTGTCTGCATATAGTTATATTTATAGCTAACATGTATTGCTATGGTCCAATATCATGCTATCTGTGTTTTGCAAAGCAGAAGAAGGATTTCTCAGAGTAAGAATGGAAATATAATAGTGGTATGAAGGAAGGAGAGAAAAGGAATTAGAATTCGATTTGCACAGGGTTTTCATTCCTTGCACAGCAGAATATAGTTTCTGTTTGGATTTGGTTGACTGGTACATCCATCTCACACTATTTCTATGCAACCACAGTTACCACTGCTTAAATGTTTAGTAGAGCATTCCCATAAATGTTAAACAACACTCTTTCAAATCTTGTCTCCTATTATTCTGGATTATTGTGTAGCATGCTTAACCTAAGGTCTGGTCAAGCCAAACCAGAGCCAGTGCTGGGATCATATGACATCCACCTGTATTTATGAGTGCTAGTTAAATTCCAAACATTGCCTCAAGTTGGCATTCCTTCAAGTCGTTAACATCATGCCTGTTTGTCCGATGTGGGAGAAAGAATTATCAAAGCCTGCGTTATTTCATTCTTTACTAATGAGGGATCATGTACCAATAGAGAAATGTTTCATTCTTGATGTTTTTAGATTATTCTCAGAGTAATTTACTACAATTATTTTTACATCAGCCAAATCCACCTATAAATCAAATATAGTTTTAGCTATTAACTCTGCATTTTTTCCCTCTCATGCAAAGGAATATATATGAGAAGTCAGAAGACCTCCTACTCCTTTATAGCTGATGCATTCCAGCTCCTTATCACTTTCCCTCCCCTCAAAGCATTATCTTTGTGTTTTTTTAATTGAAGATTCTTTGCAAATTTGCTAGTGATGACTCTCTCAAACCATCTGAAAATTTTGTCCCTCACAAAAAACGAACTGAGGTGACTATATTCTTCTGGACCCTCAAAGATCTGATATTTTTTTTAATTCAGAGATTATATGATGATGGATCTTGAAGGGCTGCTAGAGGGCATGAAGAATAATCTATCATTTTGCAAATAAGAAAAATGAAGCATTCTTGGGCAGCTTGTACCACATGATAGACAGTGTGGCCAAGTTGTCTTTCTGAATTATGTTTTAGAAAATGATCTGATCTACACTTGCTGCAAAGAATGAATGGCTTAAGGTTTTTTGAGGCAAAACAAACAAAAATAATGAATTCTACTTAAAATATGAATAATGTAATACAAAAAAAGGGAAAATAAAGACATTTAAGAAGCAAAATGGCACAGTCACTAACCTACAATTAAGGGGTGGTATAAAGTGTAAAGACTCTGGTTTCAGAGTGTTTCCCTTCTGCCAATTACTAGATGTATGAACTTTGAAATAACTAACTTTACTTCTCTGTGCTTCAGTTTTCTCATTTTTAAAACGGGCATAATGAAATCTGCCTCAGAATTGTTTGGAAACGGCTTGAAATATGACCTAGCACACAGAAATGCTTGATAAATTATGTTATTACCATTACAATAACTAGTTAAGAAAAGGAATCTCTTTATAATGAAGAAAGAAGAAATTAAGGGTGACCTATTAATGGTCATATAATATAGGTACATGTACTGTTGTATGACCAATCCAATAATCATTCCCAACTAACTTCTCTAATGACGACCCCTCCTGCAGAAGTTAAATAACCACCCTTGTAGCTAGGCATGGCCATGGGACAAAATTTTGGCCAATAAGTTGTGAGCAGAAATCTGACAAGTGTTTCTGGAAACCCTTTTGCTGACTTTCAGTTGTTTATATAAACCATTCCTGAACTCAGAACATTTTGAGCTTCTCACATCCTTATTTCCTATGGCAATTGTCAAACTCTTGCAAGAAAACGCATTAAAAGTGCAACTTGAATGTTAGGACTGTTAACACAAAATGCCAGCGGTGAATTAGACAAACTGAACACAGTTGTTTTTCTTTTGTCCTCAGGGTCACAGTAATACAGCTAATAATTCTGGGTTTTTTTTTTTTTTTTAAAGCAAAACAAGCTTTTGCCTTTATAATACATGCTTTAGAGTAAGAGTCAAGTCTTCAGAATGATGAAAAGGTGCTAAATTCAGATTCTGTTTTTTTCAAATTTAGTTTTTGCAAACCAATCAAGGTACACAGAGAATTATTTAGACATCAATATTTTCTGAAACATTGTTAATTTGCTGTCTCAAATTTCACTTGGAGCTATGTTTAAAAAAATGGAAAAGGAATATTTATATGTCACTTTTTTTCTTTTAGCCCCCTTAAAGATTTAGTAACAGAAAACTCCTGATTTATTTTGGTAGATTTATTATAGAATGAAAAACAAAGCCAATATAAATATGAATAGAGTTTAAAATGTAACTATACCTGACCCACTTTTCCTACTAGGTTTATCCTATCAATCAATGAGAAAACAATAGTTGGCAAAATGATGGCTAGTGATACCATTTAGAGTCACATGTACCACTTATCATAGAGTACATTTTAATTCAGTGGGAGTTCAATGATTTATTTTTTAAAAATCTATCATGACTCTACATTCTTCCACATGTTTACTACGTATAGAACTTTGGAACATTAAAATTCTTGTGGATTTTCACATTTTTGTGGAGGCTTGTGTTCCTAAGAAGGAAAGTCTATCCTATTTCACATTATACTTAGATTCCCTTTGAAGAAGTAACTACAAAACACTTTTTATGTATAACTTCCCTTTAGTCATAGTTATTCTATAGTTATATACTCTTAACATATTCCACCTAAGAGCTTTCTATTGCAGAATAATTCCCTTACCTTAGCATTCATACCTACAGTTTTATCTGCCCATGTTAGCTTTGCAATGTAAGAGCACTCTTCCTTCCCAATGGGAGGAGTAAAAAGACGAGAACTATCATAAAGATCTAAGGGATAAACCAGATAATAACATCATCACTGAAGATTTTCTTAATAATCAAAGCCAATAGTAAAGCCAATAATAAAAATTTGCAAAGCCACAAATCATGCTCAACAGCCAAAGTCAAAGGACCAGGGAGATAATCACAAAAAAACCATGTTAGAGAGCAAATCAGGATACAAAGCTAAAAGTGTTAAATCTTGGCAAAGGAAACCAGGGAAGGAGGTTAGGGTTCAAATGGGGAAAAGGAGTAAACTCTCATCTGCTATCCAAAACACTGGGCAGTTCTAAAGACCAGCAAAAGCATGGCTCATGAGTGAGTCAAGCTAGATAAATGAAGCAGGGAAAGGCCACACCCACTATTCTCACCTTGAACATTGGTCTGCCTATTCTCTGAGTATACCTTGAGAATACTATATCCATGTCTTTGCTTTTCCTTCCCCATGCTCAAGAATGCCTTTCTTTTTGTTCTCTGTCCATCCAGATCCAATCATCTTTGCAGATCTATCTTCTCCAGGTAGCAGTCAGCTTTACTGCAGTATTTACTGACTGTACCACGTGCTTTGGAACTTAAGAATTTGCTATAATATGATGTGAGTATATGTGTATATGAGCATATATATGTATAAGTAATTTGATGGTAGAACCATAAATTTTTAGCTCCTCATTGCCTATGTTACATATTCATAATATTCATTCTCAGTATATGTTCAACAGATATTTCTACAAGTAAATTAGTTGAATTTTTATTTGTAAGCCCTACCAAATAAATAAAATTTCAGTCATTAAAATCAGTAGAAAAATTATTCATACCATCAACATGTTACCGTTATTTAAATTTTCTTCAATAGATGGTAAAAAATATATAAGAAGAGAAATAAAAGGTATCAAAGAAAGAAACAATGGGAAGTTTTATAAATATTAAATTTATATTCAGAACAGATTCAAAATTCAAAATGGATTAAAGACTTAAATTTAAGACCTGAAACCATAAAACTTCTAGAAGAAAACATAGGGAGTAAGTTCTTTAACATCTGTCTTAGTAATACTTTTTTGCCTATATCTCACCAGGCAAGGGAAACAAAAGCAAAAATATTGGACTATATCAAACTAAAAAGCTTTTCCACAGCAAAGAAAACTATCAGCAAAATCAAATGGCCACCTACTGATGGGAGAAGATATTTGCAAACTATATAACTGATAAGGGGTTAGTATCCAAAATACACAAAGAATGCATACAACTCAACATCAAAAAAATAACACTATTAAAATATGGAAGAGGATCTGAGGAGAAATTTTCCCAAAGAAGACATACAGATGGACAACAGGCACATGAAAAGATATTCAACATCACTAATCATCAGGGAAATGCAAATCAAAACCACAATGAGATATCATCTCACATCTGTCAGAATGACTATTATCAAAAAGACAACAAATAACAAGTGTTGGTGAGGTTGTGGAGAAAAGGGCACCCTCCTGTACTATTGTTAGAAATGTAAATTGGTGCAGCCACTATGGAAAATAATATGGAGATTCTTCAAACAATTAAAAATAGAACTACCATATGGTCTAGCAATTCTACTCCTGGGTATTTAATTGAAGAAAACAAAAACACTAATTAGAAAAGATATATGCACCCTATGTTCACTGCAGCATTATTTACAATAGCCAAGATAGGGAAGCAGTCCAAGTGCCCATCAATAGATGAATGGATAAAGAAGATATCATATATTTATACAATGGAATATTAGCCATAAAAAGAATGAAATCTTACCACTTATGACAACATGGACAGACCTAGAGGGCATTATGCTAAGTGAGTAAGTGAGAGAAAGACAAATACTGTATGATTTTACTTATACATGGAATCTAAAAAACAAAACAAATGAACAAACGTAACAAACCAGAAACAGAGTTATAGATACAGAGAACAAATAGGTGGTTCCAAAGGGGAAGGGGGTAGGGGGAGGGAAGAAATAGGTCAAGGAGATTAAGAGGTACAAACTTCCAAGTTGCAAAATAAATGAGTCATGGGTGTGAAATGTACAGTGTGGGTAATATAGTCAATAACTATGTCATATCTTTGTATGGTGACATATAGTAACTAGACTTATCATAGTGATCATTTTGAAATGTACAGAAATATAAAATCACATTGTTTTGTAACAGGAACTAACACAGTGTTGTAGGTCAATTATATTTCAAAAACAAATAAACTAACAGATAAAGAGATCAGATTTGTGGTTACCAGGAGTCAGGGGCTGGGGGAGGGGGAATCAGATGAAGGCAGTCAAAAGGTACAAACTTTCAGTTATAAGACAAGTACTAGGTGTGTAATGTACCATATGACAAATATAATTAAATGTGGTTTATGTTATATATAAAAGCTGTTAAGAGAGTAAATCCTAAGAGTTCTCATCACAAGAAAAAATTTTTTCTATGTTTTTAATTTTGCATCTATATGAGATGATGGATGTTCACTAAAGTTACTGTGACAACCATTTCATGATGTTGGTATGTCATTATGCTGTACATGTTAAACTTACACAGTGCTTTATGTCAATTATATCCAAATAAAACTGGAAGAAAGAACTATGAAAACAGAAATAAAAGGTATCAAAGAAAGAAACAATGGGAAGTTATATAATATTGTGATTAGAAAAGCCAAAACTATCAAATAAAAGTTTTAATTAATAAATAAGTTAATAAAATGAATGACTAGATCAATAATTTTTAAATATATCATTTTGTTATATGCCAGAGTCATTTCAGAGATGTGCCAGGAGATATCATTCACAATAAGAATATATAAAGTAATTAACAGTAATTTTAATGAGAAATTATTTGACCTACTGAAAAAAACTATGAACCCTTCAGAAAGACAATATAAAAGTTGAAAGAATGGAAAGATATTATAAATGTGTAAATTATTTCCAATTAATTTGCGTTTATGGAACTAAATAAGCAGGTGATATAGACTGCTGTAGAAGAAAAAAACAAACAGGATAAGAATTAAATCAAGTAGGGAAGACTGGGCAAAAATATGAGAGAATATATTCAGCAAGGAAGAAATTCCCTACCAGAAAATAAACCTCTTTGGATCTACAATAATTAAAACAGTGTATTGCTGGTACCAAAAAAAAAAAAAAAAATCTTCTGGAAGAAAATAGATAAATTACACATAAAGATTTAATATTTACAAAAAGAAGCATCTGAAAATAATGGGAAAACAGTTTATTTAATCAGTAACACTGAGATAACATGTTAGGAATTTGAAGACAAAAATATCTTTTAGAGCTACAACTTATAGTATAAACCAAATTAATCCCATGTGCATTAGAGTGTCAGTTTTTAAAATAACCATAAGAGAGCTAGAGAAGAAAACATTTTAAATTTCAAACATATTGGATAAAAATCAGATATTAAAACAATAAAAAATGTATATGTAGAAGCTACAACTCTGAAATTTAGAAAAAAGATAAATAGATTGAGAAAACTAATTGCAGCAAATAGAATAAAAAGAATATAACTACAGAAAGTAGCTCTATTGGGAAGTTCTTATCAATTATTTATTATTGTTTGGTGCTTGTGATCTTTATTTATGATTCATTTGAAATTATTTCAAATGAAATTATTCTATAAAGCAAGACTAATTGAAAATTCCACAGTTCCAGAAAAACTAGATAAGATAACCAGTTATTATTGAAACCTAAAATTTACAATGTTTTCTTTCATGCTCTGAGATTGTCACAAAAGAATATCTTATCTCTAGCCATGAAAAGACTTTTAAAAACACTAGTCAAAAGCTATCAGCACTAAGAATTATTCTTCTATCTGCACTAAGAATGATTGAATCTTTTTAACTTAGTGCCAAACACATTGTAGATACTCAATAAGTACATATTATATTATTTATACCATAAAAATATCCCACTTACAAGTCATTTTCCAGAAAGCCTCTTGAAGTTGTTTGGTTAGTTTAAAAACAAGTTTATAATTTGATTTTGTATAATATGACTTTGTAATTTGTAATAATAATGCTTTTTTACTCCTTAGACTGGCACAATTACCATTTCGATTTGTACATTATTCACGTGTGGCTCTGCTTGGTTTCAGAATTAAACTCTAAGTTAAGTGGCTCTCACTGAAACTGCACTCAGGGTAGAATGTCTACGTCCAGCTGTTTATGCTTGCTTTCTTTCTTTCTTCTCTTAACTTACCAAGTTAACTGCCATTTTAGTCTAAATCAAATTCTCACAAAAGAACTGAAAACCTCCTTTTAACCCCGAGAGTCTAGTAGAATTTCTTGAACTTGTAAAGAGAAAAATATGCTTATATACAAATAAAAGAAACGATAGGAAGCTGATTTCTGTGTGGTTTTATGAATTAAAATATTATCCTATTTTAAGATTTCTGACAAAACATACGATATACAACTAATCTATTCTGGGTCAACACTCACACCTTTGGAAGAACAGCAAGAGAATGTGGGAAGATGAGAAACAGTTTTTGTGAAAACAAATCTAATCTTTCAAGTGGTCATTCACTCAACAAACACATTTATGATGTGCTCTGAGGTGGGTGCTGTGTTGGAGGTTAAGCTAACAAGGAAAAGGCATAATTTGATTTTGAACAGTTCACAGTCACATAACAATGATAAAGTATGATAAGTGCTGTAAGAATGTAACAGAAATCACAATAATAAAAAATACAGGTATTTGTCTTTCTCTCCACCTTCTAAGGATTATCATTTGTAAGCAAGGCCTGATTACATGGCTATTGTTTTTCTAAGAAGAGTCATGGCTGGAGCTGCAACACTGGTGAGCCCAAAGAGGCATTGACTAGCTTTGAGGTTAAGATACAAGTATCTGGGAAAAAAATTTAAGAATTGGTGAGAAGACTGGAGGACTGGTGACAATGATGGAAGGGAGACATTAGAAAAGGATAGTCAACTTGCGATGCAATAGAGAATTAGAGAAAAACTAAGAAAGGAAGAAGCTGTCATAAAGGGTAGATCATTAACTGGTAAAGAAAGAGGCAATCTATTTTAGGAAGTACTACTGGGTTCTATGTGGTGCAGCTGTTACGTAGCTAGTCAGACATGAGCGGGTCCTGCCCCATCCTGGATGGGTTATCCCCCACTTGGACACGTGATCAGAACACACCCAGAGATCCTCCCTCTTGTGGTCAAGGACCACCACTAGGTTTCCAGCCTATGAGGACCAAGCAAGATAAAACCGCCAGCACAGGCTGATGCAGGCACACCAAGACCTAAAAGGTGACTCAAGGTAACCTGGGGTTCATTATGCCATATTTGTAATAAATTAGCATTGCAGCTTTTGCTCTCCCCACACCCATCCCTATGGGTTTCACTTGGCTGCTTATGTGTTAGCACCTGTGCACTAGGAGAAACATTACATAACCTAAGCTGTCAATCAACTTGTCAGTCAAATGATGCAAGACACAGGGAGGGACCACCACTCTAAAAAAACCCAACCCTACTCCATTGCAGGGCTGCTTCTGGTTTCCAGACAGCCTGCTCTCATCCTTTCTCCAGAGTGTAGTTACACTTCTGCTTAATAAAACTCTTGCTACTTAAAACTACTCTCTGCCTCGCAACTGAATTCTTTCCCTTGAGAGGGCAAGAACCAAGGAAATTGTCATTCCGTCAGTAACACAATTCCTCCTCCGTAATATCAAAAATCCTTCCATAACAATGAAGGTTACTCTTCAATCCTTTTTTAGAAGGATTTTTTAGAAGGGTTTGAGTGCTTCTCCAGGAGCATCTACATTTGAGATTGGACTTAAGGTTAGCTGAGTAGTTCAAGATGGCCTACAACATTTGCTTGGAAGTTATGTTTGAAGTGTTATGGGATAAGAGAAGAAAAAGCTGCCTTATTCTGAAAATAGATGAGTGATGTTTGGAAAAGACTTCATAAATGTAGTCTTTGAACAAAAACTTAAAGATGTCAAAAAAGGAGAACATGTGTGAAGGAAGGCTGATGAATTTCCAGTTTAAATGTAATGGGTGAAATTTGGGAAATCAGACATGACAAGACTAATGATGGCATGCAATAGGCAGTAAATAACATCATCTAAATTTTAGTACCTAAAAAAGCAGGAACCACTGTATTCTGATAAGAATCTCTAGATTTAACTGCCAGATTAAAGGAAATCTATGAAGAGTATGTTAAGGCACATGAAAGTGAAATCACCCAAAACCAGGATATGGACATTCTATAAAACAAAAGGCCAGGCTTCTCTAAAACAAAAGAAAGAGGGAGGCGCTTCCCTGGTGGCGCAGTGGTTGAGGGTCTGCCTGCCAATGCAGGGGACACGGGTTCGAGCCCTGGTCTGGGGGGATCCCACATGCCGCGGAGCAACTAGGCCCGTGAGCCACAATTGCTGAGCCTGCGTGTCTGAAGCCTGTGCTCCGCAACAGGAGAGGCCGCGATAGTGGGAGGCCCGCGCACCGTGATGAAGAGTGGCCCCCGCTCGCCACAGCTGGAGAAAGCCCTCGCACAGAAACGAGGACCCAACACAGCCAAAAATAAATAAATAAAGAAATTTACAAAAAAAAAAAAAAAAAAAAAAGAGGGAGAATTGTCAAAGAAAAAGAAAAAGACTTAAGAAAAATAAGAGCCAAATACAATATGTGGACCTTGTTAAAGCTAAATTGACACAAACCAATGGGAAAAAAGTTTTATTTGAGAAAATTAAGGAAATTTGCATGTGAGAGAATATGAAAAATTAATGATAATTCTTTTTGATGTAAACAAAGATATATTTTAAAAATTCTTTATCAGAAGTACTTATGAATGAAATGGCATGGTGACTACATTTACAATAGTTAAAAGTGTAGGAGGCTAATTACTTCATGATACATGTAAATCAAATCATTATGCTGTATATCTTAAAGTTATATAGTGCTGATGTCAATTATATCTCAATAAAACTGGGAGAAAAAATGTAGAAGGCAGAGAATAGATTAAAAATTAGATAATGTGATCTAATTTTGAAATTAGGTGATGGGTACATGGATGCTCATTATATACTCTTTACCTTTTATATAGTTTTCAAATTTTTCATAATAAAAAGTAAAAAATAAAGTAAATATAGTAGAGGAAAGGTTTCTCTGCTCTTTTTTAGCTCTCTAGAATCACAGTTCCAGAACTTCCTCTTTTTTTTTTTTAATATTTTCTATTTCTCTGCTAATATTTTGCACCATTTCATTTACTATGAACATATGATCCTTTATATCTTTGAACACCAATGGAATTGCTGCTTTAAAATTCTTGTTTGATAGGTGCCACATCTGGGTTATCTGTTGATTGGTCTTCATTATTTTGGGTTTTTTCTCTTGAGAATGGGTCACATTTTCTAATTCTTTGTATGTCAGATAATTTTGAATTTTATGTTAGGCTTTGTCAACATTAAATTGTAGAGATTCTAGATTCTGTTATAGTCTTCTGAATAATCCATTTGTTAATTTTAGTAACCACAATTTATTTGGATTCAAAAAGTAAATTTTGTTTTCTGAGTTGCTCATATCTTATGTCAGCCTTTTATCATTAGCTGGATTTTGTCCGGTGCCAGACAAAAACATGGGCATAGCTTTACATGGTACTTGGGAATCCTCCTCTCCAACTCTCTCCTTTCTAGGATCCTCCCTCAAATTTTAGTGACTTTGGTTGTACTGAACTCTGTATTCTGGTTTTTCAGTACTCAAAGCCTTCACGGTTCTTATTAGAGTTTTAGTCACCTCACCTCACAAATAATCAATTTCAGCCAGTACTCAGGCTAAAAGTCATAAAAATGGCAAAAATCTCTCTCTGTTGACATTCCCTTCTTATAAATGTCAAATTACCCCTAAAATCTACCTATATTTATTTTCTGTCCAGGGCTTCCCATCATTAAAAAAAATAGATATATTCATTGATTGCTGTTATCCATGAGAGAGTTGGATTTGCTTGGAGCTTTACTAGGCATACTACACACACACACACACACACACACACACACACACACATACACACACATGCACACGCACACACACATGATTACTTAAGGCTGAAGTCAAGTAGTGTGATTATAAGAATATTAAAAGGAGTCCCTCCCACCAGGAAGCTTGCACAAGCCTTAGATAGCCTCATCCACCAGAGGGCAGAGAGCAGAAGCAAGAAGAACTACAATCCTGCAGCCTGTGGAACAAAATCCACATTCACAGAAAGATAGACAAAATGAAAAGGCAGAGGACTATGCACCAGATGAAGGAACAAGATAAAACCCCAGAAAAACAATTAAATGAAGTGGAGGTAGGCAGCCTTTCAGAAAAAGAATTCAGAATAATGATAGTGAAAATGATCCAGGACCTCGGAAAAAAAATAGAGGCAAAGATCAAGAAGATGCAAGAAATGTTTAACAAAGACTTAGAAGAATTAAAGAGCAAACACCTAGAAGAATTAAAGAACAAACAAACAGAGATGAACAATACAATAACTGAAATGAAAAATACACTAGAAGGAATCAATAGCAGAATAACTGAGGCAGAAGAACGGATAAGTGACCTTGAAGACAGAATGGTGTAATTCACTGCCACGGAACAGAATAAAGAAAAAAGAATGAAAAGAAATGACAGCCTAAGAGACCTCTGGGACAACATTAAATGCAACAACATTCACATTATAGAGGTCCCAGAAGGAGAAGAGAGAGAAAAAGGACCCGAGAAAATATTTGGAGAGATTATAGTTGAAAACTTTCCTTTCCATCAATGTGATACACCATGTTAACAAATTTAAGGATAAAAACCATATGATCATCTCAATAGATGCAGAAAAAGCTTTTGACAAAATTCAACACCCATTTATGATAAAAACTCTCCAGAAAGTGGACCTAGAGGGAACCTACCTCAACATAATAAAGGCCATATACAACAAACCCACAGCAAACATCATTCTCAATGGTGAAAAACTGAAAGCATTTCCTCTAAATCAGGAACAAGACAAGGATGTCCACGCTCACCACTATTATTTAACATAGTTTTGGAACTCCTAGCTACAGCAATCAAGAAGAAATAGAAATAAAATGAATACAAATTGGAAAAGAAGAAGTAAAACTGTCACTGTTTGCAGATGACATGATACTCTACATAGATAATCCTAAAGATACCACCAGAAAACTACTAGAGCTAATTAATGAATTTGGTAAAGTTGCAGGATACAAAATTAATGCACAGAAATCTCTTGCATTCCTATACACTAACAATGAAAGATCAGAGATAGAAATTAAGGAAACAATCCCATTCACCACTGCAACAAAAAGAATAAAATACCTAGGAATAAACCTACCTAAGGAGGTAAAAGACCTGTACTCAGAAAACTGTACGGTGCTTATAAAAGTAATCAAAGATGACACAAACAGATGGAGAGATATGCCATGTTCTTGGATCGGAAGAATCAATATTGTGAAAATGACTATACTACCCAAAGCAATCTACAGATTCAACGCAATCCCTATCAAACTACCAATGGCATTTTTTACAGAACTAGAACAAAAAATCTTAAAATTTGTATGGAGACACTAAAGACCCCAAATAGCCAAAGCAATCTTGAGGGAAAAAAACAGAGCTGGAGGAATCAGACTCCCTGACTTCATACTATATTACAAAGCTACAGTAATCAAGAAAATATGGTACTGGCACAAAAACGGAAATATAGATCAATGGAACAGGATAGAAAGCCCAGAGATAAACCCATGCGCCTATGGTCAACTAATCTATGACAAAGGAGGCAAGGATATAAGAGTCAATCAGCCATATTTGTATGGGTCTATTTCCAGACCTTGTATTGTCTTTCGTTGATCTATGGTCTCTCCTTTTACCAATACCACATGGTCATGATTACCGTAGCTTGTATAAGTCTTAAAAATCTGGTAGTGTGATTTCTCCATCTTTATTCTTTTCAAAATTATTTTGGCTTTTCTATCAATTTTGCCTATCTGTATAAATTTTAGAATCAGCTTATCTATACAAAAACACTGCTGAGATTTTGATTGAAATTACATTAAATCTATATATTATAAGTTTGGAAAGAATTCACATGTTTATAATAGTGAGTCTGCTAATCCATGAACATGACATATCTCTCCATTTATTTACATCTTTGGTTTCTTTTACCAGCATTTTGTAGTTTCAGCATGCAGATCCTGTATAAGTTTTGTTAGATTTATAGCTAAGTATTTATTTCCTTGGAGCGGTTATAAATGGTATTGCCCTTCTTAAAAAAAAAAAAAAAAAAAAAGAATATTAAAAGGTATAAGAATAACCTTAGAAGAACTAAGAAAATATAATAAATGAAAATATCATTGTAGTGGTAAAGAAAGGATGTGGGAAGAAAAGAAAATATTACAGAGTTCTCATTTGTTACAAATATGATATTAGTGCTAAAAATAATAACACATTCCATATTCTAGACTTGCTAATACATGGATTAGTGGGTGGGGATGTTGCAGAGTAGCTTAAGATGAATTCGATAAAATGGGTTCATATCAAACCGTGATGAGCTTCATGTAATATGCTAAGGTATTTGAAATTTTTCCTATAGATAGAAAAGAAAGGAATCCCCATAGGCAATGGGAAAGCTACTCATATAATAACTAGAGTTCATTAGGAGAAGATCTGAAGAAGCCAAAAAAATGATGTGATATATTTTTTCTAAAATAGAAACAGTCTTGTGGTGATCATTTCACAATGTATACAAATATCATACCATTATGCTGTACAGCTAAAACTAATATGTTGTATGCCAATTATACCTCAATAAAAAAGAGTGAAATTTATATCCAAAGTAAATTTGTAAATTTTTGTAAAAAAGTGTTATTTCTTCATGATCCATGTGTATATTTTTAAGCCAGCACAGAGAAAAAAATGCACCCCTAACACAATGGACCTATCAATAATGAGCCTGAAGATAAATTGCCATTTATTAGAAAGAAATTTTGCTCTTTTAAAAAATAAAACTAAATGTTACTGAGATATTACAAGTATGGATTTCTCAAGGTAGTTTTGGATTTACTATAACAACAGTGGGCTGCAAACATTCTCCCACGAAACATATAGCCATTCCACAAATGGCTAGGCATAAAAAAAAAAAAATGAGATGAATATTGTTCTCACTAACTTTTCCTTAAAATAAGCTTAAGCATGTAGCTTTAAAAATAAATTAACAAAAAAATATTGTTTACCTCTGAAAAGAAACCCAGCTTTAAAAAAATGGCTTGTGGATACACAGAACGAAATATATATATTACGCATATATAAAATCTGGAGAACACTTAGTTGACATATAGTCAGTAACTACAGACTTGCTACAACATACATTGTTGTTAACCCTTTTTTCTGCACTTTCTCTATATGACATGGATCAGTTTTAAATCCCATTCTCTATAAATAAAATAATAGTAATAATTTTAAAATGTTGCCATTAGTATAAACTAATTATGTATTAGAAACCATATGAGATATATTTATTTTATTTAATTCTTGGCATGAGTTTACAGCTTAGATACCATTGCCTCATTTTACAGATGAGGAAATGATCAGCGGCAAGTGAAAGTATGTCAATGTGTAATAAAGGTCACATAGCCAGTAGGCAACAGAGCTGAAAATGGCAACAGAGCTCAGTTTAGCGTGAAAGCCTTCTCTGTCCATTACAATTATATTGTGCTGCCAACCAAGATATAATACTATTCTAATATTGCCTGCACCACTAGCTGGAAGTCTCCATCACTAACACAAAGTCAGCATCTGTGTATCAAGTTCATTATTGTCATCTAAAGCAGCACATCCCCTTCAACCATCCATCATGCTACTTTACTAGCTGCATGAGCATCTGGGAAACTTAAATTATATATGATTCATCTTCCCATTAGTGGGTTACTGCAGCAAGGCAGATAAAACTGACTCATAGTTCAGATATAAAAGAGATGGATGTTTAAGTAACTATACAGAGAAATGTGTATTCTGCAATGTCAGTATTCTGAAAATAGAAGTACCACCCCTTAATTTATCTGTTTTGTAAATTATAAATTTGGGGTTATAGCCTTTCTTAAACCTAGTCATCTTTAGAGCCAAAGCCAATTCTCAATAATGTGTGGCTTAAAGAAAGTTGTATTGTATGCCTAAACTGCCTGCACAGTACCAGCTGGCTTTTTATATTTAGTCATCTAGCACCCTAAATGCAGAGTTTCCACTGCAGGGTTTCATGGAAGACAGGTTTTCTTAGTGCTTTGAATATATTGTGCCACTCCCTCTGGCCTGTAAAGTTTCCACTGAAAAGTCAGCTGATAGCCTTATGGGAGTTCTTCTGTATGTAACTAGTTGCTTTTCTCTTGCTGCCTTAAAGATTCTCTCTTAATATTGATTTTTTTACTTTTTAATTGTAATGTATCTTGATACAGACTTTTTTTTTATTAACAAAAATTTTTTAGAAGGATATTTATTTCTTTATTTTTGGCTGCATTGGGTCTTCGTTGCTGTGAGAAGGCTTTCTCTAATTGCATTGAGGCTACTCTTGCGGAGGCTACTCTTTGTTGTGGTGCTCAGGCTTCTCATTGCAGTGACTTCTCTTGCTGCAGAGCACAGGCTCTAGGCGCAGGCTTCAGTAGTTGTGGCACGTGTGCTCAGTAGTTGTGGCTCTAGGGCTCTAGAGCACAGGCTCAGTAGTTGTGGCGCATGGGCTTAGTTGCTCCACGGCATGTGGGATCTTCCCAGACCAGGGCTCATACCCGTGTCCCCTGCATTGGCAGGCAGATTCTTAACCACTGAGCCACCAGGGAAGTCCCAATGTAGACTCCTTTGGGTTCATCTTGCTTAGGACTCTCTGTGCTTCCTAGACCTGAATGTCTGTTTCCTTCCCCAGGTTTGGGAATTACTGAGCTATTATTTCTTCAAAAAAGTTCTCTGCTCATTTCTCTCTTTCTTCTCCTTCTGGACCCCTGTAATGTGAATGCTAGTACATTTGGTGTGGCCCCCGAGGTCTCAAACTACCCTCACTTTTAAAAATTGTTTCTTTTCTCTGTTCATCTTGGATGATTTCCACTACTCTGTCTTCCAGATCACTAATTCATTCTTCTACAACATCTAATCTACTTTTGATACCTTCTGCTGTATTTTTCATTTAAAGTTATTGTAGTCTGAAGCTCTGATTGATTTTTTTTTTACATTTTCTAACTCTTCGTTGGAATTCTTACTGTGTTCATCCAACTTCTCCTAAGTTCAGTGAACAGCTTTACCTTGAACGCTTTACCGGGTAGATTGCTTATCTCTGTCTCATTTAGTTTTTTCTGGGGTTTTGTCTTGTTCCTTTGTTTGGAACATATCCCTCTGTCTCCTCAATTTGCCTAATTTTCTGTGTTTATTTCTATGTATTAGGTAGGTCCATTACATCTCTTGATCTTGCAGAAGTGGCCTTATGTAGGAATATCCTACCAGATCCAGGATCCATCAGCATGCTAGATGCTAGCCCTGGTCATCAGAGCTAGATGTTCCAGGGGTACCCCCCATGTGAGCTGCACATGCCCTTCTATTGTGGTAGGGCCAGTTACTGTGGGCATGCTGGTAGGCAAGCTGGCCCCTGGCCCAGCAGGCTGCGAGGCCCTGCCTTGTGTGGTTGTATGGGTTTGCTGGTAGGTAGTGCAGGACCCTGGCGTGGCTGGATTTGATTCCTGGCAGTACACACCTGGGGCGGAACCACTGGTGAGCAGGGCAGTCTCCCCATGAGGCTGGCTATGCAGCCTGGTGGTTCATGACAGCTGCAGGCCTGCTGGTAGGTGGAGCATTTTCCCCATGTGGCTGGCTGTGTGGCTCAGCCATTCATGACTACGGCAAGCCCGCTGGTGGGTGAGGCAGGGCCCTTAGAGCTAACAGGCTAGACAGAGGATTCCAAAATTGTGCTTGCCAGCACTGGTATCAGTGTGATAGAACAAGATCTCAAAAATAGCTGCTGCCAGTGTCTCCATCCCCCAGGTGAGGTCTAGCTGCCTCCTGCCTCTCTGAGGGGCTCTCCAAGATCAGCAAGTGGGTCTGACCCAGGCACCTTTCAAACTATTGCATCTGTGCTGGGATTCAGAGCACGTGAGATTTCATGCATCCTTTCAGAGCAGAGTTTCTGTTTCTGACAGCTCTCTGGCTCTCCTGAATGTAAGCCCTTCTGATTGTTAAAGACAGAATTTCTGGGGACTCATCTTCCTGGTGCAGGACCCCAAGCTTGAGAGCTCAGTGTGGGCTTCACACGCCTCACTCCTCAGGGAGGATATCTGCGGTTGTGATAGCCTCCTTGTCTGTCGGTCACCAAACGGGAGGTGTGGGTCCTAATTATACCATGTCTCCATCCCTCCTACCCATCGCCTCATCGTTCCTTCTTTATATAGTTGTGGAAAACATCTTCTGCTGGTTTTCCAGCCTGTCTCATAGATAATTGTCTTGTAAGTAGTTGTAATTTGAGTGTGCCCATGGGAGGTGGTGAGATCAGGGTCTTCCTACCCCACCATCTTGATCCCTCTGCCAAAATTATTTTTAATTAACACATTTCACTAAAAGTTTAAATCAAAGAAAAAATAGTATAATTGCCTCCAACGTAGCAATAGCTCCTGATTTTGATGATATGAATGCCAGAACATCTATGGTGTATTCATATCTGTTCCAAGTGTAGGTATGAAAATAATCACAGAAGTTTGGATTCTGCATCCCAGTCTCCTCCTGTGTTCCAGGAAATGGACAGGGTGCTTCATAAAAAGATGTCAGAACCTCCTTTATGCACATTATGACATAGTGGTAATGAAATCTAAGCTTGCTAGCTGACTTCTGGCCTTGAATACATTATGCTTTATCTGATTCACCAGAATGGAATGGAGCAGATTTAGTGTTTCCCTCAAAGATTATATATAAGACTCATTTTAATCTACCTAAACAAGACTATTCCATTCATTTTAACATTTGACAGAATCAGCCCATGTTTAGAGCAAGCCATATAGACAGCTCAAATCGAATCCATATTATTTAGCTATAGGATTTTAAAGTTTACTTACTTAAAAACAGGCAAACAAATGTGTTAGTTCTTTATTTTCAAACTGGCTGGAGCTATACCATGAATTGTGAGGTTAGAGCTGTAGTTTCTATTATATTGTGGCTGGGGACTTATTTGTTTGTTTGTTTATTTATTTATTCTCAATACCTACTCTGAAATGCCAGACGCTCTGCAAACTAACATAGTATTTGAGTAATAGCAGAAAAGGACAGAAGACCAAATATATTGTGACAATGATATCATATGTGCTATATTAACAGCAAGCACAGGAACTGTGGGATAATGTTATAGAGATAGTTAAGGACGTTAGGGATACCATCTAGTGGGAAAACAACCCCTGAAATGATTTTTACATGGTTATGAATGTGAGATAAGCCAATTACTCTTGCCTGATTGGCAATGGGTGATAGGGCTCGTCAGAATGAATTCAAGCATGATAATGTCAATTTTAGTGAAATGGGAGGCATTCAATATGTTTAGGTATCATAATGAAGTATACATGGTGGGAAGTTAGGCTACAGAGTTTGACTGGGACAAGATTATGAAAAGCCTTATAGACTAGTGAGGGTTCATAACCATTAAAAATTTGAGATGGAGAAATTATAATAAAAGAGTAAAACAATTTTAGAATCTCATTGTCCATATAGTTTCAAGACTGGCTTATGTATTGAAGAGAGAGGATCATGCAATCTTTAGCCTAAAATACCCCTGCTAACAATTTATGGGCAACATTAAAGAGAGTACTTGAGTAATCAAAGAGTTAATCCATATTTAATATGTGACTCTTGTGGGTTTCTCACCCAAGAAGTGACTTTAAATATATGTAATATACTTACTTTCTGCACCCCCAATTCCTTTGAGTTGTGTCCTCAGGTGAGCTTTAATTTATGGAAGAGAAGTGTTAAAAGCCAGGAGAGAATCTAGATATTGCTTGGAGAAGAACAGAGGAGAAAATTAAACAAATCATTCATAGCTTCTACTGGGATAAGATTAGTGTCAAGATAATGACTCCTGCTTTTACAACAACCTAGAAAACCTATCTGCAGCCTTATGAGCGCTTTAGCTTCTAAGAACCCCAGAAGGCCCCTCTGTTAAAAAGCAAGCTACACTCTTCACAAAAAAGAACAAAGCAATAAAACAGATGAAACTTATTAATATAATGTTGACCAAAAGAAGAGCAGAATATGTATAGTAAGATGCAATTGTATAAAGTTAAACAACAATGTTACTTAGAGCCCTGTGTATAGGCAGTACAAGTCCAAATAAATAAGTTTAAAAAAAAAGGTCATGATTAGTACAAGGTCAAGACTGTGATTACCTCCAAAGAAGAACAAAAAGGACATCATCAAGGAGGTAAATCATATAAAGGGCTTCTAGGATGTTAAAAGTGTCTTGTTTCTTCACCTGGGTGGTGGTTACATAGATGATTCTTTTTCAATTAATTGTTTTTTGTACTTTTATATATGACGTGATATATTTTACAATAATATTTTTAAAAGGAACTAAGAATACCTAATTTTTTCCAATTCTGGAGGATTAACAGAAAATAAAAATTGAGCTGGGGCTTGAAGAATAGATAGAACTAACACAGGTAAAGATGAGATGAAAGGAATTTCCAAAGATATAAAACTTCATGGCCAAAAGGAAAGAGGTAGGGTACCAAACAGATAAGTCTGGCTGTATTGATGGGTGTATGAAGGAGGAAAAAGGAAAATTAAGCTAGAACATTATAGGCAAAAGAAACCCCTGAAAACTAAGCAAATTCCTTACTATGATAGGATTAAGGTAATGGTATTTTACCCAAGTAAGAGACCTGGATTATTCCTCTGCTTTCCCTACGCTCCACCTGCAAAATCATTTCATCCCAATACCCTGAACCACTGGGACTTAGAACAGGCAGGGCTGAAAAACCTTTAGCAATTGCCTCCTTCCAGGACTGAAAGCAGTTTAACATATCCACTTCCAACACCATGGAGTTTTAAATCCATCAACACCTATTCATCCTGGTCTCCGAGACTAAAGTTCTGCTTTGGTTCCCATATATGTTGCTTTGTTAGTTCCTTTTCCAGAAACAGCCCTAAAGTGGTCGAGCCTTTCAGGTTACAACTACACGATTCAGGTTCCCTGTCTCTGTGTTTCGTCTGCCTAATGGGCACCTTTACTGCACTTGGAATCTGGCACTGAGTATAGTTTGCCTTTTTGAGGTCTGTGTGCCCATCTCCCTGAGAGCCCCTGGTATCTAGGCTGCTCTGCAGGTCATGTGGGCTTAGCACCTCCTCCGCAAAAAGCCTGGCTGTAAGAAGTGTGGACAAGTTCCAAGATGGATTTGCATCTCCATTTCCAACTTAAAAAATAGAAATGATATTCGTTGTTCAGCAAATAATGGGAATGAAAATCAACTGCTACATATGCAAAGAATTAATGCTTTATTTCTTGCTATGTTTATGCTAAAAATATCAACATCACTATTCCTAGAAGGGATGGAAAAACTGAATAAATATATGTTGCAGTTATCAACTATAGATTATTTTTTTTAAATTCTATTTTCATTTTTAGGAGAAATTCAGTCCTATATGCCCAGACATTTAACAAAAATTATCTTTGAAATGTACCATTTCAGTATAACTCCTTGATAAAAAATGAGAAAAATCCAAGAGTAATTTCTAATGTCCTATAAAGTTTTTCCATTCATTAATTGTGATGACACACACACAGCATTTTCCTTTCCCTTAAGAATGAGGAGTTTCCACAGTAAAAACAAACATATGAGTACATTTTTAAAGTCTTGGATGTTTATATTTTAGCCAAATGAACAATTTATTGATTTAAAAGAATGAAGAGCCTTTGTTTTCAGATATTTTGTTTTTATTTAATATCTTTCCCATAAAACAATTATAAAAGAGGGTGGTACAAAGCAATTAAAATAGCTTTGTTTATAAATTATCCCTCCAGAGACTATGACTTGTAGTGATACATCTGTTTTCACAAATAATGATTATAATAACATTGCGTGACTACATTTTCTTCTATGTAAATATTTGTGTCAACCCAACTTATCCCACGTTACTCCCACTGAAGCTGTTATTGATGTGTGCTGCTTAGAAACTTCAGTTTTTTGACATATCTCAGTTCTGTGTTTCCTTGCCTGTTGTATGAGTCAGTGTGCCATCAAAGGGAATTGTCAGCTCTCAGTTATTCTGTTTCACGTGTGGCATCCTATTAAAATACAATGTTTTCTCTCCGGCTGTTTTCTGTGCAAAATTGTAAATCAATTTCAATTTCTAAAGGGGAATATTAAGAGTATCTGCCCATATTTACTTGTGTATTACTATCAGTCAAGACCCTTAAACAGCAGATAATTGGCAGATACTCAAGCTAGCTCAAGCAGAGGGGGAAAAAGAAGGAATTCAGGCAGTCCTCCCAGGACAGAAAAGAGATCAGGAACCTTGGTGGAATTGTCTCAACTGTCTTTACGTACATCCCTCTCTGAAAACTGGCTTTCCCTGCTTCGAAGTGCACATAGGAAAATATGAACGCCCCATGCTCCTGAGTTGTTAAGTTCAACTTCTAAATATACGTAGTATTCCATTCTTTGTTTCTTGGTCTCTTCTCAGTTTTCAGGAGAGTGAAAGAGGTTGCCCCAATCCCCCCATGGTGTGAAACACTCCTCATTACAAGGAGTCAGAGCAAACCTAGCTGCTGGAAATCAACAATTTAGATAGGTTGATTTGGAAAATGGTTTTGTAAGAGGGTCAAATACTTTACACATGTCTACTCTAAACTATCTTATCCAAAACCAGCCTTTTTGTTTCTTGAAATACACATCTGCACTGTTTGTTAGTACCACCTTTGGCGCCCATTTGAATTCAGGCCCAGAATCTGGGAAGAGGCCTAAGAACCTAAACAGATATATTTTGTAATAATTAGTCCCTTTAAGAGAAAACACAAAAGTCTTTCTGATCTACTCTGTGATTCAGTTCCCTCAGGTAACTTTGGCATCAACAAACGCGCAGCTATTCAAGGCCCTGCTGCCTCAATTCTCACACAGAGACTCGTTAAGCAGGTAGACAATTTGAAACAAAGGCCAGGAATGGATGTTACAAGGAAGAAGCTGTGTGAGTATTAGGCAAAAACAATGCACCATTCATTCCTCTTATTAATGAGCCGTTTCCTCTTCAGGCAAATTATTTCACCAACGTATGATAAAGAAGGGCTTCAGTCAGACCCTCTAGACAAATTGGGCAGGTTGCTGGACAGGTGCCACTGTCTTAGAAAGAAACGTAAGGCTTTTGCAGCAGAGCTTTCTCACAAAGCAACCAGGAGAGAGAACGCACAATTTGATCAGTCTCGGATGATCTGATCTGAAACTTCAGAGGATTTCCTTATGAGCCCAAAAGACAAGAAGTTATCTGGGCAGTAAGGGAAAACTAAGACTTACAGAGAACCAAAGTCAGAGATGAATTTAGTTAGTGGAAGAGAGATCGACAAGACCTACACGGCAGAATATGGGAATTAGACATACTGTCCCCTTAGCCTTTTTGTTCTGATTTTTAGAAAATCTACAGCTCAGAGGCAGAAGATGCAGAAAGATGAAGTCATGTTGTTAGTACAGCGAAGTACTTCCACTGAAAAAGCTCAGTTTTGAATGTACTGCTTAAACATGCTGTTTCATTTTAACAAAGCAAATATATTTTGATGGGATTAAATTTTTTTAGCAACAGGATAAATTTAAGAAAATCACCTTCTTTGCTATGATTCGAAAATTACAAGACATTTCTCAGCAGAGAATTCTCGTTCTTATAGCATCATTTAAGAGATGGGAAATGGATGGCAATAGGACAAAACAGAAAGAAATGACTGAAATTTTACTAATGGGGAAAAAAGATCATAGTACTCTAATACATTAAAGAGAGAAAATAAAGAGGAAAGAGAAAGAAAGGGAGGGAGGGAGGGAGAGAGGGAGGGAGAGAGGAAAAACAGGGAGAATCTTGCATTATTGCTTTGAGAAGTCCTACAACCAATATCAATTTGGCTGCTTCTCCCTTTTCTCTGTCCCATTTTATAAGATTTTATGGTTTTAATCACTTTAGGGAAGGAAGTGCAATAAAAGAGCAGTGTGATTTTCCAAATACACAGACTCCAGTAATTCCTATGAGATCCCTGTCAGGATTTTGGAATAGAGATTATGACTACTTTATGAAAAGTATCCACTGAAGAGAGCTCATTTGTTACTTTATTATAACTAGCATTTACATTGTGCCAGATAGTATCAAGGAGCTAAACCACAAAATGAGCAGTGTTTAATATGTGCTTTGGCAGTCATGCAGACTCAAATTAGGATACCTGATTCAGATTACAATTTACCCATGTCTTTCATCCTAAAATTATGTCTCTGTAACTGCTGAGGTATTCTAAGATACTGATATTTCAGCTCATAGGATTTTCAGCTTCCCATCAAGGACAATGTTGAAATATTTTAATACTCAGCATAAAGAAGCTACTTTCCTCCCCTCACTTCCCAAAACCTCACTCCAGGACAACATAGAGGAGACCTGACTCAGCTCCATCCTGGCACAGAGAATTGATTCTCAGTGAAATGATGGTAAAATGAGAGGTTTGGACAATAATATTTTATCTTTTCCTCTATGTGGTGTTATTACTGCTGGGAGATCATACTGGATCCAATCTTCCCAAACTCTGAAAAACAGTCTGCCACAAAAGCTGTATTATCTTCCTACCTGACCTGATTTTTTTTTAGAACTAGAATCCCTGTTAGGGACTATACAGCTATTTCAATTGCAAGTAATATGTTCTATTTTCCTCATAGGCAAATTAATATGCAGACGGGAAATGTTGAGAAATGGTTCTTAGAAGACTACGTTGGTAGTAACTGTTTTCTGCACTGGATCAGGAGTTCTTTGTCAGGGAGGGTTATGTCTCATTTATTGTTGTATCTCCAGCTTCTAGCTCAGCACTTGGCACATACTAAGAACTCAACAAATATTGAAGGAACAGATGGACTTCAAAGGGAGCATCAAGTGGCAAAAGAAGGAGTACCTCCATTTCTCTCCTATTAGACAATGACACCATTTAGAAAGATAAAGTCCAGTTTAAATTGAGTTTGTATAGTTCTATTGGGTTGGCCAAAAAGTTCTTCCGGGTTTTTCATAGGCTCTTACAGAAAAACCCTAACAAACTTTTTGGCCAACCCAATACTTCCATGACAAATCAAGATCACCAGAAAATATCACACTTACGAGGGTACCTAATGCCAAAATCCCAAGAGTTAAGCCTGGGTTAAATATGAATCAATTCCTGATAAGGCATTCAAAACTAGGCTTGATTACTGTGACAATATATTCATAATTGAAGGGAAATAACCTAACAATCGGGGAATGTTTCAATAGATCAGGGCACAACAATGAAACAATGAAATGAAGTAAACTGTATATCCATGGAAATACTAGTTTTAAAGCACCTTCAACAGCATGATGTATCAAATTACCCGTGCCACATTTCAGATCCTATTCACCTACTAGCCATGCCTTTTTAAAAATTCTAGCTCCGCTACAGTGACCAGCTTTGCCTAAATTCTAAGTGATTCCCATAAGCTCAAGTTAACACAATTTGCTTTATGTCTAATACAGGGCCTCTTCCTTTTACTCCAAGGCTTCCCCGTTGACTGTGAGGTGTGGCTCACCAGGGGACCTGCTCACACTCACACCCATGCAAGGGAGTTCATATCCTGTAGAGCAGACTATGGACCTGGGGAAAAGAGCAGCTGGTGAATAAATTCATTTCCCTTTTCTCCCCCATGACTGACAACTCTATGATGTAGTTCATTAGCTCTCCCGGAAAATGTTTCCACAGGACTGAGATGAAAACTTTGCATTGGTTCTACCTGTTTCGCTTCCCTTTTCCTTATTCCTCCTCCCTGGAATTGCACTTTGCAATAAAGTAGGAGCACATAAGACTTTACCTCAAGCTCTGCTTTCTGGAGAAACCAGGTAAGACATTTAGAATGTTCTAGAAAGAAGACATGCAGGCTAGGATTTTGCAGCTGGAATACCCAGTTGTTGGATGGCAGCAAGCTCAAGATTTTTCTGCAGAGACATATCACCTTCATGCTCCCTATTATATTACAGTCAGTAGAATCTTTGATCATCTTGACATTTGAGTGAACAAAGTGGTCCGATAATTTAATATCCTACTAATTTGACTCTGTGAACAAGAAGAGGTAAGTATGCTAGTTGCCCTAGTAAGACACATGCATGTCAGAGAAGTAGAAATAAGATCCATGAACCCTCAGTTCTACCACATTAGTGAAGTTCTTCTGGACCTAGTGGCCTATGGCCATTAAGGTAAAGGATGTGACTGCACCTTGCACCTTATACCAAGAAAAAAGAGGCAAAACACCTGTACTCCGGATTTTGGAGCAAGCATCTACTATACCTTTGCTCAAGCCCATTTATTTGGAGACTCTTGACTGGTACTCAGAGCAACAGAGGGATCTGTAGTACATGCAGGCTGAGGTGCATGTAGCAGTTCTATTTTATTATATTTTGGGGAGTGGGCCTCAGGAGTTCCAGAAAGTATAACAGGTGATTAGACTTCCATGTCAATCACCTCTGTTGTACTGACCTCTTGACTTCAACTCACACCTAGGGCCATATGGGGATTTTTTTTTTTTTTTTTTTTTTTATAATCAACAGAGAAGAGATGAACTTGGGCCTGGTTTACAGGTGAGTTGGCACAATATGAAAGTGGATTGTGGACAGCTGAGCCGCACACAAGGTGGCCCTAAGGAACAGTGGGAAGCTTAAGCAGTATTAGATGATCCACTTTGTATGGAGGGAGAAGTGACCTGAGGTCCAAATATACAATGACTCCTGGGCAGTGATAGATGTTTTAGTGGTTGGGAAAGGATCAGTAGGGGAAAAAGACTGGGAAATTAGGGATGAGAAAATATGGGAGAACACTAGGCGATCTGGGTACTGCAAGGGGTTTGCTGTATCAGATACAAGAATTGCTTCAGATCTCTCATCCACAGCTGTCTCCTATTCCAGATGCCACCGTGGTAACAAGGCGTGCACATGTTCTGACCAGCTTCACACTGTGCCATCTCACCTCCTGCCTGAAACTTCCTCACTGATGCCAAGGTTTGAGACACAATCAGAGCCCAGTGAACCCCATTTTGTAACCGAAGCACGTGCAATGCAGAAGTACAGGGGAATCGATATTCTGTGAGAAGTTGGCCAGTAGGAAATGCAGCTAATGTATAAATTTTCTTCCTTTGTCCCCTGGAAAAGAGGTCCTAATACAGTATGTGATGTTTCTCATGGAATGGACCCCACGACCAAGTAAGCAGCGCTTATTATCAGTCACCTTGCTGTCACATTTTCATGCTAGCTTTTCCCTATCTTTTCTCTACTTCATTTGCTCCTCCCTGACCTGCTTCCTAGTATACTCCAGAATAAAGTCCCAGGCTCTGATTTCTTGAAAACTAGATTAAGACACATGAAAAAATCATCATGATATAAAGTTATATGACCAAAAACAGAATACAAAATTATATATCTGAATGACTTGTTTTGTAAAAAGTGACGTCTAGAAAAAAATGTTAAGAATATATATCATGAGGGAGACGCAAGAGGGAAGAGATATGGGGATATACGTATATGTATAACTGATTCACTTTGTTATAAAACAGAAACTAACACACCAAAAAAAAAAAAAAAAAAAGAATATATATCAAACAGAGTGTTAACAAGTGCTATTTCTTGGGAGCAAGACTAGAAATGGTTATTTATTTATTTTATATTCTAGAGTCTCCAAATTTTTTACATTGAATATATGTTATCTTCAAACTCTGAAAAAATTTTTCTATGGGAAAAAGTATCATCAGGTTTCTATAATAGAAAGTGGTCTAAGGACATGGTCATGGTACAAAGCAGGGGAAATCCCCTGCTTTGTACCAAAGCACGGTACAATCCATTCCCTGCATGGGAATGGATTTCTTATAAAACAATGAAGAAGGGTCAAGTTCTAGAACAAGCTCAGTTTGCCGCAAAACAGAGATGGAGCTCAACAATGTAGATATGCAGAAGCAAAGAGCATAGAGACACTTCCAGAGATGCAACAGGGGCTGTGAGTTGTCACGGAAGGTAGGACTGGGGTTGCGACAAGTAGACCCAGATCCCTAGGTACAATGACATCATGGGGGATGGGTGCTGGTTGCAGAACGCATGACAGTGAGCTGTCGTATAAGCCAATGTAAATGTGTGCTATGTGGCGGTCAGGATGAAGAAACACAGCTTGAGTTGATGGCCAGGGAGCAACATGAGGAAACTAGATACCAGAAAAGACAGTGCTTCCTGCATTACTTCACGCTGCCTGTCAGCCCCTCTGCCATATTTGTAAAGTAAGACCAGAAATGTACAGTAGCCATCCTGGAAGAATTTTCTGCAGCAATTTATTTCAAAAATAAAGCTAGACCCCTGTAAATGGGGTTAGGCAAGTCATTATAACTTGGAGGTTCATTCAAAGAATACAGTTTTAAAATCAAATGACAAACACTTGCTGAAATTGATGTTGACTTTATCCACAACATCAGAGAGGACCACAGAACTTCATATTTCCACTTTTAACTTTCAGTGATTGATCCCAGTTTGCCCAATCCACAAGGTGAAAATATCCTTGGGGGGAGAAAAGACACATGATGGTGTCTGTCAGAGAGAAGGAAATAGAGGGTAGAGAGAGGGAGACTGAGGACAAGAAGTGGGGGTAGAAGTAAAGAGAAACAGGGCCAGCTTCCTGCAAGTGTGTTTCCTGCAGCTGCACAAGGCCCTGCACTTAGAAAGATTCCAAGTTTGGTTTAATGCCCTTTTGTCGGGGTCTTGAAATTCTTAATTTTTATTTTGTACAAGTGATATAGCCGGTCCTGAGGCACAGAGATAAGGGAAGAGAAGTCAAAATGGAAATACAGAAACAAAAAAATTATTTCAGTCTAGTTAAGATGAAAGAACTAAGAGGCAAAATGGGCTTTACATAGCAGGTGCTCGGTGAATGTGGCACAATATTGAGTTGAGTGGGATGGGAAGAAACTGGGGCATACAAGATATTTGATGCTGTTTTATTGTCATTAACTAAGTGCTCAAAGAAGCTTATCTGTGGCATCTTCTTAGTTTCTCAAGACCCGGAGGCATAGAGAAAAAGCACAACAGATACGCAAATGTGATAACGGGAATAAACGTGAACAATGAAGCTGAACAAGTACATGTGCACGGGTGAGGGTTGGTGGCAGGGTTGGGGGGTGTTCAAGGGATGAGACTGGAGCATCTATAGGACATTGGGATCAGTGACCTGGAAGAGTATAGGGTAGGGGCCAAACAGACAATAAACTGAAGTGCCTTTATACCATTTAATGCTGATACATTAAAGTGTCAAAAATCCAACCTGAAATGAAATCTACCTCATGGAAAGTTTCCTTACAAATAAGATTATATGATAATATTTTCTTTGTCACGAGCACTGTTTGAGACACTGGGAGTCTGGTGGTGAATAGGAAAGAGCATGAATCCAGTCCTAAGAGAGCTTATAGCTTAGTGAGCCTATTTACGCAACTCTATTATGAAAATTGTAATCAGTGCTTTGAAGAAAATATAATGAGTTATAAAAATGTATATATTGGACACCTAATCTAGTATGAGGAAGGGAATTTGAGAGCCTTCCTGAAGAAGTAGCATTTAAATTGAGATTTGCATGAATAGGAGTCAGCCAGGAATAGGGTGAAGGAATTATAGGAGCATTTTGGGCACATAGCTACTGTACCCAATTATGTGAGGCCTAAAGACCCCACAGCAGAGTGTTTTGCTTTTCTTTTGTTCCCTGCTGTACCTGACCACTCAGGGCAGTGCCTGACACACAGTATATGTTCAATACATACTTACAGGCTGAATGAATGAATGAATGAATGAATGATATGTTCTAGGATAGCACTAAAGTTTGAGAAGCCCTGAGCCAATGGGATCAAGATAAAATTAACCCTTCTAAGAGGAAGCAGATTGTAGCCAGTAACAAGTAGATGTGGAAATAGATTCAGGAAATAGTGGGGAAAAGGCACTGCTAATTAACCATCAAGGTCTGACACAGTTTCAGTCACTCCTATTCAGAATCACAATGCTCAGAGACAGCACTTTTTCACAAGCTGTACATCAAGGAAGTCCACAGTTAAAAAAGCACACGTTATGCAATTCTAAGTAATGGGTCATGCTTTATAGAAACCAGCTCAACCCTAGTAATTCCACAGACCTTTGAGTAAACTATCATGCATTTCTCATGAGCCATTAAGGCTTGAGTAGAAATGCTTGTGTTTTATTTTCTTTCAGTCTAAGCTAGGCTGACCGCTGACCAAGACAGAGAGTTTTTATTGCCTAATTCTTAAGTCACTTTGCTGGATTGTTTGGCTTGGACAGAAATGTAAGGCTTAACAGAGACTCACTGGGGTGAGGAACTCAGGACTCACCCCCTTTTCTTTTCTATGATTCCACTGTCTCCACTAAAGGGCTGCCCCACCCACAGAATCAATTTTCTGAAAGAGTGACTTCAGTCTTTGCAACAGAAAGCAAAAGAAAATTGGAACCTTACTTAAATTATTGCGTGCACTTTTATACTTTATAATCACCTAAATGAGAATTTCCTGTTGTTACCATCTAATCTTGCTGTCTCTAAGTGAACACTGTAATTTAAAATATTTATTTTGTAAATTAGTATTCTTTGCCTCTCACATGTAATAAATCGTAAGTACCAGTAGGCTCCATATAAAAATCACAATATCTTTTCATTATTTCTTTGATGAAGTCCAGTACCTATAATAAATAGACCAAGAGCTCCTGAAAGGCAAGAACGATGTCACCCATATTTAAACTATTTTAACTCTATCTTTAATGTGCCTGATATGTATCAGTTTCCTTTCTACAGCCTATTTTCTCATTGAACAATTTTTTAAATCCATTTTTATTTATCACTTATTTTGTGCCAGACACTGAGCCAGACACCACATTCACATGACACGTTGATTAAAAGAGTCCATATATACAAAATTCTAAAAAAAATACTAGGCACAGAATAAGCACTCAATAAATGTCAGCTATTAATTTCTCATTTAATCTGCACGTATCTAACAAGGTAGGTATTATTTTCCCACACCACAGTGAAGACAGTGTTCAGTGAGGGAAGCGTGAAGTGACTTGCCCGAAGTAACCCAGCCGGTTTGTGTCTGAATTCAGATGTGTCTCCTCTCCTGCAGCCACTCCTCACTGCATGTGATTTCATAATATACTTGGTACAGATTTTGTGGCTTGACAAAAAATATGTGCCGTGATAATACAGAAACCTAAGGCCAACTCAGACGAATGGCATAATGTAAAGTCCATGCAGACAGAAGAATACTGACTTTTCTCTTTGAGGAAGTGAAGTCAGCAGCCAAAGGAACACAGGCTGCAGAGACTGCGGTAAGAGCAAAGGAGAACCCAGCCTGTCGTGTGTGTGGCCTTTCCCATAGCACAGACCACCCGAGAGGGCTCACTCCTCCAGCATGTTTACTAAGTACCAGCTTTGTACGAGCCACTGTGTTGACACTGGGCAATCAGACAAAGATGGGTAAGTTAGAAGTGCTAACTGCCCTCGGGGAGATAACAGACTAAGAGCAAAACAGACCCAAGACAAAAAAACAAAATAACTGCAAACTGGGATATATTCTATGATGAAAGCAAAGGGGATACTGAGATAGAGACTTGGTCACAACTTTAGGCATTCAGGAAGCAGTCCTTGTAGTTTTTGGATTTCATATTCACTTTTTAAATATAATAAATATTATTCACAACCACAAAAAATACAGCACGAATAAGTACAGACTGTCCCATAAGTAAAATGATATTTTTAAAGTATTTTAAAAACCCATTCACATAATGCATCATAGAGATGGGTTAAAAACAAAACACTATATGGTCTTAATAGATTCAGGAAAAAATTTCATAAAGTATCACCAGTACATGACAAAAACTCACAGCCATTTTCCAATAAAAGACATCTCTTATCTTAATGAAAGGTATTCACAGAACTACCGAGAGCACCGGTTCTCACACTTTAGTTTGCATGAGAATCACCTAGGGGGTCCCATTAGAACACTGATTTCTGAGACTAACCCCTGTCCCTCAGAGTTTCTGATTCAGTACGTCTAGGGTGGGGCTTAAGAATTTGAATTTCTACCAAGTTTCCAGGTGATGTTAATCCTGCTAGTCAAGGATACTGGCAATATTTTGAGATTCATTGATTCACATGCTTAATTGTAAAATGGCAGAAGCATTCACTGTTGAAGTCAGAATCAAAATAAGAATTCTCACTTCTACTTTATCACTTATAGACCCTATATAGAAAAGTTAAAAAGTAAAAGAAAGAAGAGGTTTAGAAATTAAACAGAAAAAAATTTTGTCTTTATTTGTGGGCAATGTGAAAGACAATATGTATAATCCATTCATTTACTGAATAAAAACATTCAGCATAGAGGTTCTTACTATATGCCAGCAAGAACCAATCAAACAGGTAATTATATATCTTACATAAAATTATCTCAAAAACAATGCCCTACCTAGAGATAGAGCTAAAAAAGGTATAAGATCTATATGTAGAAAATATTTTAAATTTACTAAAGCATGCAAATGAGGGCCTATGAAAGGGATGGAGATATACACAATGTTAATAATGTTATTAATCTGTGAATTTAATTAATTGATAAATATAAAGCAACACCAATCAACATCTCAACAGGGCTTTTCATAGAATGTAACAACCATAAATTCATGGAAAAATACAGAAACAAGGAATCTAAGAAAATTTGGAGGAGTAGGAGGACATATATAAATGAGAACTATAGGTGCAGTCAGATAGAATGAAGATCAGAATACAAAGCCCAGAATAAACAAATCCACAAATGGAAACATAACAATATGAAAGAATGGCATTAGGAAGTACTGACTTTTTAAATAAATGATGGAAAAAAGAGACTTCCTATAAGGAGCAGAACTTTAAAATTTATGTAAGTAATTTCCCCCTAACCAAGATTATAAAAATACTTCATTAGTTTTTTCTTCCATAAAAACAAAAAACAGTGATCATAAATTTAAAGACTAGTGTATTCAAAAACATCACATTTCAAACTTCAAAGCAAGGGACTTCCCTGGTGGCCCAATGGTTAAGAATCCACCTCCCAAATGCAGGGGACACAGGTTTGAGCCCTGGTCCGGGAAGATGCCACATGCCGCACAGCAACTAAGCCCGTGCGCCACAACTACTGAGCCTGCGCTCTAGAGCCGTCGTGCCGCATCTGTTGGGCTCGTGTGCCACAACTACTGAAGCCCGCGCGCCTAGAGCCCGTGCTCTGCAACAAAGAGAAGCCACTGCAGTGAGAAGCCCACACACAGCAATGAAGAGTAGCCCCCGCTCACTGCAACTAGAGAAAAGCCCTCGTGCAGCAACGAAGACCCAACACAGCCAAAAATTTTTTTTAAAAAAGAGTTTTAAAATTTCAAAGCAAAAGACCCATAAGCAAAATTAAAGGTCAAACAACAGGGTGGATCAAGATTATTTAAATACATATAATAGACAAAGAATCTCAACCAGAATTCTGACTAATCAACATAAAGCAGACAAGCAACGGATAAGAAAAATGGTCACAGGATGTGAACAGCCACTTGACAGAAGAGGAAAGCAAGATGGGCAATAAACTCGTGAAGTGATGTTCAACTTCACTGGTAGTGAAGGGGACAGAAATAAAATAATAATGAAAGACAATTTCCTACCCCCTCTTATTCAAGAAACTTTATGAAAAGCCTAGAAAGCCCAGGTGTTGGAGAGGATGTGAAGAAATGGTATCTCTTATCCTGGTGGAAGTAAAAATTGGTACAGACACTTTGAAGAGCCATTTGGCTGTATCTATTGTGCGTATCCAAGAGAAATACATTAATGCTGACACATGTAAATGATGTTAAATGTAAGAATGTTCAATGTAGTACTGACAGCAATAGTAAATATCGTGAAATAATTTGTTTCCAACAATAGGAGGATGGACAAGTTGTGGAAAAATCATATAATGAACAATATACAACTATCCATTAAATATCCCTCTTAGCATAGATATATGATTTTGAGTGGGGCAGAAGAAGTCAAATTCCAAAATGAGAACATTTGTGGGTATTTTGAAAACCTACAGATTAATCCACTGTATTTCATGTAATAGAAATATCACAATCAGACCTAGGGGGCTATCCATCAACTTCAAAATAGTGGTGCACTTTTGGAGATGGGAGGGAAAGCTCAGGGTATCTACCTGTATTCCCAATACAGTGCCTTATAAAGCTTGCATTCATCAACCAGCTCACCAAAATTCATGTTAGTAAAGACTCTAGTGATTCAGATAAATAAATTCCTTTCTTGTTTATTGATGATGGTGACTTGACACACTTTTAAAAAAGATCTTGGCTCATTTCTGTTAAAAGTTTCTTTGGGAAAATTCAATGACGCAGAATCCTTCCATAACCCCTCAAGTTGGCGGTTGCCATTATTAAAATTGTTACCATATTGTGATGAACTTCTGGTAGTTGTGTTAATCAAATTGCAAGAAAATGTCATTTCCTTAAAGAAAATATTTGGTATCACCAGCCTGTAAATCTGTATTAACAATTCTAAGTCACCGGTTCAAACTGAAGGCCAGTACCTTGTTCACAGTAATCAACTGCAGGTAAATCAGTTTGAGTCATTTGGCTATCTTCTCTAAGAGACACTGTTAATATTAAAATACTCAATGCCACCTGCTTAGGATGTTTGCCTTCATACACTATTTTCAGTTTCTTTGTAAGTTTGCCAAGTGTTTTCAAATATATCCCTTGGGAAAATGACCTATCAGTAATTTTTTCCTGCATTTTCTCAGGCTGATAGGAGAGAAAGTCTTTGATCATGTTGACTGAGGGCTTTCTTTTCAACTAAGAAAACTTCTTAGTTTTCTAAGTACAGAGAAACCTTATGCTTGTGCAGCTAGGCAGAGCTTTCTGCCAGCACTGGATATTTGTATGTCATACATAAAGCTTAAAAGCCAAAATCATTACCTACAGGTTGGAGGAATAGAGAATGTCTCAATATTTTAACTAAAATTACGTTAAGGCTCTTTTAAATTTCATCCTTTGGAATGCCAGTTATTTGCTCTTTTCCATTAGTTTTCTCCACTAAATCCTCTTCCGTTCCCACTCAATCCCTCCTCCCACACCCTACCCCTACACGGAAAATAATTGCAGTTCTTTCACAGACAGAGGAATATTTTGTTTCCATTATTTGAGATAAAAAGCTAATAGTAATAAAGTCATCATTTTCAATGAAATTGACAAAAGTCATCATTCTTTTTTGTTTCCAAGTGGTGGGAGAACAAATGTTATTTAGAAATATCACACCATAAGACAATGGAAGGCATTAGGGGAATGGGTTTCACATCAGGAAATCTGGGGAGGAAACAATCCCGTCTTGTGGGATGGTGTTAAGTTTCTTTTTCCAGAGAGGGCAAAAGATCCACTAAGACGGAAGCAAAGCAAGCATGCCTGTGATAGCAGTGAAATTCATTTATTTATTTTCTCCCAGGCGGAGAAAGAAATCTGACAAATTAATTCTAATTTGGGGCAGGGGAGAGGTCAGATTTCATTTTCTTTCTTTCTTTCTTTTTTTTTTTTATTGGAGTATAATTGCTTTACAATGTTGTATTGTTTCTGCTGTACAATGAAGTGAATCAGCTATATGTATACATACATCCCCTCCGTCCTGGACCTCCCTCCCACTCCCCCCCACCATCCCACCCATCTAGGTCGTCAAGAGCACCGAGCTGAGCTCCCTGTGCTATACAGCAGGTTCCCACTAGCTATCTATTTTACACATGGTAGTGTATTTATGTCAAACCTAATCTCCCAATTCATCCCACCCTCCCCTTCCCCGTGTCCACACATCCATTCTCTACATCTGCATTTCTCTTCCTGCCCTGCAAATAGGTTCACCTGTACAATTTTTCTAGACTCCACATATATGCGTTAATATACGATATTTGTTTTTCTCTTTCTTACTTCACTCTGTATGACAGACTCTAGGTCCGTCCACATCTCTACAAATGACCCAATTTTGTTCCTTTTTCTGATGAATTTCCCTATATTTTGAGTACCGTTGCATTTAGAAATAAACCAATTTCAAAAATATATATATTTGTTGAATTGTTTGACTCTGGTCCATCATAACATCATTGAGAATTGGTTTCCCACCTGTGAAATGTGGCTATCTTTACCTTCCTCACAGGGTAATTATAAAGCTGAGCTGTTGGGAGAAAAAAAAACTGGTCTAGGAGAGGAAATCCAAACATTTGCAGGAGTTTAGGGGGTCACTGAAATATGATCACCAAGGTGAGAGGCGAGCGGGCTCTGTAGAGTTTGAGATGAGCAAGTACACTCACAAAAGCATTTCATTTCTTAACAAACTGTTAACCCTGTGCTAGACTAAAAACAAAAACAAAACCACAAGTCTTTGACCACTCCCAAATGTTAGTTTGCAGCCCCTTTAGTAATAAAAGAATGGGCTCTGGTTTGAGACAGCCTAACAGTTTGAAATCACCTCAAAGTAACTTAGGTCCTTAAGTAACTTAGGAAAGTTCTTAATTTCTTCCCCCCCCTCCGTTTTATTGAGATATAATATACACATAACATTGCGTAAGTTTAGGATGTACAAATGTGTTGACTTGATACACTAATAAAGTACAAAATAATTATCATCGAAGTGTTAGCTACCACTTCCATCCCATCACATATTTACTATTTCTTTTTTGTAGTGAAGACATTTAAGATCTACTCTTAGCAACTTTCAAGTATATGATACAGTATTATTAGCTATCATCGCTGTACATTAGATCCTCAAACTGGTTAATCTTATAACTGGATTGCACCCTTTGACCAACATGTGTAATTCTCACCACCCCTCCTCAACCACCACTCTGCTCTCTGCTTCTCTGAGTTTGTCTTTTTTTTAGATTCCTCATGTAAATGATATTATACAGTATTTGTCTTTGTCTGACCTGGGAAGTTACTTAATTTCTTTAAGTCTTGATTTCCCCCAAATGATGACATTATAACATTATGTTTCCACATTGAAACATACAGATAATAGTAGCATATTCCTCTTACAGTGCTATAGGACTCAAACAATATCCTGTGTGCACGTCCTACCTCCTCAATAAATGTCTGTTGTTACCACCTCATTAGAGTACTTTGTACACAATAATGTTCTATACAGATGTAAGAGGTTTCTGGTTTATTTACTATCATTTGCTATGTGATATTTAAATAATAAATTACAAATATCAAATCAAATATAGAGTTCAGATAAATTAATCACTTCCAGGGTGGCGGTGAGGAGACATTATTTGAAATGCTATAATTCTTTTGCATGCAGATAAATGTTTATTTAATTATTAGATCCTTGTGGGATACATTCTTATGAATACTATGAACAGAAAACTATTCTTAAATTTTCATTGAGAATAAAATTAGGTCTAAATAAGTTAATCTTTTTTTTTTTTTTTGGAATTTCAGACAGTAAAGAAAAAAACATTGGGCATGATCTATTAAAAAAAAAAATATAGATCTACAAAGCTTCTCTTTTTTTCCTGTGCAATGTATCATACACACCGAAGTATACAGAAGGATAGATAATTTGAAGAATAAAAATAAAGCAATCACCCCTAGAGATATCATCCAGGTTAAGTAATAGAACACTGCTAGTAATGTCTTAGCAGCCTCCTGTGTGCCCCTCCCAAATGAATTTCCTCTCCTTCCCACAGATGTGACAACTAATTTCTTTCCTTCCTTCTATGCATGCAAATTTAAACAATGCATTGTTTAGCTTGGCCTGTTAGAACTTTGTTAAAATAGAATCACATTGTATAAATTCCATAGCCACTTCTTTCGCTCAACATTGTGTTGATAGAATTTTTCTACATTGGTGTGTGTAGCTGTAATATGGTCATTTTCCTTGTAGTACGATATTATAATGTATGTATATACCATGATTTATTTACCTAATCTATATTAGATTAACATTTCTGTTGTTTCCATTGAAAGTTGCTATGAAAATTTTTGTGTAAGTTTCCAGGTAAACATGAATAAGAATTTCTCTAAAGTATGGATCAAGAGTAGAATTCCAGGGTCATAATAAATGCATATCTTCAAATATGCTAGAAAATGTCAAACTATTTTCCAAATCGGTTCCATCAGTTGACCCTCTGTTCCACAGGAAATGAGATTTCCCCTTGCTCCACATCCTCACCAATATCTGATATGGTCAACAATTTCTTTTTCCCCCAGGCTCCATACAGCACAGGAATCTTTCCAGAACCTTAATCTGATCACCTCCTTACTTTCAACTCTTCAATGGTTCCTCTTACTGTCAAAATAAAGTTTCAAATCCTTGGTCTAAACCATAAGGCCACGCTTTATCTGATCCCAGTTGTTAGACATTTAAATGTTGCTAGCTTTATGATGAAGAGTTGTATGTTATAGTAGTTTTAATTTGTATTTCCCTGATTACTAATAGAATTGAGCATCTTTTCCTCAGTTTATTGGCCATGAGTGCTTTCCTGATTATACCTTTTGCTTGGTTTTGTATAGGGCTGTTTGTCTCCTACCCCTTTATATGAGTTCTTTTTATATGTTGTAATAACTCACCCCACCAAATATATGTGGTTATTACAATCTTCTCTCACTCTATGCCTTCTATTTTCAGTTTCTTTATGTTATCTCTTGGTGAAGAGAAGTTCTTAATTCCAGTGTAATTAAATTTATTAGTCTTTCCTTTATAGTTCATAGTTCACATTTTGTTTAAGAAATTCTGAGGATATAGAAATATTCTTCATACTAACTTCTAAAAATTTTTATAATTTTGCTTTTCACATTTATAACTGAGAGTCACCTGGATTGATTTCTGTGAGGTAAGAATCCAATTTCATTTTTTCCTATATGTATAAACAAATGTCCCACTTACTGAAAAGTCCAGGTTTTCTCAATGAATCTACAATACCTCCTCAGTAAAATGTCTTTTTTGCATTAATTTTTACTAGATTCAGTGTTCTATTTGTTTGACATTTTTTATATCCCTGCACCCATAGACGCTAATCAGTAGAGATTTTTAAGTTTTCATGTCCAGTAGGGCCAGTACACTCAACTTGCTCTTCAAGAGTATCTTGATGGGGACTTCCCTGGTGGCGCAGTGGTTGGGAATCTGCCTGCCAATGCAGGGGACACAGGTTCGAGCCCTGGTCCGGGAAGATCCCACATGCCATGGAGCAACTAAGCCCGTGTGCCGCAACTACTGAGCCCACATGCTGCAACTATGGAAGCCCACATGCCTAGAGCCCGTGCTCTGTGACAAGAGAAGCCACCGCAGTGAGAAGCCCATGACCTGCAATGAAGAGTAGCCTCTGCTTGCCACAACTAAAGAAATCCCGTGAGCAGCAATGAAGATCCAACGCAGCCATAAATAAATAAATAAATAAATAAATAAATAAATAAATAAATAAATAAATAAGTAAATAAATGAAATGAAAATTAAAGATTAAAAAAAAAAAAAGAGTATCTTGATGGTTTGGGCCCTTTGTACTTTCATGTAAATTTTTCATTCATTTTGCCAAATTCCATTAAAAAGATAAAAATTTTAAAAGCATTAGCTCTGCAGATCAATTAGGGGAAAAGTGACACGTTCACAATATTGAGTCCTCTATGCCATGAACATAATCTGTCTATTTGCTTTCAAAAAATGTTATTTTGGGCTTCCCTGGTGGCGCAGTGGTTGAGAATCTGCCTGCCAATGCAGGGGACACGGGTTTGAGCCCTGGTCTGGGAAGATCCCATTTAAAAAAAAAAAATGTTATTTCAATAGAGTTCTGCAAGTCATTCTATACAGATTTTGGACAAATGTTGTTGGATTTATTTCTAGTTACTTTATGTTTTTAAGCTAATATAAATGATACACTTTTTAAAAAGATTCATTTGAACTCTTTTAGCTACTATATTAGAAATGCAACAGATTATCGTACATTGATTTTCTACCTACACTCTTACTAAACTCTTATTTCTAACAATTTACTCCTTGGGGATTTTAATTCTTTTGGCTATTCTATGTGTTACCTGCAATTAATAACAGCTTTGTTTCTTCTTTTAGGATTTTTACACCTTTTATTTACCTTGCCTTACAGAACTGGCTCAGATCTCCAGTATAATATTGAATAGAAATAGTGATATAAGGCATCTTTGTCTTTTTCAGATTCTAAAAAGAAGCATTTTGGTTACTTACTATTGAATATCATGTTTGTGTATGAAAGGATGTTGAATTATAGTAAATGAAAGGCTTTGAGATTATATTAAGATGATATTATATATAGTTTTTACCTTCAGTCTATCCATATTTATTTCCTAGTTTTAAACAAACTTTATTCTTAGCAAAAATACAACTTGGTCATGATGTTTTATTACATTTGTTCTACATTGCTGGATTCAGTTTCTCAATATTTCAGTTAGGTATTTTGCATTTATGTTCATTAGTGAATTTGACTTGAACTTTTTCTTATTTATACTCTCATTAGTTATTTTGGCATTAGTGTTTGCTAGGCTAACTTTAAAAAATGAATGGGTAGAGGAGAATATATCTGTCTTTTTCTATCACCTCAAATATTGAAATTATTTATTTCTTTAGCATGGAGCACAACACTGTAGCAGTCACAACGACATGTGATCCACAAATCTTCTTCCCTTTTCTGCAAGGCACACAGCTAGACTGTAATTTTCTGCCTCCTCACAGTTATATGGGGCTATTGATTATGTTCTGGCCAATGGAATGTGGTCTGCATTATGAGAGTAAATGGGATACTGTATGTAAAAGTCCTTTGTTATAATGAATATTCATATCTGACAGATTACTTTAAAAACTTTCCTCATTTTTTAGAGGTGGACAGTAACATAAACCAGAAATGGTAGTGTGTGGGTTAAAATCTATATGTAAAGGGCCTAGAAGCTAAATGTTGTTTAATAAATGTAAATTGGTACTATCATTTGAGGCAATAATGGTATGTTGATAACACAATATTATTACTCATTCCAAAGAGATTTAACTCTGAATCTATATTCCTTGTAAAAAAAAAGAAAAAAACCCGTCTATAACTGTAGTTTCCAAAGGAAATAAAATAGAAATAAAAGAAATGTAATTAAGGAATATAAAGTCTTTGGAATTAAAAGTTACTCTAGACAACTATCATACAAATACTCTAAATATTTTATTTTGAATTAAGTGAAATGGACAAAAATGTGGTTATGGAAGCATTTTTAGAACTTCAGAGCATTTTGTTCTGTTCTTCATCTGGCATCAAAATGGCCGAGAGGAATAGCAGGAAAAGCTGGGTGGTCAGCCTTTGTACCCTTCTATGCAAGTTTCCTTTCTGTCATGATAGAGACCAGAGATCTGAGAAACTTCTAGATCTCTCACAGACTGGAGGGTCTCTCAGTTCTGGGAGAGTCACCCCCTCTGTTCCATTCAGAGCAACAATAGGTTGAGTTTAGGCAGGAACAATGATGTTTCTCTATAATGCCTGCTCTCCTGACAGATGAAATCAGTCTAATTTGAACCTCAAAGACAGCCTCTGAGGAAAAATGAAGTACAAAGGAGTTAAGTATAGTGACTGTTTTTACATGAATCTTGGATATTGTTAGAATGAGCTTTCTTTATTTCTTTCCATAAGCCACTGCCCAGCTCACAGTATCTTTGGGTAAGGGGTAAAACAGAACCTATACTAGAATACACAGTATAAGGACTAGGTATACGAATGGGTAGGATATGAACCTGGCCTCCGTGATTTGGTCAACCAGATTGGTTTGGTGAGGGTAATAATTACTGACATGGTAGTTATGACCTGGTAAATGGTCAGGGAGGCAGTAAGGGCACTAGTAAAGAATGCTAAGTTTGGCATGTGTGGAAATAAAAAAAACTAGATTCCATTCCAACTTCTTTTCATTGTGAATTATTGTGAAATCATAGTATTTCTTCACTTCTAAAATGGGGCCATTAGTACCGTGAGTACCTTACTTGTTCACACCAAGGAGCAAGGAGGTAGAGGAAAGCAAAGAAGGGTCACATGATAGCTAAAACCACCTAGACAAAGACTACATAGCAGAAAATTAGCTTTATGGAACAAGTAGCTTATGAATTTTATAAATATAAAAATATGTATACATATAGTAGATATGGGAGAGAAAAGTAAATAGTATTGGTTATTTTGTGGCAGTCAGTTGTACAGTTCCAATATATTCTAAGTTCTGGGGCTAAAATCAATGTTCTTTTCAATGTGACCTTTTCCAAACAGTCTCTGACATTGATCAGTGAAATGCTGATATTGATGTGCCTTGGTAATTTACTTACTGCTAAAAATAAAAATGTCTATTGTCCTAATCAATGATGAAAATGAGTCTTTTTACACAAAACAAAGAGCCACAAGCCCTTTATGGTTAAGGTGAGTTTATCTCTTGATTATAAAAAACAAAACAAAACAAATAGAAAAAACATAAAAACCTCTTTAAGTGGTATTAGAATGCGATTGAACAAGTTTCATTTATTTTAGAAATATGTGTAAAATAATTGTGGGGAATCAGTACATGGGTTGGATAAAACCAGAAAAGATTTTCGAATCAAAAAGGAACCAAAATATCATAGAAGAACTTAAAAATTTCTAATAATAGGTATGATATATAGTCAGTGTAGGAAAATTAGAATATACAGAAATATAAAACCATATATAATAATCAGACTTTACCCTCAGAGTTACCTATTTATTAATGTTTTGACCTATATACTTCTAGACATTTATTTGGGGAGGGAGATAAAAAAAAGGACAACTTCTCTGCCAGGGACTATCCTTACAACAGTTCTAGGAGTGACTTGACATTATCTCCATTTTACAAAGCAGGACACCAAAACTCAGAAAAGTCAAGTTACTTGCTTATAGGCTGATAAATGGCAAAGTATGATTCAAATTCAGACAAAATGATTTCAAAGTTCAAGGTTTTCCCTGAACCCAAAGACACTGAAAAGAATAATGGTGCTCAAAGTGACATGAGCAAGATGGAGAAGAGGAAGCACCAGACCCTCTTTCCTCACGTGTAGATACCAATTCAACAATAATGCATGAACCAATTCTCCTGAAAATAAAAAAAGAAAAGAAACGAGGAAATTTCTCTAATTAGGAATCCACACACACAATACAGAGAAGACACATCCACAGAAAAGGTTAGAGAGGTCCCAAGGATCAACAGCTGGCCTGACTGGTGAAGTTCTTTCTGTGTATGAAGCTAGTCCATAAAGACTGGGAGAGGTGGCTGTTATTTTAAATACATGGATACCAATGCAAACTTACTAGGAACACAAAGAAACAGGGGAAAACAGCTCAATCAAAGGAACAAATAAATGTCCAAAAACCAACCCGAAAGAAATGGAGGTAAATTAATTATCTGAATAAAAATTCAAAATAACTGTTGTAAAGATGTTCAATGAGGTCTGGAAAACAGGATGGAACAAAATGAGAATTTCAACAGAGAGAAAATATATATTTCTTTTTTAAAAAAGAGATTTTGTAATTAAAGAATGCAGTAACTGAACTGAAAAATTTACTAGAAAATTTCAACAGCAGACTTGATCAAGCAGGAAAACAAATCAGTGAACCTGAAGATAAGTCATCTGAAATTATCCAGTAAAAGGAGAAAAAAAAAAGAGTGAAGAAAGGCTAAAGGACTAATGGGATACCATCATGTGGACCATTATATACATTAAGAGAGCCCCAGAAGGAGAAAAGAGAGAGAGAGAGAAAAGGGCAGAAATATTATTTAAAGAAATAATGGCCTCAAACTCCCCAGATATAGAGAAGGATAGGGACATATAGATTTGAGAAACCCAACAAGTCTCAGATAGGCTAATCTCAAAGGAGTCTACACCAAGCACATTATAATCAAATTGTCAGAAGTCATGACAAAGAGAGAATTTTAAAAGCAGCAAGAGACATTTTTCCAGAGAGGAAATGCAGATGGCCAACAGGAACATGAAAAGATGCTCAACAATGCTAATCATCAGGGAAATGCACATCAAAACCATAATGAGATATCACCTCACACTTCTCAGAAAGGCTATCATCAAAATAGCACAAATAATAAATGTCGGCAAGGATGTGGAGAAAGGGAACCCTCATACACTGTTGGTGAAAATGTAAATTGGTGCTGCCACTGTGGAAAACAGTATGGAGGTTTCTGAAAAAACTAAAAATAGAACTACCATATGATCCAGGAATTCCACTCCTGGGTTTATGTCCAAAAGAAACAAAAACACCAATTCAAAAAGATACATGCACCCCAATGTTCATAGCCACATTATTTACAATTGCCAAGATATGGAACCAACCTAAGTGTCCATCAACAGATGAATGGATAAAGAAGATGCAGTATATATATATACAATGGAATACTACTCAGCCATAAAAAAGAATGAAATAATGTCATTTGCAGCAACATGGATGGATTTGCAGGGCATTATGCTAAGTGAAATAAGTCAGACAGAGAAATACAAATACTGTATGATATCACTTATATGTGGAATCTGAAAAAAACAACAAACCAATGAATACAACAAAAAAAGGATCAGATTCACAGATATAGAGAACAAACTAGTGGTTACAAATGGGGAGAGGGAAGGGGGGGAGGAGCAGTAATCAGAAACATTCTAACTAAGAAAAGCCCAAGGGCAGATGGAGTCACTGGTGAATTCTACCAAACTTTTAAAGAAGAATTAACGCCAATCTTCTCAAACTTTTTCCAAAAAATGAAGAGGAGGAAACACTTTCAAACTCATTTTATGAGGGCAGCATTACCTTGATACCATAGCCAGAAACACACACACACACACACACGCACACACACACACACACACATATTAGGGGTATAAGGATGGTTCAACATATGAAAATCAATCAATGTGACACATACCACATTAACTCAAGAAAGGATAAAACTCACATGATCATCTCAAAATTGCAGAAAAAGTATTTGATAAAATTCAACACCTTTTCATTATAAAAACTCTCAGAAGCTAGGAATAGAAGGAAATTACTTCAACATAATAAAGAACATGAATATAAAGCCCAAAGCTATTATCATACTCAAAACCTGAAAGCTTTTCCCCGAAGATAAGGAACAAAGTGAGGATGACTGTTTTTGTCACTTCTATTCAACATAGTATTGGAAATCCTAGTCAGAGTAATTAGGCAAAAAAAGAAAAGGCATGCAAATTGGAAAGGAAGGTGTAAAATTATCTCTGGTTGCAGATGACGCAATCTTAAGTAGAAAACCCTAAAGATTCTATACACACACACACAAATTGTTAGAACTAATAAATGAATTAAGTAAGGTTGCAGCATACAAAATCAACATACAAAAACAACAAACTGAAAAGCAAATTGAAAAATTAATGCCATTTACAAAGGCATCAAAAAGAATAAGTTTCTTCCTATATAAACTTAACCAAAGAGATTAAAGACTTGTACACTGAAAACTATAAAACATTGCTAAAAGAAATTAAAGAGGACACAATTAAAGGAAAATATATCCCATGTTCATGGATTGTAAGACATAATATTGTTAAGATGTTCATACTACGCAAAGCAATCTACAGACTCAATGCAATTCCTATCAAAAACCCAATGACATTTTTTATAGAAATAGAAAAATACCTTTAAATTCATATGAAACCACAAGGATCCTGAATACATAAAACAATCTTGAGAGGAAGAAGAACATAGTTGGAGGCCTCACATTTCCTGACTTCAAAACATATTATTACAAAGGTGCATAATCAAAAAGTGTGGCACTGGCTTAAAAACAGACATACTAGTCCAAGGGAACAGAATAGAGAGCCGTGAAACAAACCCACACATATATCTACTGGTCTTCAAAAGAGCATCAAGAATATACAATAAGGAAAGCATAGTGTCTTCAGCAAGTGGTGCTGGGAAAACTGGATATTGAAATGCAAAAGAGTTAAATTAGACCCCTATCATAGACTATACACAAATATAAACTCAAAATGGATTAAAGACTTAAATATAAAACCTGAAACTGTAAAACTCCTAGAAGAAAACAGGAGAAAATCTTCATGACATTGATCTTGGCAAAGGTTTCTTGAATATGATACCAAAAGCATAGGTAACAAAAGCAAAAATAGATACATGGGACTAAATCAAACTAAAGCATTTCTTTATAGCAGAAACATTCAACAGAATGAAAAAACAGACTTGAAAACTATATATCTTATAAGGGGTTAATATTCAAAATATAGAAGTAACTCCTACACCTCAATAGCAAAAAAATCAAATAACACAATTAGAAAATGGGCAAAGGACTTGAATAGACCTTTCTCCAAAGACAACATACAAAAGACAAATAAGCATATGAAAAGACGCTCAACATCACTAATCCTCAGGGAAATGCAAATCAACACAACAATGAAATACTACTTCATACGTATTAGTATGGCATATATATATATATTTATATAAACAACATCATGTAACGTGTTTCGGCACGCTTGTGCACTGCTGGGGAGGATGTGCAATGGTACAGTGTTGTGGGAAAACAGGTTCCTTAGAAATTAAAAATAAAACTACATATGATTCAACAATCCTACCTGTGGGTAATTATCCGAAAGACTTGAACCAGGACCTCAAAGAGGTATTTGCCCTCCCATGTTCACTGCAGCATTAATCATAATAGTCAAGAGTGGAAGCAACCTAAATGTCCATGGACAGGTGAATGGATAAAGAAAATGTGATATATACATACAATGGAATATTATTCAGTCATACAAAAGAAAGAAATCTTTTCATGTGCCACAGCATGGATGAACCTTGAGGACATTACACTAAGTGAAATAAGCCATTCACAAAAGGACAAATACTGAATGATTCCACTTATATGAGGTACATAAAGTAGTCAAACTCATCTAAGCGGAAGGTAGATGCAAGATGAAAACATTCTAGTGATCTCTTGTACAACACTGTGCCTATAGTAAATAATACTGTACTGTACTCTTGAACATCTTAAGAGAGTAGATTGTATGTTATACGTTTTTTACCATAAAAATAATTTAAAACCTTTAAAAAAAAAGGCGATGGTGCTCTTCTTCTCTCCACTCTGAATTCCAGAGACAATGTCTATTCCATTACTCCTGATGTCTTATTACTGTTTTACTATACCATAATTCTATAAATATTGATCAAGCTCTCTGAGTATATTTTTTCTGTATCTCTCATGTTACCTAGTACAGGGTTTTGAGAACAGAAGACAGTTAACAAACGCTTGTTGAATAAAAACATTTATGCATTTGTAAAGGACAACTCTATTAATATTTTCCAAATGTTGCAGGCTAGTTAATTTTTAGAATTCACTTCAAAGGCTGATTTTCAGAAATCTATAAAGCTATAAATCCACCAGGAATTCAAAGAAGGTAGCATTATTAACTGAGAAAAACAGCTGGGAAAGACTTAATGGAAGATGTTGGTCTTCATTCATTCATGTATCAGATATCGGCGGTCCCCAACTTTCTTGGCACCAGGGACTGATTTCGTGGAAGACAATTTTTCCACGGATGGGGTAGGGGGCGTTCGGGCGGTAATGTGAGCGCTGGGGAGAGGCAGATGAAGCTTCGCGCACTTGCCAACCGCTCACCTCCTGCTGTGCGGCCCGGTTCCTAACAGGCCGAGGCCTGGTACTGGTCTGCAGCCCAGGGGTTGGGAACCCCTGTCAGGTATAGTTAGGAACTACTGGATGGTGTGAGAATGAACTTAGGCTCACAGTCTAATGAGTAGCCAGATGATATGTAATAAATGCAAAAAAAGTCAATAGATGTGGTTAAAGGTATGGCAAGATTAAAGCAACTGGCAACTATCAATGTCTTAAGGGGTCGCTGAAGGCTTTACATCTATGCATATTGAGTTTTAAAGAAACAATGTATACTCAAAAACTGTATGGTATATAGTATATAGTATTCCTAGGCAGAGGAAGCAGCAGGTACAAAGGTGAGAAAACATGAAAAAAAAAAAAAAACAAAAACTAATTAGGACATTTGGAAAAAGTTCAGAAAGTATGGAGTATAAGACCTAAGTAGGAGAGTAACAGGGAACATATGGTAATCGGATTGTGAAGGACTTTAAGGTCCAAGTGAAGGTATTTGTTAGAAATACAGAGAAAAACCCATGTCAGAATTTATCCCATCTTCTCTCCAGTTTCAACGAAATGCAAGGACTAAAAACAACGACAAAAGATGTTGTTAATAGTATATCCATGATCTAGATCAATGCATGTGAAAACTGTACCCATTTGCTGGTTCCAATCAATGGTTTTGATCTCCTCAAGCAGAATTAATCTCTGTCTCCTTTTGGGTATTTCAGAACACTTTTTACTATCTAATGATATTGGTCACCTTTGACTTTATACTCTACACATATTTAAGTAAATTGTACTATTTCCCCAACTACGTTTTTAGCCCCTTGCTTATCTCTGTATCTACCACAGAGTTTGGGTTAATTGAACAGCACCAAATAGAACTGAGCTACAGCATTACTTCTTTCTCATAAATTTTATAATCTTTGATCTTTTTTGAATAAATGCAGGCAAAGAAAAAGTATCTTTCCCAATATGGTTAACTTACATTTAAAAAAAAAAAAAAACTAAGAAAGAACACAGTGTTTGGTTACTGACACCTAACCCTTTGTTTTTCTTAGACCTGAGTCAGCAGAAATATGAACCCTGGTAAGACTGCCTGTATTTCCAGCTTTTGTGGCCCTTGTTTATTCATCAAACTATTATGAACTTTGGCCCAGTTATGCTCTTTTGCAGTCTATTTGTACCATTCACCTGCATGGAAGAGATATTCCTTATTTTAAGAACCTGTTTACAGACATTTTGGAGGCATGGAAAGAAGCTAGTCAACAATATACATTTTGTGTTTCTATATAGAATGACCAATTGATTTTTTTCAGGGTAATCTCAGCTCTGAGTACTAATCTGGATAGGAAGTGCCTAATCTTTACAGAACTACTGGAGTAAAAGGGTATGTTTTTCTTTGCTTATCACAGGTTTAGTTATAGGATAAACCTCAAAGAAGTGTGTGCCAAGCCACCCAAAGGGCTCAGTGTAGAAGAAAAGAAATTTCTAAGATTTGAAATGCTAGAGGAATAAAATAGTTACAGGAACTAAATCACAAGTCAGGCTTTAGAGGGAATATGGAAGTCAAGAGTGGAGAAGGACAAAGATTTTCACCTTTGTTTTCTAAAATTTTGATTTCCCTTTTTGTAACTTGTGCATCACACATTTCCTATTAGAGATATTTATGTGAATTTACCCTACTGTAGTCAAAAGTCATTTTAGGATTTTTTTAAAGTGCTGAATTCAAAAAGATATAAATTCTATAATTGAATATCTACATAGCTCAAAATAATTTTATAGATATTTATGCTAAGCTCTTGATAATCATATCTATCACTTTTATGCCATTATCTTACTATTTGGTATACAAATATATTAATTTGGTTAATGACACTTTAGTTTCCTAAGGGAAATAATACAATTTCTAAAAGTATTCATAGCTTGAAATGCTTCTTAAGCTCTGGAAAAATTTGATCAACAAATAAAGCCAATGTCATCATCCTTGACGAATTTTAGAAAAAAATCAATAGTTTAGTTTGAGGGTCACTTAACTATGTAATTCAGGGAAGGGAGAGTACAACAGGAGTGACTGTCTCAGATAAATGAAGGGTTTCAGATTCCGCAATTGGAAGAATTTAAAAGGAGAGTCTTTCTTAAATCTCTGAGGCTTGTCTGTTTACTTACGATAAGTTACATGAATATATCTAGGTAGATATTTTTTCAAAAATATGCTTCTATCATCCTTTTGCTACCAGGAAACCCAACATAATTTACTTTTTAATTGTATCCACTCTTTTTTATGATTAAAGGTAAAATTAAGTCCCTTCCCTGGTTTCTGTGTTTTCTAAAAAAAATTTGTTATTCCTGATCTCTCTCTTGAAATTTCCTATAAAATATACACTCTCATGACAATATACACTGATTATTTTTAGGAAGGAGAAAAGTATGCATTATAAATCAAAAGAATTTTAAAAATGTACTGAATTATAATTCATTGTTTTAAAATATATTTAATAACTTTGAAAAAGATGTACCTTTTGTAATGTTATACTTTATTAGACAAAAGTTTGGGAAGATCTGAGGTTCCCTTCCCTTTTGCTTTACTATTCTCTTCTGTTTATATGAGAACTAGCATAGTTAAAGAAACTCTCCTTTCTTTCAAAGAGGACTTAATTCTCCTCTAATGAATTTTATATTGAACAAACTAATAGAAACAAATGATGGGAACAGAGTCAGAGAAGGAAAATGAAACTAGGAGTTGAAACTCTTAGTGAGTGGGAAGAATCAATGACTCCTAGTTTTGTAGTTTGAAAAGCTGGTGGAAATTGGTGCCCTAAGTAAAATACAGGCTACAAAAGGAATAACAAGTTTGAAGAGAAAAATAACAAGCTCAAAAGTGGTGAGCATTAAAGCAATTGAAAAAAAGAAAAAGGAGGAAAATATACGTGTCTATGGTAACTCACTGAATCCCACCACAAACACACCTCCTCCAGGAAGACCCATTTCAAAGGGGAGGTTTCCAGTACTTATCTGCAAGATGGACCTCAGTTCAGGGAAAGCACATGGCACCTTATAACTTAGATCATCCCCCCGGGTTGAAAGGTAAAGTATAATGTAACATACCCCACAGCCGGAGGATAAACAGGCTTGGGTTACCACTGCATTATTTGGCTGCCCTCATCAGAAACATAACCTGTCTCCACAAGTTTAAGATAAAACAGGAGAGCCCTGATCATTTGACTCAAACAAAACCATCTTAAGTGCAACTGCTATCTTCCCTCCTGATACAGCACATGACTCCTTGTCAAGCCCAGCTGGAGACTGTGTCTAGAAGGATTATAGTTGAGGTTTCTGAAGCTGCCCTTTTCTCTTACACACATTCACTGTGATCATCTCGTTTTTATCGAAACAACGTGATAAAAGTTGCACAGAATCTGCAAATGGTAACTAGACATGGAGAATTTCTGCCAGGAGTAGTACTGTCCTGAGACACATCCTGAAAGGTAATAGCTTTGTGGGATTTGGCTGCCTGTTGATAATATTTCATGTAATTTTCCATAGCCAAGAAGAAACAGATCAATCCAAGGGATTTTTTGCAACCTTTTTTTCCCTCCCTGTATGTGAAAATACAAGGAAAAAAAATACATAATACAGTCCTCTAATAAAACTTTGTGGATCATTTTCATGCAGATGGCCACACATCTGTGAATATTAAAAATGAACTTTGGCACTTTTCCTCCTTATCGTAATATTACTATCACTTATTTCCTTCCCTATGAATATTTTATACCCCACCCATTCTATGACCCAACCCCAAATCAATCTACTCCGGGGAAGCCATGTATGCTTATCTAAACACTGCAGGCAAGTATAAAAGATTAAGACAAAGCTCCTACTAAAAAATGAGAATGTTAAAAAAATAATAAAACTAAAGTCTCTCTTTTAGCAACATGTGTTTGCTTTAAATATTATTCTCCTGGATTCACCATAAGCATTCGAGATTTCAAGAAAAGAAGCATTCCCTTTTGTAAAGTTTTATAAGCACAGAAACATATTTAGTATTTCAGAAACAGTTATAGATCACATACACACTAAGAAAGTTAAGCATATTACCTGTAAGATTCAAAGAAAGTAGGAGATTTAGTTTTTGTGAGGGTGATAATTGCTTCAAATGTTTGTCTAATTAAGCAATTAATGAATTGTTGATCATCTATTATATTGCCTGTGTTGGCAAGAATTATATACACACACAATGTATATAAACAAATATAACTGAAAAAGGAAATTATTTTAAATATGAAAATGTAAAAAATGGGACCAAAGGGTTAAAAACAAACATTCTAAAAGCGATGACCTAATTCACCTACAGCGTTTGATGTTTAAGATTCACGGGCGAAATACAGACTTCAGAGGAAGGTATTCCTTTGTGCAGTGAAGCTGAGAAGGGAAGATGGAGAATTCTGCTAAAGGTGCAGATAATTAGATTGTGCATCCTCTGTGGTCTTTCCAAACTTTTGGTTAAAAAAAAAAAAAAAAAGACTCCTCTAAACAATAACTAGGCAAATAACTATTGATTTGGCCTCTTTCTCTCAGTGTAGACTGAGTCTGGTGCTACTTTGACCTAAAAATAATAAATCAACTTTAATTAGTTCTGTGAACTGGAGTGTAGCATTGCCTATGATGAGTTGAAAGGCTCCATTTCTCCAAATCCCCACTCTGGTCCTTGAAACTGGAGTTTTGCAAAGCCTCATGTGCTCTCACCAGCTGTAGTCAGGAAGGGGCTATTTGGAGTTCATTGTGGAAATGAGACCAGAGCTGGAGTGGGAGCTTTTGGAGTTTTACACAATGTCAGCCCACCCTTTCCCTGTGGAATAGGAATTGTTGGCAAAGTAGACTTCCTCTCATAGTCAGAATAATCTCAGCTTTCTCCTTGGAAAACATACAGAAAGAAAAAGAACATTCTAACATGCAATCATGAGGAATGTTCCCTAGCATCCTGTTTAGAGGGATCAAAATCTGCATCTTGTATCGGCATTCTTGACTGCCCTCCATATGTCTGTCTGTACTAGGAATTAGATGATCCTTTTTATCTAGTGATATTTGAAAGACTGTGGTGTTCACTGCACTATATTAAGTAGCCAGTGAAATGCAAAGTTGAATGGAATGTTCCAGAGTTATCCAGTAAATTCATCCTAAGAAAATAAACAACCTGAATAATTCAAGTAAAAAAATTCCATTACCACTCTTTTTTCTCATTAACAAGTTTATCTTGGCTGCATTATCATAACATCTATTCTATAAGATCAGAATTTATCAAAATATAACTGTACTGAGTTATATTTTTGCAATGAGGAATAAAATTTAATAGTCTGTTTTCCTTTGTTGACAAGCTCATTTTGGAGTTATTTTAATGAATGACCTACACTTATATCCTCCTAATTTGCAAACCAAACAAGTTCAATCACCTCAAATTTGTGCCAAATAAGGTGAGAAATGGTGCTGAGAAAAATCTGAGGTTTCGAAAACCTTCAAAGACTTGCTAATGGCTCTTTCAGCAGGATTTGCCAATTATAGCTACTTTCATCCCTCTAATAAAAGCTACCATTCAATTGAGCAAGTCTAAATGGGAGGTTGATAAAATTTTCCTAGGATAATCATTTGATATTTGTATATCTTCAATTGTAGAATATGACAAGATTGTGGCATTGAGATGTATATATTATTGTTGAGTTTTGTATTCTGTGATGATAAATTCTACTGCACACAAATGAAACCAAATTGTGCATTTTGCACTAGTCCCATGGGAAGCTCATTCTTTACATAATGTAGGGGTGAGGACTGTAGCTTTCTTTAGGAATGGGAATATTGTGATGAAAAAAGGATCTGATCCCCTAAGCCCATGACTGAAAGCTATCTGGTTCAGACTGTAGTACATCACCCAGGGGTCAGGAGAGAAGAGATTTTTCTCTGCCTCATATCTGTAAGTATCTTGCTGTCTTCTCTAACAATATTTTTTTCACCATCTTGCCTAACGCTGTATAGCACTGGAAGATGATTCCAGGACATAGGCTATATAAGGGGAAACAGTTTGCACGCTAGAGAATGAAGGAATATTACATCGTATGTTTACATTACTCAGTTCTTCATCTTTTCCTTTCTCATACTCATCTTTCACTCAGCCGCAAGTATTATCTTTTGAAAAGCAATTCTATGCTCTGTTGCTTACAACCTTCCAAAGGCAACACATTGCTCGTGAGACAAGTAGAAATCCGCTGCAGGGCACACAAGCCCAACTATCATCCGATTGTTACTCATCTTCTCTACCTTTCACTTTATAACCTAGAAATACCAGATTACTGTAATTCTTCAATGCACATCGTGATGAATCATGCATGCTGTTTCCCCTTATGTTTCCACTGCCTGCAGTTTTACAAACCTTGACCTTGCTGACCCATACTTAAGACTCAGCTCTCAGCACCCATGAACCCTCCCTGAACTCCTCAGACTGAACAATGGGCCCTTCTTGTTGATCCCATAGCACCCTCTGCTGTCTTCCATTATAGAATTGATCATAGTGGGTTCTCTTCACCTTTCCTTCTTAGAGACTGTAAATTTCTCAAGGTCAAAGGCAAATGAGTTCTCCAACATTTTATTCCTCTCTTTGCTGCCCCCCATCTCCACCTTCCAAGATGGGAATGGGTGGACAGAAATAGAGAAAAGCAAACACAAAGATAACAGAAATATCTAGAGAGAGAACAGTAACACCAGGTGAATTCTAGCACAGAACAACTTGCTTATAATAAGACAAAGCCCATAACAGGAGATTGGGTATGTCTCTGTTGCTTGAAATCTAGAAGAATAAAATGGACAGGACACTCCGTAAATGTTCATGGGGTAGCTTCCTGGTGAAGGATAAATGTTCACTCTGCTTCCACATCATTCTCTGTTTTCTCCTCCAATTATTTTCTCACCTGGAATGCCTGTACCAACCCTCTAGGCCCATTCAGACCTAACTTTCTAAGCCTGGGTAAAATCCCATGGTCTCTATGAAGCCTTCTCTAATTACTCCAGGAAACATTATTTTTATTATTTCTGAAACTCTACAATACTTATTCTTATTCTCACCATTCATAAATATTTTAGGGCCTTCTTTTCTTCATCTTTAATCTCAAAAAATGTCTGATTAAACCTATTGATAATTGTATTGTGGCTAAAACCACTGAGACTCATATTTATTATTGACAGTAAATGGAATGAATGCTTAATTAAATGTTTTTCTCTTTTCTCTGATTTCCCTTTCAGTTAGAATATTCATAAATCTATTGAGAACAATGGATTAAATTTGAGTGTATTCTAGACTTCTTTTACCCATCCATGTGCTCTTATAAAAAACTGAAATTTCAAGTGTCTGAGGGTTGATAAAGGAACTGTTTATACACAGGGGAAAGTTTAGCTCCCCTAAAATAATTGAAAAATATTGTATGCTCAAATTTTCCACAAATCCTCTATGTAACCTTGGGAAAGTATATTTCCTCTTTGGATTTTAAATTGCTTCCTATGAAATGAAGCATGAGATGATTGGACATTTATATTTAGAAAGATTCCTCAATGTGTATAAACTTATAATTTCTTGGTTCAGTTGGTGTTAAAGAGTGGTATTACATTATTAAATTATTACATAAAGATTGTTGAATACGTATAGCAGATGAGTCCTAGACCACAACTCAAATGCACAAGAAGTATGTTTCTTTTTAAAAATCTCACTCCATTTTTACATTGTAAGGACATCCACACTGAATTTTATAATTTATTTTTAATTTAAATTTTTAAGATGTGCCTTACTTTTCATAGTACAGGTCTTCTCACTTCATTACTAATATTTTCTATAATTGTCTATAATTGAACAGCTTCTATTTTGTGCTTCATTCTATCTGTATGGCAGAAACTTAGTGAGTTTTGGGTTTCTCCCCTCTTTTTCCTGAGATGTACTCAAGTTCTGGGGTTTACAGAGTGTCAATGCAATGGGAACACAGTAGGGATCAAGTGCTCAATAACAGCTGTCCATAGTGGTATTCGCTGAGGTACCCTATATTGCTGCATCATTCTCCATAGGCTACGCCAAGTCATCCATCCCTGAATCTTGTCCATAAGCCCCTTGAAGCCTAAGACCTCTCTCCACATGTCAGAATGGAAACCAAAATGGAAACCAATCTGATATATATATATATATCTTACAATAATTAAATATAAAACAATATATGTAAAGTACCTAATTCTGTGCATGATGCAATATAAGAAACTCAATAAATGTTAAGCACTACTACTATTATTATTTTTTACTTCTTTGAGTAGGTAATTCAGTAACATTGTTCAAAAATCAAATATATATGTATACACACACATATAAAAATCAAAGTGAGAAGTATTCCCCTCATCCAGGTACCACTTTATCTAGTTTCCCTATTCACCCCCTAAAAGATAAACTTGATAGAGTTTTTTTAGGCAAAGATAATGAAATAAAGTTTATGATATCCATAAAATGGGGAGTTGAGGATATTTATTTTCATATATTCATAGACATTAATAAGACTATTATCAAAACCTTGCAAAATAGGTTGTCAAATATTTATGGAGCACTTTCACAGACACTCTTCTAAGTGCTTTCGAAGTATTAACTAAGTTATTTCTCATACAACACTATGAGGGAGATGCTATTGGTAGCCTCTTTTGACAGATAAGGAAACTGAGGCTCAGTGAGTAACACTTGGAGAGGTGAGATTTTAATTTTTAGCACTTCTACCCTAACACAACTATTATAATTTATATCTGTACCCATTAGCCTTTGCATATACATATATTTTAACATTCTCTTTAATTTTTTAATCTCTTCATCAATTGTCAAAAGTTGCCATTATTCTCAGAAACTTTGGATAGCCTAAGAAATAATTTATGAAGAATAGGTTTGAATAGGGGAGCACCTACAGAGTAATAATCAAATGTAAGTTTCCACTTAATCTTTGAAAACATTACTTATTTTTAAAAGCACTGACAGTTACATAAAATCAAGAATCCTAACCTCTAATAATAATGATGACTTATGTTGAAACAAAACACATCCAGTATCTCTCTGTATCCTCACAGCAATTCTATTAGGATAACTTTCTTATTACTACCTCTGTGACTTATTTTTCTCCTTTAATATATCTTTTGCAATGTCAATATGTCTTCCGAAAATGCAAAATTTATAATGGAATCCATGTTTTTAGAAAGTTTGAATATTTCCCAAATAATCTGTGAGTTTAATTTTTAAAAATATTTAAAATTTACTGACTCATAGATTCATATATTATGTAAATATGTATATATAAGCAATATATATATACTTCTTATACTATATATGACATAACCACCACAATGTCAAGTAAAGCATTCAATTTTCAACATACGCTTGTAGCCTTATCTTTTACTCTTTGATTTTACCCCCATCACCCAGATATTCAATTATACTGAATTATTTGCTGTCACCTCAATATGATATTTGCTTTCTGTGCCTTTGCTTATATTGATCCCTTCTTCACTGATGGAATACTATTCCTCCTTTAAGGCTCAACTCAAATATCACCTACTCAAGTTTCAAGACTTAAAAATGATGTCAACTTGGAAGTCTTCCAATCATAGCAATGTGCTTCCATAGCACTGTGCATGTGCAGCCTAGGCCACATTTTTTTATCGTATTTCTTTGCATGCCTATTAGAGTTATCATTGTGTCCTAACAGAGTACCCGGAATACAATAAGTGCATAATAAAGGATTATAAACTCCATGAATGCTGGTGAGATGACATAGCAGGGACTCTTACTTGTATTTACAAGATGAAGCATATTTCAAAAGTAAAAGTGGTTTGCTCAGGGCTACAAACTCCTTCAGGATATATTACACAGCTATATGAGCACGTGAGAAAGCTAGCTTCCCAATGTCCCTACCTTTCTCGTGATGCGTGATAGGAACTGAAGAACGACAAAGCTGGAGAAAAAAAAATTTAGGTATTTGCAAAGAGTACTAGGGCCAGTTTACAGGGACTGAATTATCGATATAAATACTTTAAATTTATTACTACACATGTCAGTGGGCTCTGAGAATTGCCCGTTATAGCTATTCTACATCTCTATTTTTTTTAAAGGGCCTTATATGTTTTACTTTTTTATTGAAGTATAGCTGATTTACAATGTCATGTTAGTTTCAGGTGTACAGAAAAGTAAGATAAATATATATAAAATATATATTTATATTATATATATTTATGTGGCTCTGTTCTTTTTCAGCTTCTTTTCCCTTATAGATTATTACAAAATATTGAGTAAGTTCTAGGTCCTTATTGGTTATATATTTTATATACAGCAGTCACATCTCTCTTTAAGCCTCCAACACCTTCACACCTCTCCTCACCCTCAAAAGCTGACCCTTCTTACTTCAATAAAAAATTAGAAGTAGCTACAACAGAGCCTTATTGCAAGGGAGGGTAGAAGGATGGATGGACAAACAGATATATGACAAGAGACCAAGGGTGATCTTATTTTGACATCTGGGGCTCCTTTGATTGCAAGGGCTTAACATCTTGACTTGACTAACTGACCTCTTGCTCCTTACTCTGTATCCCTCCCAGTTAACGCTCCCAAGAGAGAGGAGGTCTGAGATACGCTGCTGCCTTGGATCACCTCAACTAGTTCTCTGGATCAATGATTCTAAAAATAGAAAGAATAAATAATGATGGGAAAGAGACATAAAAATGAATTAAACTAGTCGGTAAAAGAAGATGGAGCATACCATTTTTTCTGTGATGGTGAGATAGACTTCCTGAGACAACTTTCATGTATCAGTCAGAGATTCTGTTGCCACATAATGAAAAGAAGAAACTTTTTGGTTTTTAGATTTCTTTAGGATAGTACAAACTCTTCCTTAGATTTTCTCTCTGTGGCTATAAGAAGTGATAAGGGCTATTGAAGCTTAGGTGACACTCTTTCCAAAAGTTAAGCTCACTTAGATATATAGCTTATACAGTACAGAACATACCTCATCAATTCTTTTTGCTTATACCACTCTCTGTTCCCTCATACTGTGAGTTTATGTGTATTCCCAACACCTAGTATATCACTAAACACATAGTAGATACTCAATAAATGCTTATTGAGTGAACATATACCTTGCTTGTGCTAAAAGTTTGGATGGAACTACAATTCAAAATGAAATAGAGGGCTTCCCTGGTGGCGCAGTGGTTAAGAATCCGCCTGCCAATGCAGGGGACACGGGTTCAAGCCCTGGTCCGGGAAGATCCCACATGCCGCGGAGCAACTAAGCCCGTGCGCCACAACTACTGAGCCTGCACTCTAGGGCCTGCGAGCCACAACTACTGAAGCCCGCGCGCCTAGAGCCCGTGCTCCGCGACAAGAAAAGCCACTGCAATGAGAAGCCCATGCACTGCAACGAAGAGTAGCCCCCGCTCACTGCAACTAGAGAAAGCCCGCACGCAGCAACAAAGACCCAACGCAGCCAAAAATAAATAAATAAATAAATAAAAATTAAAAAAAAAAATGAAATAGAATGTACCATATTTTAAGGAAAGGTAGCAGTTTGAAATAATTATAAGTTATGGATATGATTTGCATACTGCCCCATAGGACAAACACAACTTGGGACAGTGCTGGAAATCTGGTACTAAGGAAAGACCAGCAATTTTAAATTCATTTTTTAAAGTGAGAGAGTACGGAATATACAATTTCAGAAAAGACTCCTATGTTCTTGGTCTGATTCTATCACATTAAAAAAAAAAACTCAGGAAAAGCGCACATTTTAATAAGTCGCTTTCACTCTAGTGCCACCGCTAATAACTAGATTTAATTCTTAGCTGTAAGATTTGCTGTGTTGTTCATCAGAAATTTCTTCAGAAGAATGGATTATTTCTTGAGTGTGCTTCAACTTTAATAGGTTCAGAGTCATGCTCTGGATTACTTATAAAGTAAGAAGAATAGACAAACTGAGAGTTTCCTATATAGTTTTTTCCTCTTTGATTCTGGCTCATTTATAACTCTGGTGTAGTCTCAGGGTGACATTGCCAGATCTAAGCATCTTCAAGTAAAATGAAAATAGACTTCAATCAAGGTTAAAGCAGAAGGAAATGACTTTCCCGTAAGACTTTGTTTTTTTTTTTTTTTTTGGTGGATGCATGTTTTCCACTTCCCATGGGATTGGCAATACAGTGCATGATGTTTATCCTTAGCTTCTTATATCTCTGAGAATCTTATAAGGCTCTGCATAGAATTATATTTGTTGGTTTATTATGAAAAGAACATACTCGAAAAAAAAGGTTTATTTACCATCTACATCTGATCTTGAGTTGGTCAAACTAGGCCCTGCTATTTAGAGCAAGTTAAAATATTTAGCCTTGCTAAACACAGGGCTTATAATATTTTAACTGAAAGTTTAATGTTGCCTGACTTTGTTTAGATATCGCTCAAGGACTCAGTCAAGGCAAATACATAATTCTTTAGGTTTATATTATAAGACTTAGAGAAAAAGACATTTGCAATTATTTCTATGTTACAGGAAATTTAAATTTAGATTTCACTTCAACCTCCAATATGTAGGTCAATTCACCTTTTTGCAAGGCATTGTTCTCTCACCCAACAGGATTTTGCTCACCTAAGTACCTTCAGAAAAGATCAGGCTGATTCAGGGTGGTATGGCCGTAGCCTCACTTAGGTACCTTCAGAGAGCACAACAAAAGCAGGGTTAAGTGAGGAGTTCAGTGACTACTGGCTATGAGGACATTCCTAGGTCTCTGCCCTCACTGACCTGTTGATTCAGCTGGAGTAGGAAAAAATGTGGCGGCTGGCATAGGGACCATTGTTTCTGCTCTTATCATTATACTGAGACATTTTTGTGGTTTGCAAGAAATGTCAAACTCCTGATCTGGCAGAGTCTTGCCATTCTAGATTGATTTTGCGTCAGTAGTTTATTTGGCACAGAAAGAGTCATTTATAGGGATTCTACTTTTCCTACTCTTGACCATTATTCTTTAATTACTTATAGGAATCTGTCATAGTTGGTCCATAATTTTGTGTAGGCCATATTGCTTTGTTTCTCTTTTCTGTCCTCTATTCTTCCCAACTCTTTCATTCTCTGTGTGCATCCAAGGTTCCTCTCAGCACTCTCAGACACTTCATTCCTTTGTCCGTAGAAGAAAAGCAGGTTATGCCAGGGCGTGGATGGATGAGGGTATGAGGAAGTCAGAAGAGTTTTCATGCTAAATTGATAGAATCCAAACTGTAAGTCGGGGAGAATCTTCCCACAGTCATGACTCACTTTCTACATGTGCAAATATTTAAGGTGCAGGTGGTATTTTCAGAATTCACAACCAAATGCAGATCTCCCAAGTTTCCCACAGGCCGACTTCACTATGCTTAATGGATTAAGAATGCATGCTTGTCTAGTTAGTTAATTAGTTATATGCAAAACTAATACCTTTCTCACCAAAATTTAGGCAGTAAACATGTCTCAGAGGAAATAAGCATAAACTGATATCAGGCAGACCTGGGTAAAAATCCCAGCTCTGTCACTAACTAGATTTTTTTTAATATGAACAAGTTTAGTTTAGCACTTTAATATTCTGGACCTTATTTTTCTCTTCTATAAAATGGAAAATAATTCTGGCCTCTTAGATGTGAGAGAAATCTAGACGTGAACTCTATCAAAATATTGATAGAGCTGATCTTGCTGGTCAGGTTAAAAAGGCAGGCATCTCTTTTGCCACCTATGGTTCCATGTAAATCCTGAAACTTGATTGATGAAAACAACTTTCCAATTTAGAAGATCGTTCTTTGAAGATCACACCACCACTTAACAAGGTTGCTAAGAAGTACAAATAAGAACATAGACAAAGGATATTACAGTATACCTACACACAGTGGGCTTTTAGTTAATGCTAACCTTTCATCCTGATCATGTTAATTACTATCAATACAATAATGATAATAAGCTGTGATGCAAAATCCTCAGTCATAATCCAAATGTGATGAGGCTAGAGGTCAGACTGGAAACCTGGGAGTAGGACATTGGTCAAATCACCTTAGTCTGGAGTTTGGCCCTAGCACGTTGACTCAGTAGACAGGGTGCTGGTCACTACTAGAGGATGATTCTCAACCACCAAACTCATTAACAATAGATGTAACCATTTACAATGAGAAGTATACTTATCACATGCAAAGATCCTAGTATTCACAATTTAATTTGGCAGGAGAAATCAGGGTAAATTTAGGTTCATAAGCAAGTGAAATCAGAGCCAAGGTAGGAAGTCTCTGGCTGACCTTAAAAATGGGGGTTACCACACTTTGTTAAGCTGATGCATAGCTACTGTTGGAATTAACTTACTGTATGGATCGTAAGGACAAGATATTTACATAGGAGAGCTAGAACTTTCTAGCACCTAGTCACTGCTGGTGACACACTGACAATGGATCTATTTTTTAATGCCCTTTTCTTTCCTCCAGGTTGACCAATTCCCTTTCATTGTCACTTCATTCTTTCTTCCTTTCTTTTTATCCTTTTTTTTCCTTTTGCTTTATGTGTATTTCTTCCTTTAGTCTTTCTTTTTTTCTCTCCTTTTTTTTAGGCAGGATATAATACGTTTCAACAGTTTACAACTTATATATGTTAATAAAGTCATTCTTCTTTATTCCAGTGCCCCTCCTTGGCTACTCAAGATTTACATATTAACACTGAGATGTATTTGCATTTGACTGATCTCATCCAATGCACAGTGATTTTGGCTGATTCGTTTCTTACAGCTAAGATTAACTTTGTATTCTGGAGGTAATGTGCTTTAATCCCACCATGTATATTAGGAATGTTCTTCTGAACAAGTCAATTAAACCCACAATGCATGTGAAGTGTACCATCCCCGTAGAAATGAATGACTGACATATAATAATTTTCTGTGGAAAAACACTTCAGAATTGAACCTAAAGTGCTAGAAATCTAGGTCCTCTGTCCCTCCAAGTGCTCCTATCATCCTCAGCTTCCATGACCCAGCTGGCTGGTCATGGTGACTGTCAGGTCTGATTCCACATTGTGAAAAAAGAACAGGACCGCTAGTCTACAGGCTTCCAACCAGGATTGGTTTACCTGCTTCCCTTTTCATTGCCCTTCATGACTCACAGTCAGAATTTTTCTCTTTCCTTACCACTGTGGCCTAGCCTAGAGATTCCTATATAGAATGTTTTGATTTCTTCTGATGTTTTCTATTTGAGTAACAACAGCCTCTACCTCCATATAGTTGTCTTGGGAAAGGATTAAAATGATACAATACATGGAACTAATTTAACAGAGTGCCTGAAAACTATTAAGTGCTCAATAATCCTCTGCCTCTTTCATACACTAAACAGTAAATGTCATATAAGTGACATTTGTATTTCCAGCAATTAAAATCATGCCTAGAAGATAGTCAATGGTCAAAAATAGTGGTTTAGTGAATAAAGTAGGAGAGGGAATGAAGAATCAAAACACCCATTCACATGGCTTCTTTCTCCTTTTTAAAACTTAAGAGTCCCAGGGCCTTTTGTCCTTTTCCAACAAAAAATCCCAAAGAAGAAGACTGAACATAGCCTGGGAGAACAGAACCTAGCCCAACACCATTGGCTCTAGCACAAAAGGTTTTGTTTTTCTTTGTTTAAATCTTAAATTTTGATGGAATTTAATACAAAAATTTTGTTTTAAATTTTTGTTTTAAAATTTTGAATTTAATATAAAAATTTTGTTTTAAGAGGTTATTCCATAACCTCTTATTCTTATTCATAACCTCTGGCATCAAATCTTTACCACAGGAGTTTAGAACACTAATGACAGTGTTTCTCAGAAGTTGGTCTACAGACCACCTGCTTCAAAATCACCTGAATGCTTTTTAAAAAATCACTTTTGGGGGAACATTTCTCTGCTTTACTGAATCAGAATTTCTGTGGATGAAACCCCAAATCTCCAAATTATTTTTTGCACTTTAAGTTTGTGTGACACAGATTGAAAGACAACAAAACTGTGCATGGATACAAATAAAACTTTTTTTACCCAGGATTGAAAAAAAGCTTCATCTACTATTAAAGGAAAACAAGAGTCAGAGGAGTTCCTTGAGCATTTAATCACAGGGGCTATGTCTATAATACACTAGACCAGAGCTCGTCAGCAGTTAAAGCTATAAGAACAGATTTGTCCTGACAAGGACAAACGTCAAGGTCAAAGTCTAGTTGAGAAGAGGGTTTAGAGGAGCCCGACTAAAGTTTGGTCAAGGAGAGAGTCTTTGTCACTAGTCATGTGAGCCTGTTTAAATTTAAGTAATTTACATAAAATTTAATATCCAGTCTAGCAGGCACACTAATCATATTTCAGGGGCTCAAAGTCACACATGACCAGTGGCTATATTACTGGGTAGCACAACATTTCCATCAGCACTGAAAGTTCTATTTAACGGCACTGCTCTGGAGAAAAGAGTTTATCAGACCGAGGTAGGGTCAATGCTCTAAACAGCTATAAGGACATTCCCACCCCAAATTAACACAGCGTCAGAGGAGAGAAGAGGAATTGCAAAGAGAACTAATCTATGCCAGGAACTATGTCCTGGCTAGGTAGCTCCTTCCAGAAACAGCTATTGCAAGGAAGGAGAAGCACAAAACCTTGGTGGACAGCCAGTCTTTTCTGCCACAGACATCTACAAATCTTCAGAAAAAAGACTGCTGAATTTACAAATGTACTGAATTTGAAAGTCAAAAAAAGTGCTGGGTTTCTCACTGTATTGGGAATGGTATGTGGAAAGCAAGAAGTTCAGCTGGAATTAGAACTTGAAAGGCAAAGAGGTTCATGGAATTAACTCCACCTGCCACAGACCTGGGAGGCATTTGGAATCCAGGTCTTTCCAAGTCTCAGTATCATGGAATTGGGCTCCTCTAGCAACCTCACCTAGACAGGTATATAGACTGTTAAAATTCATCAGAATAAATACTGTGTGTGTAAACTGGCCTTGATAAAAATTTAAACAAAAATGTACATATGTTATATTTAATCCTCAAACTCATCCTATGGGAAAACCACAGGTCATCATGTTTAAGAAACTTGCCACATTATGCTATGTATGGGACTTATAGTAACTTACATTTTTTAAATGGTAATTTTATATTGTATCTACTCTCCTTCCTATGGGACATGAGCACAGATACTTCCAGGTAAGTGCTGTGGTGGAAAAATAAGCAAACTATAGATCATGTATGCAGAGTAGTGGTATCTAGACTCTGACCCAGGAAAGAAGATACTGTATCAGCACAACTGTGGTTTATTTGTAAGAACAATGACCTAGCAGGCATGTGGAATCCAGGTCTTTTGAAGTCTCAAAGCATCAACCATCTTAGTTTGTAAGACATCAGCATGATCAATATTTCTATTATTCAGCCTTCAACTGGGTCCTCAGTTACATCCATCTGAGACAAGGAAAGTACTAAAGCCAAAGCTAAATTACAGGCACCACTATGGAGAGTCACAGCCCCTTATTTGAGGATGAAACAAAATATCAGAGAGCCATCTGAGGGTAATTCAGACTTCCAAAATTATCAGGCGATAAACTGAAAAGTGTAGATACTGTTCTCTATCATCTGTCAACAAGAACCACTTTCCTTTCTATTTTTCCATGTCTCCAATTTTCAAGGATTAGTTTAAGATTACAGCAGACAGTGAGTTTTAATTAAAAATAGACTGAATAGATTAGTGGACTGGAAAATGGAGCAGAGTACTGATGTTTAATAAACTCAATTATTCCTGATATTTTCTTATAATTCTAGGCCTTTATACTGCTCTATGGCTAAGCCCTATTTTTATTACCTTGTACTCTTAATGTAATAAAGTATAATTATAAATATATTTCATGAACCCCTCCTATAATTAAATCCACTTAAAAGATTTTTTTAGAAGTCTTTATTAAACAAAAATGTTATTATATATATTTAAAACTTGATCACACACTGATATTAACAGAACTCAATAATATTACAGAAGCTTTACTATCTACTTAAGGAAAGATAGTGCTTCAAGGAGGAATTAAAGTCACCAATTTAGATTATTTCAGAGTGGCAGTAGGAGAGGAGACTGCTTATAAAAGAAGCGTTGATGCTTAGGAAAGAAAGAAAAGATCACACAGGGTTTTCCCAAAAGGGAGCCATTTTGTGAAGATGAGAAAAAAGAGCCTAGCTGCATTAAGAGACAAGATTCAGGAGTTTACTCAATGATTAAACATGTAATCATAACCATGTTATGAACATGGTATTTGAATATGGGAGTTCTATTAGCTAAAAAAAAAAATGGATATTTGAAAAGCAGATAAAGTTGAAACTGTTATCAAAAATCAAGTTAGACATATGCAATTTATTATTTGTTATTCTCTTCTTTCCCTTTTCTATCATGTATTCTTCCCTTTATTTTCCCTGTATAAATTAACCAAATCACCAATTATTTATCGAACGCTTTTCCTGGAAGAGGTATTTTGCTAGGAACTGTGATATCCTTGCCATCAAAGAGCTCATAACATTTTTGGGGTTGAGAGGCAAGATGAAATAAACATGTTAAAAAGTGAGTGGCTAGACAAGATTTAAGAAGTTCAAAACAGTAAGTGAAATGTCACGAGGCAGCTCCAGTTTCACTGCCTGAGGAATTTTTTTACATGTTGATACCTAGCAATGCAGAGCAGTTCAGAGGTGCCAGAGATCACTTCAACCTTGGATGATTACAGAGGAATTTACTTAATTTTCATTTTAATTTATTTGTATTCAAGAGTAATATAGATACAGAAAGGTGCACAGATCTTAAGTACGCAGTTCTATGAGTTTTGACAGTTGCACGTACCCACGAAACCATAAGCAAACTAGACATCGAATATTTCCATCACCCCAGAAAGATCTCTGCCGGCCCTTTCTAGCCAATCCTGACTCTCCCATCCTGCCTCCAGAGGCAGCTATTTTCTGATTTCTGGCTGGTGGTCAGCTGGGAGCCCCTTTTGGCTTAAACAACACCCACTTTTCTTATCATTTGACATCCCCGCCCCCATCTTCAAGCCCACAAAGGTGCATCAAATCCTTCCTGTGCTTTGAATCTGATTTTCCCTGGCCTTCCTCTTCTGACACCAACTGGAGAAAATCCTCTGCTTTTAAAGTCTCACATGACAATCTCCCCTGCTTAAGGTCAAGTCTGTCATTTAAGGTAACATAATCATGAGATAGTATCACAATCACAGGTTCTGGGAATGATGGGATGTGAAATTTGGGGGGACCTTCCTAGAAATACTGCCTACTACATTCACTGAAACTGTCTTGTCAATGTATGTATTTAATTGATTGGAAAGTGGCCAGAGGAGTCAGCAGGAGGCAGCAGAGGTTGACAGTGCAGGCCAGAAAGCGGCCACCCTGCTCTGGACACGACTGAACTCCAGACCAAAAAGGAACCCAGGAAATGCTGAATGTGTTTGTCCATGTCTAAAGTCATAGTCAGAAGGATTTACAATTCTACTGCAGACTTGTGGAATATTGAATTATAAAGTGAGAAGAGCAGAGAAAACCAGCCAGAAGAGGAAGGAAAATACCTGCAGTTAGAACAAACAAGTTTTACAGGAAATGAAGTGTGATCTGTGTGAATGAAGTACAATGTCTGGCTAAGCAATAAACCACACTTACATAATCATATTACGGAGATACTGAGTACTGATTTAACCAAATTATGGTCTATATTTACTGAAAAAAATGGAGGAAGGGGAAAAGGCATGGGTGATATAAGACTGCTAAACTCTAACCTTCCATAATACAAATAGAAATATGTAAATAAAGAAATATGTGTAACTTAGAAATATGAACATAAATTACAGAAAAAATTAAAAGAATTTGAGCAGGTAGGAAAGGTAGGAAAGAGGGCTTTTCCTTTTCATTATAAAAGTTGTAGTATTTGAATCTTGAAGCTACATAGACTGAAAAATACAAATAATTTAAAAAGAAGATAATATATATGCAAATATTTTGTTTTAATAGCCAAATATATATAACTTAAAACCTAAACAGTTTTTGTACTCTAAGATTTTGAAGAATTGCATTAGTTTTGGCAATTGTCATATTTTGTGTTGTTATTAGTGATTAAAATACTTTAAAATCACCTCAACAGAATCACCTCTTTTGGCTTATTTCTTGTCTCTGCAATCATGTCAGCTTGCAGGGGGCTGGGTAAAGGAGGAGATGAACCTAAATCTGCACTGAAATTGTGGAAAAAGCAGGCTATAAAGGTGCCCAGTCATGTGGGATTATTGCCAAACCTTCAGAACAAAGGAAGAAGCCTTTTCAGGCTAAAGTGGGCTGCTTCAGGAGTTATACTCACCTTGAGCACTAAATTCTAGACTTTAACCATCCTCTGAGTCAGGTTCTACATACAACAATAAGTACAGAGGCTTTTTAACTTGGGATTTCATGAAGGCAACACAAGAATTTGTCTAGAGTGAGTAAATCCCCTCTCTGAAGAGAACTACACGTGTGGCCACTTACGTCTGTATACATGCAATGAGCGAGATTCCGGTCAGTGTGGGATGTACCAGACTCCAGTTTCACCTCGTCTAGTAACTGATGGCAGCTCTCAACACTTTTCTGATGAGAGGGTAATTTTTCTCTTGTCTGAATCCTCTTTGTTGTGTCCTATGGCCTTCTCATACGTGTTTTGGGTCTGGGTTGGTACGACTGCAACTTGCTCCACAGCCCCTATACTGATCAAAGTCGGTCTCTAACCAGAGTTCACCACCCCTGGTGATGAATATCTCCTGCAATGGATTCCCACCTCTCTAATCTTAGCACCCTATGCAACCTTTTCAAAATTCTGTTTATTCTTTGGAATCGTTTTGTTGCAGGAGTGTGCATTTCTTACGTATCACCATTAAGCATGTAATACACATAGCCCATGCTTAGGAAACTTCATGCTACCAGTAATGCAATTCTATGCTTCGTGCTAGAAGAGATTACATGGTAATGGCCTAAGTCACTTTCCTTATAATTAGATATAACTAATTTCAATAATGTATATATATATTTAGTTAATTTAACAAATATACTCTGAGAAGCTATTTTAGATTAGGCTCTGTAATGATGATAAAGATGCAATGTCTGACCTCAAGAAGCACAGAGGTGACAGGAGAAAGAAGCGGTTTCAATCCAGCTTCTCATGCCAAATGAGCTCAGGCAGCACCTAAGAGACACGTTGAACCCAGATGTAAGAGGGCATGGGAGACGGCTTTCTGAAGAGGTCAAAGAATGATTATCATTTCAAGCAGTAAGAGTTCCTTGATTTAGGGGAAAAACAAATCCAATTTATTTCTCTCCCGCTTCTTACCCTCTCACCTAAGTCCCACTGAACTCTCCACTCACAAACTTCAGCATCTTCCTTCTTGGCCCGACATCTTATTTGCACCTCGATTCTCAGTGGGGTTGTGAAGACATTGTTCACTACAGGGAACACCCACATTCTCAGTCCTGAGCCAACTGTTAAGGAGACTGAACTGTGTGTAACGATTCCTATTACGGAATCCAGCATTCATTGGCCATTCCAAAGCATCATTAAAAACAAAACAAAAATTTGCTCCAATGTCTTATACCTTAGTGTGCAACACTACAGACTTTCTTTCTTATGTTTGCTCTGCTGCTCTCAGTAGGATGGAAGTGACACAACTGTCACAGAAAAAAAAAAAAATCTCATTTTCATTTACTACCTTTCTTTAGCCCCTATAAGTAAAGAATGGCATCTTTAAGATTTTCATCACAAAACCTCTTGGTCCGCAAGAGAAAATCAAACTTTAGATATTATTTCATAGTTTAGAGGGACCCAGAAACAGCAAACATTTACTCCACAAACTTTAAAATACCAGAAATGCCATTGGAGCAGTACATGTGTGTGAATGCTTATTTCCTCAAGGCTGAATATTCTGCCAAGCGGTGCCTGTCAAAAGAATTTGGAGCAGCTCACTGCAAGATGAAAAACAGACCTTACCTACCCTGCTCCAACCCAGCACAGGAAGTAGGAGGAAACTTGTATAAAATGAGTCAAAAATTCAGGGAGAGGAAAAGGAGAAAGCTAATCGCCTTACCTAAACTCTGCTGTTAAGTGTAATGTTGCTAGGATAGTCCTACCTAAAGAAATGAGTTCTCATTTATAAGATGTAATTTAAAAAATCATCTCCACACACCTGCCATGTCACTTCATACGCAAAGGAATACAGATGACTTAAACCGGAAGGAGCAAAATCTCGAAGGTTTTCGCTTGGTATGCATCAAAGATCTTAAATTTATTCTTAGTCTTCTGGAAGCTAAGAGGAGCTCCCTTTGAAATGCATACGTACCTACCAAGGTGACTTGGGTGCAACTGGATCACAGCTCAGTGGTAATGTCAGGAGGCAAGGAAGGGCAATGAGTGCAGTGGCCCAGGGCAGATGAAAAGGGCAATGGTAAATCTTGGGAGATGAGAGAAAAAGCAAAGAGGAGAAGCATGGGCACAGCTTCTTTTTGAAGATTCTGAGGCTGACTTTGGCGGAGGACAAAACTAAACCAGGATGCTTATGCAGTAGAAAGGGAATACGTCCACGGCCAGGGAAAGAAGAATCTGCGATGAGAGATGCCAGATGACAATAGACATACATATATAAGTAATGAATGATTTCATTTATAGAAAGTTCTAGAACAGGTGAAGCTAATATAAGGTGGGATTAGAAAACTCTAGAGCTATTCTAATATGGAATATAAATGGAGACGCTAAGAACCTACGAGTAGGCTAACTGTAATATTTTCTAACACAGAAGAAGTACTGAAGCCATAACAGAAAGAACATTTCTTTTGCAACTTTATCTAAGATGAATTGGTCATGCACAATTATTAGAATATTTTGCTAAGTATAGGTACCCTCTAATGATGAGATATAGGTAAGGTCTATGGGTGTCTCACCCAAAATCCCATAAGAGATCTAAGTTCTGTTATTCTACTTTAAAGTCATTTATGAACAATAGTCACAGTCACAAAATGGTTCTACCACCTGTTCTGTCAGCTCGATGAGGTCTCAGTTTTCTCTTATTTAGAGGGCCTCTGAACACATTTTATAAGACGCTCCATTTGCGGTGACTGTGACAATATTTGAGCGCCAGGATTCTGCTGTTCTTATACATGGATTCAAATAAGAATGTTCTGACTCAGTGGCACCAGATTCCAGGGGTGCTAGTGAGAATTATTTCCTGATAGTTCTAAGGAGTAGATGAGATTGGAGGTCCCTACCACTGTATCTTGACAGGACTCTGAATTCTTAGGTAGGTTCTTTTCCCAGTGTTCCATAAAATGCCTCTCTCACTGCTTCCCCCCATTAGCCACTTTTAAAGGAATGCTTCCTCTGAACCTATCACAACTATATTGCATAGCCCTTTTCAATGATCTACCAGCATGTGTCTTTCCTTAGTTGTGCTTATTATTGCTAAAATTTTGCGCTTATTGTATGACTTTTTTATTAATATCTCCCGTCCCCAATAAACTCTAATCTTCTGGGAGCAGGGAAGTGCCTATTTTTGCTAATTAGTATATTTCAGAGTGCTCAGCACATTTATTTTTGTTTGTTATGTTTATTATTATTATTTCATTATATTTAATTTGTTTCATTTAATTTGTTTAAGAAATATAAATAAATGAATATATGAAATACATGAATAAATAAAAAATAATGAATGAACAAATGAGTGAGCGAGTGAATGAATGACTGATCTCAAGTCACATGGTCCCAAGGAGATTAAAAGTCTCTATCTCCTGCCTGAGGGAAGGGATGAGGCAGCCCTTGGGTTCCCGGCACACAAGTCACAACAGAGAAACCAGGCCACCAGAGAGTAGGTTTATGAAGAAGTAGCACTGATGATGGCATCCAAGCTGATAAGGGCAACTGGCAGGAATGCCAATGCACAGCACCACCACCAGAGGGCTGTCTGTATCTGGGAGAGAAAATGCCTGACATCTGACATGTTGGTCAAGTGGAAGAGGTGTTTCCCTCAGCTGGTGAGTTCCCAAGGTGCTAAAATTCCAAGAATTACTTAGTAGAGACTCAGCCAAAGACACATACTTTGCCTCATCACTATATTGTGCTATATGCACAGTTACTTACTATATCCATTTCATTTATTGAGTTGCACTTCAAAGCAGGAATTTCCAAATTCCATGGTCAACATCTACAACAAACTTAGGTGACAAGGAATCACCACAGACACCAAAATATAAACAGAAGGGGACAAACCACCAAAAGACATAAGACAGAGTATCAGTGACCGTGCAAAAGGAAGCAAACAGAAGGCAAGGAACTTTTAACAGGCCTGAGAGTCAGAGAAATGTCAAAACACCATCCAGTACTAATGGAATCTCATGGGCCATTCTGAGAAGATCAGAGAGAGAGGATACTAAGGCTCTAATTTGAAGGTTAGAGCGAGGGGGCTTTGAGAAGTTCTGACAGGTAGTCTGAGTCTGGACCTGATAGAGTCCTAAAACCAATAAACTGTCATACTCCACCAGGATAATGCCCCTTACTCTGAAAAACTGCCAGGAACAAAATTCAAAGTAAGTGCTACAGGGATTATAATGGCAAAAAGGGAAAATAAAATCCAAATAGGGTAGTAGAAAAGGAAGATTTCAGAAAAGAGAAGGTTGTCTATTTTATCACTCTGTGGATAGGAACTCTAGAACTGCTATGTTGATCATGTAATTTGAACTTGGGCTGGCTCAAGTTGTAATGTGCTATATTTGTAAAATAAAAGTTTGCTTTAATGACAGTATGGAAAAAAGCAATATAAAATATTTAATTAATTTTATATTTGATTTATATTGAATTGTCATATTAACAAGTTTTATATTGATAATATGTTGCTTTTAATAATTTTATTTTGATGTTATCTCACATAATAAATTCTTTTAATATTTAATTAATTTTATATAATGTTCACATGCTAATATTATAGATATACTGGGTAAGGTTAAAATCATCAAAATTAATTTCACCTATTTCTTTTCACTTTTTTTAATATGGGTTACTTGAACATATCTAATTATGTATGTGCTTCATTCTAACAGAAGCACAAGAAAACAAACAAATGAGAGAGAGATGGAGTGAAAGCCCATAGAATTCAAGTAATATGAGAGACATTGATCAATAACAATGTATGGACCGTGTTTGGGTCACGATACGAATAAAGATCATTTAAAAGCAACGTGGAAATGTAAACTCTGATTAAATTTTTGACATTAAGGGAGATTGATCACTATTGTGGTGATGACTGTAGAAAGAATTCTTATGTTCTAGACATATATATGGAAATATTTGTAGATGAAATGATTTATCAAGAGAAGGTTGAGAGAAGGAGATGGAAGTTTAGAAGAAACCAGACTGGCCATGAGATGACCATGTTGAAGGAGTGGTAAGTACAGAGGGTTTCACTCTACTCTTCTAATTTGAACGATATTTGAAATTTTTCATAATAACAAGGTAAAAACCAAAGGACAAGAAACAAATCTATTTCTATCATGGATTAAAAAACACTTATCAGAAATAAAGGTGGCTCTAGATGGTGCAAAATAAAGAAAAAGTCTCCTTTTCTGTAACATTAGTACTAAGATGAGAATTGCAGGAGGCTTCACTGTAGCTGGTCAGTTTTTCCACTTACGAATATTCCAAATCTTTATAAACCATCTGGAGAGTAAGGGTTTGGCTAAATTTCCATTCCGTTATAATAATGAGACATTTATTGAGAAAGAATGTCAGAAAAAACAACTTTCAACGTGGCTATAGCACATACCAAAAACTGAAACACTTAAAGCCATCTTCATCCCAACTTACAAAAAACAAACTCATAAAATAATGTATCAACAATGTCCAATTATTCTAATCACACAGCACAGTGTAAAACCAAAATTATTGCTCTGACTACATCCTGTTTATAAGGTTACACTATAATATTGCCAACTATGTACTTTTTAGTAATTAGATAAACTAAGAAGGAATATTAGCAATAATAAATCATTTTTAATATTCAGCAATAAATATAGAAGGAAACAGAAATAAAACAATCTAGGAAACGGTATTTTGAAAATAGAGGTATTTTATGAAAGACTCTAATAAACAGTGAATTTCAAAGTTTTTGCCCTTTCTAGTTTGCTCTCAGTCTTTCTGGGTTTCATTTTTGTCTACAAGTCTATATAAATTTCACATAATTTCTAATATAGATGCTCTTGGTGTTATAAACTTTGGGTCAAATAGCCTAATCTGCTCTGGTCTGTCTTTGTATTACACCTACCTCCGTTCTAAAAACAGACTCGGGCCACCAGATAATCAGGAACAGTAAAGAAGAATAGGAGAGACATGGACGTAAAAGTAATATTTTAGGGCCCATTTGGTCAGACGATATGCTGCCATGTTCCTCATGTAATGTTATATACATCAGTCTCATTTTAACAACCCTGTAAAGCATATAAATATTTGTGTTTTATTGGCAAGGAAGTTGTAGAATAATGTTCTCTTGGTATTTCAATTAAACTTAACAAACCTTTCTTGAGTGCTTACTATTTGTGGGCATTGCTGACATGCTAAAGATTCAGAGAATACGATATTATACCTGCCCTCAATTTGCTCATGGTTTGCTAGGGAAGACAAACCAAAGAGGAAGGATTAGAAAATATCACACAGTAAGTCTTAGGGAAGCACAGATGCTTTCTAGCCCTTTCTGGGACCAGGAAGTCTTCTGAGATAAGGTGAGATGTCCAGCTGGACTACAGAGAAGCAGGCATGGGGTCTCCTGACAGAGAAGGGGCAATGACCCGACTAAGCAAAAAGAACAGTGTCTCTTTCCCTGTAAGGAAAAAAATGGATGGAAATAAACTACAACAGTCAGGGCAAGGACCCTAGGGGAAGAGTGGAAAAGAGAGAGAGAATATAAAACAAGAAAATATAGATGAAGAAATAAAGATAGAGAAAGCTCAGAAAAGAGAATCCCTTAGGCTCATCTCCTGTGTATTTGGTACAGCCTGATTTTTGAATCAAAGGGAAAACTTTAAAAAACTCGTATGCACCAACCCCTGGCTTCCTGTAGTGTGCTTGATCACTGAATAATAAGCTGTTTTTATAATAAGCAATATTTCTCCATCCTTCCAAACATTATGGCCATAGCCAGGGTGTTATGTAATCAGGAAAGAGATGAAAGAACTGCTTCCTCGGTGTTGAATTCCCCCATGGTGTACAATGTTCTCCTGTGCATTCTCTACATGCATGGAGGACAGACGCCTTCCTTGTTCTCACTGCAAGTGTTTCATGGCATCTATATGCATTTCCATATTACAAGCTCCACATCAAGTGAATAAAACAGTCCCCTATTGGCTGACAGTTGTTTCTACCAATCTATTGGTCTTAAGTACCTTCTGCAAAATGCTAGAGGAATGATGCAGTAGTGAAAAGAATGATTTCAATATTAGAGCAAGTGCAGTTGTCACTGCCAACTTGACTCGATTTAATAAAAATGGAAAGAAAAGCTGTTGGCTGAGAGGCCAGGTGAGAACATTTCAGAGAAGGCTGAGCCACGCCGGAGCTTCCCGTGAGTAAGATGGGCACAGAGAACAGTTCTGCTGGGACCCACATGTGCAGCTCTAGCTCTTGGAAAGCCACGCATTCTTTTGTTAAGAGCCAATGGAAAAAGAGCAAAGCAAGTTTGACAGCATGCATGTTCCTATTCTCTCTTAAAAAACATACTGGGTTTCACAGACTTAGCTCCATCGTTTGGAGTTAGAGTCTGGGACGCTGTAATTTTTAAGCCAAGGCACAGAGGATCATCAAGTGAAATATGCATTTCCACGTAATGAGATATTAATGAAGGAGAATCAGCACAGTTAATGTCCCTGAGTTCTAAGACACAATGTTGTTCTGTGAGTTTGTTTACAACTGGGTTACCAAGTGTTAATCAACAACATGTTAGCATCCTGTAAGGAGCAGAGATTCAGTGAAAGTGATAGCAAAGTTGTTTGATTTCTTTCCTCTTCTCAGACAAGAAGGTAGTGGACAAACGGGAGCCCTGACCAAGCACAGCGTCCCTGAGACCAACGGGAATGGGACTGTTGCCTGCCAGTGTCAGGGTGTGGTGTCAGATCGTGAGTTCCCAGACTTGTCATTCTCTCAGGGTGTGTTGGTCAGAGTCAGGAAAACAGTCTGCATTCCAGTTAAGGGCGGATGGTGGTAGTGGTTGAGGGGTATGAGGATAACAAGCCAAACATAACAGAAAACCAAGACAGCTAACAGAGATGAAAGTCTGAAGCCAACAGTGGTTAACAGGCTTTGGAGACATTTCTGAGATGAAGAACAAATGTCTAATTGCGTGTAGTTTTGATGGTTATGGATGCACTGAGAGCTTATGCCTACAAAGAGAAAAACAAATTCAGCTGACCATGATTTAAACTAACATTCTCACATGACAAGAATTCTGGAAGTCGGCAGAATTCTGGTTTTGGTTGAGCTGCTCAGACATGGAGGATGTCCAGGTCCCCGTCTTGAATTCTTGTCTTGACATTCTTCTCATGGTTGCAGACTGCTGAAGCAGCAACGGTCACAAAGTCGGACAATGAGATAGTCCACAGCAGAGCATTTATCCACACACCACTCCCTCAAGTTAAGAAAGAATAAAACCTTTCTCAGAAATGTACAACTCATCTACAACCCCAGGTTCTAGGGTGAACAACTCAATCTTGTTTGCCTGGGACTTTCTTAGTTTTGGCAGTGAAAGTACCACATCTGAGGAACCTTCTCAGTCCTGGGCAATCAAGGATGGTTGGTCACCGTATTACAGTCACATGGCCATCTTGGATTAGTTTTCTTGAGATGAAGCACGCTCTACCCTATACCTGAACTGGTGTCTCTTAACTACAAAGAGGGAAGGATGGGCTTTCGTTATGACAGATTCTCTCTACCTTGGTTGTGCCTTAGAGTAATTTGGGGAACTTTTAAAAAGTGCCCATGTCTGAGCCCTACTCATTGTGATTATAACAATCGGGGTATTTCTTGAGCATTAATACATCTAAAAAACTACCCAGGTGATTCTAATGTGCAGCCATCGCTGAGGAGTATACTACTAGAGAAGTCAAATAATGGGATCAACCATTGAACACCTAATAAAACAACCATGGAACACAGAATATAGTTTAACATGATTGGCAACATAATGAATCTTCAAATCAACGTGGTGCTTTACTTTTCTAAAAATTTTTATAATCTGTTTTTCACTGACACTCAAAGGTAAGCAAGGTAGATGTTATTTCCATTTACATATTAGAAAGCGGAAGTTCAAAGATGTTGTTACTCGCCCTTGAGAGATCTCCCTCTGCTATATCGCATTTAATGTGATTGCCAAATTTCCATTTTTCAGGGCAAGTACACTAAATACTGAGGTACATGCTTGAAAACACTCTGATGTATATAATAATCATTCACAACCTTTTACGTAACTATCATGTCTATATTGATGGTAGAACAGATTTAACTCAGTGTGTCCTAACCAAAATTATTTTTGCACAAGCAAACCCTAAAATATTCTATCATGAGTTGTGGGAATGAGGTAAAAGAGAAAAGGGTAGAAAAAAATGAGAATCGAACTAAAGTGTTGTTATTCTACATTGGTGAGGGAAGGGATGAATGGAGAGGAAGGAAGCTGTTATGTGCATTATAAGTTTGCCACTTCCTCTCTGAGTTGATTGCTGAGCTGTCACTCGGACTGGTAGACCGACTACAGAGTCCTTTCCATTTATAACAAGTAGGTAATTTCTTTGCTTACTTTGCTTTTCCCTCCTCACCTACCCCTCTCCCAAGTGCTCCTTGGATTTCTCTATTAGCATCACTACCGCTCCTGGCTGGGGCTGAGTGAAAAGTTGCCCTTGAACATGAGAGTGTGGGGTGTTGGAAGTGAGAAATGTAATCTGTGATGTTAAGAACAAATGTGTACATTCTCTGGTAGGATCCTGGTCTCCAGTCTCTCTCTCATCTTTAATCTTCCGGGCAGAAGGAATATGTTAATCCTTATAGAAAGAGCCAAAGGGAATTACATGAGTCTGGGTTTCACATGGAGAATTGGACTAGATGTGGTGAAAGTGTGGCCACCATAGTCTGTGAAGTAGGAGTAAGTGACAGACATTTATTCAGAACTCAAAGAGAGCAACATAGCCAGGGAGAGAATCCATATAGTGGTTTGGCAAAAGGCTGTAGCTGTAAAAGTGTTCCAAGCACCAGATCTGGGAAGTGAGGCTAGACCACAAATGGAAATATCAGCTACAATTTGGGATGTAGAGTGTGTGACGGACCAGTGGTTAACAATAATGATACAACAAACTTTTACCAAGGACGATGTGCCAGGCACTAAGTTAAAAACCTCAAATAAATGATTTCACTCAATTCTTACAATATCCTCATGAAATTGATTTATGTTCCATATAACAGATGGCAAACTGAGACTCGGTGAAGTCGAGTGAGCTGCCCGGTATCACATGACCAGTAAGTGGTAAATCAAGGATACACATTCAGGCCGTTGATTCCGTAACATTACAGAGGCCAAAGGGCATTTCAGGAACTTGTGGTGGTTCCTTCTCCCCTTTCTCCTCACCTGACCTTCCCCCCAAACTCAGGTCTGCTCCCTCATTCTTTTGAGTTCCAGGAAGGAGCCAGGCATCATGCAGGCATCAAGCGTGGTCGGCCACGCTTCAGTATGGGAGTTGGTAATGACCAGACAGGAGAGCTGATGTCTCTCTGAAGATATCCCTGCTCCACCTTCTCACTCTCTGCTAGGTAACAGACATCTGTGGCAGGGTAGAAGAGACGAGCCTAAAGGTGAAAGGGTAACTTGGCCCCCACCAACCTCTCCAAGAAGGTCTGAGTTTCTGATCTCTCTCAGGGGTTAGTAATGGCTTTTGTGCTGCCTGGGCTAGATACCTGGTGTCCAACCTTATCAAGGCTCTTTGGTGAGAAGAGAACTTAGCTGTGTAGTCCTCGGAGGAAAGAGAAGGAGACTGGGTTGAAAGAGGGAGTCACCCAGATGTAGCGGCGGCTCCTGGGACTGGAAGAAAGGCATGTAGTGATGGGCTCTATAAAGGGCTGTGGCCTATGTGGAGGTTCCCAAGGAGACAGCAGGACTTCTGATGGGAGAGCTGATGTGTTTCCAGAGCGGAGGGCTGCTAAACATCCAGCACCACAGCCTTGAGAGTTTCAGCCAGTGATGCTGGGACCACATTGGCAGAGAGGCTGTGGCATTACCTGCCTGTGAATGGACCATGTCTTGTACAGTGAGCCTCTTAGTGGCAACCCTGAAGGACCAAAGACCAGAGGCTGTTTCCTAAGCTGTGTTTTTTTCCTCTGAGAATGTACAGTACACTCGAGGGAAAAGAGGCTCCAGCGATAAATTAGGTGTCATCCCATCCTTGTAAATGGGGGCTTAGAGTCAGATATAATTTAATTTATAAAAATTAAACATAATTTTACTTGCACCTGACATTTTTGAAACAAATTCCGGCTTTAACATTGATTATTCTATTTTATATTTGCAAATGTTTTAAGTATTTATTGTAGTTAAATCCTCTTGTACAGAAGGGGAAACTGAGACCGGTGAGGTTAATGTCTATGTTTAGTGCACTAGCATAGAGGAAAGAACCACAAACAGGATCTACATGTACTGTGAGGTATCATTTGGTTGTAGTAACAAAAAATACAATTCAACACTGACCTGGGGATGTGCACCGGAACCGACCTTGGACCTGGGCAGATGTTGGATGGGGCCCCCGGGTCACTTGCCAGAAGCCTGAGTCACTGCCTGGGGTATTTCGCCTCCTGGAAGGCTCTAGATTTTCGGCTCTAGCATGTGCAGCTGACTCCCCCATTCCGGCCTTGGGTGGTACCACCCAAGCACAGCCTTTGGACCAGAGCCCATCCCTGCATCTGTCTGGGAGTCACGGAAACACTGTGACCCTCAGGTAGGGGTGAGGGTTAGAGGGGAATTGGGGTTTGCTTGATAGGTGGCATGAACCAGACTCCTGATGGACAGGCGACCTCTGGCACCTGGGACAACCAAGTTTTCTCATCTCAGGACTCCTCTGCTGCTTGGTAGAACTCGCGAGATCCTGCAAGATGAGGCTCGGCTGACCCCACCCGGCCCATCCTCTCCTGCCTGTCTACCTGGAACCACACTTACTGCCCCCCACACACTTGAAGCCACATAGTGTACCCTGCAGCCTCCAGCTGTGCCCTTTGCCTGCCAGGTGTTAAAATTAAATACAAAAGAGACGAGACTCAAAAATTCCCTGAGCAGACCAAAACATTTAAACCAGGTAAGTGAAACTTAATTTAGCTTTTCTTGCAAAACAAGTGAAACGTAACCTGGGCTGCTTTTTAGGCTTCTTCTTGTAAATGCCTTCTATAAGCATAAAAGAAACTTAAGTCATCTTCCTAAGAACGATATAAGGTAATAAATTTTAACCAATCCCTGGCCATCTGGAAACCCCCCTTTATAATAACCAATCATTATAAAGTGAAGCAACTTCCTCATTTTCACTTTATAAGCCATCCTGTAATGTCATGCCTCTGAGCTTCATAGCAGTCTTTGAATTTAAAAGCTCCCAGTTGGACAGGCATTCTTATATGCATAATAAACTCTCACTAGGTACTAAAAACAAACAAACAAATAAACAAAGCTTAAACCAAAAAGGAAATTCATTGATTAATGTAACAAAGTCTGGGGGCAAAGTTGGCCTTTAGCAGAGGGACTCAAGTGACGTCATCTACTTGTGCATTCTCTGTCTCCTGTTCTGACTTTATTCTCAGATTTTACGTGGTAGCAGGATGGCTGCCAACAAGGTCAGGGCTGTATTCTTCCAGGTTCGAGTGCAGTTGAAAACGTGGCAGCTCTCTCACAATACCTCTTGCAAAAGCCTCATTGGCTTTTGGTTGGGTCACTGAACCAATCACTCTGACTAGATTAATGGAATTCTCCTTTTGGCTAGAACTGAGCCCCAGGATACCCTGAGTGTAGGGATGTTTGGAGACTGCAACTCCCCGTGCACATGGGCTGAGGGTGAAGGGGAAAGTAGAGGGACTCTTCCACAAGGGTGAATAAATGCAAAGATGTCCACCTCAGCCTCTCTCATCGTCCACTTCTTACCTCCTGGCCTAGAGCCACAAGACTGGCCCTTGAGGCTCTGAAATTTAAATTGACAATTATGTGTATAGTAGGCTGCATAATGACTCCCCCAAATATAACCAGGTCCAGATTCCTGGAAGCTGTGAAAGTTTTCTTATATGGCAAAAAAGTGCTTTGCTGGTATGACTAAGTTAAGGGTCTTGAGATGAAGAGATTATCCTGGATTATCTGGGTGAATCCTAAATTCAATCGCAAGTGTCCTTATAAACAGGATTTGATTCTGTAAATTGTTTTGGTGTGGGCAGCCCAATCCTAGTTCCTTCCCTAGTCTGCCATTCTCTCCTCAGTCACCATCTGTCAAGGGTTGACTCCACAGTGAGTCACCAAGCTCTTTGGAAGAAACCCTCAGGTAGATCAGGAAGACAGGTGATCGCAAAAAAATTGCAGTCCTTGCCCTGGATAGTCCTCCATCTGCCCCGTCACCTGGGGGAAAGAAGCAGCAGAGAGTCCTGAAATGGTCCCTCTGTGATACTGGCCCTGGATTCACAGACCTTCCTCAGGGGAGGAAAGCAGATTTTTCACACCCTCACACCCGTGATTGTTGCCAAAACATGACACAGTGGGACTATTCTGGGGGACAACAGAAGCAGTTCAGAGCTGTTTACTAGTCAAGCAGTAACAGGAAATGAGCCAAAGGATGAGAGTCAGTTATATCCCAGGAGAATCTGACAATAGAATAGCAATGTTCCCAGAGAATAAGGATGTGAGAGATGAAACGAAGAATTCCTCCAAGGGTCAAAGGGTCAAGGGAGATAGTCAAGGCTGAGGAGTTCCCAGCTCCTCAAACACAATTGAGACATCCTGAGAGCCAGTGAACCAGGAAACTCCCAAAAATCCAAATGGAAATCTGAATACTCTAGTGACTCAGGAGTTCAAAGAATGGTCCCTTCTACCTCGAAGATCCAGCAAAGCCATTTCTTACAGAACATCTTTCTGAGAAGTTAAAGCTGTCACTGGAGGTCCAGTTGTACAGACAGCCACCAGCCATACCTTTGAAGAGACCCCCTGCTTTAGTCCCCCTGGGACTTGGCAATTTCCCAGATTGTTGTATGCCCGCGTGGAGGACAGCAGGGGGCATTGATGAACACCAGGAGCCTTGGATTCCTAAAGATTCAGGCTTCATGGAAGAGCCAGGAAAATTTAGAGCCAACTGATAAAAGGGAGGTCCCAGAAGAACCGAATCAGGAGAACATCAGGGAGCTGATGCAGGATTGAGATCCTCCTGCCCCAGAGTGAAGAACCGCCCTGCCCAGTGCATGGGGTCAACATGCACTCATGTCCAATTGTGTCCGGGTAACCGACAGGGAAGAACAGCTTCCTCCAAAATGTAACTTCAAAAGAAAGGGGCATACGTTTCAGTAACTTTGTTGCATGAATAATGTCAAAGGGCAGGAAGGTTCATTGCACAAAGCAGGCCCAGTTGAAAGCAGAGCTATCTTGATAGATAGAGGGTAATCTGAACTGCAGGAGCACCGGGCAGCCAATGGTCTTACCATGGAAGAGAAACTGGGATTAGATGTTGACTTTGGCATGGGTGGAAAGTTAGTTCAAGAGGGAACTCCAGGCACAAGCAGAGCTGTAACTGGACATTTCTGTAATGTGAGGAGTCCCTTCCACCTAAGCAAAGCTGCAATTATGCCTTCCCTTTTGCTCTGGAGAGAGACATTATCTCTACCTCCCAAGGCTATTCGCCATTCAAATATCCTCGAAAAGATGGTCTGGAATAATTTGTCAGGGTCTCAGTGTAAGAGATGCAGAAACATGAGAAACATGTGGAAAGTTGTCTTCCAACAACAGTGGGAAATGAACCTTTATTTCTCCTTCAGCTTGATACTTCACTTTATTCATCCATGCAGTGGAATTAGAAGGATTCAATAATATAGATTGATTAAATAGTCCTCAAATATTCTCTTTAAATGAATGTTCTTTTGATTATTATTGAATATAATGCTTTAAATTGACTCATTTAAGAATTATAATTATTGGGTGAAGTCTGTCCATGTCCTTTGTCACTTATTGGTTCCACTCTTAGGCTAGAATGTGCTGCTTGGTCTTAAAACTACAATCCTAAACCCCAGAAATAAGGCCTGGTGCTGGTTGAAGTTGACCAGGCTGGGTCTGAGCCACTGCTGTTGACAGGTTCTGAGATAAGGGCCCTGCTCTCGCTCACTCACTCTCAATTCCTTCATTTATCTGGAATCCAAGGACTCACCTTCCCCCTTTGCCTAATTTTAGACAAGGATGGACTGATTATAAAAATACACATAAATCCAAATGCCAATAAAGATGAAATACTTCCATAGTTTTTACAAAAATAGCCAAAGGCCAAAGGAAGTGAAAAGTTTCTGTGGTTCAGAAAAGTTTATATAACTGACCAAGAATATGCAATGAAATTTCTAAAAAGAACAGGTAAGCATATAGAACAGAATTTTCCTTCACAAATAATAGAGCTAAGATATATTTTTAAACTAAATTTTTTATATAGAAAGTCCCCATAGGCTTCCCTGGTGACGCAGTGGTTGAGAATCTGCCTGCTAATGCAGGGGACACGGGTTCGGGCCCTGGTCTGGAAGATCCCACATGCCGCGGAGCAACTAGGCCCGTGAGCCACAATTACTGAGCCTGCGCGTCTGGAGCCTGTGCTCCGCAACAAGAGAGGCCACGATAGTGAGAGGCCCGCGCACCGCGATGAAGAGTGGCTCCCGCTTGCCGCAACTAGAGAAAGCTCTCGCACAGAAACGAAGACCCAACACAGCCAAAAATTAATTAATTAATTAATTAATTAATTAAAAAGCAGAACGAAAAACAAAAAAACAAAAACAACTTTCATTTATTAAAAAAAAAAAAAAGAAAGTCCCCATGAAGCCAGTGATTTATACATTATATTGTTTTGGTTTTGGAGTATGAGTAAGATAAGGAAATTTTCCTTTCTTTTATTTACTTGGTTCAAAAATCCAAACAACACAAAAAGGTACATAGTAAAGAAGCTCCCTCTCAATCTTGTCCCTATCTACTCTATAAATATTTTTATTAGTTTCTTGTGCATCTTTCCCAAACAAATCAAACATATTTTCTGAATTGTCTCCTTCCTTATATAAAAGATATATACATTGTTCTGTCCCGTGCTTTTTACACTTCAAAGTATACCTTGAGATTGTTCCATATCAGAACATAGAGTATTTTCTCATTATTTTTGCACTATTTGTAAATTATGTAGCCTATACCCTTTTGATGGAGATTTGTGTCATTTATAAGTTTATGTTATTTCAAATAGCGCTGTTAATATATATAGTGTATATACAATATACTATATATACAGTATACTATATAGTGTATACTATATATTGTATGTATATAATATATACAATATATTATTGTATATGATACTACAATATACAATAATACAATTTGTATTTGTTCTGTCATATATGTGCAACACAAATTCCCAGAAATGGGATGGCTGGATCAAATGGTTTGCAACTTGCATAGATACTGCTGAAATGCTACATATAGGACTTGTAACACTTTGCATAACCCCCAGCAGTATCTGACAGTGTCTGTTCCATGGTATAAATTTCCAAGTATATTTACCAAAGCTGGTGGAAATGTTCTGTGATATCATTTCTCACCATTGTTGACCAAATGCTTTAAAGTGACAACCATCTAGAACTATGACATTGATTTAAAGTATTAGACTATATTACTGAGCAATGTATATCTTTGAAAACATGACTGCAGAATTCTGGAAAGTTGCAGAAAATACAGGAAGTTTATACACTACAGGAAATTATTAGGTATCTGCCATATGATTAAGAAGAATTTTATTACCATAACTACAGATGATAATCTTCTGTATGTCAATAACAAATTACAAGTTTTCTTAAATTTTATCAATTATTGAGGAAAAAAATCAGCAAATTTACTCCTGACTAGAAACTTCATTCAGAAAAGACTAGCCATAAACCCAAAGGAAGACAAAATAGGTTCCTGTTTATTTAGAATAGGAAAGTAGTTAAAACAACAGGATTTATATTCAGGCAGTCCTGGGTTTCAATCCCAGTGCTATTGCCTAATGTGGTCAATTCTTCTTTCCTTCTCTGTCCTTGCCATGCCCCCAGGTGGGCAGAGAATACTCCCCTGAAGACTGACTTTGGGCTTGACCTGTGACTTGCTACGACCCTGGAATGTAAGTTCAAGTGACAGTCTGCCAGTTCCCATCATGTCATTCTCTCCCCTTGAGCTTCTTCCTTTCTCCATGAGAACCTGCCTCAGACAGTGGATCTTTATTCCAGAATGAAAAGGTACTCAGAGGAGACTTGAATCCCACCAGCAGTGTAGAGCCAAGCCCAGCTGAACCCAGACAAGCCCAGTCAAAGCGGCTCATCCAAAGTTTTTCTACAGATGTGTGAGATTTTCAGGGGTTTCTTTTTGTTTGTTTTTTGGTTTTTTGCTACTGCCAAAGCTGACCGATACATCTACTAACTGTGTAACTTTAGAAAAGATCCTCAAACTCTCTACACCACCATTTTCTTATCTGTGAAGTGAAAATAACAATAGTAACACACAATTTACAGAGTTTTCAGGATTAAAAGCAATAATGTAGCTGAAGTGTTTAGCATGGGAATTTGCATGTAATAAATGATGTATAAATGGTCAAAACATGATCAATATTAACAATCCCATACAGCATGGTGACTACATTTGATAGTACCATACTGCATATTTGGAAGTTGCTAAGAGTAAATCTTAAAATTTTTCATCACAAGAAAAAAATTATATAAATGTGTTTGGTGACAGATGTTAACTAGACTTATTGTGGTGATCATTCTGCAATATATACAAATATCAAAAATTATGTTGTATACCTGAAACTAATATAATGTCCTATGCCAATTGCACTTCAATAAAAAAAAAAAGAAAGAAAGAAAGAGTAATAATCCCTACTGAGACCATAAGCTCACTGAGGGTTTTCTCCAGTTTGTTCTGGAACAAACAAGAACGGTTTCTGGAACAGGGCAGTGCTTAACAAATTCTTTTAAATGAGTAAATGAATGTATCAGTGAAGTAAACTTGCCCCGTTCTGAAGAAACGCCTTGTTCTTCTCAAACATAGGGGCGTACGTTCAGTCATGGATTATTTTAGATCAAACCTTGTAAAAACTGGGAAGCAGGTGACTAGCAAATGATAGGGTTCTCTGAGAAGAGCTTTGGTAAACTTCTCAGGGGCTGCTTGGCGTATTGGAAAGAGCACAGATTTCCTAATCTTAGACCTTGGGATGAACCAGAACTTGCTACTTACCACTCAGGTCACTTAAATGAATTACTAGGCCTTGTGGTTGCCATCTAATAGGGTCATTAAAAAAACTGAAAAGAAATAGTATCTACGAGTTTCCAATTACCTAATAAGGGCGTAACAAATCTTAGATTGCCCTTTCTCTCGAAATATGCTTGTTGTAGCAGAGAAAATAATGGGAATATTTTAGAAGACAGTGATATAGATAAATTTTATATTATTTTACTTTAAATCTGAACTATCAATAACTTATGCTAGATACACTACTTTAGAATCTTCCTAATCTCTCCATTTAAAATGAAGTTCTTCTTTAAAATTCACTTTAATGTTGCCTCTTCAACTTGATTTAGTACTTTTGCACATAATGTGTTTAAATTTAAAAATGTGCTTTTAATTACAGAGAGGTTTCAAGGAAAATAGTAATTGCAAGGAAAGATTTAATTTAGGCCCTGCTTCTTTAAAACTCTCCACAGAATAAAATATGGCTGAATATATTTATGCTATATTTTCATACCAATTCATATGAGCGCTCTTGTGAAATAAAGGTACTTGCTCTTTCTGAATTTGCTTCATCAGGAGGCCACTGGCCTCCATTATGCAGCCTTATAAGAAACAGACCTGTGAGACGCATAGCTGTGCTAGTTGAAGGGAAATTAATAAAGACGTTATTCAAGGACATTACAGGGTGTCCTTAGCATGAACGCTCAGGGGCAAGTCCTCTGGTCTTGGCAGGAACATGTGTACTTCACTTGAGTACTCAATATGCTTTTAAGTTACAAACACTAGAAACTGGGTAACTGTCCGGGTTTTCCTTATCAAACTGACTGCTAGACACCTATAGCCCAATTCCTGACCTACCCACAGAAAGCAGGTATACCAACAATACTCAATAGAAAGTTTAAAGGACTCTGCTATGTTCTGAATGTTTGTGTCCCCACAAAATTCCTATGTTGAATTCCTAACCCCCAAGGTGATGGTATTAGAAGGTGGGGACTTTGGGAGGTGATTATTAATCCTCATGAATGCGATTAGTGCCGTTATAAATATAGCCAAGAAAGCTCCCTTGCCCTTCCACCGTTTGAGATTACAGTGAGCAGATAACCATCAATGAGGAAGCAGGGCTCTCATTTCACCAGACCATCAGTTGGATGGCACTGTGATCTTGGACATCCCAGCCTCCAGAACCGTGAGAAATAAATGTTTGTCATTTATAACTACCTAGTTTATGGTATTTTTGTTATAGTAGCCCAAATGGACTAAAAGAGACACTATTTTTTTTACGTAATAGCCTTGGACCTTGGTTAAGTACACACCCTGTTCTTCTTTTATATATATATTTCACCTATTTTAAAACATAAAGAGAGGACTTTTTTCTAGTTTTTTTTTTTTTTTAGAAGTTAGATTATACTATCTAAACTCATTAGTCGGAAATTTTTTTCACTCAAATATATTTGATACATATTTCCAAGTTAATAACTAAAGACCTAACATATTATTTTTAGAAATTTCTAAACGTATCTTCAATGGCTACTTCATATATTCTCAAGAATAAAATAAAGCAAAAGTTAACTGATTAAAGTATGTCATTTATGTCTTAAAATCTTTCCATCTTCTCCTTTCTGATTTCTTCTAAGTTTATTGAGTTACTAAGCCTCCAGAGACTTGATATGTAAATCTTTTTCTCATTTTAAAATGATTGACTTTTAAATATTTATCTTTTTGATTTCCTATGTTACTTATTTTGGCAAAGAAATGATAAATGGAAAATGAGATAAGTGGAAAATGCCCTGTGAAGTTATGAAGCTACTGACAAGGTGGTCATTGGAGATTTAACGAAAAAAACACTTAAGCTATGGGATGCAGCTCGACTGAAGGCAGAGGAGAGGCTCCATAATGGTTCCTTTTAGATCTTAGTGTTTGGTATTAAGAGTCTCTAAAGAGAGAATACTACTAAATGGATCACATTGCCAACTAATAACCATAATATGAAATTGATTATGAAAATAAACCTGACATATTTGACCCTCATCATTAATGAGTTTATTTTACTAATAAAAATAATTAATGAAGTGCAAATATAATAAAGGATCGATAAGTTGAAAGAAATAGTAACGTCATTAAAGTAATAAAAATGTATGTGATACCACAATAATTAGATTTGAGTGATAAATGCTGGTATGAGCTAAATATTCTACCAAAATGAGAATTTATTTTACATTAGTCATAATAGAAAAGGCAGAGATCTGTATAGCTATTATATAAATAGAACAGTTGTAATAATCAACTAAATAACCTATGATCTTTTAAGGCAAGATTTATCTGAGAAATAGTGGTAATTCTCTTCCCAGGGTTCCTGTGAAATACTGAGGGTCAGGATAAATTATTGCTTGTCAAACTGAATATGGTTACGTTATCAAATACAATGCACCATCATAGTACCTCTATTTTTCTGGCTTTTTAAAGGTGTTTGAATCCCAGGAGTGACGAATAAGATTATAACAATCCTGAATTCATTTTATTGTCACAGAATGGACTATGTAATATTGAATTAATAAAAGAATGAAATTTCCTAATCATCTTGTTTTCCCTCTTCCACATTGAGCTTAAGTGATTAATGCTAATAAACTCTGACTCTAAGCATAGGTCGTAATAGACCAAAAATCTGAGTTATTTTTCCCCAAGAAAAACATCACTTAAACTGTAATTTCCCAGAGGAATTTTCACAGTAATTCATCTGAGTCCCATACTCAACCAAAAATGAGGTTGTAAACTCAAGTTTGAATGAGATTTATGAGTAGTTAAATTATGCTTGTAAATAAGCCTAGATCACTAATTTTCTAGCAGTTCCGAGTTGACAGAATTATAGCAGTTTCTTCATATTGTCTAACTTTGATGTTCTTCTTTATTTTCTTGTTGCTTGACATGATAATTGATTGCCCAGGTGTTTTGAAGTTATTACTAGATTTAGATTTACAGTTACAGCAGATGGTTGAAAAGAAAAAGATAAATTCAACAGTTCTATAAATTTGATGTCTTACACTGCTTTTTTAAACTATCAAACTGAAGCTACCCTAACAGTGTCCACCTCTAGTCACATGTCTAAGAGTAGCTATACCCATAATGAATCCATCATTAACAACTTCGGCTGGCATTGAAGACCATACAGAAGGTCAAGCTAACCTCTTTTTCAAGCCTGAGCTTTCACTACTCCAGTTGTGTGTACATTTCCCTCCACTTCACTGAGTAACTCATTCTCTGACCTTGCTTCATGGTTTCCTCCTTACATGGCCCTTTGTTCGTTCAGCAATTATTCATTTTTTAAGTACCAAGTATTGTATTCACTGCTGGAGCTGCAGTAAGAAGCAAGGTATTCAAAATTCTTGTTCTAATATTTTAGTGGAATTTCCAACAAGGAAGTAGCTATACAACATAACGTGATATGTCTCCTTACTCTTCTAAGTTGCCCTCCCTTGCTCCATTTCAGCAACAAAGATATGAAACATTTCTCAAAATCAACCTCACATGGAAACTATACATAAAGCCTTGCCACATAATACCTTCTATAATTATTAATTTATGGAATCACCAAATTATTGTCATAGGGCATTCAGTACCAGATGTTGCATCCTAAGCAATGTCCCAGCATACTGTCTTGCACTTGAAAATGTTCAAGTATTTGTGTGGCCTTTTTAAAAATGTTGTGATAGCAAGGCAAAGATTTCAGTAATCTTCCCCTTAGAAATGTTGGTACACTTGCATTTTAATGCAATTGCTCTTCAATCTTAGGAAAAAGCACAATAGCTTACAAAATTTAAGTCAGAGTTTAAAGTGTCTTTGCAGGTAAATTCAAAAATTCATCTCTCATAAAATCTGTACTAGTCTGAAGTATTTGTGTTAGTTTTACTTTTCTCCCAATCCCAACCTCATTTATTGTATTCTTTGTTTTAGTCCACCCTTTCTCTCCATCTATAGTATTTGTGTTGCTGCAGGCTTCATAGGCAATCCTTCTGAGCACAGGCAACAATGAACTTTTTTTTTTAGCATCTTTATTGGAGTATAATTGCTTTACAATGGTGTGTTACTTTCTGCTGTATAACAAAGTGAATCAGCTATACATATACATATATCCCCCTATCTCCTCCCTCTTGCAACTCCCTCCCACCCTCCCTATCCCACCCCTCTAGGTGGACACAAAGCACCGAGCTGATCTCCCTGTGTTATGCGGCTACTTCCCACTAGCTATCTATTTTACATTTGGTAGTGTATATATATCCCTGCCACTCTCTCACTTCTTCCCAGCTTACCCTTCCCCCTCTCCGTGTCCTCAAGTCCATTCTCTACGTCTGCATCTTTATTCCTGTCCTGCCCCTAGGTTCTTCAGAACCACTTTTTGTTTTGTTTTGTTTTTTAGACTCCATATATATGTGTTAGCATATGGTTATTTGTTTTTCTCTTTCTGACTTACTTCACTCTGTATGACAGTCTCTAGGTCCATCCACCTCACTACAAATAATTCAATTTCATTTACTTTTATGGCTGAGTAGTATTCCATTGTATATATATGCCACATCTTTATCCATTCACCTGTCGATGGACATTTAGGTTGCTTCCATGTCCTGGCTATTGTAAATAGAGCTGCAATGAACATTGTGGTCCATGACTCTTTTTGAATTATGGTTTTCTCAGTGTATATGCCCAGTAGTGGGATTGCTGGGTCATATGGTAGTTCTATTTTTAGTTTTTTAAGGAACCTCCATACTGTTCTCCATAGTGGCTGTTATCAATTTACATTCCCACCAACAGTGCAAGAGGGTTCCCTTTATAATCCGTATATCTTCTTTGGAGAAATGTCTATTTAGGTCTTCTGCCCATTTTTGGATTGGGTTGTTTGATTTTTTGATATTGAGCTGCATGAGCTGCTTGTATATTTTGGAGATTAATCCTTTGCCAGTTGCTTCATTTGCAAATATTTTCTCCCATTCTGAGGGCTGTCTTTTTAGTCTTGCTTATGGTTTCCTTTGCTGTGCAAAAGCTTTTAAGTTTCATTAGGTCCCATTTGTTTATTTTAACAATGATCTTCTTATCTTGGAATTCTTTGTCTTACACAGGTGACTTGTACTCCCAGAGTGTAACAAAAGTCACTGCTCAAGAAATACTCCGGCTTCAACCCTGCTTCAGTCCACAACCATGAGGAAGTTGAACCTTCTGCTTCTGATGAAGCACTTTAAGAAGTATTGATACTTCACTGATTTTAAGCCCTGCCTCCACATGAATGAGTATTAACCTGGGCATCTGCTCGTAGTTGGTGCTAAGTTTCTTCACTTCAGTTACCTGACAAAATGAGTTGCTTTGCGTTATCAATAATCCAAAAGTGAGAAGTGTTACTCCCGGAGGATTTTCTGAAGAATATGCAATCATCTAATCTTGACTTTTATCCTTGGGCGAGCCAAACAGAGAATTCTAGAATTTCCTTTATTTGAACTATGCTTCATTATTGGCCTTACTTCATAGGAACATTAGGGAAATTGCCTTTTAACATGCTTTATGGATACCACTGAAGGTTGACATTGCTCTACTGACTATCTTTTATGAGTACAGACGGCAGTGGTATCCCATCTGTCAGTAAATCTGTGTTTCTTCTAAGCAGTAACTTTTCATTTATCACACAGAGGAAGTAAGTCCTATGGTCAAGGGTGGTTGCTTTGCAGTCGACAGCTTGGGTCCAAATCTTGTGGCCTCCACTTACATGCTGATGCCTTTGTTTCCTCCTTGTGGAAAAGTGGTGGAAAAGTTTTCCTCCTTGTGGAAAAGTAGTTCTACCTGGTAGAATTATTGAAAATATTAAATGACATTAAACATACAGGGCATCTACAAAAATCTCTGACACGGAGTGGGCACTCCCTGTTACCTATGATTCTTAGGAGAATAATATATTTTGAAGTTGATTCTGTTTTCTCTTTTCTGGCTTCTAGGAACATCAAAGTCAAATGTATTGCCTTTCTGAAACTTTGTGATTGGATATATCTTTTCCTGATCTTTCTACTTTTATTCTCACTTAATCTACAATTGTTTGTTTCATTTGGTTCTCTAGTTGTGATATTGCATAAAATCGCATGTAATTGTATGCCCCAAAATTTCTGGTAGAATTAAGGACTACAAAATGTGTGTATACATAATATATTTTCATTTGAATCTTTGGCTACTTCAAAAATAATCTTCAGAATAGAGATTGGACTAGGTAGTGATTGGAAGGGGGGAGTGAGTTTTCTGGAAATGTCCTCCTTGGCTCGCATGATCACTTTGTGATAATCCATTAAGCTGTAATTTGTTTATTTTTCTGTATCCTTGAGTCACATTGCACATTAAAAAGGTTTAAAATGATGGCCGTATTACATATTGTGTACTCCTTTGCACTGAGTTTTCTTCAAACCTAATAAAAGACAGTGCATTTTCTCACTTCCTGTTCAGGTCAGCTGCCTCATTTTTCTTCAAGCCAGCTTAAAGGTCCGTTCTATCATTTAAAATATTTTCAGTTGCATGGAACAGAAGGGCCACTCAAGCAGACAAGCAAGAATTTCTCTGTTCACAGAACATCAAATCCAGAGGTAGCTCATGTTTCCAAAAAGGTTCTGATCAGCTCTTCTGCTGCTGCTTCTTGCAGCCACGGGCTGCTTCTTCTGTGGTTCAGGCTTATCTTCCGCCTGGCTTCCCTCACGACTCCAAAGTGGCTCTCGGCAGCTACCAAGGTCACGTGCTGTCTCAAGTTCATTCCCAAGCTGTGTGAAAAAGCAGCGTTTCTGACTTTCTCTCCGATTGGAACTACTTAGATGATGTAACCCCTACGGTGACCCCAGGGTCAAGGGAGATCGCTTTACCTTGACTGCATCAACAGACCCCTGCCATCCCAGAAGGTGAGCACAGCAGCAAGCCCACTTAAAGGGCATGGGGCTTGGTTTATAATGGAGACGGATGAAATGGCTTGGGGTAGCAAATCAATTTACACATCACTACTTTAACTTGAACTGCTGACATAAAACCATTTATAGTAACAGACAAAGCCATTATTAGCTGTTGGAACCAAGAGCAAATTACTTGAATATTTGACTGAGTCACTCATTCCTTTATACAACAGAATTTTGCTTGAAACTTCTATGTAGACAGCTATTAGTACTTAAGTTTTGGGACACAAAGAGCCCAATAAGTGGCTATGGTAGAGTGGTGGCAATGGTGAGCACGTGAAAAACAACAACTAGAGTGCACATCAACGTTTGCCCAGTGGTATCAAAACTTGTGGGACTCCCGCTATGCAAAACATCAAAGCAATTTCACCCTCCTCTACAATTTGCCCTTGAATTTGCCCTGAATCATGTGGCCTCTGTTATTATTCAAGTATAACTATAATAATTTTACTCAGAACAAATTCGTGACTTATTTTACGTACTTTCTGTGGAGCCAAATAAATAGATCCTAAAATATGTTACAAATCAACCACCCCCAATAGCATTTTCTAATTATAAAACAAATGAGTATCTATTAAAAATCAGGCTTCTCTTAATAACAAGTTAATGAGTGATATTTCAGTAAGTGATTGTTTCTATTTTTATATATTACTTTTGGATAAAATAACATATAATATCAATTGAGACATGTATTTGCCTCAAAGGAAAATTGCAATTTATTTCCTCGCCTGCACACAGTCTCCTACAGGTCTAAGCTTGATTATAATGAAGACGATAAATTAATGTTTGATTAATCAGTACTGTTAAAAGGTCTAAATTTATTTTTCTAAACAAATCATTTTTATAAAATTTCAGGGTTAATGGTCCATGGATCTTAATGAGCGATTTTCTTGATACTGTCAGAGATTTTTGTCAGTTAAAGTAAAATAGCATTATTATTCATTGATACTTAACAAGAGAGAAAAAAAATTTTTTTAAATATTCCTATTGGGACTTCCCTGGTGGTCCAGTGGTTAAGAATCCATCTTGCAATGCAGGGGACACCGGTTCAATCCCTGGTCAGGGAACTAAGATCCCACAGGCCACGGGGTAACTAAGCTTCTCTAATTAACCACCAACGAACACAATCAACTCTGGCAAATGCTATCATACTTTTCACTGAGTGCTCAATTTAGTGTTCAGATCAAAGTCTACTGCCCATTAAACACGCGGATATCATTATCTCTACCTACAAATTTATTTGTACTTTTCATCTTTAAATTCCATTTCAGGAATAAAGATATTAACCATGGAATTCTTTTTTCTTCATGTCACTGATTAAGTGACATATGTGATGAAAGTTTACATTTTTTTCCTTTTTAAAACAGCTAATTTATCACGCAACTGTGGTACACTGTAGAATGTTTTGACGAACGGCCTATTTTACAGAATTTCGTAATACAGAAAGAGCTTTAGTGAATAATGATAATTTAGTTAATAGGCCTCATAAATATAATAGAGTCAAAAGAAAACACTTGACTCCAAACTCCTGACCTCCAAAAATAGGCCCTGCCCCTCTCAGTGTTCGCATCTCTGCAAACAGCACCACCACTCACCCAGTGGCTTCGGCCCACAGCTTTGGAATCATTCCTAGTGCATCTCTTTCTCAAAGTCCTTATTAAAATGTGACTAATATTATTATGGCAAAAGGCCCATCTTCCTCCAGTATTGCTTCCTCTGATGCATTGTTTATTGACAACAAAGCAAACTTATGAAAAGAAGCAAATGTGATCATGTTAACACCACCTCCTTATTAATTAAATATTCTTAAATAGATCCCTATAACCGAAAGAATAAAGCCCATTCTTCTTAGTGTAACATAAAGGGCCTTTCATAAAGCCTGCCTCTCCCATCTCATCTCTCATCATAATGCACTCAAGCTGTTCGCATCAGCCATCCAACTAGCCTAGGCTCTTTGTATTTCTCTGAACGGGCCAAGCTCTTCTGCTTCTAGGACTTTATACATGAATTTCTCTTTTCGTAGCTTGCCCTTCCCCACACTTCTCTACTTCATTCATGTTTATCTTTCAAAAACCCATCCAAATACCACTTCTTCCCAGAATCCTTTGTTGACATCCTAAATCTGAGCGAGCTAGATGGCATAGCGCTCAGTGGCTCTTCTATTAGCATTTTTTACACTCTGATAACTGTCTGTTTACATGGCTATTTCCATTCTTAACTGCAAGTTTCTTATGAGCAAAAACTGTCTGTCTGAACTTCACATACAAATCATCAAGCATAGAACCTGATACATATTAGGCATCCAACTATTCTGAAAGGGAGAAAAGAAGGGAGAGAGGAAAAAGCAAACCAAGAGCTCTACACAGTCTCAAGTATCTGGAGTTATAATCCTATATTGCAACTGGGAAAGCTATGATTTCCTAGGGTGTTTAACACAAAGGAGCCACAGGAATTAGTTACGACATGAAGAGTGGAAGGAAGTACTCTTCCTCCAGGCTTTAAGATTCTCTGAGAAGAACCACATCAGACTAGCAAACCCAATTCTCCTATCCAATGAAAAGGCCAGTACCATTCATGAGTGATGCTAATAATTTCCCTGTTCCAAAGAGACAAGAGCTAACAGCATACCAAAATTCCAGGAAAAGAGCACTTAAATGACACAACCCTGGATAGCCATGGACTTGCTTTATGACCCAGCTGTTTCTCTACCAACGATCATTCGAGAAAGGGACATGATATTATTAGGAAAACAACAGTCAGTATCCCCAAATTTCCCTCATTTTGTGTAATAGCAAGGAACTCAATTAATGAAAATTATACACAATTTCCCAAAATGATTAAAGATAATTTTCCAAGAAAAAATGTTCCAGCTAACTATTACTCCTTAAAGGTGCCAGAAGTTCCATTTGTATTCTACTTCTTCAGTTATTTCTGATTAAAATTACTCTTTCTTAAGTACCAGCCCTGATGATAAAAATATGAGAAAATTATCATTAAATCCTTTACTATAGTGTGTCAGGTATCTATTGCTATAAAAAATTACCCCAAACTTACAATTTAAAATAACAAACATTTTTTACCTTACATTTTCTGTGCATTAGGAAATTGGAAGTGGCTTACCTTAGTGGTTCTGGCTCAGTCTCTCTCATGAGGTTGCATGGCAACACGTCACCTTGGGCTGAACTTACCTGAAGGTTGGAGTAGGGTTGGAAGATCCACCACAAAGGTGATTCATTCACATGCTTTTGGCAGAAGGCCTCAGTTTTTTGCCATGTGGACCTCTTCACTGGGCTGTTTGAGGGTCCTTATCACACTCCTGAGAGTAAGGGATGAGAGAGAGAGAGCAAAGAGGAAACACAATACCTTTTATGGCCTATTATAGAAAATGGCATACATTCATTTCTGATATATCCTATTCATTAGAAATAAGTCACTAAGTCCATTCTATAGGCAAGGGGAGCCAAATTAAGCTCCACATTTTGAAAGAAGAAATATCAAAGAATTTGTACACATATTTTAAGACCAGCACATATGATTAATATTAAAGCAATATTGTTTTTTACTTGCACGGTATTTCAGCTTCATTAAGTCTACTTCGAGAATGAAACCATCAAATGATAGCATGCATTCTATGGAAACACAGTCTGCAAAATGACATTTTGGGATAAACTTCTTTTATTCGTGTGTATCTGCCTCTATTTGCATTGAGTGATACAAGGGGGGAAAAAAGTACATAGCTATTTCCTCTCTATCCTCAGCCTAAAAAGAGCATCAGATCCATTCAATCCTCTATGCCACCCTCTTACTTCCAAAGTTTAAAATATCTGGATGAGAAGACTGATCATTTGATAGTGAATACACAACAAATAAAAAGTAACCTGAATGAGACTTTCCATTGGTATTTCTGGTTGGTGGGTGTGAGGAGTTTGTGGTGACGATTTTTAAACTATCATTTCCTCCTCCCCTCCAGCTCATTTTCCCTTCTCCCTTCTTCTTTTTTTTTCCTCCCTACTCCCTAACCCCAACCCACTTCCTTTCATTGGGAAACAAGATTTCAGCTGATATACCCAACAGAAGGGTAACAGGGTAGCGTTTCTGAGCCTGAGCTTTTAGCTGCCCTCTGCCTCAGTTTATACCAGTCATACAAATTAAGCGACTTGCTTGTTGGCCATCCGTCTATCTTGCCCTTGAGGGCATTTTTCTTTTCTTTTCTTTTTTTATAGTTTTAAATTAATTAATTTATTTTTGGCTGTGTTGGGTCTTCGTTTCTGTGTGGGGGCTTTCTCTAGTTGCGGCAAGCGGGGGCCACTCTTCATCGCGGTGCGCGGGCCTCTCACTATCGCGGCCTCTCTTGTTGCGGAGCACAGGCTCCAGACGCGCAGGCTCAGTAGTTGTGGCTCATGGGCCTAGTTGCTCCGTGGCATGTGGGATCCTCCCGGACCAGGGCTCGAACCCGTGTCCCCTGCATTGGCAGGCAGATTCTCAACCACTGCGCCACCAGGGAAGCCCCAGGACATTTTTCTTTTAACCACTTCTAAGCTCTCTGGAGGTCAGGATCCTGGTTGAAACGCCGACCTTTGCCTCTTATAACAGCAAATGCACATATTTTGCTCTTCACCTCTACTCTGCTGTCTCAGGTTCTTTCATCCCCAATAGCATCAAGGAGCTCAGTCCTGTACTAGCGTCTTCTCCAGACCCTCTGCAGAACATAACAGGCTGGTGGGTTTTCTAGCTGTGTATAATATATCTTCTCTAACAGGTCAAATTCTCTAAGATGCTTGATCCTTTCCTCCTCCATTTGCCACCATTTCTGGCTTTTCTACTTCAGCTAGTGTAGCCCTTTACTTGGTCGAAGCATCCAAGAACTTGGAATCTTCCAGGTTCATCCTAGCAGTGTGTCAGTTGTATCCCCCAGAGTCCTTGTCAGGGCATTAAATCCTATATCACAGGAAAGTGCTTCCATCCTGATAAACTCTCTCTAAACTAACTTTGTTTCCTTGATCCAGCATTCCTAAAATCTAGATTCAGATATATTCTGCACTGTCTTCATATTAGGTCTCAAGCTCCTAGAGCATGAGATCCCTTTCCTCCCCATAGCTTCCCCATAGCACCTCTGGCCAAGTATTTTTTGTGACTTTACCTTAGTTAGCGGTCTGCTGGCAGGAGTGGAGAGGAGATTAGCTTCCGAGGAGTTACACGTAGTCTCGCAAGGCAGAGGCCTCTGTATCCTCTTCGGGTGAGGGAGGAGCATTAGGCTTAATTTGGGAAGGATGGGCTACTTTTGTAGGCCGAGAGGATTCACGGGAAAATATGGACTTAAAAATTTCAGTGCATCAACCCAGATGTCTCCACCCCAGGTCTCAGGGTGCCTTTCACACCCACAATAGTCCTAACCTTGATGTGCATTCTCAATGTACTTCAAATCTCTACCTCCCTTTTAATTAAGTCCTTGGCCACATAGCGTTTTCTGCCTGGGCTGCAGAGGATGAAAGACTATTTGTGTGGTCCAAGAGGTCCTCTGGCTTTCACACTTGGCCTTTTAATTGGGGATTAATCACCCCCAGGCATTCCTTAACTTCTTCCAATGTCGATTGCCTTCAGCAATAGCCATGCACCTTCACAGTCCTTATAAATACTAACCCCAAACCAATTTCACCTGCCATTGCATTCATTTACACTTGTATCCCATTGCTTTTCAGCACTGATGAAAATTGGTACAGCACAGGTGATGTGATTCTCACTTCCAGCCAACCAGTGGGCATTCCAGCCAAAGTGCGATTTTAGAATATGCTTCTTCAAACAACTTCTAGTGCCAAATGTCTATGTGAGGCTCCCCCAGGAAACTGATTCTGAAACAGAAATTTGCACACGTGTAGTTTCTTGGAGTTCTCTCAGGAACACTATCTGCAAGGGAAGGAGAGAAGCAGGACCGAGTAGAGAGAAAGGCTGAACTGCCACACAGTTGCAACACAGACTTCAGCCATCCCCTCAGGGAGCTTTGGAGCTGGAATAGACATTCGAAATGGTTGTGAACTGAGGCAAGACAGCCCAGTCTGCACCCCTAGTCATTGGTATGGGCTGACCTCTCCCTACAAGGGGCCCGAGCATGGGCTTGCAAGTTCCTTAAGTAGAGAATGCCTGAAGAGGGACTCACCTGTGAGCTGTCTTCGGCCAAGACATCAAGTAGCTGAGCAAGTGAGAGCTGCGTGGAAGGAGGGGGAAGAAATAGATCTGAGTAACAAAGCACTTCTACAGGTACTATGCTCCCTGAAATAGGCACAATTAAAGTATCATGAAAGCTAAGAATGGAATAAGGGAGCCTTGTAAATAAAGGATGTTGTAGCATAGGTGTAGAAAAGCATAATTTTTAAAATTGAAGTATAGTTGATTTACAATGTTGTGTTAGTTTCTGGTGTAGAGCAAAGTGATTCAGTTATACGTGTATGTATATTCTTGGTTATATTCTTTTCCATCACAGTTTATTACAAGATATTGAATATAGTTCCCTGTGTCATACAGTAGGACCTTGTTGTTTATCTATTTTATATATAGTAGTGTATATGTTACTCCCAAACTCCTAATTTATCCCTCCCTGCCCCCTTTCCCCTTTGGTAAGCATGAGTTTTTTTTTTCCCCCTATGTCTGTGAGTCTATTTCTGATTTGTAAATAGGTTCATTTGTACAGCAAAGTGATTCAGTTATACATATCCTTATATTCATTCTTTTTTAGATTTTTTTTCTCTTATAGGTTATTCACAGAATATTGAGTAGAGTTCCTTGTGCTATATAGTGTGTCCTTGTCGGTTATGTATCTTATATATAGCAGTGTGTATATGTTCATCCCAAGCTCCTGATTTATCCCTCCCTCCAATGTTTCCCCTTTGGTAACCATAGTTTGTTTTTGATATCCATAAGTCTGTTTCTGTTTTGTAAATAAATTCATTTGTATCATTTTTAATTAGATTTCACATATAAGTGATATATATTTATCTTTCTCTGTCTGACTTATTTCACTTAGGATAATAATCTCCAGGTCCATCCATGCTGCTGCAAATGGCATTATTTCATTCTTTTTTTATGGCTGAGTAGTATTCCATTGTTTTATATATATATATATATATATATATATATATATATATATATATATATATATGCCACACCTTTATCCATTCATTTGCTGATGGACATTTAGGTTGCTTCCATGTCTTGGCTACTGTAAATAGTGCTACTATGAACATTGGGGTGCATGTATCTTTTAGAATTAAAGTTTTCTGCAGATATATACCCAGGAGTGGGATTGCTGTATCGTATGGTAACTCTATTTTAAGATTTTTAAGGAACCTCCACACTGTTCTCCATAGTGGCTGCACCAATTTACATTCCCACCAACAGTGGAGGAGGGTTCCCTTTTCTCCACACCCTCTCCAGCATTTATTATTTGTAGACTTTTTAATGATGGCCATTCTGAGTTTTTTGACAAGTAAGAATGAATAGTTCATTTGGGCTGGAATTAAAAAAATCAATGAAAGGGTATAAGTGAAATATGCCAGCAGTATAGCATGTATAAGTGAGAAATAAGGCAATTAGATCAAGGTGGGAAGGGCTATGGTTAACAGAGGAAGGAGCTTGGGCTCTATTTAGTAGTCAATAGGAAACTTTTTTGAATTGAAGATGACACAAAACATTTTTCTGATATATTCAAATATAATCTAATGATGGCTCAATTTCAGTTTATAACACATCTTTATACGTTTTAAAAGATGTTTCCAATACTTTTACCTCCTCTATTTCTTCTTTCCTTGTACATTATATACGTTGCACACTTCTTTAATAGCAGCAAAAAAAGAACTGAGTTCCTGGTTGCCTTGTGAAAAAGGGATTTGCATAGTAACAGCCTTCCAGGAACAATATATTTGGCAGTTTTGAATAAGCAATAACATATGATCGTTTTCATAATGTTCTCCAATTATCTGAGAAGTATAAAAACCATTACTTGAGTCATTGAAGTTAGAATGAACATTAGGGAATTCACTCTAGGCAGAAAATGTTTCCATTGGCAAAATGCTGAAACAGTTGATCTCATAATTATGTAACTCCTCATTTCTATTTAGCTAAGCTTTATTTAAATTAATATGACTTTTGCCTGTTCCCTTGGAATACCAACCTCTAAAGACATTTGGTAGCTACACGGTGTAATCTAACAGAGCACTTACTGAATTTCTATGTCTTCTGATTTTGCCTTTAGTTCAGGATGTGCTGACATAACTTCCTATAACTCCACCTCTGCTTTACTTTGGAACACCATGATAATCAGCAATTTCTAAAAACTGCTTTCTAAATGGTAAGAAATGGGGTATTTCAACATTAAAAGCAAGAAAACTAACAGTGCCAGCAAGTTTACTTTCTCATGCTCTGTTTCTCGTAACTGGAACAAAAGCATGATTCAAGTTGGAATATCTTGACAAATTACCTGCTTATTTTACATTTATTAATAATAATGACATACATGCCAGAACAAGGTTCTCAGGTTTGTCCCTCTCCACATTTACCCCTGGTGGGGGACGATTTGTTAGCATACTGACCTCAAAGTTGTACAATGAGAGGCTGTCTGTACTGATATATTAGCAAGAATATAACTTGTTTTATTAGCATTTCATCCTGAAGATACAACTTGCTGAGAAATAGAACTTGCATATATAACTTCAAGGAATGAAAGCTTATCAGCAGGGTAGTGGGAGTGGGGAGCCTATCAAGAACAGAAACAAGTCTGGGACTGTAAGGCAGCCAGAAATAAACAGTAAGAAATGTTTGCATGATCCTCTGGACAGTAAGTGTACACCTGACGAACTTCCAGGAAATTGAGGTCCTTTCTGGAGATGTTTTTCATCATATGGGTATCCAGGCAGAGTCTCACTTACTTATATAGTGCTTTACAGTCCCTGAAGCACATTCACACATTTCTCTCCTCTGACCATTATGATAACCCCATAGCATAGGAAGAACAGGGATGATTCCACCATATACAGATGGGAAAAGCGAACCCAAACAACTTATCCAAAATGAAGTAATTACTAAGTAGCAGCAGAATCAATATTAAGCTGAAGTCACCTCTTTCAAACTGTGCTAATTTCACTCTTCCATAGTCTCTCGGATTTTGAGAGTTTAGTTATTTGATTGACTTAAATTGTAAGTTAGTAGAAAAGGCAGATCTAAGATTCTCTTTTGCTTATCCTTTGAAAAATAACTATTTAAGGAATGATTTAGTGCTTTTGATTACATCACTCTTTTCAAGATCAGAAACACAAAACCAAATCAAAATCCCCAACTTAAAATGAAAACCTCCACAGAGCATCATACTATTTACTGTTTTCCCCAGATTGTGACTCTGATCATAATTTTTCAAAACAGCTGGCCTGGACTCATCAAAATTGCATCACTAAAGACTACAAAAGGAGTGACTACTTTGGATTAATGGAGACAAAGATATATGGCATCTTAAATGCCATGTATGTCTGTACCCTGGATCAGGTAGGAAAAAAAACATTGTTGGGACAATTGCAGAAATTTGAATAGGGACTTTACATTTGATATTATTGTAGTGAGGTAAAATTTCCTGAGAGTGATGATGGAAAGTAGGAGAATGCCCTTAAAAGCTAGATGCTGAAGTATATCGAGGTGAAGCTTCATGATGTCTACAAATTACTTACAAATGGTTCAGTGAAAATTATATAAATATGTCCATGTATACAGACACACACAAGTGTGTGTGTGTGTGTGTGTGTGTGTGTATGTGCATGTGTGTGTGCATGGAGAGAGAGAAAGCAAATGTGGCAAAAAGGTAGCACATGAGTCCAGGTAAAGGATGATATATGGATATTCTTTGTATTATTCTTTCAACTTTTCTGTTGGTCTGAAATCTCAACACAAGGAGTATGGCAAAAATAGAAACATAACCACAATAAGTTTTTTTTTAATAAACTGTTAAATTGATTTGTTTTATAGTAATTTTGTATAAATTATCAATAATACTTGGAAATTTGATGAAGATGCTACATAGTGTTGGATTTCTGTACAAATGGGCAAAACTTACTTTATGCGTTAGGATAGTCTTACTTTATATTGTTATTTATAGCATGAATATTAAGCTTTTACTTTAGTAGTAAAAAATAAATAAGAATATGAGAAGAGGAATGAGAGAAAAAAGAAAAAGAAGGAAAAGCATATTTCTGTGTTTTCATTTATTAGTTCTATATCTAGGTAAATTTCAGCCATTTTTCAAGAATCATCTCCAATACCACTTACTACAAAAGGCCATAAATAAAGGCCCGTATCTTCCTGCCTTTCCCTCTTTCTTTCTTCCCTTGGGATACTCTGTCATCTCATGATATAGTCCCTATGACATTGGGCATAAATTGAAGTGGTTAAAAATTCTATTTCCAGCTACTGTTGCTGAGGAAACTTTGAATGATATAACCAGACATTTCTGGCTAAATTCTGGCGGTATTAGATTACACCTCTTCTTCTAGCAATCCCACAGCATCTTTCACCTCCGTTCACATGCCTGGAAGTTTTTGTTTTGTAACTGAAAAATGAAAAAAAAAAAAAAAGAAAGGTCCAGAAAAAAAATAGGGAGAATGGGTAGAAGGCTCTGTTATTTATTCCCTCTTCAGCCCTCTGGTCAGAGCTTGATAAGTATGAAGTCTCAAAATCCATAAGTTTTCAGAACTCTTCAATAAAAAAACACATTTGAGTCTCTAGGAACAAGAAGGGATAAGCTGAGGAGGTGACTGGCACAGAAGGGGAAGAAGGACCTCCCTTGTACCTCTGAATGGAATCTAGAACCCCGTTGGCATCATGAAAAAGAAAGAGAGGGAACATCGAGAAACAGAACTGTGACCTGAACACTGGCATTGGCATAACTGATGAGGCTTTTCCGAGTAACTTTACAGGTCAAGGACAGGGACTAATGGAAATCAGAGCAAAAAAGAAAGAAGAGGAAAGACGTGACTACATGACTGCAGCTAACAGAGGGATCTGTGGGCACATGTAAGGGGCTCCTTTGGGGCCTCCTCTGCAGAGGTCCTGCTTTCATTTGGGTGTAGGCTAGCTATAGAACAAACCTTTGTGTGACAGTGATGTCTCGCCGCAAGAACCAGGATCCCGCACAATGGCTGGGTTTTATTTTTAACTCAAGTTCCCAATGGGAATTTGCTTTTCCCACTGACATAAGTCCTCCTATCACCAGAGAATTAAGAGAACAATGAACCTGCTGGGAAAATGTCTCCATCTGAGAGCAGAAACACACAGAAAGTTCTAAAAAGGTGGGGAGGCCAGAGAGCTGCAGCCTGCACAGAATTATCATTAACAAATTTAGCAAGCAGTCACTATTTAGCAGAATCTATTAAAAGGAAGAATATCCTCCAACATCACTGATAAAGCCTCCTTAAATAAAGACGGTACTTAGAGCAGTTGCAAAGTCAAAAAGAAACGACCTCCTGGGGTTACAAAGAAAGGTCTCAAAGCACGAGGCTGACATCCCAGAAATGACAGAAACATGGAACACACCAGAACAAAACCCAAAAGCTAGAAAAGGAACTCTTCCTTGAAAAGCATTACAACATGTGACCTAGGGGTTAAGAAAAGAGCCTCGACAACCAGCCTGCCTGGCTTTGAATTCTCGCTGTGCCATCGATCATCTGTGTAGCCTCAGAGAAAATATTTACGCTTTCAGTGCCTCAGTCTTCCCCTCTGAACAATGGATATAAAAATAGACTCTGCCTCATGGTTTGTTGTGAGGATTAAATTAGTTAATTTTTCTAAACAGTGCCTGTTCAGAAATAAGTGATAGCTCTTATTAAATATTGTTGGTGACAATAACCAGGCATTGAATATTTTCAAACATCACCTCTTTCTGGGAGAGCGGGGCAGACTTAAATAATCTTGGCAGAACCTATTAAATGTCTACAGTGTGTGGCAATACATGGAAACTACCATGGAGAAGGGGAATGCTATGACAGTTTCTGGTGATCCCCTTCTCTAACAATGTCCAGACCTCCATTTAGACCTTTGCAAGCTTGGGATGTACCTGAGGCAAAGGTCACATGCATTTTGGTGCTAATGAGTTAGGCTCTGTCTCATTTGCCCTTCCTTATTTTCTACCGTATTTGACTTCACTTTCAGTACATAAATTAAGTAGACCTAATATCCCAATCTTCAGGAAAGACTGAAAATTAGCAGAGTGAGATTTTGAATATTTGCTAAGTAGAATTAGATACATGCTGATTGAGTTTAATAAAAGGTGAGATATCCTACTGTTCCAGTTATCTCTAGCTGCACAGCAAACCAAAAAAACAAAACAAAACAAAAACCTAGTGGTGTAGAATAACAACAATCAGTTGTTAGTATTATCTTCCACAGTTCTGAATATGGGCTCCGCAAAGTAGTTTTCCATCATGTGGTGACTGTCATATAGTGGTGAGGCTGAATTCATCTAGATGACTTTCTCACTCACCTGTTTGGTGACTGATGCTGGCGGTTGCTGTAACTTCAGCTGGAACCATCTATCTGAACACCTACACATGGCCCCTCCCACCATGGAGGCTGGATCCCAAGAGCAAGTCTCAAGAGACTGAGAACCAGGTGGACACTATATTTTTTTTTTTGGTCTAGCCCCAGAAGTTAGTTACTTTCCTCTCATTTTACAAAATCCAACCCCTTTTAGATTAAGGAAAATAGACTCCATAAGATCACTGCAGGAAACTTTTAAACGGATGGAATTTTAATGCAGCAACAATAACATGGGAAAATAAAGAACTACCAAGACATCTAAGAAAAACAGGAAATTTGGGATCTTTAGAAAAATAAAAGGGTTTACACAATGTGTGTGTATGTGTGCACTCGTGCACACAACTATCAGTGGCGTTATGCATAAACTCAGGCTGATTATTGTAATCACTCTACAGCTTCATGAAAGAGCACATTTTGGCCAGATTATCCTTCCTTTACTCTGTATTAAGTGAGAAAGGATGAATTAAGCCAAGGCAAATAAAGTTTTGAAGAATATATCATTTCTGTAAATGGAAAATATATATGCTTCTGGAACTTCTGGAAGACAGTGACAGGAGAAGCATCAAGAAACCCTTGTAAAGTTTTAATGAAATTGAATCAATTTTCCAAGCAAGAGCAAGAAGGAAAAAAATAGGAAAATGCCAAACTTTGATAGGAATATATATATAATCCTGCTAATTTAAGGAAAACATTTATGAATCAGTTCTTTTCTGACTGAAATAAGTCATTGGTCTACTGGGTGTGGGGAGGGTGGTCTGGAGAACTTATTCAATAGCATACCTAGAAGCTGGCCCCAGAACTTGCTAAAAACTTGATATGTAGGTACTCTGTTAGGTTTGTCACATAACAGCCCAGCTCCAGGTCTGGGAGACAGCAGCCAGGGCAAGTATGATGAAGTTAATATAAATTCTCAAAAACTAACTGTCTTCCTCAAACAATTAGAATAGAATGCTTTGTATTCAAACACCTACGTGGGCCTTTAAAAAAATGTAGCAATGCAAGAGAAATGCAGCCAAGTGCTGAGAAGAAAACCCTTCCCACCCAAATATGCTGACGTTTAGGAAAGGCAGAAAATACCTGCTTTAGATACAAACAAGACTAAAAATAGTTACTGTAATAAATAAGAGGAGAACAAAGCAATAAGAAGACAGTGAAACTAAATTGCAATAACAGAAGTAAAATCAGTGTTGAAAGCAGTAAATAACCTGAGATTCTGAACATCAAAAGGAGACTGAAGAGGCTAAAATGAATGATGAATGAGTACATTCAGAAGGCAGATGATATTAGTACAGATTGAGAAAGATGAGAGTTGATCTATAAGTAACAAGTATTCTTCCCAGAAAGGAAGCAATGATGAAAATCTAATAGAGAAAACTCCCAATTTGAGAAAAAACCCTCAAATTGGAAATTGAGAGGACTCACAGTATTTGAGAAAAATAACTGAATAGAGATTAACTCCAACATATGATCTAATGAAAATTTACATTTTGAGAATGAAGAATACATCCTGAAATCTTTCATCCATAATAAAAGAAAAAGACACTATATTTTCACTTCAGTAATAAAATGATACCAAAGAAAATGCTCCCATGAAGTTTAGAGAAAAAATAGTCATGCTACACAGATTACATACCCAGCCAAGGTGATAATTTCAGATGTGAATAAAAAGACAATTTCAGATATGCTACCCAGGTTATTTATTTTATTTAAAATGGCTTATGCATTTTTATCAAAGTAAGAAGAACTGAACTTAGAAGTCACTGAAGATTGGGAAGTTTTAATAGCAAAAAGATGGTAGTAAGCATTAAAAACAAATATAGATAAATTATATGGAAAAGTTAAAATTATACACTAAAAACTGAAGCTCATAAATAGTATCATGCCTATAATAAAGTATGTAAAATTTTAATAACTATTAAAATTAATTATGTAAAAAATTAATGTGATCTGTGTCCCAAGATTAAATAGTAATCTGAAATTAAAATATAGCACTACATTCCTAACATTTCATTAAGTAGAATACAAACTAACATTTTAATAATTAGGTTACTATAGATTTATGATAATTTAGACCAAGTGTTTATCTTCCAAACCACAAAAGAAATAAAAGTAGATAAAGCATTTTCTAGCCAGAGAAGTACTAAGTACTAAGTAAATTTTAAATGAAAACAATAAAATAATCATAATATAAATTGACAAAAATAAGACACTGTCTGGATAAGTCAGGTTGGCTTTAAAACAGCATACAATAACTTGCTATAAACAGAGGGACACTCAGAACAGAACGATACAGAAAGGCTTTGAATTAACAGATGAATAAATTTGTCCGAGCAAACATGAACATATAGTAATCAAGGTAGAATTAAAAGCAATAAAGCTTAAACCAGGATAAAAGTGCTGTTTTATATTGATAAAGTCAGTTGAGCTTTTAATCAAGGGGAAATAAACAGAAATACAGCAGAATTTTAAGATACTACCAGCTCATGAGAAGTCATACAAGTAAAATATATGTAATATTAGGATATTTAAATAATGGAGTAATATCAAGTTGTTTACCTTACAGAGAATACTCTTTTTTGAATATTTGGAAATACTCTTGTATCATCTACAAATAATAATTATATAAGATACCATAAAATATATTTAAAAATGTATCCTCAGATAATTTATTTGACAAATTCTCATATCACATTTAATAAAGATGGAGGTTAGTAATGTATAAAAAAAATATCAAAGAAGAAAGAATTTTTTTTAAGCACTGAACACTCATGAGTAATATCTAGGAGATAATGCAAGAACATTATTTAGAAAATAATCAAAAGGAGTATTACATTACAAACCAGTGTTATTGTTGACTATAGTAACAAACAAATGTATGTCCTCAAATATTTTATTATAAAAATAAAGAAATTACAAAAAGGACAGTCAACCTGAGAAAATATGAAAAAGGAAGTAATAAAAGATAAAAAGAGAAATAAATTAATCCAGGAACTGAGGGGAGAACTAACATAATAAAGTTATAGTAAAACTAACGTGAAAGAAAACCAGGAGTTAATAAAAATCTGAATATAAAAGGAGAAGAAATGAAGAGTACAAAGGATGATTTTAAATGTATAAGCAAATACTAATATAAAAATCTGTCATAAAAGAGATAGAAGAATCTCCTATGGAATAAGTACATATGGAAAATATAAAACAAAATAAATATTCACAATATCCAGGGACTATATTAGTTAATATTCAAACATCCATATGAAGTGAATCAGGAAAATAATATATAGGCTAATAAGAAAAAAATCATACTTATGTAAATGAAAAAAATCCATTCATAAGAGTCAAGATCCATGCCTAATAATAGTACTATTAAAAATTGGGATAGAAGGGTATTTTTCTCAATATCAAACATCTTTATTCAAAACAAATAATTAACATTATATATGATTTAACAATAGCGTTATTCCTAATATAGAAAGAAACAGAGCAGATATGTTCTCTCTCTATCATTTATAAGTAATATTGCTTTGATGATCTGATTAACAGGGCTTGATGCAAAATTGAAAAGCATAAATTATTGAAAGGAAGAAATACAGTTATATGTAATCATCTGCATATGGTTGACTGCATCTCTAGAAAACCCAAAGGAAGTAACTAAAATCTATTATAATTAAATAACTAGGCAAGGTGACAGGACAGGGCTTTCCAAATTTAAAAAAATCTCCAATACATTTCTGCTTTAAATCTTCTCCTTTAAACATGGCCTGCACATTTAAATATGCATAAATATGGGGAGGCTATGATATATTGCTGCTTGGGGCCCATACAAAATTTAGGAAACTCTATTAGTTTCCTAGAGCTGCCATAACAAATTACCATAAACTTGGTGACTTAACACAACAGAAATGTATTCTCTCCCAGTTCTGGGGGCTAGAAGTCTGAAGCAGGAACATGCTCGCTGGCAAGTCTCTAGGGAAGAAACTTTCCTTCCTCCTCTAGCTTCTGGTGGTTGCCAGTCATCCCTGGCATTCATTGGCTTTTAGCTGCATCACTCCAATTTCTGCCTTCATCTTCACACGGCTTTCCTCCCTCTTTGTGTATCTATATCTCTGTACCTCTCCTTATAAGGGTCCCAGTCATTTGGGTTTAAGGCCCATCCCAATCCAGTATGATCTCATCTCAGCTTGATTACATCTGCAAAGACCCTATTTCCATATAAGGTCACATTCACAGGTTTTGGGTGAATACAAATTTGGGGGAACAATATTCAAGCCAGTACAGAAAGCATCACTAGGTGGTAGTCAAAAAGGAATAAATTTCCAGTTATAAGACAAAATAATTCCTGGGGATGTAATATACAGTATGGTGAGTATAGTTAACAATATTGTATTGCATATTTGCAAGTTGCTGAGAGTAGATCTTAAAAGTTCTCATCATAAGAAAAAAAATTTTTGCAACTGTGTGGTAATAGATGTTAACTAAACTTATTGTGGTAGTTATTTCACAATATATACATATATCAAATCATTAATTTGTACACCTAAAACTAATACAATGTCAATCATATCTCAATTAAAAAGAAGAAAACGTCCCTAGTCTGTTTCAATTCCACCTATTTTCATGTATATCAATCAAATCTCTTGGCTTTGAAACTTGCTCTCAGTTTCTATGTAAGCTCAACTTTCCATAAAGGTCACTTGTGTTTATATTATTTACAATAGCCTGGACTTTGACTATCTAGATGGAAGTCCCCACATTTGTATATCAGGGCAAGAAAAATACAACTTTAAGAAAGAGACAACTGTCTTACTTTTTTTTTTTTGTTTGTTTGTTTTTTTTTACTAGTGGGTCTTAACCTTCACTGTGCATCAGAACTACCTGGTGAAATTTTAAGAACACAGTTGCCTGGGTTCTCACTCTGCCCTCTCAGACTCTGATTCCATCAGATGGAAGTGGGGTCTAAGCATTTTCAAGAGCTCCCCACCCCATATGATTCTAATGTACAGGTGAGGTTGAAAGCCACTACCTTATACCTTTAACTGTGCCTCCAGTACACAATGAACAGAATGATCATTTAGAAGATGTGGTCAATGTAGATTCATAACAGTCTCAGAATACATAAACTTAGTCCATATAATTAGCATATAAAAATACATTTAATGAGTATATAAAAAGTACTAATAATTATCCTTTGTTATATACATATATAGTATACATTATAACATATACATTATATATGTAGTATATAAAATGTATAAACACATATACACATATATATTAGATTGATGGCCTCAAATTGCTGATCATCTGTTCTCAATGGAAGTTCACTATAACTAAGATACTAAATAATCAGCTAAGGTTATAGGGTAGCATTTAACCAATCGTTGATCTGTGACACACTATATGGATTGCTGGTATTGAGGAAAGGTGGAAATCAATGGTGGCTTCAGTCCTAGGGAAGGTGTTTAGCATTAAGATGGACTGTAAGAGGGTAGGGAAGGCAAAACATAGTCATATTAATATGGCTAAATAGTCAAATCTTTTATTTGCAGAACAAAAAATTAAGTATTTATAGCTAAAAACATTGATAAAATAGGAAAGAGTCCCGGCCCTCTAGGAACTCAGTTTAGTGAAGGAAGCAATCATGTAAAAAAAAACAAAAATTAAAATGCAATGTATTATATAAAAGTAACATTCAGAATATACTAAAATTTAAAATGTGCATACTCTCCAAACTAGAAAACCCATTTAGGGAACTCTAATGAAGTACAGTTCTACATAAGGATATTTGTACAAGAATATTTATGTGCACATTATTAACAGGGAGGGGAGGGAGGAAAAGAAAAGAAAAGAGAAAAACATATATCTCCACTAGTAAAAGGCAGATTGAGTAAATTATGGAGCATTCATCTACAGAAAGAATGAGTAATATTCATGAAAATCAAGTTGTAACATAAAGCATATTACATGACCATATTTTGTTAAAAAATAAGAAATATTTTCTTAACTTATTTATATTAGCACAAAGACAGAATAGTTCAAAGCTAGTTGTATTGTGTATACTGCATTACCTTTTTTCAAGTATATATATATATTTTTCGCTTTTGACAAAAAATGTATTACTTCTGTAATTTAAATATTTAATACATTTAAATAAAAACACACTGTGATAGAAACGTATTCTTACTGAGGTACATACTATGAAAGCAATTATATTTTATGTGGTAATATACGTCTATTTTAAATTGATTGGGACTGTTGTATAGATACCAATAGAATCATAAACTATTTTTATATCCATATCAGCTGAGATAGAGAGGAGATAATAAAAATATAAAACACCATTTTCAAGGGAATTTGCATATGAGAGGAGATGGAAACTAGATTCAACATACTTTATTTTGTAAATCGGTGATTTTCACCCAAGATTGAAATCATATGGGTCTCATTGTTCTTTCTTCCAAAATATAATGTTTTACCTGTCCATCTTTTTCATCATGACTAAACCATTCAATTTACTGTTGGTGTGTGCGATCAAAGTGCACTGATAGTCAAACACGTGAGTGATTTATAAAAAGCCATCAGAGATTTATACACATATTCTAAGAATGGCCCTTGTTCCAGAAGCTTCAGCCCCTTCTCAGTCCTGAGAGGCAGCAGTGAGCCAAAGAGATTCACCAGAGAGCCTTAAGCTGAGAAAGAAGCAGGAAGAAAAACCTCCAATAATTGCTCCATGACACAGTTAATTATTTTTTCAGAGGTTTTGCCCCTCAATGAATGCTTAAGTGCATGACAATTAGTATCTCACCAGCATCCTTCAAGGCATGGCCATGTTATGATAGAATTTCAGTAACAAAAGAGTCCACTGTTCAGATTCGATGGAGAAGTCAAAAGTTTTACAGACAAGCAAAAGCTAAGAGAATTCAGCACCACCAAACCAGCATTACAACAAATCCTAAATGAACTTCTCTAGGTGAAAAAGAAAAGGCCACATCTAGAATCAAGAAAGTTATGAATGGGAAAGCTCACTGGTAAAGGCAAACATAAAGTAAAGGTAGGAAATATTCCACACACAAATATGATATCAAAACTATCAATCTTGAAAAGAAGAGAATAATAATGCAGGAAATGCATTTGAAATTAAGAGATCAGAAACTTAAAACAATCTTGTACAGATATAGACTGCTACATCAAAACCTCATGGGAACCACAAACCAAAATCTGTAATAGATACACACACACAAAAGAAAAAGCAATCCAAACACATCACTAAAGATAGACATCAAATCACAAGAGAAGAGAACAAAAGAGGAAGGGAAGAAAAAAGACCTACAAAACAAATCCAAAACAATTAACAAAATGGCAATAAGAATATTCATATCGATAATTACCTTAAATGTAAATGGATTAAATACTCCAACCAAAGGGCATAGACTGGCTGAATGGATACAAAAACAAGCCCCATATATATGCTGTCTACAAGAGACCCACTGCAGACCTAGGGACACATACAGACTGAAAGTGAGGGGATGGAAAAAGGTATTCCATGCAAATGGGAATCAAAAGAAAGCTGGAGTGGCAATACTCACATCAGACAAAATAGACTTTAAAATAAAGAATGTTACAAGAGACAAAGAAGGACACTACATAATGATCAAGGGATCAATCTAAGAAGAAGATATAACAATTGTAAATATCTATGCACCCAACATAGGAGCACCTCAATATATAAGGCAAATGCTAACAGCCATAAAAGGAGAAATTGACAGTAACATGATAATAGTGGGGAACTTTAACACCCCACTTTCATCAACAGACCAATCATCCAGACAGAAAATTAATAAGGAAACAGGCCTTAAATGAAACATTAGACCAAATGGACTTAATTGATATTTTTTTGCATAAATAAAATTTTATTAGAACACAGCCACATCCCTCCGTTTGTGTTGTCTGTGTCTGATCTCTGCTACAACAGGCTGACCCCAAAGCTGGAAATAATATTTATAGAACATTCCATCTGAAAGCAGCAGAATACACTTTCTTCTCAAGTGCACATGGAACATTCTGTAGGATAGATCACATCTTGGGTCACAAATCAAGCCTCAGTAAATTTAAGAAAATTGAAATCATATCAAGCATCTTTTCCAACCACAATGGTGTGAGATTAGAAACCAATTACAAGAAAAAAAACTGTAAAAAACACAAACACGTGGAGACTAAACAATGTGTTACTAAACAACCAATGGATCACTGAAGAAATCAAAGACCAAATCAAAAAATACCTAGGGACAAATGACAACAAAAACACGATGGTCCAAAACCTATGGGATACAGAAAAAGCAGTTCTAAGAGGAACGTTTATAGCAATACAACCTTATCTCAGGAAACAAGAAAAATCTCACATAAACAACGTAACCTTATACCTAAGGCAACTAGAGAAAGAGGAACAAAGAAAACCCAAAGTTAGTAGAAGGAAAGAAATCATAAAGATCAGAGCAGAAATAAATGAAATACAGATGAAGAAAACAATAGCAAAGATCAATGAAACTAAAAGCTGGTTCTTTGAGAAGATAAACAAAATTGACAAACATTTAGCCAGACTCATCAAGAAAAAAAGGGAGAGGACTCAAATCAATAAAATTAGACATGAAAAAGGAGAAGTTACAACGGACACGACAGAAATACAAAGGATCATAAGAGACTTCTACAAACAACTACATGCCAATAAAATGGACAACCTAGAAGAAATGGACAATTTCCTAGAAAGGTACAATCTCCCAAGACTGAACTGGGAAGAAATAGAAAATATGAACAGTCCAATCACAAGTACTGAAATTGAAACTGTGATTTAAAAACTCCCAACAAACAGAAGTCCAGGACCAGATGGCTTTACAGGCAAATGCAATTAAACCTTTAGAGAAGAGCTAACACCTATCCTTCTGAAACTCTTCCAAAAAACGGCAGGGGAAGAAACACTACTCTCAAGCTCATTCTATGAGGCCACCATCACCCTGATACCAAAACCAGAAAAAGATACCACAGAAAAAGAAAATTACAGGCCAATATCACTGATAAACATAGACACAAAAATCCTCAACAAAATACTCAGCAAACTGAATCCAACAATACATTAAAAAGGATCATACAGTATGATCAAGTGGGATTTATCCCAGGGATGCAAGGATTCTTCAATATCCGCAAACCAATCAGTGTGATACGCCACATTAACAAACTGAAGAATAAAAACCATATGATTATCTCAATAGGTGCAGAAAATGCTTCTGACAAAATTCAACACCCATTTATGATAAAAACTCTCTAGAAAGTGGGCATAGAGGGAACATACCTCAACATAATAAAGGTCATATATGACAAACATACAGCTAACATCATACTCAACAAGGAAAAGCTGAAAGTACTAAAATACTTTCAGTATTTCCTCTAAGATCAGGAACAAGACAAGGATGTCCACTCTTGCCACTTTTATTCTATAAATGTAGTTTTGGAAGTTCTAGCCACAGCAATCAGAGAAGGAAAAGAAATAAAACGAATCCAAATTGGAAAAGAAGTAAAACTGTCACTGTTTGCAGATGACATGATACTATACATAGAAAACCCTAAAGATGCCACCAGAAAACCACTAGAGCTAATCAATGAATTTGATAAAGTTGTAGGATACAGAATTAATGCACAGAAATCTCTTGCATTCCTATACACTAACAGTGAAAGATCAGAAAGAGAAATTAAGGAAACAATCCCATTTACCATTGCAATAAAAAGAATAAAATACCTAGGAATAAACCTAACTAAGGAGGCCAAAAAACTGTCCTCTGAAAACTATAAGACACTGATGAAAGAAATCAAAGAAGACATAAACAGGTGGAAAGATATACCATGTCCTTGGATTGGAAAACTCAATATTGTCAAAATGACTATACTACCCAAGGCAATCTACAGATTCAATGAAATCTCTACCAAATTACCAATGGCATTTTCCACAGAACTAGAACAAAAAAAATTTTTTAATTGTTATGGAGAAACAAAAAACTCCGAATAGCCAAAACAATTTTGAGAAAGAAAAATGGAGCTGGAGGAATTAGGCTCCCTGACTTCAGACTATACTACAAAGCTACAGTAATCAAGACAGTATGGTACTGGCACAAAAACAAAAATATAGATCAATGGAACAGGACAGAAAGCCCAAAGATAAACCCACGCACCTATGGTCACCTAATCTATGACAAAGGAGGCAAGAATATACAATGGAGAAAAGACAGTCTCTTCAATAAGTGGTGCTGGGAAAGCTGGACAGCTACATGTAAAAGAATGAAATTAGAACATTCTTTAACACCATACACAAAAATAAACTCAAAATGGATCAAAAACCTAAATGTAAGGCTGCACACTATGAAACTCTGAGAGGAAAACATAGGCAGAACACTCTTTGACATAAATTGCAGCAATATCTTTTTTGATTCACCTCCTAGAGAAATGAAAATAAAAACAAAAATAAACAAATGGGACCTAATTATACTCAAAAACTTCTGCAAAGGAAACCATAAACAAAACGAAAAGACAACCCACAGAATGGGAGAAAATATTTGTAAACAAAGTGACTGACAAGGGTTTACTCTCCAAAATATACAAATAGCTCATGCAGCTCTATGTCAAAAAACCCAAGCAACCCAATCAAAAAATGGGCAGAAGATCCAAACAGACATTTCTCCAAAAAGTACATATAACTGACCTAAAAGCACATGAACAGATGCTCAGCATCACTAATTATCAGAGAAATGCAAGTCAAAACTACAATGAAGTATCAACTCACACTGGTCAGAATGGCCATCATCAAAAAGTCCACAAATAATAAACGCTGGAGAGGGTGTGGAGAACAGGGGACCCTCCTACACTGTTGGTGGGAATGTAAATTGGAAAAACTACTATGGAGAACAGTATGGAGGTTCCTTAAAAAACTAAAAATAGAACTACCATATGATCCAGCAATCCCACTCCTGGGCATATATCCAGAGAAAACCATAATCTGAAAAGATACATGCACCCCAATGTTCATTGCAGCACTATTTACAATAGCCAAGACGAGGAAGCAACCTAACTGTCCATTGACAGAAGAATGGATAAAGAAGATATGGTACATACATACAATGGAATATTACTCAGCCATAAAAAAGAATGAAATAATGCCATTTGCAGCAACAGGGATGGACCTAGAGATTATCATACTAAATGAAGTAAGTCAGACAGAGAAAGAAAAATATGATATCACTCAAATGTGGAATCTAATTTAAAAAATGATACAAATGAACTTATTTACAAACAGAAACAGACTTACAGATATTGAAAACAAACCTATGGTTACTAAAGAGGAAACATGGAGGGGGAGGGATAAATCAGGATCTTGGGATGAACACACACACACTACTATATATATAAGATAGATATCCAACAAGGACATACTGTTTAGCAGGGGTCCCCAACCCCCGGGCCGTGGACCGGTACTGGGCCACAGCCTGTTAGGAACAGGGCCGCACAGCAGGAGGTGAGCAGGAGGCGAGCGACCGAAGCTTCACCTGCCGCTCCCCATCGCTCCCATTACCACCTGAACCATCCCCTCCACCCTCTGTCCATGGAACAATTGTCTTCCACGAAACCGGTCCCTGGTATCAAACAGGTTGGGGACCACTGCTGTATAGCACAGGGAACTCTACTCAACATTCTGTGATAACCTATAAGAGAAAAGAATCTAAAAAAGAATGAATATATGTATAACTGAATCACTTTACTGTACATCTGAAACTAACACAACATTGTAAATCAACTATACTCTAATAAAATTAAATTAAAAAAAAGAATCCATTGTTGCTTCGATTAAACAGCTTTATATTTCATAAAACTTTGGAAGCTGGTCATTTAGTGTTAAATTTCTAACATCAATTCTTTATTAATATGGGAAATATAAGTTAATCAATATAAAATTATTTCCCATGCATTATCATAATAATCATACAATTTTAAATGGAAATACATGAACAGAACAGTTCCAAGTTTTTGGACTTTCACAGGTTGATTTCTGTTGTTTATTGTTGTTTATATCTCTGTTGCATGCTTCCTACTGGATCAGTTCTTAAAAATCAGAAGTCAGTTAGAAGTCCTGAAATTAGAACTAAGTTATATGAACATGTATTACTACAAGGTAGTCGCCTTCTGAGAAATTCCAGCCAGTAAGCGGAACAGAATATTTCCAGGGAAATGAGAAACTTGCATAAATACGGGTTTGGCTTTCAAGTTGAAAGTAACACCAATTTCATGCGTTTAGTTTTTGTTCTCCAAGATCATGAACTTATGGTAAAACCAAGGACTAGTTTTAGAGCAACACTGAGCCTATATATGAATTTGGGTGAAAACTGTGCAAAGGTGGAGGTGGGTGGTTTCTGCTGAATTACGCCGTGTTTGCAAGATGGGATAAAAATCCCTATTTTGGAACCCATTTCAACAGGTTTGCATCCATGAGGGTTAAATCAAATTTAAAAATCTGCTCAAATTCACTTCGGGTGAGGCTGTCAGATTTCACACAGTTTTCACTGCCAATGGCAAGCATATCTCAGAGCAGACCATAAAGTTAGTATTTTTCAGAGTTGAAGCTTACTCTTAAAAGAAATTTAACGTTGGAACAAAAAATCAAACACCAATGTCCAAAACCAGACCAAATATATGTTTCACATATAGAATACATTGATTAATTATAATCGAAGGCAATAAAATAACAAAAGTTTATATTGCTTTTTCTAGTAATACTGAGGAACAGCCCAGGACTTTCCAAGTATATTTATCATGTTATGAATCACACAACAATGTTATGAAATAGCTATGATTCTATCTTATAGTTAAAACCAAAAAAATCATCAGTCAAAGGGTACAAAATTTCAGTTATACAAAATGAATAAGTCCTGGAAACCTACTATACAGCACAGCGCCTATGCTTAATAGTACTGTATTGAATACTTAAACATTTGCTACGAGGGTAGATCTTATGTTAAACGTTATCACAAAAATATTCGTAATAGGAGGAAATTTTTGGACACAATGGACATATTTATGGCATAGATTGTGATGATGGTTTCATGGGTATATACTTATCTCCAAACTCATCAAGTTGTATACATTAAATATATACAGTTTTTTGAATGTCATTCATGTCCCAATAAAACAGTTAAAAAATAAAATAAAGCAGGAAAACCTCAGGTACCTTCATAAGAAATACAGCAAAGCTGGGTTGTAAAACATGGAACCACAACTTGAGATCCTGTTTCTTTTAACTTTTAACTTTTTATAAGTCTATGATTCTACTCCTTTTACTAAAAGAAACAGAATTATGAAAACACCAGCCCAGGCCAAGTATACATGCTTTTGATCCACTTTAAATGAGGTAGCCTCTGGATGGGACACAGAGCCAATAGATAAGAAGAGACTGAACATTAAAAATTCAGTTAAAATATTGCATAAAAAGTTAGGAGCAAATACCCACAGGGAGGGACTGTTCAGAAGAGAAAAATTCAGTTTTGGAAGAGATGGGCTATACTGCTTTGTGTAAAATTTGATGGTTTTCTTAAATTAAATATATGGCCCTCTCAGATTAAAAGAAAAAATTAAAAGAATAGAATAGGTTAAGGCCACATTCAAATAAAAATCCAAGTTATTATCTTATATCTATTTTTATTTAAAATTAATATGCCAACCTCCCCCCATAAAGCAAAAAGTAAATGTGTGTAATGTTCCATTTTTCCACATGATAAAATTGCATTGCATTATGTCACCAACTGGATATTGCTTTACTGAGAAGTAATCTGGAGCTTAAAAAGAAAAATTAGACTTTAAAGGTCTTAACATTTGCAGATATACTGCTTAATTGCTCAGTTAAATTAAATCTTTGAAATCCAATATTTTTTAAGGTTTAAGAAAAATAAAATAGATGCCTATTAACAAAATTCCCACATAGATTTAACCACTAATGTTTACTAATCAGGAATAGAAAATCTCTTGAAATAATAGACTTGTAAGCTTTCATCTCAGAGGAGACATATGAACACTTAAAATGGAATGATCTTTCAGATGAGAAAGATTATGGTAACATTTTTTCCCCAATTCCCTTATAAATGAATCCAATACATTACTCATAGTACATTTTAATGGAAACGCATTCCAGAAAAAGTACATAATATTGCTTTTCTGCAAATACTGTAGAATATATAAAACTTAACATTCTTATTGTCCATTTGGGTCAATTCTAGTTTTACAAATAAAATATGAGCTCTTCATAAAAATGAGAAAAATAATGGAAGAGTGAAAATAACTTATGCAATAAACTGAAGTTGAAAAATGAGAAGGACTAAAACAGTATTTACTCCCCTGTTATTTAATATAATGTTAAAGTATATAAGTTTCTTTGGAAAATGCATGTGGAATCATTTCATTTAAGGTGGAAGTGATCACGGTTATTTGTCTAGGGACTTCTGCATGAAGAGACAGGAGTCAGCAGAGCGGTATTCAAATATTTGAGAAACTGCCTGTGCAAGAGGAATTAGGCATTTCACAGAGCTCTAAGAAAATGGTATTCAAACTTTAATGTACGTAAGGATACTCATAAAGATTAAAGTTCCTATTTCTGGATTCTATACCTGGAGAATCTGTTTCCAAAGATAAAAAGAATTCCCAGGAATTCTCATTTTCCAAAGTACCAGAAATGATTGTGATGAATATGGTTGATAAATTATATTCTAGAAAATCAGTGGATAGAAGCTGTAGGATTACTTCCATATATGAAAGACAAAACATTAACTAATCTGCTACCCATCAGAAATAAAACTAGCCAACAAAACATTTTTTTTCTCTCAAGATTAAGACCTTATCCATCTGGTCACCTGTCTTCTCAATTAATAGAATCTTCAATGGTTCCCAGAAAGTTGAGACCTGGTAAAACATACATCCTATCACTCATATTTTCCAAACTCTAAAGTTTTAAAGCACTTTTGAACCAGCCTTTTCTGGCTGGGAATTTACCGTCTTTTGCGCTTGAATTCTCCCTTGCATTTACTTTACCATTCTCAGTACAATGTTTTGCGGGGTTTTTTTTGCTACTTTTTAAGGCCTATTGGTGTGAAGGAAATTTCCTATTTTATCATGTACTGAGAGAGAAGGTAAATCATAGGTCTCCTTTCACAGTTTGCTTGAGAACTAACCCCAGAGATCCATTCATAAGATCATGGACATTCATCCCTAACCATCTTTCATAAACTGCCCTTGAGCTCCATGTGTTAATGGTCCAATAGTCCATTCTCAGTCATCATCCTACTTTACCAGCAGCAGTGTTCGACATAGTTGGTCATACATTCTTCCTTGAAACACCTTTTTCACCTGACTTCTAGAACACCCATTGCCCTGTTTTTTAAATTGAATTATAATTGACATACAATATTGCATTATTTTCAGGTGTACAACATAGTGATTCAATATTTTTATACATTATGAAATGATCACCATGATAAGTCCTGTTACCATCTGTCACCATACAAAGTTGTTACAATATTACTGAATATATTCTTATGCTGTACATTACATCCCATGACATTTATTTTAAAGCTGGAAGCTTGTTCCTCTTAATCCCCTGCTCCTATTTTGTCCATCCCTCTACCCCCTCCCTCTGGCAACCACCAGTTTGTTCTCTGTATCTATGAGTCTGTTTCTGTTTTGTTTGTTTTTAGATTCCACACATAAGTGATATCATATATTATTTGTCTTTGCCCATTGCCCTGGTTTTACTACAACCTGAACGGCTCCTACTTTCTAGTCTCCCCTGGGGATTCTTTCTCATTTTTTCACACTGCAATGGCTCAGTGCTCTGTCCTTAAGACTTAACTGTTCTCCACATACACCCCTCCCTTGTTGATCACTTGCAGATATTCATCAGCAAAAACTGAATGCTTAATTTGCAAAATATATACACAATTCAAACACTTCTTACCATGTTCACTGCTATCAGCCTTGTCTGGGATCTATCATCTGAATTACTGCAGTAGCCTTCTTACTGGTATTGCTGATTTTACCAGTCACTCCCCTACAGTCCATTCTCAGCAAAGCAGGCAGAGATGAGACCATTTTAAAAGACATGTCAGATCATTTCACTCCTCTGCTCAAAACTGTACTCAACTGAAGGACCAAGATTTTACTATGGCCTACAAGGCTCCAATGATCTAGCTTTTCATGAGCTCCTTGACCTCCTCTCCCACTGCTTTCTAACTCACTCGCTCCAATCCAGCCACACTGACCTCCCTGCTGTCTGTCGTCACAAACACTCACACCACAGACCACTCGCATTTGCTCCGACCTCTGCCTGGAGCATTCTTGCAACGGAGATGCACGTGGCTTACTCCCTCACTTCCTCTAGGTTTTTGTTCAGGTGTCACCTTCTCCATGTGGCCTGTCCTAGCCACCCTAGTCATAACTGCATTCTCCCCTCCTCTGGTTCATTTTCTCTCCATGTTAGTCATCACAATCTGCACAGCCTCCACCAAGTATTTTATTAACTGTTGTATTGCACATCACCCCAAACTAGAATGCAAGTTTCATAAGGGCAGAAATTCCTGCCTGTTTTGGTCCCTACAATATCCTCAGCAACTAGGAGCTCAATAAATATTTGCTGAATAAGGAATATGGAAAACACTGAATTCTGAATTGGTAAAAATCATGGATTAAAATATTTCTACATATCTCTCCAAACTGTGGGACAACTGTGTTTGGTGACGGATTATTGTGGATCAGTTAGTTTTGTGTGTCATAGTAAAGGCTATTTAAGGACATAAGGAATGAGACTATTTTACCTTTAAGACCTTTCCACAGTTACCATTTGTACCATCTATGAACACTCATCCTCCCAAACAAACACATGTTGTCAGACACTACTAATCACCCACCTCCCACTCCTATTACCATGCCATTGTCCCCTTCTTCTGTAGTAGTAGGTGTTTTAGCTGAACATAATCTCTTAGCTAAAGACCCCAGGCCACAGTTCCCAATCTCCTCTCCATTTTGATGTAACCCATGTGACTAAAGTCTTGAAAACAGGATATGGGTGTGCGTGTGTTAGTTAAAAGTAGCCCTTAAATGGGATGGACATACCTGTACATTTCTCTTTCCCATGTTTCACTGGCTGGAGTAAAGATGTGAGGCAAGCCATCTTATCCGTCAACTATTGGCCGAAGATAACGCCTTAGGAGAGCATAGCTGGAAGATGGGAGGACTTAGCCTTGCCAACTCCATTAAGCCACTAAATATGTTACCCTGAACTGTTACAAGAGAGGTAGATGAAATAAATAAACTCTCTCTTGTTTAAGCCAATGTTTTTATTAGAGCAGCCTAGACAAAATTCTAAATAATATATAGCGTCTTCATAGATAAAATAATCCTTAAAACTCTAAAAGAAATAAAAATCCCAATAATAAAGGCAGGGACATTGTGACAGTGGTTCATTGGCTTATTTAAAGGTGAAGGGTAGAAATCAATGTCTACTAGAATTAGAAACCAAAAGTGTAAACGTGCCTTGAATTAACTATTTACTAAATGTAAGCCACCGTGCTGGCATTGTATGCACATTAAAATTTAATCTTTACAATAACCTCCAAAGGTAGGTGTTTATTATGTGCATTTTACAAGTGAAACTGATAGGGCTCAGCATGTTCAGATTTTTTGAAGCAGCACTGCAAGTAAGTGCTAAAGCTAAGAGCCCAATTCTAAGAGCATACCTCAAAATGTACCTTCCCATTCTCTTTTCTCTAGTTTGACAGTTCTGTTCTCTCCCTCCAGAGGTCACTGAGAATTTAAAATTGAAGTAGTTGATTAAACACTTGACAAATATATCTCTACTCTTCCTGCTCCAAAATGGAGTTCTGCAGAAGTAATATGATTCAAAACCCTGAGCGGTGGATGGAATAACTATCAACTTGAGGCCTAATATTCAACTTGGACTTGGATTTCCAGAGTAAGATATTCAACCAGTCTGGACCTGAACTTGTTGGTCTAGTTCCTGCTGTAAGATAATTCTAATTACTGAGTCTGCCTGAATGAGCTACAAAAGCATTGGCATTAAGTGGAATTTGGTTACCCCAGACAGAATTCCCATTCATTTGAGCAGTCTGGAGTAAAAAGCAAAATCTGAATCCAAAAAACACATACATAGTTCAGATTCAATAAGTCTACAGATGTGGTTACAAAGTGGATTTAAAATTTTAATGTCTTCTTTTCCTGGCTAGGAGGAAGGGAAGTTACTAAAGAAGTTTAACAAAGAAAAATAAACTTAGAGTTTCCAGGCACATATATACACACAGACACACACACTCATCATATATATACACACACATGCATAACCTAAGAATTCTATGCACCTAAGTAAACTATGATCACCCAGGCTTAAATGCACTCTGACCGAAAACCAGTGTATCACGCGCTCAGAGGCCTTCAGATTTCAGAGACAACTTGACTACTCAGGACACGTATCTCTTGAATCTGGATGGCTTCCACATTGGCAAGAGCTCAGTCTCAGTCTGCTAAGAGTACTAATAAAGTCCATAAGACTTGACTTTTTATATAGCCGTACCAGCCAACACCTTCGCTTGACATCCAACTTAGAGTAGAGCCTGTGGCCTGAACACTTGGCTGTATAAAAAGAAAGAATACTTTTCTCTCTCAACTTTCTTATTCATCATTATGGCCCCTGTGTCATGGCAAGCATCCAGGCCACATTAAAAAATTGTTGTGCCTGGTTCTTCCTCCCATCTCTCCTCTCCTTTCTCTCCACTTTTCTTCCAAAGTCTGTTAGCATTCTCGATGTCTGTTAGAATTCTCAAAGGTTTTTCATTTCCTCTAGATCACAGTAAACCAAGGAAACATTTGGGGGACAATCTGATGGGATAATCATACAAGAATAGTGAACACAATTTCCTTCCCTTGCTGTAAATGATTAGATTATTTGCAACCTCTTCCAAAACCACTTATATATTTATCCAAAGAGTTTAGAAAGTGCAACCTACTGCTTCACTTCTAGCCAATGCTGTGTCTCTGTTCTTTCTATACTGGGCCATCTTCAAGGTACTCATGGTCATCTGTTAGATGTATAGCAGACAAAATTGTAATAAATTATTTTCTAATTCATTGTGTCAGCTATTATACGTGTTTAGAGCAACCAAAATTTGCTAGAGGAAATTATAAAGATTCTCTGAAAATTGAAAAAGTGTACAAAAAGGTTTCCAGAGTCATTTTCTCTTTCAGGATTTTGTTTCATCTTGCTTTTTATATGCATGTGTGTAGAAAGCGAGAAACAACTCTGCGTGTACCATTAGAAATATTGCCAAAAATGAAAAAAGGTTATAGAGGATGTACAAAATGAATGAAACATTTAATGAGCACTTTCCTCTCATCTCTCAACTTAATACAAGGGTCTTGAGAAATTTAGTACATGTGGCTGGATAGGAGTCTTCCTTTAAAAAAAAATGTACACTTGTGGGAAATGTCAAGACATATCTTAAGAATTCAGGTATGTTACTATAGAGATTCAGTATAGTACACTGGAAAGAGTATCCTGTGTAAGAGTTAAAAAGATAATATATACGAAGTGCCTCGTAGATGGTATACCTTACACAGCATCTATTATTTTTTAATTCTTTTTTAATTGAATAATTGACATACAATATTATATGAATTCAGGTGTACAACATAGTGATTCAATACTTATACACATTACAAAATGATCACCACAATAAGCCTAGTTACCTTCTGTCACCATCTATTATACTAGCTCTCTTATTTTTTAAAAGAAGGTACAATCTATTTAGACCTCTGTATTATTTAGCTATAGCTGAGTAATCACCCCCAAACTTAGTGACTTAAAATACCAATCATTTCTTATTTTTCATGAGTCTATGGGCTAGCTGTGCTGTTCTGCTGACCTAAGCTGGGCGCAGCTAATTTCAGCTGGGCTTGTTCATGCATCAGTACTCAGCTCATAGGTTAACTGAAGGCTTAATGCTCTAAGATGGCCTAAGAGACATGACTGAACTCTGCTCCGCCATGGTGGTCTTTCTCATGGCAAAGCAAGGGTTGGAGAGAGTGAGTAGAAACTTGCAAGGCCTCTTGGGGCCTCAATTCAGAACTGGCATGCCACCATTTCCACCACATGCTTTAGCCTAAGGAACTGATAAGGCTGGTCTAGACTCGAGGGACGTGGAAATAGACCTCACTTTTGTATGGAAGAGCTGCAAAATTAAACTCCAAATGGCGTAGATACAGCAAAGTGTGGACTATTGGGGTCATTTTTGCAATCAATCTACCAATGCATCTCTAACATCAGACACCAAAAATTGTAATAAAGTTTGTGAAACTTCCATATGCTATTTTACACAGATTGGTTTTTTTTTAACCAAATGTCAAGATTCCTCAAGCTTGAGAGCTCTAGATAGAAGTCAAAGCAACTTTGCAGTTCAAGTCCATTAAGTTTGCTTTCTTAAACCTGGTCTTTTTTTTTAAGGAAAAAAAAATGTTTCTGAAAATGTATCACTATAATTTAGCCTTCATATATAATTTACTACATACTTTTTTTTTTTGATGAAAATTCTTTGAAGAGTTTCCTTTGTTGGGCTTGGGGGTAGTTATTACCTATACTGGAGCTACTGGCTGCCTAAATGTATCTGACAAACCAAAAATGTGTAGGTTAGAGATGAAACTTTAGAACTTGAACAGGAAGTTCAAAGCATGGCATGGTCTTTTACATGGAAATATGTATGTTATCTTTTATATAACCCTTTACATTCTATTAATCTTATCTTTTAAGTGGATGCCCGTAAGTCCCCAGTGTCTGGACCCACAAAAGGATATAAGAGCAAAGAAAAGTAGATATCCTACAGTTCACTTTATCATGCAAGGAAGACTGAGTCAAGGGACTTCAGAATTCTTCAGGACCATCTGAACTAAATTTATTTCTTTTGGCTTCAAATTACTGAGGCAAGGCCACTACATATGGCTGAGTGCAGTCACCTTGCATTGAAGTCTTTCACAACATCTGCCTCTTCAATGTTCACCATATCAGTAAGGAAGGAATGAAAATCCATATTTTCAACCTCAGGTCTTCTCGGCAGTTGTAAATCTCAAGTGTGATGGCTGTTTCTAGATGTCTGCAGGTTTCTATAGGCAAAGAACTTGACAAGGCAGTGTCACCCTCTGAGCCAGCCAAGGAAGCACATTCTCAGCACTAGAAATCCCACACAATGGTCTTCTGATCTCTTTTCCCAAAATGTCAGTCAAGCAAAAGAGATCTGAGTGTTTCAGCAACATCCATAACACTGATTGTAGGGCCTTGAAACAGGAGATGTATCTCTTTATAAAAAAAAAAATACACTGAATGAATGCATTCATAAGACCGAATCTGTACGTATGCCACATTTTGAATGAAATAATTCTTATCAAATTATTCAAGGCATTTCGTGGGATTCAAAGAGTGAAACTTCTACCCAAAGATCAGTGAAGCATATCAAGACATGACCTATAAGAAGTCAGTATACTTCTGTGAAGTAGAGAAGAACTGTTTATTTTGTTCCTTCATTGACAAGATGATGATTTATGGCCCCAGTTCTCACATCATCAGCAACTTTCATGGAAGGAGAGGAGGCCTATTGCGGGATTGCTGGCCGTATTACTTTTATTACAATGTATCCTGATGTAGAAAAGTCGTAAATCACAATGGTGAGTGAAGCTCTTTTTTTTCACCCAAGTCATGAAGTATAAAAGCTGCCAAGCTCTTTAGGTACTACACACTCACAAAATACCAAGAGTTTTACCCAGACAAAATTTTGCTTGGCAAAGAAACTTTACACCATTTCAAGACCTCTGAATATTCCCAGTGAGATGCACAGAAATAGGAATTCTTCCTTAACGACATTAGCATGCACATAGCAGATGAAAACCAGAAGCTGGCTTCACTCAGAGACAAGAACAATCTCTTTCTGTTGTTGCCAATTCTTCTACGACCTTCCTCTAAGTTATAAAAGAAATGTCACTAACTCTGGAGTTGATGACACTGGATGAGCAAGGCACTGCTTCCCATTTTTCTCTTGTTCCTGGTTACAAATCATCCACTGCTTCACCAAGTTCCTTCAGATTGTGGCTTCCTTTATTAAGGGATGCTCTGAGCCACATTCAGAATAAAGTTTTACTGTTGCAACACACATGATTCTTTTTTTCAAATTTCATGCATATCAAGTTGAAAATTCTTCTCCCAGGGAAGATAGGCATATGCCAGCGTATATTCAAGGTGGTAAGTTGTCACGTACATTCAAGTTCATTGGCTTCTTTTTCCCATTGTCAAGAACCTTACCATCTGTGAGTGGTGCCTCACAGCAGTGCTTCTGTGATATAATGTGTGGCTTTCCTTCCCATTTCTCTTTTTAACACTTTCTAGTTAAGTGGACCAAATGCAAAGGAAGACAGATGTCCCCAAGCGTAAAGCAGGATATGTTTTATTTAATTCCTATAAATGGAAGTCTATTGTACACATTGTCACATCATAACATGATGATTACAACTATCCAAATTATAGAGTAGCTTCTCCTACCATACTACCATCGTGTGTGTGAAAAGTTGCTTCCATAGCATGATTTGATACCAAAGTAATTTCTTTCAAAAAAAAATAATTGCCACTGAAACAATAAAAATATCAAAGGAAAAATATGGATAATTGAATGTGGCTTGTGGACCACTAATTAAAAGCCTCTGTTCTAAGACAGGCCTTGTATTCTTTCATTATCTGATATTTTAAAACTTTCTGAAGCAAAAAGGGCTTAAATTCTCATTTTAACTTGTTCCCCCCTCTGTATTCAGGGGCACGGAATGCACCCTCTATAAACCATGGGGAAATGAATAATCCTTTTATTTTAACCTGGCTTGCATCCACATACAGGAAACTCTCCAGTCTTGTAATAACTAAGGCACACTGTTAGCTCGGTCTCCCCAGAACACTGCTCGATACTAATAATTGATAATCATGATAATGACTATGTGGTTCACAAAATTTATAAAAGGTCGGCGAATCATCAAAAAAATTTGAATTATGCACAATGTATTCTTAGCTTGGAAACCTTTGTGATTCTAAATACTTCTGGCACTTCCTACCAGCTAATGCCTCAAGCAGCCAGTGGTGCCTAACCCTTTCTGCTCCAAGGAGCTCTTCTAGGAGAAAGCATCTAGTACGTACTAGCTTTTTTTTCAGATACCCTGCAGATAAGTGTTCTGCAAACATTTTGACCATGACACCCAGTAAGGAATACATATTATTTATGTATCTATAACACACACGTGCATATGTGTATAACTGAACTACACTGGCCACAAAACCCTTCTTATTATTAAATGTAATACTCTTAACGTTTTCTAGTAAATGCTAATCTATCACATTATGGTATATCTATTTCATAATGTAAATGACACTAAATTTATTTCAACAACCAAGAATGGGCTACAACCTATAGTTCAGATGATACCAGCCCAACCCCGAAAGAATGTGTTTTTTTCCCCTGCAAGATTAATAGGTTTACTTATTCACATGTATTTCTAGAGCTTATCCTTTGAAAATGAGGAGGCTTTATTCTAGTCTCTTGAACATTTATAATTCTCAATTAACAGGAACATTCTACTATCCTGAGCACATTATTCTTTAGATAATCAACTTTTTTTGGCAAGATTAAAAGTTTATATGAAACCAAGATTTTCACTGATAAATAAGAGACCACAAATGCACAAAATCTGAAGTAGCTTTTCACAAATCGGCTCTAATAATTGATGAGAATATTTTGTTTGTTAAAATCTTTTAATTAAATCCCATGATGAAAAGACCAGGCAAGTGACCTGGGAGCACAGAGAACAATTGACTTGTGGATCATTTAGAATTTGGCAAACATTTTTGGTATGACACGTAGAGAAAGGAGTGACACTTGGTCTGAGCCATGAAGGATACAAAGGATTTCAATGGGTAATAAAGAGGCAAGATTATTTCACGCCTATAGAAAGAGCTTAAGACAGAGTATGGGAAGTGGGAGAGCGCATCAAGTGTTTGTGGGCTCTGAGCAGGCAGCCCAATAGAGCAAGAGAATAAGACAGGGGGAGGGTAAAGTGGGAGATGAGTTTGGAAATTCAGGAATCAGCCACAGTCTTCAAAAGATTGAATAATAAGAAGCTTATGCTATATTCTCTATTCCTTATTTTTCTTTTTTAAAAAATCATTTCTTGTTTTACAAACTTTGCTTTAAAAAGTAGCTTTTGACTTTACTTCCATCAGTCTTCAACTAGTCAGAAAAAAGCATAGTCAAATACAGCTACATTCAAACAATTAAATGTGAACCATTCTACAGAGTGGCTGTAAAGTCTGGAAACGTAGGTGAATATATATAATGGTATACATACACATATGTGGGGTTATTAATATTACATGTCAACATATAATATGTTGAATAACATTATATGAACATGTTTTCCATACTTTATGACCATCTAGTATTTTATAGTTCTATTCCATACGTAGTTTTTGGTAGCAATATACAGATATCACAGCCTAAACACCCTCCTTCACAGTCAGAAAAATGTATCCTTTAGTCTGAAATTTTAGGTAAGAACCGGACAACCTCCTAACTCAATATAAGGTCACAAACTTTTTATGTTTTTATCATTACAAAATGGTCCTTAAATTCCATACTTTCCCCTGGGTATATTCAGAGTTCAACCCAAGTTCTGGTTTGCCAGCAATGGTTTCATTCCATTCTCATATCAGAGTATGACTGTGCTGTCAGAGTATAATGCTCAATCCAGATCATTTATAGGTAAAGTAAATAATTTACCAACCAGGTATGAACTTTATGAAATCAGGCATTATTTTGTCAAGGAAATTATATATCATATCCCTACCACATAATACAATGTAAGCACATAGTAGACATTCAATAGTTAACAAATAAAGGACTACTTGAATTAGTATTGTTTTCAGCCAGAGTAATTCTCTTGTAACATCCTTTAGGAGTGCAAACAACCATAAGTCTGTCAAAGGAATAAAAGAAACAGACCAAGAAAGAGACCAATTATGTGTGCTTTCATTTTTTCTATTTTTGCAAACCAATTAATAATTTAAAGCTAACAGACGATCCACCTTAGAGATGCTTACTACTGTGAAAATAATGGAATTTGTAAAAGAGGATTCTCTGTTCTTTCCACTTGAGTTAATTCTACTGTCTTTATCTTTGCTGCCCTCCTCTGGAATTTTTATATCACCTGGTTCTCTTTTCCAAAGGATATGTGCTTTATACTTGCCTTTAGAATAGAACTATAGGAAGAAATTCAAACTTTTAAATTTCTGTTTTGCAGTGCATTTTTATCCAATTTTATAGCACAGTATGGGGGAAACAGCAATGTAAATAATTACGTAGGTTACAATGTAAATAATGTGTACATAGGTATATATTAATTTCAGACCTAACATTTGAAAATAAGTCTTTCTTGTTCCAAACTGTTTCTAAAGGCTGCCAGGCATCTGTTCTTTGCTTTGTTTGGAATTCCTTTCTTCATTATCTCCATTTATCCAAATCCCATCCATCCTCTGAATCCAACTGTCACATTTCCATGAAGTCCTCCCTCATTTTCCCAGCTGGAATTAATCTTTCATACCTCTAAAGCCTGTAACAATTGTATCTCAGTGATTTAAAATACAACCTACAGCTTTCTAACCTGTCTTGTAATTATTTGGGTTCATAGCATCTCTTAATAAATTATAAACTACTGAATATAGAGTTTATATCTGAGTTATGTTTGAATTATTGCAAGATCTACCTAAACATAGTATGTAATGTATAAATATGAATGAATGAAAATGTTAATGTAATTAAGCATTACATTTAATATCGTGGCATACAGAGCCAAATGAAGATAAATTTAAAGGCTGACAGAGTTTAACAAATTACTTTAGGTGCTTGCTGATTGTGTACCTTTAGCAGTTGAAAAGTCAAGTCAATAGGTTAGATATTGTGGAATGGTTTCTCAGTAATTTCCTGCAAATAACAACTGCATCTTAATTTCTGAACTAGGAATATTAAGTTTAGCAACTACCATTTTGCAATTGTTTGTCCTTTTAAGGAGAGAATGTTTATCCTCTCTGATTCCTAACAGTACATTTAAATTATCTAAACATTGCAGCAGCTGAATGTAGAAAATTCTTTTTAGACTTGAGCCAATTGCAACATACAAAGAGGTATAGAAAAATGCTGAAAATAAACACGCAAAATAGTGAGTATGATGCCTCCCATATACAAAATTCCTCCTTTTCTCACTTTTGTAATAAAAATATATTCCAAAGCATTACATTTTTATAGAAATCAATGCCAAATAATTCTTCAAGGCCACCAAGATCTGCTTATTAATAAAAAGTCCTCTTAAAAGAGAGGATACTATTAAAGAATGCCCCAATTCAGTTACACAACACATGAGTCCTTGAGAGAAATGAATCATGTGTATCTGTGATCTATTTGATTAATTAGGTGGGACATCACTTGAGGGACAAGAGAACTGGCACCCGTAAGCTAGACAGACCAGCACTGTATACACCTGTGTTGCACAGGCGCCTCTTCAAAAACAGCTATAGGGCTTCCCTGGTGGCGCAGTGGTTGAGAGTCTGCCTGCCAATGCAGGGGACACGGGTTCGAGCCCTGGTCTGGGAAGATCCCACATGCCGCGGAGCAACTGGGCCCGTGAGCCACAACTACTGAGCCTGCGCGTCTGGAGTCTGTGCTCCGCAACAAGGGAGGCCGCGACAGTGAGAGGCCCGCGCACCGCGATGAAGAGTGGCCCCCGCTCGCCGCAACTAGAGAAAGCCCTCGCACAGAAACGAAGACCCAACGCAGCCATAAATAAATAAATAAATAAATAAATAAATAAATAAATAAATAAAATAAATAAATAAAATAAAATAAAATAAACATCTATAACATAAGTATGAGATAATAATAAGCATGAGATCTCTCAAATAGGTGTGTCTATAGGTCCCTGAAAACTTGAAAATCAGCTCTTTTAGAAGATTACTGACTGGTCTCTTTTCTGACTGCCTAAAGATGGGTACCAGCCTTTCAAGAAAACTGTGTGATAAGAAAGGGGAAATAGGCATCCATATTCTGAGCAGGATAAAACCAAAACTGATGATCTGAGCAGCAGACTGTGAAGTCAAAGAAGCATTTGAAATGCAATGAGATGAGAACAGGTCATCTAAAGACCAGGGAGAACAGTCCCTGGGCAAGAAAAGGGCAGAGAGAGAAGGCCAAAAGGGCATGAGACATGACGCCGCAAAGAGATGTGAACTTTCCTTTATCTCTTGAAGTTGTGATAAATTCCTAGAGATCAACTGAGGGCTAGATTGTCAGTTCAGGATCTCTAGGAACCCCAGATACAAGTGGAGTCCATATCCACTCCTGCAATATTTGTCAAGGGCCTCTACCAAGCACGCATAAGAAAGACTGGAGGCAGGGCAGAGGACCTGTGTTCCTCCTCCAGTAACACAAGTGTGTGAGATTTGCCAAAGATTGAGAATGGAGCAGGAATACCTGCAGAAGCCCATCTATTCTCTAGAAACTCTGAATATAAAGAAATGATTGGCTGCCACTAGAGACGGGCACAAACACTCCTATGTCTCGAATCCCTTTCAAACTCAAAGCCAAAGCCACCTGCCATTGGACAAGGGGCAAGAAACGTCTCCATGTCCCAGAGCTGACTTTATTTGCCGTAAGGCAAAGCTGACTTGCTCTGGAGGAGGACCCTTCCATCCCTCATCTAGGGCAAAGATCAGCTGCAGCTGGGTAAGTGGCAAAAATCCCATTTGTGCAAAACATTCTGCCCTTTTCAAGGCAGTACTTGGCTGCAAAACATGAAGGGAAAGAAATGTAATTGCACCCAAGATCTCCCACTTACATGTGACAGAATTTAATTGGCACCATGGGGAGAAGCAAGGGGATCTGCTTGCACGGGGAAACATGCAGGAATGCCGAGAAAACCCTACTCCCAAGGCTCAGGTGTACAGGACCTGCCTAAGATTGAAGGTGGAGTAGGAGAAGTGAGAAACCAGCCATGTTGCCATCATAAGGCTTGCACTAAATAGCAAGAAATTAAGTTGTGCACTGGGGGAGGGCAAGAGCCTGGAGAAAGAGCCCTTCCGTGATGCAGGTGTGCAAGGTGAAGGCTGGGGGTGGAGCTGAAACACTCAGAAACACTTTCCTCTGGGACCCCAAGTCCCACACTAGCCCAAGATAATGGTAGATCAACACTGGAGGATAGCCAAATGCAAAATGAATGAACCACAACTTTTAGCTCACCATGTACAAAAATTAACTCAAAATAGATTATACACCCAAATAAAAGAGCTAAAACTATAAAACTTCTAGATAAAAACAATAACTTTTAAAATTCAATAAAAAGAGCCCAAAGAAGATAAAAAATGGCAAATAAGCACATAAAAGATGCTCCTCATCTTAATCATTAGGAAAATGCAATTTTAAAACCACTATGATACTATTACCCAACTACTAGAATTACTAATATAAAAATTCTGGTCATAGTAAATTTTGGTAAGGCAGTAGAAAAAACTGAGACTCTCATTCTTTGCTAGAGGGAATGCAAAATGGTACAGTCACTTTGAAAAACAGTTTGGCTTTTTTTTTTTAATAAAGGTAAACATACATTTACTATAATAAGCCAGGTTCAAGTTTATACCCAAGAAAATTGAAAGCATGTGTTCACACAATAACTTGTGTGTGAATCATTGTAGCAGCTTAAGCTGTAAATGCCCCAAACTGTAAACAATCCAAATGTCAACCAGCGAATAAACAAATTGTGATTTATCTATAAATGGAATACTATTCAACAATTAAAAGGAACAAACTAGTGATATATGCAACAAAATGGATGACTCTTGAAAGCCTTACGTTAATTTAAAAAGCTAGACACACAAGACATATACTGTATAACAACATTATATGACCTTCTACAAACATCAAAATTATGGGAACAGAAAACGGATGGTTTCTAGTGGCTGGGGATGAAGGAAGGAGCCTGACTGAAAAGGAGCGTGAGGAAAACTTTTGGAGTGATGAAAATTCCATATCTTAATTGCGATGGCCATTTTACAACTGTATACATTTGTCAAACTTGTAAATGGACTTTTGAACGTAAATTATGTATCAATAGAAAGAGAGAAAAATTAAAACCTTCAATATTTAACTCTGTGCAGCTAGGGTTATGAACCATTGCAATATTGTCAAGCAAAAAATAGTATTGCATTCATACATGAGTAGAAGTTGCTGACTGTCCAGTTGTATCGAATTTCTTGGACAAAACTTGTTCTCACTGGAGATGGACCAGGTGCATCCTGATTCCAAACCATCTACTTAACTCAAGGAAGCAGGTGTGACTTATCTTACATTACTTTTTCCCAAAAGAAGGAATGAAGGAAATTGTCACTACAGGATGTGCAATTGCTTAGAAAACTATAGAAACTAAGGTTTCTATAAGAGAACTATAGAAATAAAGGTTAGCAGAAAAACACTGGAGGCCGGTTGGTAAAATTCTCAGAGAGAAATAAATAAATAGAAGCTTTTTTCCTTAGCTTTGTTCTTTCATATTATCCTGGGTCAAAATAAATTCCACCCAGCCACCCAGCCTAACGGTGTGTGTGTGTGTGTGTGTGTGTGTGTGTGTGTGCGCGCGCGTGTGTGTGTGTGTGTGTGTGTATGTATGTTTCCTGGAAGGTTTTAGCAAAACAGTTTTTTAAATGTATGTGCTTTGAAGTCCTGTAAAAGCCCTGAAAATGGAAAGAAGTTGGCCCTAAAGAACAGACCTTTGCTTCTATTTTAATTCACGAAAAAAATGTTTAAAGTAGACTTATAAAATAAGCTCTTACCGTTCTGTTGGAAGCCGCACGCAGCAGGTTTGAAACAGGAAGCTGGGAGGCGGAGCTCTGAGTATCCTTCACAGGGCTCTCTAATGAGGAAGACCCTTCAGCTTCTTAATTACAAAAGTACCTACACGTTAGTTAGCTGTCTGAGTTCCAATTAGAGTTGGTTCAAACAGAACACATTTACCTAGGGACAGGATGTGGCTGGACGTGACCGCCAGCAAATGCTTAGGTGGCAGAATTTATTATGCATGGCCTGTATTGTGAACTCCTTTTCAGTAGTACCTGCTGGACTATAAATACCACTTGCCAAGAAATGCTGACTTGAGCTTATAGATGCCTCACCACATCCCAGAGTTAATTTCCAGTTCTCCTTTAACACACCTCCCAAATTTTTACATCTTTGCTGGTTTTTTTCTTTTGAAAATGTATTTTGCTTGTTGACTTTAATATAGATTAAAACTCTGAAATCAATAAAGAGGCTCCTTGCAGATCTAAGAACCATGAGCATGTGAGATAAACTCTATTAAAATAAATATATGCAACGAGCAGGTATCTAAATCTGCCAAAGTATTAAGAGCAAAATTTTCTGAGCTAAATAAAAATGAACTTTCAAAAAGTCTTAAAAAATTCTGAATGTACATGAAATACTTTTTTATGTCATCTTGGAAAAATGATCACTTGAGGGAGTTTTATATACCTTTGATGTTTTATTCAGTTCACTCAAGCTATTTTTTGTGATTGTTTATCAAAACCAGTAAGTATATATCTGATAATATTTTGTAATATAATGCCCATTTTATCACAAGATGTATATTTGTGTTTCTTTTTTTGTGGGGGGGGGCCCTAAATTTATCATAGAATGACTTGTAATAAGGAAAAGAACTTACTGTATGAGAATTTATGTCTAGAAGTCATGACTAATAAACATAGCCATTCTTTATCAATGTCATCAGATGTTCTAAAATGACTTAAAGGTCTCTGACAACCTCGTTCTTAACACATAATGTATTAAGTGGAGCATTTAATTCATCCACAGTTGGAAAATACTTCAGTTATGTTATATTCCATTCTCTGAAATCAGGCCATCATGGAGTTGATAAAGTAGTCTCCCTTTTTTTCTCTTTTGATGTTTGTCACAGCTCTGTTTATAATGTGCAGCATTAAAAACAGATTAAGTGTCGGACATAAGAGAGTAGATTTAAAAGATTTTGGTACATTCACAAGATAGAGTATTACAAAGGTATTCTATGAAACTATAATAAAAGATATGGACATATGTTCATGATATATTGCATAGTGAAACAATCAAGTTATAAAGTAATATGTATAATAAAATACAGTTTGGGGAGAAAAATGTGTTGTGTGCACATGAGGGGTGGTGACTCAGAGGAAGAATATTTAAAAGAACAAACACTGAGTTAACAGTGGCCATCATTTGGTTGTATTCTGGGCAATAGTTTCTTCTTTTATTCAAATTTTCTCATTTTTATGATGAACATGAAATACTTGTGTAATCAAAACAAATATCTAAAGCTCATTAAAACCTTCAAGTCAGAATCTTGGGCAAAAGAAAATAACTGGAAACTAACATCCATTTAAAATAAATACAGAAAGCCATATTTTAATCTGTTTAAGTGCTATACATATACTGAATGATTTATCAAGATAACATTGTTCTGCATAACTAATGGCAAAGTCACGAATTAGGCACAGCAAATTTGTTGGTTGGAGTAGCATAGGTAATTTAATGCCTAAGAGAACCACTCCATGACCTTCTGGGTAGTTTCACAGAAAGATTCACAGAATATTATCTGTGAGTTGAATCTTCCCTCCTAATGACCCAGGAAGCTATCTGTTGATGAAAAGTAAGGTACAACTCCTACTGTGAGATACAAACTTAAAAGAAGCATGTAATAGTAATAATAATAGTAATAATAATAAGAACACTTGTTCAGTGCGTCACTATGTCCCAGGCAATATCCTAAGTGTAAAAGCCATTTAATCCTCAAGACACTATGATACAGTATTACTGTTACCTTATTTTTTAGATGAAGAAATGGAGAAGTAATTTATCCAAATATAGCTCACCGGTGGTATAGAAAGATCCAAATTTAGGCAGCCAGAGTCTGTGTTCTTAACCATTGTGATATACTACGTCTCAGGAGAAAATTAATAGGATATTAACAGAAAGTAATATCCAGATGTATAATATAACTTGCATTTATATTAGAAACTATTTTGGTGAACTGTGTATAATTGCAGACTACCAGGCAACCTCATGTAGTTCTCAGAAGCTTCTGTGCTGGATCCCAGAAGTTTTCTCTCTGCCCAGAGTTACCCAAGGCCCTCATGGGGCTTGCATGTTCCAAGGCTAGGTAATCTGCAAGGTTTCCATGTTGCCTACAACGTCCATGTGTACTTTCCACTTTCTGTACCCTCTGAGATACACTCAGTATATGTGGCTTAGTGGAATAATCTTGACAAACAGAATAACAGGAGGAAAGAAGAAAACAGTCCCTGCACATCTCTTCTGGAGAAGGCACCATGAATGCTCTCAGCTCATTGACCATCTCCCATATTTTCTGGTCTTTTCACTGAACCTAGGAGATGATGAAAATAAGTTCCCCACTATGGCCCCATGTGTAAAGGAAATTCCTGAACTTGGCTAACACTTCCCCTGGAAACAGGCTAATTAATCCTACCATATTTGTACCAGGTTTCATATATTACAGCTCAAGACCAAGTCTGACTGTTAGCGTGGTAAAGTCTGTTCTTTGTGAAACCTAAGCAGCAACACTGATTTAAATAACTGGGCTATGTAAAAAATTAAACAACAACACAACATATAAATATATGTATCATTTTCTCATTAATTATCTTAACCATTTTATAGTATTTGGGCAAAAAAATATGCATTTAATAATATGAAGAAATTCGAATTCACTTTTGGTATTACCTTTTGGCCATTTAATTAATGGTTTATAACATCCCAGCACCAAATTTTTATTGTATCATTCAGCTAATGGGTTCTGATACATATTCTGTGAATGTTCTAGAGACGAGAGTTGGGATGACAAATACCTGAGTCTCCACTCCTCTTATCACTCAAATTCTCTGCCAGTATGTGAGTAGATTCTGTAGCTGGTACAAACAGAAGAAAGAGTTGGGGAAATGTAACAGCTCAACCAAAGTCTTCCTGCTTCTGTTTAACTCTGATCTTGCTACTTGATTATGACCATGCTCAGTTACTAATTTCAAACTCACCTAAACCTGGAAAAAAGTTTCAGAGTCAGAATTACTAGTTCCTATAAGTATCAACTGAAAAAAGAAAAGATGCACAACCTAAAATCTGAGAAGTCTGTTTTACTCAGGGCATTACTGAGGACTACAGCCTGGGAAGGCAGCCTCTCAGACAGCTCTGAGGGACTGTTCTGAAGGGGTTTTTGCTGAAAAAAAATTGGTTGAACATCAAAAGATTACCGCTAATCACAAAAACTAGACATCTCAAGTTAATGATTTTAGAGTTTTTCTATGTAGGGGAAGATGCAAGAGTCTGGGCTCACTGAAGTTATTCCTTCAATATGCATCTTAACTCTCTAGGGCCAGTATCCTGTTTTTCTGCATTCCGAATTCCCCTCAGGGAACACCACTGGGAGCAGCTGCAGGGGCTGATGACTTGGTGGCAGGCAACATTCTTTGTTTACTGAAATGACAGGCGACATTTTTTTTGTCCATAGAGGTAAAATGCAAAATCTCTGAGGCAAGAGATACAGCATATTGTGTTGTTGTCTGTGTCTCTGGACTCCTCTATGCCTTCAATTCCACTCCTTTTCTCAAGGTCAGTATTCAACGAAATACTTGGCTTCAAAGGTATCACAAGAAATCTTTATGCCAATACCTAGGTGACTTGAGCTATTCCTCTTCTTTTCTGCATGAAAGCATTTGAAGCCTGCATTCTTTGATAGCCTCGCCCCTAGATGATTGAGCCAATTTGTTAATAAAACAGAATACTTAAATTTGAATATCTTATGGCATAAATATAGGACAGATCAACTTTTTAAAAAGAAATGTGCTTTTTAAAGAATGTTTGAAATTTTCTCAGTGACAAATACTCTTTGATCTTTGCAGCGGTAGGAACAGTCATCAAAAAGTGAAAGTAGGTTAATCCACATTGCAATAGTTCTCACTTGACTGACTCACTCTTATTCAGTGTGGGTAATGATTACAAGTTCATGATAACCCAAATTTTCCACCTCCGAGCTGTGCATTTGTCCTGTTGCTGAACAACGAAATTGCCTCAGGTGACTGTGCCCTGTGCAAGAAATTATTTTCAACAGCCTGAAGCATAACAGAATGTTTTATGTGACAAGTTCAAGAAATGTTTCTTATCAGACATCACAGGAGTCACTTTTACCTCTGTTGCCAATCTGATCTGTCTGGCTTGAATTTTTGTAAAAAAAAAAAAAAAAAAAAAAAAAAAACAACAACTTTCATCATACTCGCTCTGCTTCTTCCAGATACAGTGTCAAACCAACACATAAATAAAGTTGCTTTCTAAAGCATGAACACCTTAATTTTCACGGCCTCCACTGAATTGTGCCTTAGACATTTACTAGCTCACCTTGGATTATTACACACTTTTGAAGAAATACAGAACCAAACCTTGTCAAAGAGCATAAACTGAACAACTACAATGACAGGTAGCTAAAAATGTCTTTTTGTTAACTCCTGAAAGATACTGGTTTGATGCTTGGCAATATTCAGAAATACAGGAGCACAATTTGGAAGAATCATTTAAATAGTGACTCTGCTCTAGAATTACAGAATGCCTTTCTTCAGAAATCTCAGAGTATTTCCAAGTATAAAACTGTCTAGACTCAAATAACAACAGGGCTAACAATTGAGAATTAACAGAGGCCCACGGGCATGTGTGCTGTTTTCTTCGTTTGCGGGCAGGTGAGTTACCTCAGGGACTTTCAACTACATGCAGTGAAAACACAAGGCAGCATCATTTGAAAGAACTCAGCTGAGTTTCTTAAGCTCCCTGTTATGATGGGTTCAACTAAACTATTTTAATCTTATCAATTCATCATGCATTTTTTCAAATGTATACTGAGAAAATATCTATGAAGGGAGAAATCTGGTTGACCTGGTAGTTTTCATTGTCAAAATTTTCCATAGTGAGTTGGCATGTCAGCTCATGATAGCTAATAGCACACTTCCATGAGTTTTTCTAGAGGAAGGAAAAGTAGGAGAGAAAAAATAATGAAATGAAAAAGGAACAATACAAAAATAAAAGGGAAACGAGTTGGAATGGAAATTGGTACCTATTAAATTTGTGATTATACGTTTGGAAATTTGTAAGACAGATTTACCTGGTTTCCTTGATGATTTTCAGATTCAAATTCTGATTTGATTTATTCTCTTTTTTCCCTGTTTCTCACTCTCTGTATTCAACCTTTTTTATTACTGACTACACTGAATAAAGTCTACACAGATTTTAAACTTTACGTGCAACCAAAAGTCATAGCAGGCTCCAGGTGGAGAGGCATGAGGCATGCAGGTTATTTGAAGTTTGTGGATGAGCGAAGAAACCTTTCGGTAGCAACCAGTTCAGGCAGAGAAATGGTGGGATATTTCATTAGGTAGATATAAGACAACTTCTAGAGTATCTGATCCCTATATGGGGACTTAAACCTCATCTACTGTATTAGTTTTCCATTGCAATTATAATAAATGACTACACATGTAGTGGCCTAAAGCAACATCCATTTATTATCTGACAATTCTGTAGGTCAGAAGTCCACATATACTGTGGCTCAACTTGGTCGTCTGCTTAGAGTCTCAAAGCCCGAAGTCAAGGTGTTCACAGGCTGTGTTCTTTTCTGGAGACTCTGAGGATAAATCCAGGCTGATTTACATTGTTGGCTGAATTCAGTTCCTTTCTGAGGAACTGAGTCCCCGTCCCTTGCTGGCTGTCAGGAGCCTGTCTTTGCTCCTAGGGTATGCCCACGTTTCTTCTCATGCCTTCCATTGGCATCCTCCAACGATGGCAGGACGAGTCCTTCCCACACTTCAAATCTCTCTGACTTCCCCTTCTGACACATTCCTCTGAGTGTAGCCAGAGAACGTTCTCTGCTTTTAAGAGCTCATGTGATTAGAATGGGTCAACCCAGATGATCCAGGATAATCTACCCATTTTAAGGTTCAAAACTTTAATTCCATACATAAATTCCCTTTGCTATGCAATGTGACACATTCACAGGTCTCAGGGATTTGGCCAGGGCCATTTCTGGAACACAATTATCCAGCCTACTATATGCACCTTCACAGATTCCCTTGGTTAAACTAGTCATGCAGGTCGACCTGGTTTCCAGGGGAGGGGATATAGACCCCACTGCTTCACAGGGGGAATGCCAAGGTCATATTAAAAATAACATGTGAGGTGTGAGATCTTGTTACAGGCATACTGAAAAATACAATCTGACGCAGGAACAGACCCTACAACGATAGGTAGGTTGGAGCCAGATTCTAGAGGTTTTGGTGCCAAGGGGGTTGGTTTGGAATCCATCTGGGAGTTGGTGAAAAGTGGTGATTTTTAAGCAGAGAAGTAAGATGGGTACAGACGAGGAGGAGAAGGTGGAGATAGAAAGGATAAGAATTGTAGTCTCCTGAGATTGTCCCATTTAATACGGCCAGGATTTTTATTGTGCTTTGAAGGCAAGCCAAACTGTAAGTGTCATTATCTGAATCAAAAGGATTCCCAGTGATTTTGTGTTACTCTCCCAGTGTTGCTTCATAATAGATGTAAAAATTAATTTGACCCTCTATTCCACAATATGAGTATGCAGAGTACCAGGCACCAGCAGGTACCAGGGTGTATGGAATCAATTTAAGACTTACGTTGTTTTATTCTATCGGAAGGATGATTTTCAATGTTTATCAAAACACTGACTGCACACAACATGAGTACTACTCCCTCACCCCCATTTAAGCTCTACATTAAAGGGTTTCTTCCCACAGGAAGTTTTGGCTGAAGTGGAAAAATTTTGAATACGTGACATTCTCACACACACCCAGTCTAACTGCAATTTCATGTTTAGAATGAAAGCTTAAAAGTCAATAAGGAAAGGCAGTGGAGTAGGTTACTAGTAAATTCTTCATCAAAGAAAACAGTCCAAAACCCTTCACCGGCAGCATAACCTTTTATTTTTCTTTGTCAAAGAGCTATTTTTTTCCATGCTACAAAAATATACACTTTAACATCACCAACCTATAGCATTGCATCTAAAGACTTTTAAAGGACTCGAAAAGAGTAACATGAACTAAAGATACCATGTAGAGACAGATGTTTATCGAAGAACAGATGGAAATAAAGACTGGCAGCTCCTCCTGCCCTCAGATGGGTCTCTGTTCCTCTGGGTGTTCGTGCCACTTCATACAAACTGATTAACTAGAGGATACAGATGCAGGGGGAACAGGAGGCTTTATTTTCTGTTCCATTGAGTTCAAAGAGTGAAAACATCATGATCCAATTACCATTTAATTTCTGAGGTCAAAATGTTAACTCTTAATTTTCAAAGCTGTGTATTTTTGCTGGGATACTTGGTGGCTACAAATACATAGCAACAATATTTAGCCCCGATTGCAGTGCACACAGGAGACAACTTGATTTTTCTCCCATTGCCACCTTCAGAGCTCTGCAGGCTCCCCCCTTCTCCACACCTTACAGACACCCTCCTCTGTCTGTGACACATTCATTCAGGTATTAAAATGCCCAGTCGATTCCAATTTCATTCAAAGCAGACTATGTTTGTGCATTCATTTTCCATCTGCTTTCATCCGTAGAATGAAAGAATGTCAGAGACATTCATGCTGGGATAATGGAACACCTGGGTGGACTCTTTAGCATCCCTAACATGGGCAGTGCACTCACTGGCTGACCTCTTCAAATCCTTCCTCCCCCTGGGTACATCTCCTCTACTTACAGCTAAGAACCTGCAGGCAGGACCCTCTAGATGGCTCAAACACCCACAGCATCTTTGTCACACCTAATGTGGATCTACAGTTTCCCTTACTTTGCGGCCCCCTCTCCCCACACGTATCTATTTCAGCCAGCAACCACTTCTCTAGCTAAAAGCAGACACTGATTTAAATCATGCTCCCAAATTCCTGGAGACACACGTCAGGTTCTTCTGAGAGAACCCTCACCAAGCTCTATGCCAGTATCTTTGCAGAGACCGGACTACGAGTGCTAAAGCTTACTCCTTCCCAGTTGGCAGGAAGAAGGCAGATTCTACTTCTTACAGGCACCACATTTCTACACTGTATTCTCTTAGAGCTTCCCTGATTTGGGCCTGAATGTGAGTGGGGATCAGGCCAAACCTCTTCCTTTCCCTGCCCCTGCAAGCAGAAGAGTCAGAGCTCTCCCTTCTCCTAAATCCTCCTTTCAAGGGATCCCCCTCTTGGATTTCTAGAGGTGGTAACAGTCATTGGATCAGTTCTTCTCTCGTTAATAAGTCCTGGATGCATGTATCTAGCAGATAGATCTTTCTAGAATATGGATAAATTACCACCTATTGTCCTAAATTAGAGGCTCAGCTGAAATTTCAAGATAGCAAGACAATTCCATTCCATATTCTATTACATATTATCAAGTTTATTTGCACTATGATCTACCTTCAGATACCAATCAAGAATTCTAGATATGGAACTCTAACTTAGGTGCCCACAAGATTTATCAGATATTACCTTTTCTTTAAAAAGGAATTTGTCTGAATAAAAATCTGCTGGCAGATCTTCTTGCCCATGGGTTCCCATTTTCTTCTGTTATTTCTTTATTTGCAACATCAGACTTTAAGAGAGAGAGAGACAGAGAAGCAGAGGCTCATGGGGGAAAAGTCAAAGAAGAGAATGTTTGTGAATGAGAGAGCCAGAATTTTTTTTTTTTTCAGAATTTTTAAATGATCATTCTAGCCTGTTACTCTGAATTCTTCATGCCACTTTTCCCCCCAAAGAAAATAAAATAGCAGCTGATGTATGATATTTCCTACTTTTCATGACATGAGCTACATCTTTAAATGGATGTGTGCTTTAGGAGTATTTTGGGAAGAACATATGTGAATTTATCCGGATAACAGCAGAAATAATCTTCTCAGATGCCCTATCATTCTATTCTGAGTATGGCAGGCTGTTCCCAGCTGAGCCTCAACTGGCTTTGAGAGGCAGAGCCTGGCTGACTGCTAATTGGTTGCGATGATGGCCTTCAGGCATTGATTTGCAAAAGTTGATAAGCCTGGGGACAAGGGAACCTTCTAAGATTTTCCAGGTGCCTGGAGATTTTCAAAATACATAAACTGAAGGATAAAAAGCATCAATGTCTCAGCCTAGTGTTTAGGTCAGATCCTCATCAGAGAGGTCTGAATTTCTTAGAGGATTTTCCTAACCAGTTTATAATTCCCTTCAACCTGCTAACCTTGAATCAGACAACATGTTTGCTTTTTAATGGTCTTCTAACACTTGTATGATCTACATTTGAGTTGGAAAGGCTATAAATATTTTTTCCTTATCTAGGGCCAAATATCTTGCCTTCTGTGGATAACTACAGGGTATTTAAAACAACAACAACAAAATGTTTATGTACTTGATTATGAGATATAGACAATGGCTTGTTAAAACTTTTATTCTATTAATACTACAATGTTTCTCTACTTGTTTTATGAATTTGGCCTTAAATAAGGAAAACTGAAAGTGTTAAACATGCATGAGCTGTCGCATATGTTTTCATCAATGAGCAGTAACAGTGATTTCAGGACTTAAGAAACTACAACTAATCCCACGTCTAAGAAGAAAAATCTCTACTTACGTTGGACCAATGTTCAAATGAACCAAACGTCCTCAGACCCCACCAACCATAAGATAAAATGAGTGAGAATTAGGTAATATGGAAAATCACCACCCGAATCTCACTACTCTTTAGCCTTTACTTGCCTAAGTGCAGAGCCTCAGCTACCCCATCACCCCCACTCCTACCAATGTCCAGTGTCCTTCTCCCTTGCAATAGCTTCACTATTTTTTTCAGTGTAGTCTTTTTTTCCTCCAATGTGGCAAAAAATAAGGTCACTGAGAACTCCCAAGGTTTACATTTTACAGCCTCCGCCCCACAGAGAAAGATTAGACCAATGATCTCTTGAGCCAAAGGGAAAAACCTAAAGCCACAGATGCATTGGTCCAGTTAGAGTAGCAACCAATCCCTGGGCCAATGAACTGCAGTCAGGGAGCGAGCCGCACTGGACATGGGCTGCTTCTGCTTCTGTGGCAGCCTGGGGATTACGAGAGTGGACAGCATTTCGGTAACAGTGGGACATCCTTCCTAATGAGAAAATAAGGGCTTAAGTTCTCATCCTTACATTCATTCACCTATTATTTGCCAGACATTTTACTAGATTCTAGGGATGCAACCATGAATAAGCAAGATAGCTCTTGTCTAGCAGAACTTATGTTATATGTTATGGTAGGGAATGATAAACAAGAAACAAAAATTCAGTAAAATAAAGCTATCATGAATACTATAAAAAAAAAAACTCGAGCACCATGCTAAATGGTTTATATGCATTATTCTCCTCTAATTTTCATAAAACTTAGTAGGATCACTTGACAACTGAAGAAAACTGAGGCTTAGCCTGGCAGTGTAACTTATTCCAAGTCAAACAGCTAAGAAAGCACAGATGGGAGTTTTTGAGAGAGGTCTGCTTGACACCAAAATCTGCATCTTTCTAGATTAAATCACACTCTGCTATTCTGATAGTAGAATCATACAGGAACACATAAAAATGACATTCATGGTCAAGGAAAGCTTCTCAGAGGAGCTGAAGTATAAATTGGAACCTTAAGGATGAATATAATTTAGCTCACTAAAGAGGAGGTGGTGTGTTCTAGATAAAAACAACAACATAAGCAAAGAGATGGGAATGAGATGGTCACAGTTGAGGAAGTGAAAGACCTGTAGTGCTGCTGAAACAGAGTAAGGGGAAAATGCTGTCAAAAGAAAACCTAGAGGAGAATTCACACTGGTGCATGTATCAACAGTTCATTCTTTTTTATTGCTGAGTAGTATTCACTGTAGGATGTACCACAATTTGTTTATCCATTCGTCTGTTGATGGGCATTTGGACTATTTCCAGTTTATAAATAAATCCACTATAAACATTTGCATATTCATATATCACTGTATAAACATATCTTTTATTTTTCTTTGGATAAAAACCTAGGAACAGAGTGACTGGATCATATGGTAGTACACGCTTACATTTATAAAAAACTGCCTAATTGTTTTCCAAAGTGGCTATACCATTTTATATTCCTACCAGAAGTGTATGAGTGTTGAAGTTCTTCCATATCTTCCCTGACACTTGCCATGGTCAATCTTCTTAATTTTAGATATTCTAATAAGTATGAGGTAGTATCTCCTTGTGGTTTTAATTTGTGGTTCCCTAAAATATGAAACATCTTTTCATGTTGTTATTTGCCATCTATATATCTTACTAGATGAGGTGTTTTTCAAATTATTTTCCCATTTTATATTGGGTTGTTTATTTTCTTATTATTGAGTTTTGAGAGTTCTTTAATACTCCATAATTCAAGTTCTTTGTTAGACATATGATTTACAAGTATTTCTCCTATTTTGTGACTTTTCATTCTGTTACCAGTATCTCTTGACGAGCAGAAGTTCTTAATTTTGATAAAATCTAATTTATCAATGTTTACTTTTGTGAACCATGTTTTTGGTATCATATGTAAAAGTTCTTTGCCTAAACACGCAATGACAAAAATTTTCCTCCTGGGCTTTATTTTAGAAGTTTTACAGTTTTAGGTTTTACATTTAGGTCTATGATCCATAACTTTGAATTATATGGAGGTTCAAAGGACCTAGAATAGCCAAAAGTAACTTAGAAAAAAAAGAACAAAGTCAGAGTACTACCTCATTCCAAAAGTTATTACACAGCCACAGTAATCAAGAGTGTGATATTGGTCTAAAGAGAGACAAATATACTGATGGAACAGAATAAAGAGTCCAGAAACAGACTCATTCATACATGGTCAACTGATTTTTAACAAAGTTACATAGGCAATTCAGTGGCAAAGGATAATCTTTTCAACAAAGCATGCTGGAAAAATGGGATATCCGTATGCAAAAATAAATAAATAATAATGAACTTTGATCCATATTTCATGCCATCCAAAACTGGTTATAATTGTTAACAAATTATTTAAAATAGCTAACAAAAATTTGATTAATAGACTCTTGATTGATATTGTAGAGAAAAGGGAACCCCCCCTACACTGTTGGTAGGCATGTAAATTGGAACAACCACTATGGAGAACAGTATGGAGTTTCCTTAAAAAATTAAAAATAAAACTGCCATATGATCCAGCAATCCCACTCCTGGGCATATATCTGGAGAAAACCATAATTCAAAAATATACATGCACCCCAAGATTCATTGCCGCACTTTTACAATACAGTAGCCAACACATGGAATCAACCTAAATGTCCATCAACAGAGGAATGGATAAAGAAGATGTGGCACGTATATACAATGGACTATTACTCAGCCATAAAAAAGAATGAAATAATGACGTTTGCAGCAACATGGATAGATCTAGAGATTATCATACTAAGTGAAATAAGTCAGACAGAGACAAATACTATACGACATCACTCATATGTGGAATCTAAAAAACATGATGCAAATGAACTTATTTACAAAACAGAAACAGACTCCCAGACTTTGAAAACAAACTTATGGTTACCAAAGGGGAGAGGTCGGGGGGAGGGATAAATTAGGAGGTTGAGATTAACACATACACACTACTATATATAAAACAGATAATCAACAAGGACCAACTGTGTAGCACAGGGAACTCTACTCAATATTCTGTAATAACCTATATGGGAAAGGACTCTGAAAAAGAATGGACAATGTATATGTATAAATGTACCACTTTGCTGTACACCTGAAACTAAAACATTGTAAATTAACTACACCCCAATATGAAATAAAAATAATATTTCCTGAGACTTCCCTGGTGGCACAGTGGTTAAGAATCCCCTGCCAATGTGCCACAACTATTGAGCCTGCACTCTAGAGCCCACGAGCCACAACTACTGAGCCTGCGAGCCACAACTACTGAAGCCCGCGTGCCCTAGAGCCCGTGCTCCACAACAAGAGAAGCCACCGCAATGAGAAGCCCGCGCACCGCAATGAAGAGTAGCTCCCGCTCGCCTCAACTAGAGAAAGCCCGCGTGCAGCAAAAAAGACCCAATGCAGCCAAAAATAAATAAATAAATATTTAAAAAATAATAATATTTACTTAAAAAATAAAAATAGCTAACAAAAATGTGATTAATAGAATCTTGATTAATACAACAGATACATTCGTACTACCAATATGTGTCAAGAATAAAACTAGACTTACACAGGAGTAAAAATACCAGAAGGGAGAAAAGGTTTCACTAAAATAAGAATATCATATGTATCGTACAGAGATAAAAATAGTAACACGGTAAAGCAAGTGAAAATAGAAAAAGCTTTAAATTAGATCAAAAAGCTTTTATAAAGGAAATGTCATCATTTTACAAAAGAATATTTTCTTATTCCAGTTGTTTTCAAGCTTATTTTTAGTCATGGGAGACTTTATTCAAGGGAAATGTTAATCAGAACCAAAAACAAATAACTCTGGTTGAAGCTAGGGTGAGGAGCCAAAACCACGTGAGTTGACTGCTCTTCACCACCGTCTTTCTGTACATACACATAAACATCTATCACTGAGGTCCCTCGAATACTTTAGGTAGACTTCAGTTTGAACACTAGGTTCTTGGTTTGAATGTGGGAGAAAGGTAAGCAGAATTGGGGATCACCAGTATGCACACTGTCAGCTTTATTAGATGTATTAGTTTCCTAAGGCTGTCATATCAAAGTACCTGCAACTGGGTGGCTTAAAGCAACAGGAATGTATTGTCCCCCTAGTTCCAGGAGGCTAGAAGTCTGCAATCAAGGTGTTGGCAGGGCCAAGGCTCTAGGAGAGGACCCTTTCTTGCCCCTTCCAGCTTCTGGCAGCCCCAGACCTTCCTTGGCTTGTGGCCGCATAATTCTAATCTCTGCCTCCATGTCATGTGGCACTCTCCTTGTATCCTGACACAGCCATCTCCATACAGAAGCATCACTCACGTTAGGCGAGAAGCCCGCTGCACTCAAGTACGACATCATCTTAACTGTTTGCATCTGCAATAATCCTATTTCTAAATAAGGTCACATTCTGAGGTACTGCACAATGTGACTTCAACATATCTTATGGGGGGTAGACACAATTCAAACCATAACACTAAATAATTCCAAACTGTTCTTTAAGTTGGTTGTGCCAATATTCACTTCCAATAACCATGTATTAGAATTCACTTTTTCAATATGCTTATCATTATTAGATTTTAAAACTATGTCTAATTTTATGGCTACAAAACAGCATTTCTCTGTTGCATTCTCCTGATTACTAGCAAAACTGAATATCTTTTATATATATAATGGGCATCCTGGCTTCCTCTTTTGTAAACTGCTTGCTCATGTCCTTTGTCTATTTTGCTATGGGGTTGTCATTTTTTTTATTGATTTGTAGATCTCTATAGTTTTTGTATAGTAATTGTGGTTACATAAATGTCTGCTGTATTTTACATATTTAACAATCAAAACAATATTTAATGCAACCAACTAACTCTATTACCTAAAAAGGCAAAAATGAAAAGTTGAGGATGGAAGACTTATACATAGCATTTGTGGTACACCATCACACACACACATACCCACAGACATCTCCATACTGGTTAATTATTCTCACTCCCAAGGTGAAGAATTGTTACTCCAGACAAGTAGGAAAGCTTATATGATGCCAGATCCCTAAGCAGAGGACCCGTGGAGGGATTTTCCATCTCTTAGAATAAGATTAAGGGGAGAACCAACACAAGCCTCAATAACTAGTTTCAACAATTTCCTCTATTCTTCATATAACACACTATTCTAGAGCTAATGAAACAACCTGAGTGTCAACATGCTGGAAAACATCACGTTTTTGAATTAAGGACTGGACCCATTTAAGGAACCACTTGGAAGAAGCCACCAATATGAAATCTGAACTGTGGCAATAGATAAAAGCCAGCTTATCTTTAGAGTATATTCTATTTGCAAACATTTGGGAACAGGACTAAAAGAGAGAAATACAAAGATCTCTAAGAGTACAAGGTGGTTGTCTTCACTTTACGCTCAGTACGATTTTTGAGATAATGATTGTTAAAGTATAATTTATCCATTCATAAAGGTAGTTTGTGTGTATATATAGATATATACAAATAAATATGGAAATACACAAATATTAAAAAGTATATGCCAAGTCACACTACTTTAAGCCAGATATGTTTCTCTCCAGTTTTTTTTAAACATAAATTTTTGTTTGTCTACTTCTTTATTTGGTTGACTAGTATAGAATGAGTCAGGATAAACTGCAGGTTATACTGCAGTAACAAATTAACTCTGATATCTAAGAGTCTTAATACAACAAAGACTATTTCTCATCAACTCTGAATGTTCGATACAAGAGTACTTTGTTCTACTCCACAAAGTCTGCAGCTGATGGAAACTCATAATTTAAAAAATGTGGTTTCAGAACTCCTTTCAGAGGACAGTAGAAGTAGTAGAAAACCACACAGAGGCTTTTTCGATCATATTTCACGGACAAGAACAAGTCAATGGCCCCATCTCACTGCCAGGGATCAGGGAAGGGTAGTCTCCCTCACGCCCAGGAAGGAGAGAGAACTGGATATTGGTAAGCATTACAATGTATACCGGAGCTAACTTGCTTTGTTTTCTTTTTTATTTTGAAGCAGCAGTGTTTTTCCGTGGTAATAGTTTCTGAGGAATTTGGCCTGATATCTTTTTATCTTACGCAACCCAAATTTGTCTCAGAATCGTTAGGAATTTCCATGTGTAATGTTATGTTGGCACTTTTTAATCTAAGCATATTACTTACTAAATTCCTTTCTGGAAAGGATCAGCTTAATATACTAGGGATATAGCTGACAGATACAAGCAGAAAGCAGCCCTGGAAGGTAATAAGCCGGGAGTGTTCCATGGCCCTAACCTGTGTGAGTTTACGTCTTACAGAATTTCCATCCTCAACATTCCAAGTAAACAGGAGTTTCTCAGCCTTGAGATGAGAAAGTAATACATTTTAATTTATTATGAATTTGAACTCTATTCCTCCTCCACTCACATGGTCATTTGCCCTTGATTTTACTTTTCAGTAAATACACAGCCCTGTCTCCTTTCCTGTAAAGAAGAAGCAATGAATCAACCACAAGAAAAAATGAGATAATCCAGAAGATAGATGGGGTGGGAAAAGTCATTTTCACGTTTAATAACATCCACTGTGCATTTTCACACCATTGGGAGGAAAAAAAGAGGATAAGGCTAAAATCAAATTTTAAAAAGAGACCTCACTTTTGATCTGTTCTATAAATTTTGAGAATGTTTGCTTTGCCTTTTGCAAATGAGGAAGTTTTACAGAAATTCCTACCTTTATCATTAGACACAGTGATCTTTGCTCACAGGCCTGCCTAGCATTCTAAGGGATATTTTATTTTAATTTCAATCTCTGTTTTTTATACATTATTTTCTTTGAGGACAGAGGAAGATTTAATGTATTAATCATGCATTTATGGGCTTTGTCACCTGAAATTTTTAAATATTCTCAGTTCAAACTAATTGTGTTTGACTTCATGGTCCAGTTCTAATGCCATCCCTACCACACATCTTAGAACTCACTAGAAGAACTCATATGTTCATTCTTCTGTCAATTCGTGGCCATTTGCTAACCGGCCCCTTCAATAAGGACTTCATTACTTTTTTTTTAGTTAACTGGGTATTTGATTTTCCCATCTAATTGATTTTTGACTACCTGGGAACAGAAAGGATGTTTTATTTCATGCTAAGGAAATCCCTGTATTAGTTTCCTATGGCTGCTGTAACAAATTACCACAAACCTGGTGGCTTAAACCATCAGAAATCTATTCTCTCAGAGTTCTGGAGGCCAGAAATCTGAACTCAATTTCATGAGACAAAATCGAAGAAGGGCCTGTCAGCAGGGTCACATTTCGACTGGAGGCTCTAGGAAAGAAATCGTCCCCTGACCCGTCCAGCTTCTGGTGGATATCAGCATCCTTTGACTTGTGGCCATATCACTGCAATCTCTGCCTCTCTGGTCACACTGCCTCCTTCCCTTCTTTGTGTGTCTTATCTTCCTCTGCCTCTCTTGTACCAGGATGCTCATGATGGCATTTAGGACCCACCCACATAATCCAGGATGACCTCTCCATTTCAAGATTCTCATCACATCTGTGAAAACCCATTTTCCAAATATGGTAGCATTTACAGGTAGAAGGAATTAGGACATGGACATATCTTTGGGAGCCTCATAAGTCTACCACATACCCCAAGCCTTGCCCAGCTTGGAGCACAGTACGAACACAGCAGGCACTCAGGAACATCCTGAGAGCGGTATCTGCCTGTCTCTGCCTCTCTGATTGCGATGTTTCTTCTCTCTACTTCTCCTGGGGTATTACCTCTTCTGTGGACTGACTTATAATATTTGCACACCATCAAATCCAACCTAAAATGGCAGCCTTCATCTTAGGGACTACATAATTTTCCACCTTGGTCTCCACAGACTACTAATTCATTCTCTCAATGGCCTTGTTCCGAAACTCATGAGAGACACTATCTAATCCATCTTTTGTGTCTCGCATTCACTACTTGTGAAGGCAGCTTAGACCAGAAGGAAGAGCTCAGAATTACAGATTTTGCAGATTCTCTCTTAAGGAAGTGGGGGTGGGAGATAAAACTGGTACCTTGAATATGGTGGAGACATATGATAGACACTTCTTTAATCTTTGGTATGCAAGACTAACTTCAGTCTACAGGTTTGCTAATCAGAGTTTTAGGACCTAGATTAGAGGAAATTTAGTGAATAATACCCCCTTCTTTTGTTTCCTACACACCACCTTCAGAAATCTGGGAACTCTTTTTTTCTGGGCACATTTTGCCGGGCACCACAAAGATTGAACCTTGGCACTCCTAAGAGATCAGGGCAAGGCACCTGATGTCTAACCCCAGTTTAATCTCTCTCTCTCTATATGATGTCTTTTGGCAAAATACATTCCTTCTAGTTCTGATTTTCTAGCATCGGTAGGGGAACACTGTATCTTAATATGTCATTTCCACCAACTTGAATAACTCCAAACTAATGTAAATATATGCTTTTACATTATTAAGAAATAATATAATTTCCAAATGAATGCATTTTATTGCCTCTCCAAAGGAAATCATATGATACATTGTGAAATCCAATAATAGAAACAGAAACAAGAAAAAAAACCAGAGAAATTCTATTCTGTTGCTGCCAACAGCCTGGAAATCCCCTTTAAGAAATATTTTAAAATTAAGATAGCAGCTGGAAGCATTTAGATATTCCAAAATACTTCAACATTCCTTATGGTCTGCCATTTAAATAAGATTTTTAATCATGTATTTAAAAAAGAAATAAAGACTGGATTTCTTAGCAAAATGATTTTTGGAAAAACTGCTTTCTTATTTCTAAGAAAATCAGAGGTTATAGATATTTGGTTCCAGACAAGCCTTTTTCTTCTGCAACTTCAAGAAAATATCTCTGGTCTGTGCCAGCTCTTTCCCCTCTTCCCGCTCCTATTTGAAAGGGGTATAGGAAGGAGATAGAAGGATATTAATCTCACACATATTGAACCAGTAATTGAGTAAAAACGTTTGTGGTATTTCCTCTTAACATTTTGTATATATTTTTGTCTGCTGTTTTATAGTTTGGACTTTGTTCTCCCAAGAGACTCATAAGCCTTTTCCTTAAAATGCTTCCATCCTTTTTGTTTAATTTCTCTCAAATTTTCCCAGGATATTCTTTTGCTCCCTAAAAACAGAGACATTAATTTTAGGAAAGTTGGTTTCCCTAAAATTCAGCTTTCCACATGTGAGAGTTGTCCTGGGTACTCAGCACAGAATATCTGCTATCCAGTCAAGATGGTGCCTAGTTTGAGGTCTGCATTACTTTAATGCCTCTGTTTGTCTACCTCTAAATTGATCGTAAAATGTATGTTACATGAAGCTTAATTACTGTTAATTAAGCACGCTCACATCCTCACATGAAGGATAATACTTACAGTTACATTTTGAGATTTATATGTTAGTTATAAATACACTTTATGAGGAAAGTACCACAAATTCTTTGAGAAATCTTTCCTGACAATATTTTCACTTTTCTCTCCAATTTAGAAACTTCACCAACAAAGACTAATGTAAGAACAAGACAAAGAAAGATTATAGCTTAAGAATTCTGATTAAGGAGAAGAAAGTCTGGAATTGACAACAGATATCTTTTTTTCTGTTCTGAAAATTCCAAGTTTCTAAATTTGCTCCTCTTTTCAAAGCTGGGAATTAGATTACAGATAGGAAATCTTACATTTAATGAATAATAATCCAGGGCAGTCAAAATGTGCCTCTGAGCAAGTGTGATTACTGTTAGTCCACATCAGGCTGGAATATATATGCACAGTAATTCTGTGTCCAGTGTACACTTGCATATCTATTTGTCTCACTGGAATGCCCCTCTCCCCAGGAATCCCAAGCTTGTCTGACTAGGCAAAGTAACCAAAGGGCTCTTAAGTCCCTAGTTTCTGCCCTGTGATATTAGTGAAAAATTCAAAGGAGTCTGCAAAAGCTTGAAATCAAATACATCATGTGTGAATCTTCTCTCTACAAAATGCAAATGTTCCTATCAAATTTAATAGAGCATATTTTTAAAAAATTCCTTTCAAAGGTTTATGCCAAAAACTTGGAGGTACAATTAGCCAAGAGTACACTGGGAGGAAGTCTTTAGAGTGTCCTTGAAAAACTCCTTACCATTTGGCAAGAAAAATAATCCAGAAAAAAATTTCTGTATTATCTACATTTTGTACTAGAGAAGAGATAAATATAAACTTCAACACTGGTCTTCACTGACTAAATACCTCCCATTTTTCAACATTTAAGAGAAGGAGAGAGGGAGGTAGGGAGGGGAAGAGAAGAAGAAGAAGAAGGAGAAGGAGAAGGAGAAGGAGAGAGGGAGGGGGAAAAGGAGAAGAGGGAAAAAAGGGAGGAAAAGACCACAAGACTGAGTTGTGCTTTTTGTCCTCCATTCTGTCCTCACAATATCAAACTGAATGTTTGAGAATAAGTTTTTACAGAAAGTAATGGAAAGAAAATATGGTATAAAAATGCTCTCCAAAATATGACATCAATTTAGAATTGTTCCAGGACTAAATGAGAGCCTCTGTTTCTTGTCTTCATTGTGAATTCTATTTTAACTTTAAAATTAATATACAGAAATCTGTTGCATTTCTATACACTAACAATGAACTACTGGAAAGAGAAATTAAGGAAACAATCCCATTTACTACTGCATCAAAAAGAATAAAATACCTAAGAATAAACCTGACTAAGGAGGTAAAAGACCTGTACTCAGAAAACTATAAGGCACTGATGAAAGAAATTGAAGACGACACAAATAGAAAGATATACCATGTTCTTGGATTGAAAGACTCAATATTGTTCAAATGGCCATACTACCCAAGGCAGTCTGCAGATTCAACGCAATCCCTATCAAATTACCAATGGCATTTTTCACATAACAAGAACAAATAATTTTAAAATCTGTATGGAAACACAAAAGGCCCTGAATAGCCAAAAGAATCTTGAGAAAGAAGAACAGAGCTCGGGGTATCACACTCCCTGACTTCAGACAATACAACAAAGCTACAGTAATCAAAACAGTATGGTACTGGCATAAAAACAGCCACACAGATCAATGGAACATGATAGGGAGCCCAGAAATAAACTCACACACTTATGGTCAATTAATCTATGACAAAGGAGGCAAGAATATACAATGGAGAAAAAGACAGTCTCCTCAATAAGTGGTGCTGGAAAATTGGACAGCTACATGTAAAAGAATGAAATTAGAACATTCTCTAACACCATATACCAAAATAAATTCAAAATGGATTAATGACCTAAATGTAAGACTGGATATTCCTAGAGGAAAAACATAGGCAGAACGCTCTTTGACATAAATCACAGCAATACTTTTTTGATCCATCTCCTAAAGTAAAGGAAATAAAAGCAAAAATAAACAAATGGGACCTAATTAAACTTAAAAGTTTTTGCACAACAAAGGAAGTCATTGATAAAATAAAAAGATAACCTACTAAATGGGAGAAAATATTTGCAAGTTATATGACCAACAAGGGATTAATATCCATAATTATTTACTTATAAATAAATATTTATTTATAAATGATTATGGATATTAATATTTATTAATTAATTAAATAATAATTAATATTATTAATTTAATTAATAAAGAGCGCATACAGCTCAACATCAAAAAACCAACCCAATTTTTAAAATGGGCAGAAGAACTGAATAGACATCTTTCCAAAGAGGAAATGCAGATGGACAACAGGCACATGAAAAGATGCTCAACATCACTAATCATCAGGGGAATGTAAATCAAAACTACAATGAGATATCACCTCACACCTGTCAGAATGGCTATCGTCAAAAAGAACAAAAATAACAAATGTTGGTGAGGATGTAGAGCAAAGAGAACCCTTGTACACTGTTGGTGGGAATGTAAATTGGGGCAGCCACTGTGGAAAACAGTATGAAGTTTTCTCAAAAACTAAAAATAGAACTACCATATGATCCAGCAATTCCACTCCTGGATGTATATCTAAAAAAACAAAAACACTAATTTGAAAAGACACATGTACCCCAATGTTCCTAGCAGCATTATTTATAATTGCCAAGATATGAAAGCAACCTAAGTGTCCATCAGCAGATGAATGGATAAAGAAGATGTGGTATACATTGTGGTGTATACACACACACACACACACACACACACACACACACACACACACAATAGAATACTACTCAGCCATAAAAAAGAATGAAATTTTGCCATTTGCAACAACATGGACGGACTTGGAGGGTATCATGCTAAGTGAAATAAGTCAGACAAAGACAAATACTGTATGATATCACTTATATGTGGAATCTGAAAAATACATCAAACAAACAAATATAACAAAAAAAGAAGCAGACTCATAGAAATAGAGAAGAAACTAGTGGTTACAAGTGGGGAGAGGGGAGAGGGGCAACACAGGGTGGAGGAGTGGGAGGTACAAACTATTGGGTATAAGACAGGCTACAGGGATGTATTGTACAACATGGGAAATATAGCCAATATTTTTTAATAACCATAAATGGAGTACAACCTATAAAAAATGTATTAAAAGTAAAAAAAAGTTTTTAAAAATAATCTTTGTCAGTTTGGTAGTTGAGAGCTGGCATAACACTTTAAAATTTGCATTTCTAATTTTATAAACTCATGTCTTTTGCCTTGTGAAGGGAGGAAGGTATTTCTTACACATTCATGTCGCTTTTTATGTTGAAAATGATTTTCTAATATTTATCTTTGTTTTATCTACACTTTCTTAAAATAGACTTATTTTTAAGGCTTAATTGTTTTAGAGTAGTTTCAGCATAATTGAGAAGAAGGTACAGGGATTCCCATATACCCCCTGCCCTCACACATCCACAACCTCTCCCATTATCAACATCCCCCACCAGAGTAGTGCATTTGTTACAACTGATATTGACACATCATAATCACCTGAAGCCCATAGTTTACATTAGGGTTAAGTCTTGGCGTTGTGCAGTCTATGAGTTTGGACAAATGCATAATGACATGTGTCCATCATTATAGTATTACACATATTTTCAGAGCCCTAGAAATCCTGTCCTCCTACTATTCATCTCTCAACCCCCAGTAACTACTGATCGTTGTATTGTTTCCATAGTTTTGCCTTTTCCAGAGTGTCGTATAATTGAAATCATGCAGTATGTCCCCTTTTCAGGTTGGCTTTTTTCCCTTAGTAGTATGCATTTCAGTTTCCCCCATGTCTTTTCATGGTTTGAAAGCTCATTTCTTTTTAGCAATGAATAATATTCAATGTCTAGATGTACCACAGTTTATTCAACCATTCACCTACTGAAGGACTTCTTGCTTGCTTCCAAGCTTGAACAATTATGAATAAAGCTTCTATAAACATCCATGTGCAGGTTTTTGTGAGGACATAAGTTTTCAACTGTTTTGGGTAAATCCCAAGGAGCATGATTACTGTATTGTATGGTAAGAGTATGTTTAGTTGTATAAGAAACTACCAAATTGTCTTCCAAAGTGGCTAAACCATTTTGCATTCTCACCAGCAATGAATAAGAGTCCCTGTTGTTCCATGTCCTCACTAACATTTGGTGTTGTCAATGTTCTAGATTTTGGCTATTCTAATAGGTGTGTAGTGGTATCTCACTGTTATAATTTTCATTTCCTTAATGACATATGATGAGGAATATATTTTCAAATGCTTATTTCCATCTGTAAATCTTCTTTGGTGAGGTGTCTCTTAAGGTCTTTAACCCATTTTTTAATCAGGTTGTTTGCTTTCTTATTCTTGAGTTTTTAGAGTTCTCTGTATAGTTTGGATAATAGTCCTTCATCAGATGCGCCTTTTGTAAATATTTTCTCCCAGTTTCTGGTTGATCCTCTAATTCTCTTGATATTGTCTTTCACAGAAGTTTTCAATATTAATGAAGTCCAGTTTATCAATTATTTCTTTCATATATCATGTCGTTGGTATTGTAACTAAAAAGTCATCAGTATACCCAAGGTCATCTAGGTTTTCGCCTATGTTATCTTCTAGGAGTTTTATAGTTTTGTGTTTTACATTTATATGCACAGGCCTATGAACAATTTTGATTTAATTTTTGTGAAGAGTGTAACAACTGTGTCTAGATTCATTATTCACAGGTGGATGTCCAGTTGTTCCAGTACCATTTGTTGAAAAGACTGTCTTTGCTTCATTGTATTGCTTTTGTTCCTTTGTCAAAGATCTGTTGACTATATTTATGCAGATTTATTTCTGGGCTCTCAATTACGTTACATTGATCTAGTTGTCTCTTCTTTCCCCAATACCACACTGTCTTAATTACCGTAGTTTTATAGTAAATCTTGAAATCAGGTAGTGTCAGTCATCCAACTTTGTTCTCCTTCTTCAATATTGTGTTGGTATTCTGGATATTTTACTTCTCCATATGAACTTTAGGAGCAGTTTGTCAATATCCACAAAATACCTTGCTGGGATTTTGAAGGAGATTTCAGTGAATCTATAGATCAAGTTGGGAAGAACTCACATCTTGACAATAGTGTCTTCCTATCCATGGACATGGAATATGCCCCCAGTTATTTAGTTCCTTTTTTATTTCATTCATCAGAGTTCTGCAGTTTTCTTCATATAGATCTTGCACATATTTTGTTAGATTTATAACCTCAGTATTTCATTTTGGGGGATGCTAATATAAATGGTATTATAGTTTCAATTTCAAATTCCACTTTTTCATTGCTAGTACATAGGAAAGTGAAATGATTTTTGTATATTAACCTTGTACCCTGCAACCTTGCTGTAATTGTTCATTAGTTCCAGGAATTATTTTGTAAATTCTTTTGGATATTTTACATAGATGATCATATCATCTGTGAATAAAGACAATTTCATATCTTCCTTCTCAGTCTTGCCTTGTCTTATTGTATTAGCTAGGACTGGACTGATTTTAATGTAATCAAATAACAATCTTTTCCCTTATAATACCTACATATAGCATAAATGAAAGGAAAAATGTGAGAATGAAATAAATTCAAGTTTAATAGAATATGGCAAAAATAACATTTCTTTTTAAAAAAATTGTATGTGTTCTAGTATACTGTGTGCTTACTGATGTCTGTAGCTAATACCAGTTTTTGAGGTAAAGAAATTATTCCAGGTCAGGCCTCTGACCTTTGTGAGATTACTCTGAGTCCAGCAACAGGTTTCTCAACTATGCAGGTGGAGACGTCCATAGTCAGCTCATTCCAAAAGGATAAGGCTTAAAGATGAATACTCATACCATACAGATACCAATGAGACCTCCAACAAAATGTATTCACTGAAAATGGGAAGTAAGTTCATAAGCAATAAGCTAATCCATCAGCTGTACACAGCACCAATCCCCTAATATGAGAGAGCCATGAATGAGTGCAAGAAATTCCTTAGATTGTAGAACTTAAGAAAAAGGAGTTTTGAATGGCCTGTAGCCTAAAACCTGCCCAGAAATGTATTGAGTGAGACACAGTCTTTAATAGGATCTGAATAGATTATTATGCTTTAATTACTATGACTATGAGTAAACTAACAATTTCCTTTCTCTTATCATCACCTGCCCAGAAATGTATTGAGTGAGACACAGTCTTTAATAGGATCTGAATAGATTATTATGCTTTAATTACTATGACTATGAGTAAACTAACAATTTCCTTTCTCTTATCATCATTACTATGACTTGGAGCAGTTTCTATCAGTGACTATTTTGAATATTGATGAGATCCTTTTTGCCTTTTTCAAGGGCCTCCAAGTCAAATGTAAGATTCAGATTCTTCTCAACCTAAATGAATTGACTTGATTGTTTTGTGGTTTATTTGGGGAGTTTCCCACACATCAAGTACCATGTTAAGCAAAATTTCCCCCTAAAGGGCACCCTTGTGGGGCTAATGGATAGAATATGCAGGTGTATAGAAATTGCAAAACTAATTGACAGATGACAAATGCTTCACTGCTCTGCCCTGGAGCCAAAAACCAGCAGGTAACACATCTTTTTTCTTTGTTCCCTTTTTCAACATTTTCTTTGCCAGTAGAGAAATCTCTTAACTCCCTGTGCATTTATAGTTCGCCATTTCACCATTTTAAAATTTTCTCTTATCCATTTCCAAAACCTCTTAATATTTGTCAGTTTTATTTCAACCTGTTAAAAATACTGGCTTGTGGTTGCAGCTTCATATAAAGTAGTAACTGGTTTCCAGCATAAAGACAGTACATAAACACCACTCCTAAGTAGAAATATTTCTGTACTGACAGCCAATAGCTCACGTGCATTATCAGGCCTGACCATAATGAGGTGAAGAATGGAAGTTAAAACTTTCAGTTTTCAGTATATCCTTCTAATGAATTATCAGAGCACCTATTATAGCAAGCATTATTTTTAGCAATTCCAGAAAAGAAACACCAACTCTACCCTCAAGATAGTTATTAATTCTTTGAAAAGACAAAACAGTCACGCATGAAAAGATGAACAATAGGAGCGTTAAATAGTCAATTAAAAAACAGTAGAATAGATGTCTGTAGGTATTACACATGACTATGATACAGACAATAAATGCTATGGAATTCAGATGAATTCAGGGGAAAACTGTAAGCAAACTCAGAGAATGTTCCATTGCTGGTCAGACTTGAAGAATGGGTAGGATTTGGAAAGAACAGAGAACAAGGGTGAATGTGTGGATGGGCGAAGAGATTAAATGGTATGAACAGCTATGTTGGCAATATGCAAGTTGTGTTAGAACAGTGACTCTATCAGTCTGAATAGATATGATAGTCAAAGGTAGAATGCTCTCTCTCATATCTTATGGCACATGTGAACACTTCTTCCTTTGTGTTCTTGGGGGCTGTTTTAACAGCGTTACAATGGCGCATATCATATTGGTCAAAGTTCAGTTTTATAGGTTTGTTCTTCAACTCATCTGAGACCTCCAGAGACAGGAGCTGTATTCTCGCTCTCCACTACCATGAGCATCTAGTACACACCTGATACATGAAAGTCATTTACTAAAACTTAGTTAGGTGAATGAAAGGAGGCAAAAGAAATACTGAGAGATTCTTCTCTTTGTAAAGATCATCATTTTCCATGAATTACTGGAGTTTCCATCCTCAGTAAGAAAGGCATAGATATCTGAAGAGTCTCTACTTTCCAATGACATTTCATCTGGCTTTCCACTAATAATGGGATCAATTGAAAAACATATTTGAAAATGTTGGCTTTAAACACAGTTAAATGGGTTTATTTTTATGCATTCATTCACAAATATCTATTGAGTACCTACTATGTGCAGGGCACTGTTCTAAGTAATAAAAGCAAGTAGTTAACAAAATAGATTAAAAAAACCCTGCCTTTGTGGAGCTTATATTCTAGTAGAGGGAAACAAAAAAAATTTAAAGTTCTAACACATATGGTAGTTTACAAAAGTAACCCAAATTATTCACCTCTTCCTGTATCCGCATCTTTTACTTTGTAGCATTGCAGTGCCTGCCTGCTCTGAGTCTGTGCCTGGCCATGTGACCTGCTTTGGCCAATAGAACATTAGCAAATTGATATAAGCACACTGAAAGGCTTGCTGGCTCTTGTGTCTCTGTGACTGTCAGAAGATTATGCCTTTGCTAGCTTGCTGACGGATGAGAGGCACATACAACAGAGCTAAGATGCTCCAGTCATCTCACTGGGGCCTCCTAGGTTACCCAACAGCCGGGAGACCCACAGACAAGTGAGTGTGCCTAACCCGTATCAATTGAGTTGCCAGAGATTGACAGAGAGACGTGGGAGATGAAGACAGGAAAGTAAAGGGAACAGGACAGACCCAATTTTGTAGAGCTCTAAGAATTCTCAAAGCCTTAATATGCTAACAAGCCGTGAGAGTTTTCAAACAGGAGATTTAGAATTCTGCAATTCCTCAAATGTATTTGATACCCAACGCTTTTTTTTTTTTTTCTCTCACAGAGTATCTCAAAGCTCTGCCAAATCCACCTGTGGGTAGTTTTCATCTTAAGGTCCCAGGCTAGGCTGAGATGGAATGGTTGGAGACAAGCTGAAACTAGCACCCTGACAACATTCCAGAAGATCCAAACACTTAGGTAGAGTCTGCTCCAAATCATGCCCCTCCTGGCTATGTAATTTGACATGCAGCAGATATACTGGCTTTTTTCATTAGAAAAGTTTCATATGTGGCATATTACATCATCACATAAAGGTTCCAAATGAAATAAAGTTCTAAAAAAAGAAAAAATCAGATGGTGTGTTAGAATATACAGAAGTTATAAATCACTAAGCCTTACAAGCTTTCCATTAATAAAAAAACAAGGGTAGGTTCTCCAGATGTTCCTAATCCACATCACTTGGATGAAGACCCAATAGCTTAACCTGTCTCAACAAAGAACATCTTATTTCTACATAAAAGAAATGGAATTGCTGTGATAATTTTAAAGATGGATTAACATTTAAGTAACTTACATAAAAATGCACGTGCCTATTGATTTGTTACAGGAAGTATCATCTCAATCCAAGGTCCCTGACGCCAGAGAGGTTTTGCTGGCACTGCTGAATTTAAGACCCTATATGTATACACGAGACAAGAATTATCACTCACACTGTATTATTCGATCCCAAACTCCCTTCTTTCCCTAACTTCTTCATTATACCTTTTCACCCCAACTCCTTCCAATTATAGCTACTTCTTCTGAGAATAAGAAATAATTTTAAAGTTGAGAATGTATAGCATCTCCACCCAAACAGAATCCATCATATTTAAATTGAAAACCTCTTGGCTATTAGCGAAACTATTTGATCAGTTTTATCTTCCATATTTTTTCTCTGTCATATTGTACATGAAATAATGCATGTAGAAATACTGTAAATTAAGCATTTTAAGGAAACAGGTTCTCAAAACAGCATATCATACACACTTTTAAAAATTGCTGTTTAAGTGCAAACTACCTTTTGCACACTGAGAAGAGGTACATTTTCCTCTGCTTCCCTGCAAGGTCCATATTCCCCCTCTCTATGACTGATCATACTCTGTCAATTCCTTTTCTGTAGGCCAGAAGGGAGACTTTCCCCCTCTTCCGTTCCACGTAGCTACTGGCAAGGAAGACTTACCAAACACATGGAAATGCCAGAAAGCACACATACAGGAGAACCCAAAGCAAGTCCCTAAGATTCTCCTGCTGTAGAAACCCTCTCTCTACCTCCTTGCCAGCATGGGATATACTTCCTGCTAGGATGGAACCCTCCCAGCCAATCCACATATGAGCATGGCACTGCATCCTTCAAGGGAATAGAATGGGAATATCTACTTAATCAAGTAACAGATATTTATTGCTTACCTGAGAAGCCATGTATTGGTTATTTCGGAGATATCCAACGTATGACACCAATCCTGGCCACAAGGCAAATACCCTATAGTTGGGGGAATAAGGTAGCATTTCTATGTAAAAAAATATTAACTGTTCAAACTAAATTGACTTATTCAAATACTAACATTACAGAAGTTCAGTAGAAGAGCTATTACTTGGGATGAGTCAGGCCATCAGGGAAAACCTCAGAGAGGAGGAAACTTTTATTTCAACCGTGTAACATAAGCCTAAATTCAGTTAGGTAGGGAGAGAAACAAGGAGATGCAAGGCCACAAGCAAGGCTTTTGGTTGGAACATATATTCCCTCCAAAAAAAAACCCCCGCATTAAGTGTATCAGGTACTATCCCACGTGGAGAAGATAGTAACAGACAAGACAGAATGCTGGTTCCCTTGGATCTTACATCCCAGAGGGAAAAACAACAAAAAATAAGTAACAAGCAATAAGCATCATCACATCAAATTGTGACAAGTATTAAGAAGAAAATAAAACAGGAGGACGGCATAGAGGAGGGATGGCAACTTCCACCAAGATGGTCGGGAAGGCAGTTCTGAGGTGGCCTCTGACCTGGGGCAATGACAGGAGCACAGAATGTGGAGGGCAGGCTTTCCTAAACTCTAGGTTGGAGAACTCTGGTGTCCAGGGAAATACCAAAGAGTGATTGAGGAGAACAAAAACAACCCTTTTCCATAGACATTCTTTTTGGAGATTCATCATACACATTAGCATATGGAAGACATATGAACGTCCTCCAGGAAAGAGAACCTATTTGACTCAATGCTTCCCCAACATACCTGAAGGTAATGGCCCATTTTTTTCTTGGTGATGGTGTATGCCTTGCTGGGGCTGGGAGAGTGGAGGGGCAGGTTGTAATAGAATAACATTTCTGTTACTGGTTCTCAAAATACTGCTTAATGCTAAACTAAGAAGTCTGAAGACTCCAACAGAATAAAACCTGAATGGGGCTCCCTGTAGTTGTGTCATATGGTGGCCTCTTTGGAGTTTGATCTGTAGGAAATAGAAAGCCCTTCTAACTTTTGAACAGGAAATTGACAAGGTGAAAGTGTGTGTTTTGATACTGTTACCCTGACGTGATAATGCTGAGTGGGTTTAATAAAGGAGATTAGGTAGATTAGTTAGGAAAACATTTTTCTAGTCTAAGCAAGAATTCTTGAACCAAGATTTAGCGAAGGGGATGAAGAGAAAGGGAGAGACATGAAAAATTAGGAAAGAAGATTTGGCCAAACAAGTGGACATCTCATCTAGAACGTGGGAGAGACACAACAGTGAGTTGGAAGCAATGGGTTGGTATTGGGATGGTGGATCAGACATAACAAAATACAATTAAAGAACATTTCACAAGCAAAAATGGATAGGCAGAGACAGAAGGATGAAATGGCAATAAGGAATGAAACAAGGCTGAGGTTATCATATGAACAACCTACAGTGGAAAGTTTAGGAGCTTACTATACATTTTATAGGCAAGCTACTAGGATTTTCTTAGCAGGAATGATTTGAAGTATGTTTTAGTAAGTTTCATTGCGAGTAGTGTGTAGGATTCACTGGAGAAGAAAGAATGGAGATAGGAAGAACCACTCAAGGTCAATTTCAAAAGTCCAGGTTAAAGATAAGCAATGCCTCGGAGAGAATGGAGCCTGGGGATAGGGAAGAGGAAAGAGATGCTAAAGGCGTCTCATAGGTAGAATACGGGAATTGGCTGGGACCAAGTGTGAGTGAGGCAAGCACTGATGGGGAAGGAAGAGCGGAGCCTGACAGCATCTTCATCACAACTGGGAAGGTAAGTTAGACAATCGAAGTTAAGGGTGGAGGCAGCAGGTACCTGGCAGCAGATCCTCCGTTCCATCTGGAACATGCTGAATTTGATGATCTGGTGGGCTGTTCGGGAAGAGACGGTCTGCAGCCAGATATGAAGTTGAAGGAAGATTTCAGCCTAGAGATAAAGAGTAGCATTGACATATATAAACTACCGTGTGTAAAATAGATAGCTAGTGGGAAGCTGCTGTATAGGACCAGGAGCTCAGCTTGGTGCTCTGTGACCACCTAGAGGGGTGGGATAGGGAGGGTGGGAGGGAGACGCAAGAGGGAGGGGATATGGGGATATATGTATACGTATAGCTGATTCACTCTGTTGTACAGCAGAAACTAATACACCATTGTAAAGCAATTATACTCCAATAAAGATGTAAAAAAAAAATAAAAAAGATTACAGAGAGGATTCGTTTAGCAGGAAGAGCACGTGACAAGACTCTGTCCTGACTCTACCACCTCCTCTCTATGTGACTCTGAATGTTACTCCTCCTTCCTGTGACTCAGTTTCCTCCTCAATAAAATGGGGATAATAATACCAATCTCATAACACTGTCATAAGAGTTAAATAAGTTAGTATATGTGAGGTGCCTAAAACAGTATCTAGCACATAGTGTTTTAGGACCACAACGTTATTATTTTATTGTGGTTATTATTGTTATTAAATGACATAGATGAGGAACTTTTTAAGCAATGAACTAGAGCAATAATCTTTAAATAACTCTTTCTATTCTCAGTGTCAAGTTATACAAGCCTTCTTATCCTTCATGAAAATGAGTAAATAATGCTATGGCTATGGAATTGATACTTGATTTTCAAATTCAAGCTCAAAAAATACCCTAGTAAAGGCGCAATATACTATATTGTTGCCTTGGATACAAAACAGTGTTATTTTCTTTGTAGTATTTGATTAATTAGGCCATGAGAGTAACATATAGATGAGACCTATATTTTGAAATAATTTTACAGACAATTCAAGACTCTGTTAAATTGGTATAGACTTGGAGGTTCAGAGGGATGAGTCTAGAAAGTGTCACTTTATTCATGAAGATTCTATCTCAACTGTTTACACTATTGATGACCTTCATCAGACAACTTAGGCACCTTAGGGTCAGGCTGAGGGAAATTTTAGGGAAATAAGTTCTCTAAAAATATATGACTATGAGAATAGTAACCATTTTAAATATAAAAGCCTATTTATTTGACAACAGAATGTTCACCAGTTATTGCTGCAATAAAACTGCAAAGATTATTAATGCAGTTTAATGAAGCTGGCTGTGAACCGCGACTTTAAAAATGCACGCCGTTAATCCAGCCTGTCTCTCAAACTGGCCCTTCACAAAGGAAAGGATTATCTCATCAGTACATCCTGTTCTGTTGTGCAGTGAGGATGCTTCATCGATTCAACTGACGATGGTTTTCTGGAAGCAGTTAATACCCTGAAGAGGCATGCTAGGATGAGAACAGCACAGTTTCTCTTCACAAAGGGAAAACAGTCGGTTCATATGTCCTAAATGCAAAGACCTCAGAAATAAAATTGCAAGGCATGCTTTTGGGTGTTGTTTTAAAGTCTGAAAAATATTTTAAATATGTATTTTTAAATGAGGATTCAGTTCTTTTATTGGACTTGTTTTAATAGTGACCAATAACATGTTTAAAATTCTGATGAAACAACTGTTCTCTGTAGAAGCATAGACAGATCAGATTTATGTCTTTAAAGGCTTGAGTCAGCGATACACAGGAGAATTTTTTAATGTTTCAATTTTGTTATCAAATGTATGTAGACTGTACATTTTTCAACAACTGTGACCAGGTCATGTAAATATATAGAAATTTAGGCAAAGGATATTTTTTTATTGTTGATGACAGGTTTGTTTTTTTTGGCAAAGATTACAGTTTTTTCCTCTCAGATGGCACTATGAATCAAAAGACGTTTTCCTTGAAATTCATAAAGAGCACAAAGTTGGTTTTGTGTTTAATGTCTGAAACACCTGGAGCTAAAAGAAAGTTACCACAGCATAGAATTTACAACTGTATTTTATATGAAATAACACATAATCTCTATTTAGCTTCAATTTAAAAAAAAAAAAAAAACTCCCTGCAAATTTAAATGAACAGGAAGCTGATAGGCTTACAGGTACGAGCCACTGGGCTGATTAAATTGGTGGGGAAAGTAGTTGAGCCTGAAGCGGAAAGTCTGGGCATCCTGGCCCCCTCCTCTAGTGAGTTCAGTGTGATGATTTAAATTATTTCTCTCATTTCAGGTCACTAGAAGAGTCCCCCTTCCCTGCTCTGGCTCCCAAAGTTGGAGCAGATGGAAAGACAGCCGACTCTGTGTGATTGAGGGGCTGAGGCTGCAAACCTCTCCCTGATGCCTGTGAGTGCCAAGGTGCAGGGGCTGGCTGTGTATGCAGCGTGCTGCCAGCTTCCGAAGATCTGCTACTTTGATTATAAAATTCTGATACCATTCATGTTTATTACATGCATGACCCTAAAGCAGCCAGGAGAAACTGAGATGAGGAAGTAAACCTGACAAATGAAGCATTTAATAGAGCTAAGCTAGAAGTCTGCTCCCAAATTCTGACTTTGTGGCTTAACAAATAAATGAAACCCAAGTACCCTTCTGAGGAATAGGAAAGTTAAGTCAATTTCCCAGAATCCTTCAGGAAGAAGTCAGGCTGATTTAAAAATCTCAAACTAACTCGAAATAGTTTAGAATAATTATTCACAAGCTAATAAGTAAGGAACAACAGACATGGGTGGGAAATATAAAATAAAAACAACAAAAAGAAATAGGCAAAAAGAAAATAGCTTATGTTTTATATATATGACATATATGACATTTTTTTTAACAGTTCACTCCCCACACACAAGCTTAACAAAAGAAGAAACATTTTCTGTCTTTTCCCTTTGTATCTGTTATCTCCCAGCACTTAACAGCAGTGCTGGCATATAGTAGGATCTCAATAAATAATTACTGAATCAATCCATCCATCAATCAATAATTATAGCTAGATTTTTTTAAAGTGTACGGGCAAGTGACACAAGCAATAGGATCAACACAGGCCTTTCAGGGAATAAGATTATAGCACCAAATTGCAGGGGTGGAGGGGACATCATAGCATTTCTGGTAAATATTAAAATCTCCCACTTGGCTCCTTTCAGTGGCAGTGTCTCTTTCAGTCCTGCACTAGAGTACTTGTATGATTGCTCTAATATTTTGTTCACAGGTTTGTCTGCTTCATTAGACCATGATGCCTGCTTTTCTCCTGCTTAGTACAGGGTCTGGCACAGTGTTTAATAAATGTTCCATGAATGAAGGAACGGATAACAGGTATCTGGATAACAACCACGATTCCAGATGTGTTACTAATTGAGATGTCAAGAATCCCTTCAGCTTTTAAATGGAAAAGAATTATAGTGTGATAGCCTTCTCAAAGTTTTTCAGGCCCTTTGGGTGACTGGTTTTTTTATTCCACTCTTCAAAGGTAGTGGGGAAAGAATTCCTTTCTTCCTCTGAAATTCCACTGATGACCACATGATGGCGCTGGCACTGCACCATAAATACAGAAGCAGCTGGGCAGTGTGGATTCCCTAGGCCCCTCCAGGGGCCTCCCTCTCTCTTTTTCCTGCCCCCACTCTTCTGCTGTGTTTCCCCTCAGGTCCTCCTTTCCATCCAGTCGAGCTTGATACACATAATACTTGCCAAGAAGCTGTCAGACCGGAACTAGATACTGCCCACCTGAAGCTGGTTTGTTCTTTGTTCTCAGACAGGCCAAATTCTGTCCGTTCCTCCCATCTGAAAAAATGCCCAAGAACATTTTGAATGCTGTTTAAAGCTGTACATTCTTAGTTTGAAGTACAGGTCTTTTTATTTTGCACTTGATTGGCCCCTGCAAGTGACCTATTCCCTTCCTAACAAAATAGCCAACAGAGCAAATTATGTCCTGATAAGTTATTAGAACCCTCCCAACTGAGGAAACTGAGAGCTAAGGCTTTGCCAACATGCACAGAAGTGAACTCTGACGGTATGAGTTGTATGAATTCTTACATTCAAGGTAGATTGGAAAACTTAGAGAATAAAAATAAATCACTTGAAAATCATCTACTGCCTAAGAATTAAAAGTGAGTTCAGAAAGCAGATAATTAGTATGGTTTTCAAAAACAGAAGAGGGATAAACATTTTCATTAAATTAAATGAGGATTTTCTCGTCTTTTTAAATTGAGGTAAATATTATATATCGTGAAATGCTCCAAGATTTATGTTTCTTTATAACAATTTTGTTGAAATATAATTTACATTTAATAAAATGCATCCACTTATGTCTATAGCCCAATGGGTTTTGACAAATGTATATACATTAACTTAAACAACACCACCACACCTCCACAGTCGAGATACAGAACTTTTCCAGTGTCTGAGATAGTCCCTTCAGGCCCTCTCAGGTCGACCCCTCCCCTCCCCTCACTGGTCTAATTTTAATTGCCTGTGAATACTTTTGCTTGCCCTTGACCTTCATATCAATGGACTCATAGAGTATAAATACTCTTTGTTTCTGGCTTCTTTTACTGTCTTGTCTTGTTTGGTTTGGTTTTTTGATGTTCATTCATGCTATAGAGTTTATTCCTTTTTATTGCTGAACAGTGTTTGATTATATGAATATAAAGCAATTTTTTATTCATTCCCTTCTTGCACATTTGATTTGTTTCCGGTCTCAGCTATTACAACTAAAGCCACTATGAATACTCTTATACAAATATTTTCACAGACATATGCTTTCATTTCTTTGGGGTAAATACCAAGGAGGGGAATCGCTGAGTTTTAAGGTAGGTATATATGTTTAAGGTTATAAGAAACTGCCTAAGTTTCTAACGTGGTTGTATTAGTTTCCTAGGATTGCCATAACAAAGTACCACAAACTGGGTAGATGAAAACAACCGAAATGCATTGTCACAGGGTTCAGGAATCCAGAACTTCTGAAATCAGGCAGTTGGATATCGAGTTCCTGTCACGGACAAACTCCCTCCGAAGGCTCTAGGGAAGAATCCTTACTTGCCTCTTCCAGCTTATGGTGGTTGCTGGCAATTTTTGCCATTCCTTGCCTTGTGTCAGCATAACTCCAATGTCTACCTAGTCTTCTCACATGGCCTTCTTTCCTGTATGTCTCCTCTCTCCCTGTGTTTCAATTTCCCTCTTCTTACAAAAACACCAGTCATCAGATTCAGGATCCATCCTAATCCACTATGACCTCATTTTAGCTTGAATACACCTGCAAAAACCCTGTTTCCAAATAAGGTCACATTCTGAGGTTCCAGGTGGACATTAATTTGGGGAGACACTAATCAACCCAGTAGAGTGGTTAGTTGAATAGTTTTACACCTCCCACCAATACGTGTGGGAATTCCAGTTGCTCTGCATCCTTGCCAATCCTGGGTATTGTCAGTGTTGAAAGTTTTGGCCATTCTAGTGTGTGTGTAGCATTATCTCATTTTGGTTTTATTTTGCGGTTCCCTGATGACTCTTGATGTTAAGCATCTTTTCACATACTTATTGGTTAGGGATCTTCCTTGGTAAAGTTCTCTAAGATATTTTCCCACTTGAAAGTTAGGTCGTCCTTTTTTTGATTTGTAGGAATTATTTACGTAACCCAGATATAAATCACTGGTCCGATATATGTTTTGCAAATATTTTCTGTCTGTGGCTTTACTTTTCATTTTCTACAGTGGCTTTCGATGAATGGAAGTTTAATTCTGATAATGTCCAATTTTTAACTTTTATATTTAGTGCCCACTCTAAGAAACTCCCCGAACACAGGGTTCTAAAGATGTTATATACGCTTCCAGAAGCTTTGTGATTTTAGCTTTTTTGTTTAGTTCTATGATTCACCTTGAACTGATTTCTGTATAGAGTAAGCGTAAATGTTCATTTTCCCCACATTTATCTACTTGGTCTGACTCCATTATGGAGAAGACTCTCGTTACTCTGTTAAAAAGCTCTACCTGAAAATTACCTGACTATACATTTTATGTTGAAAATTGATGGTACATGGTCTGTTCCAATGATCTCTTTGCCTATTCTTGCCACAATGTTATAATTGCTGTAGTTTTACAGTAAGTCTTGAAATCAGGTGGTGTGAGTCTTCCAACTTTGTTCTTTTTCAGGATAATTTTGGCTATTCTAGGTACATTTCTTTTTCATGTAAATGTCAGGGCTAGCGCTTCAATTTCCACCAAAAAAAAAAACTGTTTGGATTTTATTGGGTTGAATCAAATATATAGTTAACTGGGCTTTTTAATAGTTAATTTGTAAAATCCATTTCTTGCTAAGAAAACCTCATTTTCTAAACTTTTTTTTATTTTCCCGAACTTGCCTTGTCTTTGGAAAATATGTATAACAGTCTTAACCCAGATCAGAATTTATTTTAAAAATCCTGGAAATTATCCAATCCATTTTAAGCTACTCTTCCTTGAAAATAAAAGTAAATAAATAAAAACTTCTCAATAATTCAAGTCTGGGAAAGAATTTTTCTGACATTAGAAAAAAATGTACACATTTATGACAAGTAAAAACCATAATTCCCAAAATGTTTTGGAAGCTTTATTTTTAAAAAAACTCATTAATTTCCATTTTATTTAACTGTTAGCTTCTAAACACATTTCCAGACTAGATTTGACAGAAAAGTATGTTGCCTAGTTATTTTAATTCAGTATGTTCAAATTACTGAAAATTAAAAAGCAAATTTATTTTTCCTCACATCTCTCTCTTATTCCATTATCCACTTTAATTACATATTCACAGTATAAAGGTAGAGAACATTTGAGAAATCCACCACACAGAAGAAAGCACCTGGCATACTCTACTTTGCAAATGTTTTCAGCCTCAGGTTATTCTCAGTCTTATTTGTGTTCCTTCCCACATGAAATATTTCAATGTTCAAAAAGTAAAAACTCAAAAACAAAGTCTTAATTATGATTGCCCCACATTTCTTTTAAAAATCTTGTTCCCTGGGGCTTCCCTGGTGGCGCAGTGGTTGAGAGTCTGCCTGTCAATGCAGGGAACACGGGTTCGAGCCCTGGTCTGGGAAGATCCCACATGCCGCGGAGCAACTAGGCCCGTGAGCCACAGCTACTGAGCCTGCGCGTCTGGAGCTTGTGCTCTGCAACAAGAGAGGCCGCAACAGTGAGAGGCCTGCGCACCTCGATGAAGAGTGGCCCCCGCTCGCTGCAACTAGAGAAAAGCCCTCGCACAGAAACGAAGACCCAACACAGCCAAAACTAAAAAAAAACAAAAACAAAAACAAAAACAAAAAAAACAAATCTTGTTCCCTGGTGCATTTTGAAGAAAGCAGTGATGGATTTTTTTTTTCCCTTCTCAGAATTTTATTATTTATTTATTTTTTAATATATTTTTTAATTGAGGTATAGTTGATGCACAGTATTTGCAAATACTTTCTCCCATTCTGCGGGTTGTCTTTTCACTTTGTTAATGGTTTCCTTTGCTGTGCAAAAGCTTTTAAGTTTCATTAGGTCCCATTTGTTTATTTTTGTTTTTATTTTCATTACTCTAGGAGGTGGATCAAGAAAGATCTTGCTGAGATTTATGTCGAAGAGTGTTCTGCCTATGTTTTCCTCTAAGAGTTTTATAGCGCCCGGCCTTACATTTAGGTCTTTAATCCATTTTGAGTTTATTTTTGTGTATGGTGTTCGGGAGTGTTCTAATTTCATTCATTTACATGTAGCTGTCCAGTTTTCCCAGCACCAGCAGTGATGCATTTTGAAGAAAGGAATCTGACTGCCATCCCTTCCCAGACATTCCTATGTACTTTACCCCAACCTCACCTCAATTTTCAGTGCGTGAAATATCTGGATTTTAGCACACTGTTCTTTATCTTTCCAAATTCGAAGTGACAAGAGCTTCAAAATTAAGACATTTTTTGTCTACAGAATTACAATGATTCAAAGAAAACTGCAGCTCTCACCAGATAGTGTGAAACTTAGGTCTCCACGGGGAAGGTGCCATCTGCTGGGCGGGTCTGGGAGCACAGAACTGCAGCTTCATCTCCCTCACCGATTCAACGGGGGTGATTCCTATTATTTCTTCCATCATGAGATATAGTTTCCCCTCAGTGTAATATTTCCTAAAATTAAAATACATTGGAAAATCTACATTAAAATTTAACCAGAGTAGGTAATAACCTCCCCCCATCAGAGAAATACATAACTAAGTTTACTAAACTTAAATCAACTCAATACGACAAAGCTTGCAAAACTAGATCTGTTTGGGGAATGGCATGGAGAGTATTTATAAATAAATTGAATGAATTATAAAACATCCATATAATGAATGCTTCACAGTTATTAAAGATATTTATGAAAATGTTTAATGAAAACAGAATTATTTATATCATCATAATATTAATGGGAAAATGAAGACAACATAACATATGTACCTTTTAAGCCCAAACTAAGGCACTACTGTTTCCTGGTTCACAGTGAACCAGCCCTGGGTTCCAATCCTACCTCTGCCTTTATTTCCTCTGTGACATTGGGCAAGTTAACTACTCTGAGCCTTTGTTTCCTCATCAAAAAATGCTGAAAATTACAAAATTCATAGCATTGTGAAAATTAACTGAAGGTAAAGCCCTTAGAATGATCTCTGGCACAGACCACACTCTCATGGGAAGTACTTATGAGTTTATAGGAAAAAAAAAATAATCCAGGCCAAAATGTAAAAGTTAACTTATGAGAAACAATTTTAATTCTTCAATAAGTATTTCCTAAGTTTTCCAGAGTGAAGATATTTTATTTCAAAAATCAGGGAAATGAAGTAAAAATCAAAAACGAGAGATATCTATTAATATTAGTGCTTACAGGTCAATGGGGCAATTACAAATAACCAGAAGCCAATAACTGCTATATGGTTCTAATGCAGGCTTCAAGAGTGGTAGGCTAGCTCTCAGAAAAGCAGCTGCTCACAGGCCAATCTTATACTAGTCCTACTTATATTAGAGCTGTCTGTAAGAAATGCAGTGGACTACATTTGAAACACTTGGGCAGCAGGGACCATCAAGATACAGAGGCATTACTTCTAGAATCTTATATACGGTTTTGAAAAAACACAAAATAATTAATACCAAAAAGTGATGGGTCCATATCTTCTTCAGCAGGAGACGATGCTCTTGATCTTTGCAAGTATTAAGAATTGCGCAAGCTTAGAATGTCCTCACAAATGGATACCAACAAGGAAAGTGGGAATAAATCTATTTCCCATGCTGGTAGTTACTATTTTCCTTTAGGATCTCATAAAAATAAATACTCCCTAATTACACAAAGATGAAAGGGAAAGTTATCATAAAGAAATTGTAAGAAAGGTATGAAGGAGCATTATAATGCTAAACCCCATACTATGGCAGTTAGGTAATGCAAAATGTACCAGTTTTAACAATACGTAACTGTTTACATATATTGTGGTTGTATAACTCCTGATAACGTGAAAGTCTATTAAACTTACACATGAAGAAGGAATATAATGCTGCAATTTCAGATACTTAAAACTAGTCTGATGAGGGAACTGGTTTCTTGCAATTAAGATTATGTCTTAATATTTCTGTCTTCTTAGTACCAGACAGTGGTTTATGTCTATGCAGCAGGTATGAATTTGCAACCTCCTATTTAGGTAACAGAAATAGTACACCTTGTTTTCTTTAATTAACTTAAATGTGACTCTAAGCACCCATCCCAATAGGCTGTAAAGAAATTCAACCTCAATCAGTACCAGCACTTCTGCTCCAAAGTCAAATACTGCAGCAAAGCTTGGGAGTTTTGTTCGGAATGGGGCATGGGGAGGGAGTAAGCACCAGTCTTCCGGAAAAAATGACAGCTGCCGAGATGCAGAAACCAGGCTCTCACGGTCATCACTACTTCTGTGTCGTTCTCGGGGCATGTGAACTTGTGCCCAGCATGGGAACCTGAATGCCAGAGGATGCTGTCCCCTTCAGGCCTCTCTCTGATATCCTGCTGTCACAATCCTTCAGGCTAGAAGGAAATGGCCTTAGGCTTCCAGTATCTTTTGCATGATTTTACCCCCTCTTTTGGACACAGAATAAAATTCTATTTTTTAATCAGGAAAAGATAGAAGAACATAGATAATTGTTTCTACCCTTAATCAATCCTGACTATGCACTGCCTGGACGAGACATCAAAACTTCCTCATTGAAGGACAGAGACTTAGTATTTACTCTTTTATATCACTATAATCAAATTCTTAAATCTTCTCTATTCCACTCATCCCAACACCCACACCTCACTCGGGTCAGGCAGGGGTTAACTTGAGGGCACCAGGGAAATCACATACACAGAAAAGCAAAGAGGAGCAGAACACTTATTTTCCTAAGTGTTGGACCATCTATCATGATTTCTCTCCTACTACCTCTGCCAGGACCAGTTAAGTAATTTGCAGGGCCAAGTGCAAAATGAATGCAGGGTCCCTTTTCCAAAAATTATTAAAAGTTTCAAGACAATGACAACAGAGCATGAAAACAAGCACAGGACCTTTCTAAGTCGGGGAGCTTTCTTGTGTGATTGCACAGGACACATGACCCTGAAGCTGGTCTTGACCACTGTTTATTTCAGCTCTTCATCATCTCCCTTGTTCTTCAACAACCTCCTGATGTTCTTTAGATTTGCTCCCTTGGGAATCATCCTGTACACGCCCTCCATATAAAATCCTAAAGCAGACATCTGGTTCTGTCACATCCCTGTTTAAATCCTTCAATAAATCCCTGAAAGGGGGATGTCCAAGTTATAAATGTGAACTGCAAGGTACTCCTCCATCTGGCCTCTAATTGACCGGTCATCTCCTATCTCTTTCCACTCCCTGCTCCACATGCAAAGTTCCACCTGAGAGTCAAAATTCAGAGCCATTTAGGTACCAGATTCCATTTTCAAAACACCTGAGAAAGATGGTAAAACAACATGGGATTATACCATATACAGGCCTTCATTTCATGTTGATAGCAGTCTGTCCTTTCAGAAGAAACAGCTTCCAAACATGTTCATTTGTCAGCAGAGGAAAGCTCAAGAACCAGAAAATCAAATGCTGTTTTAAATACGCTTGAGATTTACAGACACTATCAAAGTCATTATTTCTAATCCTGCTGTAGTACGAATTCGCAAAGAGATTTCACCATTCACGTACCTTTTATTTTTTGTTGATTCTTTGAGCAAATATTTATTACACAATTGCTATGTGCCAGGCTCTTTGCTAAGTACTGAGGCCAGAATGATGAACAAGAAAAAATAAGATGATATAACCCCTTTTTTCAAAGTCATAGTTTAAAGGAGATGAAGACGACAACAAAGCAATTGCAATATAATCTACTGTGGCTATCATATATAGAGCCCTTACTATGAGTCAAGTATAGCATCAGGTATTTCATATATGCTATTGCTAATCCTCACAAAACTTGGGCATTCTTATTCCTATTTGACAAATGGGAGAACTAGGGTTCCAAGAGTATAAATAATTTGCCATAGTAGGTTGTAAGCTAGGACTTAAAACCAAATTTGATTCCAAAGCTCCCTTCTTTCCACTATGTTATGATGCTGTATCTCACATATATTGAGAGCAGTACTCTAAAAGCTGGTGTGTACAGAGAGAAGTGACCAGCAAACCCAAACCAGGTTATCTAATAAGCTAGACAGAAAAGGATAAGAAGTGACTGGCTTTGTGGACAAGTGTGCAGAGTGAAGAATGCACAATGAAGGAGGAACGCATTGCCAGGCTCCAAAGAATGTTGTATTCTAGGAACTGAAAGTAGTATGGAAGGAAAGGACCGTGTATGGAGTTAGGACACATGGAACAAAAAGTCAGGCAAAGGGCCCTATCATAAAGGATCAGCAGGCCACCTAAAGAGCTCAAGCTTTGTTCAGTAGGTGAGAGTGGGCATGGAGAAGGCTTAAGTGGGGAAATGACACCTCAGGTCTGAATTTTAGGAAAACATTCTGTTACCAATTTGGAGAACAGATCAAAGGAGCAGGAGACCACAGGCAGAAAGATCATTCAGCAGGCCACTGAACTCTAGGCAAAAATGGAGATGGCTTGAACAAAGTCCGTGGGAGGGAGAATAAAAAGAGGAAGCCCATTTTATGACACAGATAACAAGAAGAGAGAGTTGGTGATCAATTAAATCAGGACTTTGTGATAAGTGTAAAAAAGAAACCTAGGTAGACTTTAAGGGTTTCTAATTTAAATACTGGAGTGAACAGTTAACCCAACTGCTCATTCAGATCTACAACCCCAAGTAGTGGACGTCTGAAATTTATCTTCTGTCATAATCTTCCATTTAAGAAACCATTACTACCTTTATCTCTTTCTTCATCATTGAAGCAAACCTTCATTCCCTGTTTCCTGAATCCCTCAGCTTTGTTGTTGTGTCTCTTTTCAATGGAAGGGTCAGTGATTACTTAGGGACATGGCTGCCTTTCTTCTCAATTATTTTCTAAGAGACGGTTGCTATTCCAGGATAAAGTGTACCACAGCTCATGTGTGGGGGAATCCTTACCCTGTTAGGGCTCTCTACAGTATACACAGCATTTTCAGGAAAAGTTTCCATCTGATCTCCTGTGAGAAGGGGAGGAATTAAATTTCCTATTTTAAAATGTGGGAAAGGCAACTTTCAGAGAATCTTTGCCATTCCCATTCAAATAGGGAACAGAACTCAGGCCAATCTGGTTTTTTGAAAAGGTGTGCATTCATCACCATGTCTCCTCCCTCTAGCAGGCATGTCTGAAGTGTACTGACCAGCAACAAAGTAACAAACATGTGCAATGTAATTAAACATGACAATTTATTTTAAAAAAGTATAAGGAACCGACAACTTTCAGGACCTGGGGAAGCTAAGGCTCAAGCCAGTTTCTACTAAGTAAGGATTCATCTGGTCACTTGAATTTCCCCTGAGACATTATGCGAGATTGGATCTAGGCAGTTTGCACAATGCAGTGCATCAGCTAATTGCTCCTCTGCTTACTATAAGTACAATTGGCTACATTGGTTGGAAAACCAACCCAGGGAATAGGCTATTAAATTGGTATTGAAGCTTTGGCAGTGGACTGGCTGATGATACTGAATGAAAAGCTGAAACACAAAGCACAGCTTGTTTGGTTTGGTTTGGTTTTTTTTAACAGTAATTTCTAGTGGCGGGGACAGATGTTTCTTGAAGTGGCAAGAGATTTGCAAAGCAGAACGTTATAGCACTTACTGTAATTGCTTTATTAATATTGTATGTGTTTATGGCTTCTATCTTTTGGCTTGTGAAACCTTTTATTTCAAATGACTTTAGGTTTCCTGATGACTGGCAGTTAATCTTTACTTCAGAGATCCTTTGAGTCCCATATTCAGCTTTGTTCCTGCATAGTGAATTATTTCATACGATGTCGCTTTTTCGTTTGCTTTTATTACACTTAGAAGCCCTCAGGGGGCACTGGAACATCATCAGAGACAGCAGTCCAATATCTGCAAAGGAACCTCTAGTTAGCAGAGAAATAAACACCCAGATACATGCCCATCCCTGCAAAAGAAATGACCTTTGATATCCCTAGCCAAGCCTCGGAAGTTAATGTCAGCTACCATATCAGGAGAAGGACCGAAGAGATTTTAATCCAGGATCTAGAAAAGACTGGATCGGTTTGGGAGAGCCAAGTTTGTAATAGACATATCCTAAATAACATCTTTTTTGGTGCTTGGTTTACTTTGCTTTGAAAAGTAGAGACCGTATTCTCATTCTCTTCCAATGTGTTACTAAAAAAAAAGGGAAGAAGGAACCAACAAGGAAATTGACTAACAAATGCAAGTTAAATCTGGAGTTGATATTTTCCGAGAAGGTTGGCTGGTTTGCTCAGTGGCTATTGTATCTCCTTCCTTCCCTTCCCAGGCCTGTCAGAGGGGCTCCTAGTTAGTCCTTCATCTTCTCTCAGTAGGTTCTTGTTCCCGGGGCTTGCTCACTGAGCCTTCCCGAGTTAGGAAGGGAAAGGGGCATCGTTTGGGGGTGTTTTCATCTGTTTCGTGGTTGACATAGCTATTGTTGTAATTTGCTTTAGGACTGCCCATCATGGGTCTGTGGGTTAAGTTCAGGCCCCACTCAACCGAAGGCCATAAAGGGTGCATGGGAAAAAACAGCAGAGTCTACAGAAAGATTCTCATCACCAAGTCACTTCCGAGAACTGTTGGGACATCCTTGTGACACCAACCAGCACTGGAGGACAGAGCCGGGCGTGATGTACTCAGTGTTCTGCGTCATGTTGTGACAGATTCCTTTGTGCAAAGACTAGTTAACGGGAAGCCTCCAGATGCACTGATGAAAAAGAAGCATTTTTCTTTGATTCATGCCTCTAGGAGGAAACCTACTCAATATTTAATTTTAATCTAACATGTCACACTTTTTCCATGCCAACAACTAGCCTTTCAGTTATGCGTAATTCACTGTAGTGGACAAGACCGACAGCAGTGCTTCTGGACAGGATGCCGTTGAGAGGTGGTGCGTGGCAGCCAGCACTGTCGCCTGTCGCCTTCCTTGAGACGTTCGGATTAAGGCATTTTTAAAATCGATCAACACAACATAGATTGCTTATACAGAGACAGAAATTATTTGATGCAAAAAAGAAAAACACTAAAATGGAGTCAAAACATGTAAGTTTTCGAATATACCCTGTGCAGGTAGCAGAAATAAGTGCGGCTTATAGCTAATCACAGACAACCTTTCTGCGCTTCAGATTCTCCATCTGTGCCAATGGCCTTTCTTTAAATAATGTGTGTGAAACGGATTTTAGAATAATCCAAGACAAAGAAACAGGACTGCAGATATACTTCCAGGATGCTCCATTATTGTTGCCTTTAGGTTGCAACTAGTAAGAAATTGAGGCAAACTTCTCATGGTCAAAAAACATCAAATGATAAGAATTACTGGAACCTACATTCAACCCTGACAAAGACATAGTCACAGCTGTTTTTATGTTCAATAATCAACATTCCTCTCCTCCAAATCTAATCTAATTCCTCTCCTTAAAAAAAGACTTAAATGCTACCTTGCTCATTCAAATAAAAATCAAGTGATATACAGCTATAGAAATGACATTTCTGTACTTAAGCTAATACCATCTTGCAGGTAAACAGAGATGATTTATAAAGGCCAGGTTACCATATAATATTATTAAAATACTGCCATTCCCTCAAGCTGTTCAACGGCACAACCAATCTGACGCATTAACATACTGCATAGTGAAAAGGCTGCACTTGCTACATTCTCCCCAGATTTTGTTTCATTTAAAATATTGTGTACAAAAAAGAGTCATATTCAAGACATTGCTTATCCACAACATCCCTGAAGTGCTTTGACAGCTATGAGACTTTTTTTTAGTAACTGAGCCATGTATACATGCATTTGTTCCCCCTTAATGCTTATTCTTTTTGTATCACTTACTAGCATTTAATTTCACTTTTCCTTATGGTTAGTTCTTAACGTTGTACATTTTTTTTCTGTGTGGTAACCAACTTTCCAAATGGATACTGTTGACCGGAAGCTACCCTATCTTATCTGTATCTTACTTCTGATGCCTTCCTGGTCCACAGTTAAATTGTTTCCATTAAAAAAAGAACAAGAAAAAGAGGAAGAAGAAGGAGGGGATGGGAAGGAGAGGAAGGAAGGAAGGAAGGAAGGAAGGAAGGAAGGAAGGGAGGGAGGGAGGGAGGGAGGGAGGGAGAGGCAGAAAGAACCTCATGGATAGTTTCCCTCCAATTTCTCATTTTCTTCAGTCCCAAGATGTGCAGTTCTCAAGAATATTATTTTCCCTGGGCTGATCAGTATTCTCTTTCAATAAAACCATAGGACATAGCTGTTGAGCACAGAAACTAAATGTCATGAATTCAGTGCCCTGCTACTTGGCAGGAAACTCTGGCTGCATGCTTTTTATGTAATGTTTTTTTCACCTTCACTCCTTTGTTGTGCTTTTTTCAACAAAAATTAGACAGTAATAACTAGTACATTTACACACTGCAGTTAATGATTGTAATAGTATAAGGTAAGAGGATAAATACTTATTAACACAAAGAAAGTACAGTATAGCCCTACAATGAATAGAAAAAATTATTTCAGCAGTTAATGAAAACATGGATACATTTGACAGAATTACTTAGGAGAAGAAAATTGCTTGCATGCCTCCTGGGGTCAAATTAACTGGGTGTGTATGTGTTTAATCCTTTCAGGACTGTAAAGTATAATTGTTGTAAACTGCCACCCTCCTTGCCTCCTACCCAAGTCTGAGCAGGCACCCCAGTTCTATCTTACCTTTTGGTAGCTAATTTGAATTTCTCTTCCCAAGATGCACCACAATGTCTGCAGGAAAGGAGGCTAATAATGCCTTCCTGGGAAATCCTAGATTCTGTTCCTGGGGGTTAACTGTTGATCGAATAATGGACAATCAGAGCAGTAGTCATTTGGATGAAGGAGGAGGAAGGTGGGGAGCCATGGATAGAACAAGAGAAAAAAATAGGATACTTTCAAAAACATCCCATAGATTATCTAAATTCATTTTTCATTATTAATTAGCACTTTTATGTCTTTTAATACTGTACTCTATATTAACTTCCTGGCCCAGACTAATTAAATTAAATATATATTAATTAACGGGCTTTCCATGATCACCTTGTTCCTTGCTAATCTAGCCCTGGGCAAATAGCTTTCCCCAGCATATACGGAATATATACCCCCAAGGAGAATGCACTCATCACATATACAGAGCTAATCTATCAAACCTCAGATGAGTAAAATAATCTTAAAGACATTAGGAAGTCATTTAATAAGATTAGTAAATGAGCAGTATAGGGCTAGGATCTGACACTTTCTGATTAGAAATGTCATGAAAGTGAAGAAATTCTCTTGAGACAATTAACTTATAACGGAAATTCATCCTATAATTCTTGCAATTTGGGATGAATCACTTAACTACTCTGGCCCTCAGCTAAATCATATCATCTATAAAAGAGCAGTGTTGGGTAAGGTGGCTGCAACTCCAGAATTATTTGATTTGGTAACATTGAAAATTTGTGATTATTAGCAAAAAAAGGAAAAAAAGACTTCAGAACATGAGGACATGAATATATCGCCTTAGAGTTCTTGATAAACTTTAGCAACGTAGATTTCAGTTAAGTTGTGTGCAGAAATATGTGGGATTTTACTGCCAGAGAATCTATAAACATCCCTAAGAAAGGATGGGAGACACTAAAAATTTCAAGCAATCACAGAGCAGAAGAAAAGGAAAACAATTTAAGGAATTGTATCTCTTGGAAGCAGACGTGAAAAGGTAATTTGGGGACAAAACGTTTACTGGGGGAGAAGGGGTGATGATGTCCATGAAAGACAAGGGAGCAAGAAGCATGTCTGGGTAAAGAAAGACATTAGGTGATAGCGCAGATCTGAACCTTGTGAAAGGAAAGCAGGGAGGGGGAAGGATTGGGCAGAGGAGCCGTAAGCGAACTCTCCACCAGCCCACCAGTAACTGCAGATAGAAGATTGCTGTGTCCTGCCAAAATGGCTAGGTCCTAGAATCCCCCCGCCACTGACACGCTCAGACATTGGCTGAGGACTTCCCAGAAAGTTTGTGGCCTTGGCCTAAAGCTCAGGTGGTGATTGTCTCACTGTGGATTTAATTTGCATATCCCGGATGATTAGTGATATGAACACCTTTTTATGTATCTGTTGGCCATCTACATATCTTCTTTGGAGAAGGATGGCTATTATCAAAAAACCCAAAAGATAACAAGCGTTGGCGAGGATGTGGAGAAAAGAGAAGAGTAGTACTCTGTTGGTGGGAATAGAAACTGGTATAGTCACTATGGAAAACAGTATGCAGGTTCCTCAAAAAATTAAAAATAGAATTACTTCTGGGTATATATCCAAGGGACTTGAAATCAGGATCTTGAAGAGATACACCCATGTTTATTGTAGCATTATTCATGATAGCCATGGAAACAACCTAAATGTCCATCAACGGACAGTGTAAACTATCTTTCAATTTAATACCATTTTAGTCCTCCATTTTGTGCTAACTATTGCATCTTGTAATATATTGTACTATGTGCGAGGTGCTAATGCATCTTTTCTAGTATCGTATAAAGCACATGTCAGTGCCAATGAATTAATTCAGTTCAAATTTTTTCTATGAATCAATGCAACATTGTAATGCATTTATTTGAATATCTTAAGAAAACACCACAGGTTATCATGATATCTATGTAAGTTTAATTGATAATTAAATTGAAATGAATGATTTTACAGTGAAAATATTAACTTATTTCTCCAGTTCAGCAACATAAATATGAAAAATTTTTATTATTTAAAATAAAGACACAGAGTGGAAATGGTAAAGTTAGTATCTTAACTGGAGCAATAAAGAAAAAAGAAGGGGCTTCCCTGGTGGTGCAGTGGTTAAGAATCCTCCTGCCAATGCAGGAGACACGGGTTCGAGCCCTGGTCCGGGAAGATCCCACATGCCGCAGAGCAACTAAGCCCGTGTGCCACAACTACTGAAGCCCACGCGCCTAGAGCCCGTGCTTCGCAACAAGAGAAGCCACTGGAATAAGAAGCTTGTGCACCGCAACGAAGAGTAGCCCCCGCTCACTGCAACTAGAGAAAGCCCGCGCGCAGCAAAGACCACCCAACGCAGCCAAAAATAAAATAAATTAATTAATAAAAAAAGAAAAAGGAAGATGGTTTGTCGTAAATATCACATTAAATAGAAAGTGAAACTTGCTGGGGCCAAGAAAATAGCTGTTTGTTGCATAAAACTGAAAAAATAAGATACATGACTCTATGCATTTGTTTAAACCTATACAGAGATGATGTTTTTGTGAGGGTGCTTTTAGATAAGATTAACATTTAAATGAGCGCACTTGCATAAAGCATAGTATTGCCTTTCACAATGCAGGTGGCCCTCTTCAATCAGTTAAAGGCCTGAATAGAACAAAAGACTGACCTCCCCTGAGCAAGAAGGAACTTTCCAGCAGATGGCCTTCAGACTTGAACCACATCTGCTCTTACCTGGGTCTCCAGCCTGCCAGGCCATCCTGAGGATCTTGGACTTGCCAGCCTCCATAATCATGTGAGCCAATTCCTTAAATAAATCTGACTATGCACACCCTAGTGGCTCTGTTTCTCTGGATAACCCTGACTAGTGTACACTGCAGCCCACACCACCACTGAGTAGGCGGGCCCCATTGCCCAGCTCTGTCATACTTTTATTCCCATGGCTGGCCCGGCAATTTCCCTCCTTTGGACTTCCCTTTTGATGGCCCTGTTTCTGAGAAGGGAGTCACTCTAATAACTGACATCTTCAGAGATTGTCAACCTGGGTCCCCACAGAAAGAGAGTTTAAGGTCAACCCTTGGAAAGCACAGTGTTGAAGGGGCAGAAACGCACCTGTGAGTGTTCCAACTTCCTGTTAATGCTCCTCTTCCTGGCCCTGCTGATGCTAAAAGACAAAAAAGAATGAGTCGGGGACTTCATTCTCATTCCCCTTTCTCTAGACAACATGCAGATATTCATTATTCACGAATACTATGCTTTAGTATTCTGTATTGAATTCGTTACGATCAGTTTTCCATTTCTGTTATTCATTTCTTGAAGTGGATAAAGTAATTTTTCATTGTTTCTTGCCTAAAAAACTCAAGTAACAGAGGTTTCCTGCTCGAGGTCTTCAGTTGACATTCCCACCAGCAGTCCTTGGCTGAAGAAGGGCAGAGATCCTCAGACCTTCAGAAACATCTATGCTCCATTCAATGGGATTCTGTTCCCTGTGCATCCGTGGGATGGTGTCTGCGCAGAGGCTCAGCACCGCTCTCCAGGTCAGCCCTCACACAGGGAGAGGATTATCCCAGAGACAGCTGAGATAGAAGGCAGCTGAAGAACAATGTTGAGAAACGTTTCTTCTCGGGTGTCCTGAAAGACCTTAAAAAGCCAAATTATCACCCCTGATTAATGGTGTTTGGGATTTACCCTGGAAACCTCTACCACACCCAGGAAGATGGTCTGTGAATTTCGCATGGAAGTCTCAGTCTCCACTCTGACCTCTGTCCCACCCAACTTTTTCCCCTAGAAGGATGGTATCCTATTACTTTCTGAGAGTTTTCAAGTGTCTTTCTGCTCCTGGGAGCTGTTCCAAATTAAAGGAGACTAGAGAAACATGATAAGTGAAGGATCAGAAATATGTGATCCTTAATTGTATCCTGTACTGGAGGGAAAACATGCTGTAAAGGACATTGCTGGGTGGGTGAACTGACAAAACTGAAAGAGAGATGGTAGATGAGACAGAGGTCCCGTGTTGATGTTAAATTAGTTAAGCTGTGCTGTGGATTTATAAGGGAATAGCCTTTTTCTTAGGAGATACACATGAATATTTAAAAGCAAAGGGCCACGATGTATGTAACTCAATTTCAAAAGTATGGGACAAAGAATGATGTTTACACAGAAAGAGAGCAAACAGGACAAATTATAAACAATAAGTGGATCTGGGTAAAGGCTATTGGGCAGTCTTTTTCTGTAAGACTTGCAAATTTTCTGTAAGTTTCAAACTGCAAATCTTCTGTAAGTTTCGAACTGCAAATCTTCTGTAAGTTTCAAACTGTTTCCTAATAAACAGTTTTAAGAAATGGTCCATCGATCAGTCCTGCTGAGCTTTAACTCCTTTTGAGATACACACATTGATGCCCACAGCTGTCACCATCACATCCAACTCCTCAAAGTGAGATATCCTAACTTAAAAAATTTTTTTTATATCTTTATTGGAGTATAATTGCTTTACAATGCTGTGTTAGTTTCTGTTGTACAACAAAGTAAATCAGCTATAAGTATACATGCATCCCCATATGCCCTCCCTCTTGAGCCTCGCTCCCATCCTCCCTATCCCACCCTTCTAGGTGGTCACAAAGCATCGAGCTGATCTCTCTGTGCTATACAGCAGCTTCCCACTAGCCATCCATTTTACAAGAAATCCCAACTTTTAAACAATTTTATTAGGTTCTGTCTCAGACAAAAACACTAGGATCTTCTTATTACAACTGTGGTTCTAAACATTTTCAACATGGATTTTAAAAATTATTGGAAAATGCAAATGAAATAAAAATACATACATGCAAAAACATAAATTAAAAGAATCACATTAATATGACTTCAAACCTTTGCCCTGTAACATGCCAACAGAGTGATGTGGGAAATGTCATTTTACTTCTTTCTTTTTCTGTTTCTTTATCTGGAAGGTAGAGATAAAAATCCTCGGTCACATGAGACATAGTAATTATGATTAAGAATACTAATAAAACCAATAGGAGCTTTACCGCACCTGACATGTCTTTATTCAGAAGACCCCAGTTTTTCAGAGTGCACCTGGCACAGCTCCTAGAGTCCTATAATCCACCGGACACAGTCCTACAAGCCTATATAGCTTGATTCTCCTCAACAAGATGAAGTGCTCCGTTCTTCTTATTTCTGCATGTTAATATCACTGCCCCATAATGCTGTTCTGCTGAGGACCAACTCAAGGCAGACGTCGCCCCACTTCAGTCTTTTATGGGACCCTCCTGAGAGTTCTTTCGCCTCAGGGTTTTTTCTCTTCCATTGAAACCCACTCACAGTGTTGGGTGAACAGATTTCACTTGAACTCTATTTCTCTTCAAAGCGTTTCTACATTGGGATAAAGCTGCCCTACGTTTGCTTTACCATGCCTCATTGCGGATTTGGGGTTCTTCTCCCTTCATATTTACAGTTGTCATTTTCTACTAACAGAAACATTTTGTTCCCAGCCTCCTACAGAGGAGAAACAAATATTCAGGTATAGGTATCCACTCCTCTGCACTCTGTGCATTACTATAAATATCTAGAAAGAAATCTATAGTTGCACGGAGAGTTCAAACTGTATTTGAAAATTGCAGGCTGCCAAACCTGGGGATGAACCTGTGTTTCACCAGATTCTTGAAATTCCCAATTTGAAAGCTTAAACCAATGAAACATAAGGCTTTATCATGTATCTCAATGCTAATTACTGAATGATTTTTCTTAAAAAGGAAAGAATACAAAGGTTTTAGCATGTAGCATACGTTGTTCCAAATACATACCAATATCAACATGTTCTTAGAGAAGTTTCTTTTAAAGTAATTTTTTTTTGGCTCAAACCCAATTTTTTCCAGGTGCTACTTTTAGGAAATCCTACGTAGACTTAGCATGTTAGGGTTTCATATAATAAAATCACATTTGAGAAACATGAAAAACTTTCCAAGTCATAACATAACTGAAAGTAATATGATAACCAATATTTCTGCTTTCTGCCCACCTTCTCCCAAAGAGTAAGTAATCACCTTTATTGCAGGGAGTCAGACAAGAGATTTCTAGAATAAAACATAAGGATTATAAAAATGTACATTAGACTTAGAAAAGAATCTAAGGGGTAAATAAATTAGTTTATTTAATATAGTAAGAAACTAGGCCCGCAGAAGGTTTGTCCCAGGATTCCTCGGCTAGAGACGGCACATCCAGGTCTACCTTGGTCTCCTTGCTCCTGGCCTGGTCCTGTTTCATGGCCCTGTACGTCCCACCCATTCTACAGCCCTGTCACCAACATCTCTCCCCTTCATCAAGGACTTCTCAGGGCTTTCTAGACAGGCTGCTTCAGAACAAACATCTTTAAAAGTCATTATTTACACTCCAGTTGTTTTCCTTCTGTGATACTAAGATTCTCTTCAATTCTAATGGAAATATCCCATTCTTGTTCCCTGAAATGCAATTTGATAGCATTCGCATCTAGGAGTCTTTATTTCTGTTCTTGTACCTCCATTTATCCAACTTTATTGAGCTACTGAATGAGAGGGACTATGATAGATGCGGAGGATATAAAGTCAAGTAAGACAAAGCTCGTGCCAGAAAGAACTGTGTTCCTTGAGTTATTTCTACTGTCATTACTGAGGCTACCTACCAATTGGCAATTCTCTTGGTTCTTCCTGCTTTTTTCTATTTGACATGAACACTGGGTGGCATTTGTTTACATGAGTACTGTCTGCCCATCTATCCATCAGTTCATTCTGCCGTCTGTCCATCCACCTATTTATCCCATCAGCTGAAGATACCATTCTGTTGCCTAAGGCACCCATTTGCCTGATTTATTAGTTGGCCTAGCATAGGCATGTTGAATTATATCCCCTACTTCTCATAATGAATGGTCTTTTGTCCACGGGGGAAATAGTTGGGAGTTACGTAAGACGAAAACCTGGAGTACAGTGGTTTTTTACTCTTGTCCCCTCAGGATGATTATTTTGTTAAGGTGCTTCTTCTGTCATTTTTTAAAACTATAAAATGACATTTAAAAATAGTACCATATAATCAAATCTTCTCAAAATACCAGAAAAGAAGCAGTAAACCTCTAGAAACTTGAGTCTTCATGTTCTTAATGGTTAGTCTCTTAATTAACAGCTTAGAGATCCCATCTGCTGTCAAAATAATTGGGCCATCTTTTCACTTATTTTTTATATGACCTCAAAAGACTCCCAGTTGTTTTTTTTTCCTTCTTGGAGATTAACTTTACTTCCCCACATTACCTTCCTCATAAAGTGTTTCAATACACATTCTAACTCAAGGGAAAACTGAAAGAAAAAAAAAAAAAGAGTGTTTTCTTTGTTAAAATACAAGAGCCTTCTTGACAGGGAAGGGCTCTGAAATAAAGAGAGCAGCCTTGTTAAAACTTTGAGTTGTGCCTGAACACATCCTAAAATGTTTAAATTGTCTGTTCCGGTAATAAATTATAAGCTTGGTAGTTTAAAGCCAACTCCCATTGACCAATAAAATGGAAAATACTGGAGTAGGCCAGATACTAGTTTTCGGTGAACAGCTTCTGCACGAATTGCAATGAGAAATGTTCAGTACAAGTGACAGTAAACAAGAATTAGATTTAAAAAATGCCTGGAGGATATGTGATTCACGAGAATTATGGGATTTGTTTCTGCTTTCAGATGAAGGCTATTAATAAATTATAAGCACATCAAATGTAGCTGCTGATACAATAATAAACATTGATACAAAACAAAGCTCAGAATACCTTCTTTTGCAGCCTGGATCTTGTAGTCCAGCCTGGCAGCTCTATGTTACTCAGACTTTACCAAGGGAAACCTTTCTTTTTTTCTTTTTTCTTTTTAGATTAAACAGCAGTAACAGAAAGCACTGTGTGTATCTAATAAGGCATTGCAGTTCACGAGAGTAATGGATTCTTAGGTAGACAAGATTTTGTATAACACTAAGTCCCCAAAGATCAAATGTTCGGTACCCCTACCGATTTTCGATTGCTACCAAAAGAAGCCATCACATCATAACAGAAATAAAAGAAGGTGAGCTTAGATGCTTGCATTCTTGGTGTTTCATGTAAACCACAAAATTTAAGAATCTACTTCCACTTTCCTGCACAAAATAGTAATATCTGATCTTTGATTTTCAACTGATTATTTACATTCCTGCTCTTTTCTTCCCTACTCAAAGTACTTCCATTTTGAAACCTTCACGACAAAGCTATTTTTGTGTGTGTGACTGCCTTTGACTTTCACTATACACTAAAATCTGGAAAGGACCCCCAGTCTGGAAACTGGAAAGCCTGTACTCTGGTTCAGTATCTACCTTGCGTTAGCTGTGAGACCATGGGGAATTCATTTACCATCTCTGTACCTCTATGTTTTCACTTATGACATGAGAAAATTGGCTTGGATGGCCTGTACAATCCCTCCTAACTGTAAATTATGACTTCGGGAGATCTAGCTTTATGTCTCCAAGAAAGCTGACAAGTTTGAGTCCATCCTATCTTTGACTTTTTTAAGCTTAAATTAGCTTTGGTGTGACTTCCCAGATAAAACTAGAAATGAAGTGAAACGTGCTCCAGCTAACCGGACTAGGTCTTCATCCCATCTTCCTATTGAGTCTGGTACAAAAGAGCAGCTTTGCAAACTCCAGTTACTCTACCCTCCATCCATCCTGAATTACACCAGGCCATTTTCTTTAACACAGTTTCCCTTTTATCATTCTTCTGCATCCAATCTTTCCATACTTCCTGTTGGCTATCGCTTCAAATCTAAGTATTCCCGTCTGACTGAGGGACCCTCACTATCACCATCTCCTACCACCGCCCCTCACATACCTTTTTTCACAAGTTCCCACTGCTGTAAGCAGCTAGTCACTTCTCCCCGCAGCCGCTTATGACTTTTCCAAACACTATGCCTTCACTCCTGTCATTATCCACTTTCTCTCTTCTTCATCCATCTAGTTCACATTCCAACAGAATTTATGGCAAAGACGGAAATGTTCTGTGCTGTCCAATATGGTAACCATCAGGCACAAATGATTACTGAGCACGTGAAGTGGGACAAGGCAACTGAGAACCTTTTATTTCATTTTAATTAATTAATTGAAGTTCTAATGGCCACATGTGGCTAGTGGCTAACATACTGGCCAGTACAGCTCTAGATTATACCATCATTTGACATCTAGCTCAAATTCCACTTCTTGCAGGATAAGTTTCATTAAAATTACCTCCAAAACTTTAAAAAAAAAACCAGAGAGCTGTCTAAGCCCCATCGCAGATCCTCTAATCTAATTGATCTGGGGTGGGACCTGGCCATGAATATTTTTTGAAGGCTCCCAGACTATTCCGGGGGGCAGCCAGGGCTGACCACCACTGCCCCGTGAAACCCACTCAGGCTTCTCATGTCTCAGTAGTTGCTGGTTGTCTCTGAAACTCTGCACAATAGTCTGAATCATTCAAGTTCGCATTTCTTTTTACCACTACCTTCAGTTTTCTTTACCTGATTGGAAACATCTTTTTCTTGTTTTGTCCACTGAGGCTACTGCCACTCATGGCAGGTTCTGGAAACATTTTTGATTATGCAACAGTTTTCACTTATTACACATAGCCTTGAAATGCAAAATATTTATAGCTTTTGATTTTATAAACCTAAATGAGGGTTTCTACCCTGCCTGTAAATCATTACCATGAATTGTAGTGAGTCTATTAATGAGACTTCTGTGCTAGACTGTAAGCTCCATGAGAGCAGGGGCCACTGCCCTTCACCAATGTACTCCTGCTACCTAGAACCTAATCTAACACATAGAGGTATTGAATAAATCATTGCTGAATGAATCATTTAATGAAATAAGTACTTGAATAAATACATTTAAAGTCACACCAGTGTATTGTATTCTTCATGGAAAGTGAGCATACAGTCATCTGTACCTTGAGGTGGTGTGTGTGTGTGTGTGCACATGTGTACATGGGCAAGTGTATGCACATGCATGGGTGTATGTGCACGCATGTGCGCCTATATATATATATATACATATATACACACACACACACATATATGTTGTGTGTGTGTGTTTCATATGCCCAATCACTGTGAGCATCCTTAAGAGAACCCAAAAGTTGCTGAGTATTCCAAAGGATCCTCCAGCACCTCTTAGTTCTGCACAGCTGGTAGCTCTGCTCTCCATAGCTATCGTCCTGGGAAATATGGTTATTAATACTGAGTGAACAGATGGTGCAGGGTGTGTTACTTAAGACAGTTTTGCCAGGAGGTAAATTTATGCTTTATAAATGTACTTCAAAACTATGCTATTTGATTTAATCACTTAATGCAAAGACAGCTGCATACTATATTTGCCTTAACTGCAGTTCTATGGGTTATCTGCCAATCTGTTAATTATAGTATTTTGAAAGGCTTCAGGAAAAGAAAAAAACAGTAATTATACAGATTGGGATGGGGGGAGGAATATTTTTGAAGCCTAAATTCAGACATTCATTCCCAGCGAACACAAACTTATTGAAGATTTAGAAAACCTGCTAAGAAAGTGGGAGTAGATGTGATGGCTTTCCTTTGAAAGGGACTTACGTGTGTGTTCTCAGTCTGCATTAGTTACTGTGGGTAACTGCCAGGGAGATGGGAATGGAGTGATGTTCAGCTGCACAGAGCTCCAGCGCCATCGCCAAGGTCTTTGAGCAACTACTCAATTCCTTGAAATTAAAAAGAGGAAGAGGAAGAGGAAGATGAGGATTAAGAGAAGGGGGAGGAAGAGGGGGAAGGGGAAGAAGAGAGGAAGGAGTGGTAGAAGTGACAGGAGGGGGAGGAAGAAAGGGAGAAGGGGGAGGTGGAGGAGGAGGAGGGGGGAGGGGGGAGGGGGATGGAGAGGAGGTTCAACTTTAATTGTAAACATGATTCTGCCCTTGATGTTCCCATACTTTCCCATAATCTGCTTGCTCCCTGAGCTCTCTGGGCTTTTCTCTGCTAAACAGTTGCAGCAATGATTAAGCAGATTTAATTAATACTGTATCAGCAAAGAGGAATATTTTAAGCTCAGCCTGACAACTTCCTTTTCTTGCCAAGGACTAGATGGCACATACTTGTAGTAGAAGTCTGGCCCATATCTCCCGTCCTCTGGGAATTCATGCTCAATGCATTTCATTGCCATTTTAAGAACAAGATTTCTTCTCTATGGGCAACTGTACCAGGAGGAAAGGACTGAACGGGACACAGCCTGTAAATCAAAGAATTGGGGAAAGAGTGTTACAGATTATCTGGTCCAACTCTCTCTTTTCACAGATGAAGAAACTGGGGACCAAATTCTTAACTGATTCACTTTCCCAAATTAGTTAAAGAATAATGGGGCTTTGACCAGGAACACTCTTCTGTCAGTTTAGGCCCTTTTCACACGCATCACACTGTGTATAAGGCTGTAAAGTAACAAGAAGTAAAACAGAAAGAGCAGAGAATTAATTTTCCTGTGCTATTCCAATACATGACTGGCTGGAGCTGCCTTTGGGCAAGAGGAGAAGGCAGCAATAATAACAGTCATCCTAACGGACTGCCTAGGGCCTCCACGTTCCACAGCTTCCAGCGTCATCCACACTGAGAATGCCGCCCTGTGGAATCGTGCATCACAGCCCGAATGCCACCTCCTCTGTGCTAGGTACCTTCCGAACTTCATCTCAGTTAAAACTACCAACAACCAACGATGCAGACATCGTCTCTTACACTTCACAGACAGGGCTCTCAGAGCTTGAGAAACTTGCTTAAAGTCACACAACTGATTTCTAGTAGAGTCTCATATTCAGACTTGGACTTACTGGATCAAAAAATACGTGTCTTCCCAAGAAAATATGTTTGTTTCTTGGCAACCTCCTTCCAAAATGGACTAAAAATACTTCCTTCAATTCTCTGAGGCTTTTTACTGTGTCTGTTCTCGCCAGTCTAGCGCCATCTTGTGGCGTGCTACTCCTAGGCTACTCTCTGCACTGCAATTTATCTGACCATCATCTCGTCTTCATAGCCAGGCTCTATGCAACGTTCAACAAGCCTCAAGTGATGAACTGATACGTGCTTAGACAAGGTCATCAAAGCAGCCATCGATAACTCATCTCCTTTTTTGCAGGCAGTGTACATTTCCATACAGTCTTGGTTAAGCTGATACACAGGTGCCCACCTGACCTAGTGGAGTAGAATTACTTTAACTTCTTCTGTTAGGCAGAAGGAGAGGATAATGCCAAGGTTGGCAGGTGAAGAGGTATTAGAGGGGGCAGGCCTGGCTTTTGATACGTCTCAAATCATGTTTAACTGAATATCGTACCTAATCTATGACGGAGCTAGAAGGTACTTCTATCTTCGGTCGTCTCTAGTATTTCCATTTCCTTGAGGCTATTTAGATCAAAATTATCAACATGGCCATCTCTCTGGGCCCTCATATCTCTGCTTTCAACTCTCTTTATATATTAAAAAAAGTGTTTTATTAAATTTTTTTTAATGTATGCCTATAATCACAATTTTCATGTTTTAGGGCAACATCATTATCAATATCCTCTGACCACTGTTTTCTCTGTTTCTTTGACTTTTTGTAGTATCTCCAATTTAAAAAAAAAAATTAGATGTCTTTGAATGAAGCAAGTTTATCCTCTACCAATTAATTAAAGGAAGTTCATGCATAAGAGACCAGCACTCCAAAATAGGAGAAATTCTTTCTGGTTTATACTGAAGTGCTTTATGTAACAGGGTTGAGAGACAGAGAGAGAGTGTGTGTGTGCGCGCACACGCGCGTGCATAAGTGTGCTTCTTTACAGTATAAAATTGCTTTCAGGAAAGTTGTGCAACTAGTCCAATTACCCATTTCCGTTCTTCCAAAGAAGGCATTCTCCTAGGAACTATGTTGACTCTGGGGAATTCCAGCTGTTTAGAGATTCACAGCCCCACATACAAAATCTAAGTGCCTCCTGGCATCCTTGTTTAAACAGCACGACATTTCGCAATCCTTTTCTTGGATACTGCGATTTAGAGTTTTAAAAAAATCTCCTACTGTTATCAGAAATAAGATCTGTGTCTGTGTCTCCCATTATCCTTGTTGCTTTGGAATGATTTCTGAAACAAGGGAGCAAAATCAACTTTATTCAATCATCTAACAAATGGAAGCCCTCTCTTTATAGATCATTAGTGTTTTTCTTATTTATATTTCATTTTATTTTTTAAAATCTAGTTAAGTGTTATTTTTAAAATGGAGAAAAAACACCACACCCACTCAAATATAGTCATTTGATCTTTGTCACAAAAAAAGGTAAATAAATAGAAAAAGGATAGTCTTTTCAACAAATGGTGCTGGAACAATTAGACATTCATATGCAAAAAAAATGAATCTGGTCACAGACTTTATACTCTTCATGAAAAATAACTCAAAATGGATTATAATCCTAAATATAAGATGCAAAACTATAAACCTTCTAGAAGATAACACCAGAGAACCTCTAGGTGCCCTTGTGCCTGGCAATGAGTTTTTAGATGCAACATCAAAAATATGAGAAACTATAAGAAAAATTGATAAGTTAGACTTCATTAAAATTAAAAATTTTGCTCTGTGAAAGAGACTAAAAGACAAGCCAAGGACTGGGAGAAAATATTTGCAAAACACATATCTGACAAGTGACTTGTATCCAAAACAGAGAAAGGACCCTTAAAACTCAACAATAAGAAAACAAGCAACACAATTTAAAAATGGGCAAAACATCTGAGCAGACATCTCACCAAAGATATACAGGTGGAAAAGCATATGAAAATACTCTCAACATCACTGGTCATAAGGAAAATTGAAAACTGAAACAACAATGACATACCACTACACACTTAGGATGGCTAAAATACAAAATGCTGACAACACCAAATGCTGATGAGGATACAGAACAAGAGAAATTCCCATTCACTGTTGGTGGGACTGCAGAAGAATACAGCCATTTTGGAAGAAAGTTTGGCAGTTTCTTACAAAAGTAAACATACTGTTTAACACATGACCCACCATTTGCACTCCTAGGTATTTACCTTATTGAGTTGAAAATTTACGTCCACACAAAAACCTGCACAGGAGCGTTAGGCAGATTTATTCATAATATCAAAAACTGGAAGAAACCAAGATGCCCCTGAATAGGTGGATGGATAAACAAACTGTGGTACATGGAATGGAATATGTTTGGCAATAAAAATTGAGCGATCAAGCTACCAAAACCATGAAGGAATCTGAATGGCCTATTGCTAAGTGAAAGAAGCCAGTCTAAAAAAGCCACATTCTATATGATTCCAACTATGTGACATTCTGAAAAAGGCGGAACCCTAGAAATAGTAAAACAATCAGTAGTTGCCAGAGGGAAGGGGAAGAGATGAACAGGTAAAAGTCAGGGGATTTTTAGGATGATGAAACTATTCTTTATTATGCTGCAATGGTAGATAAATGACACTATATATTTTTCAAGAGCCAAAGAACTGTCCAATATAAAGCAGGAACCTTAATCTAAACTATGGATCTCAGTTAAGAATAATGTGTCAATATTTGTTCGTTAATTATAGCAAATGTATCACATCAATGCAAGATATTAATAATAGGGAAAACTGTGTGTGGGTCAGGGGAGGCATATATGGCAACTCTATACTATCTATTCAAGTAAAAATATTTTTTAAACATCACTTTTATTTTGAAAGGCCAAAGCTTTGGGTGATGATGCTTTCATTCATGAAGTTCTTTGGAAAATCTTTTTTCAGACTACCTTAAGAGGCTGTGCTGCATTTCTTTGGAACACCTTCAACACTAGCAAGCATTATTTTTCCTTTGAGTATCTGAAATAATCAGAAGTCATTAAAATATAACATAAGTGAAAACTTTTGTTTATAAATTTAGGAAACGCAAAAGTAAATATGTTTATGGAATAAATCTGTCAAAGATGGATTCTAAAAAGGTTATGTGCAGTGACAATTTTATTAGTATATTGCACCATTTCCCAAGAGAACAACTGTGGAAGATTACCTTCATGTAGACCTTCAAATACTGATTTTAATAAAATCTGTCAAAAACATTAACCCATTACCTCATGCACACCCATCATAAGAAGGAAAGGATGGAAAAGAGAGATGAGGGGCTGGGAATTAGAAACTTGACAGAAGAGCCAAAGAGGCAAGAAAAGAAATGAATGGGATCTTAGGGTAAGTAAGGAAAAGGGAAGTAATACCTGCTTATTTATAAGTCATTTTATTCCTGGTGTAATAAACGGTGTTATAAACAGGTTATAGTTAAATTTATAGTATGCATACCAACCTTATTTTCTTATAGAATAAAATGATACTTTGCTAATTATAGGAAAATAAATTACACATATAAAACAATTTTGGGGTGATCGTATCTACTGTTTAGTATGGCCCGAGGGCCAAGCTTACATACCCTTTGTTCACAAACTTCTCGGTCTCACGGTTTCTGCTCCTGTAGAGCCACACCTCTGTAGTTTCAGTTGCCCTAGAGAGCCCCTTAAGTCTTCATACAGAAAGGCTGCAGATAAGTGATTTAGAAGTGGATTAACTGAACAAAGGGTGTTACCCAGTGCAAGCTGGTTGGTGTCTGAAACACAAGCTAGGAGAGAGAGTTAGGATGCAGCTTCTGTCTGACAAACTTAGTCTCTCTTTGCCCAGGAATAGTAGACAGGATGCCACTGAGAAGAGCAACACTTTTTGAAGAAGGAGAATGGCATTCAGCAATGGGGGCTTTGGGGTATCATGCTTTGTGTTGTTTAGGGTCCTGAGACAGTCCTAACATAACTGACTCCCATTGGACCCTTGTAGATATAATGTATATTAAAAATTTTGAGTTCTCTACAGACAACAGAGACCAAGTTATACTAATAGTACTTATACTCATTTGACACTACTTGTCTTTTTTTCTGTCTTATTTCCCCAACCAAAGAGTATTACATCTTATGGAAAAACCCAAATTAACTTTTTGGCCAACCCAATAAATTTCTCAAAACCAGGACATATTATGTCTTCTTTTTTTTGGCTCATAGTACCACACTGCCTTGAATATAGTATATGCTGAAGAAATGTTTGATTTTTTATATTTAAAATTTTTTCACTTAGATTTCATTTAAATATGATTAAATATTCAAAAGTAAATGTGGTATAGAATGAAAAACTGTTGTTTCTCCTTTTGCTTCTTGAATGTATTATTTGTATCTTAAAGTCATTTCAAAACCATATCTTCTTTTTATTTTCGTCAAGATTATTACAAATCCTCTCAAATTAAGGTCATATGTTACTCACTGTATATAAACTTTACATACTTGCTCAGGCATGTGTGAAGATGGCTATTATAATAATAATTTTTAGAACTTCTGTGTACTCTGAATGACCGCTTACGTGTTTAAATACCACTGTTTAAAGAAAAACAACAAAATCAAACATTCAGTTCTGTGTAAAAATGATCTATGTCAAACTTTTAGAAATGAAAACCACAATGTTGAGATGTCCAACATACAACAGAAAATTGCTAAACATGAAAAAAAGCAAAACAAAACAACATAGCCTCATTAAAAGGACATAGCAAGCTTAAATGTTCTTTCATCTAATAATATGACTTCAAAATACATGAAGCAAAAACTGATAAAACTACAAAGAAAAAGAGACAAATCCACAATTTCAGTAAGAGACTGCAATACCCTTCTCTCAAAATTAATAGAACATGTAAACAGAACATCATCACTAAGGATACAGAGGATCTTAACAACATTATCAACCAACTTGACCTAATCGACATTTAGAGACCACTTCGCCCTATGAGAATGGAATGCATATTAATGTGTAGTTAACGGCCCAGCCATCCCACAAAGAAAACTCCAGGCCCAGATCACTTCACTGATAAATTCTACCAAATATATAAGGAAGAAATATTACCATTAAACATAAACTCTTTCAAAAAAATTGAAAAGGAGAGAATATTCCCCATTTTATGAGGACCACATTACTCTGATAGCAAAACTCTGACATCAAGACATAAAGACATTACAAGAAAAGAAAACTAGACACTGATATCCCTCGTGAACACAGATGTAAAAATTCTAAACAAAATTTTAGCAAGTTGAATCAAACAATATATAAAAAGTATAATACATTATAACCAAGTCTGTTTTATTCCAGGGATTCAAGGCTGGTTGAACATTTGGAAATACATAAATAAAAATAAATGTATTTCAACATATTAATAAACTTAACAAAAAAGATCAATTTAATAGACACAGAAAAAGTCACTGAACAAAATCAAACATACCGATACATAATCCCAGCAAACTAGAGAAAAAAGGAATTTACTCAACTGGATAAAGGGCATAAACAAAAATCTCACAGTTAATATCATACAACATAGTGAAGAACTAAACACTTGGAATAAGACAAAGATGTAAGTTCTCATCACTTCTAGTCAATATTGTACTGAAGGTTCTAGCTAATGCAATAAAACAATGAAAAAGAAACTGAAGTTATCCAGATTGGAAAGGAAAAATAAAACTCTTTTATTCATAGACGACGTGATTTTCTAGATAGAAAAGTTAATAGAACCTGCAAGGAAGCTACCATCATGAGTAAGTGATTTAGTAAATTTGCTGAACATAAGATCAATAAACAAAACCAACTGTATTTCTATATACCAGCAACAAAAAACCAGAAATTGAAATTTAAAAAATAATACGAATTACAATAGTATCAAAAATTTAGGAGAGATAAATCTAATAAAAGATGCGAAAGACTTGTACTCTGTAAACTACAAAAGATTGCTCAGATAAACCAGAAAGATCTAAATAAAGAAGAAATATATTTTGTTCACAGGTCAAAAGACTCACTGTGGTTAAGAGATAACTTCACCCCAAATTGATTTATATATTCAACATTATCCCATTCAAAATCTTCAAAGGCTTATTTTTCAGAAATTAAAAATTTGACTCTAAAACTCATATGGAAATGCCAAGTGCCCAGAGTAGCCAAAAGCATTTTGAAAATTAAGAACAATTTAAACGATTAATGCTACCAAAATTAAAGCTTAATTTAAAGCTAGAATAAAGACAGTGCAATATAAATGTAAAGACAGCAAGATAAATCAATAGAACAGAAATAAACTCACATGTATTGGGACACTGATTTTCCAAAACGTGCAAAGATAATTCAGTGGAGAAAGGATAGTCTTTTTAACAAATGTGCTGAATCAACTGAATATATGCAAAAAAAAAATCTCAGATTCATACCTCACACACTATATAAAAATTAACTCAAAATAAATCACTGACCTTAATATAAACTTAAATCTATTAAACATTTAGAAAATTAGAAGAAAATCTTTGTGACTTTGAGTTAGACAAAGATTTTTTTAGATACACACCAAATGCATGATCCATAAAAGAACAAATTAATAATTAGACTGCATCAAAATTAAAACTTCTGCTCTTTGAAAGACACTGGGAAGAGAATGAAGAGAAAAATCACAAACTTGAAGGGAAAAATATATATAAAATAAAGGATCTGCATTATATATACACACACACACACACACACACACATATACATACACAGAACTCTCAAAACTCAATAATTAGAAAAACAAACAAGCCAATTTTTAAAATTTGCATAAGAGATTTGGACATACACATCTAAGAAGACACGTAATACAAATAGCAAATAAACACATGAAAAGTTGTTCAACATGGTTATTCATTAGGTAAACGTAAATTAAAACCACAGTATACCACCACCAGATGTCATCTGAATGACTCCAATTAAAAAGACTGATCATACCAAGTGTTGGTGAGAATATCAAGAAACTGCAACTCTCGTACTTTGATGGAGGGAATACAAAGTGGTACAGTTTAGAAGTTTCTTATAAAGTTCATGTGTGTGTGTATATACTTCCCTTATGACCCAGCAATTCTAATTATAGCTTTTACCCAATAGAAATAAAAGTGTTATATGGACACAAAATCTTCTTCAGGAATCTTCTTAGTATCTTTGTAACAGTTGAAAACTTGAAACAAATGTCTATCGTAGTGGTATGAATAAGCAAACTGGACATCCCAACAATGCAATACTACCCAGAAATGAACTACTAAAACATACAACATATATCACACAAACAGCCTGAGCAAAAGAAGCCAATACAAAGAGAATATAGACAATGTGATTTTATTCATATGCAATTCTAATGAAGAACAACTATTTGGTAGTTACAGAAAGCAGGTCAGTGGTTGCCTGTGACCAGATGTGCTAACTGGGGGAAGGGGAATCTGACTGAAAAGGGACACAGCTGAACTTTTGGGGATATTGGAAATGACTGGCACATAGATTTATCAAAGCATATTAAGATCTACAGTTAAACCTGGTACATTTCATTGAATATAAATTATGCTTTACTAGAGGTGATTTCGGCTACAGTGTGTCTCAATTCCATGAAACATCCTGACCAGAATACCCATTCAAGAGTGAGATCTACCTCATTTTCTATACTTAATGTATTGATAGTTTAATTCATCCTTTATTTCAAAAAAAAGAACTAATGGGCATCAAAGGAAGAGTTAAAAAAAAAAAACCTTCTAGAGATGTACCAGCTTGCTTTCATAACAATCATTTATATAACTGAGATTAAAATGTAACTGGTCTTTTCCGCTGAAGCAGATAAAGATCTGGGTTGCTGAAACTTGTTTTGCTGCTCTATAAAATAGCTGCAGTATCATTGGCACTTATTAGGCATGAATCGTGGTGCAACCTTCCTGTTTAAAGTCTTTAGCAGAACAGCTGCATTCCGAGCTATAATGATGTAGTTGAGGGCAGGGTATGGTCTGCAGGTGCAAGAAGGCTATGGGGGTTCATGCAATTGTTCCCATTAATAGCAATGACTTAACTTGGCTTGTGGTTTCAAACCCTGATTTAGTCCAGTTTATACCATTTTCCCTCCTTGGGATGGAACTACAAGGTACAGTTTTGGCAAAAGTAAGAGTGGATACGAAGTCAAAAGATATGGATTTGATTCTCACTCTGTCCCCTTTAATATGTGTGACCTTAGACTGATAAAGGTCAGACAGATCAATTATTTTCCTTATCTGCAAAACGGGGAAGATCACTGTTCCCATCACATGAGTGTTTTAAGTATTCAGTTTTATAATGTAATGAGGGAATCAGTCATCATAAGCCCTGAGTAAATAATGGTTGGATAGGAAATCAGAGTCTGATATAAAAAGCTAACAAGTTGGAGGCCACTCAGAAATAATGCTACGGATACCAGAGGATGACTGAACTACTATCCTAGAATAGGATTAACTGACTGTTACTCTCCAAGGCAGGCTGGCTCTCAAGTCCAACAGAGGAAATCTTGGCAAAGTAGTCTAGGTTCGAATGTTAGCTGAACTGGGTTAAACAGTGGGTTAACTAAGGTCATCCTCTTTCCAGCTGAACCTAATCAAGCATCTCATGTAAATGTAATCTAATCCATAGAGAAGAAGAAAAGGACCTCTCCCCACCCTCAAAAAAACTTTCCTCAGTAAAAGTTGCCAAATAAAAATAGCTTGTTCAAATTGGGCAATTTCATGAGATAAACAGGAGTTCTGATTGGTTTCCATTTCCGTAAAAGTCACTTCATACCTGAAATACCAATGTTCTGCTTTAGGGTCTGAGGATTTCTCTTCTGCTCTAAGGATATCAAAGTAACATATTTGAGGTTAACTGGATTTTTTTTAAGAAAGAAGGGTCAGAATCTATGGTGGTTGCCTCCCAAGGAATCTCTTTTAAAAATATTATGACTGGACTGTTTTGGTATGTGTGTACTGTCTCCTTAAGATCATGTCCTTATAGTTCCCTAAGAAGGGCCAGTGTAAACTGAACCACTGCATGAGTAATAGCAGACTTACACACCAAGGAGAAACTTAAAATGAGCCAGGACGAGTTTTGTCTACAAAGCTCTTATTGCAAAGCCTTTCCAGGAAGTTGCTTGTCAAGCCCTAGGCCACAACCAGAATTTAATCCTTTGCAAATTTCCAAAGTGAATTTGTGCAGGAGGGGCAGAGTACCAAAACTATGTATGGGAGTTACCAAAAAAAAAAAAAAAAAAAAAAAATCCTGGGAACAACATGCAGGGAATTTGGAGAAAATTCATCACTTAGGCCAGTAATTGACAACACTTGTTTTTGAGACACTGCAGTTTGCTTGCAATAATCTCAAAGTTCGTTTAAAAGTGCCCTGCCAAAATAATTCAGTTCACCTTACCTGGAAAAAAATACGTGTCATGGAACACTTCTGTGAGGAGAGTGGGAAACTAACAAAAATCAACAAATACAAGTGCCAAAATTAACTTACCTTAGAGTTAGCAATATTGAACATTTATTACTCTAGAAACTTTTAACTCCCATAAGGAAGGGCTAAGAGTTCCCAGCATCATGTGTGGAATTTAGATACAACCCATAGGTGCTAATTTTCATTGAACAAATTGAGTATCTGCTCTATGCCCAGCACTGTTTGGGAGAATAAATAGTTATTCAAAAGTATAGGTCACACACACACACACAAAAGGTATAGGTGAAGGTCTAACCAAATATAATCAAGTTTTCTCAAGAAAGCTCATATTTCTTTAAAATATTCCTCTATAGGATTCCATTCTTCAGCAAGTAAAATTACCAGTTCTGTAAGTATGTTTATAGAAAAATTTAATTCTAAGTATTTCAATGCCAAAGATCCCAGCTAAGTTTACCTGCACAGGAAATTTTATGCACAAAGTGTTGAAGACTGCAGTGACGATCACTTACAGAGCTAGAAGCAGAAACTAGAGAAATGATTTTACTTTTATCAGTGATGTATTACAACATAATCTTTCTTTACCGGATAAAACACAAAATAAACACTCACACAATCGGTTTCAACTTTAGTCAAAGAAAAATTTCAACCAAATCTTTCACTTTACCAGAAATAAAAGCTTTTGTTAGAAGAGAGAAAGATAAAGGAAACTGAAAAAAAATTTTTTGAAAAGGCCACTTTTCTCTCCCAAATCCTACCAATTATATGCAATGATAACATCAATGAAAATCTAGGCTTCTAAGTTTCGAGTATTTCATGTGCCTATTATTTTATGTTCTTCATACAGAGTTTCTTCTTAAGAACACAAAGGGCTTGGCTTTATCACTTCTATATTTTCTCACTTTAAGTGAGATTTTCAGGAATGGAAGATTTCTTAAGAATTGACTTAAGAATTAATTGATTTAGTACTTGGTATTAATTTTTTCAATAGCTACAGAAAATCCTGTGGATATATACCCCCTCCTTTTTTGCCCCAAGCATTTACTTCAAAAAAGAGCTGATTTCAATATAAACAAAAGAATATAATCACACCCTTACACTTGGAAAAAGATGTTATCTCACATTCTACTTGTACTGCCTTTTATCTTGGGTATGTTTCTAGAAAATGTAATGCTCCAGTATTTTAGAAATAAGAAACAGCCCCTTTTCTGAAGAATGTATTTATCTACTCAGGAAGAGAAGGATGGGCTGAAGACAGAGTAGAGTAGGGGCGGGGCAGGTAACGTAGAACAAAGCCAAAGTAGCGTGGACTCTCCTGCCCTCTAGTGGTTGGACTCTAGAAAAAAATTTAACTGTTCCATGGATTTCCTTTTTCCTCTAAGTGGGTTTATTTTCTCTTTGAAAATTTAAACTAAATGTAAAGGTCTTTAACTAATTGACAATATTTCTTGGAGTATCAGGAACAGCCTCATTTTACTTAATCAGTCATAGTTATCATCTGGTCCTTTATTTTTTCAGTCACTGAAGAAGCATACCCAACAGAGTCAGCACTATAAAGGCACTGGTGGAAAGTCGACCCCCGTATCCCCCAAATTCAATAGCCTAGTTTCATAACCATACACACATTTTACCCAATTGACTCCATTTCTCATAAACATCTAACTTTTTTTTTTGTTAACACTCTGAAGCTCAAGAAGTAAGATAAGTCTGGCCCAGTGGTGTCACTGTTGCACTGTATACACATACATGAACCAGCAATGGTTGTTGAAACCAGAATAGCTGAAGCTCATGGTGTGAACCTCATATTTTAATGTGGGTGTAAGGTTAGTTCATCTACATTTATTTATTGTATCTCTAAAAGTTGTAGGCTAATTCTTAATGTATTTACCCTTAAATTTTCCCTTTAAATGGGACTTGTATTTTCAAAAACTTACACTAAAACATCTTAACAGTGTTCCCTGCTAATCTAAACCTATCAATTTGTAATACATTTCCACTTATTGAATGAGCTTTATAATCACATATGATTACAATTTACTATACATGCAGAAATTCTTTTTAAACTTCTCAAAATATTAATTTATCACAAAACGGCTTTGTCTTATAACCTAATATTGCAATCACTATCATAAAAACATAAACATTTAATCAAGTTTATGTGGGGAACTTGTCTCAACAGTAACCACAATAATAATCAAAATATAATTTTGTTTAGTTTTGTTTTTATGTAACTGTCTCGAGACTTAGTAGCTGGAATGACAATAAACTGATGGGGATTTGCCTTATATTTCCATGCGGAAGGCAGATGAAAATAAATTAACTCCAACTCACAGACACAATTTGAGAAACAGTGAACTTTAATACCTGCTGAAAAAGTTGCTTATCTGCAGCTTTCTCTCTGTCAAACACAGAGTTGAATCTGAATGATCTTTCAGGTAGAGTGCTGCTAGAAATTTGTATATACTGATGACTATGAAGTCTCATGGTTTAATGTCTGAACTTTTGAGAGTACAGCTCAATAAGTTAATGATAATAATCAGCTATTATTCATTCATCTCCTTTGCTCCAACTTCAAACATACAAGATTAATGCTTGTCTAATTTCCCTCGATCAAGTTAATATGGGAAGATAGTATTATTATAAATTATTTAAGTATTGAATTTTTTTTTAAAAGAATTCAAATCACTTTTAAATACTTGTGTTCAATGAAAAGAGTCACTCATTATCAGGAAACCTGAGTTTTAGTCCCACTTTTACCATAGATTGTTGGTAACTTTGAAGATGGCTCCTCTATAATATTAGTGAATTAGATTAGATTCTTTCATAATTTAAATTTTTTAATCTTATGTAAAGTCAAGAATTTTCAGGCGTCTTATTTAGTATTGGCTTTGGAATGATCCTATGCCAGGCCCATAATATGTGATCAAGGTTTTGGTCAAATTTAACAAGCTGGAGAGATGGTAGATAATTGGAATACTAAAATATACCCATGCACAAGAACTTACCAAGGAAGAACAGCCAACTTGGAAACATATTTGAATATTAAAGGACTGGCTTGTACTCTACAACCTCATCTTCCCATATGAGCTAAATTACTTTGTTGCAACTTCGTGGGTATGCCAAAAGCTGACCCAGTACTTCCCTCTCCAGCTCCATGCTCTCTGCATGTTGGACAATGCACAGAGGGTTTCCTTTTTACCACTCACAACTCATTTAACTCCTTAAAAATAATAAACACAGCCTCTCTACCTTCCTTGCTTTCAACTCCTTTCTGGTTCCTTTAGGAAAAAAAAATATTTCTCTCTTAAAAAGGAAATGTATTATGGCCTGCTATGTGATATATGTCATATTTTATGGGGGTAAAAAGCTGAGTGAGACCCAATGCAGCCAGAAGCTCAAAATCTACTGGGGAAGAGATTATATAGCCAAATGACTTTAACAGATCAAAGACTAGTGTGGTAGAGGTGTGCTTCCTTAAAATGTATTACTTGGAACTTGAGTCTGACCAGGTATTTTTGGTCAATTTGGTTTGGAAAATGGTATCCCACACTCAGTGAAGATTTACAATATACTGCTATATCTGACATTCTGAGAAGTCTGACATAAAACAAATGGCTTTAACTGAGTATAACCAATGTTCCAATAATTTATTTTCAGACCATAGAAGATTTTTTTTAAGTAAGTAATATATAACACTTGAAAAATGCTATGCCAGAGATGAAATTTCATGAGCATAGGAAGAAGAAAGGTGAGTTCTGATTAATAATAATCAGTGTTCTAAGTACTTGTCATGAGACGAACACACACTAGCCCATTAAAGACAAAACTTTATGAAGAATAAATGACTTGAGCTGAGTCTTGAAGGGTGAATAACCCAGGGACAGGTTAAGGAAAACATAATTTCAGAAAAAGGTAAGTGGGACTTCCCTGGTGGTTTAGTGGTTAAGAATCCGCCTGCCAATGCAGGGGACACATGCTCGAGCCCTGGTCCGGGAAGATCCCAGATGCCACGCAGCAACTAAGCCCGTGCGCCACAACTACTGAGCCTGCGCTCTAGAGCCCGCGTGCCACAACTACTGAAGCCCACGTGCCTAGAGCCCATGCTCTGCACCAAGAGAAGCCACCGCAGTGAGAAGCCTGCTCACTGCGATGAAGAGTAGCCCCCGCTCGCCGCAACTAGAGAAAGCCCGTGCACAGCAACAAAGACCCAACACAGCCAAAAATAAATTAATTAAATAAATAAATTTTAAAAGAAAGAAAAAGGTAAGTGTAAATAGAATCATGGAGGCCAGTATGTACCAACCAGGTTTGGAAAATTATAAACAGAATGATAGGACTAGAGCTTCTTCGGAACAGAACTGGTGAATTAGATAGGAAAATTTGGGGCCAAGTGCTAGACGACTCAAATACTAAGCAACGTATGGGCTTATTTTTCTACACAGTGGGAAGCCTAAGACATGTTTGGGCAGAGTGGCACGCCTGAACAACTAGTCCAAAAGAGTAATGTTAGTGACACAAATGGATCAAAGAAAATAGGAGCCTTACATTTGAAAGTAAAATCAGAACTCACAAAGAACCAGTTCTTTTCACTTCTAGAGTTCTTGAACACACCCAATGGTTTTCTTCGAAATCTCCACAAAAGTGTTTCACTCATCCTCCTCCTTTAGTGAAGTCCAGTTTTCCTAGAATGCCAGTACTCAGCACATCCCAAACTAGTTTTTCTATGTCAATTATTTAAAATTTTAACAGACTACAACATCAGTAGACAATCTAGACCAAGGACAAAGGCGAGAACAATAAAAGGTCTCAGTAAAAGAGTCAGGAAACATGAAGTGGGGCTTTGAGTCAAGGTCAAGCTGGGAGCCAAAATAACCATTCTGACCTGCTGACTGCAGAATGAGAATAAAGTCTTTCCCTCCCTGTCTCTGCTCAGCACACACCCTGAAAAACAGGGCTAGATCCCTGGCAGTGATCACATAGCACTGACTTGGGGAGGAGAGAGCACTGCTCAACTGTCTTTGCAGTTCAAGTAAGGGAAGTTTTTCCCCTTAATAAACCAGGCTGTGTCCAGGCTAACCACAGGCCAGAGAAGTGGTTAAACATGTTCCAAGTTCTATTCTCAACCACTATCCTCTTCATCTCCAACTATTCCCCTCCCACAACATTTTTGAAACACTAGCCATTCAGGAGTTAGAGATATCCTCTGCATGGGGACTTAAATGTTTGCATGTGGGAAACAGAAGTTGCCATGGTCCTTGCTGCCCTCACTACCATAGAACTTCTTAACTGATAATGAAATGCACTCCCCTTAACCAGGGAGTGAGATTTTTCCTCCATGTCACCAAACCTACCCAAGTCATCCAACGCCCCCTCCTTCAGTTGGATGACTTGGAGTGTCTACTTTTGTCAGATGGTGGGTTGTCCACAGGCGAGGTGCGGGGAAGGGGACAGAGTCAAGGCACTGCTGGTGGATTCAAGCAACTGTCAACTGGGGATCATCACTCAAGGTTAACAGGGCACTAAGTCCCCTCCCCCTCAGCTTCCGGGTCCTTACACTGGATGATTCTTTCTCCCCTTCCCACTTTAAGCCCTTTCATTCCTTTTATTCCTCATTCCTTCTCCCTCACCAGCCATATCTGATATAGTTTTGGAGAATGAAAACACTGTGCATTAAGAACCTAAACTTTTTCCTCCAATATTTTGGCCAGCAGCTACTTTGAGAGTGTGCCTATATTATACTGTGGCTGGGGAGGGAAGAAAGGCTTTTTTTTAGTAGGAGAGAGAAAGAGAGAAAGATAGGTGGGGAGCAGGGGGGGTGGAGTGAGAGCTATGCAGTGCATAGAAAATGCGTATTTTCACAGTTCCAGATACAGTCCTGTTACGTGTTTGTGCATCACTCTATATCACATATGCCCACCTCGCCTGCCCTACACATTCTCCCAAGCAGACAGATCTCTTTTTTTTTTTTTTTTTTTGCTTGCTATCATTTATGTATGTGTTGAAACCAGGTAATGGGATGATTTTGCCAAAAAAAAGTGGTCAGAGTTAAAAGATAAATCTATTTCCTATGGGCTACTCTGTGCTTCCCTCCATGACAGTCAAGGAGTATATGGAGTTTTCTGGGTTAGCCAGCAGTCCTGTTGGTCAACCTGCTGTGCCTGTCAGGCACAAGTGGCCATTCCAGCCTGAAGACGGAGGAAAGAAACAGGGCAACAGAAAGTGTGAGGAAACGACTGGGAAATGAGCAGGAGAGGGCATGTAATTTTTAATCCCTTCTTTGAGAGTAAAAGATTAGGATAAGATAAAGACCAATCAAAAGATTTTTAAGAAGGTTTAATGAGCATCAAAACTAAGGTTTCATAAATGAAATAAATACTTAGACTCCTTTCAGTTATATATTTTGGTTGCCAGTCTGTGCTTCTTTGAATATAGCCCATTTACGTTTGGGTTACATATAAATTATAGTTCACCCACTGATTACGTTGTTATGAAAATCAGCTTTAGATTTCAAGTCTACCATGTAATATGTACTGGGAATTTGGAGAGGGCCCACGAGAAAGCAAAAGAGATTGAGAAGTTGACAAATAAGTTACAGATAGAAAAGGCTGAGTCACCTGGGATGGCACATTTCACTATGGAAGACTAGGGTTTGGGTGAAGACAATGAGGCTTTATGAAACTGTCCAATCACTTAACTCCTACAAACTTCGTTTTCTTCATTTGTCAAGAAGGTGTTGCAAGCACTTCTTCTAAATGAAATGTTACAACAATTCTGAGAATGAGCTGTGGTCCTTCAGCCTTTGCAGTAAACAACGGGTTGGAACTGGGGTCTTCCCCTGACGATTGCCCTTTCGCTCTCAGTTTACCTTAGCAATGAGTTCCTACTAAGCAGAGTCCTTAAGATTATGACACTTCTTGAGGAAATGCTTGCCATCACTGCCCCTTCCCACTTTTCCAATCCAAGGCAAAGACCACACGCCCTTTCATTTCCAGGAATTTAGCTCTTATCTATTTCTCTAAGAGAGGCAACAAATCATCTTTCTACAGTGGTAAACAACAGTGAAAAGAATCACAAGGATAGAAACAATGATGGTATTGCAAGGGAACTGTTCTAATGGGACACAAACACTTTCACTAAAGGGAGAGGGTTTTTTGGGGAAGGGAGAAGGGACGGTTAGGGAAGATCCTACAGAGGATGTCCCTACAGTCACTGAGCCTCTAATCAATCATCTGTTTCTAGGAAACATTCACTTTCTAAAGAGTTCATGCAGAATACAGGTGAAAAAATATTTCCTGGACCAAGAAGTTCTCTGGTTATCAACTCTTATTTATCAAAAATAAAATCCAAAGTTCTGTATGTTCAGTTTTCTGTTAATACTTTATTGTGATTATACTTCAAGCCAAATCTACACTAGAGAAACTGAAATATCTAGATTATAGCTTTACTTCACTTCTCCATCATGCCACCTGTAATGATGCTTCTCAGAGGACTTCAGACTAAAGGGCGGAGGAAATATTCTTTTCTTTGCATGATATCAAGTGGTACTATTGGAATGGACTATTCTCATTATCATTAGTATTACCTAAGGTAGAAGGCAACGAGATAAACAAGGCCTTAGTACTAATATTTATGAAGATTTATTGTTTGTCCAGTAGATGCTGCACTCAATTTGATATGCTGTGGAAAGTGGGTTTGATTAAATAAGATACACATATTTTCTTTTTTATAATAAAGACTATCTTGGGGAGTAACTTCAACTGAGTAAGAAGAAGTAACCTTTCTTCAATTACATTCCAGAAAGGTTAAAACCATTCTGCCAGCATCTACCTAGATACCAAGCGTTCCCATGGAAACCATCCACTGGCCCTAAGTTTTGGGGATGTCTGCAGAAACAAACAGCAGCTGCATTTGCCCTTCAACCCCCTGAGACCTTGTATACTTTTCCTACTTCCTCAGAAAGTGAAAAATATCGATGACTTACCACCATTCTCTTAGTCTCCTCTTCTCAAAGTTAAGCAAAAAGTTTGAAAAGAAGGAAAAGAGACAAAAGTTGCAGAAAATCCAAACTAGCATTGGCCCCACTGGCATTATTTTTGGTTTCTTTTTCCTTGATCTGTCCAAGTCTGTCCCAAAATGATTCTATCATTCATTTGTTCACAGTTACTGAACACTTACGAAGGTCTCAGTATTTATATGCAATATGTGAGATTTTGTAAATTCTGCTTTTTGTCTCTGAAGTATAATTATAACTGACCCTGCCCTTTTGTTTTCCATTGACTCTGAGGAAGTCCATATTTAACTTTCATATCCAATAGTAGAAATCTTATCAGAATAGGCTTGGGGCTAATGATCTTCTCCCTTTCTCTAAACTAACTTTTTTCCTTCTTCCTCCCTTCCTTCTTTCCCTCCCTCACCCCTCTCCACACTGTTGAGCAAAACTCCTGAGCTAACATTATTTTCAGTAGAATAACAGAGCCCATAAGGTACACAAAATAAAGCAACATGGTACAACTATCTGCTATAAAATGGGTATGTCCAAGACACAGTAATGATAAAAAGGGTGGAAAGATCATGCTTGGGAATGAGTGTTGGGTTTGTTCTTTAATGGATTTATCGTTAATATTTTTTAAAAATTACATAACACAAAATATAAAAAACATAACACCACCTCACACTTTTGGAAAGGAGTGGTATATATGTCATTCATTAATAAAGCATTGTAGGAGGAGTAGGGATATTTCATTTCTAGAACTATGTAACAGGAAAATGACAGAATATATATTTAGACAGTATTGGTCAATTTGAGAACTTTTAATCAAAAAATCCATAAATGTGTGGTTTAGCTAATATACAGTAACAATGATCTATGCTTTGAAACTTTAAAAACTTTCATATCCATTACATATCTCAACTTAAAAAAAACCTAGATGGAAGATATTATCTCCATTAAGAAATATATTTGGCAAAACTAAGTATCCGGCCTTACTAAAGGAAAGATTTATGGCTCTGATCCCGTTTTTTTCTCCTTCAAGTAGGGAACATTTTCCACAGTCCCATTCAAATTCTTTAGTAACTAAATTTCTATTCTCTCTTGTATTCAGAATCCCCATATAGAAAGTTAAGGTATTTTAATAACTGTTTCTTGTTTTCACTTGAAAGTTGAAAAACAGATAAGTTTTCTAAGTAGGAACACCATCGCAAGTATCAAAAAAAACTATGATCCATGGTCATAAAGGAAAACTTACCAAAGCTTTTCACACTTTAGGACTTCCCATCCCAGCTTTCACAGGAGCTCATCTACCTGCAAATGATCACTTCTGCACAGGTGGTTACAGACACATACGTTCTTTGGGATCTCAATGCTTTATAAAGGTTTAAGGTGATTCTTGGCTCTTCACTGGCTTCCAATATTTAGGTAATTGAAAAGTATGATTTATGTTATAAATACCCATAAACTATTTTATTAACAAGTGGGGACTGAGAATGCTTTATAAGTTTACTTCACCCAATGTCCAAATCTAGAAATTAGGCTTACATGCACTAGTCAGCTGCTCTCCAGTACAGAAAAACATCACCCTTCACTGCACCCAAAGAAAAGCGTGCTGCAGGATCCCATATGGAAGCTTCCATTCTCTCAACCCTCACCTAAATCTTTAACAGTATTAACTGTCAGAGCCAGGTCTTCAAAGAACTTGAAGCTTGGGCTTCCCTGGTGGCGCAGTGGTTGAGAATCTGCCTGCCAATGCAGGGGACACGGGTTCGAGCCCTGGTCTGGGAAGATCCCACATGCCACGGAGCGACTGGGCCCGTGAGCCACAATTACTGAGCCTGCGCGTCTGAAGCCTGTGCTCCGCAAGAAGAGAGGCCGCGATAATGAGAGGCCCGCGCACCACGATGAAGAGTGGCCCCCACTTGCCACAACTAGAGAAAGCCCTCACACAGCAACGAAGACCCAACACAGCCATAAATGAATAAATAAATAAATAAAATTAAACTTAACAAAAACAAAAAACAAGAAAACAGATAACTCTCCATTAAACCAACCTGCTAATTCTCTAAAAAAAAAAAAAAAGAACTTGAAGCTTATTTTATAGTCAAACGTGATTATCACTTGGGAGAAGTCCTCTTTAAAAGCTAATTTCCTTTCCTTAAATCCTTAGGGGGAAAAAAAACTAAAAAATTTAACCACTAGTAGGGCATACAATTTCCACCTTACATTTCCCCAACTTATTTAGTATCAATCACTTGAGAAATAATACCTAATGTGGAAGAAAGGAGGATCTGACAGAGAGTCTGATCTCACCAACTTCCTTCTAGAAGACTGTTTAGTCTACCAAACTCGTTTCTTCATTCCCTCCCTTCTGAAAAGAGATTGTACCTAAAAAGGAAGATGAAAATAAAGTTTATTTATCCTAACTAATTGAACATAGAGGACTGGGGAGGAGAGATTATAGAGTGATGGATATTGTACAACTTCCCATTTACTTTTCAAAACGAGAAACTTGGCTTATTATGCAAGCGATGGGGCTCAGATTGATGATAAAACCTCTCACTAGGTTTAAATAACTCCCATCCCCAAAATATCTTATTTAAAATATTAAGGAGTGAAACATTTGCTTCACCATCCAATGAGACTATGCCATTCTCAGTTTTCCTGGAATCATTTTTGATTTTGCTTTCCATTCTAGCAGAAATTATGAGGATGTTTCTAGAATGAGAAACTAAGAGGACACTTCCCAAGTTTATGTTTAAAGTGGGGATACAAATTAACAGTAGTGACAGCACACTCTGCTCCAGATGACCCCCACGATTCCACTAGAGATATCATCGCAGCCCTGAAGTTACATGATTTTAGAAATATTAACAATATTTCTATCATTTACCAAGGGCCACCACGCACAGACACTTCATCTCTTTTGACACTAATAGGGCTGTGAGGAAGATGCTATTATTCCTTTTTTACAGTCAAGGAGGCAGAGGCTCAGAGAGGTCAGCTGCCTTTCAGTCGGGGACCAAGCCAGGATATGAACCCAGGGCCTTGAGACCCAGAGGCCCATGCACTTTACACTGCATTTCAGAGAAATCTAGAGCTCCTTCAGTGTTAAGACATTTATCAGCTCTGACTTACATTCATTCAAGGCAGTCAAAGTAGGTATTCAGACATTGATGACTTCATTACATGAATACCTGTAACATACAGAAAGGAAAAGCTTTAGAAAAAAAAAAATCAACTCCTGAATAGAAGAACTAATAGTCAGGTACTTACAAATCAATGCAGATGAATGGGTTGAACCTAATTCCCATAGTTTTAGTTATCCAATGCCAAGAAAAATCATAAATGTATATTTTAAAATGTATAATTCCTTTATTTATTAACCCTAAGATTAAAGAGTAAAAGATGAAGAAATCATATGCTCCCTAGCCTTAATTTTTTTTTTCTTTAAAGTGAGCCAGCATCCTCTATCGTAAAATGAACACCTGGCACCAGATCTATTTTGATGAAAACTGTGTCTGAAAAAGAGTATTTTACTTGTCCTTTTTATTTTTAAAATGTAAGCTATAAATATACATCTAATTATAAGAAAAATAATGGGTGTGTATAACAAATATCATAAAAGCATTTTAAAAATCATTCTGAAGCTAAAACTGGAAGTTGCTGGTTGTACTTTTAACTGCATAGGTATCCAACTGCAACAAAATGAAGTTATGAGAATTCACATTCCTTAAATGAAGAAAACACATAGTAAGTTTTACAAAGTTCAGTGACATCTCTGAAGTAGCTGCAGTAAAATATATTATCTATATGCATAATTATTACACTGACATCTTTTCTAGAGTAGCTACTTTTTTTTTTGAACATTGGGGTGCATGTAACTTTTTTTTTTTAGGATTTTTCATATGTTAACATTCTAACATCTTTATTGGAGTGTAATTGCTTTACAATGTTGTGTTAGTTTCTGCTGTATAACAAAGTGAATCAGCCATATGTATACAAATATCCCCATATCCCCTCCCTCTTGCCTCTCCCTCTCACCCTCCCTATCCCACCCCTCTAGGTGGACACAAAGCCCCGAGCTGATCTCCCTGTGCTATGCGGCTGCTTCCCACTAGCTATTTTACATTTGGTAGTGTATATATGTCAATGCTATAGAGCAGCTACTTCTTAAAGAATTGAACAAGTTGATAAATATCTGAGTGATAACTGGCCAATCTAATTTGTACCTAGAGTAAGAAGTCAAATCAACTTACTTAGGATTCTATTAGAAAATGTCTCTTCTTAACTAATGCATAGTAAGTAAAAATGTAAACTTAAAGTACTCCCTTGCTGGCTTGAAAAAAATCTTTTCCTAATGGGACTGACACATATTTTAATATTCACAGAAAGGGCAAAGACCATGACTCTAATAATGACTTATTTTAAAAATGAGGTAAATAGTTAATCATTTAACTTACAGAATTGCATGTTTTCCTCAAAAAATAAGTATGTTAGGCTACGTTTCTTATGTATTGTGTTGCCTTACTCAAATGTGTCTGGAGGCAGTGAATGAACATATTTTATCCTCAGTTGAGAGATGTTTATCAGTACACTTAAAGGCAGCAGGGTGCATAATTACGTATGCCTGCCATCTGCATCACCCTCCAGGTGCAGGAGACATTAGCTTTATTTAATATTACCACAACATTAATTTTACTCCATTAATTTATGTCATTTGTCCTTTATTTCAAACTCAGATTGCCAAAACTAAAGCATTAGAGGTGATGACCCAATTCTGATTTTAGTGAAAGTCTTATAAACAAAATCTTAAATAACCTCATTAGCGCAGAATACTCTTAAAACAGGAATTGACTGGCTTGCTTTTACTTTTTAAAAAAGGAGTCTACAAACAAAACCTTTCCAATTTTGGTATAATAGAGTTTCTTCCAAAGAGAGAGTATATTGTGAGATCATTTTTGTAGGGCTCACTGATAAGGCACTAGAAAATACTAAATCACATCATGAAAAAGGTATTTTCTTTCAGTTCCTTTAAGTCCAGGAGAGTCTCTATTGAGTCATTAACACCATTCTAGTATTTACAACTCTCCCTTTCTGACAAAGAGAGCAGGCCTCAAGTTCTGATCCTCGGTAGGCAACTGTATTTTGATAGAATTCAACAACATCACTTTTGCTCATAATTACCCTAAATTTATGGCAAATGATATTGGTTTTCCACTTGAAGTAGTGAGATATAACTCCTTTTTAAAGCATATTTAGTAATTAAAGATAATTAGTAAAGATTATCTTTACTAAATATCTTTAGTAAAGATATTTAGTAATTAATAGTAGAGTTATATGAGGATATGGGAAACAGCATGAAGATTGTATGCAAAACAACTGAAATTTTGGTATAAGTTGATTTGCATCCAACATCAGTAGAAAAAGACATGGTAATACAAAAATGAAAATGGAAGTCTATTTAAAGAAAGCTACTGAATTTACATTACTCTATGTCTTCCAGGATATAATACTACAATAACTCTTACCATTTCTTGACAGCTTATCATGTGCATGGTATTAATGCTTTAAATAGTTATCTCATTTAATTTTCCAAAGCAAGGTAAACCTGTAAGTTTTACTGAATGGAATAAAGGACCTTTAGGTAAATGAAATTCAGAGAGTAGAACCTTGAATGCCAAATATTTCAAGGTAGACTCAGGTGAAAAAATCACAACTTCTAATACATCAATAAGAAAAGAAGAGGAAAAGTAGGTTTTCCAAGGATAATTGTTTATTTCTGAAAATCCACATGTGAGAAGGAGGATGGGGGAAGGAGGGAGAATGGATCACAAAGAATCAGCAAATGACACAACTTTCTGAAAAATGTCCAGTATTAAATGAATAAGTTAAAGCTCCCTCTTAGAAGCTGCCTAAAGCAGTTTTCTTTTTTGATGGCAGTACTTTTTGAAACTTCAAGAAACATTTTCAGTGAGAGAATTCTGAAATCATTACCACAGATTTGCCTCTGTCTTGACAGAATTCCTTGCAAGGGTCTACAATTGAACATTCAGTACTTGAATGATAAATAAAATTCCTAGACAAATTATACAATTTTTTCTAATTTACATAAAATGGAATACCTGTATTTTGAAGGAAAAAAGAAGCTGCAATGTCAAGTATACAAGAATCATAGTAACCACATTTGCTTTGCCTAGCTTCCACGCTCTTCATTTAGAAATGTTCTTGCCACCAACATGTCTTTTTCCTCCTGAGGTAACAGAGGCCAATTCCACCTTACAAATAGCTCCCTTTAGGAAAGGTCAAAGTTAAACATTAATTCCTCGTAGACGAAGTTGGGGAACATCTTTGCACAAATCAAATGCATTCCAGAATACTTGTCACTGACATGAAACAACACACCAGGGCTGCTGAAAGTAGGTGATGATAGTTTCGACATTCCCACACCTAGACCCAAGAAAGCATACTGATTCTTGTCTCCCTGCAGGCATCTTTTCAACTTCTCCACTCACTGTGATGGAGATCTGAAGACAGGCACTAGATCTCTGGCATTCTCAGACAATAAGCTAGATGACCAGGTCTAAGACAGCTTGGCATGGTACACCTCACAGCAGGGAAGAGCTTACTTTGCTTCTTTGAATCTATCAAAATCAGCTTTATCAAGATTCTTAAAATGGAAAAAAAAAGTTCCTTTTTCTTGTCTTGCATGAATTTTAATCTTTTATGCTTCCAGTTCCATCACTGTTCTGACGTATGGGCTCTACTGACTTGCCACACTGCATTGCTACATCTGCTGCTATAAATCAGTAGCTGTTGAAATCAAATACATCATCATCATCACCATCATCATCATTTTGGAGGGGTCACAAAGAACACCAGAAATGTGCAATATTCGCCAATGTAATTTAATCACAAAAACAAATATACTGAACCTATTATGGGGCAAGCCACAATCTTGAGTTGTACATGGTCTTGAGTTGTACATGGTCTTGAGTTGCACATTAACACTATAACACTATAACGTTCAAGTCTTCAAACTCTTTGCTCACTTTCTTCCTCCTCCACGGAGAAATCTTACATTTCCAAGAAGGAATAATATAGGAAGCATAAGCCTTTGTCACTCTCTCTAATGCTGATGCATCGATATTCTTTTCCTCTCAATCTTCTTTTCCTTCCTTCCTTCATTCCTTCCCTCTCTTTCTTCACTTCTACATGCTTTGACTTTGTTAACTGGTAGCAGTTCAGGAGGGGAGCTTATCCCCAGTGTTTTACATCCCTAAGTGGCATTCCCACTGCTTCCTGTTTTGCATTCAGTACGAAGGCTGCAGCTAGCTTAACTAAAACAAGGTAAGACCATGAAATTAATCACGACCTATAATTCAATCATTTACATGCTGAACAAAAATGTATAGAGCCTCTCCTATTTGCCAGGCACAGTGATAGTAGCTAAGGATATAAAAACATCCAAGACACTATACTGGTGTGTCCTAGGGCTTCCGTAGCAAAGTTCCACAAACAAGGTGGTTTACAACAACAGAAATTTATTCTCACAGTCTTGGAGGCCAGATATCTGAAATCAAGGGGTCGGCAGGGACAAGTTGTCTCTGAAGACTCCAGAGAAAAAACCTTCCTCATCTCTTCAGCTTCTGGTGGCTCCAGGTACTCTTTGTTTTGTTTTTTTGTTTGTTTGGTCCCCATCTTTACACGACCTTCTTCTTCTGTCTCTGTGTCTCTACATAGCCTTCTCTTAAGAATTTAGGGCCCACTGTCATCCAGCATGACCTCATTTTAACTGAACTGATTACATCCACAAAGACCCTATTTCCAAATAAGGTCACATTCTGAGGTTCCTAGTAGACGTGAATTTGGGGGCAATGCCCTACAGGCTAGTACAGATACCCAGCTGGGTGCTCTCACTGGAGTGCCTTCACACATTTACTCAAACTTCAACATGGCTGGTTAACCGGCCTTCCTAGGGTGTGCCACAGAGCGGCCTCCATAAAATCTTTGCTGGTTAAAACATAAAAGTGGGTGGCTCAGCTTCCAGAAGCCAACCATGAGAGGATCTTGACATGCCTTCATGAGAGAGGGCCATTAACTGGTGACTAAGAGGTTAGATGTGTCACTGGGATAGTGAAATGAGTTTTGTTACATCAAGTACCTCAGTTTACAATAGCTGGCTGGGGAGAATAGCTTCCGAACTGATGCAACGTGTAGTTGTGTCATTCGTTTCGTATATCTAAGAATCACAGAATTTTTACATTTTAGAACTTGATATAAGCTTTGAGATAAAATCACCTATCATTTTACTGATGAGATAAATCAGAGGGAATGCATATGTTCATTAGCTAATTAGGGGAAGAACTGGCAGAACAAAGGTTCCTAGAGTCCTTGCTCAGTGTTCAAATCAGATTTTTCATGTTCATTATTAGAAATAATTTTCATTATGACTTTTTCTATCTGAACATGCTTCAACTCTTGACTACTCTATAGAACAGCTTATAATATTGCATCACTCGTAGCGTTTCAGAAAAGCACATACAGGCACAACACCTCTCTTTCTTTAATGCTGTTTATCTTCCTCTGTTCCATGAGGAGTCTATGCATTTTTAGCATTAGTAAAAATTCTGGGCATAAAAAGCATTGAGCTTTTCATAATGTTGTTGTCCAGAGTTCCTCTAACTGTAAAACTATGGACACCATATGTTCAGTTAGACATGATAAAAGCCAATTTTAAATTGTAAATCTTGAACAGTATAATAAAGCTTTTCCCCAGTAAAAAGAACAAAATAAAAATGCCTGCTTTTTTTTGTGCACCACGAAACTTCTTATTTATTCACTTCAGTTCCGCATTTACACATAAGCGCTGTAATAAAATATCTGTACACTACTTTTGTTGCAAATATAGATAATATTTAAAGTGACTTTATATATTCTAATGTAGGAGTTTCACGCTCTAAAATGGGAATGAACACATGATAATTCCTCACCAGTTGTCTCAATAAACAGCTCCATCTGTTTCCCTTAGTCTTCAACTATTGTATTATAAGATGTTAATATAAGGCAATGGAATGAACTTATGTTAATCCCCTTAATTTTTCTATCAATTTACTAATGGCATACAACCAAAATAATTACTAACACATTGCTTTTTCTCCGTCATTAAGATTAATACTAACTGAAAACCAACTGCACAGCACACTGACACAGTTTCAGTGTTGCATCCCTTAAAACCAGCACTAACAACTCGGAGAGCCTCCTATGCTCCTGCATGGTTAGCAAGGCTGCTTTCTAGAGAAACCGCAGTCAATACAGGGCAGCGTCATCATTTTACTTATAGAAATGTGAAAATATTGTGTAATAGGTCAAAAATGAAAATGAACATCAAGATGTGCAATAAGTGGTTTCTTTACAAACTTAGGAACATTGCTTCCTGTTGTTAGTTACCCAATCTTGAAGCCCATTTTAGGAGAAAACCATATACGTGCGTATTAGAGCTGGGAGTTGCAATGTTTTAATAATAGTCAACATTTTTAAATACTGAAAGTATTTTTAAACATTTTCCGTACAACTTTTTTCTTTTCTTTTTTAGTTAGAAGTGGGGAGAGAAGGTGGATTAACAAAATGCATTTTTATAAAACTTGAGATTTTCTTCTTTATTTTATATTTTCAATTTCCACCTTAATTTCATGAGACCATTTCCCCTTGGTTAGCTTTCGAATGATTTTTTTTCCTTTCTCTACTAACCAGTTGAGCCCATATTAATTTCTGCTCACATGATTATAAAATGTCAGATATCTTCAGGAAGAAAGACTGGATTTATCTATGCAAAGAGCCCTTCTCTTTGAGTTTCCTTCACAAAATGCAAAGAGAAAGGGAAAGTGATGCTAGGTTGTCAGTAAGAAAATCATTTCCATATGAGAAAAACAAATTTAAATGCTATTTTTTCCTACAGTTTTGAAGAGCCGGATGAATACAGCCCAGGAGGAGTCCACAGGACCAGTTCCACTCTCTTTGTAGCATGGGATGTAAGTGAGAAGTTGAGGTGGCTCAATTCTGGCAGCTAATTCAGGAGAGAACCATCAAAGTGACAGTGCCTTTTGTCCGCTTAAGGATGGCAACGGCTTCTTCATGTGTTACCCCTTCTAGACTCTGCCCGTTGACAGCAATGATCTGATCACCCCTCTTTAGACGCCCATCTTCAGAGGCTGCTCCCTGCAATTATAAAGTGGCTTGTTTACTTCTCAAAAAATGCTGCCTCGCAGTTACACAACAGAAAAAGATCCAAACGAGAATGTGAATTGCTCTGCGTGTACACACACATTGCTCTCAGCGCTCCACAGGTGCTCCACAGCCATTGAGCAATGATGAACAGACACAAAGGAAGCCTTTCTCCTAAATGGCTTCAGCACTGAGATTCCAATTTGAGAGAGAATTTAGCAGTCAATAGATTAGTTGGATGGCTTTTTGGCTGTTCAGCACAGCAGTTGGTAGGAACTCAAATTAATAAAGAATATTTGGGAATATGCTTAGTAGGAATGATTTCATAGAATCCAAGATTTTTTATCCTATAAAGAAGACCTACAGAAAGAAAACAAAGGATTAGCAGTTTTACAGGACAAAAGCAGTTTTATAGGACAAGGGCATGAGGGCCATCAAACCCAAAGGTTTGCAGAAGCACAAAAGCCCACATGTATGTTGACAAGGACAGGATAAGGCACAAGTCGTGCTAACTCTAATTCTAATTCCTTCTGTGGCTTTCAAAAGGCGGCTTAAGCTGCTTGATTCTTTACTTCCCAAGGGTGGACAGAGTCTTCATATTCCTTATGGGCCCTAAATGATTAAGACTAAACACAGACACTGCTGTTTGGAAAAGAACCTCATCTTAGGCATAAGTATAGTAGGCAATTATGCAATTAAATATAAGATTAAAAATATGGAAAAGTTAATGAGGAATCCATAATGATGAAACTCTTAAAATATGTTCTAACTAGCACGCCTTAAATAAATTGTTCCGAGGCTGAGAAAAAGGACTGCATGATTCTTCTATTTACTGGCAAATGCTGTTTGCATTTTTGGACATACCAATGGCTTTAAAAAATCTCATAAATTAAGCCTATAGCTAGAGAGATAGCTATAGCTATAGATACAGCACTTTAAATTGGTGAAAAATAATTTTTTTTCAAAATAATAGAATGAAACCTCCCTAAGTAAGCACTTTAAAGGACTATAATACTAATCAAAAGCCCCTGTACCAAATCTTTTAATGGGTTTAACATAATTTTGTTTCCTCTGTGCTGTAAAATTTTGAGAATCTGAATTTTCTCCTGCAGGAAATTTTGTCGTTCCTAAAAATTGTCTTAACAAAAAATTAACAATAATTATATGGGTTTAAATTATTTTAATAGCTTCACCAATGTTGTTAATAACTTTACTTGTATTCTAAATATTCTTACCAAAGAATGGGATGCTATATGATTATAACTATATACCAACAGTTTTCTTTTCTTTATTGAATCCCTTGAATGCAAACAGCTGATCTGTGGTAGGTGATAGAGCTGCCGGATACTCCTTAATATTTTTAGTAGTTATTTTTCTATTCCATTCAATGAAATGAAACTTGCAAAATAAATGCCCTATTAGTTATTCTCCTTATGTACTTTTCTGTGCCTATTTTATATTTCACAACAAAAAATGCAAACAGAAAAAATGTCAGGGCTCTTTAGCATACACATATTTAAAATGTCCTGTTTGCAAAAGACATTCAATCACATACAACTTGTTTCCAAAGGAAAACAATCAGGCCTGACTGTCTAACTAACGTTCATTAATAGTTTTATGTATATTGTCGAGAGTACCCATGGAACTTCAATTTGAGCCTATTTTCCTTTAAACATAGCTAAACCTCAAATTGGACAAAAATATCTAATGACCTATTCCTGTAGGGATTTCCAAAGGAAAATAATCAACTGTTAATCATTTGGCGTTACCTCAAGCCATAAACTAATAAGCCCGCTGCTGACCACTATTAATGAACGCTTAGGGGGGAAGAGGGTGGTTAAAATTTGCAAGCTTACCTTCGCAAACACTGTTTTAACATAAATGGGTAAGTCTCCGTGAGGGCTGCCATATCCTCCTACTATACTGAAGCCCAAGCCATCTGGTCCTCGGTCTAGTGTAATAGACTTACACTGAGGAGGTCTACAGTAAAGGGAAGAAAAAAAGAGTCTTCAGACTTTAAAAAAATATATATATGGCATATACATATGTATCTCCATGAATCTGTAAGTTATGGGTTAGCTGACATCCACCTAAAGCTAGTATAACTCTCTGTGTTACCAACAGTGAGTCCATCGCGGGTATTTTGGGGATGCTTAAATTGTCAGTGTGTGCTGTGCTATGTATCTTAAATTTACATAATCTAATGAAATACTACTTAACACCCTATTCTATTACTCATGTATACTACCCTTAACCTAACATATTCATGGCAAGCTCTCATTGTATAAAGCAGTTCCTTCCTTTTCCAGTTTATTTAAAGTGAGAGGCTAAACTGCCAAAGACTATGATGGAATAAGTCATAAACATCAGTATTCCCAAGCTCAGAGACAAAAATAGATGATAAGAAATAGAAAAGCTGCATCAAATTATGTAAAAATTCCAGAATGCTCCTCTCTTCCCCTCTCTCTATATTCTAATTCTGTGTACTCAAGTTTTGGGTAACTGTGAATTTTTTTTTTTAATCACAAGTATGATTCAATAAATGATTAGGCAATGTTGGAATTTTTAAAAGGATAGATTGACCCCCCAAGACTAAAATGTTCCCTCAAAAAACTCAGAGATGAAAATGTGGGAAGAGTAGTAGCATGCACGCATGTCTGCTTGTCTATCTACCTACCTACCATTCCATAATCGAAGAGTTTAGAAACACTTGGTTTTCATATTTTACACCTCATCTTCCAACATTTCACCTTTATGTGGGTAACAGGGACATACAAACCATAGTATATGAGCTCACCCTAAATCATCGTGAAATATACTGCTTGACGTCAGCCCAGCGAACGAAAGACTAGAGCTGGCGGGCTCCTGCTGATGACCCGTGACCACACTCACATCTCCTCCAGCAACCACCTGTACACAGGAGAAATATAAAGGGAAAAAACACACGCTCATGTGGCTAGGAAGACATCAGTAGTTTTTCTTCAAAAAGAGCACTGGGAATAAAATGTGTATTTTATCATCCACTTAATCATTTCTGTTAACATAAATGCAGGAACTTCATAAGGTCCAGAGGCCTCTTCAACTGACACTAAGAATATTCTACTAATTCAATTCTACCAAGTTCTTTGATGCTTTTCAAACATGGTTTCACATGCAACTGTTTTCTAAAGATCTTTAGAATGTAAGTTACTCAATCACACCACTTAAAATTTCAGCAATTAATCATTTCCTGCAAGACCATGAATTTTCCCCCTAAGATATAAAGTATGAAATGATAAATGCATCAGGATAAAAAGTGACAGAATGTGTTTCCTATGTACTTTCTTGGAATTCTCAATGTAATCATTTATGTTCAGGGGAAATAGTAAATACAATAATAGGAGATTTAATCATTTTATAGCTTTGACATTAAAGCTCATGTGTCCTCAAGCTACCCATATTCAGAAGAGTTGGGATAAAAATCTTACCTGCATTTCAATGGAGCCAGAGGCATTTTTCAGAAAGTTAACTGCCTGGGTGTGAGTCATCCCCTCAGTGGATGTGCCACAGATAGTGACGATCCTATCTCCAACCTGCGAGGGAGAGAAATAGCCATCTGCTACAACAGCCATGGAGAGTGGGATGATTTCCTTCCCTACCTTCCACACCACATGTATACTACTAATCAGCAATAGAAATAGAACCAAGGAAACGTCCAATTCCAAGCAGCAGCAACCACAAAGAGAAGCTGCAAGTAATGGCTGAGTTCTATCATCTTTGGTGCAATGGGCAGGGAATCACGCTTCCCTTTTCTTTGTTTCTCCTGGGTAAGACATTACTTCCTATTAAAAGAATACCATATCTGCTATCATTTGGGAACCAGAATTTCTCTGGATATTATTATTATACACATTAGCTGTGAATCTAAGTCAAGGGTTGGCAAACTACGGCTGACAGGCAAAGACTGGCCCACTGTTTATTTTGGTTAATAAAATCTGGTTGGAGGACAGACATGATTATTTGGCTGCTTTCACAAGGCAGAGTTGAATAGTTGCAACAGGGACACACATGTATGTCCTGCAAAGCCTAAAATATTCATCTCGTCCTTTACATAAAAGTTTTCTGACCCCTGTGTTACGCGTACAATCTGTTTTTAAGTGCCAGTCATAAATTTACATAGCAAAGGGAAATAGAACCATTACCGATTTAGACAGTATTTAAATAGTGATTATGGTTTGAGACCATTTTTAAGGCATGAGGCCATATAGATTTTACTTTATAGAGACTGAGTTACTTTAATGGAATATTCACATGATTTCAGAACTGGGCAGTTAGCATAAATTCTATCACAGTGCTCTACATACGCAAAATCCCTCAATTTTGAAGCAAGCTTCGTATAGTTTCACATTATAAGTCATGTTTACACTAAACTTTTGCACAACTGATAAACAAATGCAACATAAATGACAATTTTCAATTTAATAAAGTTAAATCAGCATTTAAACCAAAAAAACACATAAAGAAAAAATTTCACTTCATTCTGGCAATACTTTCTGAGAATACCTTCTGTTTCATTTTAACTTCTTCCACAGGGTTTCAAACAAGTAAAAACTATTAAGAAATAACTGTAAATCATCCCATTTCATTTACTTGAAAATCTGCATACAACAACAAATTCTCCTCTCTTTTAATTTTCTTCATCTTTTACCCAAAGCAAGCCCTGATGTGGCTGGATAAGCGGATTTGAAAGTTGACAGACATCTCAAACTGCCTGCAACAGTTGGCCAGAGTCAAAGGGTTTATAAAACCTTTTGACAGATTTGCTAGGGCTACCAGGGCTATTAGTAAAACTTACTCTGAGTTTCTGGGTCTGAGCTGCAACTCCATTCGGGTGCATCATTGCAATAAATATAGGAACGTCACCAAGCGGGCTGCCCACACCTCCAGCAATGCTGATCCCCAGTGAGTCAGTGGGTCCCTGCCATTGGACAGACAGAGTATTTTGGTCAAACTGATATTTTTAATTGGCTTTTGGTCTCTTTGGCACAATAGTCTATAGTTAACTTTGATCTTCTAAATGTGAGGGTGGAAAATGATGCCCAAGAAAACTGTATTACTTTATTTGATACAGGTCCTTAATGTGATTTAGAAAAATAAGCATCTGTTCAGGAGGTAAAAGAAATCAAAACTAAACGAAAATCATGCTATGGGGAATGAGGAAAATCAAGGAAGCTGATGAAGTGAAAAGGAATCAGAGAGACCCGTGTTCAAAGCCAGAAACCCACACTTACAAACGCTGGGATCTGGAACGAGTCCACTGCTTTCAATGAATCCCTAGATCTTCACGGACAAAATGGAGATTACCGTGCCTCTCACAAAGGGCTGCAGTGACTATTAAACGAAATGACGATGGTATGAAGTGTCTACAAGTGCGCTCAGCACTTCAATCTGCTTTTATTTTCCCTGTTGTGCATGGCTATCAGAGGAATCTGTTTCAGGAGAATGGGAAATCTCTGTTGAAAGCAAAGGCTAATTTACCCTAATATGAGAAGTGAGAGAGACCCGGCATTATTTTGCGTGGGGCTGGGTTGATACCATTTGTGGCGATAAACAGTATATCAAAAATGATTTTTCAAACAAGGAAATTCCGCAAAGACTACACTGGGCTATTTCCACTGCATATAATACACATTTTATCAGATGGTACTGTAAAATAGTAAGGCAGCTAACAGGAAAATACATAGGCAGATGCCTTTGGAGTCAACAGGGTTTATATTGTTTCCTCTCTCCCAAGTTACCTTTTTAATTTCAACTGCTCTTAATCCCTGTATTTCAGATGCCACTGTAAATGGGAAAAAGATAAAATATGGTTATTAGTGCATTTTTAATGTCAGTTTAAATTTTAGTTGATGTCTACAGCTAGATGGGACTAAGTGAGGTACCCTAATTTTTTTGGAAAGGGGGTTTCAAAGTTACTAGCACACATGATTAAATCTGTCTTACACAGGGACTTCCCAGTTGGAAAAATGCACACACCATCCTATTTCTTCCTTCTTATTTCAAGCATTGCTTATACAACTCCATAATCCACTTTGAATGAGTTAAGGACAGGATGTGCTTTGGATAGAAAGACATGTGCACAGCTGAGAGAAATAAAGTCATGGAAGCACTAAAAAGAATCCATGGACTTAAGTGCCTAAATTTCTAGAATATTAGTTACATTGCAAACAGAGACTGCCATATGGTTAGTTTCTTCAATTTGAACAACTTTCAACCAATGCTCCAAGCCAAAAAACCCTCTGCGCATCATGATTTCATGTAATTAAAACACAGGAGGATCATATTAATTTTATCAATCAAATTTTTTGCAATCTTCATGGAGAAAGAAAGCTTCACTTAATGGGATCTTCTGATATATTGGTGTTACATTAAACAGAAAAAGGGAATAAAAATCAAATACAACAATCTGCTTCGCAAGAAAAAGATTGCAGGATCCTGATTCTAATGTTTAGTATACCTCGTAGGGAAAACATCAAATGGGAAATACCGCTATAGGCACTACTTCATGCTCTTCTGAATTTTTGCACCTATACTAGGGTTTGGGATGATTTAGAGGAAAGAGAGCTTCAGAGGTAAAGTAAAACAGGAAAAAAATCACTGTTGATGGCCAAAATTCAAACCACTAAATCATGCTTAAAATTTCAATCCAATCTTACATGCATTCTTCTTGGAGCTGCTTTCCAGTGACTCAGATGTACTGGATCCCGAAAGTGGAAAAGTGAATGATGACAGGCTCCCTTCACTCATCTACAAATACATAACAGTTGTTTTAGAAAGTTTGGGAAGTAATAATACCCGCTAAATACCACTTATTTCAGAATTCTTTTAATGGACTTAGAAATACTTGTTAAGCAACAGTGGCATTTGGTAATTTGAAGGGCAATCAATATAGAGAGTTTCCACTGAGTTTTCTCTTTTTTTTTTCTTTTTAAGGAAGAATTTGTCCAATGACATAAATAAAGGTAAAAGAATGGATGCAATTGATTCCAACCTTCCTAAAATTTTAGTGGATTTTCATAATCTCACCCAAGCTAATCTTCTCTAAATTTAAACAAATGCTGTACATAGATGGGGACTTCAACAACTGCAGAATTAGGGCCAGTCGACAGCAAACAAATGGTAATCATTCAGGGGTGACTAGAGGTCCTTAAGGACAGGCTGATAAAAATGGGCTTCTGTCATCAGAAGGCAAGACAGGAGAGGGGCTTACCAAGAGGCTCCAGCTATCTCACACCATATTTTTATACGTGGTGGTGAGCTTCTACAGTTCAATACTGATTGATCAATGTTTGTTATAAAATACTTTAAACATATATTGTCTTTGTAGGCTTTATATGTATATATTAATCGGTTCACTTTTGAGATTATGGAAAAAGAATCATGTCAGAAAAGAAGAATGCTTGGAACTAAGTTCCTTAGAATGACTCACAAACTACTCAAGAGCTCCATCCACCTTGCTTGCCTGTCCACTCCCATCTCTTGTTCTTCCCTATCACAAAGTCTGCACCTCAGCCGCTCTGCCAAGCTGCCAGGGGGCCAGGCCTGTGTACATGATCCTGGACAGACTCATGGTCAGGGCCATCTTTGAGTTCCTTCTGGCCTATGGACTGCATTGTCCGATGAATCCCACAGCTACCCACCTGGCTGCTCTGAGAAGGTCTCCTCTCCGAATGGAATGGGCCAGCTTTGACTCTTCCAACTTCCAAGGTTACTGTGCCTAGGGAACACTGGGGGGGAAGTTGTTCGATGAAATGTTTAAATAAAATGATACAGTTAGCTTTAGGATTACATTTTACTCTTCAAGGCTGGGTTTTTGAAAGGCATTTTCCTTTTGGAATTTCCACGGGCAAGGATACCTCCAATCCTTTGTGGAAAAAGGCTTTTCTAAAACATTAAAACTAGTAAAAAAAATTATAACAACCAGCAGCAGCAGCAACACCCAGTGTCTGTCTTACTGCCTCATGATTTACATGGAGAGCGTGTCTGTCACGGCAAAGAGAAATGGAGAATCAAGCAATTATCTCACGAAACACACTAATTTAGATAGGCCAAATGAACTAAGTAACTCAGATCTTAAAAAACAAAACAAAAACAATAAAATAACCACTACCGCAACAGTTCGTTTTGCCCTCAATAGCGGAGGTACTCAGATAATTGGGTAAGCTCTCTACTGCCTCGCTGTACCTGAATAGATATAATATACAATACTTAAACAAGCCATATTGCTGTAAACACAAAATGAGAATTGAAGACAATTTCCCCGTGGTCCTTTGCAAATAAATCATAGGCATGCAAGAAATGCTATACAGTCTAATGTGAAAGTAGCACAATGAGGTGTTTGAGAACTCAGGCTTTTGGAGTCAGATACACTGGTTTAAATCCAGACTATGTGATTTACTAGCTGTGTGAACTTAGCAGATGTTTACCTTGATAAGTCTTTTACTCTGCATTTTAAAAACAGAGACCATTATAGGTTGTTGTGATAAAATAAGCCATGCACAATTCTTATCAAAGTGTCGAGCACAAAGCAGTATCGTCAATTGTGTTGCTTCCAGTTTTCTGTTATTACAAACAACACTGCAATGAACCTTATGTACGTGAAGTTTTTTGTGTATTGAGGATTCTGCAAGATGTTTAAATGAAGAAATAACAAGTCAAAACAACAACAAGCAGCAGCTGGAGGTACAAATAGCAAAGCTATATAAATATTTAAGGCTCTCATTATACACTGCCAAACTGGGTTTTTAAATGGTGATTTAACTGGTTCTAAAATTATTTAGGTTATTTTATGAATGTCTCCTTCTCTATCTTTGAGAGGTATGTATCTTACAGAGTTAACTATCATTGTTAATTTATCTCCTAAAAGAAGCTACTTCTCCTTAAAGAATTCTAATTATTTTTTGAAAATTGATAACTCTAAGAAGAAATGACAGACTCTAAGTGTGCTTTATTAATAACTAAATTTATATGTATATACCAGATCCTATGCAAACCACAGAGGTTTATAACAAGATGCTCACTTGAAAATCACTCCATGAAGCTAAGCTTAGCCACTGAAGAGGCTCCCACTAGCATCTGAGAACTCTGACATTTCTCCTGCTGTCAGACACTGTCATGAAGTTATGTGTTCATGTTACTGAACATGTGCCACGTGACATGGATACCGATGGCGATCGATTTTTAATCAACACTGAACTACACTTCAGGTCATAAAAACACGTTAGGTAAAGGAAAACAATGAGATAAACACTGCTTTATGTACTTGTAGGAACACAAACCCCCTCTGGAAACTGGAATATTCCCTGATAGGAAATATGTCTAAACTTCCACGAGTTGTATTTTTAAGTGACTATTCTATATTTTCCATTTTTAAAATGAGACTGGCTCTGCCTTTCCAGTCAGAAAATGATTCTTCATGGAGAGTTTACTCCATGGAGGAAAGAGATTTCACAATGTAAAATGTACTTAAGACTAGCAATGATACCTTGGGATGGAGGCATTATAATCATTGAAACAACAACAATAATAACTGTTGAAGGTACTGCCCGGTAAATCTGCATCACATTGTCTTCATTTCATAAGTATGACCCATCCAACTATGATTTTAAATGTCAAACTTTAAATAGTTCAATAGTTTTGAATCAGAATAAGATATGAACCAAACATTCTCTTCTGTCATTCAAAAAGGATAAAATCTTTCTTCCACATTCTTCATGTCTGGGAAAATATAAAGATGTCCAATTTAGTGCGCCCAGTAAGGGGTTAAGGAAGGGGCTGGGACAGGGCAGTCCAGAAAGCATGACTTCCAGAGGTGCCCTTCTTGCCTCCTATGATCTTCCGCCTTTCTGCTGAGTCCCTTTTCAAAGAGCACCTGTGCCAGGGAGGAGGTTCTTCCCTTAGGCCAGAGGTCATAAGAACAAATCCAAATATAAATATGGGCGGGCAGGGGAGAACCGAGGTTAAGACTTTTTTTCTCCTTTGTGGCCTGAATATGTGTTTTTCTTTCAAGAAAAGAGCCACACAGTAATCACGTTGTGATAAAAGATTTACTAAGAACACAGATACTCAGTTCATAATTCTTACTACTGCTAAATATATAATAATATAATAAACAGCTGATTGTAAGTTTGTTATTTAGAGATTTATCACTGAAATATGGTGTCTAATGTATAAATATGTCTTGTTTGAGAGAACATATTAGATAAATACTTGTTTGAATGTGGCCGCTCCTCCTTCTCTTACACTATTACACACGACCATTTGTGGCGCTGGATTTCTACCTTTAGCAGAGCTGCGACGGCTTCCTGGGTGGCGTGACGGACGTCTTCTCCATTCACCATTAGTATCTGGTCTCCCTGCATCAGCCTTCCGTCAGCATCTGCAATTCCTCCTTTCACAATGTCGGACACGAATACTCCAGTATCATTTCTGCAAACGTAAAATTTTGAAGGTCGACATTATTATTTTTTCCCAACTGTAATGCAATGCTCATTTAATGAAAGGCTATCATTTTACAACTGGAAATTTTACTTCTATTTTTATGACTTTAAAAGTTTTATTGTTTTCAGCAACACTGGTGCAACTATGAGAATTATTTTTTGTAATAAATAGTATCATGTCTTTACAATATTTCATAGATTGAACATATCTTTCATAAGCATATTTATTCAACAGTTCTACACTGTGAGTAGAAGTGGCTATTATACTCATTTTATGAGTCACACTTACTAAATGGCAAAAACAGGACTTAAGAGTCAGTCACTGGGAGCTAAATCTATTGTTCTTTCTACACCATAACGAAGCCTTGAATGGATATTGACCTGTGCCTACATAAATATGTTGCTATTATCACCAGTGCCATTAACGTTACTGAAAATAAATAATAGATATGTATCTCAAACTAAAACCATTTGTTACTCAAAATTAAGTACCATTGCTGTGATGTCTCTTCTTTTAAATCATTACAGGTCTAAGTTTCATACAAGATAGGTTTATGCAAAATCAACAAATATTCAACTTATTTCAATCTTCCTTTCATAAAAGTATAAATAACTCAAGGACTTCTTGTTGAGATACAAAGATAACTCTTAGCAGAAACATTTAGGAAAAGTTGAATTGTATCACTTGTTCTTGCCAAGGTCATGACCTCAAACAAGCCCTTTCACCATCTGATACTCTGCTTTCCCATCTTAAGAATAAAGGTGTTGGAACTTACTGGATTATATATATATATATATATATATATATATATATATATATTTTTTTTTTTTTTTTAGATTTATTGATTGATTGATTGATTGCTATGTTGGGTCTTTGTTTCTGTGTGAGGGCTTTCTCTAGTTGCGGCAAGCGGGGGCCACTCTTCATCGCGGTGCGCGGGCCTCTCACTATCGCGGCCTCTCATGTTGCGGAGCACAGGCTCCAGATGCGCAGGCTCAGTAGTTGTGGCTCACGGGCCTAGTTGCTCCGCGGCATGTGGGATCCTCCCAGATCAGGGCTCGAACCCGCGTCCCCTGCATTAGCAGGCAGATTCTCAACCACTGCGCCACCAAGGAAGCCCTGGATTATATATTTTTTAATATTAACTATATATACATATCTAAATAAATGAGGTACTTAATTTATGTACATTCACCAATCTACTACCCTGGCCTCTTAATTTACACTTTCTATTCCCTTCTGATGGTGTGCTCTTGTTCATGGTGATCCTTCTCCCTAGAATATCCTCGCCCACTTGTGTCAGACCAACTCTCACCTCTCATTTTTGGCTTCATCTCTGGCACCTCTTTATGTTTTCCTCATCTACTTCCCTTAAATAAGGTCATGCAGTCGGTCCCTTTCTCCTTTGCTTCCATGGATCCCCTACAATGCATTTCTGTCTCTCATCAACAGAGTCCTTTGTTGCAAGAATGTATTTAATGCTCATTTACCAAACAGAGTTTTTTTGAAGTCAGGATCCATGTCTTATTTAACTCTGTTCCCCAGAACCTAATGTATCTCCTGGCACCCAGCAGGTACTCAAAAATACCAAATGGCTTTTTGTCTAGTACCTTCAAAATCCCCCAAAATACTGACTAAAAAATTTCAGCACCAATGTCTTCTGATGTTCCACTACTGCATGGGCTGAAATAGCTACCTACAGAACACTAGCAGTTGAGAAAGATTCTACTACTGCTAGTACTCTTTAAAGGAATTTAAATTCAATCGTTTCCAAGAGGTCATTGCATTTGCCCTGATCAGTCATACCTTTTACCAACAATACTCAACCCCAAGCCTTTGCCCGGCTTCTTCTGCAGCTCGATGGTGAGGGTGTCGTACACATCCTCCTCTTTGTACGGGGCCTCATCTCTGTAGAGCGTCAGGCGCACCCTTTGTGGTGTTTGTCTCAGCACATTTATTGCTTCATCATGTGTGGCCTTTCTCAAGTCAATTCCATTCACCTGTACAGAAACGGGACACAGAGGGTGAGGAACCAGGTGAGTTGAGTAAAAGGAAAGATAGGGAGAAGGGAGAGAGGGGGAGGGAAAGAGGGGGGAAGAGGAAGGGAAGGAGGGAGGGAAAAAGAAATAAGCAAAGACCATCCTCCCTAGAGTAGCCTTTTCTCTGCTAGTTGTAAAGGTCAAATGCACAGCATTCTGTACCTCTAAAATCTGATCTCCAGCCCAGAGTCTTCCATCTTTACATGCTGCTCCTTCTTCGTAAACTTCATGGATAATAATGGCACCCTAAGGGCACAAACAAAACACACCCATGCTTTACACCATTCTCCCTAGGGAGGGTGAGCAGAAATGGAGTCAAAGCACACTTCACTTTTAGAGACAGTGGTAAGCGTTATACACTCACTGCATCTGTATGTGAGTCACATATCAAAATTGAAAGAAAAGCATAAGAAGATAATTTTTGCTAAAAGGCTCAAAGAAGCTTATATTTCTTTCACATGATAGGGAAGTTTAAAGAAAAAAATTATAAAATATATAAGTCACTCACACACGCATATATAATAGACATACATCACCTCATCACCTTCCCTATCCACAAGTGGAATGAATGCATTTTAAAAGCATTTTTGACATTTAGAAATTTTTATCTATAAATTATCCAAATTTTCAGATTTTTCTCAATATGGGTCTAACCCAAGAGTATCCAGTCAGTAAAAAGAAAATTAAAATATGGCAAGAACTAATAAACCCACAGAAATATTTTGAATCTAAAGGTCACAGTCAGAAGTATAAAGAAATATTATTAAGTCAGTGTTGGCTTACTCAAAATAAAAATCCCAGTACGCAGCTGAGTATCTGCCCTATACATTAAAATAACAAAGAATGATACATTTTCCTAAGCCTTTGTATTTCCTTTAATAAAACTGATGGAAATCGCCCTGACAGTAATCTCTCAGGGCTCACTGAAGAGGCTGCCTGTGTCTCTGGAGCATCTCGGGCTGCGTCCTCACCAGCAGTGTGTCAGACCCCCCAACGATGCTCAGGCCCAGCCCTGTCCGCCCTTTGGAAATCTCAATGGTTGTTTCACAGCCTGGGATGATGGGGCAGGTTGCAGGATCAGAAGCAAAGATTGCTGGTGTTGATGACCTGCTTGTACCTAAAAATAAGTCAAAAGTGAAATGAAATACAAACAAAAATTGATTAGAAGGCATATACATCAAACTCACCACACTGGGTGCCTTTGGGGGATGGAGCAGAAACATGGGCCCAAGTTGGGGACAAAGAAGACTATATAATTCCACCTTAATCTTTTAGTTACATTTAAAACTATCCAACAAATGATTAAATCGTCATTGTTAATTTAGGGTGGTGGGTACAAAATTACCTGTTATTTTATGCAGTATTCTGTATTTTTTTTAATTACTGGAGGTAACGGGTAAAAGGAATGAGAACAGAGAGTTGAACTGAACCTCTAGTTCCACTTTGATATTCTACGTTTCATGGGACCCAAACAAACTTCTTATGAAATTATGATTTGTAAAACTCAGAACTGAGATATGTGGTGGAGACCTAACTCACATTCAGGGAAGACGACAAAACACAAAGGACATCAGTAATTCTGGTCATGGTGCCTGCCATTCAGGGCTTTTTAGATTTTTGATTTGGTTTTCCTTTTCATCCTATCTTAGAGCATCTCTACTTATGTAATCAAATCTGAGCATACAAGCAACTGGATTTAATATCTGAGTTTATATGACATCAAGTGAGACCCACTTGCAGTTTCTTTCCTTGTGTCTCAATGTTTTATGAACTCGGATATTAAATCCTGGTGCATAAATGCTCAGAATAAAATAAATAAGATTAGATTATGAAAAAATAAGGAGAATATAATTTTATACTTTGTTTTATGAGAGTCTTCACATCATATGGTTTGTGATATACCAAAAAGCATAGAGCAAATGTCATATTTTGGGAAAGCTGGGATACTTGATAGATTAGCTTTAGAAAAAATGCTCTCTTTCTAGGAATCAGAGGCAGACTATTTTTTTGCTCCTGAAATGGTAAGAACAGGTGTAAGATATTTTCTTTTCTGTTATGTTTCCATTTAGCATTTTATATTTTTATAGACAATGCTATTTAGGGATCTACTTAAAAATGAAAAATGAAAAAATTTCCATATTTTTTTAACATTTTAGTGATTAGTCTTTCTAAATAAAGGATTGCTTTCATCAGATATTTATTACTTTAAGACTTTTTAGACAACAAGGTCCAACTGTATATAGCATAGGGAACTACATTCAATGTACTGGGATAAACCATAATGGGAACGAATATAAAAAAGAATGTGTGTGTGTGTGTGTGTGTGTGTGTGTGTGTGTGTGTGTGTGTGTGTGTGTGTGTGTGTGTGTGTGTGTGTGTGTGTGTGTAGCTGAGTCAGCAGAAATTAACACAATATTGTAAATCAACTATACTTCAATTAAAAAAAAGATTTTTTAACCAACTATATTACAAATGTTTTAAACTGCTGCTTCCTTAAAAACCTGTTCAAAAGAACTGAATGTTTCAGTCTGGAGGCCAAAAGAGATTTTTTTCCCCAGTTGCAGAAAAAAGCAATGTATTTTAAGTACTTTTTTTTTCAATGCTGCAAAGCTTGAAATTTATTCTTTTATTAAACGCCACTGTAATTTTTCTCAAAAAAGTAACTCAAAGGAATAATTTGCCTCAATATACTAGACTGGCATTTTAATGATACACGAAGGTTTCATTCCATGCTCTACATACAACTGTTTCATCTACTTTGACAGTTATCTACTACTTACACTCAAAGGATACAACTCATATCAACTACATATATGTGCATTTTTAAGAGTCTGATGTAGCACCAGGCAATGTTGATTTCACACCAGTGAAGTGGTATCACTGTATCCATTTTAAAATGAGAATACTGAGTCTTTGCGAAGTTAAATTACTTGTTCAGTAGTATAAAAAAAGGAATGTACAAAATGGTGTATCTAATGTATTAGTAAGATACCTGGAATCACAGATAGCCTTAGCAGAAGATCCTTGGAGAGCAAAGAGTACCAGTCCCTTGTCTTAGAAATGAGCAAGCGGAGGCCCAGAGTGGCTGGATGGGTTTCCCAAGGCTCTACGGATGGTTAATGTACAGCAGGCAGATCCCCTGCCTCATAGCCCAGTGCTCTTGCTTCAGGAGCCCCTCTCTTTATACCATCCCTTCACCAACAGGCTCCCTGACTACGGCCTCTCAAGCAGTGGGCTACATACAGGCAGGCGGCTCCCAAATAGGGACGTGATACTGAGCCTGAATGCGTCACACGTGCAAGACTAGCAGGAGACCAGCCCTTACTTACTTCGGATGGGCTCTGGTTCCGGGGAGCCAGACGGTGGGACCATCAGAGACTGGGGGCTGCTCTTTCTTTCTCCATTGGCTGTACCAGCTGCTGAAGCAACAGCCTGGGAATCTGGATTCTCAGCACGAATGGTCAGTTTCACTGTTGTCTTCGCTGTCTTCAAGAGGCTAATAAACTGGCAGGGTGTTGGTTTAGAGGGGAAATAAAATTTACAGGCAAATTAGTAGACTTATACTTCCACTATTATAGCTGGAATCTAGAACCATCTATGGTTGAGAGAAGAGTCAGAGGCAAATTCTTTCCCTGTCAGGATTTCAGTGGTCAAGAAAGAATGGTTGCATTTTCCTTTCTAGTTTCTCCAATTCCCTGATATTGATTAAGGCCACAGTTAATTTCTACTGTAAGTCTAGTTCTGACCATATTCTTCATTATATAAGTAACGGGCTTTCAACTTTTTACATTTCTAATTAATACTGCCCAGTTCTCTGGATTATTACAACCTTTGAAGACATATGGGGTGCTTTACCCACCTCTGATTCTACAGAGAATGTGAAGCAGCTTACACAAACATTTTTAATAATATGGAAACACTTAGGTTAAAAGCAACATAAGGAACACTATGCAACAGAAGAATCAAGCCAAATGGAAAGTTAGAACATACACATGTGAGTTAAAGGATGAAACCCATACAATTATTAAAACTGAATTTAAAAATGGTTTAGGCATCTTGCTGGCCAATGTAGAAATGGAAACATTGGCACTCCAAATCTCAAGAAAAATAGGGTTTTTTTCCTAGCACTTATGAAAGGCCTCAAGTGAGACTCCTAGTAAGTACAGTATTAACATCACTTTTGAGGAGGAAGAAACTCAGGCACAAATAACTGTTTAACCCCAATAAAAGTTATACATTTAATGGCTGAGTTTTAAAATCTGTCTATAAAGCAATATACATAGTGGATATTTTATAGGAGCAAACATCCATTAAAAAACATTCCTTTAGTCTTAATACTAAGTTGACCTTTGTTTAGAAGTTCCAAGTTTTCCTAAGGAAAAACTGAAATGATATTTATCAAAAATGCTGACTGAACCCTGAATTTATCAGGTAACAAAAAATACCTTAACATCATCTTAATTGGAAAACAGAAAGTAGAAATTAAATAAGTTCCAAAGAATCTCTTCTCTTCCTTGCAGATATCTGTCTAATACAGCTACACAGCTCTGATTCCCTATGACTGACCACACACACACACACACACACACACACACACACACACACACACACACGTTTAGCCATGCCCAAGGATGAGTTTATGGTATCATCTGCTTTCTTTTGGAAAAGTACCTTTTCAACAGGATAGCCAACAACTACTTCGTCATCTACAGCAAAGATCTGATCTCCAACTTTGAGCCGTCCATCCTAGATGGAAACATGGAAGATTCTGAGTGAATTTACAGAAAGAATTCCCTCCCCACCACTTTCTGAGAGTGAGAAGGGGGAAGCCTCACCCTGGCTGCTGCCCCGTGCTCTGTTAGACTCTTTATGATGACCCCGCTGAGTGTATCTTCTTCACTGATGGCAATGCCCAAACCCCCCTGATCCTAGAGAAGCAAAAACAGAAACACTCAGAAAACGTGAAACAGATTAAATTTATCCAAATGGAAAGGTATGTGACCGAAACTTCTGAACACTGTCTTCTTACCCAAGGGCTAGAAAACAAATTAAAACTGTTCTAAAATCCACTATTAGAAATCTCTTCTTTTCTTAAGCAAACTTTCAATTATTTTAATGGGATTAAACTCTCCTCCATCAAATAAATAGTCAAATGTTTTCATTCCTCCCATATGTCCACTATCTCTAGTATCTTTAGCATATATATCCAGTAACATATCTCTAGTAACTCTAACAAAATATCCAGAGAACTAAAACGTATTCAACAATTTAATGACTGTACAACGTCTGAGAATTTAGCTCTGTGTAACTGGCTAACTAAGTGATTCAACACCAAAGTATCCTCCTTCTTCGTCTTTCTGGCCTACAGCTTAGAGATAACCGCTAACACTGGCCCCTTCATCCCTTTCTGCTGTCCTTCCTCCTTTAGCAGACAGACTGCCATGACTGCTCATGCTCTGTCCTTTCTGGACCTGAATACCCAGACTGGTTACTTCAAATACTCGTGTTCTGATGTGGTGCAGAGTGAAAATTCTCTCAACTCTTAACCCAAAGACGTGCACTGAAAACCTGCCAAAGCTAGAAGAGCTACACCTACTTCTGTCTATATTTTCCACACTTTTTTTTATGAAAACCAAGTGTTCCATAACATGGGGTTTTACCTTTTCTTAACGTTTACGTGAACAAAATTACCATAGGGTTTTACACATTTCATTCTGGTTAGAGCTAGCAACATTTCTCATTATAGTTTGCACCTAGGGAGATGGAAAGCAAAAGAGAGAAAAGGGAATCTCGCCATGGTTTCTCTGAAATGTATACATGAGAGCCAAGGTTGCCACCAGACATTTAAGATCACGACAGTGAGATAAGGCTTCACCATCATTTTAAAGATTATCAACACTGTGGCTTTGCAATGGTGATTAATGCCTGACGACTTTCCGACTGTCACTGAGCCTCCTCTCTGCCACTGCTCTTTTCATGTGTATAATACAGAGAAAATCACACACTTTCAGGGAAAGCAGAGTTCAGCTGTAATTTCCTTTCTGGCTAGCTGTAGAAATTTGGATAGGTTACCTAACATCTCTTAACCTCAATTTTCTTATCTCCAAAAAAAGGGAAAATAATTCTTGCCAACTACAAGTTTGCTGTGAGGATCAAGTGCAGTAAGAAAAGGCTTAAAAGCCTGACACACTATGCAAAAGTGTTGTTATCACACACACATTCCTTCTACTTATAACTCTACAGGATATAATCAAACTGACTTCAGATAAAGTGTCTAAACTTGCCAGCATTTTGAAACCCCGAACTCTGATCTAGGGGTCAAAGAATCAGGCACAGTGAATAGGAAGGTCAACGTGCTACGAGACTGACAAGTCTCAATGCTGACGCCAAATGTAAAAAACTGAGCTACCCTCTATTTGGGACACTCCACACCAATGCTCTTTCCTACTACAAATAAATATTTGTTTGAATAAGTAATACTCTATATCTACCATGACTGTATGTACTCAATTCTGAGATTTGAGTCTATTACTATCTATTCACTTAACTGTAGTCAGAAAAGTACTTTACTAAGCACAGAGGGCATTTGCTGGCTGTTTACCTAACATCCATTCCCGTCGTACTCCTTTATACAAACTCAGAGACTTCCATTAGAATATCCAGTTCCCTCTCCCCCTGCTACCTCAAACGACTCTCTCTTAAATGGCAATAGAATGAGGGATTCTTGAATGGAAGTGTATATGGACTTCTTTATGGAAAAAGCTTTAATAACTTCTTTTCCCTCTACCCACAACACAAACTGCCCACGATGACTTTTCTTAAACATATAAGACCAGAGCAATCCATTTTTGTAGAGTTATTTATTTTTTAAAAAAGAAATCAAACCAAGAAGAGTCACAGTATTTTTTTCCACTAAATGCTTAACAAAATCTGATCACATGCCAGGCTTTATGCCCACCACTTTATAAACAACTCACTTAATCTTTATAATTACAATATTATCAGAGGTAATACTATCATCTCCAATTTATAGGTAAGAAAATGGAGGCAAAGCAAGACCACACCATGTGTGAAGTCTGGACCTGATGAAACAAAGATTCAATCCAGACAGACTGCCTCTGCTGCCCTGGCTGCCTTGGCGCTGGGGAGTCGCAGAGGAAGCACCCCTTTCTGCTGCAGCATTTCATGTTCCATCCCTCTATCCCACCACCCTACCTCCTCCCTTCCTCTCCTCTTCCCTGAGCATGTCACTACTCTTTCTGCTTCTACTCTGTTCATCCACTGCCCACCTGCATTCCAGCATGAGCCTGCAGCACTTGAAAACACTGATAGGTTTCTGTTCAACAAACCACTTCTTTAAAGTGGTCACTTGAACCTAAGGCTCAGATCTTTGCAAAAGCAAATACCTCAAGGATGCCTATCGGTGAGATTTCTAGTTATTTGAGCTTTCGGTTTCACGAAGGACAAAGACTATAACTTCTGTTTCTTTATTCTTTTTATTTCCTCCATAGCAGGTCCTTGGTAAATAAATCAAAGGAGAGATCACTAAATGTCATACCTTGGGATAATCATAAAGGCAGGAAAAGCTGGGTCCCTGCCCAAGTATCAATTAGCACAGTGGTTCTCAAACTTTAGCGCACACTGGCATCACAGAGAAGGCTTATTACTACAACACAAGATGCGGGCGCACCCCCCAAAGCTACTCATTCAGGAGGTCAGGGTGGGCCCACACACCTGGAGTTCTAACAAGCTCTCAGGTGATGCTGATGCTGACGCGGCTGGTCTGGAGCCCAGCTTTGAGAACCAGTGAATTAAAACACCAGTGTCAAGGCAGTCACATCATTTCACTCCAATTCAAAGCAGATTTACCTTGGGAAGCTCCAGATGCTGCACGTTTGGAAACGAACTGAGGTCCACAGCTGCATCGGAAGTAGTAACGCTCGGTTCAGCCTGACAGAGGGAAAGAAATGACAAAATAGGCAACTGAGTGTTATGCAGTTTTGTTTGTTTCAATACAGGGGCTACTTAATCAAAATCATTTCATATGCTGTAATTCCTTATTACTATTTTATTATTTCATGACATTTATGAACATTATATTCTCTTTAAAATACGAATGAGGTGTGATTAGACGGCAATTATTATGGAGCACAAAGACACAAGGTGCTCCTCAAGACTGCCTGGGTTTACTCCACAGTGCTATCTAACAACAACCCAGCTCCAAATGGTGCAAGCGCTGAAACACAGAACACCAGCAGAGGCACCATTCACTATGCTTTACCGTGCTAGTCATCAAGTGTATTTAGGAGCTATTAAATGTTTTACCTGAAAATTATTAAAATCCATTTTCTTAAGGGACATATTTGGTACAATTCATATGAAAATAAAATTTTCTCCCTTATAATCTTGAAAAACCACTTGACTCAGTTCACCATTATGATCAGTGAGTTAGTTCACCAGCATGAGACAATGATTTCTGCATCTTATGTACAGAAAAACCCAATGTATAGATATTAATTTAGGGAAGAGCGTTTCCATTTCTATGCCTTTTCCCACTGAGAGTTATCATGGTTCCTCTAATTTTAAGCTTTTCACTCTCTCCTATCTCCTTTTACTCATTCTAAACATGTATCCAATGCATCTCCAAATCAAAACAAAACTCCCACCAAAACCCCAATTTTCTGTCACCCTCTAGCCACTGCCTCGTCTTTCCTAATTTCGTACCCATCGTTTGCTTTCTCAAAACCACTAATAATCTCCTAATTGGGAAATCCAAAGAACTCTATTCACCTTCTCACTTGAGCTCCCTGCAGTATTCAAGGCTGTGGAATATACCCTTTCTCAACGGGGCTCTCCTCAGCTGCTGTGCAACATGCCCGCCTGGTTCTTCTTCATCTCTGACCTCTCTTTGTCAGCCTTCCTCCTTACTGCTGATATTACACACTACTGACCTGAGCCCTCTTCTTCTCTGAATGTCCTCCATAGGCCAGAGCCTCAGCTCCCATGGCTCCCAAGTCGGCATCTATGGGGATTCATCTCTAAACTCTACACCAGCCGTCTCCATGGACACTCCTACTAGGCTTTCCAACAGGCACTTCATTCTTAAGCTGCCTCAGAGAGAATGTTCTCTATTTTTTTTTTTTTTTTTACAAATATCTGCTTCTCTTTTTTATTTTAGTGAAAGTTAGCCATCTATCGAGTCACTAAGTCAGATATCTGGAAGCCTCATACCTCTTGTCTGTTTCCTTCACCAGTTTATTCTCAGCCCAAAACACAGAACCTATTACAAGGCAGATACTCAACAAATATTTGTTGGATAAACAGATTCTCAACCAGTCATTTTTCCTCACTGAGTATATTTAGTTAGGGATGAAGTAATGTCAATTTGGGTCCTAAATATCTGACATAACCACTTCTTCTTCTCTCTCTCTCTTTTTTTTTTGCATTCGTTCAGGCCCTCATTATCTATCCCCTGAACTACTCCAATAATGTTCCTACTCCCTTTAACTTAACTTCTCTGCCCTGCAACCTGTGATTTTTCTCTGCACCATTTCCAGAGAAGTTTTTAAAAATATAATTTTCATTCTTTGAATTTGCAAAGACATGGCCTCAAAGACAAAGTCTGCACCATGATCCCCATGAGCCGACCCTACCCATTCCCTGCCTCCCACTGTTAGTAACACTCTGCAGTCATCAATTCTCTTCATTTGCCAGAGCCTCCAGGCCATTCCTCAATCCATGTGCTCTGCCTGCAATGTTTATGGCCCCCAAGTCATCTACTTCCAATATACACTTCATGTGTAACCTCCCCTATGAAGTCTTACTCTCGCTTTCCCTCCAGAGGTAAAACTGTCAACTCCTTTTCTACCTTCATTATTCCCTTTGCAGACTCTACTAGTAGCCTTCATGTAAGCAGTGTGCTTATTTACATGAGTGTTCTTATACTAGGGTATAAACATCTTGGGTGCCAAGGCTATGACTTACTTATCTTTAATATCCCTGCAAGAGTTCTATAATTGTTAGCTGAATTAATAAGTGGTGTATCAAGCAAATCTTCCCAGAAAAACAAACATAAGCTACATACCTCCTTATTTTGAAGATTCTCTGAGGTAGCAGGCAAAGGTTCCACTGTATGCCCAGGACATACGGCCATCTGACTCACTGCATCTTTACTTCTAAAGGAAAAAAGCACTGACCTATCATATCATGAGCATTCATATGATTTTCATTCTTTAGCTTGAAGACTCAGATTATTAGAGAAAATTCTGGGACCTGGAACTACAACACTCACACATTTATATATGTTTTATTTTCATTCAAAAGAATTCAGAATTGAAAGGCAAAGGAAAAATATTTAATAAACCAGAAAAAAATGCTCACCTTATAAAAATTATTTTTACTTTAGAAGGGGCACATTTGATGATCGATGAAGCATTCTGATGACTTCTTCCATATAAAATTTGACCATTGATCTATGAGAAATAAATATCATTAATTGAACCTAGAATTTTAATTTCACAAATTTTGATCATCCTATCTAATGAAAAGCACATTTGTTTCTCCTTTTAAAATATTATATATATTTTTCTTCCTAGAACATGAACCTGACTTTGATGGTGAGAAAAGAAAAGCTCGTGTTTAAAGCCAACATTAAAATAACATGCATGTAGTCTGATCTCCATGGACTAAAGAGGCACCACTTGGACTGACTATAGGACAGTATTCAGGCAGGCGACAAGCTTCTAGAGTGCTTTGTACCAAGCAAGGGCTCTGTGGAAGCACCTGTGACCCGCACAGATCATCCTGGGAAGGCCCTGACTGTCATAGCTCCTAATTAATCTCAAAACTCAAGGCCTGGGAATGGGCCACTGGGGAGAAGCAGTGCCAGGGGATTCAGGGTTTAGGCAGCAGAATGTGCTTAAGCAGCACAGTACCTAATGGAAACTGCCAATCATCCTGTCATTTAGCCACTGCTGACTGAGCCTTCCTAGCCAACAGGGAAACACATGAGGCATGGTTCAAGCAGCGTAAAGACACATGGATCCCAGCCTACAGGAGGCGAGGACGAACAAATCAAGCAAACACAATTCTAACACTGTAAAGTATGGTCCACAGTTTATTTTGCTTGGCGGGCTGAATTACTGTGTTTGTTATTTAGCCTCAAATCTGACCCCACCACATCCCATCCCCATCACGTCTACCATTAGGGATTCAACTCCTAGAAGGTTCAGTGGATCAGTCTCATTACCAGGGCATGATTGGCCATTTGGTTTTTTCAAAAGCTCCTAATAAAAATGCAGCACACAAAAAAATGTTTTTGAAATGCGATCTTTATTACTGTCTTGGGGCAAAAACTGTTTCTGGTGCTATATAGTCACAACCTTTTAATGGAAATTAATGGGAACAAGGGCTGTAGTTAGTAGAGATTTGGTCTAGAGCCAAATTTGCTGCAACGTATCTATTTTATCAGAGAAGCGGTAGTTTCCTCAGTCACCATATGAGACCCGGGTGGATTTTCCGGAAACTAATGGTTCCATTGTACCAATTCAGCGAGAGTAAATTCAGTGTTTTCCACAAGAACTTACCTCTAGAAGCTCATCTGCAATCTGCAATCGACCATCTTTCCCAGCTGCTCCATTTGGATCAATCCCCACTATAAAAACACTCATCCTGGACCGGTCTCTGTTCCCAGCAAGACTCAGACCCAAACCACTACGACCCTTCTCCAGTTCAATCATATGTAGCTCGCCTGTTAGGGTTCCATAACGCTCTCTGATATTTTCTACACACAACAAGAACAAAAAACCCACAGATAGTAAGAGCTAATTCACAGCCAAATGCTTTACTACGGAAGGTTATTTAGAATGGCATCATAAGGGCATTATTTGTACCAAAATGTAATCCTTGGCAGTTAAGAAAACGCTAAATAGACTGGCGGCCTGGGCGTCAAGACTGGTTTCCTGGAGCACCCAAACTTTGAGGAGTTTCTCTGCATCCAGGGTGCAGAGTACAGTATCTGATTAATCAGTTCACCTGGGGTGATCAGGGCCAAAGAAATGATCCACATTAACAAACTCTCAAAAGACTGTGATTAAAACAGAAAGTTACTTTATCATTTGCAGAGAACAGAACATCCAGAGGACTTGTCTTTACTGGTCAGTGGAAGCTTTTCTCCCACAGGAAAATCTACATGGCATGTCACATCATGTTGGATGGAGCTCGGTACAAAGATCCAGAATAAAGGGGATGGGTTTTCTTATTGCACAGAGCCATCAGGCCACACACACTGATGTACCTGCTGTCATTAAATGAGACCTTTCATACCTCACATCCCACATGTTCAAGAGGTAGAGTTTATTCTTTAATCTGAGAGGGCAAGGCCACAGGTAGATGCCCCAGGCCCAGATGAACAACCAGCCAGTGGCCAACACTGACCACCAGGCACGTGAGTGAGCCATCCTGGAGCGCCAGCCCAGCTGAGCCCAGCCAACCACAGCACCTTGACAGATTAATAATAACTTGTTTTCTTAAGCCATTAAGTTTTGGGGTGGCCTGTGACATGGCAATATATCAACATTCCATTTGATGTTTTCCTCAGAGTACATTCTGGCCACCTTGATGGATTAGCAAAACATTCTAATTTCATTAGAAATACACTGAGAAAACCGCAAACTTTACAAATCATTTCTTAGAAAACGTGACTATTTGGCTAATGTCATGCATTCTATATTGATTCTTAACTGCATCAATTTCATAAACTGCCATTTCCTGATTCCTTCTTGAATCTAGCAGCACAAATTTTGTACTCTGTACTTCCTAAAAGCATATACCATAGCATTCTTAAAAGAAATACTTAACATTTTTAAATGAAACTTTTTAAAGCACTGACACATAACTTTGAGCTTAATGTTTAATGTTTCCCTGTAAAATGGCTTATTTCCTTAGGAAACGGAGACACACCCACGATCCTAATAACAGCTGCCTTTGAATGCTTCCTATGCATCATCATGGCTCCTCAAACATTATCTAATTCACTGTTAGCAACAGGGAATGCAGGAACTGAATTTTAAAAAGGGGGATACCACCAGGCTAAAACTTAGAGGCAGTTAAACAACTTCCCAAATGTCCCAAGTTTTTATCTCAACAATATACTATGTTACCATCTTAGTACAAAAAATACCTAAAATCAAGGCTGTTCTACCAGCAACAACAAATAGATTTTACAGTGAGGAATCTGAGGCCTAAAGGGGGGTGACGACTAGTTCGAGACCAAGAGATGGCTCATCCAGTACAGCTTCTGAGAGAGTGCCCTGTCCTTTTTAACTCTCATACAAATGGCAAAGTGGGCTTGAACAGGGATGCAGATTTAAAAAAAGGAAGAACGTGATTTCATGCCTCAGGAATGTGTGCTGTATTCAAGTATAACGAACAGCAGTTCTTTCCACACAAAACTGCAGCATGTATAACTGAAGGTGAAACGTACTTATTCATCCAGGACATAAGCCTTGAGAAACCCAGAGCTACTTTAATTTAACCTCTTATAAGTCAATGCATTTCAGAAAGACAACTTACTCCAGCTGTAACCAAACTCATCCTCTTTGTCCACATCTGCTGAGATTTCACTTGCCGGTGACTGTGCATGATCCTCGCTCATTTCTGCAAATGCTGGAGGAGGGGGCGGAGGCACACCGCACAGCGGAGCCTTTTCTGGCTCGGATTCTGACTGACTGGGAGCCTGTGGGAACAAGAAGAATGCAGTGGGTATGCAGTCTAAGGAAGGAAAACTCAACGAAAAGAAGTAAGTCTGCAATGTCAAAAAAAAAAAAAAAAAAGAGTAGCTTTAAAATATCTCACATATTAAATAATGGGAAAATATACATATATAAAAAATGGTAGAAAGGATTCAGGTAAGGTTTAAATACACTCAACAAAATAGTATGTTCAGAGCACAATCCATTAAATGGTTATATGGTATTTCAAGGTGAAGAATTAAAGGCTTAAATAACTTAAGATGAAAAGTTGTACAAACTTCCTTTTTTGGAAAAAATCTCATTCAAAAGTTATCTGGGCAAGATTTTGGGGGTCTAGAAAAGGCTTCCAAGAAACTAGAAAAAAATTAACGAAGTTAATCATATAATCAAGCAAAGCAGTTCAAAGCTTGTTAGTGAGAATATATATAAAGAATTTTTTATTTCTACCTGAATCCTCTCTCAAAATGACTTGTAACAAATTCATGAAAATGAGCATTGCACATGCAGGGTTCATCTACCACGGAGACAGTTTGTTAGCAAAGAGCACACAAATTCAGATCTCAAGGGGGCTGGTTTTAAGGGACAAAACCACCGGCCCCTTACCAATGTAGCCCTAAAGGAAAATGGGAAAACAGGGTTGAATACTTCATATATACCCAAAGTTTGCCTGGTATATTTGCTGTCACTTAGGGTTACAAGTCTTATTTATTTCAAAAAAAAAAAAAAAAAAAAAAAGGACTTGGTATCATCAGGTTCTTTTTTTCTTTAATTGAAACACAGTTGATCAAATTTTTGTATTATAGATTATCAAGCAGAATATTAGAGTTAGAAAGGCCCTTAAGTCATTTTATTCATTTACTCATTTTGCAGATTAATAACCCAAGGCTGTGAGATGTGAAAGATTTTGTTCAGAATCACCCAGTGAAACTAGACTTCTTTTTGCTTAATTCTTAACCTAATCCAATGCACTTTCCATTATATCACGTTGTCTCCTCCAATTTCTACAGTAAGACAGAGAGTACCTAACGCAAGGGTCAGAGATACCCAGCTAAAGTTCCAACACTGCGGTCAGGCTGTCCCTGATGCCTTAAACATACATTTTTCCTTCCTTCTTTGTTTCACCTTTTTTTTTTTCTATATAAAAATCCCTCTGATATACCTCATTTTGTTTTATATGTGTATATCTGGAAAAAGATTGTGACTAAGAAATATTTCTTAGAGAACACACTAAATGACAGGCATATACAAATACTTAAGAATAATTAGTGTCAAGAATCAAAATATACCTAAAATTGAAACTACAGGGCACTGAATGTGATCTTTCTTTGATGATTCAGAAAACACTTCGGATGCTAAGCTACCCCAAAAATGATCCTGGCAAACATGAATTACTATTTTGCCGGCAAAGCACAGGTGAGCTGATTGATAGACACTTAGGGGCAACAGATTTTCAAGTCACAGAATCTGCTGCATTAAAATGTTTGGTTTACATACCATTGGCCAAGCGGACAAAAATTACTAGTGGAAACAGAATCCTTGTCATCCTCCCAAGTGTTGTGCCATAAAACACTCAAATTAGCAATGTACAAATAAATATGAACAAACAAATAAAAAACTTCATTTGATCCAATGAAGGTTCATTAAACATACTAGGGTAGGAAGGAACATGTAATTTTTTCTGGTTAAAAGTTTTTTAAAAATTTACTTCTCTAACAATGGGAAATGTGAGAAAGCATGAATTAAGCCCATTTCATTTTTAAAAAGTAGAACAAAATCTAATATAAACTTGCCATAATTTTAATAAATTTATAGATGCATATTTTATAGATCTTACTCTCTGCATAACTTTTCTGAGCTGTTATTTTCCTTAAAAACAAACAAACAAAACCTGCTTGTCTAAAAACTATTCACGATCTTACTTAGGCAGAACATTTTCGCACTGTGAGTGAACTCAAATGGTGCCCTAACATAACTGATTAATCATAAAGCCAATACAAGCCTACATTTACTAAAGGGGCAATTAGGTGTTCTATTTTATTATCCCTGATACTCTCATTCTTACTGAGATCATGTAAGTTAGCTTGCTGTTGACACTTCTTAAAATTTACCAGTAAAAATACAACTCTTTAACAAAGACCATTTAGCCTTCATGGGCAAAAATGCAAAGTGTACTTGAAATCACTCCATGCCATGTATGCACACAAGTATAACGTACACACACAGCACACTGTAACACACCCACTTACTTGTGAAAATTTCACACTAAGACAAACCTTAAATGGTGTGGGAGCAAAAGGGTTAGTTGGGGAACAACGGAAGAGAACTCTACTTGAATTCTGTAACGCCTACAGTAACAGAAAACATATTCCTTCAGATATAGCATCTTTGGTTATCCATATTACAATAACATGAAAAATCCAATGAATATTCATAAAATGCTTCCTGAAAAAAATTAACAGCTTTCTTCCTTTCACGATCAAATTATAGTATACAAGTTCTTGTAAGTTTTTGTTTCAATTTTGGATTTATAATTTCATCAGAATATGAGAATATCCAAGTATAGATTTACAAATGTTGAAACAGTTCCATGTTTCCTCATAAGGCATTTACACGGACATACTTTATGAATATTCAACAAACTCCTGCATATACACAATTATGTATGGAGTGATTAACTAACAGAAGAGCTTTTAGGACTACCTTGTATAAGTATGAGAAGGATTTAAACCAATACAAGGTTTTTAAAGAAATTATGTGTGAAAGTAGCTCATACATTTGGCAACTAACAAAAATTTATGTATCTGAAAATTCAACTCACACCAAAATATAGGAAAGGCATTGGACTCACGATTCTCCCTTACTCTTCAGAAGGGCCATGTAATTTCAGCTATAAAAATGAATAGGTTCTGGCAAGAAAATGTGCTTAAGAAAGGATTTGCATGCCCACTCCAAACACACAGTTTTTTGTTTTTTTTTTTTAATCCTTGCCCAAATTTAGTAAACACTGAACTGGGACAAAGGCACAGTAGCAACAAAGAACAAAACATTGGCAAAAGGCAATGGCAAGACAATGGTCATTATCCAACCTTGTCAGCGTTGAACTGTAGAGAATCAGCAAATGGGTTAGTGCTGCTGAACTTGTACTTAGGGTAAAGGTTGTGCGGCAAGGAAGGCAAAGGGGATTTCTAAAAGGAAACATAAGAGGCGCTGAGCGCAAAAGAAATGTACTTAAAACAACTCATTTGTAAGGACAAAGCAATTGCTGATTTAAATAACTGTGCGACACTAGATCCTGTCAGAGCTCATAATTAATAACAACATCTTATCAAACAGTCTAGAACTCAGGGTTTACCTCTAGCAACCTGAATCCACACTCAAATCTAAATCTGGCCACAAAACACAGAGGAATCAAGTCTGTCAAACCGATCCCAAATTTCTTTTGTTTTCACTGAGTGTCTTCACTATTACCGACAGAGAAGCACATATATTTCACCCACTTATATTAACACATGTTCCATGCATATCAGTAAACATGCTTCAAAATTGAAACCATAAAAGGTTTTCATTTACACTTAAAAGCAAATTATGCTTTTTTGGTAAAACAAAGAAAAAAGAGTCTATCTGTTGCAGAGTGCAAATTAAACATTCGCCCGCTAGTCCGTTGGTAAACTTCAGTATTCTGTTATCTTGTTTCCCAGTACGGAAACTTTTCATACCTTGACTAGATATTAAGTTTGCTTCAATCAACAGTATTCTTTAATTTAAAAAATGAAATCAACAATTTTTAAAGAAATGACCCGCTGTACAGCGATGTTCTCTATTTCTGCCCACTTTTTGTGGAGCTAGGAACATATATATATATATATATATATATATATATATATATATATATATAATTTCCTATAAAAGTTCCCATATTACTGGGGAATTTACGAGGTTTTGGGTAATATTTGAAGTCCTGCCTTACAGTGTTCACACAGGCTTTGTGGCTCGCCTGTGATACACTCTGAGCTTGGACTACTGGAGCTGAATATATGTATTACAGGCAGGATGACGGCCAGAGAGAATGTAGCATTTTCATAGTAAAAAAAAGAAAAAAAAAGAAAAGTAATTTCCCTAGCACAATAAATTCTTCTCTTTTTTCACACTGCTATCTTTTTCTTTTATTGACTATATCTTTCAGGGGAAATTGCAGACGTTTAAAATTCATTTTGGCTGGAACTAAATGTTTGTGTTACTTCTCTCTATAAAAAAGCCCTACTGGCAAGCATCAAGAGTAGGGAGAGGTTGTCATGTGACACCACCCTGTATGAGAGAACACTCTACAAAGACTATCCTCACTCAATACGCCTGCACTAAAGCTTATGCCACATCACCCTTTCAATCTGCTCTTCTTGCAATGTTTTTCCTACAGAAGGAAGATGGGTAAAAGAAATGGGCACACTGACATTTCTGCTCATCTCAACTTTCTCTCTGCTTTTCAATTTAAAATGTCAGACTCCTGCTTTACAAAAGAGAAGATCACAAATGCCAAAAAACATGACCATTTATTAAGGTGGAAGAAATGACTAGGCAGAGATTAAAAACACATCCTAGGCAAAGTAACTCAATGTTATGGAAAGTAGATTATTTCTAATCCTCATACATGGAATTGGCAGGTTTTACATTTCCTTTACAATTCTGTAGAACAATATAAATCAAAATAATAATGGGAAGAAATGGAATATTTAAAAAGAGCTCTGGTTTTTTTGTTTGGCTTTGCTTTTTGTTATTTCAACTTGCAGCTCTTAAGGATTAGAATTTGGCCCTGATAGGAAAGTATAAAAGTACAGGATGAGCACAGCAAATGAAATAGTAGATCACTCTATTATTAGGGAAGGATTTATAGAAACAGACTATATCTCTTATTAAAAAATCAGTGATGAAACTTGTGTTTATAGTTCCAAGGGCTGATGGAAACAGAAACGTTGTTAACTAAGAAGCAGCACAGGGAAGACAAAATCATCCTCTGGCCCGTATTAGTGGGATCCACCCTTTAATGAGACAATGTGGTCAGACTGAGTTTGAAGTGTCATACTGGTGGAATTATCAGGGCTAGTTCTGGGAAGTTCTAATTCTTGAACAGTTTAAGAGCCAAAGAGACTTACTGGCTTTTCAGTCTATGTACAAGTTTTTCTTGAAGCTTTATTATATCCACAAATAAAATGTTTCCCATCAAGAGACTCTTATGTATGTGTATTTTTTTTCCTTTAAATTCCTGGAGACATGATTATTTTCATAGGGAAGTAAATCATTAAAAACAAAGTAGATCTCATCTTAAATGTAAAATTAATTCTAATTTCCCAAAGCAAAATATGTATGTAGAGGAGGAAAAATATCTTTCCTCTACCTATCGTAGATTCTTGACTGGACCTCTGTAACGAAAAACAAATTAACGAGAGAAAAGCATGTATATTGATTTAACGTAAGTTTTGCATGACACGGGGTCTTCGTAAGGAAATGAAGACCGGAAGAAATGGTTAAGTCTGAGTGTTTTTATAGGAGGTCTTATGAAGAGTAGGAAGTTACAGAAAATATGATAGAACAAAACAGCACGAGCTAAGTGTAGTTAACTGGGGGAAACTTAGCAAGGCCTGTTCATTCTGATTTCTCCCAGGATTCCTCCTCCTCCTCTGGAGATAAGGATGCTCCTTTCCTTAAGACCTCTCAGGAGAGTCATATGACCTGCTTCAGCAGAGAAGGGGGAGGTCAGAGTCTTTCCAGCACCCGCCTTTTCTCAAATAACTTCAGTTTAAATATTCAATATACCAAGGTGTCGTATTTCAGGGTACCATGTCCTAAACCCTGTCACGTATCATTTGACTACACATGTCATTCTAAGCAAGATTTATTCTGGAATAATTGCTATAAATCAGGCTTCATTATACCTCAGATAATAAAATAGGAATATTTTCCAGGTGCATGAGAAAAATATCTTCCTAGTGCATTAGAAAATGCGACTGGCATCGAAAGAAATGTTTGTAGTTTTTTCAAAAGTAATCTGAGAATCGTATTCAGCAGTTTATAGTATTGTCCTAAATGATATAAAAGTTGGAAATTAAAAATAAAACAAAAAAAGGAATAAAACCCACCCACACACAAAAAATAGCTTTAACTTAACTTAAACAGCCATTTACCAACATTATCATACTGTGTCTATGTTTAACACAACAAATGGAAACAAATGTAGAAAGATCTGTAGTTATTTAAACAAACTGAATAGCATCTGAAAAGAATGCAGGATGATACAGCCCCACCATTTGGCAGATTTTCTCATCTGAATGGATAATTATCACCTAACAATCAACAACTGAATGATTAAAAACTGCAGATGTGAAGATAACTGCTTACATTAGGAACTACTATTTCATTTCTTACAGTGAACTCAGACCAGAGCTACACCTGTCTTGACAACAAAAGGAAAAACCAATAGGATAAATCTGGTCACTTTGTTTCCCAGGGCACAGAATATTGACAAGTTCCTTTTACTGATCTCATCTAAAAACCTGTTTGCTATGTTCCTTCCATCATTTGAGCATTGCTATCTTAAATTTTTAATTTTAAGAATTAAAATTAAATGTATTATATATAAAATTACATATTTTAAGTTTTAGATGATTCTTTTCACTTCCCTCACATGTGTTAACATTTTCTTTCTACATACAACAAACCCTAAAAGCTAATAAGGAGGTATTTCAAAGAGATTCAGTATGACAGGGGTTCTTAAATCCAGAGGTGGAAATTCTCTATGAGCCTCAGGACATCTAGGAAACTCCTGAAATGCTATGCAAACTTTGCAGTAAATGAGAAGAACTTTCTAAGGGGTATGTGGCCCCAAAATATTTAAGAGCTGCTGCACAGGAAAATATTATTTTTTTCACTGAGGCATAAAGAAAAAATAGAAAAAAAGTTTTAAACTCTTGGCATAATTTTCATCTTCGTAATTTTCAACACATCGAATACACAAAGCTTCACTTAGTATCTTCATAAACAACATTCACTGAATGTGCTTAGAATTTCTAAAACATTTTTTAAAGCCATTTCACCTGTGACAACTGACGGTAAAATGCATTAGTAGGTCTCTGTCCACCAGGGGCTGTACGGTAATGAGAGCTATACAGTCAGTGATGATGGCTGGGAAACAGCAGGTATGAAATCACTAGCATATAAAGATACAGCTTAAACAAAATCCATCATGTGGAAAGTTAATGTTCACTGGGATAGACAAATACATGAAAGATCATGCACAGGAAATCATGAGATTGCATAAACTGGAAATTCTGTCCAGAGAATAAATTTATAAAGAAAATGAAATCTCTCTGGCTTCTAAGGGACTTGACTAGACGTCACAGACTGTCAACCTGAATGACTCCACCACATCCCTCTTAACAACTTCAATATTTTATGACTATAGTGAACACTAATAATTATCCATCTAGATGCCTATGGGCCACCAATGAATCCTATTTGTGTGTTTTTAACAGGCTTCAAGTGTCTGCTAAACATGGTAGAAGGGATTTCCAGGACAACTCAATGGGGAAAAAAAAAGAAAAAAAAGCAAAATAAACTTCTAAAAAGTCTCCTGAGATTTCAAGACTCGAACTCGGGTCCTAGAAACAACTTGGCCCTGGATACATTAGATTCCAAGTTGAATACTGTTTGGATATGCCTACCTTGCCCTTTGTGTTTGCTTACCCTTGGTCTGTTTATAATGCTCTGTACCATAAAGACTACAGGGTTGCCTGCTTTCCGAATGGCTTCCACAGCTTGTTCATGGCTTGCATCTCTGAGGTCCATGCCATCCACCTGCAATGGAAGGCCTCAGCTTAACATTTCAAGAAGCTACAGAACAACAGAACAATTTGTCGATCTGGGGTTTTGAGGATCCTGGGTGAGTCTCCTAAAAAATCTGTTTCAGATTCAAAAATAATTGAGAGTACTTATGAGGCTCCAGAACTTTTCATTTGTCCAGCAGACTTGTGGTCCCTTGTTTTGGACACAGATTTCTGTCTCCAATAATCAACTGAAATAATAATCAATTAGAATGAAGGCTCTGCTTCTGCTTCCCTTACATTGCCCAGTTGTTCCTTTCAATTAATAAATCAGCATCATTAAAGAAATAATATAAGGGAACTGCCTAGCAGCACTGTTTTCATCATGAAAGTCACTGTACAAATTTTCTTCCAATTCATTACAGAGTGGTTTGGGAAGTGGGTGTGTGAGGCTTTGTGTATTTCTCTCTGTACAGGGAAGCTTGAAGATAAAAACAAAATTCTGATGTTCAGAAAAATCAGGTTATGGCAAGGTTAGTTTGGCAAAAGAATCTTTGCAGTAGACGTGGTAGGAGCTGGAAGCCAAGAAATTGTGCTTATCTGTTAGTAATTCTTATATAAATAGCTTGAAAGTGAAAGTTATTTTGTAACTTTTTATTGACCATGGCTTGCCTGGGTGATGATCAGCTCAGCTTATGCACTATACGAATAGGAAGGAAAACAGTTTGAAAGGCCAAATGCTAATCCTGCCAGAAAACTATAGGACACTGGTATAATTTTATCATTTCCAATTACCAGAGAATGGTATATACAACAAAATAGAAAAATCAGAGTAGACATAATTCTGAAAAAGAAAATTATTAGATCTCTGCATAGAACATTATCACCTTTAAAAGAATTATATACTATATTTAATTGAAAACTTCCCTCATGTTGATACTTAGATGAAATAACAACATTTCTTTCAGTGCATATTAAAAATGGCTTCTAACTTTTTGTAAAATAAAAGTATTCATGTTTACTATATACTTCATTAGTGGGAAAATTTAACAGGACATTAAATATCTTTGCTCAAGTCCAAAGAACTCTATACTTAGAATGGAATACTTCTCAGGTCTCTAATTTACATACATTTTCAGAAACTCTTAGCAGAGACATGTTCTAGAATCCCCAGGATTAAAGAGGCCTAAGGCTTCTTATTTACAGAAAAAAGCCCCTGCACGTAACAACATTCAACAAACTGTTGCTTAGCAGTATTTTACCACAGGCAAAAATCCTTTCTTTTCAATTTGAAAGGGATGTTTTAACTCTCTTAATACACTGAAACAAACATTTTGGTGCAAACTATGATTAATCTTTTCTTGAAATAATTTATAAACATTTCTTACTTTTTTCTACTTAGGTCAAAGGTATTCAATAGTGAAGTACCTATAAAATAAACTGCCTTGTGATAATCTTAAATTACAAATTTTATGTAGTACTATAACTAAAAAAGAATCCTTTAACAGGGGGCTAAGGTATCATCTAATGAAAAGTAAAGATGCAGGAAGAGAGAAAAAAAAGCCCATCATTCTTCCTTATAAATGGTCAGAAGAAAAAAAAACAAAACACCAGACATGGCCCTTGCTTTCTCTCAAGTCTCAATCTTCTTCCTTCTTCAACTCTCAGAGACAATCAATAAAGGAATAAATAGATCAATGCCCAAAATGTTCATTTCAAAGTTGTGACTGATATGTATAACCTTCTTCTACACAATTAAGGCATTTTAGTGTCTAAGTTATATGGATTTCAAAAATGAGAGACAATCACTTGTACAAAGTAAAAATAATGGTTGTTATAATAACAAAGTGATCGGTTTCTATTTGGACGTTGTCTCTTTTAGTCTTCTCTCTAAATCCTGACAACTCAGCAAACCTGGGTCAGCTACTCTTTCCTCTAACCTAAACTAAAACTATGCTTATGCTGATCAAATAATTCATCACACTGCTCTGAAGTGACTTGATCACTTGTCAAGTCTGTCCCACTTGACAGGCAGGCACAGTGTTTTATTTACTGTGGGATCCCCAGAGCCTATTACAGCACCTGGAATGCAACAGCTTCTCCAGGAATATTTGTTGAGTAAATGATGAGTGACTCATGAGAGAAGAGTTCATTTAAAATATTAAACTTAGCTTCGAATTAAGGGATTAGGTACAGTTTGACCAAACGTTTCTCTCTCACACATAACGCAGTACTCATACATGCATACACACGTGTGTACGTACCAACTCACACGTACACACACACACACACACACACACACACACACACAGAGCCCTTATTGATGAATGGGGAATGGGCACAGCACTGAGATGGAGGAAACGCCACGTTTGGATTGGCAGGGGTGGTGGGGGAGACATTTATATAAAAGGCAATCAGGATCTTAGCATAAAAGCTTTACCAGAAAGACTCACTTTAAAAAATTTCATCCAACAACATTTAAGTATTTCTCGAAATAAAATCTCATTTAAGGGATTAATTATGATGTACACATTCTGTGTGTGTATGTATACTTTTAAACGATTCAATGATTTCCCCAAGAAATTTGCTTTGTTCTTTAAACCGAACTTAATTATTTTATCTTAGTGCCCATGTTTTTTTAAACAGTTGATTATACCCCCAAACACCCATCTCTACATCGAGATATATAATCTGCCATCATATACTGAAGAGAAAAATTATGGACGAAAACAAACAAATAAGAAAGAAATGCTTTAACAGCAAACACATTTTACTCTAATGTTGGGTCAGTGTAAAGATGATGACTCCCTTGGTAAAGAGGATGGCCCAGGTGAATAATTTTAGCACAGAAAGCTCACTGGAGGGTACCTCTACTATTCTATCTCCAGGTTTCAAGGTTCCGTTTTTGCCAGCTGGACTATCTTCAAGAACATGTTTGATGAAAATGCCCCTCATCACTTCACCGTTGCTTAGACGACTCCCCATCCCTCGTCCACCAACAATGCTGATGCCCAAGGATTTGCTTGGTTCTCGCCAGAGTTCAACCCTATAAAAAATAAATGAAATTTTAAACTCTCATAAGAAAGTACAGGGGGAAAGCCTCAGAATATTGGGTTTGGCAATGATTTCTTGGCTATGACACCAAAGGCACAGGCAACAAATGCAAAAACAGACAAACCGGACTTCAATAAAGGTAAAAGCTTTTGTTCATCAAAAAGTACTATCAAAAGACTAAAATGGCAACCCACAAAATGGGAAAAATATTTGCAAACCACATATCTAATAAGGGATGAACATCCAGAATATCTAGAGAACCCCTAAAGCTCAACAACAAAAGAAAACAAACAGATCAAAAATTGGGCAAAGGACTTGACTAGATACTTCTCTAGGGATGACATATAAATGTCCCATAAGCACATGAAAAGATGCTCAACATCACTAACATTAGGTAAATCAAAACTACTATGAAATACCACCTCACACTCAGTAGGATGGCTACTATCAAAAAAAAAAAAAAAAAAGAAACCCAGAATATAAGCGTTGGCAGGAAAAAATTGTAGAAATTATGGAGAAATTAGAACACTTGTACACTGTTGGTAGTGATGTGAAATGTTGCAGCTGCTATGGAAAAAAGTATGGAAGTTCCTCAAAAAATTAAAAATAGAATTACCATATGATCTGGCAATTCCATTCCTGGGTATATACCCAAAAGAATTCAAAGCAAGGTCTTGAAAACATACGTGTACAGCCATGTTCATAGAAATATTATTCACAACAGCTGAAAGGTGGAAGCAACCCAAGTGTCCATGGACAGATGAATGAATAAACAAAACAGTACATAAATACAAAGTAACATTATTCAGCCTTAAAAAGGAAGGAAATTCTGACACATGCTAGGACATAGATCAACTTTGAGAACGTTATGCTAAATGAAATAAGCTAGCTAAGTGAAATAAAGGACAAATCCTATACGATTCCACTTATATGATGTACCTAGAGTAGTTAAATCCATAGAAACATAACACAGAATGGTAGTTGCTAGAAGATGCATGGTGTGGGGGATGGAGTTCCTATTTAATGCGTACAGAGTTTCAATTGTGCAAGACGAAGAAAGTTCCGGAGATGAATGGTGGTGATGGTTACAGAGCAATGTGAACACACTTAATGCCACTGACCTAACACACTAAAAAATGATTCAAAAATGATAATAGTAAACACATTTTTTTAAATTCAAAGGAATAAAATGTTATGTATGTTAATTTTTGCAAATATTATTTGCTCAATTTATTAAGGTTTTACCAGTAGTAAAACAAGATCATTGTAAATACTCTTCCAATTATGTGTTTTATAGGGTCTGATAAATACTAATGTATTTCTGAAGCTGATTTGTTACAAGTTAATATTGGACTCATACTCCAGGCTGGGGCACCGGTGAATGTAAAAGGACCAATATCCAGAAGCTCTAATACTGCAGACATCAAAAAATTCAGCTACCCTCAAACAGATGGTACCGTCTAAGCTTAGCAACCCAATCAAGAGAGAGAACATTTCTGCATGCACTGTATCAGAAGCCTACCTCTGTAGAAGTCTGTCTTGCCAACACAGACCTAGAAACTAACAGTCAGCGCAAGAAGAGCAGTTCTTGTTAGCAGCGCTACCGAGATCCTCCGTGATCTGATCCCATCACCACCTTCTAAATGCATCCCTCACAGCTCTCCACTTTCCTCTCTCCAACCCAGCTACATCATCTTGCTGTTCCTTAGGTTCATCAGACATGCTCTCCCGCCTTGGGGCCATGGTGCTTGCTACTGCCTGTGTCCTGAATGTACTTCCTCTACCCACATAATAACCACATAAACTCTTATCTGATAACTGCAAATAGCTGTCAGAGCTATGGATGAATTGAAAATACATGTCTTTTGAAAAGGCGGGATATAAGAATAAGGTGATTTGCAGCAAGGTGTTTGGCCAAGATGACGGAGCAGCTCAGGTGACTGGAAGCAAACAGAGACACTGAGTAGAAAGCTCTGAGATAGGTAATGAGACTGTGCAGTCTACTCCCAGCTGCAGGAAGGGAGTCAGCTGACACTGGACATCAGATAAATGAAGAAAGCATGGTCCAGCATGCTCTCAAACTTGACATTTGAGGTGCTCCCAGAGGAAACGGAAGGATGGAGGTAGGACTCCTGTGCAATGAGGGAGGTCACAGTGAGAAAAGACTGGGATAAAAGAGCACTACAGGTGGCGTGAGAGGGCAGGCAACTGGTCACATGAGGTAGGTGATGAAACCCACATGTTCTTGGGTCAGCACTTTTTCCTTTATTAGAAATCTAAGATCCTAGAGATCTACTGTTTAGTCTAAAAGGATCTCACCATGATTCCTGATCTTAACAAATCTGTGAGAAGAGCTTAAACTAGTTAAAATCCTATTCATCATTTTCTTTCATTCTAGGAATTCTGGGAAAGACAAGAACCAACTTCTTCCATTTCCTAAGGTAAAAGGGCAAAGTACTAAAGTCAGCAGGGTTAGCCATTGTGTTTCATATTTAAGAATCCAAAATACACAGATGGGGCTTCCTCGCTCTTCTTTTAAAAATGTAAAAAAAATAAATAAAAGAAAGAATGAAAGAAAATGTCTCCTAGGGCTCTTTGTGGTTGCTGTAAACTAGAGAGTGGTTCTTATGATTCCCTGAATACGAAAAAGTGCAGCAGCAGCAAACACTTATTAAAGGCTTATCATGTGCTCAGCGTTGTTCTCTAAGTGAGTTCCACACACTTTGATTTAATTCTCAAATCACTCCTATGAGGAGGATACTCTTGTCAGCCCCAGTTTAGAACGGGAAGAGGCACAGAGAGGTTAAACAGCCTTTGGGTATCAGCGCCTTGTGCTTCCTCAGGATGTGGCACAGACAGCAAAGTGCTTTCAGATCCACTCCTTAGAGGAAAGGCTGTAACTCCTCAAAACATCAGAGCAGATGAGCAAAGACAGAGCTGCCAAAAGGACCCCAGCGCTGAGGAACCAGACTCAGGATCCACGGAGCAGAACATGGTAAACATTCCGTGGAAAGAAAAAAAAAAGAGACCTATAAAAGAAAAATTTTACAGAACATGTGCAGAGCTGGTTTTACAGAAAAACGGCAGCCTTTCTGGAGAACACAGGTTTAAAAAAGAGTGAAATTCAGAAAAGCAAAGGTAAGACAGAGCTGAGGCCAGGCTGCTTGAACTTAGAACCAAGAGCTCCTGGGCTCAAGTCCTGCCCTTCCGCTCCTTAACAACTGTGTGACCCTCTGCAACTTCTTTAGTCTCTCTTTTACTTTCCTCAGCTGGGAAACGGAGCCAACAAGAGTCTCGACATCAGAGAGCTCCTGTGAGGATTGCATTCAGGAATACATGTAACGTGCAAAACAAAGCTTTGGGACATACTAAGCAATCAATAAATCTCTGATTACTCTTACTATGATGATTATAATTATGATTACTGAAGTAATGTCAACAAGGTATAATATTCAATTCAGACGACAAATGAGCGAATGTGTACCCCAGCACCTCAATCCTGGTATGCCTATACATTGTTTACTAAGATAACTTACCATTTTCTACCCGTCAGGTTGACAAAAACAGTTTTTAAATGATCATACGATGTGGTAACAAGGATGTGGGGAAAAGGAAACTCATATATATTGGAAATAAAAGTAAAAATTGGTATAGTGAATTTGAAAAGCAATTTGACAGCTTCTAGTAAATAATACAGTTCAATCTATGAGCCAGCAATTCCACTTTGGGATATACACCTGGATAAATTCTCATCCATACATATAAGAAAATAAGATATATTTACTGCACAGAATTATTATAATAATAATTAACTGTTAACTACTCAAATATCAATGAGAATGAACTGTGGTATATTCATATACTGAAATGCACTGCAACAAACTGAATGAATTAGATGTTTAAGTATCAACATGACAGATCTCCAAGACACTGGTTTGAGAGAAGAGTAAGTCAGCTGGAAAATGACACATACAGTGTGATACAATCCTGTACATGAAAATCACACAAAAGTGTAACACAGATTATTTACGATCTTAAAATTTACGCTTTGCTAAAAAGTATTCTCTATTCCCACACAAAGTAAATTTTTCTTGACTGCATGAAAAAATGTCCTAGCAGGTTTCCAATGTTGTAAAGCGTATTCATAACACTTGTTCCTCATTTACTAAAAGCTCTGGCTATTTTGGTAAGCTTCCTCATGAATTTCTATGAATTTTCCCCCCAAAATACCTTAGTGCTTCTATGTAGGTTAGGGAGGGCAGAGTATCTTCTTTAAGATTTATGGAAACTCCAGACATATCCTCTCTGTAAATTAGTTGACTGCCTTTAGAGACACCTCTTAGGCTGACGTGAAGGCTAAAATCGAGGATAAAAGTATAAAAATCTTCTGGTCCATAAGTTATACTCTTCTCATAAGAAAATTTCATAATGATTCCTGTGTTCAATGCTTTATTTTCTTTGTTATGAGTAACGATGATGAAGATGCTGATAAGACCGACACTGACTGAGTGCTCACTCTGTACTGGGCACTGTACTAAGGACTTTACATGCATTATGATATTGAATTCTCCCCCAAATTTAAAAGGTTCTACTATTTATTTTTATTTTTAAATTAAAAATTTAATTATTATTTCAAAAATGTTTCTTAAGTGAAGTACAGTTGATTTAACATATATTAATGTCAGGGGTACAGCATAGTGATTCAGTATCTTTACAGATTATACTCCATTAAAAGTTATTACAGGGCTTCCCTGGTGGCGCAGTGGTTGAGAATCTGCCTGCCAATGCAGGGGACACGGGTTCGAGCCCTGGTCTGGGAGGATCCCACGTGCCGCGGAGCAACTGGGCCCGTGAGCCACGACTACTGAGCCTGCGCGTCTGGAGCTTGTGCTCCGCAACAAGAGAGGCCGCGATGGTGAGAGGCCCGCGCACCGCGATGAAGAGTGGCCCCCGCTCGCTGCAACTAGAGAAAGCCCCCGCACAGAAACGAAGACCCAACACAGCCAAAAATAAATTAATTAATTAATTAAAAAAAAAAAAGAGTAGCCCCTGCTCGCCACAACTGGAGAAAGCCCATGCACAGCAACAAAGACCCAATGCAGCCAAAAATGAAATAAACTTATTTTAAAAAAAAAAGTTATTACAAGATAATGGCTATAATTCCCTGTGCTATACAGTATATCCTTGTTGCTTATCTATTTTATACATAGTAGTTTATATCTCTTAATCTCTTACCCCTAATTTGTCCCTGCAGCCTTCTCTCTCCCCTTTGGTAACCACTAGTTTGTTTTCTATATCTGTTGGTCTGTTTCTGTTTTGCATATACATTTGTTTGTTTTATTTTTTAGATCCCACATATAAGTGATGTAATACAGTATTTGTCTTTCTCTATCTGATTTATTTCACTAGGCATAATATTCTCTAGGTCCATCCATGTTGCTGTAAATGGCAGAATTTCATTATTTTTATGGCTGAGTAGTAACATTCCACTGTGTGTATATATACATATAGATAGATAGATATATAATTTCATCTAATATTTATAATTCTATCTAACTTACTTCTGCCTCTTTCTTCAAATAAACAAGGAACTTAATATCTTATAATATTTTTTCTGCCACAGGTCTACCACTTATATTGTCAATGTGGGTAATAATGTAGAAAGACCTTAATTTCTCTAAGCAGTCTAAACAGTTTTTTTAAAATTCAAATCAAAAAGTCATTTTAGATGGCTGAAAATGCTTACTGTCTTTCGTGAAAGCAACATAAAAGGTTTCCTATACTTTGAACAGGATTTGACCTAGAGAATGTTTACACGTGATGGCTGTAGCCTCAAGCTCATTTGTAAGCAAGGAAACTCATCAAACTGTACTACACATCTGCAGAGTAGAAATTTTTCTCTCTCGAGAATTTTATTTATTCATTGTAGAATAAATATTAAGTATTTACTATGTAAAAGGCACCTTTGTGATGGTCACTTTTAGATCTGTTTAGAGAAAGTACCCAACGATTACTTATATTTTACACTTAATGCAAAATACCTTACATTTTTCTTTAATTACTTTGTGTGTCTCTATATCTTGCCTCCCCAAATGCATAATAGCTTCTTTAAAGGCAGTATTTATGCCTTACACTTCCCTGTTTTTCACAAAATCACCTGCCTCTCATCTGGGTCCATAATCAGGATTCAAAAAATTCCTATTAGACTGGATTTGATTCTACTCAGCGTGAACATGAAAATACACCATAGTAATACACAGTAGTATATCCGAGCAGATTTAGGGAAGTCATCTTTTCTATTATATATGAGATTCGTTCTAGAAAGAGCATGTTTTAGAGTAACTGCAGCCTATGATAAGATGCTTACACACACATTTTGAATATATATGCTTGAATATCTCGTTTCTACAAATGCTAGAAAAATTTCAAGTTAACATTTGGTGGTTTACCTAAGATCAACTCTACAAAAAATATTCCAACTACCTATGCATAATTTTCTCTAGGTTATTTAGTCCCTACTATGTGTCAGATCCTCAAATACATGTTAGTTTTAACCCTGTGTGATACAAATTATCTTCTCCGCTGTGCCCATGAAGAAATGGAGGGTAAGGGATATTAAACAACTTGCTCAAAGTCACAGTAGCAAGTTGCAATCCAGTACTTGAAACCACCCCTCCCTATTTTTAAACACCAAGTAGGTGGAAGACAGAAATAGTTCTTACCGCCTGGATTGATTCCAACTGCTGTATGTTGCATTTTGAAGTTCACTTTCTTCCCCCTCTCCTTCTTCTCGCTCTGGTAGCTCTGGAATGTCTCTGTTAAAGAGTTACACAGTGAGTACTCCCAAATCCTAGTAAAGCCATGCAAGGTTATCTTATATGTACTTTATTGTTGGTTTGGCTAAAAATGCAGAACTGCATTATATTTTCACCATACTTAACTAATAAGTAGATAATAATTTACATTAAGGGGAAAAATAAAACCTGTATTTTATTTTACATAAAATAAAAACCATACATTACAATCAATCTACTATAACTGAGTCTGGAGATATAGCTGAACACAAAGAATCTTGTCTAGTCTGTCTCTTTCCTAATGAAACATGGACGAAGAAAGGAAAGGCATGAAAATAAAGGGAAAATGCTAGAATTTTAAAGAAAACTATTCAACAAGTTATTTCTTAAATGATTACCGTGCGCAAGAAAGTAGAAGCACCATGTGGGTTATAAGCTTGCAAAGCCCTGATCGATCCCTGGCCTGAAAGAGCTTATCATCAAGTACACCAGGAATGTAGCATCTCTGCTTCCTCAGCATGGACCAATGCTTTCCCTTCAACTTTTGAAGACAGATGGAAAATGCTTATGGTCCGGCTCAGCCCATCCAAAGGAGCCAGACACAGAATTCTCCTTACAGGAAGCAATTTACAGTACGCTTGTGTTCAAGGTCAGTTTTCAATTTCTGTAGGAATTCAGATTTTGCCAAATGCCAGGCATACAGCAAAATGTGTCCAATCTGTTAACTGACTATAAATAAAACCGTAAAATAATAACCTTGTCAAGAAACATTTTGTTTTCCCAAAGGAACACTTTGCATCAATAAATGGCATTGTAAGGGCCATAGAGAATGGTTAAATCAATTATGGTGTGGCCTTACGCTGTTAGTAAAAAATGGATTTCTAAAGAAATATGCCCACATGTTCTTTTGAAAATAGTGAAGGCTTTAAAAACTCTAATTCAATAAATGTTTGCAGTTGATTTTTATAGAAATTGAAAAAATCTCAAGACAGTATACGTTCAGATTATATCCATTCTCCCCTGACAGGAATACTGAATTTGATTCTACTCAGCATGAACATGAAAATACACCTTAGTGATACACAGTAGTATATCCGAGCAGATATAATTCTGTCAAATTATATCATCTTCAGACTTTGAGATCAGAAGTCAGCTAATCCAATAATCAGACTGTGTTTGAATGTGTTTCCCAACATTTCTGCCAAACAATTTGTCCAGGCTCTCCCTGAACGTCTCATTCTTTCTCTGACCTGAATGTTAGATTTTTGTTTTTCATCTGTTAAAAGGAAATCCACCTGCCTGTGGTTCCTACCCATCGGTTGTGTGACTGAATTCCCCTTCTGTGTAAACTGAGGAAGGAGACTCTGAATGAGGCTGGGGTCCCCAGAGCCTAAGCCCGACAGCGGGACACGATGGTTGAGAACGGATCCAAAGAAGGATTTTCAAAACAATGTTAAGAAGCTGACTGGGAACTAGTCTGAGTGAAGCTCAATCCGTTAAGATGCAAGGCAGATAAAAGGCCTAACCCTCTGGAAACACCACTGGAGAGAATATGATAGGAAAAGCAGGTAAGGAACATAGACAGGAATGAGAACTTTGAAAGAGTACCTAAAATATTCAGTCCTTACCCCTAAAGCCCCAGCTGGGGGAGCTGCTCAGACACAAGCACACACATTACATCACATGCTCCTGCCTTTTGAGCTATAAGATGATGAATATCCTGAGTCTTCTGATACAAAAACCCCATTCCCTTCAAATGATTCTCCAATCTCGAATCATTTCACTAACCCAGATATGCTCCTGTAAATGTGCTGATTGTTCTTTATCCATCTTAGGCTGGGGTTTACGGGCCTTGGGTCATGTGCTCCAAACAGCAGAATGGCCCGGTTCTTCTCCCCAGCACTCACTCAGCCAAGAATGAATTTTGCACTCGTGTTTGCTATTGAATATCAACGAAATTTCTGTCGACTGTAATAACTAACTCTCTTTCATGTGCATTAAGGTGCCAGAAATTGGCACAAAGTCACACAGTGAAGGAGCAGAGGTGAGACTTGAATTGAGGCCATCCTATTACAAAACCTGAACTCTCCACCTCCATGCTATGCTGCCCCATATATTTTACTGGGCTCGTGCAGTTCTTTTTTGGATCCAGTGGTTAAGAACGTGGAGCCTGACTGCATGCATCTAACCTTGACTCTGCCACTTATTAGCCATGAGACTTGGGCAAGTAACTTAACCTCTCCGGTGCAGATTCCTCCCGTGTAGGACGAAGGCCATTTTGTTTTGAGCACCCTTACATTAACAGCAAATATACTTTTTCTGCAGGGAAGCAGCTAGTCACAGCATTGTACAATTCAGGCCCTTCTCCTTTCTGTGCTGGGAGGGAAGCACAGTGTTGAGAGTGGCTCTTTCGCTCTAATAGTAAATTTTTGAGTGCTTTTAAGGCCTCAGAACTTGGTAAGAATACCATGTTATCTTGGCATATTCTTTAATTAAGCCATCTGAAATGATATTTCAGAGGACACTGCAATTACTGCTTTTAACCATTTTAACAGGAAGTACCAGGTAGCTGTACTCAATTCATGCCATTAACCCCGAGATGGAAATTCTAGACAGGAGTATGGCTGAGTTTTGTACAGGGTGGAATGAATACTCCTTTTCCCATAAAATTCAAGAGGCCCTAAGGGCCATGACATTCTTTGCTTTTATTAAACACATAACACACCTTTCCTTCCCTGACACTTTCTGGATAGCTGCAGCCATGTGAAATTTGTAGAGGAAAGAGCAATGTGATATCGTGACGCCTGCAAACTCACTGGACACCAGGGTGCCCTGGGTATGTTAGAACTTTTGTGAGCAAACCTCAGAATGTTTGCAAAGCCATTTTTCTCTACAGCATGCTTAAAGAGAAATCTGTTACTCAGTTGCTAATGTAACTGAAAAAACACAGGCCCACAGCTGGAAGTGTAAAGCGGTGCATTCTTCCCGGAAAAGCAGTAAGACGTTATTTCTCTCCCTGTGCTGAACTCAGCAGCAGCATCAAAACCTAGTTTCTGCCTTTCCTAATGGGGGGGTGGGGGGGACTACTTTTCCTGTATTATTTAAAGGTTCTTAATACACTGCGTATCAAAAGGCTTTAAAAAGCCATATACACTATTTCCTAACATGCATATATACAAAGACGTTCAACTCAACGTTCTCCAAAAGAGTAAAAACATAACTATTGAAAATGTTTCTGAATCTGTATGTACGTTAATAAAGAAATAAATAAAATTTCTGAAAATGTTTGTTTATGAAAGAGGAAAAGTGATACAATACCATACAAATTGTAGGTTCCAGGGAGTTAATGAATTCATACTCGTATCTGGGGTAAATTCCCAAAACTCAGTATGTTGAAAGTGCTATATTGAGTGGTACAACTAAAGATGTTTTAATTTCTTGATTGGATTTTTCACAGTTTTTTCCAAATTTTCCACCATATATGATCACTCCTTAAGTAATATGGGGGAAAGGGGTGAATATTTTTTAAAATCTTGAAAGAGAGAAAAGGAATTCAGTCTTTTTCATTTCTACTACTCTCTGACTCTGGATTCAAAACTCTTCTTTATAACCTGCTGTATCATTCATTCACTGTTGCAGATTTACAGTTTCACCTACCTGCCAGTGTAGGAAGAAAAAATATCCAGTGCCATTATTCCTCCAGATTGTTGTCCCAAACTTATTTTGAACTCTTCTAAATGTTCTGCAGGCACATAAGTAATTCTGGAACAAGACACAATCCATGAAAGCAAAGGGAAGCAAAGTTTTGCCTGTTAGGGGAATCTTCCAAAATATAAAATAAAATTATATTGTCCCTTCACCTCTACTTTTTCACACAACTCATTTGAATTGGCTTAACTCAGTAGAGAATCCAAACTTCAAAAGGATAAAGTATCCTATAGGCAAGAATAACAACAGAAATTAAAATTTTAAACACTGCTGATAAACTATGTGTTTACCAAGAATCATATGGGGGAGGAAAACAGCATAATATCTATTTCCAGATGAGAAGACTAACAGGAATTTTTTGAAATTAAAGAGATCTATAAATTCTTAGAAAAATAATTGTCAGTAATAACATTATTTTGTCCAAAGATTTTTGGGTTCCTTAGCAGAAACAAATTAGGTGAGCTCTATTACAACATTGGCTATACCAAATTACTTTACATTCTCCCATAATACACAATTAATTTTGGACATTAACAAGCATTATCAATAATCATATCCTAGCTTTATTAAATTATTAACTCTCAAGTCTGAAGTTAAACCATTATAAGTTTATGGAAAGACTCTGTTACTAATTTGTAGCAACTTCTTATATGTTCATTTTGGGTTCAGAGAAAAGCCTACTGTGTACACTTGAATGGTCTCTTACTAATTCAACAAGTGCTGGCTGAATGCCTATAATGTGGAAGGCACAGAGTAAGATGCTTATTACAGCTATAACGCTTAGAAACTGACATTTGAAAATTTAAATTTACTGCTGTCCTATCAGGCTACACAACTGATTGACTTGTTTAAGTAGTCTGTTCCGAGATCCTCAAATTAATGAATAGTAAGGCAAGAGAAAGAATGCATTTGAAGTTGGTTCAGCATATTTGTGCAAAGAAACAAAAGTATGTATCAAAACTCAAAGACTATTAAAAAAGTCTTCACAAAAATCATGAAGACTATTAAACTGGCTAACCATAGCTTACCCATGAAGACAATAAGTATCAAAACCTTAGCACTAAAGGGCAAAGAAAAAGGATTGTCTTTCATGTTATAATAAAATAAGAATTATACCAATGGCATAATTTATTGAGTGAGGAAGACATATAATTTCAGACATACGGGTGATTTCCATAAAAAGCATTCACTCTGTGAGGTCGCTTAGGTTTAGAGTCAGAGGACACAGTTCTGCTGCTTCTCCAGAGTGTTCTGGTAGGGTAAATCACCACCGGTGAATCTCCATATCCTCAATCACAAAAAGGATGCCACTCTTTATGAGGCTATTGTAAGCCAAGAAGCACAATACAAACATAACACAGTGCTCTAACAGAGCGCCAGCCAGCCTGGCCACACCTGATCATTCTGGCATAAGCCGAAGACCCTTACGACACTTTGTGACACTTTTACCTCAAGGATCAAACTGAAGTAAAAAACACAGTTTCAGTGGATTTAGGACTAGGCTGGGTGAGAGAGATGCATTTTAATTCTGGCGCTACTTTATGTATTCATCTATAAAAACACCTTCTCTATAGTGTTACAAAAGTATACTGAATAGCAAATTTGCATTTATCCCTTCAAAAATAATGAGTCAAAAATGTTTAACACATTAGGTTGGGGAAGAAGACTGACTGCCTTTACACAAAGAAAAATAAAACATAAAACCTGAAAAGCCTATTCAAGAAAACTGGTATTATTTCTGAAGGTTCAGTAAAGTTAAAACTCATATAAATAATACCTTAAGAAAAAAAGCCAGGAAGAGGTGAGGAGAAAAAGCTAGAACACAATAGGCAAAATAAGAATAATCAGTTAAAAGTATTTAATTTTTTAAGCGGTTTGAGAAGGAAAAGCTGTTTCTATCCCAAACGCTGTTGAAAATGAATTCTCCTCTGTATTTATTCAAAGGTGTTTACCCTTTACCAAAAGGTGGGGGAGGAAGAGCTTTACAAATATTTTTCTGATATTTTAGAGCAGTGAGAAAGAGGAAAGAAAGCAGTTTTCATAAATATTTAGCCCAACACAGACAGCAAGGCCATCAGAACAAGCATCCCACAATGCATTAGCCCATGCAGAACAATTATAATACATGCCTGGTCACACGGCCACACAAAACCTCCAGACACCAACCAAGAACACCAAACTACATTATGAACTGCATAAACACACTGAAACTGCTTATTTGAGAGTTGTATTAAAAATTCTTAAAGGCAAACTAACCTTAGGTTACACGTGGAGTGGAAGAAAAAGAATAGCATTAGTGATGCTGAAATGTGACACAGCTATTAATCCAGAGGTTGCGTCTGCATATGCAGACAGGATCACTCCCTGAAAAAAGAGCTGGAAAGCTTAGTAGTAGGAAAGTATGATTTTCAAATGAGTTCATAATCACCAGTACAATGTGAAAATGTAACCATCGCATAGCTGTTGGAAGTATGTTCTTACATAAAGGAGAAAAAAAAAAAAGCCAAAATGTATATACACTGAATCTCTATCTGGGTCTATCGCCACACTGGGATGCTGCAAAAGCATGAAGAGGTTTCACAGACAAGTTGTAACACGCAGCCATAATGAGCTTTTGAATCGCCAATACTCACACATAAAAGGGGGCTCGATCGTCAGCAGGTGCTGCAGAGAATCTAGAATGTGAAGCATACACCGCGGCATCTTTTTACAATGGTGTTAACACACGTCAATGTCTTGTGCTGAATGTGAGATGCATGCACATGTAGTTAAAAGTGGGTGCTCCCGGTTGTTTTTTCCCCTTCCCACCTCCCTCCTATCTACACCTCCCCCAGAAAAGCATCTGCTCTTTACTGGTGTCTATAGCACTGATTATTAACAAGCATAGAAAAATGTAACCGCAATCAATCTTTTATTCCTTGATCAGGAATTCATCCCACACTTTAGGTTAAGGCAGGTGAATTCTGATTCAGCTCGGTAATTATCTGGCAGATGTTACAAGCAGCTGCCGCTAAGTGCAAAACCCTGGCTATTATTACAGAAATATAAGCACTCCTGGCAAGGTGGAGTGGGAAGTGAGACAGAATGCATTCTGGTGAGGCTTCACATCTGGTTTTCCATAGAAAATAATGAAACCTGGAACTTACACTGGCTGTTCCTGAACTGTTGAAACTCAAATTATCTACCCAGGCACGCACGAACACGCATACACAAAGTTCCTAGTCATCTCTCGTAAGCGGCAAAAAAGAAGCCAGTGTGTTGTCTCAATGAGCAATGCTTTTCCTAAAACCAATCAGTTATGTAACTGAACAAATTAGAGTCCTTTTTTTTAAGTCCCTGCAATACATTCCTCCACCATCAGCCCAGATTAAGCTAGCTTCCTAACAAGAAATCAAGAGGAAGAGACATGGATGGAGCCTAGATTAAAGCAATGACCACAACACTTAACTGGCACTTAACATTGTGGTTCCACGCAGAGTAATGGAAGGACGAGCCTTTCCATTTGGAAGGATTAACCACAGAGTTTTCAAGGTAATTTTAAACCTTCTGCTTCACGAAGGCAAGCGATGGGGAGGAGAAATGGCCAAAAACACTTCATGCAAAATGCATGGAACACAATGCTCAGCCCTGTTCAGTCTAAATCGCTGCTTTACCACTTGACACAATTTTTCTGAAAAAGAATTCTATGATTCTCATTTCTTTTTATCATTTACCCAATGAGTCAAAACTACAGCCATCCGAATCACACCCTTAATAGGATACCTGAGGAGAAATCAATGTAATTTGTGGGTGTGTTTGTGAGTGTGTGTATGCACGCATGTGAGCATGTGAGGAGACTGATTGACTGATTTCCAGAGGAGGGAAGGTCGTAGGATTTTTCTTATTTTCTCTTTTCAATGTAAGATACTACCTTACATTTTGCTTCCTGGAATCCTAAAGCAATTTTTTATGAAACTAGCTCTCTAGATACTCTTCACAGTCTTAATAAAGCTGCTGAATGCATAAGTGGGTAAATCCTGGTGCTAAATCAGAGGGTGGGAAAACAAACAAGAAAACAAATCAAAACAAACACCCCCCCCCCAAAAAAAAACACAAAACAGGAAAGGAGAAAAAGGCTTTGTGGCCTGAAAATGTACCTGACACCTTTTCTAGAGTTGACTAGGTACATGACTTACACTAAATCAATGTCACAATGATCTAATTTTTGGGCCACTTTTTAAGTTCTGCAGTACATTAGAACGGCGAGGTAAGGTTAAAACCAAGCACCAATCCTAGTGCTCAGTGCCAAAAAGTGGACAGGAGACCTGCATCAGGGCTCACGACATAAGACGTGCATTATCACACAATAAATCAAATGACCAGTTACGAGGCCATCTGTATTTTATAGTACCTCAAAACTACATAAGCTAAAACCCCGGCAGTAAAGAGTCTCCATGTAGATCCTTATCGTTCATCTTTGAAGCAAAATGAAGGGACACTAGCCTGCAAGTGGTGAGGAAAGCACTTAATGTTTCTCTTTTTATTTATTGTAGAGGCACTGACATTTTTAATGATCTTCGCTTGTACTTGCATGATTAATAAGATAATTACGGAACCGTCACATGATCTGATGATCTGTTTCATTATAAAATAAAATCAAAAAGGCAGGCAAAAATATGAAAGCCCCTGAGTGAAATTCTGCCCTAAAAATAAAACTTCCTTTTTATAAGACAGCAGAATGCACTCTAAACAGCATATATTTTTCTGCTTTTTATTGACAGAAAAATGAGAAACAGGTTGTAAATACAGTTTTCTTACCTAAGCTCTACTGATATGTATTTTGCAGAAGAAGAATACAGAATGCAGTCAGTAAGATAATATTAATACAAAAAAGTCTCCCATACTAGTATTCATCACATCAATTTAAAGTAAACAATCTTTCCTTGAACTCTTATTTTACTATTTTATCCCTTATATGCAAATATTCAATTATTAATGCTAGAGAAAAAAAGGAACGCTTTTACATTGTTGAGGTGTGCCAATAAAGTTATGAACTGATTTTTATGCTGGCTCAAGAAATGTCTAGTGACTTAAAAAACAAACCACATATATGACATGCTTTTAGTACATTATGGGATGATGAGACACTTAAACACTTCCTGACAAAATAGCCTATATGACCTACCGTCAGACTGTATCAACATTTTGGTGAATTCTCTTATATCATGAGGCAGTTCAACAAAGGATAAATTATGGGTCAGACTGACACTGTTCTATATGATCTTTACCATGCCTGGCCCTTAAAGAACTGGCTGACTTGGAGGATTCATACAGATCATGAGGTAGCGCACAATTTGCTCTACTGAGGCCAATCCAAACTTCTTTGTAAGTTCCTAAGAGTGGACTGTCCTGCTCTATGAAAGAGATTTCATATCTCTCACATCTAAGATTTTTGCAGAAGTCACTGGAGAATTAAAAATAAAAATAGAAGGCAACATTGTTTTGAAGTATAGCTGTCCCTAGGTATCTGCAGGGGATTGGTTCCAGGTGCCCCCATGGACACCAAAATCCATGGATGCTCAAGTCCCTTACATATAAAATGGCAGAATACAGTTGGCCCTCTATACCCACGGTTCAATCAACCTCAGATGGAAATTTTGATCCAAGGTTGGCTGCCCCTGAGGATGTAAAACCCAGAGGGAGCCAACTGTGCATTTACTGAAAAAGATCCGTGTATATTTGGACCTGTGCAGTTCAAACCTGTGCTGTTCAAGGGTCAACTGTATTTCAGTATTGTTAGTATTAAGAAGTTACTGATTGTAGATTTAATGTCCTAAAGACTACAATCAATACAATCAATAACTTCTCAGGAATAGTCAAATTCTTCAGTGATTTATATTAAATAAATATATAATAATTTTTGTATATCAAACAGAAGTATGTACTGAGAAAAAAATTCTGATTAATGAATTGCAATTCCTGAATTTCCCAAGCCAAAACAGGACCCAAATGATACTTACTTTATGTCTGGCCCAATGAGAGAATGTCTTCTCAACATGGCTCGTGCCTGGGTATTCGTTAAACTGATAGTAGATTCTTCATTAATAGACAAGATGCAGTCCCCAACAGCAATCCGACCATCTCGACTAATGGCACCTCCATGAATAATGCTTCGAACAATCATCCCCAAGCCATCTTTATTAGCACTTACTGTCATTCCTATGGTAAAGGAGGGATACACATTAAATGCATGACTTTCATGGTCTCCCAAGGCAACAGAAACAAAAGCAAAAATAAACAAATAGGACCTAATCAAATTTATAAGCTTTTGCACAGCAAAGGAAACCATAAACAAAACTAAAACACAACGGACTGGGAGAAAATATTTGCAAATGATGCGATCGACAAGGGCTTTATTTCCAAAATATACAAATAGCTCATACAACTCAATAACAAACAAACCACCCCATCAAAAAATGGGCAGAAGACGTAAATAGACACTTGTCCAAAGACATACAGATGGCCAACAGGCACATGAAAAGATGCTCATCAACATCACTAATTATTAGAGAAATGCAAATCAAAACTACAATGAGGCACCACTTCACACCGGTCACAGAATGGCCATCATTAAAAAGTCTACAGATAACAAATGCTGGAGAGGGTGTGGAGAAAAGGAAACCCTCCTACACTGTTGGTGGGAATGTAAATTGGTACAGCCACTATGGAAAACAGTATGGAGGTTCCTCAAGAAGCAAAAATAGAATTGCCGTATGATCCAGCAATACCACTCCTGGGCATATATCTGGAAAAAAAACTATAATTCAAAAAGATACATACACCCCATTTACAATACACAGCGGCACCATTTACAATAGCCAAGACATGAAAACAACCTAAATATCCATTGACAGATGAATGGACAAAGATGTGGTGTGTATACACACACACACACACACACACACACGCACAATGGAATATTACTCACACATATAAAAGAACAAAATAATGCCAATTGCAGCAACATGGGTGGACCTAGAGCCTATCATACTAAGTGAAGTAAGTCAGACAAAGAAAGACAAATATACCATATGATATCACTTACATGTGGAGTCTAAAATATGACAAACTTATTTATAAAACAGAAACAGACTCACAGGGAGAACAGACTTGTGGTTGCCAAGGGAGAGGCGGGGTAGGGGAGGGATGGATTGGGAGTATGGGATTAGCAAATGTAAACTATTGTATATACGTATAACTGAATCACTTTACTGCACACCAGAAACTAACACTGTAATCAACTATACTTCAATAAAATTAATTTTTTTTATAAAGCATGACTTTCAAATTCATTTTAATTGAATTTAATAATCCCTGCGGATTCATAGATAAAAGAATAGGAGTAACTTTTTCAGCAGTAAAAAAAAAACAATCAAAAGGAAAGCATTAGTTTCTAACAAAAATATTTTTTAAGTAAATTTAGAAATGTTTGTGAAATTATACCTAAAGACACTCCATGTTAAATACATTAGAGATGAAACAGGGTCTACACTATGGAGTGAATGTAGCTTAGGCTATGTGATGTGTCGCCACTTACACAGAAAGCTCTCTCAGGGAGAACATTTTAACAGTATCAAATCAATTTTATAATAATAGTTCAACTCTTACATATATGAAGAGCAGGACTATAAATGGAAAATAAGTTCTCTAAGAAACTCTCTGATATTACCTGATTTCTAGATCATTTGTTCATTTGGTGTATATTTACTATATGTTTACTATGTGCTAAGTACTATGCTGGTAGCTTGATATAAAAAAGCATAACAGAATTCCTAACATCAAGAAGCTTGTATTCAAGTCTTATCCGCAGTGCCTATCACAGTGCCTGAACATACAGTAGTCAGTTGAATTAAACTGATGTGAACATTAATCTATTACCACTTTATTTCCAAATATGAACTTCAATGAGCTCCAGATTTGGATATTTGTTTGCCCTCTTGACATGGTCCCTGAATGATTCATAGGAAATACAACCTCAGTAAGTATAAAATTGAATTCCCTAGTCTCCATCTCCCCTTATTTCTCCATTTGTCCTCCCCTTTTTGGTAATGGTACTACCATACTGCTCTCCATTACTCAAAGCAGAAATGTTGGAGTTGTTCTGGATTCCTACCTCTCTCTCACTCCCTATATTTAATCCATCACCAAGTTCCACCATTTCTATCCCCAAAACTTATCTTGAATTCATTCACCTTTCTCCACATCCACACTAAACCTAGACCAAGCCAGCACTTCTCCTGCCTCATTTTTTGAACCAGCCTCATTACTGGGCTCCTGGCTTCCAAAGTTGTCCCTGCCAATGCATTCTTCTCATAGCAGACAGAGCAACCATTCAAAAAAGACAGATCACATCACATCACTCCCTTTGCTAACAATCCTTTAACAGTTTCCTATTGTGCAAATATACAACCTATCTACATGGCCCTGTCTATATGGAGCTCCTGGCCTGGCCCTCCCGACATGCACCCTTCCTTTGGGCTATGCCCTCCTTGCCCCACCCCCCCACCGTGTTCCAGCAACATGGCCTTCTTTCAGAAATATACCTAGTCTCCCTTTTCAGAGTCTTTGCCTGACACCCTCTTTCTGCAGCTCTTGCACAGCTAACAACTTCTCATTCTTCAATATCAATTCCTCAGAAAAATATTCTCAACAAACCCATCTGAATTAATGCTCCTTTCTCCCCCTACCCTCACTCTATTCCTTCAAAAATATAAGACCTATTGAAATTTAAAACTTTACATAAAATAATATAAATTCACTTAAAACCAAGTACTAAAAGTTCCTTCCAAAACAAGATTATATAATTAAACAATATAAGGAGAGCTATAACTCTCTTATTAAAACTTTGAGAGAAGTCAATAATCCGTTTTTAGTTTTTTATAATTTTTTAAAAGAAAGAAATTCTCTCTGAATATTAACTTTAACTATACCAAATTAGACATGATATTTCAAATATGTTTTAAACAATGATCCTGACTACAATATGTTTCCAGCCTGATAACTTCATGCCTCGATTTGGGCCATCCAGGCTCCTAGTTACCATTTTCTGATAGGAATGAACCATTAATCAAATGTAGTTAAAAGATTCTGTTGAGATTCACACAAACGATTTTTAAGTGCATTGTTATTAAGGAGCTTACCATAAACCAAAAAACAAGTTCAGACGCTGCTTCATCCAAGGTGGGTTTCATACGAGCAAAGAGGCTGGCTCTGAAACGTTTCCATAGGTCCTCTGGTTTGCCCTGATGCTGCCATCTTTCCCACCAACACCCACCAGACAACTGTACTATAGTAAAATCAAAACGTATGACTACAAAACACAACTTAACTCAGTGGCCCATCCTGGGAATCTAAGCCATCATCTTATTCTCATTGGCACCATGCATTCTGCAATAGAGCAAGCCACAGACATGCGACAAGTCTTCACGAGCTATGGTCAACATGACCTCTAAATTAATTCTTAACAGCATATTTAACTCATGACTCTACCAGTTATTAAGGCTGTCAGGTCATGTCAACCACATAAACAAAGAGGTTGACATCAGTTAGCTCAGCTTATACTTTCCTTTCACTAAATGATCATCTTCGGGCTTCAATAACTTCGAGGTAATATCCACTGACTAGATTTTGGCTGTAACTCATAAGATCTCTCAATTTTTTCCTAAAAGAGGTATAGTAGGATAGCCCAAACCATGTACTGTAGAACCAAAAAACTGGTTCCAAATTTGAGTTCCAGCACTTCTAATCAGTGTGGCTTTGGGCAACTGACTTAACCTCACAATGGCCTGCATTTTACTCATCTGTAATATGGGGATAATGTCCACTTTTAGGGTTGTTTAAAGAATTTTTTGAGAAAAGCACAACGTAGTGTTCCTTTCAAAGTGCTCAGTAAAGTACAAAAGAAAACTCACAGAATATATTTAAAGACATCTCCAATCCAAAGCTACATTGCTTTCTAATGCCTTAATGCAAATCATAATTTAGCTTCAAAATGAAGCTTGTTATTACAGCAATGCCACTGCAGCTCTGAGTGACTCAAGGACTCACGTGCCTTGTATGGTGTGTGAAAACCAGAGACAGACTCAGGTTTGAGTCCTGGTTCCAGAGAAATTCCTGAGTCTATGTTTCTGTACCTCATCAGCAAAGAAAAGGTAACACCTTCCTTTCCTTCTTACTTTTTTACCTTCAAGACCTAGTACAACATAATTAGCCAATGTACCACAGACCTATCAAAAATAATCAAGATTAAATTTTTCAAAGGTCACTATATGCATATGTACATAACTGTGTATATGTGCATATAACATCCCCCCACTAAATTTAACAAAGTTTAAAAAACCCAGGTTATTCTTAAAATCACAGCAAATGGATGATGACAGCTTTTACAGAAGCCTATCATTTATTAATAATTTCTTCTGATTGTAACTAGGAAAGAAACAAATTACCCAGAAAGTGAAAACTGCAAACAACTTCACATAAAGAAGAGACCTATTCTATGAAAATGTGTTCAGTGATAGACCCTTTCATGACACACTCTCCTACCAGCACAAAACCAGTCTCTACTAGATATTCTAAAATACTACCACACTTTTTGTTACTTCAAGTTGTAAAGGCAACACCTTCCTACATTAAAAGCTTAAATGAATGCTTTAATTAAATTGTTTTGATGTTCTACTGAGATTTTTAAAATAGGCCTTTTTCATTATTCCTTTACATCTAGTTACTCTGGGCATTGTAGAAATCTGAATATTGAAATCTCCTGTTAAATGAGATAAGAGAGAAATATTCTCGCTCTGGCATACAGAATTTGCACTCCAAGATGCCATGAACTCCACTGGGTCCCAGGAAATCAAACAGCTAAGGACAAAGCCCTATAAGCATTTGGGTATGTACATTATTCAAATAATGGAAACTAAGCAGAAAAGTAAAACTAAAAGATATATGTTACATATATATGTTAACACTTTTATATTACAGTGAGGTTGGTAAACTAATGGTGTTATAATTTCACACAAGTAAGTGGTTTAGTCTCACAAAGCAAATTAAAGAGTTCTTTTATATTTTAATGTTAAAATCAAACTATTGAGGTATAAATGGATTACCGGATATGAAACCAAGGACACTTCATCTTTTACTCTTTTTTTCCCCAAAAATCCTAATCATTTTGGTATATTTTTAAAAATCAAAACTCAATGGCTACAGTAGAAGCAACCGAAGTTTCCAACGACAGATGAGTGGATAAATGAAATTTGGCGTAAAACACACACACACACACACACACAGGAATATTATTCAGCCTTTTATTAATAAGGAAGGAAATTCTGACACGTTACAACATGGATGAACCTTGAAGACATTACGAAATAAGCCAGTCACAAAGGGACAAATACCATATGATTCCATTTACATAAGGTACCTAGAGTAGTCAAAATTTATAGAGACAGAGAGGAGAATGGGGAGGATGCCAGGAGCTAGGGGAGAGGAGGGAATGGGGAGTTAGTGATTAATGGGTATAGAGTTTCACTCAGGGAAGATGAAATTCTGGAGATGGATGGTGGTGATGGTTGCACAACAATGTGATGTACTTAATGCCACAGAAACATACACTTAAAAATGGTTAAAGTGATCAAGTGCATGTTATGTATTTTGTACTACACTAAAAAAAGGATATATCCTGATGTCATAACAGAAAAAACAAAAAAATCCATATGACTGTCTCAACAGATGAAAGAAAAGATTTCACAAAATTCAACATTCTCTCAGCAAACTAAGAACTGGTGAGCAATCCACAGGGTCAGACTGTAAAATCAGATGTACTCCAACCCCGGCTCTTACAGCAGCCTCCCAGCTGCTTCCGATCTAATTCATCCACCTGTGCCAGAATGATCGTAAAACACAAATCTGGTCACGTCACCCCTCTGCCCTTAGCTCCCACTGGCGCTTAAGGCAGGGGGGTGTCCTGAGGCAGGTCCTGTGTCCTGCACACGCAGAACTCGCCCGGCAGCTGTCTCCCACCTACCATTCCTTCAGCTTCAACTCTTACTTTGCCCTCCATTATGCCACACTTCACCCACACCAAACAAACTTCAGTGGCGTTTCACAGTTCTCTGCCTTGGCTCTTCCGACTTTCCCAATGCCTCAACGAGGTGGTAGAAATCTCCTTTTTCAAGGACTAAATCAAACATCTACTCTTCTTTGAAACCTTTCTAGAAACTCCTCCACACTCAGAGAGCAGGGATCAACTATTCCTTCATTTAAGGCTTCAATGTTCTCTGCATGAGGGTCTCTCACAGCAGGTATGATATTTTAATGCATTGAGGATTTTAGAAGTCAGTTAGTCTACTCTCCTAACCTCATACTCCTTGAGGAAAATGATTATATAATGGTGTCTATGCATAGTAGCCAGAATACAGAAAATAATTAATGTTTGAGAGTTGAGTAAATAAATACACTAGAATACGATTTCTCATATGGGCTCTGCAAAATTTCTGTCTTACGAGTTAATAAAAAAAAACAGCCAATGACATGTGAGAAATGCTGCATCCTGTAACCTTTTCTTAGAGATCCACAATGCACATTTGACTCTCAAAGCTACTGAGTGATGAAAACAGAAACACCTGTCTCCTTAAGTTTATCACATTCCAAACCTTGAAACTTGGAACCCATTTAATAACTCCTATTAACAGCCTACAAAACTAGTATTGTAAGCAACATGCTTTCAGAAACACTGCATTAGTAGATGAGATATGTCTGACATGTTTAGGTATCTATAGTACATATCCCATAATTAATGAATTAGAGAAAGTTCTGTAGCTTAAGTTATATATTATTCTGTTAAATGTAATATATAAGAAACAGTAAAGCTAATTAAGTAGAAATTCTCTGCTATAAGTCTCCATGTAGCTGCTGTTGGTAGCGCCCAGCTGCCAGCAAATGGAACAAAATCTAGAAGGAGGCAGAGACCGGAATCCCAGTCACCAGCTAAGCACTGCTGGGCTTCTCTGCCAAGTCCAGAATTTAACAAGTAAACTAAACCCCACCACAGACACCAATGTAAAGGGTGCTGGCTGGCTACATCCTAGAAGGAGGAAAAAGCTCTCTGAAGCACAGCTAACCAGAGAGTCTTGAGCTCTAATCAGACCTCCAGGGAAGCTGATTTATGGCCCTACTGATCAGCACCGAGCGCTAAAGACAGAGCTGAGCCATGTCACTGCTTAACTCAAAAGAAGAACAAATGTGATCTGCCTGGGTATAATTTTAGCTACTGTAATTAGGATTTTATTTCTACAGCGAGTCTTCTTTGCCCAATTCAGGAGATTTGGGATTATTAACCAGCCACAACCCTGTATGGGTAAAAGAGGACACAAAAGTCCTGCCACCTGGGAAGGACTATTGAATAACTGCACTTAAAGTTTGGTGGTTGCACACCTCCTGTCTTTCTAGTCTTTATTTCAGCAAATGAAAGAAATTAAATACTAACTGACTTGTGCATAACTGGTAGCATTCAAAGAAACTAATAATTTCCTTTTCCAAAGAATTTAGAATTCCAAATCGCTGACTTTTCATTTTCTAAGAATGCCTTTTCTGATTTGCTGTATCATAAACACTTCGTATATCTTTTACTTGAATGGAAATGAGGCTCATGACTACTTGTAAATAACTAGGAGAGTGAGAGTTATAAGCTAGTCTGAATTAAACAAACCTGTTAACCATTTCAGATAAAAATAATGAGTACATAAAAAGAATAACCATAAAAACTAGGGGAGGGACCTCCCTGGTGGTGCAGTGGTTAGCAATCTGCCTGCCAATGCAGGGGACATGAGTTTCAGCCCTGGTCCAGGAAGATCCCACATGCCTTGGAGCAACTAAGCCCATGCGCCACAACTACTGAGCCTGTGCTCTAGAGTCCGCGAGTCACAACTACTGAGACCGCATGCCACAACTACTGAAGCCCGCGCACCTAGAGCCCGTGCTCCGCAACAAGAGGAGCCACCACAATGAGAAGCCCGCGTACCGCAACGAAGAGTATCCCCCGCTCGTTGCAACTAGAAAAAGTCCGTGCACAGCAACAAAGACCCAACACAGCCAAAAATAAATAAATACATTTTTTTTAAATGCTTAAAAAAAAACCTATGTGAAATTTTACAACATCTATTATCTTATCTACACTCAAAAACATTGAAACTATGTTCAATATTTCCTCTTGGCCAGGGGTTTGGGAGGAAAGGTGTATGTGGAAAATAAGAAACTTACCCAGGCTAGAATTGCCTTTTGCTATCGTAATAGTCCTCTCGAAAGATTCTCTGGATATAGTTTGGAGCATGACACACTCAGCAGCAGAGGCCAGGGACCCCTGTTGAATTAAGAACTTGGAGCCCTGTCAGAAAATAAAAATAAGTCACGTGGAAAGGAAAACTAGACTTTGGAGTATGATTTCAACATCACCCATGTTCTCTAACTGGTTATGCTTTATTCAGCAAGAACCTACAAACAAAACAAGTTCATAGGTTGTCTTCTGAAAATCTCAGTATCAGGAAAGTGCTGGCTCCAGATGAGCCAGAATAATCTAACCCTTCACGGTCCCCAACCTCATCATCATACACAAACCATCTCTTTAGAATGTTACCTTTCCAGCTGAATCAGTCAGCACAGGAGAACTCAGTTCTACACTTGATATAACTTCATTTGGTCGGTGAGGTTCAGTCCACACTCTTGTGTTGTCACATTCGTATTGCTGTTCAATAGCATTGGCAGGTGTATAATCATTTATGGTAAAGCCAGAAGCAGTCCCCATGCTCAAGTCCACTGAAGGCGGACTCTCGTCCCGTTTTTGCAGGAGATTCTGGGCATATAGCTCCTCCAAGGACATATGCAAGTCAAGTACTGGATCTGAGGAATTTTCAGTAACATCCTGATGATTAAAGAACAAAAAATAAAAAATATGCATCAATGCATTTCCTAAGATCTTAATGAACAACTATTTAGTGAAAAACAAACACAACATAATTTTTAATTACTCAAGAAGTATTAGCAATCATAGATTCTTTGCTTAGCTGATATTCCGCACATGTTTATTTTTATAAATGATTTTGAATACATTTCCTGTAAATCATACATCCCATACTGAGTCATATTATTATATTAGTACTTAAGATCACTAAGACATAATATTCTGTTCTACTCACAAATAAAATTATTCAGAGTTCAATATATATAGGAAAGTAAATATGTATTTCTAAATCTCATTTAAAAAGTATTTCATATCCAATCTGTCTGAAAGTTTCTATTCATTATAAAATTCAGAAGAGTATGACATTAATTGATTTCAACTTATAAGAACCTCCAAGAAAAACACTGTTTGGATAGGGATTTGTAGGTATTTATGTAGTTGAAAAGGAAGTCACATAATTCATACTTTTATAGGGAAATTTTTCTCAAATATTATGCAAGCTGTAGCAGAAGGAATAGTACTAAGAAATGGTGTCATAAGACGTAGGTTCTAATCCAGACTCTCTTATTAACAATCTATATATCACAGAACCTCTCTTGGCTTTATGTTACATAATTTCTAAAATTCCCTGAAACTCTAAAATTCTACAGATCTACATAAACACATGTATCTACTTACAACCCATATATTGCATCACTTATGTGCTTTGGACAAGCAGTGCTCCTCCATGAACTGCTGTTGAATAAGTGTATTAATTGTTCCTTCAATCCTTTTACTGATGTTTTTAAAGTATAAAATTAGGGTATGAATACATTCTCATCAAAAAAGATTCAGGCCATACAGAGGTATATTATGTATGCATACAGAGCACAGTATGAAAGTCTTCCCTTACGGCTCATTCATCCAGTTCTTTCCTCAGTAGAAATAAGGCACTGGCATCAGTTGGGTGTTTATTCATCAAATTTTTTATGTATCTGTCTAATACATATGTACAAGCACAGATGCACACATTCACATGCACATATACATGTTCATTTTTAAAATCTAAACTATATACTAAGGAGTATATTTCTACTTGCTTTTATGAAGTATCTTTAATATCTTAACATGAGAGATTTCCTTGTCAGTAAATATGTTGTCATGGACATATTCTGAATATAAAGTCATTGTGATATATACTGCAAGTATTTTCCAAGCTTGTCACTTGTCTTTTTTTAAAAATAAGTTTATTTATTTATTTATTTTTGGCTGCGTTGGGTCTTTGTTGCTGCGCGCGGGCTTTTTTATAGTTGTGGTGAGCGGGGGCTACTCTTCGTTGCGATGCGCAGGCTTCTCATTGCAGTGGCTTCTCTCATTGCGGAGCACAGGCTCTAGGTGCGCAGGCTTCAGTAGTTGTGGCACGTGGGCTCAGTAGCTGTGGCTCGTGGGCTCTAGAGCGCAGGCTCAGTATCTGTGGCACACAGGCTTAGTTGCTCCAAGGCATGTGGGATCTTCCTGGACCAGGGCTCGAACTTGTGTCCCCTGCACTGGCAAGTGGACTCCTAACCACTGCGCCACCAGGGAAGTCCTTGTCACTTGTCTTTTAAGTTTGTATATGTTATATACCTATACATGCTGAAGTTAAATTCTTTATGTGATCAAGAATTCTTGGGCTTCCCTGGTGGCGCAGTGATTGAGAATCTGCCTGCCAACGCAGGGGACACGGGTTCGAGCCCTGGTCTGGGAAGATCCCACATGCCGCGGAGCAACTAGGCCCGTGAGCCACAACTACTGAGCCTGCGTGTCTGGAGCCTGTGCTCCGCAACAAGAGAGGCCACGACAGTGAGAGGCCTGCGCACCGCGATGAAGAGTGGCCCCCGCTTGCCACAACTAGGGAAAGCCCTCGCACAGAAATGAAGACCCAACACAGCCATAAATAAATAAATTAATTAAAAAAAAAATTCTTTACGTAATTTTTAATGAAATTCTTTATGTAATCAAATTTGTCAATATTTTTATGCTTCTAGGTTTTATATATTGCTTAATAACTCCTTCCTCGGCACAAAGTAAATGAAATGCTTTGTAGTATTTTTCTCCAATTTTATAAATGGTTAGTTGGCAGATTCAGTATTAACCCATCTAGAATTTATTTCAGGGTGTGGTGTGAAATATGGGTCTCCTTCATTTTTTTTCCAAGTTGGTAATCAATGGCTCCAACACAGTTTATTACACTCCTCTTGTTCAATCAAGTTTTCGTCTCTCTGGAAATATCAAATATTCCTGGTATAAAGCACTGAGGCAAGTAGGAATACCATACAAGCAAATACCATCTTTAAAATCCTCAGGAACAAAAGGATAGAAAGTATCATCCTCCACACTCCTAGAACGTAAATAACAACCTGTTGGCTCATTCAACCAACTTTATTTTAGTCTTATGAAAAAAACCAAAAAACACAACAACGTACTTACTAGAGAATTGGTTAGCTTCTGTATTACTAAATTAATTATAATAATAATTATCAGTAAATCATCCCTACCACTTCTCAAATAAAGATGACAATCAAAACTACTTTTCATCACAAAAAGAGGTCAAGCTGCCCTTGTTAGCTGGGGTTTACTAAGAATCATGTAACAGAAATCTCCATGAATTATTCATGAAGGAGTTAACACCAGCACATAGAAAAGAAAGAGCTAATCAACATAGCAGACAACATACGCCTACTTCAGAAACATTTCTAGTTGCTGAACAACCGAGTTTTATTTTTAAAAGTCTCATGGATCTAGAAGAAAAGCAGTTCTTCCCTCATAAGATGTCCAAAAATAACTACGGTTTCCCAGTGCAACTTGGTATCTAAACTGAAGTCTTTCAAAATTCCATATTAATAGATGCCTCCCCTTGACACATTCTTTTTCTTAGGAAAAATGGGGGAAAGGTTAAATTAAAATGCCAATTATATTTGAAAGTAGCTCTTTTTTTTCTTTTTTTACATGTAATGCATATAATGTTATACTTGGGCACATTATTTACCCACAGAATATGTTTACATAGATGAGCTAAATACTTAAGCATTCACTGGACACAACCTGCTTTTTTTCAATAATAACTCTATCACAGAAGTCCTTCTATACTTTTAAAAATATATCATAAGCACAGCTGCTCCAACTTAAATTGTTCTCCCACTCTTTCTGAGATAAGGTACCATTCCTTTATTATCTGTATTCTTACCCTACTGAGGGAAAAGGCAACATCTTTCATACCTTTGCGAGCTTGCAGTTTTGTCACTAAGACTTGCACAATCACTCTCATCATCTTGACTAGAATGATGTAATTAGTTTTTGATACTAACCCTTTCTCCAAAAAATAAAAATTAAAAAATGATATCAACATTTTAAACTTAAATGTGAAGGCAGCAATATTTTATGCTACATTACAACACTAAGCGGAGATTTGTTCCTCTAAATATGTAGATTTTTTAAAAAAATCATGGAATCCATTAGTTTTGTTTGGGGTGCAAGGCGTGAAGAGGGGTTTCTATCGTAACAAACATGAAGTTCAACCTGCACTAAAGCAACAGCATTACCTAGATGGTCCAATATTCAGCAATGCAGGACATGCACCAAACTGGTAATCATTTCATCCCTGGAGCAAGAGTGTGAACGTGGGTGTACTAGGGAGTGTCGGGCATGGGCGTGTGGATAAGAAGAGGAGATTCATTACATAGCTATTGAATCTTTATTGATTGTACTTTTAAGCCAAAATAGGGAAAAATCAATGAAAGCATCTTCTTCCCCAAAACTATACTGAGCTTTTAAACGAAAGTCTACAAGCATTTAGTTAAGTTTCTAAAACAATTATTTCTGCATTCTATTATGTCTTGGGGTGACAAAGAAAGGGGGACAAAAAAATTAATCGAAAAGTTAAAACCTAGAACCATGAGAAAACCCACTGGCTTCTTGCCTTTAAAATCCACATTTCAGTGACCTGATTCTATTAATCCAAATACCATGGAAGTGGCCATATTTTTCAGATTCTTGAGTAATGGTTGCTTCCCTTAAGTCCTTCAATGATAATTAATCAAATTAAGCAAATACAACTCCTTTAAAAAAAAAAAAAAAGCAGAATGGTCCCCCAAATGGGAGAATTTTGTGCAAAGGATGTCTACCGTATGCCTACAGCCCTATGCCGTCTAAGCAGCTGTCCTGGCCCAGGCTCTACACTGAGGGGGAAGACCTCCCTCCATGACGAGTCCCTGCTCTGGGTGATCAGCTCTTGGAGCTTCCAGTGGCATACCTAGCAAAGGTCCAAAGGCTTCTCATCAAGGTAAAGGAGAGAGGTAAAATTATTTGTGCATTTCCAGCCACCATTTAAGGCTATGAGATTATTACATAATTAGCAAAGTCAAAAGCCTGAGGAATCACTGAGATCCTCACACTCTATTTTATCCTTCTTTCAAATCTGTATGGAAGCTTCTTTGTTTTTAAGTATCATACATGGTATGATTTTATCAATTAAAGAATTCCAAAGTAAGCTCACTTTTCTTTAAGAAAAATGGTCTACTCTATATTCAGTAACAAATTGCCATTCTTTTTAAAATAAATTTAGTGCAAAGTAATAGGAAGATGAATGAATCATCTAAGTTTTTCAATTTTCCAGTAAAATATCTAGGTACTAAAAAAAATGCCATAAAACAAATACAAAAACAAACAAGCCAAAAAAAAATGTTGCAGAGATTTACCATGATACAAACAGTCCTACTTTCTAAGAAAACTGAAAGCACACAGGAGTTTCACAATGTGTTTTAAAACACCCTCATTAATATATTCTTTGTTGTTTTGTAGTTTAAATATTTCAGTTGACTGACTAGAAAAAGATGGCGGAAGAGTAAGACGCGGAGATCACCTTCCTTCCCACAGATACATTAGAAATACATCTACACGTGGAACTGCTCCTACAGAACACCCACTGAACACTGGCAGAAAACGTCAGACCTCCCAAAAGACGCCCTCAGGCGACCTACATGCAGAGGCGGGTCCAAATCCAAAGCTGAACCCCGGGAGCTGTGCGAACAAAGAAGAGAAAGGGAAATCTCTCCCAGCAGCCTCAGAAGCAGCGGATTAAAACTCCACAAACAACTTGATGTGCCTGCATCTGTTGAACACCTGAATAGACAACGAATCATCCCAAATTCAGGAGGTGGACTTTGGGAGCAGCATAAATTAATTTTTCCCCTTTTCCATTTTTTGTGAGTGTATATGTATATGCTTCTGGGTGAGATTTTGTCTGTATATCTTTGCTTTATAATAGCTTTATTTTACTTCACTATATTTTATCCTCTTTCTTTCTTTCTTCCTTTCTTCCTTTCTTTCTATTTTTTCTCCCTTTTACTCTGAGCCACGTGGATGAAAGGCTCTTGGTGCTCCAGCCAGGCATCAGGGCTGTGCCTCTGAGGTGGGAGAGCCAACTTCAGGACACTGGTCCACAAGAGACCTCCCAGCTCCATGTAATACCAAACGGCAAAAATCTCTCAGAGATCTCCATCTCAACATCAAGACCCAGCTTCACTCAATGACCAGCAAGCTACAGTGCTGGACACCCTATGTCAAACAACTAGCAAGACAGGAACACAGCCCCATCCATTAGCAGAGAGGCTGCCTAAAATCATAATAAGGCCACAGACACCCCAAAATACACCACCAGACGTGGACGTGCCCACCAGAAAGACAAGATCCAATCTCATCCACCAGAACACAGGCACTAGTTCCCTCCACCAGGAAGCTTACACAACCCACTGAACCAACCTTAGCCACTGGGGACAGATACCAAAAACAACGGGAACTACGAACCTGCAGCCAGTGAAAAGGAGACCCCAAACACAGTAAGATAAGCAAAGTGAGACGACAGAAAAACACACAGCAGATGAAGGAGCAGGGTCAAAACACACCAGACCTAACAAATGAAGAGGAAATAGGTAGTCTACCTGAAAAAGAATTCAGAATAATGATAGTAAGGATGATCCAAAATCTTGGAAATAGAATAGACAAAATGCAAGAAACATTTAACAAGGACGTAGAAGAACTAAAGAGGAACCAAGCAACGATGAAAAACACAATAAATGAAATTAAAAATACTCTAGATGGGATCAATAGCAGAATAACTGAGGCAGAAGAACGGATAAGTGACCTGGAAGATAAAATGGTGGAAATAATTACTGCAGAGCAGGATAAAGAAAAAAGAATGAAAAGAACTGAGGACAGTCTCAGAGACCTCTGGGACAACATTAAACGCACCAACATTCGAATTATAGGGGTCCCAGAAGAAGAAGAGAAAAAGAAAGGGACTGAGAAAATATTTGAAGAGATTATAGTTGAAAACTTCCCTAATATGGGAAAGGAAATAGTTAATCAAGTCCTGGAAGCACAGAGAGTCCCATACAGGATAAATCCAAGGAGAAACACGCCAAGACACAAATTAATCAAACTGTCAAAAATTAAATATAAAGAAAACATATTGAAAGCAGCAAGGGAAAAACAACAAATAACACACAAGGGAATCCCCATAAGGTTAACAGCTGATCTTTCAGCAGAAACTCTGCAAGCCAGAAGGGAGTGGCAGGATATACTTAAACTGATGAAGGAGAAAAACCTACAACCAAGATTACTCTACCCAGCAAGGATCTCATTCAGATTTGATGGAGAAATTAAAACCTTTACAGACAAGCAAAAGCTGAGAGAGTTCAGCACCACCAAACCAGCTTTACAACAAATGCTAAAGGAACTTCTCTAGGCAAGAAACACAAGAGAAGGAAAACACCTACAATAACAAACACAAAACATTTAAGAAAATGGGAATAGGAACATACATATCGATAATTACCTTAAATGTAAATGGATTAAATGCTCCCACCAAAAGACACAGACTGGCTGAATGGATACAAAAACAAGACCCATATATATGCTGTCTACAAGAGACCCACTTCAGACCTAGAGACACATACAGACTGAAAGTGAGGGGATGGAAAAAGATATTCCATGCAAATGGAAATCAAAAGAAAGCTGGAGTAGCAATTCTCGTATCAGACAAAATAGACTTTAAAATAAAGACTATTACAAGGGACAAAGAAGGACACTATATAATGATCAAGGGATCGATCAAAGAGGAAGGTATAACAATTGTAAATATCTATGCACCCAACATAGGAGCACCTCAATACATAAGGCAAATACTAACAGCCATAAAAGGGGATATCGACAGCAACACAATCATAGTAGGGGACTTTAACACCCCACTTTCACCAATGGACAGATCTTCCAAAATGAAAATAAATAAAGAAACACAAGCTTTAAATGATACATTAAACAAGATGGACTTAATTGATATTTATAGGACATTCCACCCAAAAACAACAGAATACACATTTTTCTCAAGTGCTCATGGAACATTCTCCAGGATAGATCATATCTTGGGTCACAAATCAAGCCTTGGTAAATTTAAGAAAATTGAAATCGTATCAAGTATCTTTTCCGACCACAACGCTATGAGACTAGATATCAATTACAGGAAAAGATCTGTAAAAAATACAAATACATGGAGGCTACACAATACACTACTTAACAACGAAGTGATCACTGAAGAAATCAAAGGGGAAATCAAAAAATACCTAGAAACAAATGACAATGGAGACACGACGACCCAAAACCTATGGGACGCAGCAAAAGCAGTGCTAAGAGGGAAGTTTATAGCAATACAAGCCTACCTCAAGAAACAGGAAACATCTCGAATAAACAACCTAACCTGGCACCTCAAGCAATTAGAGAAAGAAGAACAAAAAACCCCAAAGCTAGCAGAAGGAAAGAAATCATAAAGATCAGATCAGAAATAAATGAAAAATAAATGAAGGAAACAATAGCAAAGATCAATAAAACTAAAAGCTGGTTCTTTAAGAAGATAAACAAAATTGATAAACCATTAGCCAGACTCATTAAGAGAAAAAGGGAGAAGACTCAAATCAATAGAATTAGAAATGAAAAAGGAGAAGTAACCACTGACACTGCAGAAATAAAAACGATCATGAGAGATTACTACAAGCAACTCTATGCCAATAAAATGGACAACCTGGAAGAAACGGACAGATTCTTAGAAATGCACAACCTGCCGAGACTGAACCAGGAAGAAATAGAATATATGAACAGACCAACCACAAGCACTGAAATTGAAACTGTGATTAAAAACCTTCCAACAAACAAAAGTCCAGGACCAGATGGCTTCACAGGCGAATTCTATCAAACATTTAGAGAAGAGCTAACACCTATCCTTCTCAAACTCTTCCAAAATATTGCAGAGGGAGGAACACTCCCAAACTCATTCTACGAGGCCACCATCACCCTGATACCAAAACCAGACAAAGATGTCACAAAGAAAGAAAACTACAGGCCAATATCACTGATGAACATAGATGCAAAAATCCTCAACAAAATACTAGCAAACAGGGGCTTCCCTGGTGGCGCAGTGGTTGAGAATCTGCCTGCCAATGCAGGGGACACGGGTTCGAGCCCTGGTCTGGGAAGATCCCACATGCTGCGGAGCAACTAGGCCCGTGAGCCACAATTACTGAGCCTGCGCGTCTGGAGCCTGTGCTCCGCAACAAGAGAGGCTGAGATAATGAGAGGCCCGCGCACCGCGATGAAGAGTGGCCCCCACTTGCCACAACTAGAGAAAGCCCTCGCACAGAAACGAAGACCCAACACAGCCATAAATAAATAAATAAATAAATAAATATTGTAAAAAAAAAAAAATACTAGCAAACAGAATCCAACAGCACATTAAAAGGATCATACACCATGATCAAGTGGGGTTTATCCCAGGAATGCAAGGATTCTTCAATATACGCAAATCAATCAACGTGATACACCATATTAACAAATTGAAGGAGAAAAACCATATGATCATCTCAATAGATGCAGAAAAAGCTTTCGACAAAATTCAACACCCATTTATGATAAAAGCCCTGCAGAAAGTAGGCATAGAGGGAACTTTCTTCAACATAATGAAGGCCATATATGAAAAACCCACAGCCAACATTGTCCTCAATGGTGAAAAACTGAAACCATTTCCACTAAGATCAGGAACAAGACAAGGTTGCCCACTCTCACCACTATTATTCAACATAGTTTTGGAAGTGTTAGCCACAGCAATCAGAGAAGAAAAAGAAATAAAAGGAATCCAAATCGGAAAAGAAAAAGTAAAGCTGTCACTGTTTGCAGATGACATGATACTATACATAGAGAATCCTAAAGATGCTACCAGAAAACTACTAGAGCTAATCAATGAATTTGGTAAAGTAGCAGGATACAAAATTAATGCACAAAAATCTCTTGCATTTCTATACACTAATGACGAAAAATCTGAAAGTGAAATTAAGAAAACACTCCCGTTTACCATTGCAACAAAAAGAATAAATATCTAGGAATAAACCTACCTAAGGAGACAAAAGACCTGTATGCAGAAAATTATAAGACACTGATGAAAGAAATTAAGGATGATACAAATAGCTGGAAAGATATACCGTGTTCTTGGATTGGAAGAATCAACATTGTGAAAATGACTCTACTACCCAAAGCAATCTACAGATTCAATGCAATCCCTATCAAACTACCACTGGCATTTTTCACAGAACTAGAACAAAAAATTTCACAATTTGTATGGAAACACAAAAGACCCCGAATAGCCAAAGCAATCTTGAGAACGAAAAATGGAGCTGGAGGAATTAGGCTCCCTGACTTCAGACTATATTACAAAGCTACAGTTATCAAGACAGTTTGGTACTGGCAGAAAAACAGAAATATAGATCAATGGAACAGGATAGAAAGCCCAGAGATAAACCCACGCATATATGGTCACCTTATCTTTGATAAAGGAGGCAAGCATATACAGTGGAGAAAAGACAGCCTCTTCAATAAGTGGTGCTGGGAAAATTGGACAGATACATGTAAAAGTATGAAATTAGAACACTCCCTGACACCATACACAAAAATAAACTCAAAATGGATTAAAGACCTAAGTGTAAGGCCAGACACTATCAAACTCTTAGAGGAAAACATAGGCAGAACACTCTATGACATACATCACAGCAAGATTCTTTTTGACCCAGCTCCTAAAGAAATGGAAATAAAAACACAAATAAACAAATGGGACCTAATGAAACTTAAAAGCTTTTGCACAGCAAAGGAAACCATAAACAAGACCAAAAGACAACCATCAGAATGGGAGAAAATATTTGCAAATGAAGCAACTGACAAAGGATTAATCTCCAAGATTTACAAGCAGCACATGCAGCTCAATAACAAAAAAACGAACAACCCAATCCAAAAATGGGCAGAAGACCTAAATAGACATTTCTCCAAAGAAGATATACAGATTGCCAACAGACACATGAAAGAATGCTCAACATCATTAATCATTAGAGAAATGCAAATCAAAACTACAATGAGATATCATCTCACACCGGTCAGAATGGCCATCATCAAAAAATCTAGAAACAATAAATGCTGGAGAGGGTGTGGAGGAAAGGGAACACTCTTGCACTGTTGGTGGGAATGTAAATTGATACAGCCACTATGGAGAACAGTATGGAGGTTCCTTAAAAAACTACAAATAGAACTACCATATGACCCAGCAATCCCACTACTGGGCATATACCCTGAGAAAACCATAGTTCAAAAAGAGTCATGTACCAAAATGTTCATTGCAGCTCTATTTACAATAGCCAGGACATGGAAGCAACCTAAGTGTCCATCATCGGATGAATGGATAAAGAAGATGTGGCACATATATACAATGGAATATTACTCAGCCATAAAAAGAAATGAAATGGAGGTATTTGTAATGAGGTGGATGGAGTTAGAGTCTGTCATACAGAGTGAAGTAAGTCAGAAAGAGAAAAACAAATACAGTATGCTAACACATATATATGGAATCTAAGGGAAAAAAAAAAGGCCATGAAGAACCTAGTGGCAAGACGGGAATAAAGACACAGACCTACTAGAGAATGGACTTGAGGATATGGGGAGGGGGAGGGGTGAGATGTGACAGGGTGAGAGAGTGGCATGGACATATATACACTACCAAATGTAAAATAGATAGCTAGTGGGAAGCAGCCACATAGCACAGGGAGATCAGCTTGGTGCTTTGTGACCACCTAGAGGGGTGGGATGGGGAGGGTGGGAGGGAGGGAGATGCAAGAGGGAAGAGATATGGGAACATATGTATATGTATAACTGATTCACTTTGTTATAAAGCAGAAACTAACACACCATTGTAAAGCAATTATACTTCAATAAAGATGTTTAAAAAAAAAAAATTTCAGTTGATAGGCCAGCTTGCCAAAATTTGCTTCAACAAAAGAGTAAACTGTTTAATGAAAAGAAAAAACAAAAGGAAAACAGACCTCAGTAAGCCAATACGTTGTGCTGCATACAGCCAGCATTTGCCCTGTAAAATATATGCTTCTCAGTACACAGATTGTGTAATCCCTTTAAGTAACAATGACTAAGTTAAACAATGCGATCCTTCCCACTGGCAAGAATGAGTGTGCTATGCTGCAGATTAGGAGAGTCCATGAGGAGATGAACTCAGCTTCCAGCCCTGAGGCCAGTAAAGATGGAATATGTTCCAGACAGTACTCAGCCAGATAGACAGTCTCAGTCAGGTGTGGTGAGAGAGGAACAGCTGCCCCATTCAAGATTATACCTTGCTAATCAATTCAAGGAGATTACCCAGCATCATTTACAAGGATAACAGGTGCACCCTGAACATGAAAGAAAATGCTTTTAAAATATTCTGGCCAAAAAGTTACTTGTTAATCAGGAAAACTGCCCAAGGCCTATGGAAATTCCACTTTTCAACTTATTCATAAATACAGATTCCCTTCCCACTGAATTTACGTGAAAAACATATATTTCATATATTTAAGAAAGAATTATTATTCAGTCTTTTATCTTAATTTTTGTATTTATTTACAGTATATTTTCAACACAGAAAAATAAGGAAAATATATCCATACATGAACCCTTTGCCCAGATTTAACAGACATTAATATTTTGGCATATTTTCTTCGATCTCTCTTTCTTCTTAAAGGATATAATGTGTTACAGATACAGCTAATTCCCATGCTTTCTTTTTTCTCCAAGAATAACTTCTTTCCTGAAGTTGAAAGGAATCATTCCTACACATTTTCAGATTTTTAAAGTATACACACTCACACATATAAATATACACTGAATTGCTCTGTAGATCAATTCTGAGAAAATATAAACAACTCCAACTAATCAATAGAAAGCCAAGCAACTCCATACAAAAATGGCCAAAAGATATGAAGAGGCCATTGGTGGGAGTGAAAACTAGATGGCCAATATAGGAAAACCTGTTCAACCTCATCAGTAATCAGGAACTCCAAATTCAAACAGTAAGATATCATTCCACACCCAAAAGACTGGATAAGTTTTAAAATATTACTTAATAAACATTATAGAGTGTGTCATCAAGAAAATAAATAGCATTGGGTGGGGCACTTACACCAATAATCTATTTCTAAAATTTAGATGGCACAGACATGTCAAATAGTAGCTAAATTCTCCATTCGCATCCAGTGACTTAAACATAATTTTGCCATTCACTGGGGTTTTTATATAAAGTATTCTTTGGCATCATTTTATATAAAAACGTAAGACAGCATTACTTTAACTTAGCTAATAAATATTAAATTAATGAAAGGAATATTTTACTGTCCAACTTTCCATGAAAGTCAGCTTTAAAACCATTAAGAAAATAAAGTAACTCTTGTAATTTTTCCAAGGTAGACACCGCCAAGAACACAATTTGAGAAATACATTTCATTAAAATTTTTCTGTCTAACATGCAAATCCTAATCAAAGTTTTGAACATTTGTGTCTATCACACTGTATCACAGAACCTAGATTTAAATAGTCCCTTGGAGTCTACAAGATACCCAATTAACACTACCTAAAGGAAACTGCACTTTAATCTGATAATGAATCCCTGACTGGAAAAACATGTCTCTAACATGCCCCTCCCAAAACACCCCATTAACAATGACCTCTGGGAAATTACGCACAAAGTTCTCCCATAAAAAAAATGGCATTTCCTTTGTACCTTGGGAGGAGAAGATGGAAGGGAGGGACCAAAATTCAGATTATCACTACAAGCACTGCCGTGAAGAGATAAAATAGAGGCTTGAGTGGAGTAGATACTGTCATTATCAGGAGAGTACTGAGACTCAAACGCAGATTCATCTGCTAAGTCAGCATCATTTGTGTCCACCTAGGAATAAAAACAACAATATCAGTTGGGAATTCTGTTCTGATACATATATGACAAAGTCTCCACTTGAGACTAAAGGGCATACTGCTTTCATTCTTTTGTCTATTCTATTTTCTACATGATCTCTTCAGCCGCTTCAACATATCAGAAACTGACTAATGCAACAGAACAAGGACAAATTGGTGCTAGCATAGAAGGTTACTTTATTCCATCAATAAAAGGGCAAAAGGTAACAATTTACAAAGGGCTTGGAGCAATTCTAAGTGTAAATATTTCCATAAATTAAAAAAATACTTTTTTCCAGTTCACATTTTTTTTAAAAAGTAGCTGCCCAAACTCCTAGAATTTTATAATAAAATGAATGAGATCATCACTTTTCCTATTCAACTAAAATTAATTATTATTCAACAAGGCAGCTAAGCAATTATCTATCTGTAAAGCTCACAAAACAATATATTTTGTTTAAATTATCCTTTAACTAGATTTTAAAACCATTCAAGTTACAGGTCCAGAATTTTACGGTGATCACTGGAAATCAAAAATAATATCTGTGATTTCATGTTGAAATTATATTAACAAACAAGGGACCTTATTATGATCTGGGTATAGTGAAGCTGTAAGTTATAAACGTCTACTGATGGAAAACTCAGAAAGAGTGAGCTAGAGAATTTCACAACATTTTATAAAAAAATCTTATTACTATTTTCTGTCCCAGAACCAAGTGAAACAATTAAGTCATGATGAGCTTGTAGCTCTTCTTACAATTCACTCACAGTTACACCTTAGAACAGACAGAAATGATGTAAATACTACCTTTCTCTAATATTACCAGTATTTTGTCTTGATGGCCAAAACCCATATCTTCTATTTCTTTGTGATTTCAACCTATATGTTTAGCCAAGAAAAGTATCATAACATTATACCAGGTCACGTTCTTGCAAAAACCTGATTAAGAATACAGGTTGGGCATTTTAAAGTGACCCTCTCTCTAATAATATATTTTAAATACATGTTCAAAGTTACTACTGACTCACTATGTGGAGGTTTACCCTCTACAGATGTACATTATGTATAACAATCTAAATAGTAAATCTTTAACTTTTGCTATCTAGATAGTATTAACTAAGCAGAGTGTCATGGATTATAATAAATATTTAAGAGTACCTAAGAACAATTTGTATGCTTATCGTTGATGCCCTAGAATCTTGAGAGGTCCAAATAATCAATTCATCTAATTATTTTAGAGATTAAAACACTAGGGTCCAGAGAGATTGAGTGACCAATACAATATTACATAGCTATTACCATTATAAGATGTTAAACTCACTTAAAAGTGGGTCTAATTTTTCTTTTTGACTGGCATTTATTTAAGAACATTCAAATATGCTATGTAAAATCTACAGAGAAAATTGTTTCTTGGGGCACTTCTAGAGACAGTAATATATTTGTGTCCTGTAACATTTCAAAAATAATTTACTATAGCTGGGTACTATTTAATACATTTATACCATAGTACTTTACGTAGTTCATAGCATTCTAAGCTATCCAGTTTTGAAGTGGTAATAATGCCCATGGGAAATAGAGACAAATGTTACCTGGTATGTTAAGTATTATAATGTGAAATTATTGCACTAATTACACTGTACACCAAAAGTTTCCAAATGGCTAATTCAGGAGCTGACAATTGAAAAATACTAATAGAAGTATTATTAGTATTTTAATACTGAAGAACTATCTCCCTCAACACTAGGATTATTGGAATCAAAGAAATAATTCATACTCCAGTTTAAAGCATGATGTGCACAATTGGTTATAAATACCTAATGGAGAATTTCACAGGTTCTAAGCCTCTCACTAGTCCAACACCACTAAAACATGTATTAAAAATATTCCTTTCTAGTTACACTGAGCAATGTTTTCCCCCCAGAAAAATTCAGGTCAGGAACCTGGCTTCAATGGTGGAAGTACTAGGAATAGGATGTATAATTTGTTACACTTATATTGTATAAATGTCATGTGTATATTTATATCTGGTATTTAGTTTTATATTTTAACTATTAACTGTTAACACAGTATTAGCTCCTCTACCAGACAACAAGGTTCTCAGGATCAAAAATCATGTATTTACCCAACAAAGTGGCCTCCAGTGGTCCCTAAATATGTTTATTACAATAAATGATTTTATATAGATCAAGTGAAAATAAAATTTTAATTTAAAAGTTTCTGGTAAATCAGTAATGTTAACATACATGTATTCATAGGAAACATGAGTTCTGCCTCTTTTGGAAGCTTTTGTGCTCTTAATCAATAACTGAACCAATTTATGTGATTTTCACATTATTAACATCTAATGAAATAATATACCTGTTACCTCATTAAAAAGAAGCCAAAACAACTGATATATGACTGAATACTGAAAACAGTTAAAGAATGCCGAGAGATGCCCAAGTATGAAATTAGAGCAAAATGCCTAGTTTTCCAAAACATAATGAACAATAGAGCAAGACTTTAGAATATTTTGAAAAGCAAAAATAAGACATATAAGATTTTGAAGGAAAGCTTGATAAGCTGTGGCCACTAACCAGAGCCAAGTCAGCCCTGAACAGGGCTTTGTCAGCCAGCCCTTCCTCCTCGCAGGAATGTGGTGGGTAGAGAAAGGAATCCTCCTTAGCAGAAACATAACCCTCTTCTGGTGAAAGCTGCAGGGAGAATGAAGCCCAGTGTTTGAGGATGAGTTCATGGAAAAGAGAGAGAACAGGAAAGAGGGAGGGAAAGGGAAGACAGAGGGAGAGGGGAGAAAAAGTAAGGGGAGGAGAGGAAAAAACAGGAAAGTTTTCAAATAATGTTTTCAAGTAATAAAGTCATAATAAATATACCACTTTAACATAAATGATGAGCACGGAATATGATAAATATTCATACTTAACAGTTTTATATTTTAAGATACAATGAGGATGTTTATTCCAGTACCAACATCATCTGTTAGATGAGAAACCCTTTCTACCAATTTCTTCATCCTTCTTATAAAAGATATTCAAAATCAATAATTTTTTATATTATAATAATCTTCTGGTCATTTTTCCCTGCCAAACATTTGGTTAAACAATGACCTCTTAATATAGAAAGAAGGCAACTTTTAGGTGTTAAGACATAAAAGAAGTTGAAGAAAAACAAAACACTAAAAAGAAGGACCAATTTCTCTCTGCCATCCCTTACTAGAATATTATTTTAAAGAATGTAATTTCCTTGACAAGGAAAGTTAGTGAACCCTACAATGAAGTTTCTTAATTTAGCATGGCTTAAAAAACCACCACCACCACCACCAACAACTCTATATGTACACAATATGCTTAAATTGCACTCCTGAGATATCAAATTATAACCATAATCACAGTGACCGAAAACCTAGCATTCTTATTACAATCTCAGATAAAACAGGCTAAAAGATTTAGATTGTCTTGCCTATATCACCCTATATCACCAATACATGCAGAAATATTTTAGAGAAAAAATGTTTATCTTTTTTTCCCACACATATGAGTTTAATGGTCAGTAAAACTCACTTTATGTAAGAGAGATAGTCATCATATACTGCAATGCATATTAAATTTGAAATATAAAATACTCTTATGAAAGAAACTTATTTTGGATCTACCTAGGAAAAAAAACATTGCTTCTGAGTAAGTGGCATGGTTTCCCGATAAGGGCAGTAAAAAACATGTATTTAGTCACGTTTGCCATTTTCCTTGTGTAACAGAAAGACCGGAACCAGATGTACGGTCAATCTTAATGAACGTGTGGAGTCCCATAATGGCCTATCTTCATTCTTACACTCCCCACTGCACTGATCTCTTGTTCTGATTTCTATAATCCTGGTTTGATTGAGGTTTGCTTAACATACTCTTCCTTCTTCCCCTTCTCTTTCCCTCCCTTTCTTTGTGCTTTCATAAATATATTTTCATAAGTTACAGAAATTTATTGTAGAATAAAAAGCAGAGAATGAAAAATTTAATAAAAATTTGAAATATATTAACAAGCTTACAGTTTGAACAAACTCTCTGACAAAGTCAAGAAACTTTCATTTGATGTTTATGCAAATGCATCTATGTGTTTGTGTTTTCTTAAGAGAAGGTATATTTGCCTTTTCACTTAAAATATATTTATACACTGAAAAAAACCAAATACTGAGATCGTCTCTAATATTTCATTGCAATTCAGTGATAAGTGCTATGCTGCAATCATTATACCTAATAAGCATACTGACATTATGTAGCATGAATTTATTAGTTGTTTTTATATTGCAGTAATTAATAACATGAAGGTTATTCCCTCCCAGGAGGAGAGCTATAAGCTGATGAACCCACATTGGAAATTTCAATTTCTTGCTCTGTAGTAATTAGACAACAAATATATTGAAGTCAGTAGAATACAGGAACTTAACCCACTCTGACAGAGATTCTACTTTCTTCCACGATAATTAAAGATTCCACTGTTAGTTGTTAATGCTATTAATTTCTCTAATATGCCACCATACTGGTATAGATATTTTAAAGCCTATTTCTTCGAAAATACTTGATTCTATATTGATCATGACCTTATTTTGGAATAAAAAAGATCAAAAGTAAACCACAGAATGCTAAGTTTTAAATTTATTTCTGAACTTCCTGGCTGTTTTCTGCCCTTTACTCTTTTAAAAAATATTACTCAAAATTAAATATTTACACTCATGGAGCCAATAACCATGTTGATGAAAAGTACCAAAAGTCATGATTCAATCATGAGAACACCTGAAGATAAAAGCCTGAACGCCAATACTGTTTGCAAATAAAAAGAAATCAGTAAAATCTGAATTCTTACGGGGAAAGGCTTGGCAACTCCTATTCTCACAGTTCCTGATGGTGCACCCTTCAGTGCCTGGACAGCTTCTTCGAGACTGCTGTTTTCCAAGTTAACATCATTGACAAACATGAGTCGATCTCCAGGGAGAAGTCGTCCATCCTTTTCAGCAACACCACCAGGAACCAGAGAACGAATTACGATCACAGTGCTTGCTGGATCAATTGGATCCTGACAGAACGAAAAAGGAAAGAGAAGGCGGCTCCTTTCTACACTTAAAAACGTTGTTACAGGTTGTACACTCTGAATTGTAACAGATGGGTAATTGTTCCAAGTGTCTTTTAAAAATTTCATACAACACTCCCAATGAATTATCTGGGTGAAGGATATATCCATTTTAAAGAGTTTAGGAAAAGTCTATGCTAAATAGTGGCACCCTCACTTTCCATGGTTCCCAAGTAGACCTCTTAAATTATACAGGTAACTTTAAAATTATAACGTTAACTTTTGATAAACTGTTCAATTTTATAACTATCATCTGAGATCCATGAATTATTAACAGCAGCGTTCATTGATAAGATGATAGTATTGTGAACCATTGGTAGATGTGAGTATACTGAGGGAAGGGCCTGTTTTTGAAATGAAGAAATACAGAAGGAGGCCATATCATATTTGGTGATGCAGTGTCTTCAGATACACAGCAATATTAGAACAAGACTCCAGAACCAGGCCCTAGAGAGAACACAACTCCCTGGAGTCATCTGAGATGGCTTTCCAGCTCAGTATTAATTAATGAGGAACACAGCTGCACTTCATCAGACTGGCGTTAGCATGCCCTCAGTTACTCAACACAGAACACAACATAAGGATGCAGGCTACACCTAACCAATTTACGATTATTCCTAAGTTTGGTCAAATAATAAGAATATTAGAATTTACAATATATCCAATTATACATCTATCATTCACTTCCAAAAAAAGAAGTAAGTATTTAATACTTTCTGTCTTACCACTCAAATATGAACTATCAGTTAAGAGCAAGGAAATAAAAATAATTTAGGCATATTCCCCAAAGGAACAGAAAGACTATATTTCTGTAACATTCCTAAAAAGTATTCTGCATATTCTTCAAACTTGCAAGAACTGAAATATAAAAGAGCTCAAAGAATTCAATGTCAAAAGAAATGCTTTACGATAATCAATTAGTCATATAAATTATTATTCAGAAAGACTTACTAGAAACAAGAATACATCTTTGATAAATCTAAGCAGTATTATCTGCTTTTTCTCTGCTATTAACAATATATGTTTAGTACCTGTCATCTTTCTTTAAAAAAATTGTTACAAGTAGCATATATTCACCTGATAATCTAAAATGCTAAAACCAAGTCCTCTGCTCCCTTTCTCCAGCTCGATGTTCTGAACGTCGGCTTCCCACATGGCCAAAGGTCCTTGAACCTCCTCTGCATTCTGACCCACATCAGTCATCACCAGCACAGGATCCTCTGTCTCCGAGGACCCGATAAACTCACCTAGATCTATATGAGGCTGGATAAACAGACCAGACAGCTCTTATTTCAGATGCACTAGATCCACAGATGCACATACAAACACTACAAGGAAAACAAAGATTCCCAGCGTCTGTCCAGAATAAAACAGTCACATATGAGTAGCAACAGCTTCTCATGAAACCATTATGAATTAAAGTAGCAAGTCAGAAATATCTAACTTGTAATAGGCATTTAAAATGTATGGTTCAAAGAGCTCCTATAAAAATATATAGTGATTACATCTCGGCAGCACGATGGTGGTGATTTTGACTTTTTTCATCAGTGTCTGTTATCATGTCTATTGTTAGAAAAAAAAAGTGATGCTAATTTGATATTAAAGAAAAATAATTCTTATGATAAATAAGAACAATTCAAGAGGAAGTGGCTATATGTAAAAGTTCTGTACTCTAGGCAAACGGGTTCTAAAATCCTGTGAGCTGTACACGTGATTATTTCATTAATAAATTAACGTGCACAACGGCAGGACGAGATCTGAAGTCAGACTGGCCTGGGCTTGAAGACTGTCTCTATGATTTTTCATCTGTGTTGCTTTGAGCGGTATTCTTAACCTGGGCTTCACAGTTACCCATCTCATAGAATTTTTGAGGATTAAGTGAGGTAACATTTAAAAAGCACTTGGCACAGAAACAGGGGTTCAAAACATTAGCTTCTTTTAGGAAAAATATACTAAAGTGAATCTGGTTCCACATCAGATAGGAAAAATGTGTTTTTGATGATGAAATGTTAGTTTAAAGACTATCTTTGCTTTTTATCAATTACTGCACAGTAGGGCCATGGATGCAAATCCGTCCACCTGCTTTATTATAATAATAAATACCATTACACCACATAAAATGTATCTGGATATGTATGGTGCTAGACTGACTTCTACACAATTTGGAATTATGTTTCTTATTCTCCCCTATTCTTACCACGCCTGTGACAAGCGCTGGGCTGGGGAGGTTACATAAAAGTATCTTTTACGACATATGTACCACATACTCACTACTTTCATATTCCAATTTTCTGTTAAGGGGGACGAGTGTCTAATTCATAGGAATAGTGTGAATAAATTGTACAAGCACACATGTGCAGTAATACCTAATATCATTATATATCATATTTAACACACAGAGCAACCCTCTAGGATAGGCATCAAGACTCATATTTTACACAGGAGAAAAGTGAGATTCAGGAAGATGAAGTGACTTGCCCAAGGTCGCAGAGGTAGTAAGTGCCAAGCCTGACTCAAACCCACGTCTGTCTGACTCCAAGGTCTATCCCATAAGCCACAGGATTTGTGAGGAAATCAAATACCAAATAAGAGAAAAAAGGCTTAAAAATTTTTAAATGCCATTTAACCTTTCCATTATACATTCAGATTAGTCTCCTATATCTGCAAACCTGATACCTTTTCTGTTAGTTCAATGTCACATAAGTCCAGGCTCTCCAACTCTGACGGGCTGGTGGGTGGCACCGTTCGACGACAGCACACCATTGTCACCTCTATAGGCAGTTCTTTTAAAATAGTCACCACATCCTGGTGATTCTCCCCAAGTAGAGTTATGCCGTTCACCTGTGCAAAAAGAAAAGTTGGCCACGAAAGAACATTTCCTAACATGACTACTCCTTTCAAAACCATTTTTTTTATTACATAAATATAAACTGTACTTGGGGATGGCCATGGCTCTGCTGTGCTGAGAACTATAGATGGATCTGGAGCGGTGTTTCCTAAAACAATCTACACGCAACACTACAGACTTGTTGGAATTGGACTTCTAAAGCACTCACAGGAAAATCACTAGCTTTCACCCATGCTTCATATGCCAGTGTAATCGTTTGGAAAGGGAGAGTTAATAAAATCATTCCCAAAGGATAAAGGGAAAAGGAGAAGTTTTTCTTTAAATGATATGTTATATCATTATTAAATGAAAAAAATGAAGATTAGAAAATGGCATGTCTTATATGCTAGTACGTTTTTAAAAGGGGAAGAAGCGAATATATTCAAATTTTCTTACTTATTCATGGAAAATAGCTGGAAGATTGCATAGAACCAATGATAAGCAGTTACACCTAACGAAGGGTGATGAGAACTGAGTGGACCGGGACAGAAAAGAGAATTCACTGGCGTAAATCTTTGTATTTGTGATTTTGAAACATGTGAATATATTACCTATTCTAAAAAGTGAATGTTTCAAAATTTTTAAAGCAAGTTTTTATAGTTCTCCGGCCCTAAAACAAACAAACAAAAACCATGCAAGGAATTAGGCAAGATCAATGTACATACAGATTGAAATTTCTGCTTTGGGTGGAGTTTTACTTGCCTATCTTTCTCAAGTACACTTTGGAGGAGAAATTTTAAATAAGAACTTACTTATTCACCACATTAAGCCTCCCACAGCCTTTTCAAAATTTTATTTACAAAGGGGAAAATGAAAATAGCTGCTTACTTCCAATAGCTCATCTCCACTGAAAAGCTTCCCACTGTGTCCAACAGGACCTTCTGGTAGAACAGATCGGATAAAATGATGGCCCACTGTTGCTTCCAGACTTATCCCCAACCCGCTGTTCTCACTGAACTTGCTCACATGGGCCACCTGAAACAAGAAAAATCATCACAATTTTTAATATTCTTTCATTTATTTTCTTCTCCTGTATGTATTTTATGTTCACTCCCTAAAAGGTCAAGTTTCTCAAAAAAGTTTCAAAAACCTTACTGTAAAGCGGCAAACCTTTAGAGCTTTGCCTTGGAAAGAGTGTTGATATCTATCAGTTTCTTGAACCAACACAAACCAAAACGAAGTAGCCAGATGCAAGCACCCAAGACACTTTGCAGTGCCTACAGGTGCTGATAACAGATTGAGGGTAGTCAGAGTGACCACAAATAAAATCAAAAGCCTGAGCTCAAACAACAGTATAGAAAAGGCGCATCCTTAGCAGTTCCCATGTGCCAGGACTGTGCTAACCCCATTACACAGAGTATCTCACTTACTTCTCATAAATAGGTGCAATGTCTATCCTTGCTTCCCAAATCGGTAAACAAGGTTCTGAGAGGTTACCTTCAACAGAGTCACACAGCTAAAAAAGTGCTTTGAACCTCAGCAGTCTGAACCTAGAGCCCAGGTTCTGGACCATACACTGTATCAAGGGGACAACACTTGTCTTTAAAAGTGAATCAAAGCTTAAAACAGGAGAATAAACTTTCTATTTCCTACAGTTACACTAAATAACGAAAAACGTTAGGAAATCACCATTTTCACAGAGTCCAATCATTATAATATTAAAATCAGAAAGTATACTAAAGATGATCCACTTTATCCCCTTTATTTTATAGTTAAGGAAACTGAGGGATAAAGGGACTGAGAAAAATGTTTTATTATAAAAGATCTTTTTCAAATCTTAATGATAACAAGCACAGGGTTAATACTAGATGTTGCATTATCTGACTTTGCAATCTAATGCTGGATGAAATCCTTCTACTTCTTAAAATCCAATTTAGGTATCACTTCCTCCAAGCAGCCCTCCAGGTCCCCATTTAACTGTCCATCAATCCTTCCCTCTACTACACCACTCCTCCTGTAACTTCATTTGTGCTGTATAACTACATAGAAAATAATCTGAAGTCCAGATCTATGTCGTATTTACCTGGACTTTGATGAAGACCTATAAATAGCTTAGTTCTTTCTTACTTATAGTAAAATCCCACGCTTGACGTATTACTGAAAGTGCCACCAAAAGAGCACGTGCACAAAGAACAGTTAAAAGTCCACGGTCTTGGGTCTGACCTCTGTGAGAAAATGGCTGGTGAAAGGGTGCTGCTCTTCACTATTCAATTACCCCCTGAAGGAGTGCAGCCTCAGTTATCCGTGCCAGTCACGTTAACCCCACCCCACAGAAGGAACCTCCCAACTTTCCTTTCCTGCTAAATTAACTACGGTTAAGCTGGACCTTGTTGTATTTTTTTCCTTGACTCAATTTCAAATGGTTAACAGCAGCTGTACTTACTCAAATCTCATTTGACTGTTAACCATCTTGAGTGTTTAAAAAAAAAAACAAACTTTGTAATGAGTATTAAAAACTAAGAATACTGCTTGGCACAAAGTACTCAATAAATGTTGGTTATTGTTTATATTATATGTCATTATCTGTTGTGTTTTATCTCTTCTAATCTAGAGTTACTTGAATATTATAAGCAATATGAAAACTTTTACCTAACCTAGTGTTTTATTGTTCCTTTGGAAATTCCTGAAATTTGCTGCTATATACCTAAAGATTCATAATTTGTGTCTACTTTGTTAAACCTCTTTTTAAAATAGCAGATCACAGCTGCTACCCTAGGTACGCAAACCTTTAATAAACAAAATGTTCACTATGGCATAAGTGAAACGAAGAAAAGCATGCAGAATAAAAACCCTCAAGGAGAGTAAAAGTGTAAGAGTGATAAGGAAGAAGTAGGAAAAAGTCCTTTTTACAATTCTGTACATAGGGCATGATGATTTTTGTTTTATTTTCAAGTAAATTCTGTCATTCTATTCTGATTCTTTCCACGAATCCTAGGAATAAGAATCAGAAAACCCCTTCCTAATATCTATATAATATATACTATGGTAAGAAATACTGATGAATTATAAGTTCTAAAACTCCCATCTCATTTACTTCAGCTCCTTGGTGGCTCTCCAACTTGAATTTTTTAAATATCTGAATCAGCACATTTAGGTCTTTGAAAAAAGCCCTTGGCGTTTGCTACTTCTCTAAGACTTGAAAGAAGCCCTGGGCGTTTGCTACTTCTCTAAGACTCTTTACGATGGTCATCTTTATTATTGTCAGGAACTTCCTGCTCAAATACAGTTCACAAGTTAGGAAGTTAGGGAGGGGAAGCTAACCTACCACTATTTCATAATTAATGCCCATAATCCTTTGCCACTTGGTCAGCAGGGCACCTTCCTGTTGTTGAGCATCTTCTATATCTTCTCTCTCAGCTGACAGTAATGGATACCCTGAAAGAGTTGACACAATTAGTGACATACCACAAAAATCTCCATATCTTAACATTCGGTACCAGGGACACTGTGATCACAACCTATCATACCAAGTCTGACTGTTCACCCAATACATGAGTTACTCTTATTTCTCTACACATCTTAATAATTCAGTTTAGAACCCTATCATCTGCATGTTCCAAAACTATTCTCTTTTAAGAGATATCTTTTAGGTCTTAACTATATTTCCATTAAAGTATTCATATATTATCTAACTTTTATTTAAAAGAACAAGGACTCCAAGTAGCTCCAGGATTCACTTGGTGGCTCTCTTGTGACTCTGTATTAAAAAGTCATACTGCCTTCTATGTTAGTGTATCTCTTTCATTTTCATTTGGTTCTACAGAGGAGAGAAGGGATCATGCTATGACTTAGCAAAAACAAACAAACAAAATAAATTAACAAATAATATATGTACCTCCATGTACAGTAAGAAAATATAAATAAAAAAATAAGAAACAAATGGAAAATGTACATTAAGTTAAAACCCTATAATTGGAATCATACTAATTGGCAAAAAAAGGAAAGTGAAAAAACAGAAAAGAAAATCACTAAACAAGTTATGTAAACAATACTGAATTAAAACACTTAGCTAAAATAAACTGGTTGAGAAGAATTTTCAAGTCATATTCAAAGATTTCCATGACATCACAGTTTTTACTCATAAAGGTTGTCTTCTAAAAAAAAAATGTCTACAGGCCACTACTCCTTATATTAGATTTTCAATATCATTTTTTAGCATTCAAATTTCAAATTTAAAGAGTATTCTAAAATTCAGGTTTCTCAATAGCTGCTTCCTTGTTAGTGGAATGAATGAGCTTCCACTCCAGGACTATTTTTCAGGTTTGTTATGTGTTAGATTAATGAAACGATTCTGTTTTCTCTTTGAGAAACTGGAAACAGTAAGCTATATATTTCTTTAAAATTTTGGAGACTAGCCCCCCAAAATGAGTGTTTTCTCTTCAAAAGTATATTCATTACAGAGAGGTATGACTGTGCAGCGGTGAACACAGACTACAGGAAACCGTTCAAGCTGATGAAGGTTAGAAAGAGGAGGGTCAGCTAGTCCTACCTCCTCCCATAACCCCATTCTCTGATTCTGTTGTGTTTACACAGGTGGGCAGTGATTCAAGCAGCGTGGGATTTGGAATGGAGAAAGTGGGGAATCTGTAAGCTGCTGATAACAACGGTCTGAAATTTGTATTCATACAACCAACCTACAGTCACAAAACCCTTCATTCTCCCCCTTTCCCAAATGCCCCAAGATCAGATTTCAGGCATATTTAAAAAACCATAAAGTCCAGTCATTTGTAGTGAGGTGGATGGACCTAGAGTCTGTCATACAGAGTGAAGTAAGTCAGAAAGACAAAAACAAATACCGTATGCTAACACATATATATGGAATTAAAAAAAAAAAAATGGTCATGGAGAACCTAGGGGCAGGACGGGAATCAAGATGCAGACGTAGAGAATGGACTTGAGGACACGGGGAGGGGGAAGGGTAAGCTGGGATGAAGTGAGAGAGTGGCATGGACATATACACACTACCAAATGTAAAAGAGATAGCTAGTGGGAAGCAGCCGCACAGCACAGGGAGATCAGCTCAGTGCTTTGTGACCACCTAGAGGGGTGGGATAGGGAGGGTGGGAGGGAGACGCAAGAGGGAGGGGATATGGGGATATATGTATAGCTGATTCACTTTGTTATAAAGCAGAAACTAACACATCATTGTGAAGCAATTATACTCCAATAAAGATGTAAAAAATAAATTTTTTTAAAAATTGAAAAATTTAAAAAAATTAAAAAAAAAAAGAAGTCCAGTCTCCTGATGTTACTGTGAAGTCAAATGACTTGTCTAGGCTCACATTATGAGTCAAATTTCTGTGGAAGAGGCAACAACATCTTATCCCCTGTCAGAGGACCAGCACTAGAATAGATGCATTAGAATCATTCAGACATTTTCCCCTTATTTTATTTTAAAAAGAATGTAGGACTCCTGATTCTAAGTCTAGACCCTCTCCCACCTAGCCTCCCATACACACATGCACATTCACCAAAGCAAAACAGATGGCTGAGGCTTCAAGACCATCCTCCACACCCATCCCCTCTTACTCTCTCAAGTTTTATGCTTTGAAACATTTTTATCCTGTCCCACTCCTCTGGACATTCACTTTATCCTAAATAATTTCTACACCTATTAGTATAAAAATAGCAAAATGTGACTAAACCCCTGAGAGTCCTACACCTCTCACTCCTGGGATATCATTGCAAACACAAATATCCCTTTAAAATAAAAAAGTTAAATCACAATTTTCAGTAGAAAAAAATAATGAAAGAGGAACTATTTTAAAGAACTACAAAGCTTCAATATAATTATTTAGTGAAGGGCAGAATTCTCATAAGGAAGATCAGTCTTGGACTTTGTTCAGTGGATTTGACTTATCAAACACCTAAAGCAATATGACAGGTCAGGGAAGCACATAGCATCCAGCCCTAAAAAAAAGGCAGCAACGTTCGGGCATAATTATGTACTAAAACTATGCCGCCCTAAAATTTTTGAAACACTTTGATGAATTCTAGGTATATAGTGAGAGAAACCTCAGAGAGGCTTAATAATTCTTCATATAACTCCTTTCAAAATTTAAAACTTTCAAAAAATTTAGAAGAAAAAGTTCCCAAAATAAGGATAATTTCATTCCTAAGAGCTTATGCTTTAAAGATTCTCTTGTGTTTATTTAAGAAATCCTTTTAACTTTATTACTGCTTGCTCAATAAGAGACAACTTGGTTCTATCCTAAGAAATAAGGGGAATGAAATAAAGCCATGTATGTAACTGAATGATTCCTAAAGGTTCTGATGAAAAAAATGTAGAAGAAAAAAAAGATGGACTCAGCAAGAAAATCTGCCAGCTATAAACTATTTTAATCTACTGGAGCAATTAATCAATCTGTAAATAAGGATTTTCAAGAATCTTTTTTGAAAGTTTTTTTAGTAATTTACAATATATCCAGAGAGGTTGAATCACATTTATAAAAATCATTTCTCTAAAAAACAATAAAGAACATAATAACCTGGCTCCAGGTGTTTACCTTCTTCTTCAATTGGTAATATGCTGGTGTTTCTCCTCAAAGATAAAGAATCTTCATCTTCTTCATAATTTTCTTAAAATAAGAAAATTTTAGTAGTTATGTCTGTAATATAATCAAGCACTTGAATTTTTCAAACCCCACTTTATTTATTTGAACACCTAAATGAGAGTTTGCTTTTTGTAGGTAAACTTTTCATCAACCACATGTACTTAAAGTTCTGTTAATGGTACAAAGAAGTAATGAAGTTCTCCTGTGATTTGCTTCCCTCTCTCCTGGCCTGCAATTAGTAGTGTACAGCATAAATACCAGAATGGTCAACAGTCTGAGAGATGAAACACACTTTCAAACCAACAGCCTGACTTCTACCAATAAATACTTGCATCAGGGAGCTACATGAGGATTTCAGTAATTTTCAGAGATATCCATGTACAAACAGCTTATGAATGACATTTCTAAACGTGGAAATAGGAGTCTCATGGTCTACTGACTGAGCTAGCCAAGCCTACACATTGAATTAAAGTTGATTCCTTCAAGGAAAGGGTGGGCATTTAGAAACATTATGGGGGTCACACACATAATCTAGGCAGAACACATTTCCCCCTGAAGAGAAAATGTAGCAATGACATCCAAAAGCAAGGCAAGGACAGAAAGCAAATGACTGCACATGTTTCCAAAGGAGAAGCGGTGACTGAATAAACAGGATAGAATCTGCTTTATCCGGAAGCCCGTTCTATAGTTAATGGATGCACCTCTGCTTCCAGTTAATCCCAACTTTATTAAATTCCCTTTTTACTTGGTTCATAATGAATAGTTAAGACGAAAAGCGACTCTTTAAATAATTTCAGAATTAGAAAAAATACAAAATGATGTTAAGAGCCTAACTGAAAACCAGAGTCACGTGGCCTTACCTTTGCTTACGCTTGCATTAACAGGAGACAAAACTGCATCTTTTGTGATGTCCTCCCGTGACGCGAGCTCAGCGTCCTGCTTTGCTCCTCTCCTCATTAATGTCAGGTGAACGGTCTGTCCTGTGTGTCGCAACACCTCTACTGCTTGTTGATTGGTAAAACCCTGAAGGTTTGTGCCATCTACCTATGATAAGAACAAGACATGTTAAAAATAAAAGGACAGTTGTATTACCAACCCACGAAACACACGGTTACTGCTCGTCAGTGAGAACAAAATTGGGAATGAGTAGTCCCCTAGGTGGGGGGATGGGCTAAAACCTGTCTGGGGACCAGTACTGGCTCAGACGCACTGGAATCATGCAGGAGTGTTTCATCTGTTTTAATACAAACTAAGGGGTCTCATTTCCAGAAATTATGAGCCAGCGAGTCTAGAGAGGGGGCCGGGATTCTCCACCTTTTAAAATATTCTTTTATATTTCTTAGGGGATCCTAATGCACAGTCAAGTTTGGAAGTCAGTACTAGGCAGGATACAGAGGTATATAGAAGACAGTGAGGTAAGTGGTTACTGAGAGTGCTGATGAATTCCGAAATCATACTTACACTGGCTTTAAAAAAAGAAAGATGACAAAACTACCTTCCTTTTTATTTCTTTGCCTCTTCAAAAAATATTTTCCCTTTTTCTAGTTCACAAATGACAAAACACTTGACGGTGTCCCTGTGACCTTTCCAAACTACAGATATGATCCCATCACCCCACCCGGCCTTTCGTAGAACACTCCTTGAGACAATGCTCCAAATTCTCAACATGGCTTAGGATGGTCGTGTCAACCCCACCTCCCATCACCAACCTCATCTTGCACGATGCTGCCTATTTCTCTGCACTCCAGCCCCAGAGGATCATTTCCATTTCTCTGACCTGCAGTGCTCCCTTCAGCCGTGAGGTCTTTGCAAGTTCTGTTCCCTCAGTCTAGACTCTCTGGACAGCCTGCTCCAGCCCATGCTCTTTCTTATCTATTTACTTAGAAAACGCCCATAAGTACTTTAGATCTCAGTTCTATAGTTATTTCCACAATTAAGCTATCTTGATGCCCCTGACTTTAGTCAAAGTCCCCTTTACCATTTCTCCTTCACAGCACTTATCAGAAATTTAGTTTTACGTTTTCTGTCATTATTTGGTTTATTTCTGCATCCTCCAAGAGGACAGGCTCTGTATGTCATCAAAACACAGTGCTGGGAATTCCCTCACGGTCCAGTGGTTAGGACTCCACGCTCTCACTGCCAATGGCCCGGGTTCGATCCCTGGCCAGGGAACTAAGAGCCCACAGGCCGTGCGGCCACCAAAAAAAAAAAAAACAAAACAAAACAGTGCTGTTCACACAGTAGATATTCACAAATGAGAAATGAGAAACTGGCTCATACATCAAAGATTTCTTTGGAAAGCAAATTATATTTTTGAATAAATAAATGCAGATTATAACACTTTATTTTTAAAAATACATAAAATGTAAAAACAGTTTGGAAAACTGGAACAATAAATTTAATGTTGAAATTCAAAGTCACTGATATTCCTTTTGAATTGTGAAATGGCTATAAAATGGCTATTAAGTGTCATGCTTTTCTGAGCACAGTGCTGACCACATTAGGCACTCAGATATTTACTAAATGAATGAGAACTACAATAAAGACCTAGATCAGTGATCTCCAAGATGAAGTACCCTTACTGCAGAGGTTTTCTGGAAGAATATAATAAAACTCTTAATTAAACATATTTTAAATCTCATTTGTTTTATACACACACATATATAATACATACATTAACGATGCATATAAAACTATATAATACATATAAAACAACATATAGGGCTTCCCTGGTGGCGCAGTGGTTGAGAATCTGCCTGCCAATGCAGGGCACACGGGTTCGAGCCCTGGTCTGGGAAGATCCCACATGCCGCGGAGCAGCTAGGCCCGTGAGCCACAACTACTGAGCATGCGCGTCTGGAGCCTGTGCTCCGCAATAAGAGAGGCCGCGATAGTGAGAGGCCCGCGCACCGTGATGAAGAGTGGCCCCCGCTTGCCACAACTAGAGAAAGCCCTCGCACAGAAACGAAGACGCAACACAGCCAAAAAAAAAAAATAAATAAATAAATAAATAAATAAGTCAGGAGCGCTTTAAAAAAAAAAAAAAAAAACCTAACCCATGAAGGATTTTAAGTCCTTATAAAAAAAAAAAAAAAATATCATATATGAATCATATATCATATATGAATATATAGAGAGGAGAAAAGAGGAAGGAGAAAGGGGTAGTTTATAGATAGATAGATAGATACAGATTTTTTTTACCAATGGGGATATTCAATCAGAAACCTAGAGACCTCTGATCTAAATGATCAATTGGACTTTGGAAGTTACTTAAGTTTTGTATGATACTTTTGAGCTAAATGGCAACTTGCACATATGTGTCTAACACTCTCCTCTTTCCTCCCACCACCACCTTGTTGATTCCCTCTTGGAAAGACTAGTAAAAATATAATAACAGAGAAAACACCATAACAAAACTGGAAACAATGGAAGAAGACAAGTCCCTATACCAGTAACTTGGAGGAACTTCTATGAGGAATGGTCTGAACATGACGAGATTGAAGGCAGGTCAGCTGGATCTCTACATTTGAGGGAATAGTTTCTCTTGTCTGTAAGATGAAACTTCAGTAAAATCCAACAACTGCCCTTCATTAAAAGGAGGAAGTCACATGGTACATGTGGACCCTAACCAGTGATTCTAAAAACTACACCAAGTGCTAGAGGTCACACCAAGCTGGGAGCATGGGGCAGCACAGAATTACATATGTGCAGTGAAGTCACACTATGCACACACATGCATACGCACACAACCCCAACTAACTCCTGGTTACACAACACACACAGAAAACAATCTCTTACTATAGAGAGGCAACGTTCCCCATTGTGGTTTCCCGGTTTCCTCTCTATTCTATTAATCTACAAGTGAAACTGACTAAATTTAAACTTTCCCCTTCCTTCTTGCTTTGTCAATTCCTGAATTATTTGTACAAAAATCCATCTCTACTCCCTTTTGTACAAGCACAGTTCTCACTGAGATCTCTGAGAATAACTAAAGGTCACAAGAATAAAATACCACAGTCCAAAAGAAGGCAAGTGCCCTGAAGCATCGGTACAAACATCTTCCAATGAGACTGTCACTGCAGTGAACAGGAAAAAAGGTATTTTCTGAAACGTCCCTTCAAAGGAATTCATAATGGAATTCATTGATGGAAATAGGGATTATACGTACAAAGAAGGAACAAGTATCTACCAAAAAAGAAAAAGAAAACTGTTACAATGAAGGCAGTCAACAGGATTTTAAATACTGCAAAAACAAAGTCAAGGAATGGAAGAGAGGAATATGCAATTTTCCCATATTTCAGAGGACAAGAATAAATAGATAAAAATGGTCAGGGAAATAAGACTGAAGACATAATGTGGCTGATCTAGAAAATCAATATAATTGTGAAAAGAAATACAAGGAGAAGAGAATAATTGAGGAAAAAATAATCAAAGAAATGATTAGTAGATAAAGAAATCTGCCTCTATAAATCAGAGGTATATGAAAAACAAGGGGAAAAAAACTAACACCGGACATATCATGGTTAAATTCTTAGATTTCAAAAATCAAAAGAAAAAAATCTATCAGCATCTAGGCAACAGAGTGAGCAGGTTATCCTTTGTGAAAGAAATTACAAACCCAAAATTTTATATTCAGTGTTAACATATGTGAAAATGGAAATTATGTTTGAGATGCTATGATTATTTATATCCTATACCATGTTGTGAGATGGCCACCATGCAGAAATTTAAACTAACTGGTCAAGAATTATAATTTGTACACATTTAGGGCATAAATGGGCTGGGTTGTTAGAGATTAGGAAAAATTTAAAGGAGGTTTGTTTTGTTTTTTTCTAGAGAGAAGAGTGCTGTAAGTCCCCACTCCACCTAGATGTTTAGCCTTTGACCACAAGTCAGAAGAGCTGTGTCACATGTTGTAGGGAAGAAGGTAGTAGATTGTGTCTAGCTCTGTAAGGAGATTAAGGGAGAGGCTGTTTAACTGCTCTGAAAGTGAAGCAAGAGAAAATTGCTATTATGTTGAGAACTGCTCAACAGCCTAACTCTGTCTGGGCACAGACCAGAAGGGGACCACACACACACACAGAGACACAGACACAGACACACACACACACACACACACACACACGGGACAGCCAGGCTGGAGCCATCTTGAAACCTACCCAAGAGTACCCCTAGGGAATAATGGTACCCCAAAGAGAGAATCTATGGAGCAGAATGCTGAGAAACCAGGGCCAAAGGGAAGAAGAGTCAGTCAGATGAAAAAACTCCACCATCTGTCATGGAAAGTTCAAATATCTCCACAAGGATCTCTCAGGAATCCAAGAAGGAACCCTAAATGACAGTCGGTTTTGAATATCCTCCAGGTTCACTCAGTACAAAGCCATCTTACAACAGTGTCAGTCAAGGATGAAGTGTCTAACGTGTCTTACTGTCTTTTCCTCTCTTCCTTCTCTCACCTTTTACACTGGTGAGAGTCAGAAAGCACAATGAGAAGGTGAGGCAGGAAAAAAAAAGCTAGGTAGGGAAGACATACTGGAGAGTGCATTCTCTATCCCTACGTAAGCCATCAGTTCATAGCAGGCTTCTGGGAGGCCAGGGAGGCAGCCTGAAATTAGATTATTATTTAGGATGGGAAATTTTTAATACTAAATTGGGGTTGTATTTGGTGATTTTTGATTGGCCATAAGGCATTTTACTCTCTAAGAACAATGTGTAAGTCAGGGCACTAGCCTAAGATTTCTTCCAGGGAAAAGGGAAGACCCTTCCCTATAAAAAAATTAAAAGAGAGCTGATGACAAAATTTCCAAGGTTGTTTAAGATTATTCCCCCTAAGTCTTCCTTATGCAAAGTCTATGTTATCCCCAGCCAAATCATCCAAGTGTGCAAAGGCAACAGAAGAGGTTATCAGACAGAAAAGGTTCAGAAAGTCTACCAACACATTCTTTCATTTAAAATTTACTAAAAAAACACTTTAGCTGACTAAGAGATTAATCAGATTTAAAATTCAACATAAGAAAATAGTGGCATACAAGATCCAGTGCTGAGTAATAAAATAAGTAAAATTCAAATCTAAATAATACTATTACAGCAAAGTCAAATGTTTCAAGTCTTGATCCATAAAAGATATCCAAAGTGGTGTGTAATACAGTTATTTATATTAGCAAGAAACTATAAACAACATAACGCTCCATGAATAAGGGTTACTTAAGTATATTATGACAGATTTATATGTGCTGATAAGACTATACCTCCCAGGTATATTTCTAAGTAAAATAAACAATAAAAAGGTATAAACTAATATGATTCTTTTAAATGTAGATACATGGAAATTTTCTGAAAATTTAAATCATAAACTATTAAGAGTGGTTTCTATGAGAAGGGTTTTTTTAAGCCATGTTCAAATTTTATATTCTTTAGACTTCAAAGACAAAAATCAATCTAAGAGAAATAAACATGTTATTTACTCTCAGGGTAGTAAAGAAAAGGAGAAAAATCGCAACTCTGAGGTGCCATAAAAATTCTTAAAATGCACAGAACTTAGGCTGTAAGTTTTCATCTCCAATAGATTTTTATGGCTCAATTTTTAAATTCAGTTTCACTAAGAAAAATCGAATGTATATGATTTTGTCTACTTAGTAGCAATAAAGTTCATTATGTAAAGGAAAAAAACCACATTTTTCCCTTTTTTTGAAAACCTGATGACCTGAATTTAAAAATATATTCCTTACACAAATGTCAGAGATGGTAGGTACTAGCACAGAAGAAGTTGCTATAATGGAATAATTACGGACTTTTAAACCTAGACTTCGGTTCAAATTTCTCAGTATCTTCATCTGTAATATGAGAATAATGGTACCCACTTTCCCAAAATTACAGCGCATGGCACTCTGTACTGGAAAGATACTCAGAAACTGGTACTATTATTAATAAAGTGAAGAGGTGATTAATAAACATGAAAACCCCAAGCCCCATGGGAGCAGTTTCTGATCAACATAATTACACCCATCATACATATGAGACAAGGTCACCAAAACCTAAATCAGGGCTCAGGCCATCTCTGATCCCTCAATATCACAGGAAGAGAGTTAAGAGGTGGCTTCAGACCCAATTGTACCAGAGACAAAAGTGCTGTGGAACTAGGTGCAATGGCAGTAAATTGCCTATGTGCTATCTCAAGGAGAGATCCAACATCCTTATAACGTGCAGTGCAGATACCGCAATTAACAGGTGCAATAAGTAAGGGGAGAAATCCTAGTTAGAACAAATGGAAAAGCCCAGCTCCTTAGCACACTCAATCTAGCTGGCCAAGCCCTCCTCCAACATGGCCTATACCTATACACACATACAAAACTTGGGACTATTAACAAAGTCACAGAATACCAAAGGCAACACTTGATACCTTTCCTTATTTATCAACATATGCTTGTTTAATATTTTTTTAAATCAGATGTTAATTCTATACTGCTTTTATCAAGGATCTCTGTATACCAATCTAAAAAAATGAGTATATGAGTTTATCTAATGACAAGGTTGATCAACTTTAAAAAAAAATAGTCCTTTTATTAAATAATTCCTATACAGAATACCAATATATAATGTGGGAAAAAAAGTCTCTATTCCCCGTCCCATAATGTCTACAGTGAAACTCTAGGGGTCAACAGAGCACAATTTGTAAAACAGGAATCTTATAACAAAAGAGTTAATGTTTCAAAATAATACATCCTCAAAATAGTAGGAAATAATTTCTTAATCTTCTCACCACCTCAACAATTACAAAATAAAAACAGAGTATAGTTCCAAATAGCTGCTGCTAGGACAAAATTGAAAAAAAAAATCAAACACAGCAGCTGTGAAAAGCAACTAGTGTGAAGAACTAGTGTGAAGAACTTTCCTACCCGTATCTCAAAAGCCCACAAGATGATGGTATTTTGCACAAAATTAATGCATGATCAAAAGTACTGCATGATGTTCCTTAAAAGTCGAGGTGCTTCCAACTTTGAAGTAAGAGAATGTTGCTAAAAATTAAAAATCATAACATTGATGACAGCAAAGACAGTGATTTTATTGAAAGCAAGAAAATACTTCAGAAGAAGGGTGCTTCCGCTTTTGAGTCAAAAATTTCCTTTCGCACTGATCTTGTCTAAGCAAAATTATATTTGAGATTCCACTTATATAAGAATGAAAATAATGACAAGCTTGAAAGGAAGCTTTTGTGAGACTTAAATGTGTAATCATTTCAGACCCTCAATAAATATTTGCTTAATTAAACTGTACTTATGTGCCAAGCATACTATGTATTTTAAATAAATAACTCATTTGGTTTTCCTAAAAATCATACAAGGGAAGTGTCTTTATCCCAATTTTGTAGGTTAAGGAATCTTGCTTCTTGCTAAATGGTTAAACATGGAATTATATGATCCAGCATCTCCACTCCTAAGTATACACCCAGGAGAAATGAAAACATACATCCACACAAAAGTTTGTACATGAATGTTCACAGTGGCATTGTCCGTAATAGCCAAAAAGTGGAAACAACTCAAATGTCCATCAACTAATGAATGGATAAATAAAATGTGGTATGTCTATACAATGGAATATTATTCAGCTATAAAAAGAAATTAAGAATTGATACATGCTACAACATAGATGAACCTTGAAAACATCATGCTAAGCAAAAGAAGCAAATCACAAAGGACCACCTATTGAATGATTCCATTTACATGAAATGTCCAGAACAGGCAAATCTATTGAGATAGGAAGTAGATTGGTAGTTGTGTAGGGCTGGGAGGATGGAGGAATTAGGGAGTAACTGCTAATGGGATGGGGTTTCTTTTAAAGGTAATGAAAATGTTCTAAAATTGATTGTGATCATGAACGCACAACTGTAAATATACTAAAAGTTTCTGAATCATACACTTTAAATGGGCGAATTGTATGTTCTGTGAGTTATATCTCAAGAATGCTGGTTTTTAAAAAAGCTTTCTATTGGATTCAAATATATAGCCTGGGGGGCAAGTACATTAGCTATATATTCAATTTTTACTTCTTTATCAGATATGGATTTAGAATATGTATATATTCACTCTCTCCCTCTCCTTTTCCTCCAAAATAAAAAAAGTAAAGTAGTTAATTTTCATTGTATGTTAAAATAGAGATACAACAGGAAAGCTCTTTTTTAGGTGGCACGCACAACTTGGTCTTTAGAGCAGATTTCAAGAGGTAAACAGGTGTAGTTAGTAGTTTTATAGAACAAAGTTCAAGAACAGTCACAGAGTTGCAATGTAGAAGCAAAGAGCAGAGACTGATAAAGGACATCTCTATCTTTTTGTTAAATGTGAAAGAAAACACAAAACATAAAATTTACTGTCTTATCCATTTTTAAGTATATAGTTCAGTAGTGTTAAGTATATTCATGTTGTCATACGATACATCTCCAGAACATTTTCATCTTGCAAAACTGAAACTATACCCACTGAACAACTTCTCCCCATTTCCCCCTCTAACCAGCCCCTCACATCAACTGTTCTACTTTCTGTTGCTATGACTTTTTGTGCCTGGCTTATTTCACTTAGCATAATGTTCTCAAGGTTTTGTTGTAGAATGTGACAGAATTTGCTTCTTTATAAGACTAAATAATATTTTGTTGTATGTATATACCACATTTTGTTTATCCATTCATCTGCAGATGGACCTCTGGGTCACTTACTCATCTTAGCTCTTGTGAATAATGCTGCAGTGAACAAGGACTCTTCTATCTTAACTACTATTAAGATCCCAAGGCGAAAAAAGAGACTTCATTACACATAAACAAATATATATTAAGATAAATCAACATTCCCCAAAATGTACTCCAAAGAATATTAATATATGCTTGAGGGAAGAAAGAACATGATTACAAAAGTTTAGGAACCTCTGAAGTAAAAGAGTTAAACAAGTTTCTTTACTGGGAAACTTCTCAGTTTTTGAGTTTTCAATGTGCATTGTGGATCCCTAAGAAACGATATCACAGGCAGTTTTTCCTAAACTTATTTAACCAGAAAGCCCTTGATGCAGGGTCTCTGGGATTCATGTTCTGAGAAGTAGTTAGGGTAGTCCAGTTTCCACTGAACACTGAACTGAAAGTTGGATTCTTTTTATACTACCTTGAATAGCTATATGGTCAAAACATACTAATGTTACTAGGATACAATTACGAGCTTGATCTAATCAAGAGGATCTGGCTTTATTTCTTTTATTCCTTTATAGTCTTACAGCTAAAAGGAGCCCTGGTCATGGTGCCAACAAAAATAGTGTCATTCTGCTGATGTAAAAAAATGCACACAACCCAATTGCAGATTCAAGTACACTAAAAGTGATAATGTCTGGTCTTTAGTTTTGGAGCATCTGCAGCTAAAATACAAGTATGAGTATTAATGTACCAAACTCATTAAAACCAGAAAGCAGATGTACCAGCAGTTATTCAAGAAAGTGTCCCACCTTTAGAAATGGCATCAATAAAGCTTCTATGCAGTGCTCTGACTTCCACAGAATAATGAGTAATTGTGATGACAGCTCAAACCACCAAAGCTTCAATTAGTATAGAGCGACCTGTAGTTCTCAAAGCTGCGTGAACCAGGAGAATGCATCTCTCAACCATGAAAATCAACAAAGCTGTTATTAAATGTGTACTTACTGCTATAATTTGGTCTCCAATTTGGATTCTTCCATCATGTTCAACAGCACTGCTCTTTGTAATGCTCTTTACAAAGATTCCTGAAGGTTCTAAGATTAGAAATAGGTTTGTTTTTGCTTTGTTTTGCTTTACTATTTACAAAGCACACTCAAACAATACCCATCCTCCATTCTCCAAATATAAAATCCTAATTCTGCACAGATTTTAAATCAACCAACCACACAAAGAAACCCACTAGTAGAAACTTACGCTACAGAAAAAGACAATGGTTTTGTCTGTCTGAAATAAAATAACAGAGTCGCCTGCACTAAATTATTCCTAAGGAAGACTTCCATCAGTTTATGACAATCTGAAAATACATTATGTTGATTCAATATTTCATAAGACAAAGATATTGGAGGCAATTGCCAAGATGAAAGATATAGAATATTAATGTTTAAAAACTACCTAATTTTTTATCTCCAATGTAACCAGCAATGGTAATTCCTAATCCTTGGACATTTTTAGTGAGTTCTACATCAAATGTCTCATTTTCTTCACTTTTCTGAGTAGAAGCATCAACCTAAAATAAAATTGATAAATAAATATACACATAAACATGTAAACAAACAAGATAATCTTTTTTAAGCCACAATCTTTAGAAATAATATGATGTAATTGGGTGTTAGAGAACTCAGCTAGAAAATTATAGAGTAGGATTACTCCTTCAATCTTGACAACTTGGACTGAGCATCACATTTTTACTCAGAAGGAATGTCAAGAGTAGAGCTGAACACCCCCAGCAGAGAAATATATTATTGTCTGCGCATGCAAAATGTAAAAAATTAAACAGTTTCTTATTAACAAATTCTATTTTCAGGGATGGCTCATCTTCAGTTTTGAAGAAGTTAGGATGTAATACAGTTAAAATAACTCATACTTTGAATCCACATCAACAAGTTCAAATCTAGCTTTGCCACTGAATTTTTCTAAGCATCACTTTGCTCAACTGTCTATCAGGAATAAGAACAAGTCCAGCTAACAATTACTGAGCAGTTTCTATATAACAGACACCTGTCATGTCTCAATTCATTTACTCCTTAGAATAAGCCTATGAGGTAGGTACAATTACTGTCAATTTTTCTCTGGGGAAACTGAGGAACACAAACTTTTCCAAGGACAAACAGCAATCTAGTAGAGGCAGAATTCAAATGTAGGTAGGCTGGTTGCAGAACCCCTGCTCTTAAAAGCTGCACAGTATGTAAATTCCTCCTAGAATGTAGGGGCCATACTGCCCACTCAAGACATGCTGTTATTACTATCTTAAGTTGAAAGCTGATTCTAACACCATGAATGTGAATCTATCCTCCAGATATACTATTAATGGACTGATGATTATTTTGAAAGCCAGTGAAATGTACCAAACAGCTAATTAAAACTATCCTTGTATTTGCTTGATAAATTCAAACTTTAATACAAAAAGCTTTTTAGAAGGAAAGAATGCCTTTCCACATTGATTTCCTTCATTCCTGGAGTGGTACCTGAAAGCAGATTTCTCTAATATGTAGACTTGTTATTATGTATTGGACTGAAGGGCAAGGCTCCCTGAATAAAGCATGAATGAACTAGCTCAGTAAGTCATCAATAAGTTGTTGGCATTATATGCTAGTGTGGTGTCAGCAGATTCCACAGAGAACCCTAGGAAGATAACAGAAGAATGAAGTCTTTGGTTTGAATGGACATGCAGGTTGGGGTGAGATGGTAATGCTTTCTGATTTTCTTTAAGCACACTCTGTATCTCACTGATAAGTCACCTAAATGAGATATAATTTTATAGTAAAGTTTTATTTTTTTCATTGCACATAATTATCTGTGCAAACTTAGCAAAAGTTTAAAGTTTAGATAATTACAAGAAAATGACAGGATGAAATCTGCTTCAATTGAAACAAATGTGTCTTCTATTTTTAATAAGACTTATGCAAGTGCTATTTTAGAGGGTGGCAATTTGACTATCGAATGGTTTTAAAAGGGGCACAAGCTTCACAAATGATGATATGCACAGAATAGATACTTTTCTAAGCTTTCAATTACATCAAGTGGTTTTTGGTATTGCATTCATTTATATATTGCTGAATAAAATGTTTTGTTTACCACAAAAGAATGCCATTTAAATACTTTCATAAACAGGCTTTCTTTCTTTACTTCTTTCTCCCTGCAAAAAATAGCAATGAAACTCAATCCTAAAAACAACAGAATCATGGAAATTTCAAGTGTTCTAATAAAGTTTTAAAGGGCTTGTGGAAGAGGTTAGAATATTAAAAAAAAGAATTTGTAGCAACTGTTTAGAAAATAACTGTTTTTAGATCTATAAGAAAGGAATGTAGAACTTGCATTTGCTATGAAGCTCATATAGAAATTGGTCGTAATTCTCTTCTTACATATTTAAGAAATTTCTGGATAAAATTATTTTGTTGATATTTAATCCACTATCATCTTGTGACCTGAACTATTTGAGATAACCATTACATTATAATAATTTTGAAACATTCTAGCTTTTTTCATATCAAGTTAAGAACAAAGATGGAATGCTCTGCCTATGAATACAGCTTTTGTTACAACCCTGAAAGCATAACTTTTCTCTAAAAAAAATTATATAACTGGGTCAAGAATAGCGACTTATTACAAATCTGATAACAATTATATGACATACCTGAAAACAACAATGAAAGGTTTTAGTAAGCTTTATTTATCCACCTTGCCCACAAAAAAGACACTAAGAAGCAAGGTGTTGAAAGGGCATGATTGGAACTTACAGCCCACCTTACAGAAACACTTCTAAATAAGAAAAAGATAGAATTAAATGTTTTAGGTATTAGTAGTAAATAATTCTTTAAAATTTATCCATACTTCAAAATATTTTCCTCATAAATGTGCTTAGAGAAAAATCAAAAACAGTAATCTAGAATTTTTAAGCAATCTATCTTTCATCTGTTAGATATTATTCCTATTTAATAAACTATTATTAGTGCTGAAACATCATTACATTTGAATTTTGTTTCATTCTTTAGCACTAATACACTAACATTAATAAGTCTAGTTTCGGACTTCCCTGGTGCTGCAGTGGTTAAGAATCCTCCTGCCAACGCAGGAGACACGGGTTCAAGCCCTGGTCTGGGAAGATCCCACATGCCACGGAGCAACTAAGCCCGTGCGCCACAAGTACTGAAGCCCACGTGCCTAGAGCCCGTGCTCCGCAACAAGAGAAGCCACCACAAAGAGAAGCCTGACACTGCAACGAAGGGTAGCCCGGCTCGCCGCAACTGGAGAAAGCCCACGCACAGCAACAAAGATCCAACAGAGTCAAAAATAAATAAATAAATAAATTTTTAAAAAAATAATAATAAGTCTAGTTTCTAAATAAACACCACTGTCATCTAAGTGCTACAGTCTATGACTTTCCCATTAACTGCTTTTATCTCCTTACCCGCATCTCTGGTGTAGAAGATGGGGATGAGGAAAGCGTGATGCCCAAAGAGGTGGGCACCGTTGGTTCTTCCATGGCACCTCTTGCAATCATCAATTTGACTCTATTTCCACACTGTCTGAGGACCTGGGCTACTTGCTCACTGCTCATTCCTGCTAGATCTGTGTCACCAATTTTTAGAATGTGGTCTCCACTGCATAATCGCCCATGCTGAATAAAAAGGGATTGATTAGTCAGATTGTTGTTGTTATTATTATTTACTTCATCAGAGAAATCCCTCATTTAGAGGGAACGGGAGTAATAACAAAAAAAGAGCTATTACATGAATTACCAATCATGGTACATTAAACATGTGGTTGTAATGTTAACTGTCTTTTGAAGCATCCTAACTTCATTAAATGTGATATAAGTAAATGAAACTCATAAATATTCTTTAAATCAATAATTGATATGAGCTTTTCAATTTGATGTCTACCCACTCGATGCAAGAAAGCGCTAGTCTTTCTGTGAATTTTTTGAGGGATACAATAAAGAGAAAATGCCATAAGGAAAGATGAAGTATAACTCACTTCACAAATATATATAACTCAGAATACAGTATCAACCACAAAAAAGCACTGAGTTAATACCACAATTTTCTGCCTTGCCATTTCAATTATAAACATCCCTAAAAAACTCATTTGCAGATGAAATCTTTGTGAGACTTAAATTCACATAAACCAGGGAAGTGAACAGCAGTCTGGTAAGCCTCCATACAGGCACTGTCCACTAGAACTTTCTGCAGTGATGAAATGTTCTGCATTGTCCAATATGGAAGCTACAAGCAACATATTGCTCTAGAGCACTTGAAATATAGCTCGTCTAATGGAGGAACTGGGGTGGTAATTTTATTTAATTTTAATTAATTCAAATTTGAATTTAAAAAGTGATATGTGGCCAGTACCTACAGTATTAGACAGTGCAGCTCTATACACAAGGTAAAGCTGATTTATCACAAGCCTGTCAAATAGAGAAATTTCACTGGATACTGCATGATACTGGCTAACGTTTAAAAGGAAGAAAACGCACATACTATTGAGTTACTCTCAATAATTGATAAGGTTACCTCTATTGATAAGGCTGCCCATAAATCTGCCTTTCATTTGCCAATATGAAAAATATTTGATGCACGTGACTTAAGTTCAAATACACGTGCAAAAGCAAACAGCTTTATATACAAAACATTATAACCAAGGCAAAAGAGACACTCGAACTTGTCAAATTAAAACGTAAATCATAATTAGTAACTTTACAATTTTCTCACATACGCTCCAACAACTTTACATAGCATAAATGGCAGTGCTTTAATGAACTACTCTAAGAGATAAAAACAGGCTGTACTTCATATACCAAGATGACACCAGTGACCCGTCACTAAAGGGACAAGATGAATCTTGTTTTTCTCCCCCTCAGTAATGAAGTATTCTTTTTTCCATAATACCTTGTGGCTATAAAACAGATGAGTAGGCTTATAAACGTGATTTACAATCATAAAATAAAGGATATATACCTCTACAATGATCAAAACCACAACCTGGGCTTTAGTCTGTGATTCTAAAGAGTCTTAAGATCACTGTCTGTAACTGTAACTGAAAATCAAGGTCTCTCTTGAAATGTATTTCTCCCCAGGTCTAAGAAAAACATTTTACATACAAACTCAGCAAAATAGAAGATTCTGACATTGTCTAAAGCCAAAGTCTCTTCTTTCTAACAGAAATGTAAAAGATGAAGGTGTATTTTTGATAAAACATAAAAAATCTGCTGGAGTGGCTTACCTGATCAGCTACTCCTCCAGGCAGGATGGTTTTCACGATCACACCAGTTGCTTTTCCTCCTACAATGCCAAATCCCAGACCAGAGCCGTCATTTACCAATTCAATAGTCTCCACGTGCTGCCAGTGAACCTGAAAACAAAGCCCTCATATGAATTTGTAAACATTTTACGAAAAACTAAGATTTTTATTACAGTTGACATCTCTATGAATATTATTTTGTGATTAGTATTAAATAACTAAGTGCAGACATAATAATGAGCTTTAACAGGGTCCCTTTTATTTAGTATACTTCTCTTTCAACATGTTGTTACTGCTACTGACATAACCATTCTTGAAATTATCAATGTATCATTATAGTGACTGCATTTAACCAGGTAAAGAGAGATTTGCAAGATCCTTTGTAGCACTTAAAAAAAAAAAGGGATGATCAAGGAAAAACTGTTAGCTGTTAAAAACTTCTTCTGCATAAACCCTATTGCACAAGATTCCAAACGAAATGACCTCTTAAAGTCACTGACAGCTGTCAGTGACTTTACAAAGCAAAATCAAGATTTTATTTGCTTACCAATAGAGTCAAATTTTTTTTTCCTTTTTTCTTTTTTTTAAAGAGCTCGTACTCTGATAAGATCAATAAGATTGGTTGTTTTTTTTTTTAATTTATTTTTTGGCTGCACAGCATGGCATGAGGGATTTTATTTCCCAGATCAGGGATCAAACCCAGGCCCTTGGCAGTGGAAGTGCGAAGTCTTAACCAGTGGACCGCCAGGGAAGTCCCTAGAGTAAACTTTTTTAAGGGACTAAATTTTTTTTTTTTTTTTAAGGAATGATGTCAAGTAAAAAGGCTACATAAAGAAAGGTAACAATCCCATTCACCATTGCAACAAAAAGAATAAAATACCTAGGAATAAACCTACCTAAGGAGGTAAAAGACCTGTGCTCAGAAAACTATAAGACACTGATGAAAGAAATCAAAGATGACACAAACAGATGGAGAGATATACCATGTTCTTGGATTGGAAGAATCAATATTGTGAAAATGACTATACTACGCAAAGCAATCTACAGATTCAATGCAATCCCTATCAAATTACCAATGGCATCTTTTACAGAACTAGAACAAAAACTCTTATAATTTGTATGGAGACACAAAAGACCCCGAACAGCCAAAGCAATCTTGAGGGAAAAAAATGGAGCTGGAGGAATCAGACTCCCTGTCTTCAGAATATACTACAAAGCTACAGTAATCAAGACAACATGGGGCTTCCCTGGTGGCACAGTGGTTGAGAATCTGCCTGCCAATCCAGGGGACACGGGTTCGAGCCCTGGTCTGGGAAGATCCCACATGCTGTGGAGCAACTAGGCCCGTGAGCCACAACTGCTGAGCCTGCGTGTCTGGAGCCTGTGCTCCGCAACAAGAGAGGCCGCGATAGTGAGTGGCCCCCACTTGCCGCAACTAGAGAAAGCCCTCACACAGAAACGAAGACCCAACACAGGCATGCATAAATAAATAAATAAATAAATAAATAAAATTAAAAAAAAAAAAAAAAGACAATATGGTACTGGCACAAAAACAGAAATATAGATCAATGGAACAGGACAGAAAGCCCAGAGATAAACCACGCACCTATGGTCAACTAATCTATGACAAAGGAGGCAAGGATATACAATGGAGAAAAGACAGTCTCTTCAGTAAGTGGTGCTGGGAAAACTGGACAGCTACATGTAAAAGAATGAAATTAGAACACTCCCTAACACCATACACAAAAGTAAACTCAAAATGGATTAAAGACCTAAATGTAAGACTGGACACTATAAAACTCTTAGAGGAAAACACAGGAAGAACACTCTTTGACATAAATCACAGCAAGATCCTTTTTGACCCACCTCCTAGAGGAATGGAAATAAAAACAAAATAAACAAATGGAACAGAATGAAACTTAAAAGCTTTTGCACAGCAAGGGAAACTATAAACAAGATGAAAAGACAACCCTCAGAATGGGAGAAAATATTTGCAAATGAATCAACGGACAAAGGATTGATCTCCAAAACATATAAACAGCTCATGCAGCTCAGTATTAAAAAAACAAACAACCCAATCCAAAAATGGGAAGAAGACATAAATAGACATTTCTCCAAAGAAGACATACAGATGGCCAAGAAGCACATGAAAAGCTGCTCAACGTCACTAATTATTAGAGAAATGCAAATCAAAACTACAATGAGGTATCACCTCACACCGGTCAGAATGGGCATATCAGAAAATGTACAAACAACAAATGCTGGAGAGGGTGTGGAGAAAAGGGAACCCTCCTGCACTGTTGGTGGGAATGTAAATTGATACAGCCACTATGGAGAACAGTATGGAGGTTCCTTAAAAAACTAAAAATAGAACTACCATATGACCCAGCAATCCCACTACTGGGCATATACCCTGAGGAAACCATAATTCAAAAAGATACCTGTACCACAATGTTCACTGCAGCTCTATTTACAGTAGCCAGGACATGGAAGCAACCTAAATGCCCATCGACAGACGAATGGTTAAAGATGTGGTATGTACATACAATGGAATATTACTCAGCCATTAAAAGGAATGAAATTGGGTCATTGGTAGAGGCAAGGATGGACCTAGGGACTGTCATACAGAGTGAAGTAAGTCAGAAAGAGAAGAACAAATATCGTATATTAACGCATATATGTGGAATCTAGAAAAATGGTACAGATGAACCAGTTTGCAAGGCAGAAATAGAGACACAGATGTAGAGAACAAACGTATGGACACCAATGGGGAAAGCGTGGCGGGGGTGGTGGTGGTGGGATGAACTGGGAGATTGGGATTGACATGTATACACTAATATGTATAAAATAGATATCTAATAAGAACCTGCTGTATAAAGAAAAATAATAAAATTTTTTAAAAAAAATTTTTTAGAAGCCATAAACTTAATCATAATTACATAAAAAATATTCCAGGCCACAGAGAGATACAACAAAAAGGGAAAAACCCAAGAAGTACAAAGAATCTACAGGAAGTGCGAACCCATACAAAACCTTAAAGAACTAGAAAAATACGTTCTGTTCTTCTTGAAAATTTGATGTACTCACCGGATTAGAGTGAGCTGAAATTGTGCTGGCCGCAGATGGAGAACGGGAAACTATGGGGCTGATGAGCTGAGGCAATGAGCCTCTGGCAATAACCAGCTTGACAGTATCTTTGGCTTTCTGCAGGATGCTGATGGCCTGCTGATGTGTAATTGTCTGATCAAGTGCCTGTCCGTTAATAGCAAGGATCTGATCAGTTTCCTTCAATCTTCCATCTCTAAGAATGAAAAAGGGGGTAAAAGATAACTAACAGCTCTCAAAAAAATGACAGCTTCTTCGGCATGCATTTTCAGGTTATTTTTAATTCTATTTTCTCATGTCCACACTATGAAAGCTTTTTCCTGCAGCTGCACTTCTAAAAATATTTTTTCTATTTCTTTAATTTAGTATGTATATGAGATGGTGTTTACTATTGTGCCCAATCATTATGCTGTACACCTTAAACTCACATACTGCTGTATGTCAATTATGTCAAAATAAAAATGGAAGGGAAAATATATATGCTTTGGCTCCAGTTGACCTACCCCTAATCAACCCCTCCCAGTTAAAAGCGCCTTCTTTTCAGCTACCCACTCAACCTATACATTGTATTTTAGATGTTCCTATCCTCTACAAATGAAAGCAAAGATGTATATATTTACTTGTTGCTTTGAGTATATTAATAAAATATTGCTCAAATTATCATAGGCCATTTGTATACTTTTCTACAAAGTAATTTTAAAATCTAATCAAAAAGAGCCCATTTAATAGCAATGAGAGTACTGTCCTAGTCAAATTTTTCTTTCCTTACTAAAAAATGATTAAGTTACGACTATATTTAAAAGTAACTCTCCTTTCAAAGGACTTTCTTTTTATCGTAGCAATGTTAAGAATTTAATGATTTCTAAAAACTAGTTAATAACAGATTGTATTCAGTTTTTTGTCTGTTTTTGTTCATTTTTGTTCCTTGAAATTCTCCCAAGGTGAGCAGTACCTTCTGAATGCGGTATCAAAAACAGAAAAGAGGGCTTCCCTGGTGGCGCAGTGGTTAAGAATCTGCCTGCCAATGCAGGGGACACGGGTTCGAGCCCTGGTCTGGGAGGATCCCACATGCCGCGGAACAACTAAGCCCGTGCGCCACAACTACTGAGCCTGCGCGTCTGGAGCCTGTGCTCCGCAACGGGACAGGCCGCGACAGTGAGAGGCCTGCGCACTGCGATGAAGAGTGGCCCCGGCTCACCGCAACTGGAGAAAGCCCTTGCACAGAAACGAAGACCCAACACAGCCAAAAATTAATTAATTAATTAATTGATTTAAAAAAAACAGAAAAGACACAGTGACAGTCTCACCTGTGGGCCACACTGCCCTCCTGGATCTCCTGCACAAATATCCCCAGTTCTCCCCGGTTTTCACTCCTCAGTCCCACAACACTGAACCCAAGGCCTCCACATGGAGGTTTGAGGAGCTCAAAAACTTCTATTTGGCGACCCTGTTCAGGAAAAAAAGCAAGAAATACAATTAAATGCAAATCACTGCACTTGCAATCATCTTATTAGTGGCATTAATCTGTTCTTTAAGAAAAAAAGAAATTAAAAATATTTTTTTCTAAGATAAACTTTATCACTCATCACCTAGAATGAGACATTTTATTTATCCTGAAGAGTATTTCTGAAACATAACATATAATGCTCAGTTTAAAATATGATAATTAAAAAAAGGAATAGAAAAATCTCAGAACCACCTAAACCCACATAAATTCTACATCTTTGTCATTCCAATTTTTTCAGATATTATAAATGTCTTCATAAATAAGAATATAATATATACTTAAAATATACTTGATATATATTTAATGTATATATTTAACTAACATAATGTAAATATATATAAGTATTCTTCAGATTATCCAGGACCTGATTACATTCTTAAGATATTATACATTCTGTTGTTAACTATCAGGAAGAAATGCTCTTACCTGGGCCATATTTTTGATCAGTTGATCAAATTCATCACAAGCAGGTTTCCCATTGATGTGTGCAGTACCCAATCCTGTAAGAACTTCCAGATTCCCATTATTTGGGGATAATAAAAATGATTCATTTTGCAGAGTAGGAATTACAGCTGGGCTGAGATGTGGAATGTGGGCACATTCAACATTTGAAATTGTGGGAGTTGCAATGTTTACCTAAGAGTAATATGGAGACTATTAACAACTTTGTCATTCCATAAACTATTTCATAGGAATCATCCCAAGAGAGGTAATAATGAAGTACCTATGAAATTTCAAAATGTCCATACCCTTTTATTCTGCAACTCTATTTCAAGAAATTTATTTCAAGGAGAAAAATTAGAAAAATACACAAAGATGTAAATGCAAGGATGTTCAACACAGCACTATTTTTTAGGTGGAAAACGTTTTAAAAATTAATTAAGTGAAAAGAATCAGGTTCAACTTCAAGGTACTCATTAAAACACACACAAAAACACATCCATACATATGTTTTTAAGTGAAAAAGCCTAGTCATTGAACAATAACAGTAAGTATAATACAATTCAATGTACACTCAAAAAATGTTTACATGTGTATTAAACATCTGGAAGAATATATACCAAACCACCAACAGAACACTAGTTGTCCCCAAGAAATGGGATTCCAGAAGGCCATTAACTTACCATATTGCTTGAATTTTTATAACAACCTATGCAGTAAAGAATCTGGTCTTTCCCAAAAAGAAGCCTGGCCTTTGTCCTTACCTCATAGGAAGTAACTTCTAAACGCTTGGAATTTCCCAGATGATAGAAGTGTCTCTGTTATTCACGGTGGGCCCCAAGGCCACATGATATCCTCTCAAATTCTTAAACTAAGTCATCTCACATGGGCAATCAATCATGCCTATGAAATGATGTCCCAATAAAAACTCTGAACACCAGGCTCAGGTGAGCTTCCTGGGTTGGCAATACTCCATGTATACTGTCACACATCGAGTTTGGGAAGGGAACACTTCCTGAGGAAAATGGAAGCTTCACATCTGGAATCCTCTCAGACTCTGTGCTATGCGTCTCTTTCTTAGGTTAACTTTCGACCTGTATCCTTTCCCTATAATAGACCATAACCATGAGTCTTAACAGCTTTCAGTAGGTTCTACAGGTCCTTCTAATGAATTATTGAACCTGAGGGTGGTTTGGGGAACCTCCTGAATGTGCAGTTGGAATCAGAAGTGAGGATGGTATTGTGTGGACTCTTCCTTCCAACTTTGTATTTGGAGCTTAACTCCTTGCTGTTGGTGTCACAAGTCTAGGGAAGAGCTGCCAGTCTGGAGGACTATGCCCTCAAACCTCACAGTATGGTTAACTCCAGGTACAATGATATTAATAAACAACAACAAAATATTCTATAATTACTTGTATGTGCCTGTTATACAGAGCTAAATAATCTAATAATAATAAATAATAATATATTTATTAAATATTAATATATTTATAGAATATCTTATATAAAATCATATTGACATTAATATAGTAATATTAAATAATAATAAATGTAAATAATAAATATTACATTAAAGCTAAGCAATCATTAAAACAGTGCAAAGAGTCAATCCTAATTTTGTATTTCTGTAGGGTGTCTGGAATGTAACTTTTAATTTACAATTAATCGTAAGAAAAGTTATATCAATGACACTTTTGGATCACTCTCTAAGCTCATCTCCCAGCACTCTGTCCTTCACTCACATAGCTCCAGCTATACTAACCACTTTACTGTTCCTCCAACTGCCAAGCTGCTCTCTCTAGCAGCCAAGTACGTCCTTCCCCCAAGTATCTACGTGCTTACATTTTTAGTTCGTCCAAGTGCACTCAACATCACCTCAGAGAAGGCCTCCCTGACAACCCTAAGACTGCATCCCACCATTACGCTCCATGAGCTGACCCTGCCCTGTTTTTCTTCATGGTGCTTATTATTGCCTGGCATGCACCCTGCTGTCATGGAGCTCCCATCCCAATCTGCAGAGACAGACTAGAATGCAGAATTCTCCAGTGGAGGAATTTGACTATTTTATTCTCTATTATATCCTCATCCTCTAGGAGAGTGTCTTGCACGGAGATGGCATTCAACATACATCTGCAGAATAAATGTTTATCCATTCTTAAGGACCCACTCTGATCTAATCTGCCCAATGACCCTCCAAGAATCACCATTACCCTTTTACAGATGACAAAATTACACAGTCACACACCTAGTAAGTAGATTATGACCTAGATTTTTTCATCATGGTGCTACTGTCATCTTCGTATTATACACATAGCAAACAATCATTTAGATATCATTTCTGGGAATGAGACATTAGTAAATGTCTTCCATTGACAGAAGCAATCAAAATATTTCACAATTTATGTCACCAGCCCATGCTTAAGTCTGCCACCTGTCCTGAAAAATAAAACAGGAAACTCAGTAACTTACGAAAGTTACCAATAATTCACCATTTTATTGGCTATCTACAACCACAGATGTAAAAGAGATCAATGTATTTGAGGAAGAGGCTTTTGGGAATCCTTTCAAATGCTTATTTTAAAATCTACAGCAGGCATGATCAATTATTATTTTTTCAAAAGTAAGCTTCTTATGTCAAACCTGATTTTTTTTTAAACCTGAGCATGGCAACTTCAATAAAATCTGCCAGCAGAAGATACACTGTTCAGGTTGAAGCAGATGGCATCATGAAATCTGTGACAGGCTGAGGATCCCACACACCAGGACCTAATGCCTATGGTATGTTTGCATAGGGAAAAAATATTTGGAGTTTTGCTACAGTGAGCCAGGATGAACAAATCACATTATAAGCACAAAGAGTCTGTCTGTGTGAAGTTAACTGGTGAAACAGAAGCTCTGACACTATGCAAGACAAGGTGTGAAGGCATTGCAAGAGTAAAGTTATATATGCATATAAAGCTGTATGATATTGAATATCAATTGTCTTCTACAAATTTGTTAAAGGTTAACCAATGACAATGACTCCTCCTATCTCCTCCCAGCCACTGAGGTCTACATAAATGTAAAAGCAAAGAGATCACATATGTAAAAACTAAAATGTAATTATACCATCATACAAAAGGCTTGTTTTTAAATTTGAAAATTTATACCCATAGGAAAAAGCACAAAGGCACCTTGTGATTCTGCCATAGCTTTATTAAAATGGCTTTCTGAACTATAATCTCTTTGAAGAACAAGAATGAATCTTCTTTGCCATGATAGGTCTGTTCATAACAGACATAGTATAAATGTTTAATAAAAAGAACTTGACTCCCATCTTTGCTTATAGAATATAAAATAAACAGAAGAAAACACAACTATCTGGTGATTTTTATATACAGGTAAACAATCTGTATATTTATGGAAGTTGCTAGTAAATGAGCAAGAGTCACCAAATAATTTTCTGTTTTCTGTTTTGCTTCTGGCTATTTCAGTCTAAAAAGGTCTTTTATGTTCTTAGTAAATAAACATGCATTAATTTATGGATTCTAATTAGTGCTAACACTAAAACATAAATAAAAACTATGTAAGGTACTCAATTAAAAAGTTATCAAATTCTTTGTGAAAGGGTAATATGAAACACCATCTCAGTATTTAGAAGGACAGGAGGAGCTCTATTAAAAGATGTAGTCAGAACCAGCAAAAGGTTCACTTACTCTAAAAGGTCAGATAAAGCAAAAATCATAACAAAGGACAAATATACAACTTAAGCACGTTATTTTAACTTAAAACACACGCACAGTTATTCACAAATATCTTGATATATGGGCGCTCCCACCCTCTTTCTTATATAAACCACATTCATATAATATGGACTTTTTTTTCAAATTTAGCCTCTTTACAAGGTGAAGCAAGAATCTGGACACTTGAGAAACAATTTCTGGATAGAAACCTTCTAGATTTTTATGATATTTTTCTTCAATGTTTCAGTTTCCTCTACACAACCAACTCACCAACAACTGTTTTATCAATTCATCTGTGTAGTCTTTCAAATGAATTTAAATAAGTTTTCACAGAAAAATATCTTTTGTCATAAATTTTATACTACATAATAAAGCCACACAAATATAAAAATATTATGACTGGCATAACTAGCTCTAAAATGACTTTTTAATAAACATACATTCACAGAAGCAAAGAGACAAGAAAATATCTGAGTAAACAAGTGTTTAGTGCTCCGGGCATCAGTCAATATGCACTACAGGAGAAAAGGACAGCATCTTTTTACGTAGCAAGCAACTTATCTGGACGTGTACTAAGACAGCTGCCTCTTCTATAAGAGCATCCCAAGAAAACAAAAATTATCTTTAGTTCTATGTACAATTAAGCTCACCCTGTGGAAATAACTGTATCAGAATAACCCTTCCACTGAGATCATTGGAAAATTTGCATAAAAAGCTGTTAAAAAAAAAAAACTTTAAAAGATCAAAAGGAAACCATCACTTCTGCCATATTCTATTCATTAGAACTAAATCAGTAATCCCAGCCCATACTCAAGAAGGTATCACACAGGAGCACAAATACCAGAAAGTAGGGATTACTGGTGTCCAGCCTCCAGGCTGTCTATGATAGCACATCACAGTAAAGCAGCTGAAAGCCAAGACGGAGGGAAGATCTTAAAAGCCACCAGAGCAAAAACGGACCTTATATTCAAAGAATAAAGCTGACATTTGACTTCTCAAGTGAATCACTGAAAGACAGAAGAGAACTTAAAAATTAAAAAAACTGACAACCTGACATTTTCAGAACAACCCCCCACATACATACTCAACACACAACGTATTGTCTCAGTTTTGTACAAAAGAAATACCAAAATAAATTCTTACGCAAAAAGAAAATGATCCCTGATGGAATTTCCCTAATGCAGAAAAAACTGAAGAGCACAAAAAAGGGTTTAAAAATGTGAGTAAATCAACAGAAATTGCTTACAACACATAATCTAAAACTTCTTAAGTTTTAAATTCATGTCAAATTAAACTACGTGAATAATTACACAAAATGTAGGAGGAGGGTAAATGGGGTGGAAAGGTATTAAGTTCCTTGCATTTTCCATGAAGTAGTGAAAGTACTAATTAAAGTAGAATCATATAAGTTAAGGATATATATATATCTGACGAAGGACTCATACCTAGAATATATAAAGAAAATTCAAAACTCAGGAATTTAAAAAATCCAATTAAAAAACGAACAAAAGACACAAAGAGACATCTCACCAAAGAGGATACATGGATGGCAAATAAGAACACAAAGGTGTTCAGCATCTTATCCATTAGAGAAATGCAAATTAGAAGCACAGAAAGATATCACTATATACCTAACAGAATAACTAAACAACAGCACATGCTGGTGAGGATGTGGAGAAAACGAAACGCTCATACACTGCTGGTAGGAAAGTAGAACAGTAGAGCCCCTCCGGAAAACAGTTTGGCTGTTTCTGAAAAAAAACCCTCAGTGCATATTTGCCATATGACCCAGCAATTGCACTCCTGGGCACTTATTACAGAGAAATGAAAACATATGTCCACACAAAAACATATACGTAATTGCTCATAGCAGCTTCACCTATAAGAGTAAAAAACTGGAAACAAACAAAATGTCCCCCAGTAAGTACATCCATACCCAGAGTAATACTCAACAATGAGAAGGAGCAAAATATTAAGATACACAGAAACTTGGAGGGATTATGCTGAGTGAAAAAAAACAATTTTAAACAGTCACATACATTATGATTATATTTTTATAAGAGTCTTGAATTGATTAAATTATAGAGATGGAAAAGGGTGCCAGGGTTAGGGATGGTGTGGAGTATGGGGCTGGATATGAATATAAAGGGGTAGCAGAAGGGAGGTCTTTGTGGTGGTGAATAGATCAGTATTTAGATGGTGGTGGTAGTTACACAAATCTATACAAGTGGGAAAAAATGACACAAATTGAAAAAATTAACACACACTGTACCAGTATCAGTTTTGTGGTATGATATTTTACTGGAATTAAGATGTAACCATTGGAGGAAATTTGGTGAAGTATACATGGGACTATACATATACTATATTGAAAACTTCCTGTGAATCTATACTTAATTCAAAATAATTTTTTTAAGTTAATTCAAATAGGTTAAGAATACTGACTATAATCTTTAGGGTGACCAATAAAAGAATAATAAGATGAAGTATAAATAACATGCTAATAGAAGAAGAAGATAATATTAACAAGTTAACTAATACAAAAAAGGCAAAAATGAATAAGAAAATAAAAATGTCAAATTTAAATTTATCAATAATTACATTAAATATGAAGGGGTTAAATACTGAAAGTAAAAGACTAAAATTGTCAGATTGGAAAACACAGTAAAATCCAAATGTATACTGTTAACCAAAGACATAGATTAATAATAAAAAAAGAGATACAGAAAAGATGAAAGTAGAAAGATGGAAAAAAGATACACAACACTTACATTAACCAAAAGAAGCCTAATACAGCTAAACTTATATCAGACAAGTAGATTTTAAGAAGCATCTCTGGAGATAAAAAGGGACAATTCATAGAGATAAAGGGTCAATTCAACAGAAAGAAAAAACAATCTTAGTAATCTAAAAAGATAATATCTAAACAAGTAGGGCAGGGACTTCCCTGGTGGTCCAGGGGTAAAGAATGCACCTGACAATGCAGGGGACGTGGGTTTGATACCTGCTCAGGGAACTAAGATCCCACATGATGTGGGGCAATTAAGCCTACGTGCCACAACTAAAGAGAAAAACCCACACGCCACAGCTAGACAGAAGCCTGTGCGACACAACTAGAGGGAGGCCCGCACACCACAACGAAGAGCCCGTGTGCCGCAACTAAGACCCAATGCAGCCAAACAAATAAATAAATAAATAATAAATCTTTAAAAAAAGAAAAAAAAAAAAAACCAGGTAGGGCAAAAGGACTCAGAATCCAAATAAGAAATAGGCAAATCCACAATCATAATCAGAGTTTATAACAAATCTCTCTCAGTAACTTGACAGAATGAAAAAAAATCAATAAGGATACAGAAGATCTGAACAACATTCTAAATAAAGTTGACCTAATTGACAAATATAGAACACTGCACTCAACAACTGCTGAATGCTGAATTCTTTCCAAATACAAAGGAAATATTTATCTAAATAGACTATAGCTAGTTCAAAAAGCCAGTGTCAACAAACCCCAAAGAATAGATGACCTCTGATTACAGTAAATTAAGCTCGAAATCAATAACAGAAAGGTAACAAGAAAGCTAAAATATGTTAGTCAATTAAGCAATACATTTCCAAATAAAGCATGGGTCAAAGCAATTATATTAAAAATTAAACATTTTGAAGTAAATGATGATGAAGATACAACATACCAAAATTGTGGGATGCAGCGAAAGCCATGCTTAGAAAGAAATTCATAGACTTAAATGGATATATTAGAAAAAGATGAAAGATTAAAAATCAATGAGCTGAGCATCTGTATCAAAAAGCTAAAATAAAACAGTATACCAAATCCAAAAAAAGGAAGAAAATAACATAGGTTAGACCAGAATTGAGGAAAATTTTTTAAAAATACAATAAAGAAATGCAAGAAAGCCAAAAGTTGGACTTTTAGAAGAAAAAGGATTAACAAAATAGATAAACCGCCAGGAATGTTTCAGAAATTGGACTTTATTATAAATTTTTAAAATTTTTCTGGTCATCAAAAGATACAATTATGGGAGTCAAAAAGCAAAACACAAAGCAGAAAAAGACAGCTGTAATACATATGTCCAACAAAAACACTGTATTCAGAATATATAAAAAACCCTGTCAGTCAATGAGAAAAGGACTGACAAAACAATAGAAAAGTGGGCAAAAAACTTAAACAGAAACTCCACAAAGGAGGATATTCAAATAACCAACAAGCATATGAGAAGGTACTCAACATCATCAGTCGTCAGGAAAATGCAAATTAAAACAATAAAGTGATACTGCAAGTACCGCTAGAGTGGCTAAAATGGGGGGGGGGGGAAGAAAATTAAAGTTAGTGGTACCAAGTATAAGCAATGATATGGACAACGAGAATTTTCATACATTATAGTGAGAGCACAGACCTACAACTGCTTTGGGAAACAGTTGGGCAGAAGCTACAAATGCTGAATATACACCTTAAGACCCAGAAATCTCACTCGTAAGTAAATCTCCAAGAGAAATGCACACTTGTGAACATCAAAAGACACGTTAGAACATTCATGGCAATTTTATTTATAATACAGCCAAAAACTGGGGAAAAACCACAAAACTATAGTCAACAAAAGAAAGGAAAAATATATTCTAGTACATTCATGCAACGAAAAATGAAAAGAACAACAGCTACATACAACAACAAAAAAGAATCTCACAGACACAAAGCGAAGACAAAGAAGCCAGGTACAAAAGCATATATACTCAGATTGCATTATATAAAATTCAAATACTTATCTATGGGATGAAGTCAAAATAGTGTATGATCTGACTTATATGTGGCATCTAAAAAAGCCAAACGCATAGAAACAAAGAGTAGATTGGTGGTTGCCAGGGGTTGGGAGAAATGGGGAGATGCTGGTTAAAGGATACAAACTTCCAGTTATAAGATGAAAAAATTCCAGGTATCTAACGTACAGCACGGTGACGATAGTTAACAATATTGTATTATATACTTGAAAGCTGCTAAGAGAATAGATTTTAAAAAGTCTTCACCTAACACACACATAAAGGGTTAATTACGTGAGGGGACAGATGTATTAACTAGCCTTACTGTGGTAAATACGGGTAGCAAATATTTCAAATATCACGTTGTACATCTTAAACTTACACAATATTATATGTCAACTATAACTCAAATAGGCTGGAAAAAATAGTGATTCCTTTGGGGTATTTAGGACTGACTGAGGGGACACAGAGATTATGATGGAGTGCTGGTAACTTTCTATACCTTGATTTATGGGGAAGGTTATGTGTACATTCAATTTGTAAAAAATCCTTGAGCCATATAATCTTCCCTTGATTGTATGTTTTTTCTCAATATTTTTTAAAGTTTACAAAGTAAGTGATACAATCAGAGCAGAGAACCTGGGGTACTCCAATGAATGATATAAACATACACTTCTCTTAAAGAAAGAGGTAGTAGGAATAGTCTCTATGTATCAAGCTATATCTTCTCTGACAGAAACTGAATTTAAAGTTCAATTACCAAGCATTCACCTTAAGTGAAGGAAAATAAAGAAATGGATGTCTGAAGATGAAGCTTAGTCTATTACTGTGATAGATTACCCTCCACAGGCTTGATATGGATTCAACTGGCTAATTCCCATTGCCAGAATAAATCTTTTAACAAGTGCTCAAGTCAAGATTAATCCCCAGCAAATGTGTTTTGACCTCTGTAGCGCATCTAGATCTTTCTTCCTTAAAGATTATAAATTTTTAAAACTTGTATCATTTAATTGCACACCGAATTAGAAGAAAAAAATAATCATTATGCTGTCTTATACTTTTACACTAAAGTAGTTTGACCCACCCTGGTACAAGACTGATATAATTGTAAGATTTTTTAAATTATAAATTGTTTTTCATCTTTTTTCAATAATAACACCTATTCTTTAAAATTAATGTAATTCCAAACATACTCAACAAGATCAACATCTTAATATTTTGATCGTATACATGTGGTTTATGCACTTAAGCTTAATCCAATAGAAAACTTTTCAAATACGTAGATTCACTTAACAAAAATTGCTACAAAATACTGAAATATTAACTTCTTAGGTTTTATCTATCCCTTCTGTGTTGTTAACTGAAAAGGAAGTTAACATTATTAGCTCTATTTTCATGGCTAACATCACCCTTTCCAGAAGTACTTGTATTATTGTCTACAAAAATGACTGCTTAGGATCAAACTGAATTTCCCAAAGCATTTCTGTATAGATTATCCAAACCTAATTTGTGGCCCTGTTATTTTGACTTATTCTGAATTCAGAGTACAGCAATGAGAATAAAACAACCCAAATGCTTATGCGCATTTGATGAATACTGTATTTCTATCACTTAAAAGCTAAGATATGTATTATCTTGAATTAAGCAAGAAAAATGACCACTGCTTTTGCAACCCTAGTTTTGGTAGATTTTAAACAAATTTATAAACATATATTGCTAGTTCACTTTCCCAACTTTTTGTTTGTTTGTTATTCCCTCAACATAATGAAACATAAGAAGCAAGGCACTCTCTGGGGAATCTGCCATAACAGGTGCACCTCATAGAAATGCAGACTGTTTTTTTTTTGTTTTTTTTTTTAATCTGCACCTTGTCTTTTCTTCTTGTAGAGCAAGAAAAGTGCTTATTTTCTTGTGAATTTACAAAAATGCTGTAAAACACTCTCTGGAACTGATCCCAAATATGAAATGCAAAGAGGGATAGGATGCTGAGAGTATTCAATGAAATACAGCACCTAAAATGGTAGCAATAACAGGAAAAAAATCTTATACATAATAGAGCTCCATTTCAAGTTTGGAACCAAGAGATGCCTCTTTTTCCATAAATCATCCAGTGACATACTGACTAGAGCACAACTCTGATGCATTATTGAACAGGCAAACCCCCTCGCACAGTAATTGATGGTGGCACTCTGATTTAATGATCCTTATTTTTAAAGCTAATTAAAGAAATTGAGTTGCATGTTCAAAGCATATTAGCTTAATGTGACCAGACTATTTTGGACATAAAGTAGCTCACAGTTCCTGAGCTAAACAAGATACAAAATGCAACAGCAAGTTATAAGGGCGGGGTGGGGGGTTCAGATGAAACAAGCATAATTTTACATTTTCTATGCGACCTATCTTTAGTTCATTCAAATACTTATTCAGCACCTGAAATGTCCCAGACATTGGGCTCTAGGTGATGGGATGGTAATTAAAGAGTTGTCTGTGGTAGACTGTGAAAAAAAGGTAACAAATTATTTTCAGCTCCTCTCAGCAAGAACAAGTCTATTTCCCCACCTTTGAATCAAATAAAAACGTTCTTGATGAAGTAGTAAAAATTATTAATTTTATTCGATATTGACTCTTGCATGCACATCCTTTTAATACTCTGTTAAAAATGGTAAGTAAGTATAAAGTACTTCTGCTATACAAAAAAATACAATTGTCAGAAGAGAAGCACTATTGTTTGAGTTGCAAACTCAACTATGCTATTTTTTTCATGGGCACCATATTACTTGAAAAAAATGACTTAAAACCAAAAATGATTATACAGACTTGGGTATATGGCAGACAATTTCTCAAAAATAAACAAAGTATGCCTGTCACTTCAAGGAAAACAACTGACAGTAATTGTTGCCAGTAGGAAAATTTGAGCTTTCAAGTAAAAATGAGAATTTTGAAAAATTTGCATCTGCCATCCTGAGCTTGACACTTTTCCATAATTTAAAGACTCCATTGATAAGATCAGAATCAATATTAGCAAGTGTAACTTTCTGATACTATATAGTGAAATGCGAAATGTAATTTTTCTATTTTTCAAATTTTCCAGATGACCAACATAAAATTATGCATGGATAATAAAAGTAAAAATTCAAAGCACAAGACAGATTTTACTGTAATAGAGTACAAAATGTTCACTGTTTTGGTTTCAGATTCCACGTTGTAACTAACCTTTAAGAAACTACCAAGAGTTTTGGTGTCCTATGGAACGAGGATATCCACAACCATCTGAAAAGGCTACATATACCCCTCCCCTTTTCCAGCTACATACTGATACTTGCATGAGGCCAGATTTTCTCATATACTTCAACTAAAACAACAAATTCAAACAGATCAAAGGCAGAAGCAGACATGAGAATCTACTGTCTTCTCCTGAGCCACATTAAACAGATGTGCAAAAATATAAAACAATGCCACTCTTCTCACTAATTTTTAACGGTAATCGGTTTATTACTGTTTTTAATGTAATAAGTAAATATTTACAATAGTTCTCAATTTTAATTTCTAACCTGATAAATACTGGTGGATAAAATCACAAAAACAAAAGCTCTTTGAGGTGCTTAGTAATTTTTAAGAATGTAATGGGGTCATGAGGCCAAACTGAGAGTTGCTGCCTTAGAACATAAAATCTCAATAGGAGGAGGAAGCAATAAGCAGAGAACTGCTATTTATTGAGTGCTTGGTAAGCACTGGGCTTACGCCTTAGAGTTTTAAAATCCATGTTATTTAGTTCCCATTTTACAACTAAAGGAGGAAAAAAAAAGGGGCTCAGTCAAGATAAATATATATTTTTTCGTTTTAAGAAATCAACTCTGGCTTAAGATCATTTACTTATCAATATCAGTGCCAAAATACAAATCTGGACTGTGCCTGTCTCCAAACAAAACAACACTACAATACTGCCAGCACCTGAGATCAGATAATCAAAACGAAGGCCTCTAGATCACCAGGAAATCCTTAAATTATGTTCATTATACTGTTTAGGACAGTGAAACAAAAGACAACAGAGCTCTGTGATTAAGACCTGGGCTCTGGAGTCAGCCTGCCTGCATTCAAATACTAACTCCCCCACTTAACCTCTCTGTGCCTCCGTTTCCCCAGCTGCAATATGAGGAAAACACTATCCTGTGCTTTACAGTATTGTTATAATAATGAAACAGGTAACTCTGAGTAGAATAGCTCCTGGCACACAGCAGGAATTCCATACATGTTAACTGCTATGATGATGATGAATGATGAGTGACACATCTTTTTCAATATGGTTCCTACGAGAAAAATGAGGTGTCTTCAAAGTAACTTCAGTTATTTGGCTAGTTTATTTATGTTAAAAACTTGTTCTCTAGCAAGGAAAGTTAAGTTATTAATGCACAAAAGTTCTAAATAGTCAACAACATTCACATACTCATTAATTAAGCAATCATTTATTGAGTTTGAGCAAAGTGTCGTGTTAGGGACAAGGTATTCAAAGATGAACATGGAATGGATTTTATCCCAACAGTAGTAAATGGACTCCAAACAAACCTCCAAACAAATGAATTCTACAACTCCTGTTTACGCTTGTTAAGAACAAATGGCGATTGGCGCACAGCATATACACCACTAGTCTAGGCATGTGTGTTGATGTGTATTTGCAGAATGTCTTTCCTTTATTTAAATCTCAACACTTCTGTGCTTTCTTAACAAAATTTTCAAGGGAAAAAAATTTACAGAATGTAACTCGACCAAAATAATATTCTTATCAAAGTACGCTGAAATTTTCTACATCAAAGGGGTAAAGGTATCAAAATTAAGTAACTTTATCTTTTTCAAATGCCACCACAAATTTTAGAAATTGAAAATCTAGATAAATGACATGCTAGAATGTTTGCAGTGTTTTTTCTATGTCCCACATTTCCAGAAGATAAAACTGATTCACTGTTCACAGTCTGCTTAGAGAAAAATAAAAATAAAACCTTCTAGACAAGTATAAATATATGGAAATGGGCATATGAAGACTGATGTTACTTTGCCATGCTGTCTCTCCATTCCACTATTACCTTTACCCAGTTCATTTACTTTAAAACCTAGCATAATTATAAACAAAAGCAGAATGAAACTTCTGATTTATATTAAAAAGGCCCTCTGATTAAACTCTGGGGGGAGAATTTGAGGGAAATGGTAAATCTTAATGAATTTGAATTTACAAAAGATTTAGTTTAAATTTATTTCTCTTTAGAAATGCTATTAACTGTTTTTTCAACTTATTTGCTCCTTTAAATTACAGAACTAAGGATTTAGAAACAGTGTAAATTAGAAGTTAAAAAAAAGCATTGGCTTCAGGGTCAGACAGACCTGGATTCTTCCCCTAAATCTACCAATGAATAATTGTGTGTTCCAGATTAAGTTATATAACCTCTCTAAACCCCAATTTCCTCACTGGACAAAATGGGGATAAAACCCATCTCAAAAACCTAATGGACTGGTTAAATGAGACAAAGTCCATAGCACACAATGGCTTCCTAAAAGTAATTGTTCTTGTTGTTGCTGTTGCTATATTTCAAATGCAAATCAACCTCTATTGTTCTAAATTCTTGGGTTATAAAACTGATTTACATTATACCCAGTAAATTTCGCATTTTTTCCCTCTTCTCCAAAGACCATTTAACTTTGTCACAAAAACACCATACAATTAGCACCATTTGCTGTTTTAGACACACATGCATACCCAATAGCAAGATGGTGTTGCATTTTAATCCAGCACTGTATAAAAAGCATGAACACTGCCTTCTTGCCCAGGATAAAACAAGAATTTTAGTCCCTTCAAAGGCTCTATATTTACAAACTTTTAGTTAAAGGAACAAACATTTAAAAGCTGTTATTGTACCAAAAATAAAGTATTTGAAATTCCTACAGTAAATAAACTTTATGGTAAATGTAAAAACATGAGACTCAACTCCTCTCGTAACTTCTCCTAGATAACGTACATTGAAGTCTCAAGAAACAGACACTTTCCTGTTACGCGGCTGCAATGCTCTCTCATAAAAGCAAAACCATTTCAGGGGTAAGAAAAATAGTTTTTTCACTTTCACAGGCAACATCAACTGGGAAGAATTCCAATCGATTTCTCGATACTTCCTGTTAATGGGGTTGAGGCGTTATCTTCTTTCTCTCCGTTCCCCTTCCCCCATACCCAGTCATAATTTAACCCAGGCATTCTTGGGAGAGAGTAGCCATTTCCCCTTTTCTGACAGCAAGCCTACAGTTGAATTATCTTCATTTCAGTCTCAAATTAGAAACCATCGACAGAAGGGTTATGTTTTCATCTTTTACATAAGTAATAAAATGAAGCTGAGGAAATACAGGCATCTCTGCTCTTTGAGACATGAATTACACAAAACAGCATCTTTCTGATGACCAAAGTCAAAACAGAGCAACCAATACTCAGTTATCAAAATTCTCAACTTTCCAACCATCTAAAAAACATAAATGTAAGAAAGTGTCAGAGGTGCGGATGTTACTGCTTGAAAGCAGCATACCTCAACACTCTGGCCATGAACTTGATTTATCAGTCCTACAAATACAGAAGAGTGGTCTTTGGGCAGGCCTCAGGATGGTGGTGTTGCATCCAATACCCTCTGCTTACGTCAGATATTTGAAAGTAACCCTCTGAAGTACACACTGACTACCTGTTTCTTTAGGTTCTATAAAGTGTGCTCCTGTTTTAAGACAGTATGAGAAAAAAAATACATGGGGTACATTACTTCATATACTCTTTTGCAGAAAAGCTGTCGCTAAATTAGTGTGTATTCTTAGTGTATTTCATTCTTAGCAAGATGAAAGAAATAGTCCTTTGAAGTACAAGTCACGTATTTTACAATTATAATTGAGGGTCTTATCCGTCAAAAATGTCATTAAAACCTTTACCTTTGTTTTATGTTGTGTGTTTTTACTACAACCTTTAAAATGTGGAGAAATAAAAACACATAAATAAAATGATTGTTAAAAGACTGTATTTAATAGTGTGGTTAAAAGATAAAGTTGATACAACTTCAACTTGACACAATAAAATTTGATATAGAAAGTTGAATGCAAAAGAGCAATGATGATAAAAACCAAACAAACAAAAAACTCAAAAAACAACAAAAAAAAATCTTACCTTAATAAATCCTTTATAATCTGGCTCCGAAGTTTCCTCTCTTACCAACAGCCTCACGTATTCTATTGCTCTAATAATACAGGTATGTACGTGACTCTGTACCAGGGTTTCTCGACCTCAGCACTGAACACACCTGACACCCCACACTTCTTTGTTTTGAGGGGCTGGCTATCCTTTACACTGGGGATGTTTAGCAGCATCCCTGGACTCTACCCATTACATGCCAGTAGCAATGGCCCCCACAACCCACATGTTGTGACAATCAAGTGTCTCCAGATATTGTCCAATGTCCCCTGGAGAGGGAGAATGTAAAATCCCCCCCATTTGAGAACTGCTCTATACTCTTGTAAACACTGGTCCCACTACCTGAAATAACTTCCTCCGTCTCTGCAGAAAACTGCTACTCATTTTTCAAGACCTATTTCACATGTTACTTCCAGTGTGAAGTTTTCCTCTAATCAAAGTTAGTAATTTCTTCCTCTTTCTTCCTCTTATACCACTCACATTCTTGTTTTTCTATTTAATTACATAAGACTATACATGTTCTACCTTTCCATCTAGATGGTGAGAACCTCCACCTTACTTATTCATTGTGTTTTTGATTATTTTAGGTGTTCAACAAGGTTTATTAATAAATGATTATGAGCTTTCTATAAAATAACCATGAGCTCCCATAATGTTCCCATTGCCAAGGGGAAATCTGGTTCATAGAATGATGACTCACGTTGAGCAATACATAATTATCTGGTTCTTTTTTGCCTTTGTCCTGGGAAATGGGAATTAAATTCTATACTAAATTTTAGCAACCCAAGATTCTTGGTATATCTAGTTCTCTAATATTTTTATTTGATCTTTATTTAGATTTACCTTTGAATCATCTATTAGTCAGGATGCTTTGCCTTCAGGAGTTGTTCCAAATTCTTTTTGGAATGTGAACAGATAAAACTTAGGAACACAGAAATATAAAACCACAATTTTATACCATGAAGAACGTATCTTCCAAGAATAAAAATGAAAAAGATGGACTGAATTGCTCTGATCTACATTGAACAGTAATTTCCAACACTGATTCTATGTTAAGTCAGCATCTCTCCAATTATTTCAAGAGATGTCATAAAATTTCCAAAGAAAAACTTGGAAAAACCTGGTTTAATTTTGTGTGTAAATACGTTATGCATCTAGATGATATATATGTAAGCCAACACTTTCCTGGGAGAAAGGTTAATGAACCAGGAACCTGGAAATATCAAACAAGAACAACAAAAAAATAACAAGTGTCATACTCCAAAAAGGCTGGAAATCACTGACAAGGAGAAACCTCCAGAATATTCTGTGCCCCAAGGCTAGTCTTCCATATCAGCAGCTTTTGTAGCCTGCATATCCACATCATTTCTTCAATGTTGGACTTGGTCTCTGTAGCCACAATTTTTTTTTTAAATCTTAGCAATGACAATTTTTAAATATTAGTCCTAACTTTCTAATGAAATTAATCATTTTAATTCATAGTTCTCCTACAAAAAACACAGGGTAAAAAGACATTTAACTTAGTGCCCATAGTTAATTCAGGAAGCAAGGCAATTAATTAATCAGGAAAGCAGCATCCACCTATATTGGAATAGAGAAACATCACGGAATAAATATTCCAATCCAATATCCTCGTGGCTGACAAGTTTCTATTATTAAACTGCTAACGTGTTTATTTCCTCCACAATAGCTGGATTTTTGTCATGAATATGCATTAAGCCCTGCAGTTATTAGCCCTGATGACTAGGTGACAGTGAGGACACTACTTGAGAATTTGCATTTGACAGATCACTGACACAAAGTCACAGTTCCCTTTTTTTTTTTTCCCTCTTCACTTAAACAGGAATCATGCAATAGGAAATGAACTGGAGCTATTAGAGACTATTCAGGTTTAATAGCACACATCCTTTTAGCTGGCGTTAGAACAATACACAATGTGGCAGAGTTAAACAGAGGCATCAATTATACTCTCAGACCTGTTAATATTTTTGACAATATTTAAATAGCACATCCCTTCAGGGCATGGCTTTTTTGCCCTCTCAGTTACACACCTGTCAAGTGTTTAATTTGCCAAAGGGAAACAGTTTGATTTCTAAGGGCAGTCTTAATACGGAAGAAGCAAATTGGAAAAATTAAACATTATTGAATAGAAGTAATGGGAAGGATCTGAAGGGAAAAAAATAGTAGGCTTAATTCAACATGGCACGTCGGCATCTGTCATTAATGCAACAATATGATCATGTTCCCAATATGGTGCATATACCTTGGGCTTTTCAATTATTCCCTCCCTTTGCTTTTTAAAAGACAGAATGATGGCAGAGGAAAATCAAAGGGGTCAACATTTCCAGTAATAATAAAAAAGATGGAAACAGTAACTTGCTCCTATTGTGCATATAAAATTATACATTTGAAAACATAATTTAGGTATAAGATAATAAATAAAAGCTACACATGCATCAGATTTGTGTAGCTACTGGATTAAAAACACAAAACAAATGTCACTCAGATGCATTACTTAAATATTAAATTATAAATATCAATAAACTAGCAGTTGGTAAACTATATAGAAAATTTAAATCTAACATGATAACATATAGAATATTTAATGTTTAAACTTTAAAACAGAAAATATTATTTTAAGTTTTTGAAAATTTTCTCTAGTCACGCAAGGAAAAAAATTGGTTAAGTTAACAAATGAAACTGAATTGGTAAAGAACGGAGAGTAAAGTGAAGAGTCACAAAAAATGTGGGAAATTATCAATAGTTTCAACCGACATAAAGTCATGGCATCTCGGGCATTTTTACCCTTGGGGGCAGGGGGAGATGTGAGATAAGCTGCAGGGTCAAATAAGGGAAAGGGCTGTGCCTTGGCAGCCAAGGAGCGTGAGTTGTAGCTCTGGCTCTACTCTTCTAAACCACTCTGCTGTAATAAGCAGGGGGAAGAACAGATGGTTTCCTTGGTCCCTTTCAGTATTTGAAGGGGTGACCAATGAGCCAAAAAGTCCAAAGTCATGTAAGACACGCCTACAGAATTCACAAACATCACAGCTTACGTAGCCTTGAAATACAGTTGACCCTTGAACAACACAGAGGGTAGGGGCACAGCACCACCCCACACACAGTCGAAAATCCACGTATAACAATGAATCCCCCAAAACTTAACTACTAGGAGCATACTGTTAACCGGAAGTCTTACCCATAACATAAACAGTCACTTAACACATATTTTGTACGTTCTATGTATTATATACTGCATTCTTACAATAAAGTAAACTAGAGAAAAGAAAATGCTATTAAGAAACGTCATAAGGAAAAGAAAGTACATCTATGTGCAGTTCTAACCCATGGTGTTCAAGGGTCAACTGTATACTAGCTTCTAACATTTAATACAATGAGATGACACTGTCCATAGTCCTAGACTATGAGGCTCAATAATATCATGCTCAATAATTTCCAAAGAAATTTCAGCTGAATCACGTGGGACCCAAACAGTTTTAGAGCCCATATTCTACTTCCATTTAGAAATGACAAAACAAGCTCAACAACAAGTAGGCCCATTTCTCTCCTCCTTTCAGCAGACATGGTAAGTATGAAAGCTATTCCCCTTACACAAGGCTGGCTAGCAGGGAAATTTCGACAGTTGCCTCACTGGACTAATGGTATTCCCTAACACACTTACTAGTACTTTTTCTTTCAACTTTTCATCTCATTCTAATCATATTTTCACATAATACACTAAGGGGAGACATCGTCACACTCTCTAAAGACCAGATAATTTTCCACACCATAATTACACTAATATTCATGATATTGGTTTCTCCAAAAGTGTGCCAATCCATTCTGAAAATGAGTACCTACAACCAATCTTTTCAATAATTTACAAAGGAAACAAACACAACTACATACAATGAAACTATCTCTGTTTCTTAATTCATGGCCATAACTTTTAAAATCATTAGGTAGAAATTCACTTGAGAAAAATATTTTTAGAGATTCTTCTTGATCTACTTACTTAATTTTGGGGGGCTACTAAAATATCTAGATTAAGAAGTTATATGACATTAAACAAATTCCTTCTCTATTGCTACTATTTGTTCTTTTTGCATTTGGCATATTTTGGGTTTTTTTGTTAATTGGAGCTGTTCTTTCACTGAATTATGAAACTAGTCTACAGGTTTCATTTTAAACTTTTAAGGCAGAATATTTGCTAGCAAGTCACCCATAAACATCAGATTAATGCTAAAAACATCAGAATGAGAATTAACTTGGACTAAAGACATAATTAGACTGACTTCAAACCTTGTGAGGATAGCAACCATTTAAAAAATATTTTTTAAAAACCTGAGAAATGGTGATTAAGTAAGTTCAAAGACCATCTGACTCCAGTTTTCATTCTGTCATTGTGATATGTTTCAATTTTAATATAAATGCTAGGACTTTTTAATGTTCATAATTTTTACAGAAATAAAACACTGTGTTAACATTTAGAAGTCCTAATGTTTATCACCATCTGATGCTGTCACAGGAGCAATTGCTACTTACACTTTTCAGAAGTGAGAATTGCAATTCCTCTAACTGATGACAATGTAATTACTCCTTTTACTGTCAAAATAGAGGTGATTTCCCTTCCTCACATACATGATTACACATGCAAATCCAGGCTCATCTGAAATCATGTAAGTTTACTGAATGTCTGAATCTGAATGAGCAAGATCACATGAACCATGAGTCCTAGTGATGATGGAAACCAAGCTACAGTCATCTACCCTAAACATATTTTCATCATCCCCTTCTCCTGTAGGAACTCATTCTTCCGTATCCACACAGCCTTCAACACAATGTCATATCATCTACAACACACTGCAACAACCGTCACAAAAATAACTGGGGGTGGGGGGAAGCCACAGTTAATCTGAATGTCTCATTTGGAGGTTTAAATCAGGAGTCCTCAATCCCCAGGCCACGGACTGGTACCGGCCCACGGCCCGTTAGGAACCGGGCCGCACGGCAGGAGGTGAGCGGCGGGTGAGCGAGCGAAGCTTCACGTGCCGCTCCCCATCGCTCCCCACGCTCGCATCACCGCCTGAACTGTCCCCCCACCAACCCCCGCGTCCGTGGAAAAATTATCTTCCACGAAACCAGTCCCTGGTGCCAAAAAGGTTGGGGGCCGCTGGCTTAAATGACTTCATTAACTATTCATTAACACATACAAAAATCAGCCTTTTAGAAAAACACGAGACTTTCACAAGCACTACGCAACACCACAAAGGCCTCCTGTGAGTGCACCATGTCTTACCTGGTCTTTCAGCTGCTGTACAGAAGTCTGAAGGTTCAGAATCTGGCTGAAGAGTGGGCTCTGCAACACTGACTTGAGAAGGTTCAGTTTGTCTTCATTTGCTACATCCCCGCGCTCCCGCAGCTTGGCCTGCAAGCGCTCTGCCGCCTGCAGGGCCCGATTTTTGTCTAAACCAAAGAGCAGCATTAGACAGTAACAGGATTCGAAAGACAGGCATCAAACCATGCTTAGAGAAATCCTAACGCTATTCCTTTCCAGAGCTCAAAATAGACTCAGAAAAAAAAGAAGGGTCTAAAATATGTCACTATGAATATATTCTTAAAACCTTGAAATCTCTAGTAAGAAAGTTTGACAGCAGGGAACTGGTTATAGTGTATGCTACATGCAACTAATTGTAAAGTACAGAAACTAATTCAGGTGAAGCATATTTGAGTTCCAATACCAGCTATTTCATCTCTAATGAAAACCACTCTGTCATCTTGTAAATGCTGACATTTCTACTTTTTAAAAAAACTTATATGTAAGAAAAATTAGAAGTATAACTAATAAGTGGAGGTGAATAATGTTACTGATGAGTTATAACACCCAAAATATGACAATTTCATATATTAAGGGGCAAAGCATTGTATATTTGTGAATTTACTTGAAAATACATCACAATAATGCATATCCCTTCAAAAACACAATTTTTTAGTATTTTAAATGTCTTACCCCCAAAGTAAGATATTTATTTGCCAAAGTAAATATCTTGAATTAGCATATCCTTAATAATCCTAGCATCTTGCAAGCATGCTTCTACCAGATAGTTTCTACCACATATAATAGTTAAAAATATCTCCCCAAACCCTACTCTCGCTCTCTTTCTCTCCCTTACTTGTAAGTGAAGCCACATTAGTTTTTAAAAAAATGGAGACTGCTCAGATATATGTCCTAACAGATTCATGATGGCAACAAGTGTCTCTATTAAAATATATTTGCCATATCATAGTAATCGAAAAGAGTGAGAATTATCACGAGTCATTTTCGATAGCACCAAATGTAGAATTAGGCAGGAATGGGGAAATTAAAACATGAATCAATGTCGACCAGGAGTTCACAAACACAAATTTAAAGAAACAATATTTACTCATTTAGTAAGTCCCCTACACATTAACCTTCAAGTTGCGAACTTTCAAAGATGCGAACGTGCATCTGGTTCCAGCAAGGAACCAGAACCTGTGCCATCGACGTCAGGCGTGAGTGAAATTGCAGCTTGCCCTCCATCTCCTATTGGTGATGATCCTTCAGCTCTACCATCTCCCACCTCCTCTCCCACCTCCAGTCAGTGACTCTTCTTGCCTGTTCACTCGATGCCAGCCCTTGTACGCCAGCTGTTGTACTGTACTACTGTACTTTTCAAGGTACTATAATGTAAGATTAAAAATGTTTTATTTTCTGTGTTTGCTTGTTCTTTACGTATTATATGTGTGAAACGTATTATAAACCTATTACAGTACAGTACTATATAGCCGATTGTGTTAGTTGGGTACCTAGGCTAACTTTGTTGGACTTAAAAACAAATTGGATTTACGAACCTGCTCTCATAACGGAACTCGTCCGTATGTAGGGGACTTAACTGTATGCAGAATTTAAAAGCAAATAATAGTAAAGATATGCATGAGAATTTTATTCTGGGTCATATTTCCCATGGTATCTCAGAATACAAATCTAGTATTAATTCCCATGTCAATTCTTGAAAAGTATACAACTCAGTAATAACTTACAGAATGAAGATTATAAGGTAATGGTTTATATAATTCTGTATTTCCCCTTTGCTGTCCACTTTCTTACGAGGAACTTTCCTATGTGGACTGGTAGTCTTTATGATTTGTGACTTTAGTATAAAATAGGTGATGCAGGAAATGTACACCCATGCATTCTTACTACGGGCATAGCACCAGGAACAAGAGTCAAAGTAATGATCCCCATGATCACAAAAACAGCTCCTTCTCCTTTCCTGCCACCCACTCTCCCCACCCTTCCCTCAAAACCTGCAGGTGTCAGACCACCAGCCGTGATCATCAAGGCACCAAAGTGAAATCCAGATACCTTCCAATAATCATACCCAAAGAGCTCCCTGGAAAAGGTGAGGACTGCAGTGCCAGACGAGGGACGATGAGGGACTGGGTGTACCATACCTGATATACCTGAAGCTAGTTCTATAAACTAGCTTCTCTAAAACTAAAGAGAGCAGTGTGAAAAAAAGATTAACACATAGTCTAGAGAATTTGGATATTTCAACCTAAATTATCTCATGTAGAAATTAAACTGCCTTAAATTGTCACTCGAGTTTGTCAACCTAAGTGTTTGTTACTGTTTTTTTACCAACTTAAAAGCAAAGCTCAGTAGTATTTCACCTGCCAAGAATAAATTAAAAATAAGACACGGGCAATGATCTTTCAGTATTAAAAAAATTGTTAAAACTTTTGGTGCTATCCAGAAACAAACATTAACCAGAACTGGTTTCATAAATCAGAATTGGGTTTACATTAAGTTTTATTAAAACCCATAATTGGTAGAACATTTCATATGCTCTCAACTTTTGCTTATAAATGATGTGTTTTTGATAACACTTCATATGAAATCATCCAAATATAGAAACACATTACCCTAGTACAATGCTAGTGGAAAAAAAAATTTTAACTAAGTTACTATAGACAGAATCCAGATATGTAGAACACACCATATTTCAAAGATCCCAATGGAAGGAGTTTCAATTACTATCAAAATGGTCAGGAAGAAATAGGTCTTACCTATAGTTTCTAACATTTTTCCCAAGTTCAGTGTCCTTCTCTACAATGATTATGAACAGCAACTACAAGGAACTCTAGGGAGAAAAGAAAATGGAATGGTTATGTTTTACAACTTTAAAATTATATTCTAAAACCAAATACTCTAAAAAGCACTTGATACTACTATGATTCCTTTGACCATTAAAATCTTGTTGAGGTAACTTAAGATAGTTTTCTTTATAGGCAAAAAAAAGTAATCATTTTAGGATTTATTCAAAATTATATTTGCAGATAATAGTTGTATAATAAGGTAAAAGGCATAAAATCTGTTTTAAATAAGAGAGAAGTATCCAAAATATTTCCTTAAGAGCTTCTCAACACAGACCACTATAACCTTGGATTCACTTACAGATCCTTACCCATAGAGGAAGGCATTTACTTGGCTCCACATGAGAAATTTCATAGGCAAAAAAAAAATAAAATGTAAAAAATAGAATATATGATCCTGCCTTTGAATGCTCAGTCTTAACTGGGAAGATGATTCAGACACACCAATTAAGAAATGAATTGTGACACTCGGGCAGTAAGTGAATCAATGCAAGATAACATTAAATCACAGACGAAAAACTGAATAAAAGAGAGCACAAGGTTAAAAAGATTTTTAGAGTTTTCAAAATACCCTCCTGTCAATAATCTCTCTTATTCCCACTCAAAAAAATCTTCTCAACTCCTTCAACCCACACAGATTTCATCTTTCTCTGATAATACTCATCTAGGCTATTTAAAGTACCAGATACAGATCTCCGCTGACAATATCCACACCACTAACCCATCTTTAACCTTTGCTGTCCAGCAGTTTTGCCCAACTGATTCCAAGTTACATCTATCCTTTACCTTGCGGAAAACCCTGAGTCATTAGGAAGTCAGTGGGTCATTTCTTCAATGCAGAAAAGGAATCCACAACCAGACATCCTCACTTTTCATCTGGAAGATGAGACAGTGGATTTCTCTGAGAAGGGACAAGTTGCCCCCTGTAATCTCTTTAACAGAGAATGCATTTGGGAAAAAAGGAAGAATGTGACGTACACAAGCAGATGCACAGACCATCAATGCCTGCAGTCAGCTCTGTGTAATAACTGAGAACATTACTTATTGACTTTCCTTAACCCAGTTTAGAATATAACAATTTAAAATAACTCCATTTCAAATAGTCAAACAGCTCAACTACTGGCACTTGTTTTAGAAAGTGCCCTGGTGTCAAGAAAAGAGGGCACTAACCTGGATTGAAACCTCAAGAGTGGTGCGGCCTTGAGCAAGGGGCCTATCATCTGAACCTTAGTTTCCCAGAAAACACACTTACTCTTTGGGTATGTAATGATAAATGAGATTAAAAATATATATATACCAATTTCCAGCTCAGTGCAAAACTCCTAATTCTAAAATATATATTTAGAATTAATGCTGAGCCCATGTATTGAATAGATGAGCATTCCAATGCCAGGCCTTGCATAGTTTCATGGGGCAAAATATAGGGAGATCTTTAAAATAGTTATATTTTGTATTCTTATTTACAAGGAGAATATAATAGTCCTTCATAAAATAGAATATTATTAGGTCCCCTCTCAAAAAATTATTAACTTTTGACAAAAAAAATAAAAGGAAAGATACCCCAACAGAAGGAAGCCCAGGTCTACAAAGGTGTATTTAATGCAACCGCCCAAGAGGAAGCATGACAGCAGTGAAAGGGCATGGACAAGGGAGTCTGATGACCTGAGTTAAAATTTCAGCTTGACCATTTACTAGCTATACACCCTTGTTAACTCACCCATCTATCTCTTCTGAACTTGGAAATCTCTAATTACAAGTGATTGGTATTCATAAAGTTTTGAAAGGGTAAAATTATATGCATGAGTGGTTGGTATACACAATAAAATTTAGTTTTATCCTCTTTCCCCTATGAAAAACTAACTCAGAAAGATAAACAGTATTCATGACTTGGCGAGGGAGGGGGATAGGCCTATGGATTTAGAGGCCCACTGATTTATGAGGATTCTGCAGAGAAAGCACAGAGTAAGCAGTTCCCAATTGAGAAAAACACTGGCGTCCAAAAGTTCACCTACAAGTCAGGTCTGTGGAAGTGGAATTACTTTTTTTTTTCCAGAGAAACCCTCACCATTAAAGGTTTTTTTTTTAAAAAAAAAGCTCAATTCAGCTGCAAGTCATTGACATTAGTTTCCAGATGAGAGCTCCATTCCTCTGGATTTCAGTATTAAAAAATTAGTTTCACAGTTTGTCTTCTCTGCTCTGATGTCCCTCAAATAAACAGATAACTATTCTGATTTCACCAGGACAGAGACAAGAAGTCGAAAAAAATGTTCCTTTCTATGCCCTATACTCCAATGGCAAGTATTCAGTTTTTAAGTGTAAAACTGATTTGTAATCACAGAATTTTTGAGATTAGAGAGACGGCATCCACTCCCATCAAACTGCAGACATGAATTCTCTTCCTCACCCTTTCACCGCCCCACCAACACCCTTCCCTCTTTACCCATCTCAACATTGTATGAAAATAGAACGGTACCTGGAGGATAACAGTGGGTCATGGCCAATGGATAAGACATAAAGAAGGCTCAATACATTTCAGAAGAATGCCAAGTTCTCTGGGTTTTTCTGGGCAATTCATGCCAGCAGTGATGAATCAGAGGGGCAGTAAAGAGGCGAAGTAAGATGTGGGTACAAGAACAAAGAGATGGACACGAATGCTGGGGCAGAAGCAGTGGTAATAACGGCATAACGGCAACCACACAGCACCTATTACATTCAGATCCGGACACTGTTCAAAGCATGTTACCAAATTAAGTCCTTTAATCCTTACACAATCTACTCACTGTACAAATGTGGAAACCGAGGAACAGAAACGTTCAGTAACTTGCCCCACTGGTAAGTGATGAAGCTAAGATTTGAACCCAGGCAGTTTGGTTCCAGAGTCAATTAATTTAGCTTCTACGATATACTGCCCCTTGATAAGAAGAAGACTCACCTTACCATTCTCTTTCCTCTATCCAAGTTCAACATTGTGTAGACCTTGCTCTACACAGGAGAAGCTAAAAAAAGAAATGGGGGCCCAAAGTGAATGAAGTCTGAAAGGGACTGGTTCAGACAATTTAACATAGCCCACAATTCACACAAAGGTATGAACAAGTCAGAGTTAAGGATTTTAGACACTATGGGTAGGTACATCAAAGAAAGATCAGTAATATTGCCCATTTATATAATGACCATATATGTTTAAACAAATCACTTCTGAAATTCAAGATTTTAAGAAAAATCCCCAAGAAAAAATAAGCCTCTTTATATTAATATTCAAAGTACCTTTAAAAATATGGCTATTATATGTCAAAGTACTAAACCCCTCAACACAATGAGAATAAGAATATTCAAATAGTATAGAAAATACTAGCTTCTATACAGTAGCCCCTCTAGCTACTGTTCATATACTCTGCTTATAGCCATATCACTATTTAGCTATAAATGAGCCTGTCTATTTCAGTAGCCATAGCACTCAGAACTACAGGACATACCAATAATGCATCAATGAATTTAGTGCCTATGAAGCACTATAGTGCTAGGCAAGTGCTGTTTCCATACATTACATCATGGGAGCTGGGGCCCCAACCATCTTGCTCTCCACAATATCCTCCACTGCCTGGCACATTATTCTCTCCATTTTCCAGATAAGACAACAGAGGAAAGGAAGAGGCTGAGGTCTTACTCAGAGTCACAGAGCTAGTAAGCCAGAAATCTTAGATTTGAATCCAACTCTGTTTGATTCAAAGCCCCCACTTACTCAATCACACTATCCCTTATTCTCCATATTGTTATAGGAAAAAAGAATGTGCAGGGCAATGTATAACACTGTTAGCATTTGTAAAAAAGAAGAGGAGGGAAAACATTTGTATAAGTCAAATTAATATGTGCATGTTTATGAAAGCATAGACTATTCCTACAAGCTTTCCAAAGGCACTAATGGTGGGATGTAGAGAGCTGGAGGACATTAGGAGAAACTTATTCTGACCTGCACTTCTTCTGAGTTTGAAAAATTTTGTGTCAATATAAGGTGGCCAGATTTAGCAAATTAAAAATACAAGATACCTAATTTAATCTGAAATTCAGATAAATGAATAAATTTTTAGTATAAGTATATCCCATGCAATACTTAGGATACAGTCATACTAAACACTAAATTGTTGATTATCTGAAATTCAAATTTAGCCAGGCATCCATTATTTTATCGGGCAAGCCTACTTATGTACATATTGTCTTAGAAAAAAAGCAAATTTTTAAAATCATTTTTAATTTAAGGACTTTATGCTTCTTGCAGAACTTTAATATAATGACAGAGTTGCCAAATCCTTTATAAATCTCTAACCATTTTAGCTGTGACCATATGATTCTCCAACAACTGGCTGATAACACTAGTTTCAGTCGAGGACAAAAATAAGACAGCTTCTTTCGTTTCTTTTAGAAACAGAAACTGATTAATTAACAAATCATTTTACTTTTCAACAAGTTGTACTGCTATATGTAGGCACAGCTTTTGTGTAGTAGAGAATCAGTGCCTGAAACATAAAACAAATCATTCTGCCCAACACAGATTATATGGCAACTAACAAGTGAAAATATGTCTTACGCTAAAAATAACTCTACTAAGAGAAACTGCCCCAAATGCATACAATTTTCCAGTTATCTTAAACAATTCTGACTGTAAAAGGAGTACACCATTAAAAGAGCTTGCTGCAATGGTTTGTGGCTTGTCAAAGTCACTTAGCGTCTGTTAATGCATTTAAATTTAGCATTTGTCTCATTCTTAGCTGCCTCAGCACTACCTGAAGTTAGCAGACAAGTACAAGACTGTAGTCATCTGCAGGTAGTTTGTCATAAAGTCAATTGGCCATGACAGCAAAACTTACACTTGCAGTCATAATTCATATTCTAGGGTAACGTTACTGAACTACTGTTACAGGAGCACAGAAACATCCAACTACCCACAACGTCATGCAATCATCCAACAGAAAACAGGCAGCTCTTCTTAGCATCTGTTCTTTAGAACTTCTCCCTCATTTTTACAGGCTTGACCAAAAAAGCATTTGTGAACAAAACCTTGTTTTCAAGTTGACATTTATGAATCTCTCCGAATTCCTTCAGTAGAATTTATTAATTCTTTTTTGCTCCCCCAAATCGAAGAAAATCAAGTTTCAAGGAACCTTGCTTTTACAGCATAAGGCAAATACTGATTGATGGTCTTGTCCTTCCTTTATAAAATGGAAAGATAAATTACCTGTCCAAAATGAATATGCTGAGGGGGCCACAGGGTTAGAAAACAACTCAAATTCTGTTGTTTATTGATTCAGCAACTCACAGGGCTCCTACATGATGAACATGTTGTTAGGTGAGAGAATTAGAGGAATGAGGACACAGTCTGGGAACTCATGGGCCAAATGAATGGAAGAAAAAATAAGTAAACAGACACTTAAAATATAAGAAGACAAGAGAGGGATGCCATCAAACCCAAACTGAAGAGAAAGGGAAAGCTTCCCGGAGGCAGAGACCCCTGCATAGAATTCTAAAGAACAGGTGGGAGTTAGGGCAGAACGGGAGATATAAGAGCTCCCCACATAGAGGCAAGAGTACCTAGCACCTTTCTAAGCATTGCAAGTAGTTACTTATGCCTGGACCAGGCCTGAAGGAGAAGGAAAGACAGAGGTGATGAGGCTAGAGATGTGGGTACAGGCTAAATCACTGAGGGCCCTGCACGCCATTCTTGAAGAGTTTAGATGTGTAATACTGAAGTTTGTTTCGGTACAGTGAGTGACACAATCAAACTTTGTTTTAGAAAGATAACTCTGGTGATAGTGTGGAACACCTATAAAAGGGGGAAAAAAGACTGGAAACAAGAAGGTCAGGTAAGAGGCATTTTCAAAAATAGAGATGAAAGTGAAAAATAAATGAAAATGGGAGACAGATTTGAGGAATTAAGAGCTGTAAGCAACAGGACCTGGTAAAGTGGAGGTAAGGCAGATGAGTCTAGGATGAATCCCAGCTTTCCTGCTTGAGTTATTGATCAGATGGTAATACTAACCACTGAATAGAGAATATTAAAAAAAAAAAAATAGCAGGTCAGTGGTATGACTGTTCTAGAAATAAAGCACTATAGTGATCAAGAGTTTAAAAGGCTGGGTTATACAGTACCTCATAACACTGCGATGGACTGAACTGTATGCCTCCAAAATTCATATGCTGAAGCTGAAACCCTCAATGCGATTGTATTTGGAGATAGCACTTTTAGGAAGTAATTAAGGTTAAATGGGATCATAAGAGTGGGGTCCTAAACCAAGAGGACTGATGGCCTTATAAGAAGAGAAAGATATCTATCTCCCTCTCTCCCTCCTTCCCCCACTCTTACCCTCCTTCCCCCTCACCACATGCAGGCACCAAAGAAAAGCCATGTTTTTTCTTTGGAAGGACACAGTGAGAAGGTGGCCATCCACAAACCAGGAAGAGAGCTCTCACCAGAAACCAAACCCTGCCAGACCTTGAGGTTGGACTTCCAGCCTTCAGAACAGTGGGGAAATAAATTTCTGTTAAGCCACCCAGTCTATGGCATTATTTACAGCAGCCTGAACTAACTAATACAGATTTGAATCTTCCCACAGCCCCTGCTCCAAGGAATGTGCCATTACACACTATGATATGCCCCTTTCCTTCAACCATAACCAGGGGAACAAGGGGTGGCCCCTCACCCAAGGGAAGACAATCTAAGTGCTGACCTAAAAGGCAGAATTAGGGTACAGTCTCTCTCTTGGGAACTAGAGAGAATAAACCAATTAGCGGTGGAGCTAGAGTGGAAAAGATACAAGGAGCATGAGTAAAGAATGAAGAGGCTAAGATGGGGCACATGCAAGCTTGAGTTAAGAGAGACCAAAACAAATAGAGACATGGATAAAGACAGAAGAACACAGCTGACATTAGGAGAGAGGCAGGTACTCCTTGGGAGACCCAACACAGCCAGTGAGAGGGAAACAGTAATTGGCCCCTAAGATGCAGAGTCACTGACATCCATTCTTACAGTGCGCTCCATTTTGCCAGAGGTAATTAGTATGAGTCTCTGTTTGTTCCATTCAAACACACCTAACTATTACAGGCTGCTTTGGTATAGCATCATACTATCACATACCAAACAAACCAATATCCTGCTTAAGAAGTACCCTTCCTCCTTTAACTAATTCATGTGGATTCTCTACTTCTAATAAAGATTTGAAGGAGCTTACAAGCAAAGATAACTTTAATAGGACCACTGAGATAATTAAGATTTTACAGGGGAGATAGTTACATCAGAAAAACAAAGCATAAGGAACTGCTACTATGGTGGGTGAATAAAACACTATATTCAGTTTTGATCAGAGCCTGAGGAAAGCCATCAGGTTTCAATCAAACAAATCATAAATCCATTGTTGAAAAAGGAATGTGAGATCCGACTGACAAGGTTTCATTCTATAAATGAAACCATAGTAACTGTGGAAAACATTTACAAATAATGCAAATATTTCTGGCTAAAATATTCCAGTCAAAGAAGAATAGAAATACTTTCACTTCAAACTCCACTAGAAAAATAAGCCAAATATGCATGTTAAAAATTGAAAGTAACACTTACAAAAACAGAAATGGAATCTATAATTTATAAACCAGGAGAAAAAAGATGGAACAAAGAATACTAAGCAATCTAAAAGAGGCTGGGAACAGAGAAGAAAAGAAAAAAGATAAAAGCATAGTAAACAAAAAACACAAAACAAGAGGACTGAAATAAATTCAGATATCCATATTCCCAACAAATATAAATGGGTTAGACTCACTTACTAAAGAACAGACTCACAATCCATATCTCAAAAATGAAAATGGGGCTTCTGTGGTGGCGCAGTGGTTGAGAATCTGCCTGCCAATGCAGGGGACACGGGTTCGAGCCCTGGTCCGGGAAGATCCCACATGCCGCGGAGCAACTGGGCCCATGAGCCACAATTACTGAGCCTGCGCGTCTGGAGCCTGTGCTCCGCAACAAGAGAGGCCGCGATAGTGAGAGGCCCGCGCACCGCGATGAAGAGTGGCCCCCGCTCGCTGCAACTAGAGAAAGCCCTCGCACAGAAACGAAGACCCAACACAGCCAAAAATAAATAAATAAATAATTTTTTTAAAAAAAATGAAAATGAAAGTTGCAGAATACAGTTTGATGTCGCTTAATCTATAATTTTTACAGAATATAAAATAATAATATATGCTACATATAAATAGGTATATATGTGCTTTCATCATTTCAACAATGAATTAAAAAGTCATTCTAAAATTACAGTTATGATTACTTTTAGGGGTGGACAGATGGAAGTAGTAGCTTTAGATCAGAGAGAAGTCAAAAGGGGACTTTAGCTTTCTCTATATTTTTAAGGAAACTATACTTTTAGAATGTTTAAACTTATATATGTAAAAAGTAATTGGGTTGAAATATTTATGGATAAAATGGTGAAATGTCTGGGATTTGCTTCCAAAAAATGAAAGAGGACAGAAGAAATAAGACTGGCCATGAACCTGTGGCTGTTAAAACTGAATGATGGATACATGAGGATTCACTGTAATATACACAGTGCAAAATGTACATTTTAAGTTTTTCATAATAATAATTAGAAAAATAAGAGAGTGTCAGTAAACATATGAAAATGTTAATACCTAATTTTGGAGGATAGGACTAGAGCTGGTTATTTCCTTCTTTATTCACAATTTCTCAAATTCTCCCTAGCATCTTTCCTCAACAAAAAAAGATTTCACTTCAAACTACTAAATTACTTGGAAAAAATTTTGTACCATTGGTAAATGCTACCAGAAAGATAATTTCTTCAGGCTAGATTACTTATACTCCAACAAAATGAAAGGAAATATTATGAAAAGACTTTTCCAAAAATTAGTATCGTATAAGGAATTTTAATTTTTACCATTAAAAACAAAGCTTATTCTGATTTTCTCATGGCTACTCTGCTTCTAGTTTTACCAAGCCCTTTTAGATAACAGCCTTAGAAGCAGATCTTATGGCCCGGGATTAGCCAATTCCATGTGACAGAGCTAGCAGCAGGCAAGAAGTGATGAATGACTACTGCTGTTCTAGTTTTGAACATATACACAGTGCAAACCAAAATCCCCACCTTTGGAAATTGATGGGTGAACCCAAGAGAGTACATAAATATAAATCTGCTTCGGTTGAAAGAAAACTTATCTTTCATGCATATGCAAATGATGATTCAATATTATGAACAGTCATATAATATATCTAAGCTAATACTATAATATGGGCAAGTGGCATATTAATCCACAATTATGTGGACATACATAAATTACAATCATTACTTTGACTAAGAATCCACATACTCTATACAAATTTTGGTGAAAATAATATCAACTTATTCCTTTTCCTAGGAATTTCCTAATAGGGAGAAAAAAAACCTATTGAAAAGGAAAATATATATAATTTAGATATTAGGATATTTTATTACTTCTAGATACACTTACACGACAATGTGTTTATACTAACAAACATGGTCATTGGCTATATTTTGGTTTTGAAAGCTACTTCCTTTTATTTTTAAGATTGTTGGATTGAGGTGAAGGGCTAACTGTCCTTTCAAAGAGTATAACATGTTCTATCCTTAACTGCAGATTCCCTAAAAGCACAAAGATACTAACTTTAAAAGGACATTTCACCAGATTAATATCCACTTCCAGAATTATACACTTATATTTTGTGATGCTTTTGAGTCAAATTCCCTTATTAACTGCTCACACCTAAAGATGAAGTCAATTTTATGGTTGAAAGGAGCCTCAAAAAACATGTAGGTCACATACAAGCTCAAGTTTGCTGAGGTTTGGTTCTATAACAAACCAGTGGTGTGCCAGGCTGCTATATATTACTCAACTGACTATTTGAAAGGCTGAACTTTTTTTTTTTTTAATATACTAGACAAACCAATTCCATTTATATTCCATTGTATTATATTTATTTCCTTCCTCCTCCACCATCATCCATATTTTTTTAAAAGAACAACCAAACACACACACACATTTTCTCTCTCTCGCTCGCGCGCGCTCTCTCTCTCTTTCTCTCTCTGTCTCTCTCTCTCTCCTAGAGAACTAGATATTCCAATACCTTCTCTCTGGGCACCCATTTTTACATATTTTCCATCCGTAATGTTCTCTCTTAGTACATTCCTACAGGACAGGGACCCTCTCCCCAAATCAACTCACACCAAATACGGTGACTCAGAAAAAAGATTTAGATGCTTCTGAGAATGAAGATTTAGCCCCTCTGTTCTCTCCCTAGCCAAACTCAGAGGCATTTACTTTGTTGGGCAGTTTGCCCCTGTTTGCTACCACATTTTCAGTGCTACGAGCCAAGATGCAACAGGCTGCACACGTTTGTTGGACAGAAACAGGCAGGGGGATTCCTCCAATGGCTGCCCTGCAGGCGAGCAACATGGGGCAGACATCAGACTCCAGAGGCAGCTAGGCGCACATAAAGCACTCACTCCAGCCACATAATTGTCTTGGGGGAAACCAAAAATGGGCAGAAGGATTAACTCTGTGCCACAGAATTCTCAGGTGTTATTCCTACAGTTGGCAACCAATTCTCCAGAGAAATTACTTCATGCCTCTGCCTCCTGCCTTTTTGCCTGCCTGGAATGAGGCAATTCTCCAGTGGATCGGGCCAACAGTGTCCTCGGTGTTTAGAAAAAGCATGAATACTCAAACCGTCCCCATGGGACCCTGAAACATGGCCTGCAGCTGCTCTGTGTTAGGACTGATCAACTGCAGGAGGAGGTAACAGATCTCTGTCATTCCTGGCTGCCCTCTCAAGGATGATGAGTTTGTGAGATCTCAATGACGATACTGGTGCAGAACAAAACAATACGTGGCTTTGTCAGTTGTGACTCAATGATTCCTTAGGGTAAAGCCCTAAAGAACAGTGCAGAGAGACAACCTTTCCAATACAGATAAAACTGTGGAACTCAGAGATGGGAGGTGACAAGAATATTACAACCACGCTACTTCAACTTACCTCCCCACCCAATTAATCCATGCTCTTTACCAAAGGTCATTTCTAGGGCTTTTCCCCATAACTTTTAAAATAACTCTACTTTCACCATTTCCAAATTGCTTCTCCTGTTCTGGAATCTTTTCTACAAAAATGATGAAGCATCGTCTATCACATGGCCTACCTACTTAGCTATCTTTGAGCTCTAAGTACTATACATAATTAGATATTTTTATCTTTCCCCATCAATCAGTGCCTCCTAAATTCAGTTTGTGGCTTTCCTGATTTCCCTTTGCTGAACTTGGATGGGAACAAAGATAAAGTTTACAAACTTTACTCAGAAAAGGGCAGCCTCAAAATTCTAATAGGAAATCCTCTGGGAAGAAAACAACATACTGTAGTGATATTTAACGTGGCTGTTTTCCTCTCCTGGACTATGCCTGTGGTGACTAGAGGTCTGCATTCCCTGTTGGTTTAGTTCCAACTCTTTGCACAGAGGAGAACCAGGCATATACGAGAAGAGCTTGTGAAATATCATGCTCTCTTTCTCTGAGTCCATTCTTTGTAATAATTTTCATGAAAAAATTTAGAACCCTTAAGTTTAGCTGGCAGAAGAAATCAAAGCATTTTTTGCAATTACTAACTCTTAATAATTTCAAATATCTTATTTGAAGACATCAGAAAATTTTGTGAGTTTTTACTCTTTCCAAAACAACTTGCTAACACATTTTACAGATATGGAAGTAGAAGGTCAAAGAGACTACTAACTTCCCCAATGTCACATAACTCAGATCTTTTATTAAAGAATTGTATTTCTATATCCATTATTATGTGAGGGTACTGAAAAGTCTAGCTAATAAAACATCAACAATTATCTGAAAGTTTCAGCCAAAAATAATCTTAATTTAGCTACAAGAGGATTTGGGGGCAGAGAAGAAGGGAGAAAATAATAAACTTAAAAATCTTACTCCATCAGAATGGGTGTCTATGCTAACTTAATTCCCTCAACAATAAAATGTTTAATTTTCCATGTCATTTTGCTGATTTAAAGGAAAAAAGCAACTTTATTCCTCAGATACAAATTCACCACCAAATACTCCCTTCAAGAACCAAAGGTTTCCAAATATATGTTCACCACTAGAGTATCTAAAATGTAGGCTTGGTTGTAATCCACAAACTAAAGCAATAATTTGTCATTTAAGACTTTTAAAACATGCTATTCAATGACAACTAATAATAAAACTGCATATAAGAATTGGTTGCTATTACATCTACTATAATAATAACCCTTCCAGAGAATAAAATAGTCCATAAGTGAGTTTTTTAGACAATGAACCAGCATTATTTTTACTGTCTGAAATGAAACCACTTATGAAATGGCTTTCATATATCCGTCTTCTTAAACAGAGTATATGTGCTTCACAAACATACACCCATTTTCAAGTAAGAAACCTGAGGCTCAGAAAGATGAAAGTGTTTTCTCCTACATTCACGAAGCTTGTAAGTAAGAGTGCTAACATTAAAAGCCAATCCCATTCATCAAAGCCAAGTCCTTTCTACCAAATCATAGCTCTGTGCTCTAATACTACTACTACAGGAAAGAAAATAGCTATTTACCTTCAGATGAAGTAGCCTCAGGCAGAGCTTTCAGAGTTCCCAAGCTGTTTTATAAAGCTCTCTTGAAAAAACACTCTACCATTTTACTAGCTGTGAGATCCTGGGCAAGTCACTTAACTTCTCAGAGCTGCTGCTGTAAAGTGATGTTAACAATAACATATGCAAAGTGCCTGGAAGTAACAGGCATATAAAAGCTGCTGCTATTTAGTATTTTTGTCTTCTAGTGTCTGCTGTTTCCAATTTGCTATGTAACTCCTTAACATGAGTGAAAATTGATCATTTCTGAACTGGGACTTGCAAACTGAACCATGTCTTACCTATGCAGTAAACAAAGCACATGGCTTTAGGATAGCTTTCCCATTGCTGAAAACTATCCGTACTTTTTGTACTATTGAGGATCCCCCTTTAAAGTACTTCAAGGAAGTAGAAATGAACCCAAAGAAACTGTAATCCAAAATTCAGCTTAGTCAAAGAACTGACACTTAAAAGTATTAAGTTATCAACCAGAGAAGACAGAGGGAGAGGGAATAGGTTTGGTTTCTGGCAGGACACAGATAAACAAATGGGAGGAAAGAAATAATGAGGTGAGGAAGCTGAAAGGGAGAACAGACAGAAAGCTGGAGGGCAGCAAAGCGATTTAGAAAACCCTGAGAAAATTCCTTAGCACTCACAAGGCCAAGAGGCGGCAGGGGCTACTAAGGTCACAGATGCCCAGAAGAAGGGAATCATTTCCCCTGCCAAAGTGAAATCTGATCTCAAAGGAAAATCTCGAGCTCTATCTTCTCTCACCCGCAAACTAGCAAACACAGTAAAGCTCAGTACATCTGAGTTACTGTCTTTGTGACTCGGCTGTCAGAATCCCATGAAATAAAAGTATGTGAAAGTGCTTAGAAAATGGGAAGTGATATAGAAGCATTAGGCATTATTTTAACAACAGTATCAGCATCAGAATGGCTGATACTGTTTCTTATCCCTAATTTTAAGAAAATGAACAGCAAAAAATATTATATATACACAGCACTATGTTAGCAAGTTTTAAGTAAGCGCTTCCATTTCCCTAGGCATAAGGCACAGAGTCAGCATGAAGATACTTGCATGGGACACTTCCATTCTCATACAAATAAATATGCACTTTCACATCTAATTTTGTATTCATAATTCTGCTTTAAGAAAGCCATCCTAAAATTCATTAAATAGGTTATAAGTGGGGGAGCAGCTAGAATTTAAAGGACTGGGTTAGGTTAGGAGCTATATTCTGGAAATTATTTCTTTACAGTGACAGTTAGATGCCAGAATGGTTGTGATCCTTTCGAAATAGGCCAAAGCAAAGAAATAAGACTTGGCATTTATTTTATAATTTATAATAAAATAAAAGGAATTTGAGTTACTGTTAAAAAAAAAAAAGAAAGCCATCCTAAATTCTATAAGCTTTAAGCCCCCCAAATCTGTACTATCTGCCTCTATCACTGAAGCATATTAAAGAGAGGAACCTAGCTTCTGAGCTCTCAATTTAGTAGAAAACAGTAAGTAATGACACTGCAACAAGATGGGCTAAATTCTGGGAGAGTACAAAGGAATCCAATGCTGTCAGAATGAGTCAGAAAAAAATTGGAGATGTGACAGGTGAATTGTCCTGAAAGACATGCAACTTAGGAGAATATGAGGGACAGCCAGGAGAGGGAATGGCATCTCTTACTAACGCAAGGACATTTGCTAAGGCAATGAAACCAGAGAACTTAATGACAATGGTTCTATACTACAGGGCTACCACACTAGACAGAAGAGAGGAAAGCACTGTCCCAAGCACAGCTCCCTGGGACTCCGCCCTGCAAGGAGATAGCAGTGCATTTTAGATACATGGGGCAGGGGTGGCAGGGAAGAGGGGTGTTACTAAAATTTCTTTTCCGGAGACACAATTCTGGCAATAGGCTAAATAATTCACCAAAAATACAAAGAACTAATGGGACGTCCCTGGTGGTCCAGTGGGTAAGACTCCGAACTCCCAGTGCAGGGGGCCCAGGTTCAGTCCCTGGCTGGGGAACTAGATCCCACATGCCACAACTAAGAAGTCCGCATGCTGCAACTAAAACCTGGCACAGACGAAAATATATATATATATATATTTTTTTTTTTTTTTAATTCTTAAAAAAAAAAGAGAACTAATAATGGTATAGCCAGATGTTAGGCTGTTAAAACAGCCCAGTCAGGAAATAATGTGAGCCAAGATTAATGCAGTGGCAAGAAAAAACAAAAAGAGTTGACACAGATACACTCATTAGAGAGAATTAAAATGATCAATGACCACTAGACGTGTGTTGGGGGCAGGCATAACGAGCGAGTGACAGCAACAAAGGTTGACTCTCAATGTTTCTAATCTGGGAAACTAGAAATACTGGAACATCATTAGCTTAAACAACAGAAAGAAAAATGTCATTCAGAGGAAGAGGGCAGAAATGCATTCCTTTTGGACATATTGAGCTTGAAATGTCTCTAGAAAACAGGAAATAATAGAACTTAAGTTCCGTGAGAGCAGGAACTTTGTTGGGGTTTTTTTTGTTTTTTTTTTAATTGTTGTTGGTTCCTTTTTCTCAGTGGGCTGTCACCAGCCCTAGAAACAGTGGCTGGCCCAAAGTAGGCACTCAGTAAATATTTGCTGAAAGAATGAATTGACTACATATGTGAATCTAAGAAGAAAAGAACTAAGAGATGTAAAGTCAGGGAATCACTGGCCGCAAGGTGTTGCTGAAGATAAAGAAGATTAATCAGGGAGAAGGTAGAGATTAACAAGAGAAGGGAATTGAGGTTGGAATCCTGGGAAACATGGACAATTAAAAAGTAGAATGTAATGCATAAGAATTATTTTAGGGATAAAAATCAATTAGAAGTAAGGACTCTTCATGCCTTAACACTCTAAACACATACTATACTCACGAAACTCCCACTCTGGCCAACACGCTAGGCCAGGTTACTGTTTATTTAGCTGACCCTAAATAACGCTTATTTGACATCACTTTGATTCCTATACTAACGTAAAAACAAATTATTTATGGAAGATAACCTTAATCAAGTCAAATTAAATATAGGAGAAGATCAAAATATCTTAAACAGACATCAAACAATCACCTGTGGAATAAATTAAAATTTTAGAGACGACCTTCAAGATGGCAGAGGAGTAAGATGTGGACATCACCTTCCTCCCCACAAATACATCAGAAGTACATCTACATGTGGAACAACTCCTACAGAACACCTACTGAACGCTGGCAGAGACCTCAGACCTCCCAAAAGGCAAGAAACTCCCCACGTACCTGGGTAGGGCAAAAGAAAAAAGAAAAAACACAGACAAAAGAATAGGGACAGGACCTGCACCTTGGGGAGGGAGCTGTGAAGGAGGAAAAGTTTCCACACACTAGAAGCCCCTTCACTGGCGGGGCCAGGGGTGGGGAACGGGGGGGTGGGCGGGGGGAAGCTTTGGAGCCACGGAGGAGAGCGCAGCAACAGGGGTGCGGAGGGCAAAGCGGAGAGATTCCCGCACAGAGGATCGGTGCCGACCAGCACTCACCAGCCCGAGAGGCTTGTCTGCTCACCCGCCGGGGCGGGTGGGGGCTGGGAGCTGAGGCTCGGGCTTCGGAGGTTGGATCCCAGGGAGACGACTGGGGTTGGCTGCATGAACAAAGCCTGAAGGGGGCTACTGCGCCACAGCTAGCCGGGAGGGAGTCTGGGAAAAGTCTGGAGCTGCCTAAGAGGCAAGAAACCATTGTTTCGGAGAGGGGATTCCTTCCCTGTGTGCCCACAGAAGACAGAGCACCACCTAAACAAGTTTCAGAGACGGGCGCAAGCTGTGACTATAAGCACGGACACCAGAGACCAGCATGAAACGCTGAGGCTGCTGCTGCAGCCACCAAGAAGCCTGTGTGCAAGCACAGGTCACCATCCACGCCTCCCATCCCGGGAGCCTGTGCAGCCCGCCACTGCCAGGGTCCCGTGATCTAGGGACAACTTCCCAGGGAGAACAAACGGCGTGCCTCAGGCTGTTGCAACGTCACGCCAGCCTCTGCTGCCTCAGGCTCACCGGGCATTCCAATGATAACTACTGTACTGCTCCCTCCCCCCAGCACGAGTGAGCCAGAGCCCCTTAATCACCCGCTCCTTTAACCCCTTCCTGTCTGGGAGAAGAACAGACACCAGAGGGCAATCTACATGCAGAGGCGGGGCCAAATCCAAAGCTGAACCCCCGAACCTGTGCGAACAAAGAAGAGAAAGGGAAATTTCTCCCTGCAGCCTCAGGAGCAGCACAAGTCTCCACAATCAACTTCATGTACGCTGCATCTCTGGAATACCCGAAGAGACAACGAATCATCCCAAAACTGAGGCGGTGGACTTTGGGAGCAACTGTAGACTTGGGGTTTGCTGTCTGCGTTTAATTTGTTTCTAGTTTTATGTTTATCTGAGTATAGTTATTAGCGCTTGTTATCACTGGTGGCTTTGTTTATTGGTTTGGGTGCTCTATTCTTTTTTCTTTTATTACTTTTTAATTTTTTTATTTTAATAATTTCTTATTTTATTTTATTTCTTTTTTTAATTTGTTTTTCCTTTCTTTATTTCTCCCTTTTCTTCTGAGCCGTGTGGCTGACAGGGTCTTGGTGCTCCGGCCTAGTGTCAGGCCTGAGCCTCTGAGGTGGGACAGGCGAGTTCAGGACACTGGACCACCAGAGACCTCCTGGCCCCAAGTAATATCAATCGGCCAGACTTCTCCCAGAGATCTCAATCTCAATGCTAAGACCCAGCTCCACCCAACGGCCAGCAAGCTCCACTGCTGGACACCCCATGCCGAACAACTAGCAAGACAGGAACACAACCCCACCCATTAGCAGAGAGGCTGCCTAAAATCATAATAAGGTCACAGACACCCCAAAACACACCAGCGGATGCAGCCCTGCCCACCAGAAAGACAAGATCCAGCCCCACCCACCAGAACACAGGCACCAGTCCTCTCCATTAGGAAGCCTACACAAGCCACTGAATGAACCTGATCCACTGGGGGCAGACACCAAAAACAACAGGAACTATGAACCTGCAGCCTGTGAAAAGGATACCCCAAACACAGTAAGTTAAGCAAAATGAGAAGACAGAGAAATATGCAGCAGATGAAGGAGCAAGGTAGGAACCCAAAAGAACAAACAAATGAAGAGAGAACAGGCAGTCTACCTGAAAGAGAATTCAGAGAAATGATAGTAAAGAGAATCCAAAATCTTTGAAATAGAATGGAGAAAATACAAGAAACATTTAACAAGGACCTAGAAGAACTAAACAGCAAACAAACAATGATGAACAACACAATAAATGAAATTAAAAATTCTCTAGAAGGAATCAATAGCAGAAAAACTGAGGCATAAGAACGGATAAGTGACCTGGAAGAAAAAAGAGTGGAAGTAACTACTGAAGAGCAGAATTAAAAAAAAAGAATGAAAAGAATTGAGGACAGTCTCAGAGGCTTCTGGGACAATATTAGACACACCAACATTCAAATTATATGGGTCCCAGAAGAAGAAGAGAAAAAGAAAGGGACTGAGAAAGTATTTGAAGAGATTATAGTTAAAAACTTCCCTAACATGGGAAAGGAAATAGTCATTCAAGTCCAGGAAGCGCAGAGAGTCCCACACAGGGTAAATCCAAGGAGAAACACACCAAGAAACATATTACTCAAACTATCAAAAATTAAATACAAAGAAAAAATATTAAAAGCAGCAAGGGAAAACAACAAATAACATACAAGGGAATCCCCATAAGGTTACCGCTGATCTTTCATCAGAAACTCTGCAAGCCAGAAGGGAGTGGCAGGACATATTTAAACTGATGAAAGAGAAAAACCTAAAACCAAGATTACTTTATCCAGCAAGGATCTAATTCAGATTCAACAGAGAAATTAAAAACTTTACAGACAAGCAAAAGCTAAGAGAATTCAGCACCACCAAACCAGCTTTACAACAAATGCTAAAGGAACTTCTCTAAGCAGGAAACACAAGAGAAGGAAAAGACCTATAATAACAAACCGAAAACAATTATGAAAATGGTAATAGGAATATACATATCAATAATTACCTTAAATGTAAATGGAATAAATGCTCCCATCAAAAGACACAGACTGGCTGAATGGATACAAAAACAAGACCCACATATATGCTGTCTACAAGAGACCCACTTCAGACCTAGAGACACAAACAGACAGAAAGTGAGGGGATGGAAAATGATATTCCATGCAAATTGCAATCAAAAGAAAGCTGGAGTATCAATTCTCATATCAGACAAAATACACTTTAAAATAAAGAATATTACAGGAGACAAAGAGGGACACAACATAATGATCAAGAGATCAATAAAAGAAGAAGATATAACAATGGTAAATATTTATGCACCCAACACAGGAGCACCTCAATACACAAGGCAAATGCTAACAGACATAACGGGAAATCGACAGTAACACAATAATAGTAGGGGACTTTAACACCTCACTTACACCAGTGGACAAATCATCCAAAATGAAAACAAATAAGAAAACACAAGCTTTAAATGACACATTAGACAAGATGAACTTAATTGATATTTACAGGACATTCCACTCAAAAACAACAGAATACACTTTCTTCTCAAGTGTTCATGGAACATTCTCCAGGATAGATCATATCTTGGGTCACAAATCAAGCCCTGGTAAATTTAAGAAAATTGAAATCATGTCAAGTATCTTTTCTGATCACAATGCTATGAGACTACATAGCAATTACAGGAAAAAAACTGTAAAAACTACAAACACATGGAGGCTAAACAATATGCTACTAAATAACCAACAGATCACTGAGGAAACCAAAAAATATCTAGAAACAAATGACAATGAAAATATGATGACCCAGAACCTATGGGATGCAGCAAAAGCAGTTCTAAGAGGGAAGTTTATAAGCAATAAAATCCTACCTCAAGAAACAAGAAAAATCTCAAAAAACCTAAACTTACACCTAAAGCAATTAGAAAAACAACAAAAAAACCCCAAAGTTAGCAGAATGAAAGAAATCATAAAGATCAGATCAGAAATAAATGAAAAAGAAATGAAAGAAACAACAGCAAAGATCAATAAAACTAAAAGCTGGTTCTTTGAGAAGGTAAATAACATTGATAAACCACTAGCCAGACTCATCAAGAAAAAAAGGGAGAAGACTCAAATCAACAGAATTAGAAATGAAAAAGGAAAAGTAACAAAATGACACTGCAGAAATACAAAGAATCATGAGAGATTACTACAAGCAACTATATGCCAATAAAATGGACAACGTGGAAGAAATGGACAAATTCTTAGAAAAGTACAACCTTCTGAGACTGAACCAGGAAGAAATAGAAAATATAAACAGACCAATCATAAGCACTGAAATTGAAACTGTGATTACAAGTCTTCCAACAAACAAAAGTCCAGGACCAGAAGGCTTCACCGGCAAATTATATCAAACATTTAGAGAAAAGCTAACACCTATCCTTCTCAAACTCTTCCAAAAAATGGCAGAGGAAGGAACACTCCCAAACTCATTCTATGAGGCCACCATCACCCTGATACCAAAACCAGACAAAGATGTCACGAAAAAAGAAAACTACATGCCAATATCACTGATGAACATAGATGCAAAAAATCCGCAACAAAATACTAGCAAACAGAATCCAACAGCACATTAAAAGAATCATACACCATGATCAAGTGGGGTTTATCCCAGGAATGCAAGGATTTTTCAGTATACACAAATCAATCAAGGTGATACACCACACTAACAAACTGAAGGATAAAAACCATATGATAATCTCAATAGATGCAAAAAAAGCTTTCGACAAAATTCAACACGCATTTATGACAAAAACCCTCCAGAAAGTAGGCACAGAGGAAACTTAACATAATAAAGGCCATATATGACAAACACACAGCCAACATCCTTCTCAATGGTGGAAAACTGAAACCATTTCCACTAAGATCAGGAACAAGACAAGGTTCTCCACTCTCACCATTATTATTCAACATAGTTTTGGAAGTGATAGCCACAGCAATAAGAGAAGAAAAAGAAATAAAAGGAATCCAAGTCGGAAAAGAAGAAGTAAAGCTGTCATTGTTTGCAGATGACATGATACTATACATAGAGAATCCTAAAGATGCTACCAGAAAACTACTAGAGTTAATCAATGAATCTGGTAAAGTAGCAGGATACAAAATTAATGCCCAGAAATCTCTTGCATTCCTATACACTAATGATAAAAAATCTGAAAAAGAAATTAAGGAAACACGCCCATTTACCACTGCAACAAAAAGAATAAAGTACCTAGGAACAAACCTACCTAAGGAGACAAGAAACTTATATGCAGAAAACTATAAGACACTGATGAAAGAAATTAAAGATGATACAAACAGATGGAGAGATATACCATGTTCTCGAATTGGAAGACTCAACGTTGTGAAAATGAGTATACCACCCAAAGCAATCTACAGATTCAATGCAATCCTTATCAAACTACCAATGGCATTTTTCACAGAACTAGAACAAAAAATTTCACAGCTTGTATAGAAACACAAAAGACCCCAAATAGCCAAAGCAATCTTGAGAAAGAAAACTGAGCTGGAGGAACCAGGTTCCCTGACTTCAGACTATACTACAAAGTTATAGTAATCAAGACAGTATGGTACTGGCACAAAACAAAATATAAATCAATGGAACAGGATAGAAAGCCTAGAGATCAACACACGCACATATGGTCACCTTATCTTTGATAAAGGAGGCAAGAATATACAATGGAGAAAAGACAGCCTCTTCAATAAGTGCTGCTGGGAAAACTGGGCAGCTACATGTAATAGAATGAAATTAGAACACTCCCCAACACCATACACAAAAATAAACTCAAAATGGATTAAAGACCTAAATGTAAGGCCAGACAATATAAAACTCTTAGAGGAAAACATAGGCAGAACACTCCATGACATAAATCACAGCAAGACCCTTTTTGACCCACCTCCTAGAGAAATAGAAATAAAAACAAAAATAAACAATTGGGACCTAATGAAACTTAAAAGCTTTTGCACAGCAAAGGAAACCATAAACAAGACAAAAAGACAACCCTCAGAATGCGAGAAAATATTTGCAAACGAAGCAACCGATAAAGGATTAATCCCCAAAATATACAAGCAGCTCATGCAGCTCAGTATCAAAAAAACAAACAACCCAATCCAAAAATGGGCAGAAGACGTAAATAGACATTTGTCCAAAGAAGATATACAGATTTCCAACAAACACATGAAAGGATGCTCAACATCACTAATCATGAGAGAAATGCAAATCAAGACTACAATGAGGTATCACCTCACACCAGTCAGGATAGCCATCATCAAAAAATCTACAAACAATAAATGCTGGAGAGGGTGTGGAGAAAAGGGAACCCTCTTGCACTGTTGGTGGGAATGTAAATTGATACAGCCACTATGGAGAACAGTATGGAGGTTCCTTAAAAAACTAAAAATAGAACTACCATATGACCCAGCAATCCCACTACTGGGCATATACCCAGAGAAAACCATAATTCAAAAAGAGTCATGAACCACAATGTTCACTGCAGCACTATTTACAATAGCCAGGACATAGATGCAACCTAAACGTCCATCGATAGATGAATGGATAAAGCTGTGGCACACATGTACAATGGAATACGACTCAGCCTTAAAAAGAAACGAAACTGAGTTATCTGTCGTGAGGTGGATAGACCTAGAGTCTGTCATACAGAGTGAAGTAAGTCAGAAAGAGAAAAACAAATACCGTATGCTAACAAATATATACGGAATCTAAAAAAAAAAAAAAAGGTTCTGAAGAACCTAGGGACAGGACAGGAATAAAGACACAGATGTAGAGAATGGCCCTGAGGACACGGGGAGGGTGAAGGGTAAGCTGGGACAAAGTGAGAGAGTGGCACTGGTATATACATGTGTGTGTGTGTGTGTGTGTGTGTGTGTGTGTGTGTATCTATCTATCTATCTATCTATCTATCTATCTATATATATACACTACCAAATGTAAAATAGCTAGCTAGTGGGAAGCAGCCGCATAGCACAGGGAGATCAGCTCCGTGCTTTGTGACCACCTAGAGGGGTCAGATAGGGAGGTTGGGAAGGAGATGCAAGAGGGAGGGGATATGGGAATATATGTATATGTATAGCTGATTCACTTTGTTATATAGCAGAAACTAACACAACATTGTAAAGCAATTATACTCCAATAAAGATATTTTAAAAAAGAAAGAAAAAAGTTGACTACTCTTATAATAGGATAATAAAATAATAAAATGACACTGTAGAAAAATATTACTTTAAAACTTAAAGAGCCATATAAAAAAAAATTTTAATTCTAGTGGAATCAAAAATACTCCAGCAAGCTCCACGATGAAATAATATCTACATACACGGAGGAGAATACATCTAAAAAATATAAATCAGCCATGATGCTCTCTTATTTACCTCCACACTAAACCAAAACAAATTCACCTCTGGATCTTCCATTAACTGAATATGCAAACATTCAAGAAGAAATTAAAATTTCTCCACAATAATAAAAGTAGTGTTTTTCATAATCTGCACTAAAGACTCACTACAGAGAACTCTGTATCCCTCTGAAAGCAAAGAGGTGTCACTGTCTAAATCAGATGATAAGCTCATCAGGCAGTGGTAGTGTACAGTCCTGAGGATACACTGAGTAAGTCAGCCAAAGACATGACAACTTATATCGTGCTGGCAAGATTCCAAGTTGTTCAGAGAAGGGAAAATTATTTAAAGAAGTCTGAATTAATATGAATCTACCCAAACACAAACCTTACCCATATAAGATAAATAAGCATGGACCAATTCAATCCCCTAATTACTAATTCAGAGATAACTGTAATAGGCTACACTATTTAGTCGCCCTATGTAAGTCTATAGGACTCACTAAGGCCATCTTGACCACTTGGTATTTCCTCTCTGAAAACAATTTAAAAGGTCTCATTCTCTTTCAATAAACATGACTATTTGCTTCTTAATTAACACATCTACTATTTAACTACATCCATTAACTGTATTTTACTATGGCACTCAAAGGACTGTTAAAATTAAGATTATAAACCAACCTTTACTTTTGTAATAATCTAGACAGCACATCTGCTTTAAATGGTGTTGTTGCTTTGGGGTTTGTGTTTTGTTCTTGTTTAGCCACTTAATTTCAATCGAGTGATCAGAAAGTAGAGACAAACACATAAATGTTAAAAATGCCCTGAAAAACCTGAATGACCCCAGTAAGAATAACATGTTTTCCTAATATAATGACCATCCTTTCTCCATTTCTTGGTATGTCTGATGATGTTAGGTGTAACATATAATGAATGGCAATTATTTGTATAATTCAGGTGCCAAATTACTCCTCTGTTATCCAAATCACTATAGGATTGTCACATACAGTTGTCACAAGAAGTGACCAATAAATCTACCAGAAATTATAAGAACTACCAAAAATATGCACGTGGGTCAGGAGAATTAGGCAAGCAATCTGGAAATAAAGTTTTGGGCTCAATATTGAAACTGACTTCACAACGTAGTATACAAAAGCTTGTGGAAAACCCCAACACTCACCTGACTTTTTAAAAAAATTAATCACCTGATATTTTCAAAAATTTGAAAAATTTAAATCTCCCTATTTTACTATTACCAGGGTTTTTTTTTTATAAAATATGATTTACATATTGAACTTCATGTAACATTAAATAAGGGTACTTAAATTTTATGTTGATCCAAAAGGGGCATGAATTTAAGAAGACTGAATAAAACTGTCAAATACAAAAGTCTGATATAACATAGTTGAAACCAAGAACAAATACACTACAAGACAATGGATGAAGTATAGGAGAATTCTAAAACTATTTTAGAAACTCTGAATGGTATATCCATAAAATGAACTAGTTCTCAGCAATAAACAGTAATAAACCACGAGTACAGGCAACAAAGATGAATCCTAAAATACACGGTGAAGCAGTCAGACAAAAAGAACACACTGTATGATTCCATTTATTTAAAGCTCTAGAGAATGCAAACTAATCTATAGTGACAAAAAGCAGATCAGTGGTTACTTGGAGATAGGGAAGTAGGAGAGGCAAGAAAGGATTACAAAGGGGCATGAGGAAAATCTGCGGGGGATGGATATGTTCACTGTCTTGATTGCGAGGCTGGTTTCACAAGGGTCCAAATTCAACAAACTGTACACTTTCAATATGTGCAGTTTATCATATGTGAACTATAAATTATACCTCAGTAAAATACTTAAACAAGCCCTCTCCCCTCCTTGAGAGAAGGGGGAAGCCTAAACGTCCTGAGTTTAGCACCCAACAGATGTTCACTGAACATAATAGCACTGCCTAGGGGGCAATAATCCAGGCCCAGGGGCTGTTTATATAGATAGATATATGTATATATGTACGCTCTGCAAAGTTTATAGTATAAAGAGGCATTCCAGTGCTGTACTTTTCTCAAAGGGAACAGGATGACTACATTCACTACTCCCGGGAAAACCGTGAATGTGGCAGAAAGGAGGGAGAGGGTGCCAGGCAAAACTCCGCTGAATCCTATAGTTGAGGCCCCTCCAGCGCTACAGCAGGAAATAAATGTTGCCCAGAGGCAGACTTCATGCCTGACTTATTAAAATGAAATACCCTTGAAAGACTGGGGGAAGAAAATGGGAACATCTGGTCTAAACCTTCTTTAACTTTATCCAGTAATGCCTCAGACAAACAGGACCTGTTTGGGAGGGGTGCCTAGCAAAATATGAGAAGCTGGGCATACCTTGTATAGATCAGAGAAGATCTTTTAAATTGTAAAATAATCTTTAATATTTATGGTTCTGTCATCACAGTTTTGTTAGTGTAGTGATGTCTTGTAAGCACAGGATAACAGACCCCCATGACCATTTTCTTCAGCACGTTCCCTGAAGCAAGGCATGCTAGGGACCACCTAATTATCAATACATAATGTAAAGTTACTGCAAAACTAACTATAGGTCTATGGAACATTTAATTTTAAGCCCAGATCAAGAATTACAAATGCATTCTCCACTGGTGTCCTGTGTGCCATATGGTAGTTAGGGATATTATACCTCCTCAAAGAGTCAAGAGACATTGGTTCAAACAGGTGCAATTAATGTCAATTCAAACGTATGGATGTTTAATAATCTCAAATCATATTATCCTCACCGAGAGAAAGGGCAATTAGTGAAAACTACTGACCAATGGCTGTACTTGTTCATTTGTATACCAAAATAAGTTAAGCATTCTCGTTTCACAAAATACGTGTTTTCTTTGCAGAGGGATAGTACCTAGGTGACAGGATTGCAGCTAAGTTTTTCTGCTTCTTTGAACTTGTTTATGTTGTCCATATATTTTAAACGTGCTTTTTTATCATCAAAAAAAGTTACTAAAAGAACTACCTTATGTATTTTACTATAACTATAGTTTTAAAACTAAGCAATAAGCAATAGAGTAAATGAAAAGTATCCCAAAAGGCATTCATACTATCAATATTAAATGATCAACACAAACTAAATAGGTTTTTCCTTGAGTTTTCATTTTGGTTTTTTGTTGTCTAGTAGCTGATGTTTCTGTTTTTTCCTTTCTTACAAGTGTTTTCTTTTTCACTTTCCCCTCCTGCATTTAGTTATGGCACCCTAGATCTGGAGGTAGAGTGGTTTACAAGAAAATAACAATGAATGTTGATTTTGCAGATCTAAATAAAACTAACAGGAGGATAAAGACAAGAATTCCCTCGACCAAACAAATTTAACCACCACAGGCAAGAAGAAAAAAAGCAAGAATTTAAGCCTTGTTTTACCTTTTTTTTTTTTTTAAACTCAGCTGTCCAAATTTGGAAGAATTGCACTTCTCTAACAAATATAATTTCACCGCTTCAAGAAGTTTTTTGTTATTTTATGATATAGGATATAAATTACTTTTTAAATTATACTTTTCCAAAAAGGGGAAGATATTTCTGGGGAAAAAAGACTATGCCAAATATCTGCCCATAAAACATGCGTAGGATATACACACAGTTTTTAGGTCAATATGAATTATAAATTTTACTGTTTTAATCACACTCCAAAACCATCGTGAGATGTTTACAACGCTAACATTTCATCTTTGCAAATTTAATGTTTTACTCATTTTGTGAGAGATAGAAGAAATATTTTAAGACAATTGATGCTTTTATGAAACGCTTGAAAAGAAAACTAATGCTCTGTCTACAAAAAGGAAGGGGCAATTTTCCAGTGAACACCAGAAGAAAGAAAACAAGTGGCCTCAGGCCAAAGATAAAATACCTTTTTCCTCACATAGTAGTTTCCCTTCCTTTCCAAACATCAAATTACCACAATACAGCTTAGTTATACCACCACAATAGCCTCCTACCGGACCTCCCTCCTTTACCCTGAGCCAGTCCAATTCTTCAAGGTCTCACCAGTTTACAACCTACAGTCTGTGAGAGCCTTACAGTCTCTGTAAGAATTTATGAATTGTTTCCTCCCCAAAGTCATATGTTGAAGTCCTAACCCCCAGTACCTCAGAATATGACTATATTTGGAGAGAGGGTCTTTAAAGAGGTAATTAAGGTTAAATGAGGTCACTGGGGTGGGCCCTAATCCAACCTGACTGGTGTCCTCTAGGATACAGACTTACACAGAGGGAAGACCATATGAAGACACAAGAAGACAGCCAACTACAAGTTGCCAGCAAGCAACCCAATGTTGATGTCTAACTTCTTTAATCACTGTAACTTTTACTACATGTAAAACCTTTTTATTCTTTCCTCTGTGTGTCTATTTTTCCAACTAAGACAGTAAGCTTCCAACAGTATTTATTTTGTGTTCTCCCTAGTGCCTAACCCAATTCAACATACCTCCTAATCCATCTATTACCATCTACTCAATGAATAACTACCTCAGATCTTCTTGGGAAGTGATTCACAGGAAGGCAATGATATCAGTTTTCTCTATCTAGAAATAGTTCATCTCCTTATTCTTATTCACCCATGTGGAACCCCACTATAATTATTTAATTATAGTACATTAACTTTACCATACTAAACATCATTTCCCAATTGTATTTATAGTGATGCTCTTTTAAACAGGAAACTAATTTAGAAGAAAAAATAATACCTTTCTTGTTATAAATATGGGGTTGATAATGTATGTAACAATGTAACAATATCAAATGAATTCCTACTTTAGGCCAAACGTGTTTTAAGAACACATATAACTGTCTGGGAAATACAACTGGTGACAGATCATCATTCACATGCACCATCAAGCAGTCCTGAATTCTACAGGAAGTTGTTTGCTTCTTTACTCTGAATCATAAAGGCTTTTGTTGGTAGATGTGTAGTTTGCTCTAGCATATACAGGGACATTTCCCACCCAATATGTCAACTCTGCCCGAAGATATTTTGTGAAAAGCACAGAGTACTTTTTGCATATTATAAATATACAAAAGGGAGCCAACCTGCAACTCAACCTGAATCAAATCTATTATGTCAGACTTGAGATGTAATCTGGAGAAAATAATCTGCTCTTAACTGAGGACAGTATCTTCCAGGCAACTGTTACTCCCCAGCTTCTAAATCCCTTAATCTGAACCCTAGACAATGGGTCCATTTCTTTGTTTGTAAAGCAGAGCCTCTCCACCACATCAGCTAAAGGCTAAAGGCCTGATCAATGCAAAATTACATTTCAAGGATTTCCATGAATGTCTCCAAGCACCACGCCTTGCACAGATATAGTAAACTCTGGGGAGAGCCTCTACTCCCTCACCATATATGTGCATTTAAAAGATATCTGAACTACACATAGAAAATCCTAAAGATGCCACCAGAAAACTACTACAGCTAATCAATGAATTTGGTAAAGTAACAGGATACAAAATTAATGCACAGAAATCTCTTGCACTCCTATACACTAATGATGAAAAATCTGAAAGAGGAATTAAGGAAACACTCCCATTTACCATTGCAACAAAAAGAATAAAATACCTAGGAATAAACGTACCTAAGGAGGCAAAAGACCTATATGCAGAGAACTGTCAGACACTGATGAAAGAAATCAAAGACAATACAAACAGATGGAAAGATATACCATGTTCTTGGATTGGAAGAATCAACATTGTGAAAATGACTATATTACCCAAAGCAATCTACAGATTCAGTGCAATCCCTATCAAATTACCAATGGCATTTTTCACAGAATTAGAACAAAAAATTTTACAATTTGTATGGAAACAGAAAAGACCCTGATAGCCAAAGCAATCTTGAGAAAGAAAAACAGAGCTGAAGGAATCAGGCTCCCTGACTTCAGACTATACTACAAAGCTACCGTAATCAAAACAGTACGGTACTGGCACAAAAACAGAAATATAGATCAATGGAATGGGACAGAAAGGCCAGAGATAAACCTACACACATATGGTCACCATATCTTTGACAAAAGAGGCAAGAATACACAATGGAGAAAAGACAACCTCTTCAATAAGTGCTGCTGGGAAAACTGGACAGCTACATGTAAAAGAATGAAATTAGACCACTCCCTAACACCATACGCAAAAATAAACTCAAAATGGATTAAAGACCTAAATGTAAGGCCAGACAATATAAAACTCTTAGAGGAAAACATAGGCAGAACACTCTATGACATCAATCACAGCAAGATCCTTTTTGACCCACCTCCTAGAGAAATGGAAATAAAAACAAAAAGAAACAAATGGGACCTAATGAAACTTAAAAGCTTTTGCACAGCAAAGGAAACCATAAACAAGACGAAAAGACAACCCTCAGAATGCGAGAAAATATTTGCAAACGAAGCAACTGACAAAGGATTAATCCTCATAATATACAAGCAGCTCATGAAGCTCAGTATCAAAAAAACAAACAACCCAATCCAAAAATGGGCAGAAGACCTAAATAGAGATTTCTCCAAAGAGGATATACAGATTTCCAACAAACACATGAAAGGATGCTCAACATCACTAATCATAAGAGAAATGCAAATCAAAACTACAATGAGGTATCACCTCACACCAGTCAGAATGGCCATCATCAAAAAATCTACAAACAATAAATGCTGGAGAGGGTGTGGAGAAAAGGGAACCGTCTTGCACCGCTGGTGGGAATGTAAACTGATACAGCCACTATGGAGAACAGCATGGAGGTTCCTTAAAAAACTAAAAATAGAACTACCATACAACCCAGCAATCCCACTACTGGGCATATACCCAGAGAAAACCATAATTCAAAAAGATACACATACCGCAGTGTTCACTGAAACACTATTTACAATAGCCAGGACATAAAAGCAACCTAAATGTCAATCGACAGATGAATGGATAAAGATGTGGCACAGATATACAATGGAATGTTACTCAGCCATAAAAAGGAATGAAATTGAGTTATTTGTGATTAGGTGGATGGACCCAGAGTCTGTCATACAGAGTGAAGCAAGTCAGAAAGAGAAAAACAAATACCGTATGCTAACGCACATATATGGAATCTTTTTTTGTGGCAAGGCAGCAATAAAGAGGCAGACGTAAAGAAAGGACTTGAGGACACAGCGGGGGAAGGGGAAGCTGGGATGAACTGAGAGAGTAGCACTGACATACATACACTACCAAAAATAAAATGGATGGCTAGTGGGAAGCAGCTGCAAAGCACAGGGAGATCCGCTCGATGCTTTGTGATGAACGAGAGGGGTGGGATAGGGAGAGCGGGAGGGAGGCTCAAGAGGGGATATGGGGATATATGTGTACATATAGCTGATTCACTTTGTTGTACAGCAGAAACTAACACAACATTGTAAAGCAATTATACTCCAATAAAGATATACCAAAAAAAAGTATCTGAGATGCAAATAGGACTTCAGCCGCCAAACAGGGCATTGTATATATGATAGGAATTTGGAGTACAATAAAAACTGACATGCATCTCTCCACTCCCTAGCAACAACAGTCAGGGGGCTCACGCGATGAAATGAAGGATTGTGTTAAACGGAGAAAAGAAACCAGAAAGAAAAGAGGGGAAAAGAAATACTGAAAGGAGCGAAGGAAAGGGAGGGAACGCATGTGAGAGTTATGGTACGCATCTGAGCAATCTAGTAGTAATATGTTGAGACAAACTTCATCAATTTTTTTGTTTGTTTTTGCAAATGACGTAGGCAAGATGAGTGGTGAAGAGTCAAGGGGCTCCCCAAACTAGCTCTGCCTAAGTGACAACTTGCCTGTGGAAAGGAACTTATGAAAACCCCTAACCCCTGCCTCTCTCTACCTAAATAAACAGAACTATAATTCTCAAAGCTGCTCAGGTAACAGAGCAGCTAGATGTCACCAGAACTCACTGCAGAGCACCCTGAGATACAGCTATATATACTGAACTTAAAATAGCTAAATACATAATTTCTGCTAATCACAAACCCCACTTCAGCCTAGATTCTTAAAAAAAAAGATACCAAAAGGTTAAGAAAACTTTGAGAGTGAAACATGGAAATGAGAAAATCCAACACATTAATTTAATTTGTCTGCCTACTGGGGAACAGTCTGCCAATTCATAGAACACCAGAAACAGGGCCTAAAAGGCAATGAAATTAAACAATACACTCATTACAAGAGGGAATATGTAAGCAATACTTTTGAAGCCTAGTCTTGATTGGCAACTATTTCTGTAGAGTAAGATAGTAAATTTTTCAGACTTTGAAGGCTCTCCATCTCTGTCTCAACTATGCAACTACTCAAATCTGCCACTGCTGCTGTGAAAGCAGCCACAAACAGCAAGAATCACAGACAATAAGAATGAGAGTGGCTGTGCACCAATAAAACTTTATGTGCACTGACATTTGATCTTCAAATATTTTTCACATGTCATGAAATATTATTCTTTTGATTTTGTTTTTCAACCATTAAAAAATGTACAAACCATCCCTAGCTCTTAAACCGTAGAGAAAAAAACAGGCTGCAGCAGACAGATTTGGCCGTTGGCCCTTAAGTTTACAGACCTCTGCTTTTAAGGACCCTAATGTGAACTCTGAGATGGGAGGGGTGAGTGAGGGGTCAGTGGGGGACAGAGCCCAGTCTAGATAAACCTGGCCCATTTGTAAACTAGCCCATCAGCAAGCAGGAAATCTGGGCATCCCAGACAAGATTATTCCCACCACCCTCTAAACCCTCTCAGCTCCTGCCTCAGGCAAAGGCACAGGTGCACTGCATTAGAATTCAAGCCAAGAAACTTCAAGTTTTGCTGGGTTTTAAATGCAGTCATTTACCTAAATTCTACCGGGGCTAAAGCATATATTTTACAAATTTAGATGATGCGACTCCTACAAAAAGTTCATTGTAGTTCCCTATACCCAAATGCAACACGTAATCCTGAAACCCACTCCATCACTTCATAAATGTTTCAGATTAGGTGTTACTTATTCTGTAAAAGGCAACCTAAATGAGGAATGCCTACGGAAACACAAACGGGATGTTTACGCCACAGCTGTCCAACAAGGCTGGATGACAGAGTCTGGCCACTTTTCAGATTATTCCCCTCTCGACACCAAAAGAACTTGTAGAGTCTTCCTTCTAGGCTGGTGAAGTCAAGGTCCTCTTATCTGATGACACCTCTGAAACACTAGCCGCCACCCGCACCCACTCCGCCCAAGACCCGCAGTGTCCAAACCCGGATTCCGCCCCAGCAGAGCAACCTCGGCAGCCCCAGGCGCTGAGATGGACGGAGACTTCCCACCGCCCCCTACTCGCTCCCGGACACAGAGCAGCAGCGGCACCTCCCGCCCTCTCCCGGCCCCTCCCCCTCTCCGCAGTCCCAGCATGAATTTCCACGCGATCGGCAGGAAAGAATAGCCCAGCCTTTGTGCCTCTGCAAAAGAACGCAGCAAGAATTTACACCGTCACCACCGCTGAAACACACACACACACACACACACACTTGGGAACAGCGCTTCCCTACAAACATCCGGCATCCCGGGGCTGCGAAACTGCAGACAAAGGCGCCCCATCGGCGCGGGGTGGGGGGATAAAGGGGGAGGCGGGAGCAAAACACTCCCACCAACGCGGACAGCTGACGAAAGGGCACTGGCGCCAGGGAGAGGGGTGAAAAGTGGGGGCGGATACCAGTGAGCCGCGCGCTCTGGGTGTCCCGCAGCCGAGGCGAGAGACGCCAGTCTGGGGGCGCGTCTCCCCACCCCCGCGTAACGATAGAGTGGGCGTCCGACCCGGGGCGCGGCCACCGCAGCAGACAGCAACAGGCGCCCGCGCCCCGCTGCGCCCGGCCCGCGTGCCAGGCCCGGGGTCCGCCTCCTCAGCACCCTTACTATGCCCCTCCTGGCGAACAAAAAGACGAAACTTTTCAACCTCTTAGAATCAACAAGAGCAAAAGGAGGGGGGAAGTGGCTGAAAGAACCGAAACGACCGCTTGGGGACCCGGCGAGTCGCAAAGGAAACTTCCAGACCCCATCGTTTTCAACATCCAGAGGAGCAGCTGCTTCCCGGTAGCGCCGGGCCGCGCGGGGTGGGGCGAGCGCACCCCGTCCGCCACCGCCCGCCCGCCCGCCCCGCGAGCCGAGCCCCGGGCGGCCGCGCACCTTCCCGGCCGGTGCGCGCGCAGGGCACGGGGGCGCGCTCCGGCCTCCTGGCCCGGGCCCCGGCGCCGCTTACCCTGCTCGCGACGGCCGCCCACGGCGGGAACGCGAAAGGAACGGAGGGCTGGGGAGCGGGGGTCGCCGGGGACACTGGGAGCCTCGCCTCGCCTCGCCCACGCTCGCTTTCTTCTGTCCTGAAGTAACGTCCCGGCGAGGAGCTTCGGGAGGAACGCGCACTGACGCTCCCGCTCGACCGAGAAACTTAATCCTGCCCGGCCGCCGGCGGCCCGACGCCAGCCTCGCGCTCCGCCGCGCCGCCTCCCCCTGCGCGCGCCGCACTTGCGCCGACCGGGGCTGCCGCGGCGGCGGCTGCGGCGGCGGGGCCCGGGCTGCCAGGGCTGCGTGACGCCTTCGGCCGGCGGGGCGGCTGGCGCGCCTCGGCCAATCAGGGGGCGCGGCCCAGCCGGCAGGCCCCGGGGTTTAAACTAGCTCCGCGGGCGCTCGGCGTGGGATGTGGAGAGTGGGGTCCGCGCGGTTGCTGGAGAAAAGCCCCCTTAAATGTCAATGTCAAATAAAAAAGAAGCATTAATTTGGACAAGTCTGTCCCATGCAATGTTTAGGATATACACTAAAAAATTCTTTGTTTATCTGAAATTCGGATTTACCTGGGCAACCTGTATTTTTATTTGCTGAATCTGGTAACCTGCGGGAACCGGTAGCCTCTATTTCTAGTTTTGAGGACTTTTTTTTTTTTTTTTTTTAATGCGGATTGCTCTCTGGTAGCTCATTAAAGTGATGAGAAGCACTTTAATGAGGATGCTTGGGGGCGGGGCTAATCTAACTTTCTAAAAAGTAACTTTTAGCGCATCAATGTCCATTCTTAGACCGATGATCCAACTAAAAAACAAACAAACAAAAAGTGGAGGAAGGGTTCAGAATTACACGGTGCCAGGAAAAACATATTCATTTCCATTTTGTGCCATTTAAGATTGTCTTTCTGATAGTCTCAATTCCCTGAGTCCCAGGAATGTTCTCTGGGGAGGAAAATTGCTCCCTTTTTCAATACATAAGTCTAATATTAAAGTATACATCAAAGGATACTCAGAAGCCCAATTAAAAATATTTAAAGAATTTATTTTAATATCCTGAATTAAAGGTCTGTTTTTCTTTAGCAGACTTGTAAATTTGGTTTGTCTTAAAAAACCGATTTGTATTTCTACAATATTCACCAACTATTTAAGGGGCAACACAGTTTATAAAATATACAAGACTTCAGAGGGAAACTGGTTTAAGTTTTTAAATGGATATTTTCAGAAAGCTGCAAAATAGAACATTTGCCTGTAAATGACTACGAGTTGAGTAAAGTCAGCTCAGTGCCCTGGGCTGAAGAGAGTGTCTTCAGCCCAAGGCCGCTTGCTCTTTTATAAACATATGAATTGGTGTAGATTTTCCCACGGGGAAACAAAAACATGGAGTAGCTTTCTTCATAGTCTATGGATATTCATTTCCTCTGGGTCTTTTGAAAATGAAAGTTAAGATAGGATAAAGGGAAAACTCATTTACCTTATCTTTTCCATTGTCTCTTCAACACATCTCTATGTTGCATAACCTTTCAATCAGCACTCTCAGGTCTCTCCATTCTGAAAAAGAGAGAAAAAAGGAGAAAAGAGAAATAGAAGGAGAGAAGAAGGGGAGGGAGGGAGGGAAGCGGGGAGGGAGGGGGGAGAGAGAGAGAGAGGAAACAAATAAGCTACTTCCCAAACCTGCCTCTCCCCAGCTACCACACTTTTCCCCTCTCCTTCTTAGTTAAGTTTGTTGAAACCAACCAACTGCATCTGGCTTCCTGCCCCTTCATAGTACAGAACGGGCCCTTGCTAGGGACACCAGTGACCTCCCACTACCTAAATCCAGTGGATGTGTTTCTCTCCTCATATTCCTGTCTCTTCAGATGCGTTCGTATCTGTCGCACTCTCTCTTCCTGAACTGTTCCCCTCCCCTTGTAATTCCAGGCAATCACTCTCTCTTGGTTTTGCTCCTTCCTCTTAGTTAAGGGCAGAAGTGTGAGACCTGAAGCTCATACAATTTGGGGCTCTGCTTTTAGAAAAGAAAAACAAAGATATCTTTCTTGTGAAAATTTTACAAAAATATATGACCATGTAAACCCGTTGCTAGGGCTCCTCCCAAGCAAGAGAAGGACCCAGAATCTTCACCTTTATTAGCTGCAAAGTTGCTCTGCCTCTGTCGTCAGACCACTCTTTGATATTCTTTGCCAACTAATCTCTCCCTAATCTTTAAATGGAATTCCTCAAGACTCAGTGATAGGCCCTCTTTTCAACTCTATCCCTAAGTCAGTTCATTCTCACCTCTAGCTTATCATTTATTGGTTAAGGATTCCTAAGCTGTTATCTTCAATGCAGACTTCTCCATCTATCTGAGTGTTTATTTGACTTCCCCATATGCCTGTCTCAAACCCAGATTACCCAGAATGGAACCATGATATTTGCTCAGGCCTGGCCATCTTTCACAGTTCAGTGTTTCAGTGAATGGCACAGCCATGGACAGTACTCCATGATTCCCACAAATTAGGATAAACCCACTGAGATACATTCTCATCTGTACTTTTGCTCCATGGTATTCGTCCTACTTTGAAATTATACATTTAGTTTATATATTTAGTTATATATGCAATGTTTCTCTTCCCAATTAGGCCATAAACTACTCAAGAGCAGGGCCCACTTCACCATATCATCCTCAGAGCCTAGCAAAATGTTTCATACCTAATCAGTGTTCAGTTGACATGGGACAAATACATGAAGGCAAGAATGAATGATTTGTCTATATAACATTTTTGTTCTTGCCATAGAGTCATCTCCAGGCGTCCCATTTGGAGAGTATTCTCTTATTGCTTAGAAATTCCAGAGGATTCCTCCTCTTTGAATAGCAAAGCTCTTCCATTTGTCCGTTTCCAAATCTGGTCATTCTCAGATGCAAAGGAAGTAAGTGCATGAAATGCTAGCTGGTAGAAGAAGAATAGGAGAACGATTCCATAACTAGTTACTGAAAGTATTCTAAGGGTGTTGAAAGGTAAAATGGCATTTATTCTATTGAACCATAGGAAAAGAGCCCAGCTTAAAGGATTTAATACCTTGGTTTGTTGCAAGTCTATAAATGAGATTAAAACAAAGGATTGGTTAAAAAGATACTACTGTTCTGGTCTCATTTAGCAAAGCAAATTGTACATGCCCATCTTAAATGGTAATACATCAGAAGTCAAAAAGGCATTTTGCCTCCGTTACTTCTTCCATAAAATTATCCAGAACTGGGATGATTCCACTCAGGAGCACCTCCTTTTGAAGTAAACCTGTATCATTACTGCTCCATTCTCTTCTGCTTGCTCTCACCCAGAGGACCCGAGACTTTCTAGAGTGACAAGGCAGCGTGGTATATTGCACTGGTTTAAAAAAATGTTTTTTAATTAAAATAAAATCTTACAGAGAAAGCCCAAGTATATAGAGGATAAAGTAGAGTTGCTCTTGTCTATGGGGTGGGTTGAAACTCACTCCATGGGTACAGGTTAATAATTCTTTCTATGTCCTGCCGAGCACAGGCTCCCGGATCTGAAGATGAAGGAATTAGGAACGTTGTCTGCATCCCAGCTGTATTCCCAGGGAGGCATTCTGCACAGCAATTTGTTTTTCTCAAATCTGAGTCATGTTCAGACCATTTTTGTAAGGGAAAAGTTTTGAGGACTTCCAGGATTGGCTAGAATTATTTTTTATTATAATTTAACAAGTACAAATATCAACTGAGTACATAAAACTCTAATACTGGTTGAAAGACTCCACTTGTCTACTCAAAACCTTTAATGTCTGCTATTAAAGACAGATCCTAGAAATTCCAGGTTTGATCCATCAAGTTACAAAGTTGCCTCCCAGGCAACACAGTCTTTGCTCTGCTCTCCTAACAGTGGGCCAGTCCCTCCGTCACTTGGTAGGTGTCACTACAGGGCTCACAGGTCAGCACTGTGTATGAACCAGATTCTTTCCCCAGGACTAAATGACTTTGGAGGAATTCTAACTGTGGGACAATGCATTATTTCCAGACCTTTAACCAGCTGTGACTCTTATTAATAATGCTTCATTTAAATGCCAACTACTTGATGTGTCTACATCTCCTCCTGCCTAAGGGTTAACTAATGTATAACAAATATGCATTTTTATTTATTATAGTTTGCAGAAAGGTTTTTATATTCTATCAGTGTTGGCTGACTGACTTTACGGTTTCAATCGGCCTCTAGTTTCTCAAATAAAAGAAAGGAGTTTGGATACTTTTTTTTCAGTTTCTTCAATGTTAGAAAAAAAATAGACCATTTTAAACAATCTTTAACTTTTTTCTCCGTTGAAAACAGACAAGATTGAAAAGAGATGAAGAAGAAAGAAAAGAATGTTAAGATAATAAATATATTTGTGTCTACAAGAAATCCATTAGGAGGAAGGAATGACTGAGAGAGAATGCCAGGCATGTGAAAAATGTAAAAATTATATCTCTTTTGAAAACATGTAGAGTAATCTGTCTCTCTTCATATAACAAACTGTTTATAGAATAGAGGCACTGAAACATACAGTGTGTCTGACTGGGTCTCATCTCTCTGAGGAAGAAAGAAAGGGCACTGGGAGGTCATGACCATCTGACCTTGACTTCATTTACTTATGTACCCACAGAATTCTGATGCAGTGAGGAAATCTTAGGAGAAAGCAATAGGACGTAGTTATTTTTTGGGTGGAACACATCCAAATAATCTCCAAGTTTATACAAGCTAGAATAACATTTTGGAATCTCTCTCCTGAAAAATATTTCTTCTGCATCATGCATAATATGAGGGTATAAGTCCATTGCCCAAGCAAAAGTCAAGAAAAATAAGCAATAATGATAATGAGAAGAACTTGTTCAAGTCACATAGTAATTTTTAGGGAACACCCCTCCTTTGTGATGGCAAAAAGAACAGAGAAAAAAAAATTGAGTTTTCGAGACTGCCACTGGGTCATTGGATCACACATTACCTGAAGCCCACACCCTCTCTTGTACTTCCATTTATATGAGCCAATAAGTCTCCTTTAGTTCTTAAACTAGTGTGAATTGCGTCTTCTGTTATTTACAACTAAAAGCATTCAAACTGATGAAATATACATATTAAGCCGTTCACAGTGTTTTAGACAGGTACTTTTAACTTTCTAGGAACACAATGAGATTACCTCAGTTAGTGAGAGTTTTTCAAGAATGGTTAGGAATATAAGGAAGATGAGAATATTCCATAGGTGAAACTCACTGAGAAATGTGACATCTTTCTGGTTATACCACAGACACGCAGAGAAAATGTAAGCTCGTTTCAGAGGATGTAGCTCTAGGGACCAGGTAGGTTTTCACTGAGTCTCTTTAAGTTTACCATAATTATGATTCCGTGTAGCCCTGTCCCTATTAATCTTGCTTTCCATCTTCTTCTAAGAATATTTGTTTAAATTGGTTCCTTGAAAGTCTGGTGATCCTTAATGTTCTACCTATTTAATAAAGAGGCAATGAACAGTTCTAGGCTCTGCACACACTGGAAACATTGTTGACCCGTGCGCTTCACTTCTGAGGGAACAACACTTAGGAGACCCTAAATTCCAGAAGGAGGAAATCTTGGCTCATAGACATTGATACGTTTAGAGAGGACATTTCTGGGTGTTTATCTGAGAAATAGATGATAGACGCCTGGCTGCCAGGAGTTCTGTATGGAAGCCGTGTTTTGTATCTGTGTGTGTGTGTGTGTGTGTCTGTCTGTCTATCTGTGTTTATGCACAAATGGCGGTAGTGGCAGTGATGGTAATGTTGACTGTATTAATCCCCATGTTTTCCACATGACATTTATTTCTATTCTCTATCATACGCTGTACATTTCATTGTTTCCTGCTTCTTTGTAGTTTTAGTAGTTCGTTCAGTTCCCTCCAGCTGTAACACTCTAGGCTCTAGGGCAGTGCTTTTCAAACTATCTGTGCAGGGTCAAATTTTGTGTTTTAAACTTCCAGTCTATCAGTGACCAATGCACTTAAAATGGATTACTAGAAAAGTGATTACATGCGTGGATGTTGTATCAATGTTAAATTGCTATAAAGATATTAAAAGGAACTTTAAAAGTCTTTGTGAACCAGGCTATAGACCACACTTTGGGGAGCAATTCTGCAGGGCCTTGTTACTCCCAGTATGGTCCAGCAACCAGAAACATGTGCATTGCTTGGGAGCTTGTTAGAAATGCAGAATCTCAGTCATCACCCCAGAATACTGAATCTGAATCTTCAGTTTAATCAGATCTCCAGGTGATTTATATGCACATTAAAGTTCTTAGGGAGTTTCTACTCTTTCATCTGTTTCTTGTCGTCCAGGAATGTGCTGCTATAGCTTTACCTGGAAAGATTTTTCTTCAGAGCTTCAGACAGCTCGCGTCTCCTCCTCGTTCAGATCACAGGTCAAATGTCACCTCTGTGGAGAAGGCTTCTCCAGGTGCTCCAACAAAAGCAGTAGCCTCTTCCATTCCACATTACCCTGTATTATTTTCTTTAAAGTGTTTATCACTATCCAAAACGGTTGCTGTCCCCCTTCCTGTCTCCCATTCCCAGCTAGAATGTAAGTTCCACAAGAGCAGAGATATTGTCTGCCTCATTTTCTGTCTTTCACGCCGTGATAGTACAGTGCCTGGGAGGTGGTAAGCCCTGTCTATAAGGCTATGTACGTTACTTCTGCTGACTCATGACTTCTGCTCACCCCTAGCTCTTCCTGCCTCCCTCTTCTCTTTATTGCTTTCTCTCCTTGTCTCTCTGAATTTGTGATAGAAAACTCAACACAAACTGGCTTTTAAATAAAATGGATGCTGGTTTATGTAATAGAAAAGTCCAGAGGAAACCCAGTGATCAGGCGTAGTTCAGTTAGGGCTCTGAGCCTATTTCTCTCTGATTCAGCTCCACCCATCTCCATGTGTCAGCTTCATATTCAGGCTGGCATCTAGGTAGCCACGGCAGTCCCAGCTGTCACATCCATACAGAATGCTGTAAACAGGCCATCCAATGCACTTGTTCGCTTTTAAAAACTAAGTCAACTTCTGTCCCCCAAACCTCCGCAGCATGTCTTCAACACTCCTTAGATTGAATTAGATCACATGACTATTCACAATTCAAAATACTTATACACATATAGAGAGTGGTATAATTACAAACAATAAAATGTACAGATCTCAAGTGTGCATTTCAATCTATTTTGGCAATTATATAGACACCAGAGAACCAAGATGTCAGATATTTCCAGAAAGTTGCCTTGGGTCCTTTCTAGTTAATCAGATGAGTAACGGTGCCTTGCTGAGCCATATTGAAGTTGAAGGCAAAAGGAACAATCAGGAATACTGATCCTGTCTTTATTTAAAATGTTGATGTTTTATTCATCATTTACCTTGACTTCTATTTTTTTTAATATTGCATTAAAATCTGATTTACCTTGATTATTAGGTTTTTGGGGTACCCCTCCCCCTTAAATTTTGTGCTAAGGGGAATACCACATTCACTTCACTCACCTCTCCTGTTGCAGCCCTGTGGTCAACGAGCCTCTCTCTCTGCCTCGCTGTCTCTCTCAGTATGATCTCTGCATGTAGCCTCTCCACATGATGGCCTCAGAATGGCCAAACTTCTTCCATGGTAGCTGAAGGCTCCCAGAGTAAGTGCCCAAGAGAAGCCACAGGCCAGCTGCATTCCCTATCTGATTTAGCCTCAGAAGTCACTCAGTGCAGCTTCTGCCATGTTTCATTCATCACGACAGTCACAAAGGCTCACCAGGTACAAGGAGAGGGGACAGAGACTCTATCTCTCGATGGGAAGAGTGTCAAAGCATTTGCAGATGTATTTTAAAACCCCCGTGCAACCAGTTGCTTTTACAGCAAATTTTGGGTATTAGTGAATAGCCCTTATTTTTGACTACTAAAAATTCCCAACCAAATGAATGTTTTAAAAATTCACCTTACATTCAATTTAAAGTATCTCCTCTTTGCTCCAAGGTTTAGTTGGATGGTTTTGGTTTTATTCACTACTTCCTCTCCATTCACTTGCTGCTGGTTTCTGGCTCTTCCAAGTTAAGGATAAGAAGCTGGGAATCAGACGAAAAGGAGGAAAAGTATCTTTTTACTTGGCTAGATGTTGAAAACTCTCTCTGTGGCAGTTAGCCAAAGGCCAACTCCATCTCTTAAGGGGTGATTTAGTGAGTTATTTGAAGACCTTCTCCACTCTGGCTCCCTGGACCTCTGCCCATTTTAGAGATGATGTACACTCCTGCTGACCTCCTAAGGCTCCCCTTCAACTCCTGCTTTCCTGGTACACCCCACCCAGCCTCCTCCTCCTAGGGTCCATTCATCCAGGCAGGAAGTTCTTTGGAGAATGTCTTTCAAAATGGCGCTAGTCTAGAACCACTACCTTCCAAGGTGTCTTTATGGCATCACAGAAAAACCCAGTCCATCCAAATCTGTAAATTGGTCTTGGACCTGCCATCTCAAGCAATTCAAGACAGCCTGTTACATTCAAATTTTTCTAGGGGAGAATCAGACTGTCACCTGTGTGCTCCCCATACTACAGAGGACCCGATCAATTTCCTCTAAATATTTTCTCATCACGCTCTGTTTTAACAGCTGCACCAGGCAAGACCTCAGTTTTCACAGCTCAGCAGCATCCAGCCTGTGTGAGGAAATACCTCCCCTCTATCAAACAAATCAGACTTGGTGAGTAATTCTCTTGAAGTTCCCCTCACTTATCTGGGGAGATGTTGAAGAAGCAAGACTTTGCCCAGTATGAGCAATGGAAGAGAAATGTGTAGCATTTTCTACCAAGTGTATGATTTTTTCCAAAGAAAACCTCACTCTGAAAAACCCTCCTTTGAATTCCTACCTCATGGCCTGAAAGTGGATGATAGGTGAAACGTGTCAGGATTTGCGCTGCCGTTCTTAGTAAGTGCCATGGGGAATGTGTCTAGTTCTTTTGTTTAGAATATGTAGATCAGATATCTCTTGGGTCCTGAGATTGGGACTTCATCAAAGTTCCAAAACAACAGAAATGTCCTAGTTGACATCAGTACTGATTCTGTTATCCCATATTAGAGTCACATCTTACAGTATCTGTTGCTGAATCATGTCCAATTTGTCTCATTTCTTGCATCAATATCAATATCAATTGCTCTAATTGTAATAGATTTATAATATGTTTTAATAACTGGCACCATCTCACTACTATTTTTTTCTCAAAATTCTCATGACTTTTCTCACCTGATAGAGGAATTTTTAAATTATATACTTTAACTTATGGAAATCAAGAATATTAGATAATCCAAAAGATAATCCAAATGAAATTTGTAGTATATTTTTTCTTTTAATAGAATCTGAAGTTATTTGCATCTTTTTTACGAGTAGCAACATAGGCAGATTTTATAGAATCTATATTTTAGAGGAAAATACATAAAAGCAGTAGCAGTAGTGGCTTTGAGATATATTTCTCCTCCCCAATTTCCCTTTAAAAATGCAATGTCAGCCAGAGGCCACTTATCAAGTTAATTCATAATAAGATATTAAGTGAGTTATAAGATCTGCTTTGTCATTTATTGCTTAAAAATACTGCTTACTTAGAAGAAGTTGGAAACTGGCTGAAAAACAGTAATAAAGAGGAGAATAAAAAAGTGAAACACTTTTAAACTATATGCTGGGTGGGATAGGGAGGGTGGGAGGGAGGGAGACGCAAGAGGGAAGAGATATGGGGATATATGTATATGTATAGCTGATTCACTTTGTTATAGAGCAGAAACTAACACACCATTGTAAAGTAATTATACTCCAATAAAGATGTTAAAAAAAAAACCTTTATGCTGCATCTATATTATCTATTATCATCCATACGTTTTAAAGCCTTTGCCTTCTCACTATTAGTTCTTAATCTTCTCAGCGTGGTAATGATAACTGAAATTTAAAAAATATTTATCTGTGGATAAAGTGAAGGATTTAAATTATCTGTAGACTAAATAATTCACCTCTGAAAGGTCTTATTTTTGTTTCCAGAGGATGATGTATTTAATGAACATAGAGATTATACTTTCTAAAAAAATTTATAATATGAATGAACATGGAACATTCCTAGTAATCTTAGTTCAGTAATGAGACTGCAAAATTGAAAAGGGCAAGGTGAAAAATTTGACAAGAGCAAACTAACCCATCAGTAACATTATCTCAAGGGAATATTTGCGATATTTCAACTTTACAGGGTTTTGCTTCTTCATAATATTTTCTGAATTTTGGCTCTTTATCTCTGTGATGCATGCCATGGTCTCTATGAAACAGTTTAATGATTGAAAAAAACTTGTTCTAGTTTACTCAACAAGTATGGGTTTGCTTATATTTGACATCAATTAAATTTTGAGGTTTTTCTCTTATCTTATGTTGCAATTAGATTACGTATAACATGAATGACAACATGGAAGACAGAGCTTACATGAATAATATTCAGTACATTTAGTATACTATTTAGTATTTCTAGAATAAGAAAATTTTTAAAGATTAATTGGCATATAGGTGGAAATATGTATTATATGATAATTATGTATGTGTAGCAGGCAGGTTCACTGAATCATTATTAAGGGTTTTCTGCTTAGATATATCGGGTAAACTTGAGACAGGAGAAAGAAGAACTAGATTGAGTAAGAACTATTCTGTGTTCACTCTAAAGACCAGTAGGATTTAGAGCTCAGAGAAATCTGGTACTAGCTCTCCAAACAAGAGCAGAAAAGAGGGTCTTATGCCTCATTTCATTTAAGGCAGATTTATACCCTCTGCTCTGTTGTTTCACTTTCATTAAGTAACGAATATCCTTGAACACAGTAGGGATTGGGTGATAAGGGGATAGCTGCCACTCATTCTTTAGTAAATGATAATTGAGTACCTGGTAAGAGCCAGGCACTGAGATACTCACAGAAACAGACTACGTAGGTCCTACTCCTAAGACACTCATATTCCAAAGGGGAAGGCAGGTGGGAATGGATGAGAGCAATGTAGCTATAGTGTCCATACGGGGAGGTCCTCATTAGCATTTCTCTAGGATCATAAGAGGGCTGTTGAAGGGCTTTAAGATGGAGGAGAACATCATCAATTTTATAAACCTCAAAGACCAAAAGAGCAGAGGGAAATTATCTTTTCAGGACCAGCCCTTCTTTCTCCTTTCTTTTTGAGGTCAGGTGCAATGAGCTTGAAGCCTTTAGCCAGGTCCAAACTTAGGGTTCTGAGGCAAAGAGTGAGCCTACCGCAGAGAGATGACTACAAACATGGGGGTGATATGTACATACAAAAAGTTCAGGAGTATTAGTACCTCTCTATGGCCATGTTCATAACAGTTTTCACCAAAAATCTGGCTTCCTTTAATCATGTGCACAGAATCTATCTGTTGCCTATAAAACTGGCCTAGTTCCTAACTGAAAGCCATCTCTACAACCAGTTCTCTGTTATCTCTGATTTCCAGACTTCTCAGGGTCCCCACTGACGATCTTCCAATACCTACACATACTACTTACAGCAAGGACTGTACCGTCAACACTTTCCTATTACCACTTCTGCTGCTTCCAACACCACAACTACTACCATTTCCACAATCACCTCCACTACATGCACCACTGTAATCAACACCAACACCAGCCCAACAACCAAAGTAAAATGTAAATTTGTACATTTTGCCATCCTTCAGATTCCCTAGAAAGCATACATTATATTGGAGAACGCCCTTGGGACCAACACCTGGGTGAGGGGATTGTGACAGAAGTAGAACTGGGCAAAGGGAAGTGTTGAATCTTATAGTATTGAAACAAAGCCCTCAGTAGATTCCATAGGCTACTGTTTAACTAAAATGGCCCTTTAGAGTTGTCACACCTTGAAAAAATGGGTCTGATCTTTTATAGGTCTATGGAAATTGCCTAACTTATTGACAGTATTCCCAAAGATTGTCTCAACATCATCATCCTTGCTTATATCTTTGTGGACTTTGCTTTTGTTTATTAATTTGCTTTTCCAAACATTTTCCTAATTCTGTAGCTGTCTTCCAAATAAAATCTAATTATGCTTACTGGGTTTTGCCCAATTGCCCTTCTCTCCATACGCAAGGAGTGCAGGGTAAAAAATGCAATGCTGAGTCCAGCAAAATTAGAGTACAGCCAGCTCATCAAAGTATTCTCAAGTGGAAGGAGACAAAGACATGACCGACTCAAGCCTGGGAAAGTAAGTATAAAGGTGAAATCTAGGGGCAGAATCAGGGTTGACAAACAGGAAACATAGTTGGGTATCAGGAACAGGACAGAAACCGGAGCAGGGCAGAAATGGGAGCAGAGCAAGAATAGATCAGAAACAAAGCAGTTGCTACAAACAGCACCCAGTGACCACAGTTTGCTTTTGTTGGTCAGTTAGTCCTGAATATGTGGTGAAATGGAGTTGTCAGCATGACTTTAAAAAGACACAGAAAGGAGGCATTTTAATTTTTGTGTTTATTTCAAGAGAAATGGACCAAGAACTGAACAGCCCTATTACTAGTGAGGAGATTAAATGAGGAATTAAATCAAAAGCCCAGGAACAGATGGCTTCACTGGCGAATTCTATCAAACATCTAAAGAAGAATTAATAACAATCCTTCTCAAATTCTTCCGAAGAATAGAAGAGGAGGGAACACTTCCAAACAAGGCCAGCAATTCCCTGCTACCAAAACCAGACAATGACTCAACAAGAAAAGAAAATTACAGGCTAATATTCCTGATGGACATAGATGCAAAAAGTCCCAACAAAATATTAGCAAACCGGATCTAATAATACGTTAAAAGGATCACACACCTTGATCAAGTGGGATTTATTCTAGGGATGCAAGGATGGTTCTACATCTGCAAATTAATCAATGTGATACATCACATTAACAAAATGAAGGATAAAAATGATATGATCATCTCAATAAATGCAGAAAAAGCATTTGACAAAATTCAACATTTATGAAAAAAACCTTTCAACAAGTGGGTGTAGAGAGAATGTACCTCAATGTAATAAAGGCCATATATGACAATGTCACAGGTAACAAATTAGTGAAAAACTGAAAGGCTTTCCTCTAAGATTAGGAACAAGACAAGGGTGCCCACTCTCACCACTCTTTTAAACACAGTATTAGAAGTCCTAGCCAGAGTAATTAGGCAAAACAAAGGAATAAAAGGCATTCAAATCATAAAGGAAGAAGTAAAACGGTCACTATTTGCAGATGACATGATATTATGTAAAGAAAACTGTAAAAACTCCACCAGAAAACTATTAGCATTAATAAGTGAATTCAGTAAAGTTGCAGGATACAAAATCAATATACAAAAATCAGTTGCATTTCTATACACTAATAATGAACTATCAGAAAGAGAAATTAAGAAACCAATCCCATTTACAATTGCCTCACAAAGAATAAAATACCTAGGAAAATATTTGACCAAGGAGGTGAAAGATCCTTACACTGAAAACTGTAAGACACTGCTGAAAGAAATTGAAAAGACATGAACACACGGAAAGATATTCCATGCTCACAGATCGAAACAATTAATATTGTTAAAACGTCCAAACCACCCAAAGCAATCTACATATTCAACGCGAGCCCTATCAAAATTCCAATGGCATTTTTCACAGAAATAGAACACACAATCCTAAAGTTTGTATGGAACCACAAAAGATACATTTCTTACCCATCTCTGCAGGCAACATTTTTTAGGCTCCTTGGTCAACTGGATTCCAGATTAATTCCACAATGGAAGGACAGAAAAAAGGGAGAAAGCAGTTTTTGGCCCTCTTTCTCTTTGCTTTGGGCAACCTCGGGCAGTACCTTTTCTCCTTGGAGATTCCTGATCCCCCTGGATGGATACAGAGTCTTCCATTCATCATGCTCTTGAGCTTTGGTAAACACTGCCTTATCTCTCTGTTCCTTCATCCCTAAGGACACTAGAGGCTTCCTATCTTAGCTAATATTTGAGAGATCTCAGCATCCCCACTTTGGTTTGTCTGCTTTCCCAATACATTTGTAGCTCATTTCTCATGCAAAATTCCTTTTATTAAACTAGCTGGCATAGGCTCTGTTTTCTTCCTGGACCTTGACACACCCACTAACTTTCTGTGTTCCCTTGCACAAAATGAGGATTGCACTGACTTCTAAGCCCTTTTCAGCTTTTATTGGCGATTACTTCCAACCAACACTTTCCCAGCAATCTGGTACACCTATTCATGCGTTCATTACAAATATTGATTATGCGATTATCGAGTTCGAGGCACTATTCTAATTCCTGAGGATGCATACAACAGTGAAAACAATCAAAGTTTTGCTCTCATAGAGCTTGCATCCTATTGTGGGGTAGGATAAGCAAGTGTCCCGGTTTGACTAGGACTGAGGGAGTTTTCCGGATGCAGAACTTTCATTAGTAAGACTGGGAAAATTCTAGGTAAATTGGGGTAAGTTGGTCACCTTTGTGTGGGGTGGTAGTGAAGAAAAATATTTTTTTAAAAAAGTCAGGTGGTAATAAGTGCAATGAAGAAAAATAAAGCCAGATGAAAGAAAGGAAGGGTAGGGTTGCGTGAAGTCTCTTTTGATAGTGTGGAAGACATTTTGGATGAAATAACATTGAGCAGAGACCTGAATAACCTAAGGAAATGAATACTACAGATATCCAGGTTGAGAATCAGCCATTGGGTTATTTAAAGCTTCATTAAGATAAAAATTATTATATAAAATAGCAATCTCAGATAATACAGTTAGGTTATACGATAGAGACTACTTATTTTATATCCAATTTCATTCCTCCCTTCTCCCTTGGTGACAGAAGTCTGAATTTTTTCAGGGTGGTATTGTTTGTTGGGAGAGGCAATCCACCATGGGCCCTGCATGTTCTTGGTGGGTATGCCAAGAATGCAAGGTCCTGATAGCTCTTGACCTCGACCATTTTTCAGGGTTCTTTTTGAAGAAAACAGGATCAAAAGCAGGCTGAGTTACTGATTGCTACACAATGTTGGGTTTTTCCAAACCCCATGCATGCTCTTCTCCGGTAATAATGCAACCGATTGCACATGTAGACTGTCATCAAGCCCATGGCATAATCCCCAGGGGACTTAGGGACCAGGGTAATCTACACAAAAAGCTGTGCAATGAGTAATAAAGACCCAAGAGTCCGTCTTCTGTCAGCAACCATGAAACAGTAACAGGATAACTTAATACATTTTAAGTTAGGCAAAATCAAACTACAGACTTGACTTGTGAAAAAGTACATTGCAGCTAGGCGTGACCAGGTGTCTAAATTTGGGCCAAGGATCTGCAAGTAAAAATTACTGGGAGGAATTGGTGCAAAGACTGTTTAAAGGGAGACAGATGGCTAGGGTGTACTTTGTTTTTTGTGCTTTATCTCCTCTTCCTTTCTATTGTGAGAATAAAGATAAGATGGGTGGATCTCTGGCATCCATCCTGGACCACACAGTAACCTTGAGGATGGCAGCCTACACCAAGGATGGCAGAGCAGAAAGATAGAAGAAGCTTAGGTTGACCTGTTGACCTTTATAGAATTTTCATACCTATTTTAGCCTACTTGCCTGCCTCTAGATGGTTATTTTTGGTAAGAGAATAAAATATTATATCTCTGTTAGTCCTTAGGTCTCTCCTCCTTTCAGAATTATTAAAGAATTTTATAAATTATAAATATCTAATAATTGAGATAGCAGTGGCTTTAAATGTCTCAAGAGCACTAGTAATTTCTCAGAAATGCCTCATGGACCCCTCTGAAAAAAACGATTAGTAAAATTTTGGGAGACAGAGTGTCTGTTGGGTAGGCTTCCAATCCCTTTTCCCATCGCTTTAACTACAGGAGATTTATTTTTTTATCTGTTTTGTATCAGCTGATCTTCTGGATAAGGTTTTATTTGAAGCAAGGGTCCACCTCTATAAGAAAGTTTGAAAACTACTGTATTAGAGAAATAGTTTATGAAACATCATTCATGTTATTATATGAACTTGAAATGAGGAAGCTTTATCTTAAGTTTACTATTTGGAATTCATTTGATATTTTTATAACTGTATTTGCAAGAATAGAAAATTAGTTTTAGTCGTGATGCAATGTGTTTTGGCAATCCTAGTGCATGGATTTACATTTGTAAGTAATTTTAAAAGGTTATATTCTTCCCTGAGTACACATTTTCAAATACCTGTTATTACTATTCTACTTTATGCATTAGTGTCTTGGGAAGAATATGGCCCTTAATGTAGAACCAGAGATTACAATGTTATCATTTTTGAGATTTTTTTTTAAACAACTACTAAGAGGACTCTGCAATTACAACATATTAAAATACTTTTACTGTTGCACAAAAATAATCTTATAATAACTGCTTCAGCATTTATGATAGTAAACACAGCAAAACTTCTGATAAAATACAGAGCAGACTAAATAAGCACAAAAAATTCTTTAAGTTGATAACTTCTGGAGTGGAATATGATTTGATTCTATTTGATTTTTAAACAGTCATGTATCTATTTCCTTTGAATTCAGATCTAATATGCAGTAATGAGAGGGGGGAAACAGTTACATAATAAACTAGCTAGTCTCAAATTGAAAGCATCACGATGTCTTTTGGCTAGTAAGTGTTTTTCAAAAAATTACAGTGGGGTTTTTAAAAGTTGGTCTAGTAAAATCCTTCAGTAGCAATAATGCCATTTCTTATCTAGATGGCCACCAGAAAGGATGCTCTCGTGAAACATTCAAAATGGCTCCATTTCCTTCCACTAAAGGAAGATTATGTAGCAGAGTGATCCAGAATCAGCAACTGATTGAGGATGAATAGTAGACTGAGTGGGAATCTATTCAAAATGTTTAACAATTTTTATGACATGGGCACTAAGAACACAGGGAAAAGAGACTGGACCTCTTTATGGGAAGAATCATGTATTCATTCATGCATAAGGTCACATGATATGGGAGGGACTATTATAATTTCCTTCTTATCTTTCATTGCCCCAGTTGGCTTATATCTCCAGATTAGAAGGCTCTCAGAGGTGGGCTAGGAGGAGGAAGCATATTTTTCTTTTGTGGAAATAACAGGTACTCCTCAGATTCCACTTGAGCTGATGTAAGATGCCTCAGAAAGATCCAAGAAAACACAAACCACAGTCCCTACAGTCAGTAAGGACCAAGAGACCACAGTGGAATTCTGAGACTAAGTTTCTGCACTTGATCTTAGCCAAAAGGCCGAGAAGCGATGAGAGACTAAGTTCCTGTACATTTGATTAGGTGTTAGAAAGTGTACTATGCAGGAAAACGTCTAATGTGGTCCCTATGACTTGTCTGCCATTTCTCAGATGTCATCTATGTTGTCTCTGAAATGCGAGTTTCTCCTATCTGATGAAAACATTCCAGTCATGAACAAAGCTCAACCAGTAAGATGCCCAATTATAAAATTAGTATCCCAAACTCAATCTCTTCCCTTTTATAAGCAAATGTAGTTAGTAAATGCTATGGAAGAAAAGATACTATTTATACAATCCATCAAAAGTAATTAAAAAAACCTAGGAATAAGGTTTTAAAAACATAGGACATATATTAAAAAACTGTATTACTCGACTGACATACATAAAAAGACTTGAATGGTGAGGTACGCTTTGTTGTTAAATAAGAAGACTCAACATCATATCAGTTCCCTCACATTAATTTAGTATTTAAACGTAAGTCTAATAAAGATCCCCATATTTTTTAAGAGAAAAATTGACTCAATAATTCTAATGCATATATGGAACTTCTAATTTAAGATGGTTGATAAAAACATGCATATTTCCCTCCATTCCTGAACCCCACTAAAATGAAATAAATAGATATGACCATATAAAAAGAAGTCATAAATACATAAGGGTAAATATATTGGGAGAGGAGACAACAATAACAAAATTCTAGAAGTTGGAAAGAGACGGAAAGCTACAAAACCACTTGATTTGCCTTGCAGACTTGGGCACCTGCTACTTGTGGAGAGTAAAACAGCACAAAAATATCAATAGCAGGATTGACGGAAAGTTATCTTTTAGCAGAAGCAGACTCCCATCATCTGCCCCATTCCACATATCTGGGATTGTTGCCTCTTTCCCATCATGGCAGAAGACAGGGGGTTTATTCTTTGTGGAAAGTAGGACTGAAGGGCTCTGGCCTGGGGAATGTTGGGTGCAGCTGAGAGCCAGGATACTGTACTGAAAATAGGGCTATTAAACTGAAGGCTTAGAAAGTAATTGTTAATACCCAACAGTCTTCTCCTCAATTCAGCTTCCAGAGCACTAACAGCTTGACCTATACTCTTAAGTGTGACATCAGAAAATTCTTTACTGAGAGCGCCAATCAATCCAAGATAAATTCCTAAAGATATTGATATTATGGGTTCTCTAAAAGTTTGTTAATAATAAAAATTTAAAAAACAAACTATTGTAGTTGCTCAACATTTCTAATTGTTAGAGAAATTCAAATCAAAACTACAATGGGGGGGGTGGTGGGATGAACTGGGAGATTGGGATTGACATATACACACTAATATGTATAAAAGAGATAACTAATAAAAACCTGCTGTATTAAAAAAAAACAAAAACAAAACTACAATGAGGTATCACCTCACACCAGTCAGAATGGCCATCATTAAAAAGTCCACAAATAACAAATGCTGGAGAGGGAATAGAGAAAAGGGAATCCTCCTACACTGTTGGTGGAAATGTAAATTGGTACATCTCTGTGGAGAAGAATATGGCGTTTCCTTTAAAAACTATAAATAGAGTTACCACATGATCTAGCAATCCCACTCCTGGGCATATATCTGGAAAATAGGAAAACTCTAATTCGAAAAGATACGTGCACCCCAATGTTCACAGCAGCACTATTTACAATAGCCAAGACATGGAAGCAACCTGAGTGTCCATCAACAGACAAATGGATAAAGAAGATGTGATATATATATATATATATATATATATATATATAATGGAATATTACCCAGCCACAAAAAAGAATGAAATAATGCCATTCACAGCAACATGGATGGACCTAGAGATTATCATACTAAGTGAAGTCAGACAGAGAAAGACAAATATCATATGATATCACGTATATGTGGAATCTAAAAAAATGGTACAAATGAACTTATTTATAAAAGAGAAATAGACCCACAGACATAGAAAACAAACTTATGGCTACCAAAGGGGAAAGGGTGGGAAGAGGGATAAATTAGGAGTCTGGGATTAACAGATACACACTATTATATATAACATAGATAAACAACAAGGACCTACTGTATAGCCCATAGAGCTATATTCAATATCTTATAATAATTTTTAATGGAAAAGAATCTGAAAAAGAATATATATATATATATATATATATATATATATATATATGAACCACTTTGCTGTATACCTGAAACTAATACAACACTGTAAATCAACTATACTTCGATAAAAATTATATATATACATATATAAAATAAACTATTGTAGGTTAGATTCCCCAGGAAGTAGATTCTGAAATGGAGATTACCTTGCAGGAAGTTAATTAGGGAGTATCCATGGGAACCACATCTATGGAAGAAAGAAAAGGGAAGGAAGGAGTTTTGGGGAGGGGTAGTGGGGTTGTGATCACATCTCAAGCTGATCCCATGAGAGTTCTGAAGCAGGGATGGTCCTTCAAAGGTGTCCTGCGTTATGACAGAGGGATGTGCTCATATGCCTTCATGCTGGTATCCCCTAAGGAGAGAGCATTACCTTGGTGAAGAAGTTTTCTCTAATTGAGGGCAATTTCCAGAGAGGGCTGACAGCTGAGGACTGTCAGCAGGCAGTACGTCTAGCAGCTGGGGAAATAAGACCTTCAGGTCTGAAGGAGCCGGGACCACCTGCCAGACTGCCATGCAGTGAATCCCACACTTGCCATGTGCACAAATTTCTCCTTGGCTATTTAGTGTCTGTATCAGGCAGGAAAGGCTAGGTTGTACTGGAATAACAAATGATCTCCAAATCGCAGTCACTTATAATCACAGTGCTTCTCTCAGACTCAGCTTCGATTTGAGACCTAGGCTTCTGGGGAACAGGCTCTATCAGAAATATTGCTGACTTTTGCATTTAAAAAAGAGCATGGCAAACCATGCACTGACTCTTAAAGCTCAGAAGTGACAGACATCACTTCTGGTAACATTTCATTGGTTAAATCATGTCACATGGCTAAGCCTAATGTCATAAACAGGGGATATACAATACCCTCCTATATCAGTTATCTATTACCCCAAAGCTTGGTGACCTGACATAGTATGTATTGGTGTATTGTTTTTCATGATTCTAAAGGTTGGCTGGGCTCAGTGCAGTGATTCTTCGGCTCCCCGTGGTGTCAGCTGGAGTCAATGAGGGGGCTGCATTCAACCAAGACCTCAGCAGAGGCTGAAACAGCCAAGATATGGCCCCTTTCCCGTAAACGGCAGTTGGCATCAGCTGTTGATTGGAGAGCCTTTCTTCTCCTCCATGTGGCTAATCTCTCCATGTGGTCTCTCATTACTCAGTAGGCTAGGCTGGGCTTCTGTATATGGTGGTTAAGAGCATTTCAAAAAGGATGCTTCCCAAACCAGAAGTTATCAGGCCTCTTAGGGACTATGTCTGAAACTGGTGTCACATCTGCTGCACTATGTTGGTCAGTCTTTATTCGAGTGAGGAGAGGTAGACAGCAACGGGAGGAACTGTTGGCAGCTGTCATTGGAGGCCATCTACTCTACTTTAACAGGGTGCAAAGACAGAATTATTTTGTGAATGGTCATAATATTTTCCACTAGAGAGTCACAGAACATCAAGTGTGTAAGGAAAGGCTCAAACATGAGAGAAACCTAAACTTACTGAATGAGAAGAAACTTGGAAGAAATCACATAGGAAGAGGAAAATGTAAAAACAAAACCAGAAAAACACAAAGTTCAAAAGAAAAAAAGAGATTTCATCCATAAAAAATAACATGATTTTTAAAAAGAGAGGACAAAAGGGGTTTGGAATTTAAAACAATGACAGCAATGAAAAACTGCAATATTATGCAATAATAATCTTGATTATTATGATGAAATTTGCCAGGAGATAAGGCACAAGACAAAAAGTGGAAAATCATAGGAAAAAGATAAGAAAAGAAGAGCATCAGTCTGGGAAGTCCAAATTTACAGTAATCAGAGATGCAAAGATAGAGAACAAAAGAAACAGAGGGAGGAAAATCACTAAATAAATAATCCAAGAAAATTTCCCAGAACTAAAGGTCATGAGTCTTCAGACTCTATAGTCCCCTGACAGCAAAATGGATCAAAACAGACCTAAACCAAGGCACATGACTGTGAAATTTCAGACATTTAGAAAAAAAGATGAGTGTACACACTTCTCAAGAGGAAAAGATGTTTCATATAAAAGATCAAGGATCACAATGGCATTGAACTTAAGCAATAATGATTCTGGGAGCTAGAAGACAAAGGCTATTAGCCTTCAAATTCCAAGAGAATAAGATTTCCAATCTATAATTCTAAACTCAGTTAGCTATCTAACTGATCTCAGCTATCTGTTAGAAGGGTGTCTAACAACAGTTTTCAAGTGTGCAGTGTCTCAAAAGATTATCTTCCACTGGTCTTATTTTTAAGGGAATAAATCAAGAAAGTGCAAGAAATGGGAGCCAGAAAGTGAAAGATTGATTGGAAGAGAAAGGAGGCAAAAGGAGATCCCAAGACAACATCTGTCTTAGAGGACAAACAGTCCAGATGAAAAAAAAAAAGATGAAATTCATTGAAGACAATGTATTTGAACAAACTGAGAGAAGATTAACACTTCTAAGAGAGAGTTTGTGTGTGAATTAAAAATGAGTACTTACATGGCTCATGTCTGAATGGCCATCACGTAGCTTGTAGAAATAAAACCTTGAATATTGAACTATATTACAAACCATGAGAGAGGAAGCATGAGAGTGGAGGGGTTCAGAGAGGCTTACAAGGGACAGAAATTGGTGATAAATTAAGTCCTCATCTTCCATAGCAAGAAGTCAATAGATAAGTCCTACAGCCAAAATATGAAGAACTGAAACTACTCATGTTATTTAGAAGTAGACAGCATAGCCCAGTAGAAACATCTAAAAGAGGAGACTATTCAGTTATGTAAATTAATAAATTCCCCCCTTTTTTTGCTTAAGTCAGTTTGAGTTGCTTTTTCTGTTTTTTTTTTTTTAATTTTGCTTGTTGTTTCTGTTTCGTTTTTTACACTAAAGAGTCTTGTCCAATATATACATACATATTCTCAGATCCCGCATCAGAATTTTTGGAAAAAAGTATTTAAAAAAACTTTCTGGGTGATTCTGATGCACAGCCTAGTTTGGGAATCACTTCCTTGAAGAACAATACTCTTAGCTGTGTCCTTAGATAAGGATTCTAATGAGCTCATCTTTCAAATTCAGATGGAGATGATAGCTCATGTTCTAGTACAGCTCTTCACATTTCTTCTTATCTTCAGTTTAGGAGGTAAGATTTTATCTCACATATGCAAGTATGAAATAGTGATGATGGCGGCAGCAAGAAACATTGCTCACTTAGGGGAAAAAACACAAAAAAACAAAGGACTTGAAGAAATCAGGAATTTTGTTATCTGATAAACCCATAAATTGCCTAATGTGCTTTGAACTTTTCTGCCTCCCTAACTTCCTTCACATCCCCTGCCCTAACCCTGGAGAAATGTCTTAGTGTTTTATTCTATATAAATAAAGCTCCACAAGGGTAGCACTTTTACCCTACATTCTATGAACAATCTATTTCTTCTGCCAGGAGATATTTTTCCTGTTGAACTGACTCTAAATTTACTTAATAAAATGGCAAACTGGACATTCTTTAGTTCTACTTCACCTGATGAACCAATGTCACTGCATCCCAATTTTCTCTGTAGAAAGCAGAATTTTATAACCTCTACCATATTAGAGTTGCTGACATTAAAATGGTTGTGAAATGCTTAAAGAATAAAACCACCAACTTCTCCAGTCAAGGAGGTAAGTTCTAGTTATCAATTGCTGTATAACAAACTATACCCAAATGTAGTGGCTTAAACAACCATTTTTTAATATCTCATGATTTTGTAGGTTAGGAATTCCAGCTGGCCTGGGTGATTATTCTGTTTCACATGGCGTGAATACAATGAGTAGGATGGTCTGGAGGGTTTAAGGTGGCTTCATTTACATGTTTGTCACCTTGGCAGAGATGGTTAGAAGGCTGAGCTCAGCTGGCACTGTTGACTAGAGCATCTATACATGGCATCTCCAGAATGGTGGTCTTTGGATAGTTAGGCTTTTTCCTGACTGGCCAGAGCTCCCAGAAGGGAATGTTCCAAGAGACCTGGGCTGAAGATGCAAGGCTTCTTATGACTTAGCCCTAGAAGACCTGGAACGTCACTTCTGTTGTATCCTGTTGGTCAAACAAGTCACTAAGGCTAGCCCAGGGGGGATGAGACTCTTCACCTCTTAATTAGAGGCTTAGCAAAGAAACTGTGTCCACCTTTAATCTATCACAGAAGTTATGATGACACACGTTTCTGGGCATCAGGAAATCTCTTATTACTCAGGGTCAATCTAGAAGTTATTCTTCCCACAAAAAAGGAGGGATCTGCCACTTAGATCCTTAGAAGAAGGAACAATCAAGGAGACATAAGCAAGATAAACAGACACCTGTAATAGAGACATCTTCAACAATTAAAAAACAACGCCTTTATTGGCAATAAGAATCTAGTATAGTCTCATAGCAGAGTATGTCAGAGGAAACAAAAATGCAGTACAAATCATTAAAAAATACTTTACATTTAAAATAAATAATTGAAGATGTAGTGAATAAAAAATTTCTGAAAATAGTAGTCAGGTCTTTACACATGAGAAACACTCTAGCTCAGGTGGTGAAAGACAAGAGCATTGAGGAACTCACAAAAACAGAATCTGGGCAATGAAAAAAGACAAGAAATATGGAGAGGGCAAGAATTAAGTCAATCGTTTTAGCCACTGATGACTAAATGATTTGAGCAGTTTCTTAGCATGGAGGATTAAGGTATTATTACTATAAAATCCTATTATATTGTCTTCCTATTTGTTGTATACAAATTTTGCTTGTATTAACCATCTACTAACTGAATATCTATTTCTCTTCTCCAGGCACTATTTTTAACTCTATAACTATCTGTTGATTGAGTAATTGAATGTATAACGCATGTGTGAAGACAAGATTAACAGTAAAGAATAAATAAGCAAGACCCCCAATGATCATGTATGATTCTCATAAACCTTATAATCTGTGGGACAGTTGAAAATAGTATTCTGTCCCAACTGTTCTAAGACAATGAGCTTGACCTGATGTTCTCTTAAGTGATTGTAAATTTCTTTAAAATGTCTGCTTATATTTTGTTAATATCTGAGAGATAATTATTCTAATGATGTTGACAGGATATGTGTAGAAGTATCAGGAAAAGTGCATATTCCTTTTTTTCTTATAAAATAAACAATAATATTGGTATTGACACTGAACATTCTGGGAGTAAGAATATCAGGCAGGTTAGCAGATTGATTCTCTCAGACTAACAGGTGTCCCATGAAGGAACTGTATTTCAGGAACAAGAAGGGAAAAATGTCACAGATTGTAATATAGTCAATGGAAAAGGAGAAAGCTAGTTATCAAATGTGATATAAAGAATTCGGGCGAAATCGATTTTTAAAAAAGAGACTTCCTTGAGTAATGATGGAAAACTTTACATAACTTGAAATTGGGAAATAATGTTCATAGTTTAGCTTCCTGAAACTTATTATAAATGTACTCTACAATGTTAATAATATTAGCTGTAGAGTCTGGGGAATGATCCATACTGGAGCCAGGCCAGGAATAACCATAATGAATGGTTTTTATTTGTGTAATTTTTGTAATTATGCAAATTAAAACTTAGCTATAGTTACTCTTGCCTTGTTGCTGAATGGACTATAAGCACAGATATTATGGAAGATTGGAATTATGTTTTCAGTGATACATACTGTACACCAGGAAAGAGCTTGAAGTCAGGGCTGTAGAAATAAGAGTGGCTTTGGTTATCAGAATAGTTTGAGGGCTTCCCTGGTGGCGCAGTGGTTAAGAATCCGCCTGCCAATGCAGGAGACACGGGTTCAAGCCCTGGTCCGGGAAGATCCCACATGCCGCGGAGCAACTAAGCCCATGCGCCACAACTACTGAGCCTGCGCTCTAGAGCCCGTGAACCACAACTACTGAGCCCACACGCCGCATCTACTGAAGCCCGTGTGCTCTAGAGCCCGTGCTCTGCAACAAGAGAAGCCACCACAGTGAGAAGCCCACGCACCGCAACGAAGAGTAGCCCCCACTCGCTGCAACTAGAGAAAGCCCACACACAGCAACAAAGACCCAACACAGCCAAAACTAATAAATAAATAAATATTTTTTAAAAAAATAGTTTGAGTCTGCACTTTTTTTATTGGTAGCCTGGCTTCATGGAAAGACTGAAATATCTTTAGTCCAGAAAGAATTCATCAGAATTTCATTCTTAACCTAAATATGTATATGCTTCTGTTTCTAAAATTAATATTTTCATATTGAAGGAAATTTGGAAATTTCCCAAATAAAATAAGACACCTGTAATATTCACCACCTCAAGATAGCTACCGTTTACATGTATCTGCTTTCCCATCCAATGTCTTTTTATGTATCTGTGTGAATACACTCAAAATTTTAGAAGTTAGTATAGCATAGTGGTTGCAAGTACACGAAGTTGGTATAGCATAGTGGAGCCAAAGTGCTTGGATTAAATTCTGGTCTCATCAGTTTTTATCGATATGATTCCTCAGTTTTCTCATTTGTAACATAGAGATAATAATTATTACCTGGAGTTCTTAGAGGCATTAAATGACATAATCCTCATTAGAGCTCTCAAGGAAGAGTTCATACCCTTCTTTCATCCCAACTTTATTAAATAGGGCCAGGTTGTGGCTCACTGAATGGAAAAGAACTTTCTGTGGTGACACATTGACACACTGGCAGAACTTGCCCGGAATCTGCCCTCTAGGGTACCAGGGAAAGATTAATAATAAAGAATGAATAATCAAGATCCCCTGTGATCATATAAGATTTTCACAGGAAAGTGTCTCACAGGAAGCTTAGCTATAAAACTGACTGTAAGGGAAGCGCAGGTGTCAAGGGAAGCCACTGGTCAACGGGTGTTGCAGGACCCAGGTGCTAGAGAAACCTAGGAAACAAGAAGTAAACCCCTTTTCTCCTGCAATGTCTCTCCAGCACCCTCTACAGACAAAGCTTAACATTGTGCCAGACAGTAAAGGAAAAATATTTAAAGGGGCTAGTTCCTTTTTCACAGAGCAGACAAAAAGGGTGAATTTGGGGCTGAGAGGCAATATATTGATAAGTGGCAGACTTTGTAAAACACATAGAACAATGCCTAGAATATAGTAAGTGCTCAAGAACTATTAGCTCTAATTTTTTTCAGTCACATATGCATACATATGTGCAAAAATGGAATCATCTCTGCTGTACACATATTTTGTACCCTGAATTTTCACTTAGCATATATTATGGCTGTTTTCATGAACATTTCTTGGAATCTCAAGTTCATGTCTATTTAATTATCCATCATGTGGAAATATCATGATTTATTTAGCTATTACACCAATGTGCAGAGTGTGGATGTTCTAATTTTCAGTCTGATAAGTAAAGCTGGGTGAATAGCCATGTTTTTAGTGTATATTAAATAATTTCATATGGTTAATTCCCCAAGATAGAACTCAAAGAATGGACACTCTTAAAACTTTTATATATGTTGCCAACTTTCTTTGCAGAAATATAGTTCCTTTTTATACTTTCTCTTGAAATTAGTGTCTGCCACAATATAGTTAATATTATATATTTTTAACTTTGATTCTTTGATAAGAGAAAAATAGTGTCTTATGTTTGTCTTAGTTTGCAGTTTGATTATTAATGAGTTTAGACATTTGTCATTTTATACCATATATGTGTCCATATTTTTATTGGATTATTAGAGTTCTTACAATTTTGAAGAATTTTTCATGCATAAAGGATATTAGTCCATTATCTATTAGATTTGTAATAAATGGATTTCTTTTTTTAATTTTACATTTGAGATTTCATCTATGTTTTTTTAAAACACCAAAGTTTTCAATTTTATAATTCCTATATATTTTCCTTCATGATTTTTCCAATTCTTTTTATGATAAGAAATAAAATACTTTCATTTTTCTTAAGATTTTTTACATATTTACACAGTTTCTCCTGGTTTATGATTTTATCCATTAGATTTTTAATTCTAATGCAACTGAAATCAAGTTTGGTAATTATATAAAATTGTATTTTTTCAAAATAGATTAATTATCCATCATTATTTAATAAGCTAGCATTTTCTGATTGGCTTGCAATATTCCCTTATATATACATATTTTGCTTCATTGCTCTGTTAAATTCTATGCTACTAGTACGTGTTTTTAAATGTATGCTTTATGAAAATAGATTTTTATTATTTATACCAGTGACTATGCATCAGAGGAGTGGTACTGCTTATTATATAACACCCTTATTAATCAGTTAATATTAATAACCCTTATTAATTATTTGAAAAAGAATTATAGGAAATTGTGGTCCTCCATTTCCAAGTTTGTTTGGTAAAATAACTCTGTTCTGCTATTGTCTAGGGGATAGTTAACAAAATTGACCTAATTTAGAAAAATACTGAAATTGTGTCATCTGCATAATTTCCCTCCCTTTAACATAAATGCTTTCTTCATGTTAGGATCTACTTTATTTCCCTGCTTTTATAAAAAATATATGCATTGGACATCAGCAGTGTACAATTACACTATACTGTAGCCTGAATGAGTTTTAATTTCAGCAGTTAATCTCTAAAAATTAAATATTTTCTAAATAATACACACACACACACACACACACACCTTCTTCTGATTACGTAAGCAATTCTTGAAGACAGAAAATCAGAGAAATACAGAGACAAAAAAGACAATAAAATGTAACATTATTCAAAACTAACCACCAGGGAAAACCGTATGTTAACATTTTGGTGCATCTCCCAGCCCCTGCCCCCAATTTTCCTCTGCATGTTTAGGAAAAAGAGAATTTTTTGAAACAGATTTATTCTATTCAATATTTTCAACAAACGCGTTTAGAGTTTATGTGGCATTTTAGTACATAACTTTTCCATAATTTATCGAATTCCATGTTATTGAATATTTATTTTGTTTACTTTACAAAGCTATTGTAATGCTATGAATACTTGTTTATAGATCACTATGTGGTCTAATTACCTTCTAAGGATAAAATACTAAAAACTGAATTACTGGGCCAAAGGGTATGGACATATTTAAGGTTCTAATCCATATTACCGGATTACACCTCATGAAGTTTATACTAATTTATGCTTTCAGCAGCAGTGAGAATGATCTTTTCTCCACATCTGTCTTTGCACTGGATATTTAAAACAGAGAGGGAGGAAAAACCCTGCTAATTTGATTAGTAAAAACATGTATTTCATAGTTAAAATACTATTTTATTTTATGGTTTCTAATTGAGTGGGTAAGTACCTTCTGCAATAATCTTTAGAAAAATCTTAGCTTTTTTGGGGGGCCAGTTTTCTTTCAAAGCAACTTTAAAAGAAATTTCAATCTAAAAAATATTATGAAGAACTTAATTGGGATCAGGTTAAGTCTAAAACTGATTTGGGACAAAACGATATCTTCACAATATTCCAAGTGAGGAGCATTTTATTCTTTGCCATTTACTCAAGGAATATTTTATAGTTATCCTATGTATTTTGATATTATATGTATTTAGGTATTTTGTGATTTTTGCTGCCACTGACATTGGAATCCTTTTTTCCCTTTGGATCATCTAAAAGGCAACTTCGAGGTTAGGGAGAAGCAGTAAACGTGGTCATCAGAAGCTCAGTGTCTGTATCCAGAGTTCTCATCTGTGTCTGGATTCACCTCTTACCGTGTGACTTGGACAAGCTTGTGCGCTGAATATGTCTTTTACCCCTCCAGAGTCCTCTCCCAGCTCTGTACCCTGCTCCATGTCTAGGGCGAGGGGAAGCCTGGTCTTACTAGGGCTCCCTTGCTTTCTGGCTTTCTGTTAGCTTCAGCCAGTGAGGGCACTGGCAGGAAATAAGAGTGACAGGAAAGTGAGGGGAAGGTAATTATTTCCACACCTCCCTCCCTGCTTAGTTGTTGCCTGACTTGTGTCCTGCAAAGGGCAGCAGCTCCTGTCAGAAGTCCTCATCATTACCCTGTCCCAGTCTGGAAGAGGGTCCCTCCATTTGCCCCTCAGCTTTGTAAGTGGTCACAGGCTCCCTGCTGTTGCTAATTTCAGATGCTGCAGAATCCTTTGGTGTTTCTACAACCCGGTTATCTAGCCTGAGTGTGTCATCTGCTTCCTGCTAGGATCTTGACTGAGAGAAAAAAAAAAACCAAACAAAAACAAACAAAAACCACATATCCTGGCCATTTTTTTCTCATATTATTGAGAATGCCTCTTGGTTTTCACCATAATGATAGTTTTGGCAATTGATGTAAGATTGGTGTTCTACATTATGTGCAGAAAGTATCCCTTTCTTTGTGATTTTCTGAGTTTTATCAGTTACATTTTATCTTCTGCATTTTGATATATATTGAGTTTGCTTTAAAATTGGACTATTGATGTATTCTTTTATATTCTGAAGTTTTTCTTTATCAATAAAAATCCTTTTATTCCTGGAATAATACAAATTAAATTTACATGACTACTAATATTTCATTTGAAAATTGAAAAAATTTATCTCACCTGGCTACCATAGGCCATCTCAAACAACAGATGGAAAAAGTAACACACTTAAACTGACATTTTGCTTAAGCACAAATTGCTTTGAATAACTGGAAATCTTAGTAGGCCTTTATCACCCAACATCCTTTTTTGTGTTATTTCTTTCAGTTTGGAGTTCAGAAGCAAGTGCTTTGTGGAAGCTTTCAAGGCATAATATTTTGGTGGGACACAGTGGGGATAGTGGGAGTGAAAGAGAAAAAAAAAAGCAAGGAATAAAGCAGACCACAAAGTAATGTCTAGGAATTATATCTGAGCCAGAGTTAAGAAGGTATAAAATGATTATAGAGTGTCTTCTCCACCCCCCCACTTTTTTTGGAAAAAATTACTCCGTTCTTTCAATTGTGTTTCTAATTCTATCAATCTTGGATTCAGAATGTGGCAATAGCTTGAAAGTTTATGCAATAAAAACCTTTCCTAGGTGATTACTATAATATATATTAGATCACAAAACCTAACCCATGAATTTATAGCAATTGGTAATTCCAATATTTTACATCTGTTATACCATGCTATACCATATCATTTCAAGCATGCATTTTCATTTTGGTTCACATGAGTCAATTCTATCACAGCAGAACCCTGAGCACAATATCCCCTAGGGATACAAATAATTTTATTTAATTTTTAAATAATGCTTATATATTTGGTGCCAACCCCTTGAAACATTAGAACAATAACTGATATAAACGCTGAGTCATTGACATAAGGAAACACAGGCTATTTAGTTCTACTTGAAGAGTCTGACATTGAAAACAGAAGTAAGCATTATGCTAAGTGAAATAAGTCAGACAGAGAAAGATAAATATTGTAGGATATAATTTATGTGTGGAATCTAAAAAATACAACAAACTAGTGACTATAACATAAAAGAAGCAGACTCACAGACATATAGAGCAAACTAGTGGTTATGGGGGGGGAGGGGAAATGTAGGAGTGGGGGTTGGGAGGTACAAACTACTGGGTGTAAGATAAGCTCAAGGATTGTATTATACAATATGGGAAATATAGGCAATATTTTGTAGTAACTGTAAATGGAGTGTAACCTTGAAAAATTGTACAAAAATTAAAAATGTTTAAAAATTAAAAACAAAGAAAACAGAAGTAAGACTAACAAGGTTGTATCTGAACTTTTATATGAGTGTCTATTTGATTTGGTCTGACTTAAGAATAGAATCTGCAAATATTAAACTATACATTTTCATTTAAAATTTTATCAGGCAAATTCCTAGTAAAGACAAAATGTCATTATTTATAATCAAACATAGTTACAAATGTCAAAGAAGATTTAGAATTTATTTGCGAAGGAGCAAGTTGCTAAATGCCATAGTGGAGAGTTTACTTTTTGAAGTGCTTGCTTGTTTTTCATCCCTCCTCACTTCCCACTCCCCAGTTAAGGGGATGTTCCCTCACTCTGAACCCACTGGCATTTGAGAATTCCATTCCCACAATTTACTTGCTTCACAGACTCTCCTTTCCAGTACTGTTGTGGTTTAGAGCTGAAAAACCAAGCGTGAGAACGTATAGTATCCAGTAAAAGCCAGCATTACTGAATGAACTTATTAAAGCCAAGTGGGAATTGCAAACTCCGAAAATTAAAACATCTGAACATCTGTTAAAACTCAATCTGTGTTTCTTTGAGAAAAATAATAAATCTGATCAACTCTCAGTGTAGCATCTTAAAAGAATAAACAAAGGATCTTGATAAGTAAAATTTATTTGGCAGACGGTTCAATAAGTTAGGAACTGGGATAATTCTTGGAAAGTTTCCTTAATTTCTTTGAAAAGTTAATGTAAATCAAGAAAATTCCCAAGCAACAATAAAGTGAGTCTGAGGAACTGTAGTCACAAAAGGTATAAGAAGAGATGGAAAATGATGAAGATCAACCAGATTATTTGTAAAGAAAAGGAAGAAAAATCAACTGAAATGCATGTTATCAGCAAATATTTTAAGTTATCAGGAAAGTTAAAAGTTTAGTTTTTAACTTAATTTAAAGTTGTTTATTTACTTCAGCTTTATTTTTTACAAAGTGCTTTTCCCTCCACTCTAAGAATGTCTTTGTTAAGTTGCTTTTCATTCTTCTCTCCTCTCTGTCTCGTATACTTTATGGTTGCCTTTTTCTCACAATGGCAAGATGAAATGTTTGTAGGATTTGTCCAAAGGTCAGGTTTCTGTAGAATATATATCATGCACATGCAAAAAGCATCACATATTCCATTATTGGTGTAAACAGCATGTTTAATTTTTACTGTCTAGGAACAACCAAATTCCTAACTCTCCTGTCATAATTATTTATCATTGTTCTTTCTATAACTTCCAAATTAAGGTGTGATCTCTTTGTCCTATACTCCAGAAATTCTTAATTTTTTCCTGTGGTGGCAAATTTAAAAACAGTAAGAAAAAATGAATGATTAGTTTTGCATGCTTCATATTAGGGAATATGATTTCATTACTGAAAGCACTGTTTTCCTAAGCCACGACAGCATAGGTGTCAGATGGTATCAAGTACACCTGTGTGGCTGGCCCTCACCATCTGGGGTCCTGAAACACCAGCTCTATGCCTACCCACACCCATCACTTTCACTTGAAGCAAAATGAAGGAAGCTGAGATGCTCACAAAATTCTCCTTGACCTTTGATTTTGTTCTCCATGATATCAGATGCTGCAAATAAGGCTATTTGGTGTCCAGTTTCAAGCCATCTGGTTTTTGAGCTCCCAGCTATAGATTTCTTAAATATGTCTGGTATTTTTGTTGAAACCATCTGGAAACATAAAGATCTGCTTCAAGTTATGAGAGGCGGCTCTCCATGAGGACACCTCCACTTGTTCACTTTTACCCAGATGCTATTTCCATGCCTGCTACCCCTCCAGTGGCAAGTTCCAATGTTGTCATCTGTCCTGTTACTTTTTAGCCATGTAGACTCTGGGCTGGAGTTGAGATGAACTTCTGGGAGATTTCACTGTTCTCCCCATTCATATCTTTGCTTACACAGGGAGAGCTATGCCCCTTTTTGCTCCTCCTTTCTGGGTTACCCCAGCTCCAGCTCCCCCCAACCTCCTTCTAGACAAACTCAATCCCTTGCCAAGATTTTCCCAGTCTTACTTTGGGAAAGGAAATAGGACAGTGCTGACTTTAGATACAAAGTATTTCCACATAGCATTTAAACAAGTAATGATACTATGTATAATTGTTTTTTTGTGTGTGTGAGGGTTTCTGTTGTTTTATTTTTAAAATTTTTACGAAGTTGATTCATGCACATGGTAAACATTGAAAGTGCTAAAAAGGGTAGAATTAAAAGTGCATTTTCCTCCCATCCTTGATTCCTATTCATGTGGTTCTTCACTGCAGAGGACACTTCTACACTTAGTTTCCTATGTACGTTTCTAGAAATAGATAAAAGGTATACATATCTAAGCATACATATTTATGATTTTTTTATACAAATGCTAGTATGCCTTATATTCTCTTTTTCATCTTGCTTTTTAAAAGTTTGTGAAATATAATAGAAATAATTCCATATCAGTATCACAGGTCTGTCTTATTCTTTTTAGTGGTTAGAGTATTTTGTTGCATGAATGTATAATATTATAAAAACAATCCTTCACTGATGATCACTGATGTTATTTCCAGTCATTTTAGTCCTACAATGATGTAGTGAGTATCTTTGTGCATTTGTCTATTCAATAAAAGCTGAAAACAAGAAGGGAAATTATTGGGTCAAAAGATACGTGAATTTTAAATCTTGGTAGAGATTGTTAAATTTCCCATCCAAGAAATACAAGTTTATACTCCTTACACCAGTGAGTGTCTAGCTTCTAAACCTCACCAACATCATGTATATTTTTTAATGAAATAGTTGGATCTTGTGAATCTGGTAAATAAATATTTTCATTTCATTGTTATGCGTTAAGAGAGCAAAGAGGTAAACTGTGATCTTCCTAAGAGTGTCTAAGCATGTTACTGAGTCCTAATTGCTCCTGACTCCAATCTTCACCAGCTTTGTGCCTTCAGGCTAGTTATCTTACCTCTCTAAGTCTTACTTTCCTTGTTTTCAAATCAATAATATTAGCTTACTTTGTGTAAGTACCATTATATACATCAGTTCAGTCTTTACAACAAATCTGTAAACAAGCTATTAGTATCTTCATTTCACAGATGTGAATAGTTTTCTCATCTTTTAGATTGTGATGAAAGTGTCTTTTTATAGGATATTATGAGAATTAAATGATAAACTTCATGTAAAACAATTAGCACAATATTTGGTTGTAACAGTATACATTATTATTGTTTTATTAATACGGACACAAGAAAAGTCTTTATCACTATAGATATGAAAGAATAGATTCTAAAAATATGCCTAGAATATTTCTTTCTTTCTTTCTTTCTTTTTTTTTTTACTGTACTGAACTTCCAAAAGCTAGAGTGAAATGTTTAATGTTCATTTCTAAGCTGATGAATTTCAGCCTCTATTTCTCCAGTTATCTCTAGGGTTCGCTGCTGTCTCAACAAAATTAATTTAAATTTACTGATTTGAAAAACAAAATGCTAAATTCGCTCATCAGGAGTAGGAGAGCCTGTTGCAAAATAAAATTACAATTAAATAAGAAGATATGAATTTTCCTCTTTTTTTTGAAGGGCACAGTCTAATACTCCTTTAGTCATATACAGCGTTAACAAATGATGATATTTTTGCCATTTTTGATTTAGTTACTTTTTATATGTCTAAGTGATTCAACATTACAAAGATGAAATCTTTCTTCTCCCATCTGTGAGAAAAATTCCTGTTCTGTCCCAAAGGCAAACCCTGTCATGAATTCAAAGCATAGCCAGGTTCTGTTTTCATATATTCACATATATTCCATTCTACAATGAATCAAACATATGTATTTTGAGATCTGTGTAGAATTGTTTATTCATTTTAATTTATCAAACATATGTATTTTGAGATCTGTGTAGAATTGTTTATTCATTTTAATTGAGATTAAATTTATTTATCCTGGCTTGTAATATTAGAGATTCAAAGAGTTTCCAAAATTTACTATCATAAACAATGCTACAATAAACATTCTTGGGCTATTTCCCTGTTTATGGAGAATATTTACCTAGAAGCCAAATTGCTGGGTCATAGGGAATTTGTTTTTCATCTTTACTAGACACTGATAAATTTAAATGGTTGAATTATTCATACCTCTCATGAGATATATGACAGTTCCCCTTTCCCCACATATTCATCAATACTACATGCTGCCAACTTTGAATTTCATGTCAATCTGATGAATATGAAATGTATCATGTTTAAATGTGTATTTCTTTGATTACTAGAGAAGATGAATATTTCATTATATATTGGGTTGGCCAAAAATTTTGTTTGTTTTCCCATTAAGATATTTCGGAAAAGCCCAAGTGAACTTTTTGGTCAACCCAATATTTATAGGCTTTTGGGTTTTCTTTTCTCTGAATTGACCATTTTCCTATTGGGGTTTTAATTTTTTTGGTCTTCTTATCGTAGTCACTATGTGTTCTAGATACCAATCCTTTGGATGTTGATTATGTTGAAATATCGTTCATCTGTCACATTTTTGGGGTTACCGTTGTATACTGGGTGGTTTTCTGTTTAGATGTCTTAAATGTTTACATATACCAATATTTTCTTTAAGGTTTTGGGTTTTTTGTGTTTTTTTTTGTATCTTGTTTAATAAATCATTCCTTGATCCAAATTACTACGATATTTTCCTAGTATAGTTTTAAAAATGTGTATGTATTTTACATTTAGTTGTTTTTCCATTTGAAACATTTTGTTTTGTTTTGTTTTATGTGGTAGAGAGCTTCGTTTATGTTTTAATCTATATGGCAAGCCAATAGTCCCAGTACTATATATCTATATACATTGTGTTTCCTCTACTGATTTGTAATGATATTTCTATCATACTTTAAGCCTCCTCAATAATTCTAATCTCTCTATTGTTTCATTGACCTATCACTGCATTGATAGTACTGTACATTAATCATTGTAGGTTTGTATTTCTCAATGTAAATGTTCCAATTTGTCAGAGTGTGTTTGGCTACGCTTGGACTTTGGTTCCATAAAAATTTTAGTAAAAGTATGTCAAGTACCATGTTAAATTATGTCACCATTTTTATTAGAATTTATATGAATTTGTCATCTTGACACAGCAAGTATTTCTGCCCATCATTTCTTGCCATTAATTCCAGACTTTTTAATGTCCTTCTATAACATTTTGTAATTTCCACCCTAAAGGTCACACATATAGTTTGTTATATTTATTCTTAACACATTACGTTTTTGTTGCTATGGTAAATGAAATTTTTTTCTATTAAATTTTCTATATGGTTAGTGATGGTGATTAGAAGCATTCATTATTGATTTTGTCTGCTGATCTTGTGTTCAACAGTTTTGTTGAACTTAAAAATTCTATTAATTTCTATAGATTTTTTTGAATTTTCTAGGCAGACATTCATGCTGTTTACAAATAATGCATTTTATCTTTATCTTTCTCTTTTGTATCTTTTTTCCTTATTTTCTTGCATTGGACAGGAATTCCAGTACATTACTGAATAGCTGTAGGGTCATCCTTACTTCTTCCTGATTTACGTTAAGTGTGATGCTTACCACGGAATTTTGGTGATATTCTCTATGAGACTGAGGTAGTCTACTCTCAGTTTTCTGAGAAATTTGATTGTGAATTGGCATAAAATATTATCAACTGATTGTTTTTGCATCAATAGAGAAACTTAAGTGAGATATTTTTCCTTTACTCCCTAAATATAGCTATATAGCAAATCACATCTATTGATTTTCTAATGTAAAGCCATTTTGTATTCCTGAAATAAACCACTGATATATTATTATTATATCACATATATATTATATGATTTTAATATATTATTATTTTTAATACACTGTTGGATCCTATTATTTATTTATTTATTTATTTATTTTTTGGTAAGGTTATTTTATTATTTTTATAATTCGGGCTCAAAATGAAATTTTATGGAATCGTGTTCTAAGGAGTATTTGTTATTATTTTCACTGTGTGTTCTTTGACAATACTCTTATTTTGTTTGTAACATCAATTTATTTTTTTGTAACATCTTTATTGGAGTATAATTGCTTTACAATGGTGTGTTAGTTTCTGCTGTATAACATAGTGAATCAGCAATATGTATACATATATCCCCATATCCCCTCTCTCTTGCGTCTCCCTCCCACCCTCCCTATCCCACTCTTCTAAGTGGACACAAAGCACTGAGCTGATCTCCCTGTGCTATGACAGCTGCTTCCCACTAGCTATCTATTTTACATTTGGTAGTGTATATATGTCAATGCTACTCTCTCACTTCGTCCCAGCTTACCCCTCCCCCTCCCCGTGTCCTCAAGTCTATTCTCTACGTCTGCATCTTTATTCCTGTTCTGCCCCTAGGTTCTTCAGAATGATTTTTTTCTTTTAGATACCATACATATGTATTAGCATACAGTATTTGTTTTTCTCCTTCTGACTTACTTCACTCTGCATGACAGACTCAAGGGTCCATCCACCTCACTACAAATAACTCAATTTCGGTTCTTTTTATGGCTGAGTAATATTCCATTGTATATATGTACCACATCTTTATCCATTCACCTGTCGATGGACATTTAGGTTGCTTCCATGTCCTGGCTACTGTAAATAGAGCTGCAATGAACATTGTGGTACAGGTATCTTTTTGAATTATGGTTTCCTCAGGGTATATGCTCAGTAGTGGGATTGCTGGGTCATATGGTAGTTCTATTTTTAGTTTTTTAAGGAACCTCCATACTGTTCTCCATGGTGGTTGTATCAATTTACATTCCCACCAACAGTGCAAGAGGGTTCCTTTTTCTCCACACCCTCTCCAGCATTTGTTGTTTGTAGATGTTTTGATGATGGCATTCTGACCGGTGTGAGGTGATACCTCGTTGTAGTTTTAATTTGCATATCTCTAATGATTAATGATGTTGAGCATCCTTTCATGTGTTTGTTGGCAATCTGTATATCTTCTTTGGAGAATGTCTATTTAGGTCTTCTGCCCATTTTTAGATTGGGTTGTATTTTTTTTTTTGTTATTGAGCTGCATGAGCTGCTTGTATATTTTGGAGATTAATCCTTTGTCAGTTGCTTCATTTGCAAATATTGTCTCCCATTCTGAGGGTTGTCTTTTCGCCTAGTTTATGATATCCTTTGCTGTGCAAAAGCTTTTAAGGTTCATTAGGTCCCATTTGTTTATTTGTGTTTTTATTTCCATTACTCTAGGAGGTGGGTCAAAAAGGATCTTGCTGTGATTTATGTCATAGAGTGTTCTGCCTATGTTTTCCTCTAAGAGTTTTATAGTGTCTGGCCTTACATTAAAGTCTTTAATCCATTTTGAGTTTATTTTTATGTATGGTGTTAGGGGGTGGTCTAATTTCATTCTTTTACATGTAGCTGTCCGGTTTTCCCAGCACCACTTATTGAAAAGGCTGTCTTTTCTCCATTGTATATTCTTGCCTCCTTTATCAAAGATAAGGTGACCATATGTGCATGGGTTTATCTCTGGGCTTTCTATCCTGTTCCATTGATCTATATTTCTGTTTTTATGCCTGCACCATACTCTCTTGATTACTGTAGCTTTGTAGTATAGTCTGAAGTCAGGGAGCCTGATTCCCCCAGCTCCATGTCTTCTTTCTCAGGATTACTTGGGCTATTAGGGGTCTTTTGTGTTTCCATACAAATTGTGAAATATTTTGCTCTAGTTCTGTGAAAAATGCCATTGGTAGTCTGATAGGGATTGCACTGAATCTCTAGATTGTTTTGGGTAGTATAGTCATTTTCACAATGTTGATTCTTCCAATCAGAGAACATGGAATATCTCTCCATTTGTTTGTATCATTTTTAATTTCTTTCATCAGTGTCTTATAGCTTTCTGCATACAGGAATTTTGTCTCCTTAGGTAGGTTTAGTCCTAGGTATTTTATTCTTTTTGTTGCAATGGTGAATGGGAGTGTTTCCTTAATTTCTGTTTCAGATTTTTCATCATTAGTGTATAGGAATGCAAGAGATTTGTGTGCATTAATTTTGTATCCAGCTACTTTATCAAATTCATTGATTAGCTCTAGTAATTTTCTGGTAGCATTTTTAGGATTCTCTATGTGTAGTATCATGTCATCTGCAAACAGTGACAGTTTTACTTCTTCTTTTCTGATTTGGATTCCTTTTATTTCTTTTTCTACTCTGATTGCTGTGGCTAAAACTTCCAAAGCCAAGTTGAATAACAGTGGTGAGAGTGGACAACCTTGTCTTGTTCCTGATCTTAGTGGAAATGGTTTCAGCTTTTCACCATTGAGGGCGATGTTGGCTGTGGGTTTGTCATATATGGCCTTTATTATGTTAAGCTCCCTCTATGCCTACTTTCTGGAGAGTTTTTATCATAAATTGGTTTTGAATTTTGTCGAAAGCTTTTTCTGCATCTACTGAGATGATCATATGGTTTTTATCCTTCAGTTTGTTAATATGGTGTATCACATTGATTGATTTGCATATATTGAAGAATCCTTGCATTCCTGGGATAAATCCCACTTGATCATGATGTATGATCCTTTTAATGTGTTGTTGGATTCTCTTTGCTAGTGTTTTGTTGAGGATTTTTGTATCTATGTTCATCACTGATATTGGCCTGTACTTTTCTTTTTTTGTGACATCTTCGTCTGGTTTTGGTATCAGGGTGATGGTGGCCTCGTAGAATGAGTTTGGGAGTGTTCCTCCCTCTGCAATATTTTGGAAGAGTTTGAGAAGGATAGGTGTTAGCTCTTCCCTAAATGTTTGGTAGAATTCGCCTGTGAAGCCATCTAGGCCTGGGCTTTTGTTTGTTGTAAGATTTTTAATCACAGTCTCAATTTCAGTGCTTGTGATTGGTCTGTTCATATTTTCTATTTCTTCCTGGTTCAGTCTCAGAAGGTTGTACTTTTCTAAGAATTTGTCCATTTCTTCCAGGTTGTCCATTTTATTGGCATATAGTTGCTTGTAGTAATCTCTCATGATCCTTTGTATTTCTGCAGTGTCGGTTTTTATTTCTCATTTTTCATTTCTAATTCTATTAATTTGAGTCTCCTCCCTGTTTTTCTTGATGAGTCTGGCTAACGGTTTATCAATTTTGTTTATCTTCTCAAAGAACCAGCTTTTAGTTTTATTGATCTTTGCTACTGTTCTCTTCATTTCTTTTTCATTTATTTCAGATCTGATCTTTATGATTTCTTTCCTTATACTAACTTTGGGGGCTTTTTTGTTCTTCTTTCTCTAATTGCCTTTGGTGGAAGGTTTGGCTGTTTATGTGAGATGTTTCTTTTTTCTTGAGGTAGGATTGTATGCTATAAACTTCCCTCTTCAAACTGCTTTTGCTGCATCCCATAGGTTTTGGGTCATCATGTTTTCATTGTTATTTGTTTCTAGGAATTTTTTGATTTCCTCTTTGATTTCTTCAGTGATCTCTTGGTTATTTAGTAGTGTATTGTTTAGCCTCCATGTGTTTGTATATTTTACAAATTTTTTCCTGTAATTGATATCTAGATCATAGCGTTGTGTGCGGAAAAGATACTTGATATGATTTCAATTTTCTTAAATTTACCAAAGCTTGATTTGTGACCCAAGATATTAACTACCCTGGCGAATGTTCCATGAGCACTTGAGAAGAAACTGTAATCTGCTGTTTCTGGATGGAATGTCCTATAAATATCAATTAAGTCCATCTTGTTTAATGTGTCATTTAAAGCTTGTGTTTCCTTATTTATTTTCATTTTGGATGATCTGTCCATTGGTGAAGTGGGGTGTTAAAGTCCCCTACTATTATTGTATTACTGTCGATTTCCCCTTTTATGTCTGTTAGCATTTGCCTTATATATTGAGGTTTTCCTATGTTGGGTGCATAAATATTTGCAATTGTTATATCTTCTTGCATTGATCCCTTGATCATTATGTAGTGTCCCTCTTTGTCTCTTGCAAAAGTCTTTATTTCAAAGTCTGTTTTGTCTGATGTGAGAATTGTTACTCCAGCTTTCTTTTGATTTCCATTTGCATGGAATATATTGTTCCATCCCCTACACTTTCAGTCTGTATGTGTCCCTAAATCTGAAGTGGGTCTCTTGTAGACAGCATATATACGGGTCTTGTTTTTGTGTCCATTCAGCCAGTCTGTGTCCTTTGGTGGGAGCATTTAATCCATTTACATTTAAGGTAATTATTGATATGTATGTTCCTATTACCATATTCTTAATTGTTTTGGGTTTGTTATTGTAGGTCTTTTCCTTCTCTTGTGTTTCCTGCCTAGAGAAGTTCCTTTAGCATTTGTTGTAAAGCTGGTTTGGTGGTGCTGAAATCTCATAGCTTTTGCTTGTCTGTAAAGGTTTTAATTTCTCTGTTGAATCTGAATGAGATCCTGGCTGGGTAGAGTAATCTTGGTTGTAGTTTTTTCCCTTTCATCACTTTAAATATGTCCTGCCACACCCTTCTGGCTTGTAGAGTTTCTGCTGAAAGATCAGCTGTTAACCTTATGGGGATTCCCTAGTATGTTATTTGTTGCTTCTCCCTTGCTGCTTCTAATATTTTTTCTTTGTATTTAATTTTTGATAATTTGATTAATATATGTCTTGGCGTGTTTCTCCTTGGATTTATCCTGTATGGGACTCTCTGAGCTTACTGAACTTGATGGACTATTTCCTTTCCCATATTAGGGAAGTTTTCAACTATAATCTCTTCAAATATTTTCTCAGTTCCTTTCTTTTTCTCTTCTTCTTCTGGGACCCCTATAATTTGAATGTTGGTGCGTTTAATGTTGCCCCAGAGGTCTCTGAGACTGTCCTCAATTCTTTTCATTCTTTTTTCTTTATTCTGCTCTTTGGTAGTTATTTCCACTATTATATCTTCCTGGTCAGTTATCCATTCTTCTGCCTCAGTTATTCTGCTATTGATTCCTTCTAGAGCATTTTTAATTTCATTTATTGTGTTGTTCATCATTGTTTGTTGACTCTTTAGTTCTTCTAGGTCCTTGTTAAACGTTTCTTGTATTTTCTCCATTCTATTTCCAAGATGTTGGATCATCTTTACTATCGTTACTCTGAATCCTTTTTCAGGTAGACTGCCTATTTCCTCTTTATTTGTTTCGTCTGGTGGGTTTTTACCTTGCTCCTTCATCTGCTGTGTATTTCTCAGTCTTCTCATTTTGCTTAACTTACTGTGTTTGGGGTCTCCTTTTCACAGGCTGCAGGTTCATAGTTCCCGTTGTTTTTGGTTTTTGCCCCCAGTGGGTAAGGTTGGTTCAGTGGGTTGTGTAGGCTTCCTGGTGGAGGCGACTGGTGCTTGTGTTCTGGTGGATGAGGCTGGATCTTGTCTTTCTGGTGGGCAGGACCGTGTCCGGTGGTGTGTTTTGGGGTGTCTGTGAATTTATTATGATTTTAGGCAGCCTCTCTGCTAATGGGTGGGGTTGTGTTCCTGTCTTGCTAGTTGTTTGGCATGGGCTGTCCAGCACTGTAGCTTTCTGGTCATTGAGTGGAGCTGGGTCTTAGCATTGAGATGGAGATCTCTGGGAGAGCTTTGTCATTTGATATTAGTGGGGCCTTTACTTTAAAGGGTCTGCATTTGCTCACCCAATCTGACCAATCCATTATTCATATATGTATGAATAATGGACCAGAAATTTTCCTTTCTCTTCTTTGTTCCCACAGCTCCCAGGGTTCAGCTTTGGATTTGGCCCTGCCTCTGGTGTAGGTTGCCTGAGGGCTTCTTTTCCCTGCCCAGACAGGACAAGGTTTAAGTAGCAGCTGATTAGGGGGCTCTGGCTCACTCAGGCCAGGGGGAGGAAGGGTTATGGAATGTGGGGCGAGCCTGAGGTGGCAGAGGCCAACGTGACATTGCAACAGCTTGAGGCACGCCGTGTGTTTTTCCAGGGAAGTTGTCTCTGGATCACGGGACCCTGGCAGTGGCGGGTTGCACAGGCTCCTGGGAGGGGAGGTGTGGATAGTGACCTGTGCTCACACACAGGCTTCTTGGTTGCAGCAGCAGCAGCCTGAGCGTCTCATGCCCGTCTCTGGGGTCCGCGCTGATAGCCGCGGCTCGCGCCCGTCTCTGGAGCTCCTTTAAGCGACGCTCTTAATCCCCTCTCCTCGCGCACCAGGAAACAAAGTGGCAAGAAAACGTCTCTTGCCTCTTAGGCAGCTCCAGACTTTCCCCCGGACTCTCTCCAGGCCAGCTGTGGCGCACTAGCCCCCTTCAGGCTGTGTTCACGCCGCCAATCCCAGTCCTCTCCCTGCATCCGACCGAAGCCCGAGCCTCAGCTCCCAGCCCCCGCCCGCCCCGGCGGGTGAGCAGACAAGCCTCTCGGGCTGGTGAGTGCTGCTCGGTGCCGAGCCCCTGTGAGGGAATCTCTCCGCTTTGCCCTCCGCACCCCTGTGGCTGCGCTCTCCTCCGTGGCTCCTAAGCTCCCTCCCTCCGCCACCCGCAGTCTCCGCCCGCGAAGGGGCTTCCTAGTGCGTGGAAACCTTTCCTCCTTCACAGCTCCCTCCCACTGGTGCAGGTCCCGTCCCTATTCTTTGTCTCTGTTTTTTCTTTTTCTTTTGCCCTACCCAGGTACGTTGGGAGTTTCTTGCCTTTTGGGAGGTCTGAGGTCTTCTGCCAGCGTTCAGTAGGTGTTCTGTAGGAGTTGTTCCACATGTAGATGTATTTCTGATGTATTTGTGGGAAGGAAGGTGATCTCCGTGCTTTACTCCTCCACCATCTTGTAGGTCCTTCTCCCATCCTGTTTATTATTGTATTAGCATGCTTACGTCTGTATTCATAAGTGAGGTTAGCTAGTTATTTATTTATTTATTTATTTATTTATTTATTTATTTATTTATTTATTTATTATAATTGCCTGTTTTTAATGTTAGCCTCACAAATGAATTAGGTAGCTTTACCTCCCTCTCTTATTCTTTTGCACTTCTTCTTCTTCATTTTTTGATCTTACTTAAAATCCTGAAACAGTTTTCATAAAATAGTGATTATCTTGTCAGGGCACGTGGTAAGGCAGGAGGATTTGACTATTAATTTATTGGTAATTGATTATTTAGATTTTCTGAATTTCTTTTTAAGTCAACGTTAATAATTGTTTTGAAGAGAACTTTCATTTCCATTCTATTTGAAGTTTTCTTGACATAAAATTGTACATTGTATGTGATCTATATTTCTTTTTTTAAAACTACTAACATGTATTATTTGTGCAAACTATTTTTTGATTAATTTACTGAATTTTTTTCATTGCATTGGCTTTTTCAAATAAATTGCTCTAATATTTGCTTGTTTATATGTTTGACTCTTTATTAGTTCATTAATTTTGCTCTTTCTGATAGTACCTTCCTTTTTATCTTTTATAGTAGTTTTCCTTTCTAGTTTTTCCATTTTAATTTTTTGCTATTTATTCTATATATTTTACAATTTCCACTTTAACTTGTCAGTTATTTGTGGATGTGATTTACAGTTCTCAAAAATATGTTTAAATTTTAAAAAATCATTTATTCCTAATTTAATTGCAGTAATGGCCAGAATGCTTTCATTTGACCTTTTCTCTACCCAGCTTCCCTATTAATATTGTCAACTTTGTATTTTACTGTCTCCTTTAATAATTTTTTAATTTTATAATGGACCATTATTTTTCCATGCATTTTCCTATTATTTTAGAACAGTATTATTATTTAAAAAATCTGTTTCAAAATTTAAAATGTAGAGAAATTCACCATAGGCCCTTTTCTATCATTTTCTTCTAGCTACCCAGTTCCCTTCTCCTATGGAAGTCCCAATCTTATCTATTTCTTAAATATATGGATGTAGTTAAACAGGGAAACATGTTTCAATAAAACCGCCAGATACATGTCATTATGGGCTGAGAAAAGTCTCTATGTGCAGTTAATAAATCCCAACTTGAGGGGATATAAAGATTAACTAAAACATTGTGTATGGTTATGAAAGTACTACATATAATTGGAACACAATATATGTTCAACCAATGGGAAAAATACATACACACTGTGTTAATTATTACTAAGGTAAATTTATGATTATTATGGAGGCTGGGTAATAGGAAGACAGATTCATTGTCAGATACTCCTCGTTTAGATTCTCTGTTTTGCCACTTTCTCATTGTGTTGTCTTAGACAAGTAAGTTTAACCTTTTGAATTCTCAGATTTACTATCTATGAAATGGGCATCGCAATAATATTTACCTATTAGAATTTTCACAGTTAAGTGAAATCATGGATGTAAAGAGTGTATACGCCTGAATTATGATATTGCCTGTAAGATAATAGGCTCTTCTCCTTCTCCATCTCCTCCTCCTCTTCCTTCTCATTATCATCATCATCATCTTAGTGGTAGTAATTAGTGATAATTATAATTTTAAAACTTATGGTGTTTATTTGGAGGACCACTATTGATCCAGTTTAGACTGGAAAGAGAGGTTGAATTTAAATCAGGGAATTTCAAGACTGACAGCAGTGTGGCTCTCTCAGCCTTAGGGCATTCAAATAATTGTATTCAATTAGTTTCTGGAGAGTTATTAAATTTTACAATATAAAATATATCTGTGCCCATTTTAAAATGAAAATAGAGCTACCTAAATGATAGATGGTCAATCTTTGGATTCCTAGGGGACCTTGGAGATCACGGGGATTGCAGCCACGTTAACAAGTACTGCCCTCCTCAACTTTCCATGTCTCCTCAACACTAGCTCCAGGCAAGACTACCGCTTTAAGTTATGCATATAGCGGGTGGAGAAGACTGGGGTAGGTGGGGAAGATTGATCTGGGTAGGAGGTAGGCTGATTGCCAGATTCCCTAGGGTGATAGAGAAAGCTTTTTGTTATAATTTAATAGAAAGTCTTATGCCAAAAATATTTCCATAAATAAATACATATGTTGGTTCTTGTTGAAAAGTGCAAATCAGATGGTTTCAGTGTTTTAAAGCTTACTTGAAATACCTTAAATAACAAGCACAAACATTTATGTGTGTACATATATACATTTCAATGTATACCAAATTAGGCACATAGAAAACGTTTTATAAAATGGCATAAGAGGATCTGACCCCACCAGCATCCTGACATCCGGCTGAAATTCAAATCAAATAATGCGATCCTGGAAGCACTGCAGGAACTTTCATCACCGCAGCAAGTATTCATTAGACTTTTTTTTTAGGTTGTATTTAAACAATCACAGCCCCAAACAGACAGAAACAAACATCTGGTCTGTCTGGTTGCATCATTCCTATTCCAAAATATTAATCTTCTACTTAGAGGGCATCAAAACAATCTTGGGCATATTATGTACAGCAGTATCAGACCCAAAGTCTGACTCTTCTGTATGTAGTAGAGCTGACTTGATCTTTCTTTTCTACTGCTGAGGCAGGAATTATAAAAACTCTCTGAGTATTAGGATGTTGGCATAAATTATAGATACCTGGTAGTTAAGTTGAACTAAGATCATCCATTCCTTATAAAACATCTGTAGAACATAATGGTGCTCTTTGGATATTAGTTGATTGGCATAGGTGATAAATATATACAGTTTGCTTTATTAAAGCTTTCCTGACATAACCAACTATTTTCTGAGCTATGGTGGCCAATGTACTTCTAAATAATGTATTTCTGGGAGTGAAAGACTGTATTTTAAGACCATTGGCTGATTAGCACATTTCAAACTTTTCCAAATACAATGTAGATTGATGATAGATTTTATATTTGAATTCTAGGGTAAATCAGCATTTAAGTTTTTTTATGGAGAAGTAAATAAAGTCAATAAAAATAATATCCATAATGATTGTCATTACTGTTATGTACATTGTAACTTAGTACAAAAAATACATAATAATAAACTCTGCAAAGTAGTTGACACCATTAAGTAACTTGGAAGTGGTCAGAGAGCTAAGAAATAGTAAAGTTGAAACTTAATAGTGGGTACTATGTTTGGTCTTAAGAAAATAACCTTTTTTCCTACTGGGGAGTAATTTATCATTTATTCCCAAATCAAATGAAGCACTTAATCAAATGACATATTATGACCTCAGGTGCACCCTCTGATTGCTTAGAATGAAGTGCTAATGACACCAAATAGCTTATGTAACTATCTCACAATTTGACTTCGCTCAGAAGTGTTCAAGTGAAGCACTTGAATAACTTACTAGAAACTCTCATGACCACAAACTGGAAAAAATAGCCCAAGTCCATACTTTAATGATGGTAGTAGATAGTGTTAATTCTCTAAACATATTTCAGAGCCTCAGGAAGGGATGTGAAAGACTATTCATTTACAATATTTAAATATCTAGTTAGATGTATTAAGTGGTACTGTGTTAAGTGGTAGAGATTAATAAGGTATGTCTTTTGCTCTCAGAGAGCTTACAGTCGAGTACAATGAAGTGAGACTGAATATGCTAACCCCACCTAGGAGCTGCCGTATATGTACAGGGGACGTGCCCAGAGGTCTGTGATGTCTTTAGCACTGAGGTGCATAAACACTTTCATGATCGCTAAGGCTGGATTTAATATTAACCAGGTTAACAGTACAGGAAGCAGCGTGCCCAGGGCTCCCATGGGCCGGGAAGAACCACTGGAGGAAGTTCTTGATCTCTGTGGACACATGTGAATATAGACAAGATGAAAAATGATGGCAAGAGAGGAGACAGGAGCTTCAAGGCTGAATCTGGGGCCAGAACTCAAACCCACAGTGTAGCAGTTGGCAACTCTAATCTCTTAGTCGGAACCAACAAAGTCAGATGTTAGGCTCTGGGGCAAAGACTCAGAAGTAAGGTTGATGCTATGGTAGGTGCATACCTGGTCACCTACTAGGGACATGGATTTATCATATATATATTTAAATAAAATATGTTTTATATAATATACATGTTTTAAAAATACACATTTAGTATATTACATATGTTTCTGTATATATTATTTTTATATATTATATATTACTTCCTGGCTGAGGAATCACCATGGAGATGACTCCAGAGTGTCTGTGATTAGAGCGAACTCAGCAGCCTGAGGGCCAGAGGCACTCCAGATACACTGGAGACACAGCACAGCAGTTTTCAACCCCAGCTGCGCATTAGGGTTCCCCGGGGAACTTTAAACAGATACTAATACAGCGGTCAGACCCTCATAGATTCTGAATTTATTGTGTGGAGTGAGTGAGGCCAGGCACTGGGAGTTTTGTTTTTTTCTCATTAATACACTTTATATTTTAGAGCAGTTTTAGGTTCACAGCAAAATTGAGCAGAAAGTACAGAGATTTATTATATGCCCCCTGTCCGCACACAGGCACAACCTGCCCTTCTGTCAACATCTCCCACTACAGAGGTACCTTTGTTACAATCAGTGAACCTACACTGACACATCATTATCACCCAGAGTCCACAGGGGGCGTTAGGGCTCACCCTTGGTGTTGTACATTCTATGGATTTGGACAAACATGTAATGACATGTATTTACCATCGTAGTATCATACAGATTGGCTTGGCAGCTTTTTTAAACGCTCTTGGTGAACCACCGTACTACCAGTAAGGAACCACAAAGACAGGCATGAAAATTCAGAAGCTGCCATATGACACTGTCAACAAAATTACAATAGGCCCGTCACCCTTTAGGAAATTTAACTTTTAGGCAAAAGCAGAAGAATATTTCTGAAACTCCACTGAATAATGGTAGGTGTGATAACTTGCTAGAAAGTTGTCACTGCTTGTGGGGAAGAATGGGGGCAGCCTGCCGAGGACAGAATATTCCCAACAGCCACAAGGGCTGGAGCTTGGGTGAATAGAATTTACAGATAACACACTTATGTCTCATCATGGAAGAAGAGGTTTGGAACGCAAGAAAGATTTGGCTTAGAATCCTAACTTTGTCAGGATGTGTTACCTGGAACAAAGGATCTGACTCCTCTGAGTGTCAGTTTCTTTATCTGAGAAATGAAGATGGTAGTACCTAACTTGAAGGGTCGTTATAAACATTCAAGTCATTATGTCCAGCTTAGCATATTTCCAGAGCTTTGTGGATCATCTATAGATGGATTCTATTCTAATTATTAGTAGTAGTGATTAAAGAAGAATATATAAACAATTTCTTAGTGGTGTAATACAGACCGGAGAGTATGAGAGTTCAAAAGCAGGGAAAGCATGGATAGTAGAATGGTCAGGAAAGGCTTGTTGGGATTTGAATAATTTATATAGCTTTGCATAGAGGAACGAGGGAGAGAAGGATATGATTGACTGATGTGTTTGGGGGACACATGTGTCATGGGAGACAAGGCCACGCACGTGTAGCAGGCTTGTGGGAAATGTGGTGCCATAGTATTTGGGGAGGCCTCAACTTGGCCTTGAGGATTAACCAAAAGAGTTGATGGCTATCAGGTGTGCAAGACTTCTAAGAAAAGACCACATTGTTCAAAGGGGATTTATAGGTTATATCCAGGGGCCCTCAGAGATGATGGTAGTGGAGACCATCCTATAAATCTGCAGTTCATGCGATGGCCTTCCTTCCCCTTCATTTTCTCCTCAATTTGTCAGAAACACTATCTCTCGTGGGCATCTTGGCTAAGAAGAGACATCTGGTTTTGCATAAGCATAAATGAAATGATTTGGGACAATCTGTTACCAACAAAAAGGGCATTTCTTCGTCATACTCAACAAAGATAACACAAACTACTGCATGCCAAATCCTCACTCTCTAAAAGAAAACGTTATTTGTATGGATTTTTTGTTACCAAAAAGCCACTGAAATAAGTTTGCTGATGAAAAGAAAATTTGCTGTGGATGGTGAAATCAGGACCTGAGAATGAAAAGTACAGACCTATGATATTATTACTTCAAATATCTTTAAGAATTAGGTGTATTTCATTACCAGTAGGTGTCACTGCAGGCATTAAACACAGTCTGTTTCTAGAGAACTTTGTCCCATAAATGCTGGTGTAATTTAATTGGTAGAACATAGTTATGATAGGCATAAAGGATATGTATTCTGAAAAGCAATATATTTTATCATGGTCATGAACTTGTAAAAACACTGGCTTAAGGAAGCTGAAGTGTATACTTTAAATGGGCTTACTTAATACAATATACAGCATAAGTAATAGAATCTTATGAGGTTTTAAATATATACAGTGGGTTTTCCTGGATAAGATAAGGCTTACTTTTCAGAGTTATTCCATAGAATCTGGTTTATGGAACTAATTTAATGAGAATTCATAGACCCAATTGCTGCCTTCTAAATCTTTGTGCAATTGACATTTTTTTCCTTATAACGTTCTTGTAAGTTTTGTTAGAGAAGAGAAGGAAATTAAGATTTTTAACTTGAATTATATTAGTTACCCTCTTTTGGGTTTCTTTGACCCTTTAAACATATAGTATCTGATATCAGGAAGTTAAAATCACTAAGCTCTTTTAGAGAGGCACAATTTAGTGGCTTCCAAGCAACTTACGTAGAGAAATATTGCCCATAACCAAACACTGATCTCTGTTCCATTTCTACCATGGTTTTAGAGTTGATTCATTGGTGCAGTCACGCTGGCACTGCAGAGTTGAACTTTTGAACAGGGTATTCTCAGTAGAAAAATCCTCACACTCTGAAATTAATTTGCCTGCTGGAGGTGTTGGTGGTTCTTATTTATGCATAACTTAAGGGCTAGGTGTGTGAATGTGCCCCTAGTGACTATTTCATTGGCTCCATTTTACAAACTGAAACTGATGCTGGTGGTTGTGGTGCTTTTCAAGTGTGACTTGGGGGCAATCTAATTTACCTAAGCTGTTCAAAGGGGAACTCAATCTTTTCAATCATAAATTAAAAATCTATTCCAGTTTTCAAATCAGAAACAGCACAGATTACATATCTGCAGGCCATAAAGAATTCTCCTGCCCTGGCCTACCTCTGTTAATTTCATCAGGATAGACCAGACATTCCCAGACACCCTATGTTTTAATGTGTCCCTATAACATCTATTTTAGGAACATCATATTGCCTTTTTCTCTGTGTATACTAACAGGAACTTTGTGAGCCTCTGGCCTTTGCTTGTCTAAGTAAGCCCATCTATGATAATATTTTTGACCTGTTAGATTAGTGGACTTTCATAATATGAGCCGGGTTTCTCTGAAAGACATAATATTATAGACTAAAAATCCAGACCACTGGAAAATACTTAGCAATATCAACTATGTGTATCTTCTTTCTTTCTATTTTTAAAAAAATTTTTTAAAGTGATGTTTTATTTATTTATTTATTTATTTTGGCTGTGCTGGGTCTTCATTGCTGTGCGTGTGTGTATCTTCTTAACACATAACAGTACGTCCCTGTTAACTACAGGATGTAGACACTGCTCTCTACAGAAGCCTATTTTTAAACCTACACTATAGATCATATAATGACACAACAAAAATGTATGCCAATCACTGCATGACACACGAATCACTGTATTTGCAGTGTTTGTTGCAGCACTCTCCTGTGAAGTCTGTTGCACAGTAGCTGCAAAAGGCCAAACTTCCAGATATTTTAAAATTTATGCCTATACTAAATTGGACTTCAGAGATCAATATACTTCAATCATATCATTGTGGCACCTAGTGCCACTCTTTTTACTTAAATTCATTCTGTTGGGATGACTCTGGCTTTTATTGAAAGCCAGCATAGGAAATAAATTTTTGGAAACTTGATGTGTTAAAAGTAAGGCCATTGTTGAAAACGCTGATTGTTTTGTTTCCTGGGGTTCCAGCTTTCAATGTTAGTGTCAATACAGTTTCACTTCTCTGAGCTCTTTACAGTTCTTTTTTTTAAATTTTATAATATAGTAGATTGTCTAATAATGACTCCTCTCTCTTTCTAGCCCGACTTTGGCTCATAAGAAAGCACAGAACCAAAATTATGCTCCTATGGCAAATATAATGAACTTTATGTTTTACACTTTTATAATAACTTCATTCCTAAGGACTCTGAGTTTATTTTCATTCTTTCTCAGATACTTTTACCCTCAGATTGCTATATATTATATATCCTTGTAGGCTCTGGGAATGTGGGGACAAAGTGAGGGGTGTAAACAAAATACAACAAAAATAAACAGGACATGTTTCCAGAATAGACCTACATTACACTTAAAATTCACACAGCTAATCACACCCTAACCTCTAGAGTTTAAAATAAAAATATGGGGAATAACCCCCAGGGCTAAAAGGAAAAATAAACACTCAAATCCTACTAAGATACTTACATTTTTATGCTATATAACATTGTACTAAGAATTGAGTTTGTAGGTCTGTTAGTGGGGTGGAACTCATGCAATAATTATTTTTTCCTGGTAATTTGAAAGACACAGCGTTAGGACTTTCTCAATTTAAAGCAAGAGCATCCATTAAACTAGACAGAGAGCTCTTGAGATTAGTAATAGTAATAAATTGTTGGAGTTTAAGAAGTAGACATAGGTATTTTTAAATATTTTAAGACTGACAAACAAATAATGAGTATGAGACTGAAGTTTACGGCATCTAAGAATTATAAAAGCAAAGAACTTCACTGAGTCAGAAAGCAGTAAACTTTCTAGGTTCAGAGTATGGCTTGCTGGATAATTGGGAGAACCGACAGCTGAAGAGGGGAGATAAAGGTGGGTCGGTCTGGGTGAAGAAGTACTAGACAGAGGGCTAGGGGAAGGGAAAGTGACTCATTGTGGTCCCTTTCAGCATTATGGTTTTGTTATTTGATTTTGGACTCAGAGTATTTTGGCAAAATTTGCTAAAGCTGAGACAGGAAATTAGTCTTCATTTACAAAGCATTTGAATGGTTTTGGAAAGGGGAAAGACATTGTCAAAATAGAAGTAAAAGATTTCTTTCACTTTAGTAATAGAATGAGTAAGTAGTGAGGATGATGGGTGGATAAATGCTCTTAATAATGGAATTTCTATTAAATATTTATTGTTCCATTGACACATTGGGCAACTGATTGATAGGAGCCTTCATCCCAGGGAAGGATTTCTATATTTAAAGATCCTTTCCTCCACATCTTAATAATTTTATATGATCAGTTTTTATTCTTCTTGCCTTTACAAACTCCCTGAAGTTTTTTCCACCCAGCCTACATGGATTTCTTTAGAATTGAAAAAGTAAAGCTGTTTTTAAAAATTGGTACTTAAAAAATTAAATTCCAAGGGACTTCCCTGGTGGTGCAGTGGTTAAGAATCCGTCTGCCAATGCAGGGGACACGGGTTTGATCCCTGGTCCGGGAAGATCCTACATGCCGCGGAGCAACTAAGCCTGTGTGCCACCACTACTGAGTTTGTGTTCTAGAGCCCATGAGCCACAACTACTGAGCCCACGTGCCACAACACTGAAGCCTGCACATCTAGAGCCCATGCACCTCAACAAAGAGTAGCCCCTGCTCGCCACAATTAGAGAAAGCCTGAGTGCAGCAACAAAGACCCAAAAATAAGTAAATAAATTTATTAAAAAAATTAAATTCTAAAATAGTAAGAAAAATAGTATCATACATAAAGATTTGAGAATTTCTTCCGAAATAATATGTCCCTACTTCTCGCACTTTGTAGATGTAATACAGTAAAAAATGGACAAAAAGCACATATTTGTTATTTAGACTTATATATATCATCAAGTGGACACAGGAGAAATATATTATTTTGGATTTTGGTTTTGGCTTTGAAATATGTTTATCCCTTTGGCATATGGATAGGTTTAGTCATTATAATTTGTCATCTCAGAAGAGATATAAGCAATCATTTTATTTGGAAGCCATGCATTTTCCAAATGACCAACCTAAATTTTCTGTTTAGTCGTTTTTATAAATGAGAAAGCAGAGGCCACTCTATTCAAGTGACTGAAACACAATTACTCACTGAATCAACGGCAAAGTTAAGCTTGTATTCATCTCATCTCTTTAAGTCCCCCAATCTGACTTCAACCATGGGATAATTATAATTGTAAACACTCATGTGTCTACAACATGATACATGAAAACTTACCATGAGTTAGCTGTAATAGAATACTGGATCTGGAATTAGACAGATCTGGATTTGAATTTTTAGCCTCAACTTACTAGATATGTAATCTTGTGAGAATTACTTTATTTCTCTGGATCCCAGTAATCTCTTCATAAGGCTATTATGAGAACCAAATGAGAAGATTTATGGGAAATACCTGGCAATTTTAATGCTAAACAAATGGTAAGCCCTTTCCTATTCCTTTCCCAACTATAACTGTCACAGTGAACTTTACCATTTTTAGCTGAGACTCATTATTTTGGTAAGATTACATTGATACAAGTAGAAGTGTCAGGAGTCTAACCTAGACAGCTCTTTTGTCAATCTCCATCCTGTGAGTAAATAGTGTACATTTGACACTACATGTTGAGAGAAATACACTTAAACTTGGAATCTAAAAATCTGCCTAAATAATTGTAATTTTCTCCAAAACAGAAAGTTTTTAAAGTTTAAGATGTACAGTTTAGAACTTAATTATACTGCTTTTTATTGCTAAAACTTTTATCTGAATCTAGTTTCTCTATCTAGACTGCGAAGTCAGAAAGAAAAAATAACATGCTTCAAAGAGAAATCTGCATTCCTTGACTTATAGTTTTATCCTCAGTAAATATCTGAGACTGATTGTAAGAGAAATTTAATAATTAAGTTCTTTTTTTTTTTTTTTTTTTTTTAAAGATTTATTGATTGATTGATTAATTGCTATGTTGGGTCTTTGTTTCTGTGCTAGGGCTTTCTCTAGTTGCGGCAAGTGGGGGCCACTCTTCATTGCAGTGCACAGGCCCCTCACCATTGCGGCCTCTCCTGCTGCGGAGCACAGGCTCCAGACACGCAGGCTCGGCAGTTGTGGCTCACGGGCCCAGTTGCTCCGCGGCATGCGGGATCTTCCCAGACCAGGGCTCGAACCCGTGTCCCCTGCATTGGCAGGCAGATTCTCAACCACTGCGCCACCAGGGAAGCCCCAATAATTAAGTTCTTAATACTGAAAAAATAGCATTGAAGCTGGTAGTATTTTTAGAAAAATAGACTCTATTTCCCTAGATTTATTTGATTCCGTTTTTGAATTTTAAGGAACATCACTAAACATAATGTTCACACACTTTGCATCACTCGTCTCTCAAAGTATTTACATGAACAGAATTAGATATCATTTGACTTGTGTGGCACAGAGAAGAAGAACCATTATTTAGTTTTTGTTGTTTTCATGATCTTAAGAATTTACAAAATCATATGAAGGGCTGAGACAGAGTAGATTCACAGCAGTACATTGTATTTTAAGAATATGAAGATGCCATAAAAACATGCCAAGGGAAAGCAATGATATCTCTAGTCCCATTAATCTTAAAGCTCTCCTATTAATTTCAGGTCCAAGGAACTTAGCTAATACATTTTCCATTGATAGGCACTCTAAATTGTTTTCATATGTATACTACGGGAATGAACGTTTGTCTTTGGAAAGTGGTAGAGCTTTAGTGGTAAGTGAAAAAGTCTTTTATTTCTTCCCTTTTGAGGCAAACTGAGGACTTTGAGAACTTGTCAGTGTCTTTGTATTTTTTGCCCCTCCTCCAAAAGACCCAACTTATCAATTACTAAAAACTGAAAACATTATAAATCTATCTACCAAACAACAAACATGGCTAAAATGAACAAAATTCAATAAAAATGACTTTACCTCTTGGGGCCCTAATCATTCTCCCCTCACTTTATCTTTCTTTCCCCCGCTGTATAGTGTTATCTTCACTCCACTGTCAGCTCTGAAATGTAGCAAGCAGAGGACCTCAAGGCCTCTTTCCAGGTCTGATATTCTCAATGAGTTAGTTCACTTATCCATAATTTTCCAAACATTTCAATAAAAGCTTGTTGAATCAAAGTAGAATGCATATGCAGCTGTTTGGCACCATATGGTCAAACATCTGGATATTGGACTAAATTTTTCAGTTTTTCAAGGTATTTCATTTTTTGAAGATACTGTCTGAACTTAAATCTTAAATTTGGATCTGAAATTAAATCAGATCCAAACTTCTGATTTAATTCCAGAAAGGTGGAATGGTAGTGTTAACTGCTCTGTAAGGAATACAGACTTGAGCCACACAGAATTAACAAATCAGAAACGATTTCAGCCTCTTTTCATTATCTTTTAATAGCAAACATCTAAAACTAGTACCAAAGGATAAGTATCATGATTCGATGTTGCAGTTCTGCACAGCTGCTCTCCTCACTTCTTACCCATCATTGCCGCACCACAACGATAGTGACGGAGTCTGGCTTTTATTAACAAAATGAGAGAAACCTGTGCTGTAATAAGAAGGTAGCCCACCTCACGCTTAACAGTAGTTGTAAGGCTCAAATACCTTAGAGGCTTTTTCCTTTATGTCGAAGTTCTTTCTCTGGTACACAAACAGGCCTGCATACCAAAAACATACAGTCATTGGCTATATTCACTAGATGGGAATTGGGCCTACAGCCATACCACCAACAGACTACAAACTTGCCAAGGCTCACAAAGAAGAGTCAGGCCAGCTTTTCTCTGGATAAGTTAACTCTGAAATATCAGGTCAGGAAAGTAACAGGATGTCAGAATAAATAGAATCCAGAGAGCTGAAGTCTCTAAGATATAATCATATTCTACGGTCCTAGTCTGAAGGGGTGCCACAGTGGCCTCTGTCTCTGCTAAGCTAATTTTTTGCAGATGAAATCTAATTTATATAACCTCTTCTAACAGGGGCATCTTTAACCTGAGCTTTGTTACTCTACATGCAGATTGCTTTTAAGAGCAATCTTAAGATTTAGTGAATTTTTCTTACATTTTAGAAATTGGAAATTGTGTTTGCTTCATCAATCTACCAACACTTCATTTTCTCTTTCTTCTATGATATTTATTTTACCCCCTACCCTGTACCACACTCTCACTTACAGAAGCTCTCCTGACACTCCTTCCAGAAAAATCTCGACATTATACATCTTCCAGCTATAAAGCTCTCCTGAGGCTCCATTTCTTACCTGTACTTAATTGGAACTCATTTCTCCAATCATACAGTACAGGACCCCAAAACTAAAATTATCCAGGAGCTAATGAACATACTACTTAAGAAAAAATTTTAGATTTTTCCTAAAAATATTACATTAAAAATTATATTCAGATGTGATTTGTCAGTACTAATGCCCCAGAGATGGTCATCATATGATGCTGAGTATTCAGCTGCATCAAACCTAACTGAAAGGATCACTTAGCTCTATTACTTCACCAGCTATTCCATTCCTGTCCTTTACACCGCCATTACCCATATCCAAACCTCTTTCCTAGAAGGAAGCAATAGTCTTTTGATTGTCTGTCTACCTGCAATGTCTCCCTTCCAGCTTTCTCTGCATCCTGCTTCTAGATGACCCATTAGAAGATGCAAATGTGGTTACTGTCACTAACTTTCAATGACTTTCAACTGCTTTCTGATGAAGGTCCAATCTTCAGCCTGACATTCAGTCCCTCTGGCTATTTCCCCCAAAGAGTCTTCTACTGCTGTACTCCAGATGAATCGGATTATTTAGTGTTTATTAAATACACTCTGTGCTCTACATCTCTTGGGTCACATTATTTCCTTTACTTGCAACGCCCTTTCTGAAATATTTATCGAAAATTGAACTCAGGTCTTTAAAACTCTATCCAGTGCCCTTTCAACAATTATATTCTGTTTTTCTGGAAATACAAATTGATGTATTTCTAGGAATCCTGGTGTAGTAGACAGAATACTGCCCCCTTCCCCACCCCACAGTGTCCATGTCCTAATGCCCAGAATCTGTGAATAGGTTACCTTATGTGGCAAAAAGGACTTTGTGGATGTGACTAAGGTTAAGGCCTTTGAGATGGAGAGATTAGGTTGGATTATCTGGGTGGGCCTAATCTAAGTATGTGGGTTCTTAAAAGTGAAGAATCTTTCTCAGCTGCAGTCAGAGAGAGAGATAGGAGGACAGAAGATGGGTCAGAGAGATGAGACGTTGCTGGCTTTGAAGATAGAGGAAGGCTGCCACAAGGAATGTGACCTCTAAAAAAGCTGGAATAGCAAGAAAATGAATTCTCCCCAGAGCCTCTAGAAAGGAACAAAGCCCCGCCATAACCCTGTTTTTAACCCAGTGAGATCTCTGTCAGACTTCTGATCTCCACAATTGTAAGATGATAAATTTGTGTTGCTTAAGTCACAAAGTTTGTGGGAAATTTTTACAGCAGCAATAGAAAACTAATATACCTGGATTCACATTCCATGGTTTATTAAAATAACTGTAAGTCAAAAAAATTGAAACATAGGATTTCTTAAGCTCCCTTCGAGGGGCAAAATTGCTATTCTAGGCTAAGCTATCTTTTCCTTCCAAGACTAGGATACTACTTAATTAATATAACATGAATATATACTCATGTGTTAATCAGTTTTATCTATTAAACTCAGAACATTTTCAAGTAATGAGAAAAAGAAAGCTTTTAAAGGGCAGTTAAGTCTATCATTTAAATAAAATCAATTAAGTTGATGTGGAGAAATACTTAATGTTGAGGATTAGATGCCTTGTACATATGAAGTTGTCAAATGAAGATTTGTTGGTTAAACCCCCATGTTAAGAAGGCTCAGGAGATTGGTTCAACATGGCTGAATAGAAGGATGTGTGCTCACTCCCTCTTGCGAGAGCGCCAGAATCACAATTAACTGCTGAACAATCATCAACAGGAAGACACTGGAGCTCACCAAAAAACATACCCCACATCCAAAACAAAGGAGAAGCCACAATGAGACGGTAGGAGGGGCACAATCACAATAAAATCAAATCTCATAACTGCTGGTTGGGTGACTCACAAAATGGAGAACACTTATACCACAGAGTCCACCCACTGGAGTGAAGGTTCTGAACCCCACATGAGGCTTCCCAACCTGGGGGCCCAGCAATGGGAGGAGGAATTGTTAGAGAATCAGACTTTGAAGGCTAGCGGAATTTGACTGCAGGACTTTGACAGGACTGGGGGAAACAGAGACTCCACTCTTGAAGGGCACACACAAAGTAGTGTGTGCATCAGGACCCAGGGGAAGGAGCAGTGACTCCATAGGACACTGAACCAGACCCACCTGCTGGTGTTGGAGGGTCTCCTGCAGAGGCAGGGGGTGGCTGTGGCTCACCACCAGGACAAGGACACTAGCAGAAGAAGTTCTGGGAAGTATTCCTTGGCATGAGCCCTCCCAGAGTCCACCATTAGCCCCACCAAAGAGCCCAGGTAAGCTCCAGTGCTGGGTCGCCTCAGGCTAAACAACCAACAGGGAGGGAACCCAACCCCACCCATCAGCAGACAAGGTGATAAAAGTTTAACTGAGCTCTGCCCACCAGAGCAACACCCAGTTCTACCCACCACCAGTCCCTCTCATCAGGGAGCTTGCACAAGCCTAATAGATAGCCTCATCCACCAGCAGGCAGATAGCAGAAGCAAGAAGAACTACAATTCTGCAACCTGTGGAATGAAAACCACATTCACAGAAAGACAGACAAAATGAAAAGGCAGAGGACTATGTACCAGCTGAAGGAACAAGATAAAACCCCAGAAAAACAACTCAATGAAGTGGAGATAGGCAACCTTCCAGAAAAAGAATTCAGAATAATGACAGTGAAGATGATCCAAGACCTCAGAAAAAGAATGGAGGAAAAGATTGAGAAGATGCAAGAAATGTTTAACAAAAACCTAGAAGAATTAAAGAACAAACACCTAGAAGAATTAAAGAACAAACAAACAGAGAAGAACAATACATTAACTGAAATGAAAAATACACTAGAAGGAATCAATAGCAGGATAACTGAGGCAGAAGAAGGGATAAGTGACCTGGAAGACAGAATGGTGGAATTCACTGCCATGGAACAGAATAAAGAAAAAAGAATGAAAAGTAATGAAGACATCCTAAGACGCCTCTGGGACAACATTAAATGCAACAACATTCGCATTTTAGGGGTCCCAAAAGGGGAAGAGATAGAGAAAGGACATGAGAAAATATTTGAAGAGATTATAGTTGAAAACTTCCCTAATATGGGAAAGGAAATAGCCATCCAAGTCCAGGAAGCGCAGAGAGTCCCATACAGGATAAACCCAAAGAGAAACATGCCGAGACACATCGTAATCTAATGGACAAAAAGGAAAGCCGAAGAAAAATTATTGAAAGCAACAAGGGAAAAATGACAAATAACATACAAGGGAACTCCCATAAGGTTAACAGCTGATTTCTCAGCAGAAACTCTACAAGTCAGAAGGGAGTGGCATGATATATTTAAAGTGACAAAAGGGAGGAACCTACAACCCAGATTACTCTACCCTGCAAGGATCTCATTCAGATTTGATGGAGAAATCAAAAGCTTTGCAGACAAGCAAAAGCTAAGAGAATTCAGCACCACCAAACCAGCTCTACAACAAATGCTAAAGGAACTTCTCTAAGTGGGAAACACAAGAGAAGAAAAAGATCCACAAAAACAAACCCATAACAATTAAGAAAATGGTAATAGGAACTTACATATCAATAATTACCTAAAATGTGAATGGATTAAATGCTCCAACCAAAAGACACAGGCTTACTGAATGGATACAAAAGCAAGACCCATATATATATACTGTCTGCAAGAGAGCCACTTCAGACTTAGGGACACATACAGACTGAAAGTGAGGGGATGGAAAAAGATATTCCATGCAAATGGAAAGCAAAAGAAAGCTGGAGTAGCAATACTCATATCAGACAAAATAGACTTTAAAATAAAGAATGTTACAAGAGACAAGGAAGGACAGTACATAATGATCAAGGGATCAATCCAAGAAGAAGACATAACAATTATAAATATATATGCACCCAACATAGGAGCACCTCAATACATAAGGCAACTGCTAACAGCTGTAAAAGAGGAAATCGACAGTAACACAGTAATAGTGGGGGACTTTAACACCTCACTTACACCAATGGACAGATCATCCAGACAGAAGATTAATAAGGAAACACAAGCTTTAAATGACATAACACTAATATGTATAAAATGGATAACTAATAAGAACCTGCTGTATAAAAAAATAAATAAAATAAAATTCAAAAATTCAAAAGAAAAAGCAGATAGATTTCATTGATATTTATAGGACATTCCATCCCAAAACAGCAGATCACACAGCAGATTCTTCTCAAGTGCACACGGAACATTCTCCAGGATAGATCACATCTTGGGTCACAAATCAATCCTCAGTAAACTTAAGAAAATTGAAATCATATCAAGCATCTTTTCTGACCACAACGCTATGAGATTAGAAATGAATTACAGGGAAAAAAATCCCATAAAAAACACAAACACATGGAGGCTAGACAATAAGTTACTAAATAACCAAGAGATCACTGAAGAAATCAAAGAAGAAATCAAAAAATACCTAGAGACAAATGACAATGAAAACACGACAATCCAAAACCTAAGGGATGCAGCAAAAGCAGTTCTAAAAGGGAAGTTTATAGATATACAAGCCTACCTCATGAAACAAGAAACATCTCAAATAAACAATCTAACCTAACACTTAATGGAAGTAGAGAAAGAAGAACAAACAAAACCCAAAGTTAGCAGAAGGAAAGAAATCATAAAGATCAGAGCAGAAATAAATGAAATAGGAACAGAGAAAACAATAGCAAAGATCAATAAAACTAAAAGCTGGTTCTTTGAGAAGATAAACAAAATTCATAAAACATTACCCAGACTCATCAAGAAAAAGAGGGAGAGGACTCAAATCAATAAAATTAGAAATGAAAAAGGAGACGTTACAACAGACACCGCAGAAATACAAAGCATCCTAAGAGACTACTACAAACAACTCAATGCTGATAAAATGGACAACCTGGAAGAAATGGACACGTTCTTACAAAGGTATAACCTTCCAAGACTTAACCAGGAAGAAATAGAAAATATGAACAGACCAATCACAAGTACTGAAATTGAAACTGTGATTAAAAATCTTCCAACAAACAAAAGTCCAGGACCAGATGGCTTCACAGGTGAATTCTATCAAACATTTAGAGAAGAGCTAACACCCATCATTCTCAAACTCTTCCAAAGAATGGCAGAGGAAGGAACACTCCCAAACTCATTCTACGAGGCCACCATCACCCTGATACCAAAACCAGACAAAGATACTACAAAAAAAAGAAAACTACAGACCAGTATCACTGATGAATATAGATGCAAAAATCCTCAACAAAATACTAGCAAACAGAATCCAACAACACATTAAAAGGATCATACACCATGATCAAGTGGCATTCATCCCAGGGATGCAAGGATTCTTCAATATACGCAAAGCAATCAATGTGATACACCATATTAACAAATTGAAGAATAAAAACCATATGATCATCTCAATAGATGCAGAAAAAGCTTTTGACAAAATTCAACACGCATTTATGATAAAAACTCTCCAAATGGTGGGCATAGAGGTTACCTCCCTCAACATAATAAAGGCCATATACGACAAACCCACAGCAAACATCATTCTCAATGGTGAAAAACTGAAAGCATTTCCTCTAAGATCAGGAACAAGACAAGGATGTCCACTCTCGCTACCATTATTCGACATAGTTTTGGAAGTCCTAGCCATGGCAATCACAGAAGAATAAGAAATAAAAGGAATACAAATTGGAAAAGAAGAAGTAAAACTGTCACTGTTTGCAGATGACATGATACTATACATAGAGAATCCTAAAGATGCCACCACAAAACTACTAGAGCTAATCAATGAATTTGGTAAAGTTGCAGGATACAAAATTAATGCACAGAAGTCTCTTGCATTCCTATACACTAACAACAAAAGATCAGAAAGAGAAATTAAGGAAACAATCCCATTCACCACTGCAATAAAAGAATAAAGTACCTAGGAATAAACCTACTTAAGGAGGTAAAAGACCTGTACTCAGAAAACTATAAGACACTGATGAAAGAAATCGAAGATGACACAAACAGATGGAGAGATATACCATGTTCTTGGATTGGAAGAATCAATATTGTGAAAATGACTCTACTCCTCAAAGCAATCTACCAATTCAATGCAATCCCTATCAAATTACCAGTGGCGTTTTTTAGAGAACTAGAACAAAAAATCTTAAAATCTGTATGTAGACAGAAAAGACCCCAAATAGCCAAAGCAGTCTTGAGGGAAAAAAACGGAGCTGGAGGAATCAGACTCCCTACTACAAAGCTACAGTAATCAAGACAATATGGTACTGGCACAAAAACAGAAATATAGATCAATGGAACAGGATAGAAACCCCAGAGATAATCCCACACACCTATTGTCAACTAATCTATGACAAAGGCGGCAAGGATATACAACGGGGAAAAGACAGTCTCTTCAATAAGTGGTGCTGGGAAAACTGGACAGCTACATGTAAAAGGATTAAATTAGAACACTCCCTAACACCATACACAAAAATAAACTCAAATGGATTAAAGACCTAAATGTAAGACTGGGCACTATAAAACTCTTAGAGGAAAACATAGGAAGAACACTCTTTGACATAAATCACAGCAAGATCTTTTTTGACCCACCTCCTAGAGTAATGGAAATAAAAACAAAAATAAATGAATGGGACCTAATGAAACTTAAAAGCTTTTGCAAAGCAAAGGAAACTACAAACAAGATGAAAAGACAACACTCAAAATGGGAGAAAATATTTGCAAATGAATCAATGGACAAAGGATTAATCTGCAAAATACATAAACAGCTCATGCAGCTCAATAGTAAAAAAAGAAAAAAACAACGCAATCAAAAAATGGGCAGAAGACCTAAATAGACATCTCTCCAAGGAAGACATACCGATGGCCAAGAAGCACATGAAAAGCTGCTCAACATCACTACTTATTAGAGAAGTGCAAATCAAAACTACAATGAGTTATCACCTCACACTGTTTAGAATGGGCATATCAGAAAATCTACAAACAACAAATGCTGGAGAGGGTACGGCGAAAAGGGAACCCTCTTGCACTGTTGGTGGGAATGTAAATTGATACAGCCACTATGGAGAACAGTATGGACGTTCCTTAAAAAACTGAAAATAGAATTACCATATGACCCAGCAATTCCACTACTGGGCATATGCCCAGAGAAAACCATAATTCAAAAAAACACATGTACCCCAAAGTTCATTGCAGCACTATTTACAATAGCCAGGTTATGGAAGCAACCTAAATGCTCATCGACAGACGAATGGATAAAGAAGGTGTGGCACATACATACAATGCAATATTACTGAGCCATAAAAAAGAATGAAATGGGTTATTTGTAGAGACGTGGATGGATCTAGAGACTGTCATACAGAGTGAAGTAAGTCAGAAAGAGAAAAACAAATATCGTATATTAATGCATATATGTGGAATCTAGAAAATTGGTACAGGTGAAATGGTTTGCAAGGCAGAAATAGTGACACAGATGTAGAGAACAAACGGATGGACGCCAAGTGGGGAATGTGACAGGGGGATGGTGGTGGTGGGATGTACTGGGAGATTGGGATGGACATATATACACTAATATGTATAAAATAGATAACTAATAAGAACCTGCTGTTTAAAAAATAAATACAATAAAATTTTAAAAAAAAGAAAAGAAGGCTCAAAATATTAACCCGGCCAGCCATAGTCACTGAGTTAATATACTCACTTATGTATTCATTTATTCAACAGCTATTAAGTACCTGTATTCAGCCAGTTGTAATTAATGGAAGATGTAGAACTCTATGTCTGGTGCTGAAGAAATGTACATTCATGCACGGAAACAGAATTATAACCCCTGGGCAGCGTGAAGTTTTGAGGAAATCAGGCAGGCCTGAAGTAAAGGGAGGTTTGGAGGAGCAGAACGTTTTTATGAAAGGGAAGTAATAGAACTAAAATGAAGGAACCACTAAAGACAGTTTTACATAATGAATGGCTGTTGTTTAGGGTTGGCCTTTAGAGAGTCAAGTAATCTCCTTGGAAGTTTTTATTCAGCAAAAACTGCACGACACTATATGCAGGGCATGGTGTGACGAATACAGTCTTAGACTACGTGAGTTATAACCTCTGATTTTCTGAAGCTTACAGTCACACTGCTGGTAAAGACACAAAGGCATTTATGAAATAACGGTAAATTACATGAGTGGTAAAAGGACAAGTGGGCAAATAGGGTTCTTACTAAATATCATAGATTTTTGGAAGCAGGGTTATTTAAACTGAGATCCAAAGGATGAGGTAAAGAAGGTAGAGTTCTCTTTACAGGACAATTTTCATAGAGATTATTTCCCTTAAGACATTTTTTTCCTCTCTAAGGGCTGATTTTCTTAATGAATTAGTGTGCCAATTGCATCGCCTAAGGTGTTTTAAACTGCAAGAGACAGAATAAACCCAAGCAAATATACCCCTTATTCTCCTAAGAAGAAGTTGAGAGATAGGAAATCCCAGGGTGGGTGATTTTAACAGTTTAACAAAGCTGTCAAGGATCTAAGATTTTTCACCCTTCTCAAGCTTCCTCAGCAGGCTGGCCTTTCTCCTCAGGTCTGTACAGTCCTAAGATGACTGCTTGTACTCCAGGATTCATGCTTGGCTTCCAAAGGCAGGAAGGAAATGGGAAGGAGAGTTTGCTTAACTTTCATCTCTCTTTTTATTAGAAAAAAAAATCATTTCCAGAAGCACCTCATTCTCTACCCTGCCCCTAAGAATATTCCCCCTTCTATGGAAGGCTATGACCAGGTCTTTTATAGGCTAGGCGATGCAATTAAAAACAGAACCTGGAGGTGTGTAACTATGATGCAGAAGGGAACTGCCTTATAATGTAGTAGGTGGACCCTCTATAACCAACGTGGTCTTTCTCCCAGTCTAATCAAAGGAAGGACTTGAGACTTCAGTGTTTTGGCTCCTCAGAACTGGGGGGTTTCTCATTCTATGTCGGTTCCACTGAGCACTGAAGCTCCAGGAAGCTGCATGCACACTTTCTTGCATACTTATCTAATGTATGTCTAATGTATGCTTGTTTCCTAGTTTGGTCATAAATCAAAGTGAAAGCAACCTTGAGCCCAGTCCAAATCATTCTTCACAGCCATCTTTTAACCTAGACCATGCCTTTGTTGTCTGACCCAGCCTTATTACCCAGAAATCATATGGCTACCCCTACCTGCAAAGAAGTTTGGGAAAATGAGTATCTGGCATTTTCCAACTCTATGTTTGTATGGAATGAGGGGGAAGAAATTGCCAGGCAACCAACAGTGTCTTGGACCCCATATAGAGTTTCAGAAACCAATTAAGAAACATTATTTCTTCAAAGGGAAAGACCACCATAATGACATGATGGGAAAAGTCTTAATGTTTCTCAAGAAAGTGATTTAAGATGAGAGTTCCTTTACTTCTGTAAGTGCAAATTCTATATGCTACTTAGTGTTTCTCAGGTGAATTCTAGATAGTCCAAGTTCTTTCTTTTTTTTTTTTTTTAAGCTAGCAATAACTAATTTATTAAACGTAACTACAGCACAAAATAATGCCAGATGCGTTGGAATATTATCAATATATAGCAGTGGACTCTAAAACACACAAAAAATGGATTTAGGTAAAAGCATTGCCTAAGTGCAAATAAATTTTAAACTATATGTAATTTAAAATACTATATAATCATTACAAATAGGAATTAGGTTGTCTTTATAAATAGTTCCTACTTTCTCTTTTTTTTTTAACATCTTTATTGGAGTATAATTGCTTTACAATGGTGTGTTAGTTTCTGCTTTATAACAAAGTGAATCAGTTATACATATACGTATGTTCCCATATCTCTTCCCTCTTGCATCTCCCTCCCTCCCTCCCGCCCTCCCTATCCCACACCTCTAGGTGGTCACAAAGGACAGAGCTGATCTCCCTGTGCTATGCGGTTACTTCCCACTAGCTGTCTATTTTATGTTTGGTAGTGTATATATGTCCATGCCACTCTCTCTCTTTGTCACATCTTACCCTTCCCCCTCCCCATATCCTCAAGTCCATTCTCTAGTAGGTCTGTGTCTTTATTCCCGTCTTGCCACTAGGTTCTTCATGACCTTTTTTTTTTTCCCCTTAGATTCCATATATATGTGTTAGCATATTGTATTTGTTTCTCTCTTTCTGACTTAGTTCACTCTGTATGACAGACTCTAACTCCATCCACCTCACTACAAATAACTCCATTTAGTTTCTTTTTATGGCTGAGTAATATTCCATTGTATATATGTGCCACATCTTCTTTATCCATTCATCTGATGATGGACAGTTAGGTTGCTTCCATGTCCTGGCTATTGTAAATAGAGCTGCAATGAACATTTTGGTACATGACTCTTTTTGAATTATGGTTTTCTCAGGGTATATGCCCAGTAGTGGGATTGCTGGGTCGTATGGTAGTTCTATTTGTAGTTTTTTAAGGAACTTCCATACTGTTCTCCATAGTGGCTGTATCAAATTACATTCCCACCAACAGTGCAAGAGTGTTCCCTTTTCTCCACACCCTCTCCAGCATTTACTGTTTCTAGATTTTTTGATGATGGCCATTCTGATCGGTGTGAGATGCCAAGTTCTTTCTACTGTTTGCCAAACCTACCATAGATAACTCCGGCTTGGAGAAATTTTTATTGCTCTTTTATATCAAGGACAATGGAATTCTCAGCTTAAGACAATTGACACTGAGGCTAATTTCCAAATATCAGCTGAAGAATTACAGTGCTGTGGCAGAAGCTATGCAGAATAGTTTGCATTCTGTGTGGTAAGTGTTGCAATTGCTCACAGAGCATCTGTGTATGATTCTGGGATTATTGGATGCTCAGTATTTTTTTTTAAATTTATTTATTTTAGTTCTTTATTTTTGGCTGTGTTGGGTCCTATTGCTGCAAGCTGGCTCTCTCCAGCTGCAGTGCGAGGGCATCCCACCGCAGTGGCCCCTCCTGCCGCGGAGCACGGGCTCCAGGAGTGTGGGCTTCAGTAGTTGTGGCACGCGGGCTCAGTAGTTGTGGCTCACAGGCTCTACAGCACAGGCTCAGTAGCTGTGGTGCACAGGCTTAGTTGCTCCGCGGCATGTGGGATCTCCCCAGACCAGGGCTCGAACCCGTGTCCCTTGCATTGGCAGGCGGATTCCCAACCACCGCAGCACCAGGGAAGCCCAGATGCTCAGTATTAATGAAGCTAAATCATAGGTGCATTCACAATTATGGGTCAGTTCCACCATCAGAGAGTAAGGAATGGGGATGGTCCTATATGCAGTACTGTATTAGTAAGCATGTCTTAGCTCCTTTTCTAGATTATTCCTTGAGGAGAGGAATGCTGTTAGTTTTATTGCTGTATCTCTCACAGGGCTTGGATTCAAATCCTGACTCTATTACTCAGGACTACTGTGACCTTGGGCAAGTTACTTGATCTCAGTTTTTTCATTGATCTAGGAATATACTAACAACTGCCTTGAGGGTTGTGCGTATCTCTGTGTGTGTGTGTGAATACAATGTGGAAATTTGTTGAGGGTTGTGTATCTCTGTGTGTGTGTGTGGGGGAATACAATGTGGAAATTTGTGTAAAGAATTTAGTGCGGTGTCACTGAAAGAAAGTGTCCAATAAATATTATTTATTATTAAGTACCAAATATATTTCTTGATTAGAAATTAAGGCTTACTTTTCACATTAGCTAGCTGTGTGTTTTTGGCTAAGATGATCAACTTTCTGGCCCTCATTTTTCACTTCTGTTAAAGGTGGGAGTTGTGCTAGAATCTGTAAGCTCACTTGCAGCTTTAAAGATCAGTGGTATCCCTGGGCATACTTCAGTGGTTTGCGAAAAGAAAGAAAAAAAAGAAAGCCCAAAACCCACCAAAGAAGAAACATACTATACTTAGGCAATGTGGAAACTTCATCATGTAGTTTCATAACCAAATCTGTCCATTAGTCATTCTGTTAACACGGACGAAGACAAAATGTTGATCGTAATGGGTAGAATGTGCATTAAGTGGTAGGACCCTTTAAAGAAAAAGAACGTTTTCTCCCTCCTGTCATGTGAGAAAAAGGATCCTTCCATGGCATTTTGTAATGAATTCTTGGCTATTGCTGGGTAGTAAGTTCCCAAGTTTAAGGTTTACCATTTATTGGCATCCAACAGAGAAACAGAGTACTTTTATTTGGAAATAAATTTGAAAAGGATTCCAGAGAGCCCAGGCAGCATTAATTGTACTCTAGTTTGAGAGATTTTCACCTCTTCCGTGCTCTGTAACTAGCTGGCATGCTTCCAACTGTAATTTAGACTTACCATGAACTGCAGGGTTTTTTTAATGTGTGCAGTGATTTTTAAAAAATCCAATAACTTCTTTTATTTGTTGTTCTGAATTTTAAATTTGCATCTGCTTTTCTTATTTTCCAGCACTCTCTAACCCCTATAAGTTTATTCTCAAAAAAAGGTACATTTTATCAGTGGTTTTTAATGATATTTTAAAACTTTGGCTATTTGGTGAATTTGGGTTCACTTGTGAAACCTTTACTAATCCCATTATAAGCTCCCATCAATAATGTCTCCTACCTCAAGACTGCTTTATTTAAATTACAATAGGAAATGCCTCTGAACCTTCAAACATCCCAATTTATGCTCTTTTAATCAAACAACTGCAAGCTAGGGTGACTCTCCTAGTGAACTCATTAAGGGAACCAGATTTCATTTGGGCAGGACATATTTTTTAGAAGATTAAAAATGTAGAAGGATTCTATGCACAATCTCATTTTATAGCTGCCTATGTGTTATGACCAAACAGTCTGTGCTGTAATCAACCAGATATCAGCACAATCACTATTTGCAGAAACGACTGAATAGACAGATGCACTTTGACCTAGAGAATCAGACACAGTTTCAAATTCTTATTTGTTAATATGGACTCATAATAGTGATGATGAATGTTAGGTAACATGTCTTTTTTAAAATCTGGGAATGGACTCTACCCTGGAAAAATGGAAGAAGAAATGTATGAGTTTATAGAACACAATAAAGATAAAGGCTATGTTTTGGTGGGCATGGGGAATATCAGTATTTACCTCACATATAGCCAATTAGAACAGGAGACTGACTCAAGGACATTTTAAAAAATTTATTTTTTATTGAGGGAACATTGGTTTATAACATTATATACATTTCATATGTACAACATAATATTTCTACTTTTCTACTTCAAAAGTAGAAATATTATGTTGTACATGTGAAACATATAATACACTGCATATACCATATACATATACTAGACCTTGCTTACCACCAAAAATTTAGCTTCCATCTGTCACCTTATAGTTGCTCCCCTTTACCCATTTCACTCTCCTCCACACCTTCCCCTCTGGTAACCATTATTCTGTTCTCTGTATCTAAGTTTTTTTTTTTTTTTTTTGGTTGGTTCATTTATTTTGTTTTGCTTTGTTTGTTTTTTATATTCCACGTATGAGTGAAATCATACAGTATTTGTCTTTCTCTATCTGACATACTTCACTTAGCATGATACCCTCAAGGTCTATCCAAATTGCTACAAATGGCAAGCTTTCACCATTTTATGGCTGTGTATTATTCCACTGTGTGTGTGTGTGTGTGTGTGTGTGTGTGTATCAGTTGATGGGCACTTACCTTGTTTCCATGCTTTGCCTATTGTAAATAACGCTGAGATGAACATAAGGGTGCATATATCATTTCAAAGTAGAGTTTTCATATTCTCTGGATAAATACCTAGAAGTGGGATAGCTGGATCACATGGTAGTTCTATTCTTAATTTTTTTTAGGAATTTCCATACTGTTTTCCACAGTGGCTGTACCAATTTACATTCCCACCAACACTGTATGAGCGTTCTCTTTTCTCCACATCCTTGCCAACACTTGTTATTTCTTGCTTTTTTGATAACAGCCATTCGAACATGTGTGAGGTGATATCTCATTATGGTTTTGATTTGCATTTCCCTGATGATTAGTGATGTTGAATGCCTATTCATATCCCTCTTGGCCACTTGTATGTCTTCTTTGGAAAAATGTCTATTCAGATCCTCTGCCCATTTTTTAATCAATTTGTTTGTTTTTTTGATGTTGAGTTGTATGAGCTCTTTTTATATTTTGGAAGTTAAACTTTTATCAGATTTTTGTTTGCAAATATTTTCTCCCATTCAGCAGGCAGCTTTTTTGTTTCATTTTGTTTGTAGTTTCCTTTGCTGTGCAAAAGCTCTTTCATCTGATACAGTCTCATTTATTTATTTTTGCTTTTGTTTCCCTTGCCTGAGGAGATGTATGCAGAAAGTAATTGCCAAGACTGATTTCAAAGAGCAAAATGCCTATGTTTTCCTCTAGGAGTTTTATAGTTTCAGGTCTTACATTCAAGTCTTTAATACATTTGAGTTGATTTTTGTGTATGGGATGAGATAGTGGTCTAGTTTTATTTTTTGTTGTTGTTGTTGTTGCATGTGGCTGTCCAGTTTTCCCAACACCGTTTGTTTTTTTTCCCATTTTATGTTTTTGGTTCTTTTGTTGTAAAGTAATTGTCCATATGTGTATGGGCTTATTTCTGGGCTTTCAGTTCTGTTCCATTATGTGTCTGTTTTTCTGCCAATACCACGCTGTTTTGATTACTATAGCTTTGTAATATAGTTTGAAATCAGGGCAGGTGATACCTCTAGCTTAAGAATGGGTTTTACAGTATGCTTTCTGTCTTAGTCAAGAATGGCTCGGGAACTGGGACGTCTGCAACTGAAGTAAGAGACTTCAGAGCCTACAATATGTGCCACTGAAATGCTCTGGCTCACTGGTGTAGTGGAAGCCAGTAGTGGGTGGTGGTGAGGCTGGTGTGTAAAGAGGAATAATCTCTTCCCTTCTCATGAGTCTTCAAGAGGTGGCCACACTTCATTTCTATACCAAGCTTCTTAAAGAATTTTCCATTGTTTTTCCCTTAAATTTTATGGATTATCTTTTCACCATTAAATCTTTGATTTATTAGAAATTTACAGTTGGTGTAAAGTGTCCTGTATGGGCCCAACTTATGTTTTCAAGTAACTACCCAGTTGTCTAATACCATTTACTGAATAATATATAATTTTTCAACTGGACTGATATGCTCCCCCTTTATATTCTAAATTGCTTTAGGTATTTGAATTTATTTCTGGGTTCTCTACTGTATGTCCTTGCCCTGTCTGTTGACTCATGCATCAATACCACACTGTTTTAATCAGGAGAATTTAAATTTAAAAAATCCAGGACTTCCCCGGTGGCGCAGTGGTTAAGAATCCGCCTGCCATTGCAGGGGACATGGGTTCGAGCCCTGGTCTGGGACGATCTCACATGCCGCAAAGCAACTAAGCCCGTGTGTCACAACTACTGAGCCTGCGCTCTAGAGCCCGTGAGACACAACTACTGAGCCCATGTGCCACAACTACTGAAGCCTGTGTGCCCAGAGCCCATGCTTCGCAATAAGAGAAGCCACCGCAATGAGGAGCCTGCGCACTGCGATGAAGAGTAGCCCCCGCTCACCACAACTAGAGAAAGCCCTCGGGCAGCAACGAAGACCCAACACCACCAAAAATAAACAAATAAGTAAATTTATAAACAAATAAATAAATAAATAAAAATCTGGTATCCCTTGTCCCTAGATCATGCTTGCATCCCATACTCTTAAAAGACAAATTCTTTATCATTTTTCATATTTTTCCCTAGGGTCAGTCAGATGATGATTCTGATTCATTGTCATCATCTCTTTCCTCCCATAAGCATTTACCTAGAACATATTTACTTAAAAATTGGGGATTTCCACAGTGTGCTTTACCAAATGACAGATATCGCAAGAGGCAGCTCTGTTGTAGAAAAAAGAAAGAATTCTAGCATATGAGAGAAATATTTCCAGAAATATCAGCTCTGGTTTCAGAAAGTTCCCTCCATCAGAAGTGCCACATCATTCTTTAGCACCGACATCAGGAAGATAAACAACTTCCATGCTTTAGAATATATTAATAATAAAGTTTGAATATGAAATATTTGAAGCTTCTTCTTAAAGCAAACTATTCTGTCACTATGGTATGTAAAATAGTTTTCTTTCAGTCATATTTCCTATATAAGTCTGCTTATGGTAAGATATCTGCAAAGCAATGCATACAAAGTATTTTTTCTATTGCTTCTAATTTTAATACAATGGTTATACTTTTTAAAGACGTTATTTTAAAATAAAAGAAACCTTAATGGAAAATTTAAAGTATCAGGGGAGCTTACTATTTAAATCAAGACTTTGGTAAATCCCTTTGTTAAATGAACTACCATTGTTTAATATTTAATAAATCTAGATTTTTATTTTTCTAAAGGCCAGATATAGTTATAAGTTCATAGCTATAGCAAATGCTATTTTCTGTCTATTGGAGACTTTTTTGGCACTTCTAGAAAGAAGGGAAACAGTGGATCCAGTAACGATGCAAGAGAGATCAAAGCAATTCCTTCTGTCAGTAATAGCAATTCATGCAAATCTCTAAACACCAAAGACTCTCTTCAGCTAAAGAAAAGTCCACCAGAGAGATCATTGTGAAAAAGGAATCCTAGAAAGCGGCATCATTTTCTAAATTTTATAAGTAGATTCTGCTTAAGGACAACGGAACTTGGTGTAGGAGAAGGGAAGTAAGGAAAGTGGAACTCAGATTTATTGAGCACTAGCTATGGTACGTCACATGCCTGCTAGCAAGACCTCTGTGTTTGCTCCTCTAAGGTGTGGTTGCAAATAGTGGGCTCCTGAGCTAAGCTGCCTAGGATTTGAATTCACTCCTGGCCACTTACTAGCCACCTGGCTTTGGTGCAGGTAATTTGAGCTTTCTTTGTTAACACTTTCATCAACATGAATAGTAAAATCAGATTATTGAGTTAATTACTATTATGCATTTAAAACAGTGTCTGGAATAGAATGTTAATTTAATATTATTATTATTTCCACTTTACTGACAAGGAAACAGAAGCTCAGAGGTAAAGGCACTTACCGTAATTCATATGCTTATTAAGTGGTGGAGCTTGGTTGCTAGTCCGGGTCTGTCTGAAGCCCTGGTTAATGATTTCCTCTGGACCCTTGCTACTCAAAGTGTGGTCCCCGGATCAACAGCATCAGCATCACTTGGGAGCTTGTTAGAAATGCAGGATCCTTGTTCTGCTCCAGACTCCCGGAAGCAGCATCTGTAGGTGAACAAGATCCCAGGTGATTTCTATGCACATTAAAGAGACGTGTTTTGAGACGTGAGACAGAACACACCACTGTCCAATCAAAGCTCTGCTAAGAGGAAGGCCAGTAGAGATTCATTTGCATGCAATCTGTTGCTTTACAGACCTCAACTGTCCCAGAGTGGGATAGGTCTTCAACATCTTAGCCTTTATTTTCTTTATTGCAAGTGTACTGCCTATAGGCTAACTCTCAGATCAGGCTGTTAATTTGTGTCTGGTATGAACTGTCTCTACTATTCTCCCTCTCTCTGTCTCTGTCTCTCTGTCTCTCATTTTTTATTCCTCAATTTATACCCTGAAGGATATACTTAGGGTTGCTCAAGGCTAGTTGTGCTCTATGGTTGTGAGCAAAATTCCAGTGAAACATGCCTTGATAAAGGTAGGAGTTTATGAAAATAGGATAGATTACGGAATTGGACAAAACTGGGTCCAAATGCTAATCCTTTTACTTAAATTTTGTCTCTAAATATTTAATCTCTCTAAAACTTTGTTTCCTTGTCTTTAAAAATGGTGGTATTAATGGATATTCCTCAGTGTTGAGGATCAAATAAAATGAAGGTCTGAGAGAGCACAGTGCATAATAGGTGCTCAACAAATTTAAAGTAAACTAACCCAGGACATTTCCTGCCAAAGTTAAGGAAACTTGCACGGAAGACACATTACATTTAAACGGGTGGGAGACAATGGCTGCCTTCAGGAAAAGCAGTGAGTATCTAAAGGAATATCTTCTATATTTAAAGACTAAGATAACTGTTTTTATGTGGAACAAGCCCCAGGAGGGCTCTGTTTCTTAGAATCATCAGCTTCAGCTTACTCTGTACAAACATTTTTTGGGAGGACACCATTTGTGAATTGCAAGAAATCTTGTCCCTTTAATCACATCATTAAGAAAATAAGTTGCTCCAATCTTAAGAGGCATTTTTATTTCTTATCAGAGCTAATTCTTTACATGGGAACAAAGCACTAATTTTATTATTAAAAAATTGAAGGTAGTGAGCAGAAATTTGCCTTCTGTTATTATGTAGAGAGGAAGCAGCTTCCATAAAGGAATGTGCATGCACATGGCAGAAAGGCCAAGCACAGCACTGCTGAGCCTTTCTTGGTTCCGGTTCTCAGGACCACGGTGTGTAAGGAACAAGAGAAATGCCAGGCAAGCATGGAGCTGTTCTGCCCTATGAGGCACCCACTGAGTTAAGGACAGAGACTCTAGATACACGTGAAAATCCTCAGGCTCCAAAGCCCAGTTAAGTCCCTGAAATTTTTCAAAAATGGTAGAATCATGCATATAAAAGATCATATATATTTTCGAATAAAAATAGTTTAAAAGTAATTTGAAAAAAAAACTATTACATTACACACAACTTTATTCTCTTCTTTTCCCATGGTCACAAACTCCTTAAACATGAAACGTAAAAGCAACCTAAACACTTTTGCCTCACAGTTGGGCTGAAGTTATTTCAGAGTTTTGTGTGGTTTGGCACACTTGAAGTTGGGTTTCATTGTGATTTATTTTTATGTGCACATCACATAGGTACACAGTTTCTGCACATTTTCTCTTGATTTAAGAGAGAAGAAAAATTCCTTTTTTTAAGAGAGAAGAAAAATTTTTTAATGAGAAGAAAAAAGAAATAGTAAAGAATCCTGCACAGATTGGGGGCAACTTTTTAATTTCCTGCTAACATAGGTTTATGGAGACTTGGTAGACTATGTAAATGTAAGATGATTTGTTTTTTTTCTCCTTCACTGAAGTATGCAGATATGAAGATGCCTGGGCATGAGCAGCATCTCTATAATGTCGAAGAATTTTCTTCTGGTATACCCTTGAGAGATGATTTCCCTAGAACTCCCTTCCCTTCAGAAACCACATTCGTCACTGGGAGTTGAGAAGAGGGATCTAGTCACAGCTGCTGCTGCTGACTGCTTCCTTTCTCACCCTGCAGGACAGGGCTTATCCATCCCCAATCATGCCAGATGTATGGAAGAAGGTTCTCAGATACTTGCATTGCATCTACAGTGCATTCAGAGAAACTCAATTACCTTCCTTTACCACAGCTTGTTAACTTTCCTATTTCCGTGAACTGTTTTTGTGTGTGTGTGTGTGTGTGTGTGTGTCTTTTTACTGTTGTCAATCTAACCCTCGAATACTAGAATATCGGGAAGAGCTATTTTGATTAACCTCAGTAACCCTTGGGAACCTGATTTCCAGTATTTGTCCTCCATCTCCCTGTTCCCCGTAGTACAGTATATTTGTCCCACTTTGGCCTAATGAACTAGAATGGGGCTGGTGGGCAATCCCACTACTGGGCATATACCCTGAGAAAACCATAATTCAAAAAGACACATGTACCACAGTGTTCATTGCAGCACTATTTACAATAGCCAAGACATGGAAGCAACCTAAGTGTCCATCGACAGATGAATGGATAAAGAAGATGTGGCACGTATATACAATGGAATATAGGGCAGGAATAAAGACGCAGACGTAGAGAACGGACTTGAGGACACAGTGAGGGGAGGGGAGGCTGGGATGAAGTGAGAGAGTGGCATGGACATATATACACTACCAAATGTAAAATGGATGGCTCGTGGGAAGCTGCTGCATAGCACAGGGAGAGCAACTCGGTGCTTTGTGACCACCTAGAGGGGTGGGATAGGGAGGGTGGGAGGGAGGCTCAAGAGGGAGGGGATATGGGGATATATGTATACACATAGCTGATTCACTTTGTTGTACAGCAGAAACTAACACAACATTGTAAAGCAATTATACTCCAATGAAGATGCTAAAAAATAAAAAAAAAAAGACATAATGAAACTTGAGAAATGAAAAAAAATGGGGCTGGTGGGCAAAGGGGAGATGTGAAGCATTCACTTGCCTTGGAAGAATAAAACTATCATGCTGTCTCAGAATATGAGAACCTAGAGGTCATGGATCATTCTGAAATTTCAGCAATTTCTCAGTCTTCAGGCCTCCCATTGCAATACCTTTATCAGCAATTTTATTTAAATGAGAATTAGAATTCTTTCTTGAACCTTTCTTTGTGCAAAACTGGCAGGGAGCATTCAAACATCTATCTTGCAAGCTGTGACTATTTTCTTTGCTCTGGATTTTGTCCTGGCAGGTGGGAAGACAGTGGGTAGTGAAGATGTCTTGAATTTCCGGAGTACAGAATTAGGGATCTATTCCATTGGGTAATTCCAAAGCATCCAGAGTGATGTAGGAGCACCATTATACCTCCTAAAGTTATCAAGTTCCCTGATGTTCCCTGCAGCGTAATATGTGGTTTTCTTTTGAATGCTTCTGAGATGAAGTGGTTACATTTTATCATGGGAACTACCATATTTTATCAATTCTAAGCCATTCATATTTTCACATTTTAACTTCTCTGATACTGAAATGTGTCTTGCATTTGATGGTGCATCATAGTTTGATTGCCAGTATTTTTTTCTTCTTAGTGACACATAAGAGTAATGTTCCCTATTACAATCAAAGTCATCTTAGACTTAATGAGTTACATTACACCTCTTTAAGCGCACCTTCAGAGATCTCCTACCTTTCAAATCTAGAATTGTAATAGGAATCACAATCCTGGCCGTCTCTATATTCTATTCTCCAAAGCAAGAACATTTGAAAGTACAATTTAAAATAAAACAAATTAACAAACACTACAAAATGTTTAGAAAACATTTAATGTTTCAATTTATTGTCATTTACTATAAGCTGTTGTTCTGAGAGCTCTTTTCCTCTTAAACTCAAGTGTCCATAACAAATAAGGCCTTCATTTGCAAATGGTGAGCCATGGTAATCAAATAACTACTGCTGTATCATCAATCTCTACTTCCAACAAAAGAATATCCTGAATTGGATTGATGCATTCGATCTGATCAATTACTGCAATAGTGAAAGTGTCTACAATTCTGAATTAACTGTGTCATGACTGATTTAGTTATACTAGAGTCACGATATCATTAAACCTTAAAGTCATTGTGCCAAAGATAGCTTATACATTAGATTATCTTCAAATATGCACGAAGAGCTTAGTATAGCTCTCTAGTGATTTGCTAGGTTCTCTAGATATTTAATCTTTGTTCAGATTTGTGCTTGGTTTTGAATAAAGTTAGGAGAGAAGGGTATGAGACTGGAGGCATTTATTGAGTGAAACCACCCTGAATCTTTCATGGCTACTGACCAAGCAGTACTGGAAAACGTGAACCAAGAAATAAAAATCTCATCAACACAGTGAAATCTGTTCTTCTCTCTCTATATATAAACCTTATGTGTTGGCTTTGGCAGCAGTTTGAACTTTGTCATTCCAATAAAGTTCCTGAAATTCACTAGATATCACTTCTTTTTATGGGAAAACATCTGCAAGTGTATTTATCTGGTTATAAACAAAAATATGCTTTACTTTTTCAAATGACATTGCAGAAGTATTTATTTGTTATTTGCAATACGCATCATTAGCCCATCACAAAACCCTGTGAGCACATGCACATTAGGAAAACATCATTCATAAGTTTAAAAATATACTAACTAGAGAGGCATATAGAGTTCTCTGTACCTTAGAACATTTCCATTGTACTGTTGAAAGAATTTTACTTGGTTGAACAGCAAACTGCTCTTAAACTTTCTTTTGGGAAATTTAGTTAAAACTTTCCACTCTTAAACTTGATCCAGACCACAGTTTAAATCTTTGAAAACACACACACACACACTACTGTATTTTATGTACGTAAGATGAAAAAATTTTTCCACATTTTTAACATTATTGAAATTTGATGCATCTTATAGTCAATGGCAAGACATAGTTGGGTTGGAGTGTTTTCTTTTCTTTATGGTAAAAAAGATGATGTAAAATTTTACAACCAATGCTCTCATAGATAAGATAGAGGTTGAGGAGGATGAGGAGGATGAGGATGATGGTGATGGTGATGGGAATATAATAACCACTATTTATTGTTTACACTGTCTTAGGTACTGATTGAATACCTTACATACCTTATTCAATGTTCACAAATACACCAAAAAAGCAGATAATTGTTAGATAATTTCCATAGGTGAGGAAACTTAAGGCCTGGAGAATTTGCATATAACTTGCCCTGCCACTCATTGTAAATGTTGAGGTTAGGGTTTGGATTCAGGTATGCTGATGCAAAAGCTTGATCTTTTAAGAGGGGCACAATGGACCAACTTAAAAAACACCAACTCATTCATGTCCACTTTTGTCCAAAAGCCTGCATTTGGAAAGTATCATAATTTCTGCATGGCACTCTCACAATGATAATAAAGTTAGATTAACGATGGCATCATTAGGTGCTAAAACTCATCTTTCTGTATCTTTCTGTAAAATGTCAGCCTATTCAGGCAGAAAAGCTTGTCATCTTTCAATTTATGTTTTCTGTAGACCTTCTTTGGGTCAGGCACAGAGCTGAGTAAATACTGGAGGCAGATAATGAGGAAAGGGATTCAGTTTAAGTAAAACTAAGGAGCAAGCCCTGGGTCAAAATTAAGGATCAGCAGTTCTGGGTTCTACTGCAGTGATCTGCTATCACTGTCTTGCTGTGAAATATGACATACGAGTCCTTCCCTGTGACTAGGCTTATGCATAATAAACTCTGTATTACATTTCACAATTGTGATCATAAAACGAGATTAAATAAGATAGTTTACAAAGCACAAACAGCAATAGATATATTTGGCACTATTCATTTCTAATGGACTTATTATAGGCATAATCATTGACCAGAGATCTTTTCATGCAGACATTGAGCTTCACAATAGAAGGCATATGTGGGGAAAGCAGAATTATGCTCTAATCTCAAATGAAACATTTCATAGCTCTGTATAGCCATTTCATTAGCATCATTAAATTAATATTGTCTCTACATATAGGCAAAAATCTTCAGTTCTCTGTCTCGGTCTCTCTAGATCTGTCTCTAGCCTGGTGGGTAATATATTACCTTTGGTCCTAGAGGCAAACAGATTGATTTGAGTCCCAGCTTCAACACTTAATTGTGCCACCATGAGCCTGTTGCATAACCTCTCTGAGTCTCAGTTTTCTTATTTTAAAATGGGAATAGCATCTTCCATTCAAGATTTTTTAAAGGACTGAACGGCATAAAGCACTTAGAAGAGGGCCCAACACATAGTAAAGATTTAATAAATATTGACTATCATTGTCCTAATAGGTTGCAACCATCCACCACTATTTTAATTCCACTGTAAATTCCACATGGACTCAGCAATTCTGATACGAAAAATGTGAAAATGCTATTCTAGGCACCATGGAGGATATAGAAATAATTAAATACTGTCCATATTCTTGAAGAAATTACATGTAGTTTAATTTCTGCCAAATCAACTATTTTGCCCATCTAGTTCGTCCAATTTGATGTATTACAGAAAGCAATGAACTAGCATTTTATTTTTTTAAATGTATAGGCCGTCATTACATAATGTATAAAACCAACTTGGTCTAAGTAATTGTTCTGGATGAACCCTAGACATTATCCCCTTCTGTAGATGAGTCATCATGTTTATATCAGCAATTTATCTCTGCAACACTGATTGAAAGCTCTATTTCGTTTCTTCTATTCTTACATGAAGGCAGCTATTTCTGAGCCTTTAGGAATCGTCTTTGTTTCATCTACCTGTCATTGCCTTCCAGATGGCTTTGCCAGACTAAATTCCCATGTCTGCTCTATTGCTGCCCATCTTGGACATCTCTCCAAATTTTTCCTGAAGACTTATCCCAAGCACCCTAAGTTGACCTCTTTTTATTCTTGTACCCACACCATCTTCATCTTTGGAGGCCAGTTAAGATCAAAGACTTCGGAACCAGACCCCCTGAATTCAAATCCTAACCAGTTGTTTGAACTTAGGTGAGTTACTTCTTTTTGCTTCAGTTTCCTCATCTATAAAACAGAGTTCTTAACCCTAGTACCTACCACAGAGGGTCGTTAGGACAATTAAATGAGTTAATATGTGTAAAGTGCTTAGAATAGTGTTTGACACATAGTAAATGCTATATAAATGTTTACCATTATTATTACTGCTTGTTTGTGGTCACTCACCCTGGGTTCTTGATACTGTCAGGTACCTTTGTAATTTTACCATTCCAATATATTAGAATGGTAAAATTAATGGTAAAAATAATGGGTGATGTGAAGTAAGAACTAATCAGCGAGGGAACAAATGTAGAACACAGATCTACGTTAAAAGTGATAAAGCTACGATGAGCTGGGAAGGTAGTGGAAGGTTAGACAGGACAATATTTCCAGTAGATGGAAATGAAAAGTCTCAAAAATCTGAGAACAGGTAGCTAGAAAGATGAACTGGAAAACATAGCTGGAAAGGTATCAGTAATCAGCATGGTGATGGTAATTTTCCTAGAGTGATGCATTAACAGATTTCAAAGAATTGAGGATTAATTAGGATGAAAGGCAGAAGTAGGAGTTTGGGACAAAAAAGAAGTGAGAAAGAGCTTAAGCCACATTACTCAGGAGATTGCCAATAGGGAAGATGAGCTTTCCTACTGCTTCTCTAAAAAAAAGCGGGGGCCACAGATGAGGTAAGAGAAATAAAAGAGAGACAGGAGCAAAAGGTAATGGAGAGGCTACCGGACGGGAGTCAAGACACCAGGCTTTCCTTGTCTTAGCTCTCGGAAGGACCAGGGGTGTGACCTTAGGCTTGTCTCTTAATGTTACTGGGCTAGATATACTTAAGGTCCTAAAGTCCTTTTCACCTCTAAATCCTGATGATGATACAAGCTGAGATGAAGGTTGGTAGGGAAAAGTTATAAAGGTCAAATAACTTTTGCTCTTAGGAAAATAAAAGTCAAGGTCATCACCATGAACCAATATCACAGTCAGGCACATGGATGAATTCATATGCTGAGTGAAAGAAGCCAGATGCATAAACCTCATACTACACGCTTTAGATTATATAGGTTCAAAAACAGGCAAAACTGATCTTCTGTGTTAGAGGTTAGAAGAATTATTACCTTCTGGAGATGGTATTGACTTGGAGGGAACATTTTGGGGTGCTAAAATGTTCTCTGTGTTGATATAGGTAGGGATTTCACAGGTGTGCCTGTAGGTAGGTAAAAGGGATAGGGCTGTACTCTTAAGATTTGTGCACTTTACTATTATAAGTTGTACCTCAGTTACAACAAAAAATAAGTGAAGGTTCTACTTTTTCTTAAAAAAAGGGAAAATATATGCTCAAAATGAAAAGTAAGATGAGAAGTTGAGGGCCCTGGTGCAAGGCAGTTTCTACGGGGATGGTTCCTAGGTTACAGAGAGATGAATTACTGGATTGTATCATAGGTACATAGATACATTAACTGCTTTCTGTGGTAAATAGTTACTATTACTGAACCACACTTCATTTGTACTAATTTTACAAATGTGTTCCATATGCACTCATGATATATAATAATAATATGTATAACACATAAATATATAATAATGATAATATATGCATATATAGGTATTATGTATGTGTGTGTGTGTATATATATATATTTATTTATGGATAAATATATTAGAACAATGATCTTCAAAGAGTTCTAAGCCTGATGCTTCATGGAAGATGCTCAAGGTCACTGTGTAGGATGAAGGGAAGGTGACCCAGCAGTCTGAGCTCCCTGCCCCTTAATGGCCAGTACAGTTCTACTTTAATCTGTTTTATAAATCGTGGTTTGGCCATAAGAGTAAATTTGTAAACAGATTCCACTGCTAAAAATGTTTGAAAATACTGTAGGAAGTTACACATAAGATATACATAGATTACCTGCGATTTAAAATTTCATTTAAAAAATAAAAAAACATAGGACCATCAGGAATTTTGATTGAAGCCCCACTAGAAACTCTGAGAATCAGAAAATTCAAAGTATACTTTCCTCTTCAAGCTAAAGGCCCTATGCTTGCTTTGGGGTGTTGGAAATATGAACAGGTAAAGTCCTTATCCTTAAGTAGTTTCAAAGCCATGGCAAAAGGCCCCTCAAATCAAGCCGCAGTGCTTCTGATCTCCTAAGACTAAAGATTCTGGTTGAAAGAAGTGTGGCATTTTTTTTTCTGTTTTGCCTGTCTGTCCTGACTTCTCATTCCCTGATAAAGGAAAAGTTTTAACTCTCCTGTCTGCCAGGAGAATTTCGCCCCTTTGTTGAGTTTCTAGAGCAGCGTGCACGTAAAGAGAGCTGATAGGACAATGTGATTTTATGAGAGTTTTATGGAGTGATCGTCATACTCTAGTTCCTTATTTATTCAGTTGCGGGGGAGGAGGAAGGAGGCACCCATGATGATCACTGTTATTATTGTAATTCTAACCACATATCCCACCAACTGGAGTTTCCTGTTTTCACCACCTTTGACAGCACCTCTGCCTCCCCACCCTGCAGGTTCATTCTTCTCTTCATCTGTTCAATTGACACTTACGACACTCATCAAGCATTTGTTTTTATACCTCTCCGGATTTAAATATTGCTCATTGTTTCTTTTGCTTACTCAGAACTCATGTCCATCATCAGCATGGTAACTGCCTGTAATACGCTAGACTTCATCCTTAGTAAGTTTCCTTTTCCAGGGACCTACTGGATATTTAAAAGCTCCTAATCACGAAAGTTGGCAAAGACTTTTATTGTAGTGTGTGTGTGTGTGTGTGTGTGTGTGTGTATGTGAGAGAGAGAGAGAGAGAGAGAGAGAGTCAAATTGCCTTCTAAAATACCTATCTACCTTGATGAATGAAGCTATCCACCTTTTACATATATTCCTTCTCATGTATCTTGGCATCTTTATGTACAAAAACTGCTCCAATTAAAATAAATGGATTTAAAATATTCTAAAATTGTAAAATTGTTTCAGTTGCAACATTTTATTTGCCATTAAAAATTCCCAATGTGTCTGTGCTGATGGAGCCCCTCTTTGGCCATCATATTATTTTAAGCATCTCTGTATTTTGTGTTTAAGTTTTTGCTCATAGATTTGATGCTGGCTAACCAAAATCAGGAAAAAAAAATCTCTACTTTGTACTTTCATACCACGATTTATTTTTCAAAAGGTGAACATGTTTTTAATCTGTGATGGTATAATTTATGTTCTAACAAGCATGAAGTTTTAGAGGATCAGATTAGTGAAGCGTAGAGCAGTTGGAACAGCAGATCACATTCCTGGACTTCCCACACAAATGTTTCCATGCACTTTGGTCCATTCCAAAACCTCAGATTTCCTATAACCTCACGAGGAGCCTCCAGCCGCTATTCTCTCCTGATAAGCTCCAGATATATTTATTTTACCGGCTCACCTTCTCCATAAAATGGAATTAGAAGGAAACAAGGGGCTCTTGGCTTTTACAATTTATTATCCTTCAGAGAATTAATGTTTGTACTTTTGAGCCACAGAAACCTTTGTTCAGACAAAACATTATACTAAAGCCAAGGGTGGAAAACAGATAAAAGTTTAGTTGCTCCAGGTGAATTAGGGAGGGGGCCCAAAGCCCTGGCAGCTGGCCCCATTCCCATCCAACAGAGGCTCCAGAAGAGCTCTGCTGAGCAGTATAGAATCTATAGACTCTGTTGACTGAGAGCAGTGGTTCTCAATCCTGTTTGCCTGTTAGATCATCTGAGGAACTTGTTAAAAATATCCTTGCTCAGAACCCACCCCCAGATATTGTGATCCAACTGATACGGGTTAGGACATAGACAAGTGTTTTGTGTTTTTTTGTTTTGTTTTTTTTCAGGGCCCCAGAGGTTGTAAAATGCAGCCATGGTTAAGAACTACTGCTTCAGAGCCGTGCTGCTCAAATTTGAGTGTGTATCAGCATCGCTTCGGAGCTTGCTCAAACACAGCTGTCTGGACCCCACCCCCAGAGTTTCCCATTGGGTAGGTCTGGACTGGGGCCTGAACATTTGCATTGCTGTAAGACCCCAGGGGATGCTGGTGTTGCTGATCTGGGGAATTCATTGAGAACCACTGCTTTGAACAAATGATAAAATCAGCCAGGATTATATCACTTCTGCTAGGACCCGGGGTAAAGTCAACTTCCATTGGGCTTGCTCTTCTCTACCCTTTTTGGAAATATAAATCTTATGTCCAGAAGTGCCTATCATATAAGGTACCAATTATTTTGGGCAGGCATATGGGGTCTGGGGTTGTGAGTCTCTCTCTCTCTCAGTGAAGCCTCTGCCCCCAAATGTGTTTTACAGAACAAGGAATTATACTGGAACCAATTTTCCAAACTATAAGGACATTGAGGCAATAGATTGAAAAGAAGACTTATTTTAAAATTAAGAAATGAACACATATGATAGAATCGGCACAGAGTGAATCATGGAAGCCCGTGCGTCACATTGGGCAACCCAGAGCAGATGAAGACCTGCGTTTGCCTTTGAGGAAATTAACCAAATCAGCACTAGGCTTCCCGCTTCCCATTGTTATCTCTTCCCATGCCCTTCTATTACTTTCCAGACAGATGAGGTCTAGGGAGAAGAGCAATAAAATATCTACATCATGCTAACCATTTGGGGGCAACCAGATTTGGAAAAAGGCATTAATAAATATGAAAGGTTAAACAGTTTTGGACTCGAGTATACTTCCTTCCAGAATATCACCTTGGATGCACAACAAGCTTAGTCACTTAGAATCATAAAGCAGATAAACTCTAGCTGGGTGTCTACAAGCCACCTCCTTGAACTGGGAGGACGGGTGATTACAGAACCTAGGTACTGAATCCTGCCATAAGCACAGGTGTAACAAGGCAGGAGACAGTGAAAAGTGTCCATCGTATGAGCCCCCTCATTGCCTGCAGTGTGTGCACTAACAGAGGCAAGAGCTTGGAGACAGGCTGGTTGGCATGGGATGGTTGATGTTGACTGTTAAGGGTGGAATTGTGTCTTCCCAAAATTCACATATTGAAGTCCTAACCATCAGTACCGCAGAATGCAACTAAATTTGGAAATAGGGTCATTGCAGATGTAATTAGTTATGATGAGGTCCTTGGGTGGGCCCAAATCTGATATGACTAGCGTCCTTATTAAAGGGGGAAATCTGCACACTGAAACACATACACCCAGGGAGAATGCCATGTGAAGATGAAGGCAAGGATAGAGGTGATGCTTCCACAAGCTAAGGAACCAACTCTGCTGACACCTTGATCTCAGACTTCTAGCCTCCAGAACTATGAGACGGTAATTTTCTATTGTTTGAGCCACGTGGTCTGTAGTATTTTGTTACGGCAGCTCTAGCAAACCAATACACTGAGCCCGATAACCATGTCAGATAAGCGTGCAGTGAGGGAAGCCCCACGTGACCCTTCCTAGGGAACTGAAGCCAGCATGTCATGAGGGAGCCAACATTAGATGAGGCACAGAGGCCAGTCACGACTGCACGGAGAAGAAGCAATACCCATCAGGGATAGGTCCATGTAGCAGCCAGTAGAGAAATGAGACAATAGTAAACATCTGCCCTTTTCCTTCAATCTGCTTGTCCCGATCAAGGTTGCTGGGTCTTGAAAAGGGCATAGGAAAGAGTCGTTGTAGCCAGCCATATAACCTGCCCTCCACCCTGGGCAGTCAGAGCCTGGTTCAAGGCTGCTGGGTGTGAGGACAGTGGGGAAGTAAGAGGTGAGATTTAAATTACTTGGGATGGAAATTTAAACAGATTTAAATTTTAGTAATCTGAAGGGAGAGAAAAGTCATATTGCTGAGGGGTGGGAAAGGGACAATTACAATAGCACTGAAAAGTTGTGACCAGAGAAAAATTAAAGGGTTTCGTGATTATGCCCCACTGAGACTTATACTGACTGGAACTTGTCAAAAACCGGAGGCAATAAAAGCCATAATTACAACACCAGTAATAATATCTAGCTAATATTTCTTTTGCACTTAAAATTATATTCTGGGCGAAGTGATTTGCATGCATTATACTCACTAATTCCTACAGATTATACTCATTAATTCCTACAGAGCCCCACTGAGAGAGGGGATAAAATATTACATATTAGGAAATTGAGTTTCAAAGAGGATAACTTGTGTAAGGCCACTCAGCTGACAAGGGTTAAGAGCCAGGGTTTGAACCTCTGTGGAGGAGACCCACAATTGCCTGAGCTCCCCCATGGCCCTATAGGGCCCCTACATGCTTTGTTTCTAAACTTCAATGCATCTGTCTCCCACCCAAGAATGGGCTCTTCTCGGGCCTTCTAGGGAGTGCTCAGTCAGGTATGTGATAGCAACTGCCTATGACATGCAACTAAGAGATATGGCTGCTATAAATGAAAACAGTCCTTAGATGCCAAGATGGTCTTCAGTCTCCCTCAGAGTTTCTGAAAGCAAGCGCTCAACTATACTATTTCATCTGAAAACAAAATCATAATCCCCATTCCAAGGACCAGGGCATCAACCCACCTTGATTCTGGTTAATATGGCCTTTGTCACGACTCAACACTTCATAAAAGAATGTTAGGTTGATGGGAAGGATACAATTGTCACCCATGTTAAGCAAAATAAGTCAGAATATAACATTATGCGTATACCAGAGTCCCAATCAATCCCAATAGAAAAAAATAAATTAGAACATTAACAATGGTTATTCCTGGCTGATAATACAGTGAGCAATTTACTTTTTATTTTTTATCCCTCTGAATGTTCCAGTTTCCTTACAATGAGCGTGTACTTTTAACCAGAAAAATAGATTGCCGCCAGGTACCGTAGGCCCTGCCAAATGCCTCAGCACAGCAAAACAGTTACCTCCCTGAATTTCGGTGGCTAGATAGGAAAACATTTCCTGGTCTCATCAATATTATTGTAATACATTTTATCCTTAACAATTACATATCTGCCCTTTTCCATCATTTTCAAAACATTTTATCTCCTTTGTCTCTGTTTTTATTAGTGTGGGCATATAGTATATTATGATTGAAAGTACTAAAGGAGATTTGTGGCTTTGATTTCATTTTTGGTGAACCAGCAAAAACAAAATTGATGATTTTTCCTTATGCATAAAGTATCTTTTGTCGTGCAATTGGTTTTAAAGTATTCTCAAGTTCCACTCCAAGCCCCACCCGTGTGTTGAAATTTATGAGAAAAGGAATTATCTGAAAGCTCTGAATAGAATAAAATTACTGAGAAAAAAGGCATTTGCTGAACATCTAGTCCAACTTTCTCTACAATTGAGAGAATAAACGCCAGAAGGACTCGTCCATAGTCATTCAACCAGCAAACCTCAGAGCCCAGGCTAGAAATCCAGTCAGATCAGGCATAAATGAGGGGCCCACTAGGTACTGTAGTAGATAATAGTCATGTAACTAGGTGAAATCTTATTTTATCAGCTGGTATCAAGGGTCTTCCTAAGGAAGAAATTGTTTGCCTTAGGAAAATGCCTTGGAAACCTGCTTCAGGCTAAGGCTGAATCCTTAAGGCAATAGTGGTGAGGAGACAGAACCACCGTACTCCGTGTAAGAAATGAGCATGGTTTAAGTGTGGGAGCTGGAGCCCATTCGGTTGAAAGGGCCAAGGGCATTTTGAGAAAAGAGATGTCTAATATTTGATTTTACGTTGTTCCAACAGTGGAACAACTATAAGCTGCAGAGTGAACAAAAAGTTTACTCGAATCAGGAAATCATAGAGGGGAAATATCAACCACTGGTTAATTACAGAAATATGGGGGAGGACATTGAGTTTCCCTTGGGGCAAATAATGGAGTATTTATACAGTCATCTCTACATTTTTGGGTACAAGGTGTCCCCAGGGACCTCATGAGATATGTGGTATAATAGCTATCAGCGGTCATACAGTCTTTTAGGCGCCAGGCACTGCCATAGCAACTTTTCATATATTATTTGTAATACTTAGGACATCTCTACAAAGAAGTTGTTATTAGCCCTTATTTTTAGATTAGGACACACAGGCTTGGAGAAGTAAGGGGTTAGATGCAAATGTTGCCTCCTCCATGTACTAGCAGGGTGATCTTGAGCAGGTCACGTAATCTCTGAGCATCTGTTTTCTCATCTATGTAATGGGGAGAATAAGTATGTGAAGATTTAACATGTAACCTACTATGCCAATCACCTAGCACAGTGTCTTAAATATAAAGGATGCTCAATAAATGCATTCATAAATGGAAATTAGGACAAACTAAACATAAGTTTGGAGATATTCCTTAAAATTGAATGAGGCATAGTTAAGGGAACTAAAATATGATACATTCTCTATCCGTTCTTATTCACCTGATTGATGAAGAAGTTAACTAAAATAGCCCATTGTGACCTGACACCGACACGTTTTCTTCCGTTTCTAAAACTTAATTTGATATAGACTGGGATTACAAAAAGCTTCACTATATTTCTTACTTTTTACTTGCCTCTCTTGTTTCTCGTACTTTCGTTCTCCTTTCCTCTTCTTCCTTAAAAAAAATTTTGACATTAGACAATGGTTTTAAATAAAATGAATATTATCTCATAACTCAAAGCAGGTGCCCTGGACTGTAGCCCTTGCAGAGGGATATGAGATTCATATTCTTTACAGCTTGAATGTAAGGTCCCTGAAAGTGGAGATATTGGTTTTGTGCACTCAAGTGTGTAGGATGGGGCCTGACATGCAGGAGACCATCAAACTGTATTTATGGAATGAGTCAAAAGGTTTCCAAAAAATTCAGTTTATCAATTCTTCTTAGATTATTATGCCTTGGAATTGTACTGCTGGTAGTGTTTGGGGGTCTAAAAGAAATTTTTGCTGGTGGGGCCTATAAGTGGTTTGTAGTAGAGCCTCCGTGGATGATGGGAAGGCAGGATGCTCCTCTCTAGAACTGGGGATGGAGAGAAGACACTGCCTGCTCCCACACACAGGCAGTGGGCATCACGATCTCTAAGGTATTAGTGGCCAATTGTAGCCCTGTTTCCTGGATGAGGAAACTGCGGTGTAGCAAAGACGTTATAAAACTAAGTGCAGAAGTCCTTACACCATTAGTGGTTTTCAGATCTGTTGACCACCATGACCCTGTTTATTTCAAAACAATTGCTTGAACTGTCAGACATTTAATAGCCCGGCTACTTTATCTGTTCATGGGAAAGTACAAAACCATAGGCAGAGTACTGATTTTCCTCTTTTCTTCTTCCCTACCCTGCTCTCCTCCCGTGATTTTTTTTTTTCTTTTTTAGTGAACTGGTAATTCTCCCCAGAGACTAACTTAACTTCATAGATTTCTAAATTAGAAGGGTTTACTGAAGACTTTCTCTAAAGTCTCCGCACAGGCTAGCTGTAGCACTCTGCCAACAAGAATTTGAATTTGGTGTCATTAATGCGGAATGCTTAAGAACTTGGCAATCCCAACATCTCTGCTGTCTGCACTGTTAAAATTTAAAGAGCCCTCACTGCTGCTTTTGCAGCCCCTGAAGCTAGACAGCCAGACGTTGAACTCTGACTTTCCTACTTCCTCTGCTCACTTAGGAGAAAGAAATGCTGTTCCCAGAATGGCTTCCTCAGAGAAGTCAATTGTCTTGGTAACTAAAAGCCCAACATGCCTCAATCACTCCCGTGTAGCTTTTAATGGAGGTAGGCTGGGCGGGGGGGTGGGGGGGTCTATGGCTCCTAGAAATCTCTGCACCAGTAAGAAGTCTTTGGACAAAGAACATCCAATGCCATTGTTAAGAGGTGCAATAGAAAAACTGGAGTTTTTAAGGACTTGGTCAGGCAGCTACTGAGACTTTCCCATAGCCCCCATCAGAAGATCCTTGGATTATCACTGGAGTCAACCAGTCTCTCATAGATGATCTCTGGGGACTAGAAAGCTAAAAATATATCCCTAAGAAACTGATATTTTGTAGAGAACAGACAAGAAGATCCGCAAAGTTTGCCATATAAACATCTGTGAGATTAATAATGAATTTTAGAAACTATACACATAGAGATGATTTTACAAGGATTTGTAGGTAAGAAATAAAGCATATCAACTTCTAAGTCAAATCTCCTCCAAATCTTTTTCTCTTTTCTCTTCTCTGGTTTTCATCAATCGGTTGAGGTCACACAGCTGTGATTCAGACTCTGGTGACACAGATGAATCAGAGATGGCACAGGGGTCCAGAATTCTTGGCCAGCCTTACAAGAGATTGTTCATCTATCAACCAGAAACGATGCAGTGCTCTGATTCAGCTATGGTGGCCCCAAATGTGGGCTAGGCTATTTTGGAATTATTCCTATTACTTAGGAAGAACGCTTTATCTTCTTTCTGCTTCTCCACTTAACACTTAATTGAAAAAAAAAAAAACAATAATAGGAAAAGTGTCCTTAGTTCTTTAAGTGTTCCTCCAAATGCCTGAGTGGTACCATGTTATTTTCTATTACGTAGCTCTGCATATGAAATACTTCTCTCTGTTCAGGTTGAAAAAATAAGATCTGATGTACCCAGGGGAAAAAAAGTAAAATTGATGGTACAAATTATTGTTTTCCTGAGCCCCAACTTTAGAGACAGATTTCCTGACTGGCCATGTATTAGGTCCCTCAATGGGTATCTCTCAAGGAGGCCTCCAATCAAGTTAATTTTAATTTACCTTCACTTAAAAAAAATTATTGGTTAAGAGCTTGGATTTTAGAGTCTTACTGGTCTAGAGTCCACTAATAGTTGAACCACTTATTTGTTAGAAATAGTTGTGCCTTAGAAAAGTTGCATAACTTCAAAGACTCACTTTCCTCGTCTCTAAAAGGAAGAGAATAATATTTTACAGGTTGGTGAAGAGAAATAAATGAGATAACATGTATCAAATGCTTAGTCCCCAAGCTAAATGGCGGCAGGTTTAACAGTATGATGTTAGGGGCCTAGGGCTTGATTTAGAAAATGAGACTCACAGCTGAGACTAAAGAAAGCAGTGCTCCATATTCAATGTTTAGAGAAGCATTATTTGTAGAGGACTGACACCTCCCATCCAGCTATTAGAAGAAGCTGGCCCACTTCTGAATGGAGGCCGGGGCAGGCGACAGGGGAGGAGCTGGAAGTGGCAGCTGTGTTTTATGGGAGTGCAATGCTGTTGAGGAAAAGCCACTCCCTCATCTCACTTCCTTGTGGAAGAGAGGACAGGATTGCTTCCTCTCATTGAAGTCAATTGAGAGGGGCTTCCAGATTTGGGGGAGCTGTAATATCACACCCCACAGGCCTTCTGTTTAGATAACAGCTTGGTTACCTTCATTTGGCTTCTAGTGTAGGGGTAACAGTATTGCAGAGAGACACGGAGATTTCCAAGGAGTGTGGAAGAGGGGTTCTATAGGAGCCACATACCCTGAATGGGAAGGAGGAGCTCACGGGGCAAATGAAAACAGAGGGCTACTGATGCTGTCAGATCACAGGGAGAACTGGGGTCCCCTGGAGGAAGTGGGAGAGTTTCCCAAGGAACTAGCAATGAATGCTTGGAGAGAAGATGGCTTTGACTAGAATGTGAGAGTGAAGCTCTAAAATGAATGATTGAATCATAAGAACACAATAAAGCCATTTAAATAACTGTCCATGAAATTGGACAGATCTATTACTGGAATTTCTTACTCAGGGGGAAAAGGAAAGCTTGCTATATTCAACTTATATCATCTTGGAGCCAGTAAACAGAAGGTGAAACATTTTAAACATTTGTGTAGAAGGCAAGTTCCTAGCCAGAATGGCCCTGAGTTTCCTTATCTCTAAAATTAAGAATTCAGTTCAATTCAATAAACATTTCTCACGCTCTAGACATTGTTCCAGGACCTAGGATACAAAGATGAAAGAGACATGGCTACTATTTTTAAAGACATGGTTGCTCGGTGTTCTGCACAGAGCATTTCCAGTATGTAATATCTGTGCCTTCTAAAGTAAGATCTATGATGGGCATGGTAGTTTTCATTGGATGGTGACTTTATGGGCCTTTAAACATTTTGTTCTTTTCTGTTTAAAAATTTTTTTTATTCTAAAATAAAACTTTTAAAGTTTATTTTTGGTTGAAGAAGCCTTCTCAAAATGTTAGGATTGGAAGGACCCTAGAGATCATCTACCTCATCCGAACTTCTTGGGTCCTCAGACACATATGGAAATGTTATTGCTGCTGGCTACTTCATTGGCTGTAATTATTTACCTGGTGCCACGGTTTCAGTCCCAACTCTGTGGCCAATGAACTAAGTGACCGTGGTTGAATTATTGACCGTTTCTGGGTCTTAGGATACTGATCTATAAAATTTAGAGGATGAACTAGAGGACTTCCCAAAGCTTCTTTCAAGAAGAACATTTTAAGAGCCTAAGATTTTTTTTGTATGTGCATGACGAAGTTGTGCCAGTATTCAAAGACAACGCAAAACCTGAATATAGCATATTATTTAATTAGATAGTACAATCCCTTCACTTTAGGAATGAAAACTACAAGTAAGCCAGTATGTTAGCCAACAGGACTGAGTCTTCATTTCATTCTTCACATACTTTCCTAGATCAGCTGAAATCATGATCTTAATTCTGTCAGTATTTTGGGACGCTTTCTTTTTCTACCTTCAAAAAGCACAATTGAAGTTCTACCTGGATTGATTTCTTAATTATGTTTGAACTTTGATTTTGAATATACTGCCTAACATTTTAATTCCAAATTTAATGATTGGACATTTACACTATTAACAACATTGAACTGAGTTGCCATTATTGGAAGATTATTGGCAATAACTTGTTCTGCTCCCTTCTGGATCTCATTTACCTCTGTGATACTCCTTAACATCTTCTTTTTGCCTATAGGACTCAGGCCAAGACTGGCTAATTCTTTGTCATGGTTTAGCACTGAATCATTCTGATTATTCTCTGATGTGTGTTCTTAGACTCAGAATGTCCTCCTATAGCATTCTAGGCAGAAGTGCACACAGCTGCATTCCCTAGTGAAATTTCATGGGTACTTTATGTGGTGCCAAAATAACATCATCACCATAAAATATGCTTCATAATAATCTTACTTGCTTTTCTTTCTCAGCCGTCAAAGATCATACAGATGGTTTGGTGAAAAGTCCACATTGACTCCCATAGAGGACCCGTCGCATTTCTACTTGATAATAATTTTAAACTTTTATTCCTAATCATTTTTAAAAAATTAAAACAGCTTTGTTTTGAGAAGTGGGATACAAACAATTTTCTCCAGTTGAGAGGATGGTAGCCCTTTCCTGGGAGGTGGGAAGAAAAGACTCATCAGAGCCCACGTATTTTCTGTGGATTTAATGCTGGTCTAGGCAACTGTGGGGAATGGAAGAGAAAGCTGACAGCATCATCAAGGGAAAACCAATGTCCTAAGACGGTGCTGTCCAATAGAACTTTCTGTGATGATGGAAGTGTTCTATCTGGACTATAAAATACAGTAGTTATTGAGTGCTTAAAATGTGACTATTGCGATTGAGGAAATGAGTTTTAAGTTTATTGAATTTGTATTCATTTAAATTCAAAGAGCCACATGTGGCTAGTGGCTACTGTATTCACAACACAGTCCCAGGAAGTAATGTGACCAGAACTGGGGCCCAGAGACTGGTTAAAAGTTGAAGATATACCTCTGACCTGCCATTTAATAAATCTGTTCCTGGAGGATATTTTACCTCACCTTTATAACGTAGGGACAATCATTGTACCTTCTTCTTAGAACTTTTGGGGCGAGTAAAATAGATAATCCTTGCAAAACACTTGGCACTGTGCCTTTGACATTACACTTGTTATACATATTAGGTATTATTTTTTAAGAGATTTGATTTAAAAAAAGAGATATGATTTAGACACTGAATCAGGATGCTGAAACAGTGTATTTAGAACCTAAGGTGGGAGTCCTCCTCCGTTTTTCTCTCTAAAGAACACCTATACAGTTTTACAAGAATTGAGGCGGTAGAAAAATCCTTCCTGAGCGAACCTTGGGAATCGGGGACCTAAGCTTCCTTAAGTTAATATTATTCCCTCTGAACACTCTTTGCTTCTTCTCAACATTTTCCTTTCTTCCTATTTCATTTTGTGTTATCGTTAAAAATTTAAGAATGTGGAAATTCTCCATAGAACACTTAGTTGGCCATGATCGAATTACTTCTGGTTTTAACTTCATGTTCCCTGTAAGGCATTTGTGGAGATGATTAGACTTTTGTGGTGAATTCATCAAAGGTCAGTTTCATGAACAATAACCCCCTCCGTGGGTCCATTTTGGTAAGAGCTGGTGTTTGTACCCCTTGATTTGTGCCCTCAATTCTTTCCAGCCTTACCAAAGGATTAGAGCAATCACTGAGTGTTCAGGTGTATGAATAGGGATGGTCTTAGAATGGTGTGACCAGTTGGGAAGGAAAAATTTACTTCCTTACTGACCAGCATGAGTCAGCTATCTGATGCTTTCCAATATGCCCTATAAAATTTCATAGACCTTGCCTTTGGAAGCAACATGGGAATTTAAGGTGCATTTAAGTAACAGTGAATTGTTATTGAACGTCAGTGACAGCTCTTCTAGCGTCTGTGTTAATGGCAGTTAAATTCATAATCAGTGATATGACAGTCAGTACCTCATGTTGACCCAATATACATTATTTTTTTCCTCTTAAGAGACAGAAAAATAAGAAAAGGCTTTCTCAACTCAGTTGGATCTATCATCATTTATGACAGAATCATTTGTAATAGATACATTAATTATTCATGTGAAAATAGCTCTTATAAAGTAAATTTAAGCGTCTATGGAAAAAATTAATATTAGTTTCTTAAATCCATTTTTCCCACAATACAATGGTTTGCTTTAAACCAGTGACTAAATTAATGAATGAATACTTACAAATTTATTATGAGTTTTGTTGTGACTTTTCCATCTATATATAAATTGAAAGAAGCAATAAGAGTTTCAGTATTATTAAGTGGATTTTGCCAGTAACCTAATCTTGGAGAAATTCCGTTGAGTATAATTCCAGACTGACAATTTTCCCAATACATACTGTATATTACTTATTTTCCTAACCTCTTGCATTGTCTCTTGTCTGTTTTTACATTTTTGTTGTATTTGTTATACGTGTGGGAAAAAAAAAAATAAACTATGCCAAATTGGGATTACGAAAAAAAAAAAAATAAGAAACGGCTTTCTCCTTATCCTATGCTTCCGTTTTGCTTTTCATTTCTGCATGCTGTCAATGTTAATGGAAAAGGATGTTTGGGCTTTTCTCCACCTTTCTTCCAGAATTAAAGCTGACTTCTTTATTCTGCACCCTGCTCCAAATTGTACAGGGTCTGATAGCTACTACGGTTGTGCACATCTCCTTTTAGGAACATCTGAATGGATGTGTCCCAGCCCCTCATTTGGCGCTGAGTGTTCCCAAAGCCCAGCTATGCTTTTGTTAAATCTAAACACATAAGCAAGGGTGCCGGAGTATCATGAGCAATAAAAAAAATAAAACCTGTCGTGTCTGGCTGAACACGCTGTCCTTCTGCAGAAGATAATTTATAGTTTGTTTTCTTTTTCTTGCTGAACTGCCACGCTCTACCTTTTGAGCTCCTTTTTTTTTTTTTTTTATGGGAATGTGGGCAGTTCATACCATTCTCTATTTTCCTAATGATTGTCACTGATAATGAGAAAATGTGATCCAAATATAAATTAATTAAAGATTTTCATTAAATTTCAATCCTGGAACATTTTGATAGACGTACTACCTCAATTGTTTTTGTTTTCACTTGTGAAACACAAGGCTTCTCGAGTCACAAGTCCTAATATTTTCCTAGGAATGAGACCACATTAAGATCTTAATTAGTCCCTTAAGCTTTACGGACATTATTTTACTTTTATGTTTGATGCCAGTTTAGCACAAAGTACTTTTGCAGTAATTTTCCTTTGGAATTCTATTTTTTATCTTTGAGGTTAGGCTTTGAGGTTTATGGAGAATGTGTACAGGGGAGGGTAACTGTTATATCAATCATATTTAATTGGTCCCTTTATTCAGAGCTTCTTGCATCCTGAAAATGAAAAGAACATTTAAACTAAAATAATAATTATTATATAAAATCATTTTTTAAAAACAATACAGACATTTGACTGTGGAATGCATGACAAAGAACTAATTTATTATTACAAGAATGCTGTTCACCTTGCTACTATTAGATATTTAATTTTCAATCAGATGTGGTGTGTTTTCATTAAGCCATATGGACTAACTTATTTTAGTTTCACTTCTCACTTCAAAATTATTAAAATACAAGGTGGGAAAGAGGCCTTTGTCCTGTAAGATTTTTTTGTCGTTGTTCTTTTCAAGACAATTCAGACTAGTGCTGTCTTCCTGAGGCTGTCCTGATGGGATATTTATATAAATCAGTTTGACTCTATTAATACACTGTATTGATCTACAATTCATCTAATTGTTGAAAGGATATTAATGGATTCCATTAGTCCATCTCTAATTTCCACATGTTCTGAGTACAATAAATCTTTAGTTCCTCTACTTGTAAGGAAGAGCCAATTCCAATAGAACCAGCTGAAAATAGGACAAAGTACATATCTCATAAAATTCATTAGCACAAGTAAGATCCATTCAAATATTCCTAAAGTTGCTCCTTTAGAGATATCAATTCCTTACAAAAATCTACTAATAGTAGCATATTTACAAATACAAATTTGTGAATGCAAATTTTCACAGTATCTTTGCTGTGAGTCTACGGGTTACCATCTAAGGAAGAACAGAACCCGTGCTTAGCCCCTCATCCCAGCTGAACACCAGCACTCTTTCTTGTGATTGTTATACTGATTTCAAGGAGTGCTATCTAGGAGAGACACCTATGCAGCTAAAACGATGAGGCCTACTTATCAGAATTATTACAAGCAAAAGAGAAAGTGTTTCTTGAATGACTAGCACAGTGCCTGGAACACACAATAAATACTGACTGTACAGTAGCTATTATTGTTACTGGGGCTACTTTATCACCTCTAGTCATTTAGACAATGGTGGCATGAGTTGTAAATGTGTGCTTCTCATCACCCTTCTTTCAGAGTATACTCTCAGCTGTTTATCTTAAAACAATAAACAACGAGCGATCAAATACAGTCTTAAAGAACTGCAGAGCAGAACTGATAGAATCTGGGGCTAAACAATGCTTATTCTATCCATGCCAAATAAAAGTACCTGGAAACTTGTAAGGTTACAGTGTCGGACTTAGAATGTTGGACAGGCAGTGAGAGATGACCTAGTCAATGCCCTTATGATCCAGAGAAGGAATGTGATTCCAGGAAAGAGAAAGAACTTGCTGAAGGTTCCAAAGCCATTGAGTTTAATAAGCCAGGGAGTATAGCTGAAATTTTTCACGTAACAAGACACACACCCTTTCCAACATATCACAGTGCTTCCAGGTTAGTAAACACTAATTTGAGAACCACAACACATTTATTTGTGTGGCTCTAGCGAATATTTATTGAGTGCCTGCCATGTGCAAAATACTATGCTTGGTGTTGTGGAAGATGTAAAGATATATAAGAGCTTGGCATTGAAAAAAACATATATATACATATATATAAACCTTCTTATATATAAACTTACGTCACATATAACACCTGAGGCTTCATATAGTCTAATCTTTATGTGGTGTAACATATAAAGACACAGTAGTGTTTACTGGATCTTTGAAGAAAACTTAAATTTTAAAGATTCCTTGAAGGACTTTTAGACAGCACACATGTACTTTAGGAACTTTTCCTCCTTTCCAAATTTCCCACTCATAGAGTCACTGAACCTCTTTACCTCTCTCTCATCCCCATGGTCCCTTACACCACCATGCTCTCCCCTCCACCACCATCTTCCCTACTGTACATGATTTTCCTGAAAAAAAAAAAAAAAAAAAGAGAGTAATCTTCATATCAACTACTCTTTTCGGGGGGGTAAAAACTAGCCCTCCTGTTTTTATAAACCCTTGTTAGAATGCTGGTAATTTTCTTTTTATCTTGTAGCAAACAAGTAATACTGTGTTAAAAAAAAAACAAACAAAAACGGATGACCCTTTGGCAACAGAAGATGACAGACCTTTGAAAAGGCTGGATAACTGACTATTTTATGTGTCGTTATCAAGGATGCTGTTACCAAACAACATTCTGGTCATGACCTTGATTCACAAGCTGATGATAGATGGTCACGTGATTTATAGCTGAGCTTCAGTTGCTCCTCATCCCCTACTTTCTAAAGCTTTACGATTATGCAAGCAGAGAAAGGAAGACGTGTGAATTACTAAAATATCTAATGTATTGTGGAGTGCTCAAATAGAGAACATGGTATTCTCTTTCTTTTCTTTTTTCTTTTTTTATTGAAGAATCGTTGACATATAGTGTTATATTCGTTTCAGGTGTACAAATAGTGATTTGACATTTGTAGACATTATGAATTGATCACCATGATAAGTCTAGTAATTATCTGTCACCATGCAAAGTTATTGTAATATTAATGACTATATTCCCTATGCTGTATGTTACATCCCCATGGCTTATTTATTTTATAACTGGAAGTTTGTACTTCTTAATTTCCTTCACCTATTTTGCTCAAAGCCCTAACCCCATCCCCTCTGACGACCACCAGTTGGTTCTCTTTATCTATTAGTCTGTTTCAGACATAGTATTCTCTTAATAGTTGGCACAAAAATTTCTCTTACATGGAGAAAAAAAAATGTCTTCTTAGGAAAATTTACCGATATGCCTGTTTGGGTTAGAAGCTGTAATTCTAAAGGAACCAAATGTGAAAGATCATCTGTCCTGTAGGAGATGAGAGGAAGACTTGGTGACTTCGGAAGGCAGAGAAGATGAAGAATGGAAGAGGGAGTTCAAGGCCACTGAAAGACTGTGATCAGAGTCTCCTTATGACCCACACATTCTTGAGTCATTTTATGTCTCCCTCAAGGCCATCCCATGTTTCTTGATCAACAAAATAAATCATCTCATGCGTCATGGACCTAAGACTTCAAGCAAGAAATAATAGTTTCTCACCCCTAAAGACCACTGACCCTAATATATGAACAAAGCTAAAATTAGATATCTGATTAGCTGTCTGCTACATTAAAGATAATGTGGATTTTACCTTATCTGTCTTTTAACCTATCAAACTAGCAAGGTGACCAAGATTCCCATTCCATTCTATTTCTTCCAGATATTTTTATTTGCTGATTCTTCTTGTTTTTAAGCTATCTTAAAAGTTGAGTGTTAATATGTCTTTTACAGTTTTTTCCCCATCTTTTTATGGATGCTATTTCTGTGTTTTAGGTAGTAATTTCAAGCTCATCTTTCTGGATGTTTCTCATCAGTGGTTTTATGATACCTGCTGTCATTCATCTTCCCCACCACAGTTTTGTCACAGGGCGTCCCACACTGCTTGCTGGGACTGCAAAATAAGTGTACAGGGTTCTTCTCATGTGAATGTTTATTGACATGTCGACATGCTGTATGAGCACTCCTATGGGAGGTACTTTAACTCTCTAGACCTATCACATCATACAATAAATATTTACTGAGTTGAGTTACTGAATGCTTATGAAACTTATGGAGAAATTAGAAGTAAATCATCAAATAGATTCTAACCACATAACTAAAAAGTAAGCTACTACTACTCTTTGATTACTATGGGACTTATTTTAAGCAACCAGTGATTGAACATATTCGATGTGCTACGTGCTTTACATACATGAGCTCATTTAATCTTACTGATGACTATAAAAGTCAATATCATTATCATTGTTTTATGAACGTAATGTAATTTCCTGATGTTTGAAAGGTCATAAGTACAACCAAGAGTTTGAATGTCATGTCTTTCAAACTTAATAATTTTTGCTGCCTGCCACCAGACCCTGGTCATACTCACAAGGTACAGATGGATCAATAGTCAATAGAAGTGAATCCAAAGAAAAAAATTAGTTACATTACTTCCCCTAATTTCCAAAGAAGTTAGGACTTTCTTAATCATGTTAATTATTTCTATAATTTAAAGATTATAAAAATAAGAGACTCTAAAGAGTATTTCAGGCAAATACAGAATTTGTAGATGTATAAATCTTATTAGAGTTTTCAGAGTTCAAATACACGTTTGACATTCAACTTCAGTGTGAAGCTGTGTTGTGATATTGGCTGGAACAGTGCAGAGACCTCAGAACCTCTCACCATTGTCACGTGTATCACATCTTAACCCCTCCCTTCACAAAGAAAATTGAGTTTATTCTCTAGAGGTATGCAGACACAAAACTCCTATCATGTAATAGTTTACTGTTCTGTTGTACTCCAGGACTTAAATTCAAATGGTATTCAACTATATATATTCCATTTGAAAATTTAATTATGACATAGCTGCTTGCTTAAATTTGAATGAAGTCTCTCCTGAAAAGTGCCCAATTCAAGGACCTTGGTGTTAAGTACTCATGAAATCACATTTTGGAATTTTGACATTTTGTATATTAGAAGTGGGATTCCCAGTTGTATGTTGGTACTTTGGGATAATACAGCAAACAAACTCTAATAAGCATCACATTTTACTAAGAGAATGAAACACATTTGTTCTATCTTTTATTACTTGTTAATAAAAATGTGTAGAATATTTAGGCAAATATCTTTTTAAATTCAGGGTAACATTAAGGGTATAATTTCAGGAATTCCATATATTGATTAATTGTAAAATTTCTTTTTGTTCCTTTCTTTCTATCCTCCTTTTCTTCCTTCCTCCTTTTTTCCCTTTTTTTCTTGTTTCCTATGGCTCTAATCCTCTTTCTCCATTGTCAATGACATGTGAACTTGATGGTCCATCCAAAGAGGTCCAGAGAAGTTGCAACTGAGATGATTTGAGCAGAGTTATTCTGAAAAAGACATTCCCTTACAGGTTTCTTCTGACGAAAGAAGTATATTAGTTGTAAACACAAGTTTTGTTGGGCCAATGCTTCTTTCCAAAACTCTGTTTCACGGGCAAGTCACTATTTCAACTTCCATTAGTTGGAAGTAGCAGGAATAGTAGTTGGAAAATAGTAGGAATAGTCTTTAATTGTTTAAACAGGTATTCCTGCTGATTTATTATGGCATACATACATTCCCTTAAAATTTCACACAGGTTTTACTTTCATATAATTGTCGGTGTCTGCCCCACTCAAAATATTTTCAAAACTGATTGGTGGGAATAAATTCATCTTCAGAGGGACAGTGTAACTGAAATGGGTATGAAAACATTATCAGCTTCTGCTCTTCTTAATGACAATATTTTCATGTTCTTAGAACTATTTTCACCCAGGTCTTTATCTACAAAATTCTAAAATAAACTGCCCTACTATATTTCAAAAATCCAATATGCCATCAGTTATAAGATGTACCATCATTTTATGACAACAAGAGAGGAAAAAATGTTACCAAAGAAACTTAGGCACATATCAGTTATAAGACATATCCAAATATTAGAGACATTAAAATATGAAAGCTATATTTCTTTTTATCAGTCATTCTCTCCCCCAGGTGAAAGCAAAATCCAGAGCTTTTACTTGACTTGGTGGATCAAGCTTAATCTGAGGCAATTTAATAAACAAGTGACTGAAGTAGGAGGTATCAAAACTTAACAAGCAACTTATTTAACATGGATGAAGATCTGCTGTGAATCAAGGAAGAAGCAGGAGGTAAGTTGCTGTCAGAACTTTCAGGATATTTAGCACATTATTCTAATTTTGGATAAATGTGTCTTGTACTATGGAAAAATGCAGTGATGTGGATCTGGAAATCCTTATAGCTATGAAGCGTTACGAATTACAATAAAATGGAAGACAGTCTTGTAAATAAAAAAAGAAACCCAAAGAAATAATTGTTTTGTGAGATACACATCTATTGCATGGATAGGATAGATAACACATTTATGAAACATCTCACGTCTGCATCAGCATGATGATGTTATCTTATTTATTCTATTCGATAGTTGTTGCCTATCTGGAAACATATTTATAAGCATACCCAGCCTCCTAGTGCATAAATTATTTTGTGGAAGAAAATTAAGAACTTTCAAAATAACATAAACTTTTTGAGGTCACCAAGGTACCATTAAGTAAATTATTACCCCGCAGCCCTAAATGGTACCTAGTAGCCAGGAGGAGTTTAATGTACCTATCAAAGTGCCTAATTTACTCTCCGGGAGTAACGAACTAGTGGACAGGTCCTGGATGATAAATTACACATTGAAATGCATTTTCCCAAGTGAATTGGGCTCAGTGTTGTCTGACTAAAATTAATGCCTCAAATTTATTTCAAACATGTGAAGGCGAAGGTCTACAAGTAGTTTCAGAAGTCTAAAATGAGACCATTCCATCTATTTAAATGCAGTAAAGGGCAAGACAAATTCAGTTACAAAAATTGAAGATAAAATTGGCCAAAGCAAATGAATGAAAAGTATCCTATATGCAGTTAGGAAGGGTCACTGAACAAGAAACACTCAGAATAAAATCTCATCTGAAAGACAGCTGTGCTTTTTGTAATCCTTGGGTGTTCCACAAAAGGTCTTCCCTGTAAGAATTTAACCTGCCCAACCTTGTACAATCTATGATACCAGCCAGGATGGCAACCCAAGGTGGTATGTCTCCAGGCCATGCATGGTGTTGTATTTACTGAATAATGTCTATTGCAAAGAAACTGTAAAGTATTTTTGCCTTTTGAAAACTTTCCTTTGTTAGCCTTTATGATCTCAGAGGGATTGCATAAATGTCTGGTATCCTACTTATTCTTGCTTTTCCTTTGGGGAATGATGAAAGAATCTGGAGTCATTTCTGAATCCTAGAGCCCTGAACTCATATGCTCCTCAATTCCAAATAGTCTCAAGCAACTAACACTTAAAAGCACACTGACTTTGTACTATCACATTTGTGCTTTCACCAATGTCTGAATATTTACTCCATTAAGTATCATATTTAAGACTAATTTGACCATATGAAATTCTACCAGACGGTACGACCATTGAGGATAGATTCCATGGCAAGTAGATTGTGTTGCTGTTGGCTGAAAATTCATGTTTTCCCCCCTGGTGTCCCACTCTGTAAGAGATTATGCATTCCCGTTCTGTTGAATTCAGAAGGTCGTGGGAGGAGCTGACATGTAGTACTTGAGCACAGAAGTGCTTCATCATTCAGCTAGTGCTTCATCCTTTGTCTTTTCTATTATAAGACCATTGATATATCACGGAGAAGCCCCTCCAGTGGCTGGGTCTCCTAAGTGAAGATCATGATGCAGGAGAGCCATTGTTACCGTGAGAGAACTACAGCATAAATGAAGAAAGATGTTTGTTGTTGTAAATCAGTGAGATTTGGGGGTACTTTGTTATGACGATATAATCTGTCTGACCCTCACTGGTATAGTAAACAATGCCTGGCACATTATAGCTCTTCAATAAATGTTTGTGGAATGAATCGATTTCCGGATTTTTGTAGCAAATCATTATTCACACCACTAAAACCTGAGTGTGGTATATCATAACTGCCTGTGGGTGAAGTAAGGGCCGCAAAACATTATTCTCTGTAGTACTGCCCCCACCATCAGGAACAGACCCTCTAAATTTCTCCTTTGAGAATTCTGGGAAATTTCTTCCAGGCTTTTTCTTACATTTTGTCTTCTCTCCAGCTTTTTTAGGATCATGTCTCCTTTGTTACCAATGGCAAATAGACGTGTCATTAGTTGTCACGTCAAGGCACTGCTGTTCTGTTGATGATTTTAGACAATGAAGGCATCAAGGATGAACGTGTTGACTAATGTGAGGCTACCAGTGTCATCATCTACCACGTAGGAGCCTTTGTCTTGTTACTTTCTCTTCTCATGAGCTGAAGCTTTTCACAAAATGATCCTTCTGGTTCTCATTTTTTATTTATTTTAGTAGATTACCATCCTCCGAGTTTGTCATGAGTTCCTAGGAGGTGAGCTAGAAGACCATCAGAATGACAAGCATCACGCCTTATTCAGAATCTTATCTCCCTCCAATCCTGACTCATTGTCTTTGGACTAAATTTGTATAATAATAGCTAAAATCTATTGACGGGTTATATGTCAGCCACTGTTCAAAGAGCAGTTGAATCTTTATATCAATCATATGATAAGGAAACAAAAACAGAGAAGTTAAATGACTTTACCATGGTCACATAGCAAGGTTACCCAAGCTGTCTTACTTAAAAACCAGTCTATTATACTTTTCAACTGTATTTCAACTCTTTTTAAAGATTTTTCACTTAGGAGGTTCCTTTTACACCAGGGAGAGCCCTGGCGACCTCATTCCACTAGTCTTCCATGTATGCACAGTGGAAGTTCATCTTCATAAAGGTATGACCTAGTGTTGGCTGTCATGTTGACAAAAATTAAGATGATGATGAACATTTCAGATATCATGATGCCATTTTTTATGGCACAATGTTTAAGGGAACATCATTATATTTATTATATTATTCAAACTCTATGACATAGCTGGAAACTATGAAACTATTTATTTCAAAATGGGATATATTTAAAATATTTCACCTAGGACATATTCTCATTGTTTTTTTAAAAAATTAATGATGGACTGTGGAACTTGTTTTTTTACACAAAATATTTTTCATCAATGAAACAAGAGCAAAACTCAGTCAGTCTGTGTGGTATACCATGTTGGAATGTGTAGACAAACATGAGTTCAAATTATAATATGGCTCTGACAATATAAATGTAAATATAAATGGCTAATCAATTCTGATCCAAACATTAATGACATACTATGCTGCAATTAACATGACCACTTCTGTTTATAATGAAGATGAAAAACACAGGAAAGTATTTATAATAAAACTCTGTATGAATAATGAGAATTTAAAATCATAAGTGTATCATATTTACAACCACTAAGAGTAACTGTACATATGTAAATACACAAAACCTGGACTAGAATAAACTGTAATCATAATCGCTGCATTAGGGTTGTGACCTTTTGGGGCAGTTAAAAATTATTTTTTCAAAATTTTTTTTACATAAAAGTAAAAAACTCATGAAAATAGAACTTAATATTTAAAAAAATTAGTCTTAACGAATTTAGTAATTATACATGAGGAGGCACTTAATTGCTGAAATTACTGTTTAGTTATGTTTATTAATGATCAAATTGTTGACTACGTCTCATTTCTTCCAGTCACATTGCTCCCTGCCTTCCTCCCGTGAAATTCAGAGAAGTGAAGTAAGGAGTAAGGTGAGTGGAATGATTTAAAGAAATAAGATAAGCAGAGATCTTATCACGACTCCTTTGGGAATTATAAGGTAATAAAACTCCACAGAGTTGTTTTTACTGGCAAATATTCAAATACCAGCCTTTGACTTAGAGCTTCACTGGTCAAAAGTTGGCAAGGCCAGCTTCTGTGCAATGTCTGTGAGTAAAAGGCCCTAAGCTGAGTAGGGAAATTGCCAGGCTCTGCCCAATTTTATTAGGGCTGTTTTAAAGATCTAGTAACAATGATCCTAATTAGCTTCCCTTAATTCTACCCAAGGTAGTTCATAAACACAAAGGCCAAGTTCAAAATCAGAGACTTTTGAGCCTGGGGTGGGGGTGGGAGCTGAGAAATAGGTAGCACATGGGCAGCCATTCTTCTTTCTTTATCCAAGGCAGATGTGAATCATCTATCTATCATTTTCAGATATACCGGATTTCAAATCCTTTTCAGGATACCCTCTAGGAAATTCATATCAATTGATTGGAGTTATCTTATGAAATGAAGCTGTTTGACATTCCATACTTAATCCACTGTTTCTTTTCACTGAGGGAACTGAAACCCCTAATGGGAGGTAGGAAATGAATTTTAAGCAATTTCTATTTTCAAAGCACTCTGATATGCACACAGCATGTGGTCCTAAGAAAAACATTGTTAACATTCCCATTTGACAGATGAGGAAACTGAGTCTCAGAGAGGCTAAGCAAATGCACCAGCTTACAGTTCTCACTAGGTACAGATGCACAACTTCAATGCAATTCTCTTGACCTCTGGTCTAGTACATTAGTATGTTCTGCAACACCTCCAAGCTGCAAGGTAATGTTATTCTTTCTCTGAAGAAATTAATGGGTGATATTAAAAGAATCCTTCTTGGGTCAATGGCAACCACTCATCTTCCCATGAACCAGAATAAAAAGACCCATAAATAATAAACCACTATGCCTAGCAGCCACCTGCCACCTAAATATTAATAGTGTGTATGTTAAATACTTTTATATAACCACATTAAAGGCATTAAATAAATGTCAGGGCTTGAAAAATTACCACTTTGGGTCACCGCTGGCCACTAAATTCTACAGGCTGGCTATTAGAGCAGGATTTTTAGAAATTCCACTGTCCTGGGCTTTTCTTTCCAGGAAAAATAGTATCTTCCTGGAAGATAGAGAGAGCTGTTTGAGGCCTAAAATTTGCTAACTTCATTACTATGTATGAAGTTTGAGCCACAGTGACTCTTAACAATTTCCACTCCCTTCCCCCAACTCAAATTTTGCAATTTCTCAGCAACCTGGACAACTCAGTCTGGAATATTCTTCACAGTACAGAGCAGAACCAGGGTCTTCTGCTTGGATGGAGGAATAGGCTTTTACCATCAATGATTCAAATATTTGTTCCCTTCTCCAGCTCCTTCTGGGAAAACTCACTTCCCAAGAGGGAAGTTTTTGTGATTAGGAAATTTTTCAACTTCTCTCTTGGGTAAATCATATTGTGAATTATTCTGTTGAATTCCTTTCCATTTGTTTTCTATTTACTTCTTGTGTCATTCCCTCTAGGTCTCATCCATCACTTCTGTATAGTAAATTCTAATCTGTTTTCAAAATAAATACACAACTGACAAAACAAATATTAAGAGGAAGTGAGGAATGAAAAAGAATCCAGCTAATCTTGATTGTGTATTTAATGCTTATTTAAGAACTATGTCTTTCTCCACATCTCTACCCCCTCATCAACATATTATCTGCCATCTGTAAAAACAAAGGTAACAGATACATTTTTTTTCTTGTTAATTTCAAGCAAGATGTAGAAAATGCCATCTACACGCTCCTGGATCTCGACCAATTTCCAAATCTCTACATCTGTTCTCAGAAACTTCTGCTGCCCTGTCTCTATAATTCCTGCTAGTCTGACTTTATAATATCCAGCATCATTTTCTACTCTTTCTTTTCCAAGCAGAGCCATAGGATGGGAAAGAAATTCTCTGGAACGTGGCAAAGCTAGCATAATGGGAATCTTACAAGGTTTGTGCTGGCAGCAAATCATAACTCACACTGGCTAGGAGGGTTAACCATACCACATGTGGTTTCGTGGTATGTGCTTGGGGTTCACAGTAATTGGTGTCCATGGTGTAACCAAAGGCATATCATAATTGCCTACATTCTAATAGGGTATATATTATTTTAAATATCACTGTATGTAATAGCCTAACTTCCTAGGCAACCTTTTGAGCTCTTCCACACTTTAGGACTATAAAAATAATGCCAACTCCTAGCAAATATGAAAAAAATCATGTTTATAATTGATTGTAATATATTTTATTCCCTTTACATAATATTTGTCCTTTAACTATTTATTAGAATAATATATTTTCTGTGGAAGAAGAAAATAAAAATCACGCCTAATCTGCTTGCTGAGAACATTTCGGTTATTTCCTTCTTGTAATTTCCTGCACATTTAGTTACATATCAATAATCATATAATTGAGAGAATACTGCACATACAATTTGTTCTGGTCTTTTCACTTATGTTTTAGTCGGTGTTTCCCCATATACGATTTGAAGTCAAGATAATAGATATCTTTGAGAAGAAAGGTGAGGGTAGCGTTTAAGAGGGATCACGAAATAGATTTTTGGGATAACGGGAATAATTTATTTCTTAAATTGGATGGTGGTTACAGGGTGTAATTCTCTGATAACTCATTGAGTGCATACTTAAGGTTTTTTGTATTTTTCTGTTCTGTATGTTATACTTCAATAAAAAGTTTATTTAATACAAAATCACGAATTAATTGAAAAATGATTCATAATGACTGCATAACATTCTATTGTAAAACTCCATTATGATGAATTAGGCTATACTTCCATTGTTAGGTATTCAGTTTATCGCTTTCTAATATTTCAAATAATACTTTTCTGAATATATTGTATTTATATATTCATCTGTATCACATTCACTTGGGGTAGAGTTCTAGAAGTATTTGCCCCTTTCCTGTGAAGAAATTACACCATAATAGGGAGAGAGATTAATGTAAGTAAATTTTCTGCAATTGCATTTCTTGATATGTTAAACATAGTGGAACCTTCAAATTCTTAAAGCTGTTAAATCCTGAGTTGATTCCCCATGGAATTTGGACAACAAGTGAGATATTCCTCATCCCAACAAAGATGAACAGTTGTTCAATTCAGTGGAGTAAACCATTCTTGAGCACCAAGTCCATGGCAGGACTCTCCTGGACACTAGAACACAGAGATGACAAAGGTATAGCTCTGCTCTTGTTTTGTAATAAAAGTTGACCCCAGAGGAAACACTTTCAAACCAGGGTGGATATGAACGTTCCCCCTCATTTCAAAGTTGCTTCATCTGTATATTGGGATAATAATACTTACTTCTACGGCTTGCAGTGAGGATTAAATTAAACAGCATTTTTGGAAAACAGTATAGAGGTTCCTCAAAAAACTAAAAAGAGACTTGCCATATAAATCATCAATCCCACTCCTGGGCATATACCCAGACAAAACTATAATTCGAAAAGATACATGCACCCCTATGTTCGTAGCAGCACTACTTACAACAGCCAACACATGGAAACAACCTAAATGTCCATTGATAGATGAATGGATAAAGAAGATGTAGTACATATATACAATGGAATACTACTCTCATAAAAAAGAATGAAATAATGCCATTTGCAGCAACAAGGATGGACCTAGAGATTATCATAATGAGTGAAGTAAGTCAGAAAGAGACAAATTCCATATGATGTGACTTACATGTGGAATTTAAAATACGACACAAATGAACATATCTATGAAACAAACTTACAGACATAGAATAGACTTGTAGTTGCCAAGGCGGAGGGAAGGTGGGGGAGGGATGGATTGGGAATTTGGGATAGCAGATGCAAGCTAGTATATATACAATGGATAAACAACAAGGTCCTACTGTATAGTACAGGGAACTATATTCAGTATCCTGTGACAAACCACAATGGAAAAGAATCTGAAAAAGAATACATATATGTATAACTGAGTCACTGCTGTACAGCAGAAATTAATACAACATTGTAAATCAACTATACTTTAATACAATTAAAAAAATTAAACAGCATTTTCAAAGCACTAGTCAGGGGTGCAATTCAAAATATTTAATAATTCATACATACTGGCATCAACCCGCCAGAACAAATGCTGGTTCTGACAAAATGGAGGCCAGTGGTAGAGAAATGCCCTCCGTCCAAATGCATTCTGGCTGAATACTTTGTGCTGTAGCACAGAGTAGGTCTTGACAAGGGTTAGTTTGGGGTTCTTTCTTTCCTTCCATATAAAGTAAAAATTCCTTCAAACTAATATCTGGTTTTTGAATAAAGTTATTTTGCTTTCAAATATTTGGAGAAAGCAACCCAAGACGTGTGATCTGTGCTGAAACACTTCCTTTAATTTTCACCAACTACAGTCATTGGAACTCTTCAACCATTTGTACCATTGTTTCCTTTGTACGCAACTCTGCTTTCTAAAGCTATCAGCCGCAGAAGCTTGTTGTGAGAAGAATTATGTCCCATATTTATTCCTAAAAGTTGGCAGTGAATATACGAACCATGTGGGTAGTGGGGTTGGGATTTGGGGTCTAGTCACAGAAATATAGCAAATGAAAAACCAAAAACCCAAAACTTGATATTCTGGGAGCAGGTTTCAGATTTTTGAGTTCCATAAAACTGTTTCAAAATTGTACCTAATTTGCTAAAGTCAAAGGTATGAATTATTGCAGAAATAGAACAATAACTACATTTATAAAAATGCCCATTAATTACTATAGATTATTTTAGGTGGTTATGGTTAAGCATCTGTCGTGCAACAGGAGCAACTCAGAAATATGTTAACATCTGTTCTTCAAATTTGGAAGATAAATACTTTATACTATAGAAATAATCCATTGGAGCTCTTCAAATCTCACCAGTTCCAATAAGAACTCTGCATTTTGCTGCCATCTTTCTCTTTGAATACGTAGGAAATGTGGAGTCAGGAATGAGAATATTGGGTAATGTCATTATTGCAATCAGGGATGGAAATTTCTGTAAGTTCATTTCAAAGATTGACATTTAAATGCCCATGGCATAATATGGCTTGTATTATACCCTACCCATTACTTGGTCTCTGATAAGTGTTTAATGTTCACTGTGGGAGCAAATATGGACAGAATAAATGTTTCTTAAACACCAAAGGTAATGTGACATCTTTGGAAAGAAAATGTATTTTGGTATCTGATGAATATGAGTTAGAGATCCGACTCCATCAGTTACTGGCTATGTGACCTTAGGTTAGAGCCTCAGATTCCTTACCTGTGAAAATAAGGAAAATAACACATTTATAATTTTGCTATAGAATTTAGAAGGAATGTGTTTATAGTCACTGACACAGAATAGAATCATAAGTAATAATAACTAATATCATAAGTAATAATGTATAAATAATTATATTTATTGCTCTTATAAATAATACAAAAGTCCGGGAATCATGAAAATGTGGGAAATACTTAAAAAAACAAATCTTCCATTGTGGTATCTTCAACATATATGTCAATGAGGAAATTCACCAGTTGTGACTTAAACAGATAAAATTAGGAGACTACCTCCTAATAACCATTTTTGGAATGAAAGCTTCAATTTCCTCCTGAAGCTTCTGTCAAGTAAAGTTGACTTCCACAATCAGGCAGTTTTAAACTATAGATAGTGTTGCTTTGATCTTGGTAGGAGGTATCCTCTATGAGTTCCTGGACAATAGGCAGGTAAATACCTAAGCAGCAGCTGACCCAGGAATCCAAATATTTCACATTTCATCCATCTTCTCATGAAGCTTCACTGGATCAAACACTGTAGGCAAGCGCTTTTTTTTTTCTTTTTTTTTAAAAACCCTGATCCAGTCAAATTATCTCAAGGCAAAAAAATGCTTTAGTTTGTCAATATAAAGTCTAAGGCTAGAAGTGAGGTGGAATAGAAAGATAATTACATTCTCTTCAGAAGGGCTTTAGTTTTGTCCTTTTTTTTCTCTCTCATGATTGGGTAAAAACTACTGAAGAATGGTCTCCAAGGTTTCCCTCTGTCCTTGCCCTTCTGTTTCCAGGACCAGAGCATTCCCTGCATTGACTGTGCTTTGCTCTCTTGGATTTCTTGGCTGTCCTTATACCCACACTCCAGGTGGGGTCAGCTGTTTCTCAGCCTTGTCTTCTCCCCAGCAGAGTCAGAGCTTAAGTTGGGAACTTTGTGAGAGAATGAAAAGTGGTAGCTGATGGAGCTCTGATTTACCTTAGAATATGGTACCTTTGAGAGGTGGGCAATGAGGAGGATTGGAGTAATTGTATAGAGGAGTTACATGACCATCGCAGGTTTACACACAGGGGTGGGTGCATGTGCAGGTTTGCACACCCACACACAGACTCACACACAACCACACAGAGCCTCAGATGACTTCATTTTCTGTTAAGTTATATAATTACTTATTGTGGTCAGATCAAACTGTTGATATCATACTTTCTTTGGCTACTAACATCAGTAAAATACTACTAACAATAGTTAACTTGCTCTCCACGTGCCTGGACATGTGCTAGGCATTTTACAATCATTAATATGATTACTCCTCTTACTCTCTAAGGGAGGTACTATTATCAACATCTCACAGAAAGGAGAAGCTTGAGGCATTTAAGTGACCTATGCAGTCTCAGTGGTGGTGAACAGTGGAACCCAGATTTCAGTCTAGAGAGCGTGACCCCATAGCCTAAACGCTAAGCCTTTCCATTGTATTCCTCTTTAGCTGTGTCCCAACTAGGACCTATTAAAAGGAATGGGGCATGGTGACTGATGAAATGCTGAGATGCACGTACCATGCTGATGGCAGGTCTGAGCTGTATGTGAGTGCCTGCCCTCAGGAAGATTTCCTCTGCACGAAAATTGGGACACAGGAAGATAATCTGGCTTTGCTAGATGTTCTTGCTTTTCTTCGCTCTACCCCCATTCATTCTAGTTTATTCTGAACATGACCACTTATTGATCATGTTATACCTTTTTTAAATCCCCTTTGAAAAAAAAGGCAGCAAGGGTTTATTAACCCTTCCATTATTAAATTCTTCTGTAAGATACCTTTGTGTATTACTGGAAATTGAGTGAGATCTCATTTTTTCTTCCAGAAAACAAGGATATGACAGTAAGGGTTATATATTAAGATTTTGTATCTTAATACTGTTTATTTTCACTTGTTAAAAATTGAATCAGTGAAGAGTATATCAGTAATATGAACTTTTGGTCCTGTTGAGTATTCCTTTTCATCTGAAATCTGTGGCATTCATGTAAAATGTCTTTGTATCCTTACTTTATCAGCTCCTCCCTACCCTCTCTCCTCTGGCCATGACTGAATGGAAGCTAACACTTTAAATTCAGACTAAGGGGAAAAAAAGGGACATGGTACTTGCAAGGTTATGCTTACTTTCTAGTAATGAACTCCTAAAATCCTGTAGATATAATTTTTATTAGTCTCATAAAATGTATTTCTCTTTAAATGTTGTTTAAATTGCATTTTGCTTTGGTTTTCAAGATGTTTAAGTTTTTTTTCCCCCCTCTGTTGTTAAAGCTGTATTTTCCTTTTAGGTGTTTCTTCTCATTGATAAAACTTTTTAAAAGGACAGCTAAACATTTTGCTTTAGTGTTCCAAGGGACCACCTTCTTTTTTTAAAAGTTGATTGTCTGGAGCTTCTACAGGGTATATATTGTAATTGAGGGCTTGTCAACTCAAAGTCAAGGAAGCTGATGGCATGTCATCCCATGTACACTGACTGTAGAAATAACATCTTGCTGTAGTATAGTTACCAATTCTGCAAAGCTAAGGATGATACTGAATATTTCATTCATATATTATATATATTATATATTTATGTTATATATTTAATATATATCAGTATATTATATATTTATATGATCAGAAAAGTAGACCACCAATATGTTAAATTCCCTTGTTTATTCAAGATGATTAGTTGAGCTAATAGTATCACTCAGATTCAATTTCTTAAGTATTGGTTGGTGTAAATCTGTAATCTACAATGCACTATTAACTGAACACGGGTAGCTTTTGTGATTGTTTCAAATGTGCACATGTTATTTCCCTCAAGATAACATTACAGATATTGAATTTGTGTAAAGTGGCATGGAAATACTACATTATTTTTCATGAAGTTTTAAGCTTTTATGGTAAAATTTATGTGTAGTGTATATATTTTCTGAAGTAACCATAGGTAAATTTCTCATGTTCTTGATGCCTGATGTAGCAGCATTTGAGAGAGTATCTTTTACACATTCTTAATATACTGAAGGCAACATGTTTTTGGATCCAATTTGCATAGAGAAAGGTAAATTAAATTGCCTTATATTATCAATTAAGTGTATACTACAAGCATATTTATTAAAAATAAAAATAAACTTTTTAAAGCAGACACTGAAACTCCTTTTCTTCTTCAACTCTTTCCTTCTCTCCCAAACCTACATCAGTTTAGCATCAAAGTTCAATACTGCCATTTAGGTAATCAGGCTCCATCTACACTTCAAGTCCCTTTCCCCACACTTGTCTATAAATCCTGTTCTCCAACCATACTGGATTCTTTACTTTTCTCTGGTATGCTCATTGCCTTTCCTTCCCTTTGTGTATCTGTTGATGTTTTGACCTTTTCTCTCATCCAGATGGATCCTTTCCATCTTCAGGATTCTATTCAAATCCCATCCTCTCCCCTGAAAACTTTTTTTCCCCCAGAAGTCAAACTCATAGTAACATATGGTGGTTACAAGAGGCTGGGGGCTGAGGGAAAAGAGGAAATGTAGATCAAAGGGTACAAAATTTTAGTTGTAAGATGAATAGGTTCTGGAGACCTAATGTATAGTATGGTGACTACAGTGAATAATATGTATTATATACTTGAAATTTGCTAAGAGAGTAGATCCCAAGAGTTCTCACCACACTCACTCACACACACACACACACACACACACACACACACACACACACAGACTGGTAACTATGGGAGGTGATGGTATGTTAATTAGTTTGATTTTGGTAATCATTCACAATGTATACATATATCAAAACATCATGTTGTATACCTTATATACAATTTTTGTCAAAAATAAATAAAAAATTTTAAAACTACTTTTTCCTTTCTATTTAATGTAGACAAGATCAAATATATTCTCAGTGCAGCTGAGACTTCTTTATATCATTCACCAGGCAATTAAATACATATAGTCTCATAGAAGGTAGCAAGGAGTAAGCCAAAAGGTCAAAGAGCAGAAAATCACACCATCCTTGCCCCTCTCTAATCCCTAGAGCTGTCAATAACCAACCTCTCTCCTACTCTTTGCTGAACCAGGTTGCTGCACACACTTTTCAAGACAGGGTTCCACTAATAATCAGAGTGGGTAAAGATGATGCAGAACTGAGCTGGAAACATCAGTTCTGTTTCTGGCTGCATCCCTTCATAGCTGTATGAACTGAAGGTACTATCTGAAATAATGTAACATGTATGAAAATATTTTTTGAACTTAGATATTATAAATATGTCATATGATACTACCTCAAACTCTTATTTCACTCTACTGATATAAAGCCAGTGGTATGCTGGTTAAACCACCAGCCCGCCAGGAAAAAAAAATTCTGATTCGTAGCATCCTTAGTGCAAATACTCCCACCTGGCAGACTGCAAACTACTGATGGAACATCACTAAACACAGCCTTGGGAAAGATGTGCAGTAAAACACCATTATGCAGTATTTCACCATTCAGATGCAAGAGATGCCAATAACCTCAAGAGCATAGATCGTAGTATAAGGTAGTAAAATAATTAGGAATGATGAATTTTGAGTATTTATTACTTTTTGGCTTAAATCTAAATTTGATTTAATATTTAGTTTTTAATATGGCTATCTTTAACAACTGGCCCACAAAATTCCTGAGTCTAACAGTTGGCTTTCCCCAGCAGGCACCAGTCAGCCCCAGCACACCACTGGTAGCGTCCATATTTTCTCCTCCAAATAAATTAGTGCAAGAGCTGTGTTTACAGCTATGTGTTTGCACATAGTAAAACTTAATTACTGTTTTTAAAAATGAACTGTGGTGTACTTAGAGAACACCAATTGCTTGGAGATATTTAAAATATATATATTTTTCAAAACCCCTTTTACACACCACTGTGTAAATGGGTGTGCAGTGGTGAACTCTGCCCACCACTTGCCAGAGACGCTGTTAAGACAGGACGAAAAACATCATATGGGTTAATACGAGGCATCAAATCTTCTACAGCAAGTGATCAAAAAATATCTGATCAGTTCTGTGTGAGTTCGTTTTGAGGTCCTCCTCTCATGCTTGTAACCAATCAGAGGAATGGCCGAGAAGCTCTCATCTGCCTTCACTTGTTCACCTTGCTCAAATTCTCAAAAGGCAAAGTATTTTTACTTTTACATTTCCACTCTGTTAAACTGCCTCCTTGTGTTCGTTTTTGCATTCCCTTACCCACACCTTTGCTGGGCACTGGGCACCTTAACACAAGCAGCCTTCCAAGAGGCAAACTTCAGAGGTGCTGCTAGGCCTGGGGTGCAAAGGGCCCAGCTGCTAAAACTGCGCATGGCTAGGAGGTCATGTACTTAGATGCTCATGTAACTTCTACAACCTCCCTGGGAGGCAGACACTGTTCTTATCCCCATTTTATGAGTGAGGAAACTGAGGTTCTGAGACATTAGTTATCTTACCCAGAGTCATCTCATGAGTAAGGATTAGAGCAGATCAAGTTCTTTTTTTTTTTTTTTTTTTTTTCCATCACACCACTTTCTCACTTATTCCTTCACATAATGTGATGGAGCAGGACCCTCTGAGGCCTCTCCGGGACAGACCCCTCTTCCATACCCTCTACTGTAGTTCTTCTCTGAAGTACCCAGATAATAGTATCTCATGCATATTTCCCGAGTTTTTCAGATGCTAAAAACCACCACCAAATGGAAGAAATTAACTACTTGACCATGAGCGCATAGCCACCCCCCCACGTCCACTGGTGTCTAAGGATCGATAATGTCAACTGCCCTGTTCTTTTAACATCAACCTATTAGAGAACTGTGCATGAGCCAATCACATACCCTGGGACGCCCCTCCCTCACTTGGCCGTTGGGTGGGATAGGGAGGATGGGAGGGAGACGCGAGAGGGAGGAGATGTGGGGATATATGTATATGTATAGCTGATTCACTTTGTTACACAGCAGAAACTAACACACTGTTGTAAAGCAATTATACTCCAATAAAGATGTTAAAAAAAAGGGCTTTGCTGAAACCCTTTGGAAAGTTCTGGGTTTTGGGGAGCATGAGCTATCTGTTCTCCTTGCATGGGCCTGCAATGAACCTTTCTCTGCTCGGTTTTGTTTGGCCTCACTGTGCGTCGGGCGCACGAACTTGCGTTCAGTAACAATAACACATACATGTCTTGGTTCATTTTCTTAAGTATGACAGGCTGGCGGATCTTTTTAAAACAAGGGAGAAGAGGTAGATAGTATATTATATTTAAATCTGCTTTTAAAGATAAAAGTTACCTTTACAGGTTTTATTTGACTGTCTCCTCATTTAAACATAACAGAAAGCTGAAGAGTGATGTCTTGAAATTTGAGGGCAGGTAACCACAGGATTTGAAATTCTCATCGAGAGGTGGGTTACAACCTGAAGTTGAGCAGGGTAGCTGTGAGCCAAATGGAAAGTCAACACTTCTTCTTCATCTTCTTCTTCACTTTTTATTTTATGTAAACATTTACGTTACTGAAGTAAACCATAATTATTATTTAATTCTTGATGCAGGAATCATACTACCACACATGGAGCACACAGTATAAGACTAATATTTTCTCTGGGATTTCAGGCTCAAGTTTAAAACTACGATTACAGGCCCATTATCACAGATAGGCAGGGCAGAGGCTGCTAAGAGTTTTGACTCTAGAGAACCAGATTCATTTTTTAAGAGCCTGCTAAAAAGGAAACATCTGATGTTTAAGAGCAAAAGAGAGGGGAAAGAAAGTAAAATCTGTCTAGCAGTCCATCATTTGGAAATACATGCCTATGGAACCATATCCACCATGATACAAACTCTTGAAATAAAACACAGGGGGAAATTCAATAAAGAAAGCGATAAAGCCCATATCACACCATGCAGGCCCAGATTAGCATTCTGATAACACTAAGAGAACTTTCAACTCAAGCGTTATATTCCCAAATAATCACTGAGAGAATGAAAATAATGTGACAAGGAAATTTTTCAGAAAAAATAAGAGAACAGAAATTACAGCTAACATACCAGTTGTATTAGGGGAAACACTGACTGAAACCACCCACCCTGCCCAGACACCACAGTAACCATTTGCATGAGTTATTTTACCACAGGAGGTCCTGGTAAGGGATACAGAACTAACAAGCCACCACCAACCAGAAGAATTCAGGAAAGGTCAGAAGGAGACGCCAGTCCATATGTCCTACGAATCTTCTGGAATCCTTCTCGCTGGAATCCACCTTGGCTGAGTGATGCGTGCGCCACCAGGAAGGACCCTGAGTCAGAATGATTGACCAGAGACAATCCGGAAACTAATCACCATAAAACCCACGACTGTGAGCCACGTGGCAGAGCAGTCTTCCTGGGTTCTCTTACCCACCTGCTCTCCACCCGGGCGCCCCTTCCCAATAAAGCCTCTTGCTTTGTCAGCACGTGTGTCTCCTCGGACAATCCATTTCCGAGTGTTAGACAAGAGCCCACTCTCAGGCCCTGGAAGGGGTCCCCCCTTCCTACAACAGTTGTGATATGATTCTCTGACCAAAGTTTTTTATGAGAAGGATCCTAGAAACTCACACTTGTGAGAAGGTTCACCCGTCACTGGATTTTTATGCAATGTGGTTAGTTACATGGTAGGTCAGTGTCCAGGTGTCAAGAGAAATGCAGGGTGACCGAGACAGTGACGATGAGCAGAGAAGGGTCCCAAAACACGCATGCCAAGAGCCAGCTAAAAGCCTTCTGCTTTCCAGGCCAGACATTCTGCTCTACGCCATAAAGAACCCATACGAGCCACAACCAGAGAGGGCATCAAGCCTGCCTTAAAGGGAGGAACTCTGACTAATTTTTGTTTACTCTGTCTTCTAAAGAGAATGAGGCTTTGTGTTATGGGCCCAAGAAGAGGAAAAGTAGAGATGATTAGAAACACAGAAGTGGTTTTAAGTTTCTAATAGAATTCAACGACAGAAAAAAAAATCAAGGATCTTAAGAAATGTGTGCTATTAAAAATAAAGTCAATTCCCATTCTTGATACATTCCTCTCTTCCATGGGGCACAAATGGTCCACTCATTTTTTTTTTTTTAGAACAAATAGAGCTTCTGTGAATTTTATAGACATTTCTATGCATTGAAAAGGATGGACCCAATAATGTTCTGTGATTTTTCTTTCTAAATAAGTGTAGGGTTGTTTAGACAAGCCTGAATAATAATAATAATAATAACAATAATAATAATAATAATAATAATAATAATAATAGAATATAGTGTGTACAGAGTGTTCTAGCATTTAATTCTCACCACCACCCTCCAAGACAGTAGAGAATGTATTGCTATTATAATTTACAACAAGGAAACTGAGGCTTACAATGATCAATTTTCCTTGCTCAAAATACAGTCACAGTAATAAATGGTGACAGTGATTAGGGTCCCAGACCTTTGTCTACAGGTCCAACTCCTCTCTGTGACACCACATTGCCTTTCTTAGCCCAGTGACCAAACTTGGTGAAATGATGTATGAGGGTTCATTCTTGGCCTCCAGGCACTTTGGTACTGTGGGCGGAATTGGATTAAGTGGATTGTCTTTTTATTTCATCATTATTAAGAAATGGAATGATATAATGGAATGGGCTGGAGGATTATTATAAAAGTCTTTTGTTTTCACAAGGTCTAAATCACAAGTGGTTCATCTGGGAGATTACATAATTATCTCCTTCCTAATGATAACTAATTTATACATTGGAGATTATAATGTACATAATCCTAATACGCAGTAAATTTAACCTGGAGAAAACTTACATGCTAAGGATTGGGAATCATTTGAAAGTCCAAGAGAAAGATGGTTCAATGAGGGTAAAAAATGCTTACATAGTCACTACTAAAGGTGTATATCTGAATAAATTTTATGCCATGAAAATGCCAAATATACGTTAATGAAAAAAACTGTACATATGGTATGATCCCAATTTTGATTTTAAAAATACTGTATAGCTCCCCTTATATGTGTGTGTATGCCTTGTGTGTGTGTGTAATTGGAAGGAAATATTATTAAATCTACAATATATGAATAGCATGGATTTTTCCTCTATGATGGGACATGGTTGATTTATGCATAATATTAGTAACTACTTTAGTATTATGGTTATGCTATGGAGTGAGAGGCTGGATTTGATTTCCAAATCCATCACTTGTTGTATACCCTCAGGGATCCTTTACTTTTGTTGTTTCACATGTAAAATGGGAATAATATTAGTTTCTATCTTCTGCATTACTGCCAAAGTTAAAAGGGGTAATATAAATATACAACAAACAGCATAGTTTCTGCACACAGTAATCCCTCAAACATGGCAGCTGCTAATTTGTAAGTTCTTCTTTTATAGTTTTCTGAATTGTTCAAATTTTCTAAAAGAACTTGTCTATGTTTCCTAACCAGAAATATACAAAAGTTTTATAAAAAGTATTGAAATTAATTTAACTAAACTTGTAACCAACGACATGATGGGGGGCAGGGTGACAAGGTAAACTATTGCTACTTCACCACATTTTAGTCTACTTTAATTCTAATAATTCGGTAAGATATCTATAAATGAGGCATAGATCCTGGTAGTAAGGGTAAAGAAATGGAACTCCAATCGGATTTTGCTCTTCCAAAATCCATATGTGTTTCCAAAGTCCCTAGTGTTCTTACCAAGCCCTCCTCCAAGGGGTCCGTACTTCCAAGCTAGTTGAGAGAGAAAAATGAATATCAAAAACAATTCACAAAAGAGTAAAGAGTGCAAAGAGGCATAATGGGAATTCAGAAAGAAGGTCAGAGTGTCCTGGGGTAGTCAGAATAGGGAGGAGGTGGAAACTGTTTTAGGCCCTGGGGGATCAATATTAATAATATATGTTAAAGGGATATGCCTATGAAGGCATTTGACTAAAAAGGCAATAAAGTGGCAGCATTTCCTGCCCTTCAAGTCTCCAAGGGTTATTTTTATTTAATGAGTGGAAAAAAATTTGTTAAATGTTGCTACAGTTTTACCACTACATTTTCTTTCTTGCGTTGCCACACTTCCAGTGACTTTTATTATGGCGCTAAAATGTTTCCCAGGCATTATCACCATTTCTACCCAGTGACAGAATTTCCAGGAGGTGGGGAGTTGAGTAAATATACAAATAGAGAAATAAGGAACATCTGAAAATGCAGCTCTAGGACCTCCCAGCCCCACAAATATGCACAGCATCTCTCAGTATACAAAGGCTAGTGCAGAAATCCCAACAGGATTCTCTTCCCAAAGTAAATAATTTCCAGTCCCATCACTGCATAAAATCCCCTATTGGAGGGCATGGTTCAGAGTTACTGTCATCACACTCATAGCTCTTTACAACTGAGACACTGTTTTAATTATAAAAGGGAATGTGATTTAGGACAACCAAGGGAAATGTGGATGCCATCGAAAAATAAGTGTAGATTTTAGTAGGCATCCATTGATTTTTGAGATCTTGATTCCTTGCTCATGGATCTAAAGAGGGTGTGAACGTGGTGGAGACACAGTGGAAGCAAAAGTGATTTGGACTAATCTCTAGAGGACCTCTAAGCTCCCTTTGATGCTAAGATTTTGTAGTAGTAATTACCATTTTCCAAGTATCTCTTATGCGTTGGATTTCTATTTATTCGTTCAACAGTAATTATTTAGGTACCTATTCTTTACCAGGCATGGAGGATGTAATGGTGAAAAAAACCCCAGCCACTTCCTGCCCTTAGTAAGTGGCTCATAGTCTAGTAGGGAGACAGTCAATCAAACTAAATTAAACCTGTGATAAGTGCCATGATGGAGGAGAACTATAAGGTAGCTGAAGAAGACATAGAAGGAATTTGGTGCACTCAGCAAGATCAAGGAAGGCGTCCACAAGAAAGGGAGGACCGAGCTAAGATATGATGAAGGAGCTGCCATTAAAGAGATGATGCACTGTGAGGGACACGGCGAGAAAGAGGACCTCAGGCTTCCAAGAAGGCCCCTTCGTCTGCAGCAGAAGGAGCAAAGATGAGGACAGAAGCAGAAGAGCCGCAGAGGAAGGCGGAGCCGGACCGTGTAGAATCTTTTACAATAATCTGTGATCAAAATTCTCACCCAGCTCTGTGAATTAGACAATATCCTTATTTTTCAGAATTGAAAATTGAAGCTCAGACCATGTGAGGAAATGGGCTTAAGGTCACATAGCTCAAAGTTGCCCAGTGGTGGGACTGGAACAAGGTCTATCCACTTCCAATGCTTGGATTCTCAAATGATTCTGCCAATGATTCATAATCTTTTGTGGACACATTGTCCAGTAGATGTTCTCTCTAGATGACCCCTGAAGGACAACTTTATTCTCCGGTTCTAGGTTCTAACTTACTGCCCCACTGCAAACCAGTGCCTGGCCCATCACAGGGAAGAACTCTGCTGTGCTCTCCCAGGTACGAAGCATGGTTCCTTCACCCATCAAATCTGAATCCTTGTTGTAGATAATGTCTTCTTGTCAGTTTTCTAGTCAAAGCCATTGGTATTCAATGCTCCCTTGGTTGACTATGCTGGCATTTTTTTTCAGGAAATAAAATGACCAGTTACATTGTTTCGTTCACATAAGACTTCTTTTTCTTGTTTATTAAGCAGGAATAGGAACATTGGTTGTTTGTTATGTACCATTTTGCTAGAGCATCTTACACATGTTATCTCAAGGCAACCTCAGTGAGCTACCCAAAGAGGAAATTGAGTCTCCCTGAGTTTAAGTGGCTTACCTTAGGTTACACGTTTATAAATGACAGAGGTGAGATTTGAATCCAGGAGAACTGCCTGACTCCAAAACCACATTTTTAACTGAATGTTTCAAAAATTCAACTTCTAAAATAGAATTAGTGTTAGAAGAGAATTAGTGAAATAAGAAAATCCCGAAAAATATTGCATGCCAATATGTACCGTAATTCACCAATAATTATATTGTTAAAGAAGGAAGAACCTATCATAAAAAGATTCTCTGAGGCTTTTGACACCAATTATGGATGCTTTAGGAAATAAGTGTGATTTCCTAAATTAAGATATCAAGTTTAAGATGCAGGATGGTTCTTTTAAAAGAAATGGCCCTATTCCCAAAGATGAAGGATACATACTTATATTTCGAGGCTGTGTGGGTGGGTGGAGGGGGGAGGGGGAACGGCAGGTTGGTAGAGAGAGTGAAATAATTATTCTATCTCTCAAAAATTACATGTTTGTTTTCAAAGTTTATGTGGTAAACTGGGCTGGAGGTCGGGGACAGCATTGTTAAGACCCATCCATAGAATGGGATGTTGATGCCTCTGCAGTGCTGTATTTCTTCCTTTCTAAAAATGAAGGGTTTTTTCCTTCACGGTGCATTTACGTCAAAATTCTAAAACTTCTCGCACGCGCCTATCATATCAACCTTGTCAAGTCTCACTTGTTGAAATGAGTGGGATTTGAAAACTTCTGAGTATGCTATTACATTTTCCATTTATGTTCAGGGACTATGGCTACGTGAAAATGAGGCCAAGAGTTGCAGAGGGGTTGGGGGAGACTTAAGGGAGAGACAGCTCTAAATGAGTGAGACCCAATAGATTGATTATTTCAGGTGGTGGAAGACAGTAGTCTCCAGGAAGGATGAGGCACAGAGTCTGGGAGGAAAACGCAGCTTATTTTTTACATGTTTTACTTTCATTGCTCTAATTAAGCTACTTGTTATATCAAACGCTAGCATTTAAATAAAAGAAGCCAACATTTTTGCTCCCAAATGATATACAAGTTAAAAGTGTTCTATTTATTCTCACTGAAATAACAATAAAGATAGTCTTGGTTTTTTTTCTTTTTTAAAATTCAGCAAGTGACAAAGAAATATCATGAAAAATATTTAGCTTCTATTAAGATTTCTCAACTTCCAGAAAATAAATTTAATATTTGTGTTAGATTTGGGAAAATGCAAACCTAAACCTAGCCCTAATTATATTTTAACCTTAACCCAAACTCTATATAATAGTGGGTGCTGGGCAAGAGAATAAGCAGATGTTTTTTAGTGGAGGCAGGAACTCTTTATTGATAGCAGAAAATTCACATGACTGTCAACTTCTATTTCTATAATTCTTAGTGTTTTTCTTTATATCACTACAAGTGAACATCTTTCAGCTTTCCCCAGAAGCTTCCATGTTTTGCAAAAAAATTAATTTGATGAAGATGCTTCTTAAATAAACAGCAAATTTCTTTTTCATTGATGGAGATCAAATGATTTCCTCCAGTAGCCAGTAGAGGGAGCTGTTGGCATTTGATTTGGCCTTATAACTCGACCTGGAAGTTCCCTTAATTAATTCAATGTTTGAAATCAAACCAGCCTTTAAATGTAATGATATTAATATGCAAGGATAGACGTGTAAACGTGGAGGTTTTCCATTCCCATTCAACTTTCTACACAACCACAGATTTCTGGTTCTTCTGTGGACCTCTTTTAGAGAGCTTATGTTATAGAAATGTTGGCAGCTATAAATTAAAGCTACTCAGAATCGAGTTCATGCACCTAGGCAACGATTCAACATTTCTAAGACTGATTGCAAGTCAAGAAAGAAAGCAGCTTCTTCTTCTTATGAAAGAAAGAAAGGAAGAAGGAAAGGAAGAAAGAAAGAGAAAGCAAAAAGCTATTTAACTGAGAACTATACTTGAAGTTCTCAAAGAAAAATTACATATGCTAGATTTACAAAAAATTTGAGTATTGCTAATCCAAGGGAAAGAAATCTCTGCAGTTAAGATTCTGGGCATATCTGATGTGGCCCCTGTGATGAAATATAGTATATTGATTTTTCTTATATTCCCTCCACTCTAAATATATTTCTATAGCTGTGGGTTAGAAATACTCATTCTGATTCAGCTGAATTCATTTCTCCTAAAATGAACATAAAAATAAACTAGTAAACATTTAAAACAATGAGATGAAAGACATGAAATCTCACCAAACTTGAAATGCTAAATTATCTGAAGAGATAAAGAAGAAAGTAGAGTTCTATTTTGATCTGCATTAACAAGTAATTTTTAAATACACCATCCAAACATTGCCAATAGATTTCGGATTTCTCCATCAAGGTGCTCTAAAAGCGTAATGGAGATAAAGGGTTAACAGTATTCCTGAGTACATAAAGAAGTGCCGTTTTCTTGGGACACTATGACACATTGCAATTTGCAAACTAAATGCTAAACCGGAGTCATTGCTCATGTTCAAAAAACATGAAAGGGAGTTTCTTAGGAAGAAAAAAAAAAGATTTTTTTTTTTTTTTTTAATCTGAATGTGAACAATGTTCTACGCTATTTTCAAGTGGTGTGTAGTTCTTCAAATCACTTCTGCGCTTCCATGTGTCTGGCTTGGTCTCTGTTTTGTGTTGCTTTCTGGGCTTTCCAATCAACATTAATTTTGCTGCTCTTTCCGAGAGAATTTGTTAGAGGGAAAAATGAACCACGCATGCAGGTAGTGTTGGAAGGCAAGGGACAAAAGTGCCCATATTGTCCTTCTTGAGCGGTTTAGACAGCTGGAACAAAAAAGCCCAGTACTATTAAACATGTAACTTTAGGTGAAATTTTGTTCCATGTGAAACATTAATTTTAATAGAGACTTTATATATAAGCTCTGGTTTGAATAATAATGTAAAATTAAATTTAAATTGTAAATAACGTCCAGATACTAGTTGTTTCCTGGCTCAAATTCTTCAGCACATATGGTGCTAGCATAAGCTTGTGCCTGTCTGCCTACTCTGGGTAATTTTGCATGCAAATAGTTTTAGTGCCTATGTTGAGGTGCTAAAACGTGTTTAGTACACTTGAAAATATTTGCATTGCAAAAGGAGAGCAAATCTCCTGAGGAAAATCAGATTGATATTTTGTATTAAGAGACCACTCCGGGCATTGCGCGGCATTCTTCTATGGAGAATTCTGTTTACAGTGCAACTAGCATTTTTAATTGACTTTTAGAAAAGAAGCTCCGGCTACAGCTTTGCCAGGTTTATAAACCGTCAGACCATCTTCTGGCAACATTCAGCGCATTTATCAGGAGGAGAGAGAAAGCAAACGAAAGAATCGACTTGCCTTGGCTGGACGGTAGCTTTTCATGCCTCAGTTTGGTGGACTGTTAGGATAAATGTGTTAATTATAATGAAAAGTTGCAGTTGGAGTGTGCCTAACTAATTAGCTAACTAACTAACCAGCTAACTCAGGAAAGGCTTTAGCACAGGGAAGCAGCAGTGAAGCTGGGTGTGAGGCCGCACACACGCTCCCATTTGCCTCACTCCCATCTGCTGCATTTACAGGAATCAGTTCGTTAAGAGTCTGAATCGAATCCAAATAAAATGCATTTCTGATGCAAGCCCGATGACTGGTGCCATTCTACACCGCATTATGTCAAATTAGAGCTTGGTGGGGAATGAGGGTACAGAGATCTTACGTAAATATTGCACGCATAGAACACTGAGTGAATAGAAGTCTAGAGAAATTCAACATCCCATTTCTAGAAACGGGTCCACCCTTCTCCTGTCCTGAACCCCCTTATAAAGTAACAAATAGAATTCAAGAGCCGTGCTAGTAAGAGGTTTGTGAAACTCTGCTTGTAACTACCTTTTCAACGTTTATGGAGAATTTTATTTTATTACATTGACCAATTCAGGTGTAGCATGTCCTTACAAAATGAAAGTAAGTCAGTGTCCGAAAGATAAACAGATGACCCGAGGTCTACGAGAGGAATTCAAATTGTGGGACTTTTCTGTTTGCACCTCCCTCTTCTGTGAAGAAATGATGCCAGATGGAATTTTAATAACACCCATTGTAGTGGAGTTTTTCTATCGCTTGCAGCCCAAGCTCCACATAAGGGATTGCCTAGTATAGATGCTTATATTGGCTGAAACTCTGGCATTCCATTCAGATTTTCTCCCCGTATTTTACCCTTCCACGCCTAATATTTTTTTTCATCTCCCTAACACTTCCTATTGTGTGCAAGGTGCAGTATTTTGTGTCAACGAATAGCCACAGACAGGTAGCAAGCAAGAGCCAAAAGGAATTCATTGTGATTACACACCAGTAGGGAGGCGTTGACTAACTGTGTTGGTGAAACTCCTGATGGCCATCTCTTTCCTTTAAAATAATCTTAAAAAAAAAAAAAAAAAAATCTTCTGCTGTCTGTGGGATCCTGGCACATCAATCAATCCATTAAGTAAGTAAATAAGGCAATAACTAAACAATAAATCATTTTGAATTTCACGCATGCACAAACCTTTTGATACATAAATTACAGGAAGGGTTTAGATTCTGAGGCTGTACAGCCTACTATCCAGTAATTTTCCATACAAGATAAAGAGCGATTCTAAACTGTGGTGCATTGCTCATTCTGGTCCCCAAATCATGGGGGCTTCTTTGCAGCCCCTTGGTGGTGGTGTGTGTATGATGCATGGCATGGGAGTGTGTGTGTGTGTTTGTGTGTGTGTGGGGCATGCTGTTAGGGGGAAGCCTACCACACATTTCTGCCATCACAGACTGTGGGCAAACAGCTGTCTCCACAGCTGAGGCCACTGGAACCGCATGCGCTGCTCCAGTAACTCGAGAGCACGCGGCTGGTCCCTGGATGGCACAGAGCGCTGTGCCTGCAGCAAAGCGCCGGAGCTTTCCTGAGGCAGAGCAGGCGGAGCCTTTGCCACCAGACACAATAAGCATCTGAAATGGGGGCTCATGAATAATTCATCTTTGGTGTCCTACGAAACAAAGAAATGATATGTTTGCTGGTAGATAACTGTGTTGTGGCATTTGTAAATCTTTCTGAACGTGGAGTGGATCATGTTTCTTGTTTTTAGAGAAATATGTTTTTTTTTTCTTTCCTAAAACGAAAAGTTGGTAGTTTGATGTAACAATCCTACATTGAAGGTCTTCCATGAAATACTGGATTGGGTTAGGCTAATTTGGCTCATGATTTAGGAATTTTTTAAAAATTTCATTCAGTGAAGAGGGATGGTAAAACGGTTTTACAGCAATAAAATACAGCAGGATACCAAGCTCTCAAGGAGAGTATTGTTTTCCTTGGTAGGCAAGCAGCCCACTCTTGGCAATGAGAGTTTCATTACTATAGACTAGAGAGAGTGGTGCCTCTGGCATCACAGGACAGCATCGGGAGGAGTAATTCTTCACTTTTCACTAAAATATTAGCAAAAATGATACTTTGGTGAATTGAGCCCTAAATTGTGTTAGTGATAGTTAAATACCCACTAATTTAACACGAGTTAAATTGGCAATAAAAATGACCCCCAACCAAGTTGAGCCACCATCCTGTTTCTGCACAATAGTTCTGGACCTAATGCCAGGGATCTGTAAAGCCGTTGGGTAGGGTTTATGCATTTGCATAACGAATATTTCCAGTGTTGTCTAAAGTAGCTAGCTGTTCAAACTTATCATAATTAGTATTTATAATTAGTATCTGTGTATTCATTTCATTTATTCTTTAATATCTGTGTACTCATTTCCCCGAGGGGAAAAAAAAAAGAAATTGATTTAATAGTTCTTCATTATCTTTGAAACGACAACCTGGCAAAACAAATCATGGCTGATATACTCTGTCATCTCTCCAATAATTATCTCAAATCTGTCTTCTATTATTCACTCATACTTTCACCATTTTTTTTTTTGCTTTTAAATTTTGTTTTGCAGTATCTCCTTGTCATCCCCCTGGCTTTCAGGTTGCCCAGGAATGATTGTATATCCATAAACCTCACACAATTCGATATGCTTGGCAGGGAAAGTCAGAAGGAAGGCAGGCTGATTTTGCTGAAAGAAAGAAACAAGCAAAAACAAAATATGGATCTGCCAATTATATGCTGGCGTGAAAATACAATTCCTTCTTGCTCTCAGGTAGGTAGCAGGAGCTCCAATCAAAAGAAGAGCAGTAAATGCTGTGTGAAGTGCGTTTTTGTTTTTTGTTGTTGTTACTTGTATCTTTAAGCTCCAATAATGTATCAAATAGCAGACTCACCAATATGTACAGGTAATGACTCCTTTTCTTTACCTTGGCTGTGTAGGATTAAGATTGTAAATAGAATGATGGTGGGACATAAATTGTTTCCTGCCTTTTTAAAAGATAAGTAGATTTCCAGTGGAGATAATAACTAAATAAGTGGTAGGGATGTCCTGGGGCCAGGGAGATAATCATGAGAAATAGAGGTTATGGCCTTAAGATGAACACAACACAAACCAAACCTCAAAGGCCTGAGGCAGAGGCTAATAGAAATTCCCCTCATTTCCCATTGGCCGCTCACACCCGTGTGTTCCTCCATCACCTCCTGTGTACTTGGCTGTAGTGAGACAGCAGAAGTCTCTCAGGTCTCCTCTTCCTGAGCCTCCATCTTTTTTCGGGCTCCGTCAGCTATTGAAAGAGGCTGATTGCTCTGACTTTTAAGAACATCACACCTGGACTGCCAACATTTTGTTTCCAGTGTGTCAAAGAATCCTTTATGGGAATGACAAGCAAATTCATGACCCTTATTTTGTGTATGGTTCATTTACATATCCAAGAACTATAAGGAAATTTAAAGAAAAGGCATTTAATGATGTGTGCTATGATAACACAAATAGTAACCAAAGAGGAGAGACCTCAGAAAGTCAATCAACAACATATAAAATTGCTAGTATATTTAAGGTTACGAGAACCCAGGATCTTTGGATCGGAGAAGCTCGGAAAATGTCAGTTTTCCAAAATTTCAATCCTGTCTCTGCCACATTTATATTATGATAGACACTTAAAGTCCCTAAATACATTTACTCATCTGTAAAATGGGGACAAAAATACATACTTCACAGAGTATGTTAAAATATCAGAACTAGTGATCTAATGAATGGAAAGCATGCTGGTAATTTGTAACTTTCTAAGCATATTAGAGTCACCTGGAGAGCTTTGAAAAGCTACCGATGCCCTGTTCCCACATCCATTCAATTAAATCAGAATCTCTGGGGAACGGGCCTTGGCATCATAGTTTTGAAAAGATCTCCAGGTGATTCCGGAGCACAGCCAAAGGTTTGACCCACTGATGGAAAAGCCTGAGACTGAATGAACACTCAGTAAATATTATCCATTTCTTCTTGTTCATATCATATGAATATCAGCCCAATCAGGACACACATTTTTATCACTGGAAGGAATTTGCAAGGGTAGTTAATCCATCTCTGTGCTTTGAAGGTAAAATAGCTGATATCAGGAGGATTAGTGATGTACCCAGGGTCACAGAGTTAATGGTGAGATCCCAGTATTTGTACTAGAATTCTGAAGTTGTCCTCTCTGGCACAGCTTTTAAGAAGGAAAGTGAGGTCTCAGAGAGGCTAAGCTTTATCTTTCCTTAACTTCTTTAGTTTCTCAACAGTATTTTATCACAATGAGGATATAACTAATGTCAGAAGCAAAGGATTAAGCCCTCAGCTATTGTCCTCATTAGCACTGTAATGACCTTGACCTGGTAGCATTCATTCATAGAAACTTTTGAGCAGAAGAACTGAGTTCCAGCAATGCTTGCACAGAGAAGGCATATGCATATATCGTTTGGCTTCTGATACTAGGTGTCATAATGCTTCTCCATCTTACTGAGCAGTTCCTGTGTGACTGAGATGGAAAATCAGAGCAATTTACCACCACACAGTTATGAGACATCATACAGGTGCATTTAATTTTTAATTACTCTTAAAAATGTTTTTAATAATTAGTAGCAGTAACCACTAATTGGCATGTAAGCCATTCTTGCACCAGCAGGCAAACTGTAGGTTTACCTCTGTACGTCCACCCCCAATCAACTGAAAACTGCTTCAGTGCTTATCTTATAATTACTGCTCTTAATGCTGTTTACATTGTTTGGAAGCTTTTGTAATTAATTGATTTTTTTTTTTTTTTTTAACCTCCGAACCTGTACATGGAACAGTAAAGATTAGTCCTTTGCTCAGTAACATCTTATTTACATTGAATTGTTTAGACACACATAAGGGGGGAAATAATGGGTTTTGTTTTTACCTGCCAGATGTATTTGCTCTGTTTATATGCTAGTTAGATAGATCCCAGGTAGAAGTTTGAACTGCTCTAGCTACCTTCTTTTCTGTCTGGTTCCCCTCAAGGCTGTCGGACCATGGCACAATTACATTTTCAGGCAGACTCGCAGACTCTATATACCTTTACCCCTTCCACATTATTGATTTTGCAAAGATTTATGGGTAAAGGGCAATCATTTGAGAATGTCTCTATTAAAGTAAAGGCCAGAATAGTTAAAGTTGCAGTTTGTTCCTTGGCAGTCAAGAATGGATATATATCTGCGCCAATCATTGTGCCTTTGATCTTGAAAGTGGCAGTCGCAGTGAACCGCTAAAAAAAAAATCATGAAATAAATTGAGATATTGGTATGCTAAGCTAGTTTTAGAAATGAGTGATGAATCTGCCAATGTTTTCATAGTAGTAAATGGCAAATAAAATATTATGATGAGAGAAGCAAAAGATAAAAATCTGACTTTATCATTGTCGACCATTAGGTATGGGTTACGAACTGCTACTGGATGAAGACATGGGTGGGAATATTCCTTCTTTTCTTTATTCATTCACTTGTTGAATAGTTACTGGGAATACGATGTGCCCAGCAATGTGCCAGGCAATGGGGATGCAAAAAGAACAAAACATCATGGGACAGTGTAGTCTTGGCAGTCAGAAAAAAACTTAGTCTGAAAAGCTTGATTCCATAACTAAGTGAACGGGACACTTTCAGAAAATTATTTGATCTCCCAGAACCTCAATGGTGTCATCTGAAAAGTGAAGATAGCGACAGCTCTTGAAGGCTCATTTTGAAAATTAAAAGAAATCCCATATGTGAAACACTTTGTACTTTTCTGTATGTATGTTAATGCATGTATGCTATAATTTTAATTAGACCAAAGAACTCCCAGTCCAGTGAGAGAATGAGATATACTATCACTCACAGAGTTCTTTGATTGCAAGCAACAGAAACAGATTCTGGCTGCCTAAGCAGGAGAGAAATTTATTGGAAGGCTCTTGGGACACTCACAGGATCAACTAGAAGCCTGGAGAATCAGGCTTGAAAATAGAAGAACTAGCATATCTAAGGGTTTAAGTACCAAGAACTTCTCAACAGTCTTGGAGGGCGCTGCCAGTGAACAAATGCATTCCAGTTTTTCTCCCTGTTCTTGTATCTTTCTCTTCAAGATTCAAGACTTAGGAGAAGGAGAGAGGGAAAGAGGGAGAAAGAGAAAGGAAGGGAGGGAGGGAAGGAGGGGAGGAGAGAGAGGAGTTAATAGAGTTTAGTCATGTGCCTATTCCTTAGCAGGAGAGGCTGGGGGCCTTGATTTATAGGTGCACTGAGACATATACATTGGGGAAGAAGTAACCCCCCAATGGAACTCTGACACTACCACAAAAAAGGGTGAATGGTGATTAGTAACCTGAAATCAACACAGAATATGTAACACAGAATCTGATTACAGTATCAGAAGTAGGGTTGGCTTCATACACATGTCATCTGTGCAATCACAAAAGTCCCCACACTTGATTTAACGCTCTGTGCCACCATTAAAAAATTCCTAGTAATTTATAAACAAGGGACCCATATCTTCATTTTGCACTGGGCTGTGTAAATTTTGTGGTAGGTCCTGGTCATATGTTCTACGGTAGGGATCTATACACAGCTCCAGGGAAGCACAAGAGACAGAAGAATATCCAGGTAAGAATTCATGCAACGGTCAGGGAAGGGTTCAAGGGATAAGAATTAAAGCATCAGTCAGAGTTTACAAAGTGAAGAAAGGGGATGGGGCGCATTCAGGTAATGAAAACCGAGAAGCAAAGGCCAACAGAATTTCCTATGATCAAGGATATTAAACACGATTCTGGCATAGTTGTAATTAAAGTCATCCTCTTTAAGAGTGGTAAAGCAGAGACATTATGATTACAGACTGGAGAAGTATACTCTCTGTTCTGCAGTACAAATCAGCAGAGGAGACCTGGTGAGCTATGGGAAGGCTCCCACCAGAGCCAAATAAACCAGGATGCTTCTAGGCTACTAGAAACACGTGGTTTAGAAACACGTGGCTTAACCATCATCTAGTTCTTGCTTGCAACTAGCCTCCTCCTGAAGCTACTGGAAGCAAGCACTGTCCCCAGTGCATGCTCCTGTCTTCTGGGCACCAAGCACCAAGTTAGTGGCAGGGTTTTGAGTGGGATGGTGGAGAGGGAAGCAGGGCAGTTTAGCTTCGCTTTCTATGTATTATTTTAGAATCGATGCAACTTCGTTTTTCAGTATTTTCTGATATCAAGACTTTCCTCTTTTATTGAATATTTTTATAGAATTTCAGGTTTCTAGCCCAATACTTTGCCAAGATATAGATTTTCTGAACACGCCCAACCAGGGCTCCTTCAGCCTTTGCTGGAATACCTCCAGGCCGTTCCAGTTTTTGGATAGATGTAATTGTCAAAGAGTTTTTTCTTCTGTTGAGCTGAACTTGACCTCTCTGTAACATTCACCATGAAATGTTTTGGAATCACTTGGATTAAGCCTCACTCCTCTTCCCCATGCAAACACCAAATATGTTCTCTAATTACAGTGAAAATCTTCTTTGCTTCTGAGGCCCATTCTAGTGGGAAAATATCTATAAGGTTTTCTTTAAAAAGCTCCTTTTAGCACCGTGAGAACTATAAACTATATGGCGGAGCCTAAGAGGACCCTCCTATGGGCTGAATAGGATTGTGTTAGATTTCCAGGGTAACGCAGGCCTGAAAGTTCCTCCTGAAGATTCATTTTGCCTTCTGAACTTCATCCTCTCCATGGGAAACAACTTTCTCCATTCCCTCCATCATTTGTAATGGACCAGGCTCCCATCCAGCTGAATTCATTGCATGAGACGTGGAGCCCGTCACAAACACACTTGTGCCAGGAAGGACAGCCCAGACATTTGCTATCTGTGTCTCAGCTTTCTCCAGTTCTGCTCTTGGGTTGCTTGTCTAGGGCCACACCCATATGCACTATTTCCCCGCTCCCCTGGCAGTGGGAAGAAATGGCAGATTGCTCAACACTAGGTTTTCGAGGGAGGCCTTCTTTTACAAGATTTTCCCTAAATTTTAGTGAGATTTTCTTTCAGTGTGCTGGAGTAGCATGCCTTCAGATGGGGGTGCTGAAATTAACCTACTCAATAAAAACAACAAGATCATCTTCATAATGGCAATTTTGTTTTGTTTTGTAGGGAAATCAAGTCAATGCTTATAGGCTCTTTTCATAAGCATAAACATTCATTGAGTAAAAGGGAATTAGAAATGTACACCCTTGGATATTTGCCAGTGAGTCATATTGACAAAGGGCTTCTTTTGCAACCAACATCTTACTCCTGAATATCATTTCTTCTCTTTAGTTGCATGACAATATGCCGCCTCTTAATGCTGAAAATGAAACCATCCCATGCTACTCCCTTAGCCCTCAAATATCAGGTTCAGGAAAACAATAAGAGATAGCTCAACTTTCTTCTCATGATCTCTTTCTCACTCCCTATACCCTAATGACCTCTGTATACTTTTTTCCCTTGATTATTTGCTCTCTGGACAAGGTAGAGCTGTACAATCTCATCACGAAGAGCTTGGCTGGATTTGAGATAGTAACAGCAACAGATACAGAAGATTAGAGAAAGTAAGGTAGAAATAATTACAGAAACAGCAGCTAGATTATTTATAGAGCAACTACTATGAACCATGCCTTCTGATGGGAACGACACATACATTTTCTTAAATCCTGGCAATGCTGTAAGGCAGGAATTATTACTTACGTTTTAAAGATAAGGAAACTGAGGCTCAAAACCTTTAAGTAACTCTGCCCAGTTTGGGCTGCTCTTAAATGGTGGAGTGAGGGGTCAAAGCCATTTGACCTAACTTCCAAAGTTTATGTTGCAGGTAAAGAAGTGAAGAGAAAAGCCTGGGCTTGAGACACCTGAAAGAAAGTAATCTAGACTTGGCTGCATGACTGCCTAATATACTATCTTATGATGTCACGGGCTGCAGTGTGTATGTATACCTCACATTATTTCCAGGGTAATTTGGAATACTTTTCACTAAATATTGAGCTTTTAAGATATTTTAATAGTGATCAAGATTTTGGTTATAAGTGTCTTGCTTTAAGCCATCCTGATTAGATGAAAAGGATGCATATATGTAGAGCTATAATTGATAGCAATAGAGAACCATCATTTGTTAATTCTGTTTAATGTCGTTGGCATTGTCATGTGTTTTCTTGAGGCAAAAATTAAAAAGACATTACATATCAAAATATATTTTAGACATAAACATTCTTTTTTCAACTTTTTAAAATAGAAAACCATATGCATATTCAGAGTCAATCCAGCTTCAACTCCATTTACTATTTCAAAATTCACTCGGAGTTTCAAATCACTCCGAGCTTCCCGTTTCCTTTTTGCCCGGTGGAGATACGCGCTTGATGGCCCTGCTTAATAAAATAAAATGTCAGTCCTCCAAGGCTGGCAATGCAGCGGGAATCAAAGTGTAGGCAGGGCGGCTAGACCAGACAGCTAGGACTCTTCCCTCCATGAAGGAGTCACTTGTTTCTTGGCCAACTGTGAAGGGGTTAGACTTGGTTTTGTTAATTGAACTAGAGGTTCTAAGCCACAGTGGTAGAATAATAGAAACACCCCTAATATAACTTGAAGGAGGGCTCTGAGATCCATACCAGCCAGAGATTCTCCCACTGTTACCAAATTAGATCTGGGCTTGGTATCCTAAGAGGAGCTAGTGGGTTTTATTACACAGCTTGCTAGTATGTAAGTAGCACAGAGTAAATTTCCTTAGAAACGACCTAAAGTAGAAATTACGAGCAAGAGAAGGAAGTGTTAACTTGTACTTTTCCAAAACCTGGGTGTTTTCCTTACATCTCAAAGTCATTGGGAAATTCAAATCAGAACAAGATGTGAAATCACCATTCAAAGCATAAAGCATTCTTATTTTTAAAACTGGCGGATGGCAGATAGATATATCTTATAGTCCGATTTAGTAGTCATAAATCCTAATAGCTGGGAAGCTTTTCTGAATTCACTTTTTAAATTTACTGTATTGCAGTTATTGTTGGAGTTGGGTCCTGGCGTAACTGCGAGAGGCCTGGGTGCTGTAGTCAGAGGAAACTTTGATGCCAGCATCAGCTGTGCCACTTCCTCATGGTATGACCTGCACCTCTCTGTCCTATTTTCCATCTGAGACATGCAAGACAAATGCCCTCAGAGGGTTTGGTGAGGAATCCACAAGTTAATATCTAGAAAGCACTTAGAAACCAGCTTGGCTCAGAGTAAGTACTCAGGACCTGTTAGGTGTTATTATCTTTAAGCAGACAGAATGTCAAATATTTTCAACATTCATAAGTAGAAACCATCAGTGCTGGCATCTAGGGAAACTGTGTAGTGCATGGGTATTTTATTTTCCCCACTGACTCCAGTTGAGAAGCACTTGGTTTTGCATGGGGTCACCAGTAGTGGTCAGGGGACAGGAGAGACTCCCCCGAAAAAGAAAATGCAACTTCAGCTCCCAAGAGAAAACTCCGTATGCCTCTGCTTGTTTTTTTTTTTTTAATATTAATTTAATTTTATGGAATGGATTAAAATACTCTAGTGAGCCAAGAAGGCTGACGGTCCAGAGAGAAGAAGCCGAAGATCCCTGAAGACAAGTCTGTGGTCTATCTCATGCCGGGTTTGGAATTCTAGGTAATAGTTATTCCCCGAAGAGAGCTAGGAGCTAAGACTAAGGACTCTAAACACAGCCTTAGACCATAGTGACCCTCGGTTGTTCATGGTGGCCCCAATATTTTATGCGGTGACCTCTTAGATATTGTGGCATTACATATGGGAGGAAAAATTCTCTTGGGCACGATGTGGGGGACAGGTTCCATGCTTCTCAATCCCTCTGCCCTTGACTTCAGGTCCCCTGCATCACCTTTTTTCTTTGTAGTATCATTAGATATCCTCAGTCAACTTTTGAATTATTTTAAAAGGTTTATGTTCTAACATGTAACTAGACTCATAAATTATCTCTCAACTTTCCCTAATTTTACAGCTAAAGGAAATAGAAGATTGAGACAGGCTAAACGGAGATCACAAGGCCAGTCAACGTGGAGCTGAATCTGAGACCCAGGACTTCTAACGCCTGGTTCAAAGGGTAAGTGGAGACATTTAATAGTAGCATACTGGATTCATTAAATAGTAATAATAATAATGATGATGATGATAGCAAATACTTGTTCAGTACTTATGTGCCAGGCACTGTTTTAAGCACGTTGCATTTCTTAACTACTGTCATCCTTACGAGACTGTGAGGAAGGTATGACCATCATCTCCATTTCACAGATGGATAAACCGATGCATGGTGAGGTTAATAAACTTGCTCAAGGACCCAGATATTAAGTGGAAGAGCGATGATTTGAGTCCATATAATCCAGCTACCACCAAGTCCAGGCTTTCAGATACTATACAACGTCTTATTTAATTAGCTGTTTCAGCCCACATGTAGTTTAACTCATTATTATTAATCTGTTTTTCTTAAAAAAATCATTAACTCTTCAGGCTACTTATTAGAAGTCAAGAATTCATCAAAAGCCACACATGCCCATTTTGTACCTTTCATATTAGTTTATCTATGTTCACAGAAAACTTTTTTAGAATTGGCATATAGAGAGAGAGAGAGAGAGAGAGAGAGAGAAGAGAGAAGAGAGAGCTACTGTATCCAGGGCCCTTATCTAGGGTAGCAGGAAGTGATATTCAGATTGTTAATGTATTCTGGCCAATTAAGTTAACAAAACTGTCATGCATAGAATATCCACTTCTAAAAAAATGGAAATAAACTTGACACTAAAACTGTACTCATCATAATTCAATTTCATTTAAATTCTGATTTGGAGGACATGACAAGTTTTGTAGTGTCTCCAGCTTTCCCTATTAACAGCCTTTTACTTTCCAAAGAAGGAGGTATATAAGAGGGGTTGACAATTAATTTGTCTTTAAATAATATTTCAGGAAATTTCCTAAAAGTTATTTCACGCAAATATATCCTTGGAGTCCACTGCTTTTGTTCGTCATTTCCTAATGTCTAAATGCAAAAAGTCAAAATAAATTTGAGTTATTTAAGCCTAGTCGTCTGATGGATCCCTTGAAATGAGATTTCCCTCTCTCATTAATCCTCACATATACCATGGTGGGATTTACAAAAAAGGGAAGAGGTTTGGGCATATTCTGTCATCAATAAAAAAACATCAAACTTGGTAAATGATAGAACGTTTACATGAGAAATGGACATTCCAAATAATAATCAATGATGTCTAATCCACAAGTTAGGAAGACAGTATCTGTGCTTCATACCTGAATACACAATATGTTATATGTGGAAATTTGTTGGCCTTCACCAAATAACATCCAGAGGTTATTAGGTATCTATTATATTTATTATAGTTTTGCTACTCACATGTTCATAAACTAAACTCTCTTAACTTACATTAAAATAAAAAGGTCTGTGTAAAGAACCCATTCAAAGGGTTACATCTTAAAATAAGGGGCATACTCTAATTTTGCTATAGATGTGTTTCTTTTTTTAAATGAACATGGCCAGAAATAATTATTTTCCTTGCAGGGGCAGTAATGCTAAAAACTGGTATTGCAGGTATCAAAATTTCCCTTAGTCTTTAAGTCTTAATTTGGAATTTACCCTATAGCAAATAAAAAAGAACAATAGGGAACACACATAACCTCATGTGAGTGTACACACACACACACGCACACACACACTCAAAGAGAAAACCTCCATTGAGGACCCAGCCATCCGTCCCCTGAAGAGACGTAATCTATGTGTAACAACGCTTAAGTCAGCACGATATTTACAACACATATTAAGTGGTTTGTTATTTATTTCAAGACTTTAATTGGCACAATATACTAACAGCATTGTTGCAACAGTTCCACTTAAGGATATTTTTTTTTCCCTGAAAAGAGAAAGAGAGGGAGAGAGAAAGGGAGAGAGCGAGAGAAACGATCACCCAGAATTACGCTATAACCCGTTAACGTTATTCCTTTAGCCAGAATGAACTGTGAAAGTTGAAGAAAAGAAAAAAAAAAGGGAAACTAGTTTCAGAAACCATATTTTAAACTCGATTCCATTTTATTAAACCCAGACGAGCTTTTTTTCTGCCATTACTAATATAACCTATTATGAGAATTTTTTTTTTCCCAGGGACAAAAACAACACCAACTTTCCCTCCCTAAGAGCTTCTTATTGTTCATTTTTGTTGCTATTTGGAAAAAACTCATTAAAATATTATGAAGCACAGCGCGTAATTATGTGCCAGTCTTCGCCAATGAGGAACATCTGTAGCCCAGTATATGTATATTTATATTACAGTCAACCTGAATGCAGACTCTCGCTCTCACCCCTTCTTTCCTTGCCTCTGTGCTACATTTCTTTGTCCCGACTACAGAGCCCGGCAAACGTGTGAAGTGCACAGGCTACAGTGCACGCATTGTCAGCCTCTGGGGCTCCAAGTGCCAAATGTTATTATTTCATCATTAGCCCGGAGCTCACGCCAGGGTAAACTGTGCTCTGCTAAATGCCTCCAAACCTTCCTCTTTTTATTCTTCCAGTTATTTTTAAAATGTATCTTTTCCCTCCTTTCAGTTCTCTGGCACAGAAGGATCTGCAAAGTGCATCCAACACACACCCAGCTCCCAAATCCATGCTTCTCTCCCTCTTTACATTATTCCACTTGCTTTCAAATCAAAGAACCTTGGGCATAATGAAAACATTGAGAGCTTGCCTATACCACAAATATTTGTGGAAAGCACATGGTGCCATTTTGCCAGACTACTCTTATTTGTTAAACTGAGTTAAGTGTAACGCGATTCCAAAAACTGCCTTTAGAATGAAAGACAAGGCTTGTAAAGCCAGGGAGATAATTACCGCAATCTGGGTTACAGAAAATGCAAAACAAAGGAGCACAATCCCATTTTGTGTGTATGTGTGTGTGTATGTGTGTGTGTGTGTGTGTGTGTGTTGCTTGTGGGTCTTTTTGTTTTGTTTTGTTTTGTTTTTTTCCCTTTGTTGATGCACCCAAACATGTAAATATTCCATGGCATGTGTTGTACGGAGATGAAAATCAACCCGAATCCTGCACAGACAGAACAAAACACATCCTCTGTAGTGGACAGTGGCATATTCGTGGTGGGAATATCTTTTCAGAAGGGAGGGCTTATTTTCTGTTTTATTCTCCCTCCATCTAGCAAACACCCACCCAAGTGTAGCAGTTATCACCCGTTGCCAAGACTCTGACACCCACCTAACCTTCCTTTGAAGCTGTCAATCTATTTTTGCACAAGGAAATAAAAGTTAATTTGAAAAGAACTTAGGTTCTAAAACCTTTCCTATGAATCCATAAAAATACTGAAGAATCCTCCACTCCCTCCTCCCCACGTTGTTTTATGGGGATTATTATGCTATCAGCCTTCCCATTGTTAGGACTGTTGTCCTTTGGGATGGTTTTGTAGACTGGACCATTCCTTTCTTTGTCTGCCAATTGTTTCTAGATCTAAACCACTTTCTGAGACAATTATTTCCATACGTGTATGTGTATGTAAATATTAATAATCACTGCATGTGTGTATACTTACGTGTGCATAAATAAACACCATTCCCACACGTATTTCCCGTTTTTAAAGAGCTAGTTCTTACTCCATAAAAAGATTCCTGTTCCCCAAAGCAGGTTGTTAACGTTCTGTATTAAAGAGAAAGAGCAAACCTTCCGCGTTTCCTTGTTTTATGTTTAGAAGAAGTGAACCTTGCAGGTCTGAGCTAAGCTTTTTGGTATGTTTTAGCCGAGTCCAGATTATGGGCTGTAGGTTTTGAAACTCACATCACCCAGTTTTCTCAAAAACCATCACTGCAGTTCCCTCTTTAAATTTCATCTGGACTGTCTCTTACAGCCCTGCTGACCCCATCGTTTCCTTCTCTTATTACTAACATGCTTCTCCCCACATGCACAACAGGATATTTTTCAGAGGAAAGAACAAAAATATATGAGGGCTTTCTTTCCTTCCAGATGTAGACATTTTGTCACCCGTATAGCAATAAGAAGACAGAGAAAATGAACCTGAGCTTCGAAGAGACAAAATATAGGACGTCACGAAGGTGCATGTAAGGATAAACCCATGAAGCCCTTGAAGCAGGATTTGGCAACAGAACCGTCCCATTGAGCCAAAAAGCCAGCCAGGGCATAGAAGCTTGTTATTATGACTTGCTCTGTGAGTAAGACCTGCAGGGAGGGTGTGAAGGCTGCCTGGTGTGAAGCCTGTTTAGAATAGTGGGGGGAGTGTGCAGTGAGTCTAATCAGGCTGTGGCTGCTTCCAACCATCTTAAAATCTAAAAAACAAGGCAAAAATAACAGTTTTATGAAAAAATCCCTAAAGAAGATCATGGATCCCATTTTGAATTCCACTCCATTAAAGACGGGTAGTCCCAAATATGGAAACAGTTAAACTACCTGTTAGAAACTGGATGAGAAGCGATGCAGCATTTGAAAGAAAGTGGTAGCAAATGCTCATGGTTAGAAACGAGCACCAGGTCAGTCATAGAGGGCGCAAAGATGAACCACTTGGACGGTTTTGGTGAAGAAAGGCTCAAATGCTAATCTGTACTCTCTGAATTATGTGAAGCATTATTGGCTCTTTTCCTCTATCGCTTTCATTTTCATTTCTAAACATGATTGAATTGTTTGTTCCTTCACTTAATGTTTGATTGAATCATGTGAAATTTATACCATTTGACAATTTTTGACTTACAAAAAATTTAATTTTATACAGTTCAGCCTAACACTTTTTTTCCCTGAAGATAATGTGTCTATTTTCTTCTGATTGACTCATCTTAGAGTCCACCATTATTTTTGTATTGTTTTCTTTCTTGTCCTCTGTTTTCAAATTTAGTCTTCATATTTTAATGCCTCTTGAAATTTTAGAGAATGGTTGGTTAAATGAAAAGAAACCATTTAAAAACCAGTGTTTAATGTGGGGTCAAAATGGGATTATTTTTCTTTCAGTTCTATTCTGAGGCCCTCTGTATATAGCTCAGTTTTCCAGATCATTCGCCCACTACAAATATTAGGGGCAGGATGTCATGTTTGATGGCCTCAAGGCTTTTACTTCACTTCAAGTCTTACAAAGGGAAACTTGATTTTAAAAATAATCCATGCAAAAGAAATAGGGTCAGAGCAAATATGTTCATAAGCTCTATTACAGACTTAAAGTGATCCTTTCGTAAACTCAGAAGTCCCAAGGGTGGGGAAGGGAGTTTCCATAGAGAGTGTTGTCCATATGCTGTGGGAAAGAGGCGAATGGTTCTTTCCTTCCCTGCTCCTAGGAAGGGTCATGCATTCTGGAAAAAGCTGTAGACGGGAACATTCTGAAAGCAGAGTGGAAAGCAAGCATTTCTAAGATTCCCGCAAAACCTCCCTCACTGTTATGAAGGCTGGATTGAATAAAAGGGTAACGACCATCTGAATGAGAGTCTGGAGTAGCCAATGCTATAAGAATTTAATGAGAGATTTTCAGCACCTTTTCCAGATTTTAGGGGAAGGCATGAATGGTGAAATTAAAAGCCAGATGAGTTTTAACCCAACCGTTCCAGTTGCCCAATAGAGAAAATGCAACTTCATCGGTTTAGAAATAACACTGAAAGGGTGATTTTAAAAACTTAATACAACTTGGCACAAGTAATGCATGCGCACAAATCTCAATTCTATTTTACTTCCCTGGCATATAAAAGCTTCACTTTACATTAGTCCTAAATATGAGTTTTGTTCAAAAAATTTCCATAGCATCATTCACTGGGAAGTAAAAATATTAATCTTCATATGATTCAAAATTATAATAATGTCTCTTTATACTAATCTTCATAATTAGCAAAAGTAGAAACAATTTCAATATTTATTTTGAAACCAATAGGTGGTGCTATAAATTTCTATATTTTGCAATATGCTCTTTTATTTTCCCATTTCTCAGTGGCATTAGAAGTTTCCCTACTTGTCACAGTAAAATTTTTCAGTGCAAAAAGAAAAAAAAAAATGCCTGCATTGACTATTCCATTCACTTAGTTACAGTGATATGTCTCTTTTCCATTGGAACAGCAACTATAACTCAGTGTGTAAACTAAAATGCGAGGAATCTATATAACTATTGGCAGAAAAGTATATTTATGGAAACAGACCCATATATAATTCTCTGTGGTCTCTTTTCTTTTCCTAGTCTTTCTACTAATGGGAATGCCATAGAGGAACATAATTTTAATATTTAATTTAATATTTCACTGTATGAACTATCTTATGGTGTTAGATTTACAGAAAAAGCAGTAACGACAGCATCATGGGGTCATGATTCTGTTGTCATGGTATCATGGACTCCCAGAATCATGGAACACAGGAGGACCTTGAGATCAGGCAGCTATAGATGAGACAACTGACAAAATAGAAGCTGAAAGTGCTAGAAACAGGCGCTTGATATTTGTCATCATGGGAACCAACACGTTTCTGGTATAAGACAAAAAAGTTCTGAAGGATCACAGACACTGCAAAATTAAAATCCAAATTCTACTACAACTTTCAAGTACAAATAGTAACCTCAAACTGATGAGTTTCATTGATATAGACCTTGAAGATAAAAATCTAAATCCTTTTCCTTCCCTTGTAAAAGGTATGGAAGTCCTTCACAAACTTCCAGGTGTGTATATGTGCATGTATATATATATGTGCTTGTGTATGTGTGTGTGTAAGGCTGACACACTGGAAAAACAAGAGGTTCAATGAGGTCTCGTAAAAGTGCCAAAAATAGGACTATGACAGTTGCAACTAGCTGCCATCTCAACTCTATCATTCCTCAAACATCTGGGTGATTTTTACCTCTCTTCTTCCAGATGTTTTGGTAGCTAGTAGAAATAGCCTTAAACTCTTGTCAGTTTTGAATGAGAAGCCTAGTTACAACTGGAAGATGTGTTTGTAGAAGACATCATAATTTGCATAAGATTACACCCTGCGCAGCAAAGCTTCCTCCTTCCCACCAGGAGCCCTTCCTGGGCTGGCTAGTTACTTCCTGCTTCCCCCAGGCTTGCCCTTCAGGGGTCAGGCTGCTTCCTCCTGGCTTAGCTGGTAGGAATTGGACTGAGCCAACTATTAAAGAGTCATTTTTCTATTCACATTAAATATTTCATAATGTTTAGGATACAAGAAAGAGGAAAACATGACTTAAGAGTAGAAGCAAATGTCTCTTAGGAGGCATTCATAAAAACATGGTATCTAGAAAAGGGAGTTGAGAGTGCTATGCTATACTGTGCTGGGCACTGCATTTTAGAATGAATTTTGACCAATTAGTGTGCAACTGAAGGGGAGTAACAAGAATGAAGAGACATAATAAGCCACATGAGAAAGAGTTTAAGGAACTGCAAATTTCAGGAGGAATAAGAGACTATCGGTGAGGATGCAAGAGGGTAGGATAGGATAACTGTCTCCTAGTAATTGACGAGCTGTCATATGGAAAAGACATGAAAGTTATTTGATATGATTCCAGGATGCTTATCAAGGATTAATTGAAAGAAGTTGTCTTTTAGTGTCTCATTTTACTGTCAAGATATTAGCATTAGATATAGATAGCGTTCTTTCACCATTATAAAGTGAAGTATAACACAAAGTGAATCCAACAATAAACTGAAGTGAAATAGACTTAAGTAATCAGGGCATGTTTTGGCTCAATAGCAAAAAGAACTTTCTTAAAATGGATCTATTCAATAAGTATTTACTGAAAACCTATTAGGTACCTGGTACTTTTCTAGGCATTAGAAGAGAAAGCAGTGGACAAAATAGAGTTCTTGCTCTCACACTCCTTTTATTCTAGGGTGAGGAGGATAGAGTCATTAACCAGAGAAATAAAAATACAATACGTAATATATCTGGAGGTGATTAAGTGCTAGAAAGGAAGAGGGGATAGAGTGGCGGGGTGCTCTTTTAGATAGAGAAGTCTATTAGTACTATCTGCTCATGGAAGAGACCATGTAGGAGGCATGGGATAATAGGAGCTCATCATAGAAAATATTCCAGTAGAGATTGGATAACCAATTTGGAGGGGTATAAAGTATTTGCACTCACATGTTTCTGTGCTTAGGTATCCCACTCGTTTATATATTTATTTTGAACCTGGGGAATGTCTTTTTCATCTCTTCATGGCTAACACTTACTACCTACTACATGGTAGTGCTTCATCTAAGCGTGTAGAATGAAAGTTCTACAGGGAATTAGGCAATGGATACAACGTACAACCCCCCAAATCCTGTCCCAACTCAGATGATATATGATTTATTTCCTTTGTGAGCATTCGCCCTCTTCCATCTCTTTGCCAGTTCTATCTTCACCTTTCTTCTTTAAGCCCTGTACAAGTGAGTATTAGTTTGGCTTTTTAAAATTGCAGAGATGTAAGATATGATTGAAAATAGGAAGTGTGGGGAAGATAAGGTTGCACAGGAAATCACCTAATCCCTCTGGTTGCATCACTTTCAGTGCAGGGCTCCTCCCTGAGCACATCTGGTGGAAAACAGGAATAGTAATTCAGCCTTTTGGGGCGGGGGGGGGGTGGGGCACAACTTGCTTAGTTAAGATTAGATTCAGCTACATGGAAAGAAAATCGAAATTAACTATGGCTTAAATACTCAAGGTTTTATTCTCTCATAAAAATCCCAGAGGTTGGACATTCAGGGCTGGTAAAGCAGTTGCATAAAATCTTCAGCAAATCATCATCGTTTGAGGTTTCCATTACACCTAGAATGAGGTTCTCTCATATATATGATCCGAGGGGTTACTGGAGGGCCAATCAACGCATTATGAATCTAAACTTACAAAAGTAAACACTAATATCTGAATTACTTTCATCTGTTTTATGTGTTAGAGATTTTGTTTAATACATGAATTTTGGTGCTAAAGAAATTGGAAAACTGCTGATCTCTTTTCCAGATGTTGGCACTGAGGCTCAGAGCTAGCTATCGGCAGGGCCAAAACGAGAACTCAAGTCACCTGATGACATCTGTGCCATTTCCACTGTTAGGATAGTTGGTATCTTATTCAAATCCCATGGAACAGTGAACATAGAAATAGAAGAGCTGAGGGCTACCCCACTTTTGAATCCATGAATCTATCCACCAGACATTACGCATTTTCAGTGTTGAGTAAATATTACTGTCCACATGAATGATGAAAAATTTTAGAAGGAAAAGGATGCTGTCTTTATTAATATCGTAATGTTTTGGGCAACAACATTACACTCTGAACAACATGAGAAAGTGCAGAAGAAACTGTTTCTGGATACATAAGAATATTACTGATGTCTCTTTAAGAAGGTGATGTTCCATTACTACACAAATCTGTTCTAAAACAGTCTTGTTTTGCCCTTCTTTTACTTTCTTGCTTCAAAGAACTTCCAAAGGTGTTTGGAGTAAATTTTGTCCGTGAGCTACAGAACCATGAAGATGTAGGACAACTGATTTGGTAAGATTGGGTGGGACTTGCTTCCTTTTTACATCACAACTACTAGAGAAAGTCAGGGCTTTGCCTTTATGTCTAAGTAATGCAAGCCATTAACATGGAGGCTCCGTGAAAATCGGGCAAAATTGTTTCAAACAGGGGTTGGATATGTTTAAAACTGAGCAATCTGCCAGAATCAGTTCCTATTTTGTGTACGGTCGAACTGATTGAATTACCGTTTTTGCCTAGAACCACAGAAGTCCAGGAGAATTCCAGGGCCAAAACCACAAACAATGGTTCTTTGTCTAAGGGGACCCCATGGTTGGGGTTTTACCCGCAACCATGTGTGATTTCAATGTAGAGCAGAATGATTAAGAATTCAGCTCCGTTCCAGAACAGGTCATACATCTGTCGATTGCTACTCAGCCCAGCCCCTCGTGTATGAACAGAACATTCTACTACACATGGACGCATGCAAAAACCTTTTCCATTTTCTCAGTGATTTAGAAGTGAAAATTCTTGTGCCTGTGATCTGTTCCTTCTCAGTTTAGCAACATACAAAGTGAACCAGTTTCTCCTACTTATGAGAGAATGGCGTGAAAGTAGGTGAAGCTGGCAGGAAACCCAGCATCACCACTCTGGGATCTGCTGGAGAATCAGGCTAGGGAGGTGATAGGCAGATGACACCATTGGAGCGATGCCTTCCAGGGCTGCACATCTGGGCTGTGCTGGTGCCAGGAATGAAGCATGTGGTTCGATTAGCTGCAGCTCAGAATGAAAATGTGGAGAAGCAGAGCATGCTGTACACCATGGCCAATAATGCAGAGATGTTCAGGGCTCAGTGCTGACTCTGTGTGTGTGTGTGTGTGTGTGTGTGTGTGTGTGTGTGTGTGTGTCTGTGTGTGTGTGTGCGTGCACACACACACAGGCCCGTGCACCGGCAGAGTTTGCAGTATCACGTGTTCATGCTTCTGAATAACAGCATCTAGTCTCTTAAGCACAAGTTATCCATGGGCCCTGGAGGTTTAGGTATGCTTCATGGGAAAAGCCCACTTTATGTGTGTCAGGAGAATAACGAAACAGCAGTTTGTCAGAAGGTCTTTGCTTAGAATGATGATAGATCCATGGCTGGCTGATTAAATAATATGAAACGATATTTCCTTTCTCCCTAAATCCATCAGGGCTTGGTGTTTGGAGGAGGTGAAGAAAATGTTGTAACATTTTAATAGATTCAGGTATTCTTTGAATGTAGTAGGCATTTAATATTTATGCAGTTAATGAAGACACGCCATATATGCACATGTAAATGTACAACGATTGCACTGCTCAAAAATCATGTTTATTTTCCCACTCACTTTCACCTAGCAGGAGGACTATTTCAATCATATAATAGAGCCTATAGTTGAGCAGGATAAGCAACTAACAAGGCCCTTGAGTTGGACTCATTTTTCTCATTACTAATGCTGTTTAGACAGCTCGTATTCAGATTCAAAGACCAGCTTCCTAATGACTGGGGAGAGCATAGGGCTGTTCAAAGCTGCAGTCAGTTGGGGAGATTCTGTACCAACAGCCTGGATGGCCTGAGCACCCTAAATCTTATTGAGTTATTTTCATAATAGATATTCGGCCTGAATAAGGCAAAGAAGCTTTTCATCTTGTCACTGCATATTGTCTTATGACATGATTCTGACATAATAGTTCACAGCTATAGTGATTCAGTGCAGTAATAGAAACAAAACGGTTGATTTCGCAAGACTTATCTTGGCCTATTGGCTGGGCATGTAAATAGCAGATCATAGAAGTATTCTTAGAGCCTTGACCCTACCATAATATTAAGGAGTAAAGGAAAATGAGATACAACACATGTTTTCTATTCCCTTATTTATGGCTCCCATAGAAATCAGTGTAGGTGCTTTAAAATGGTAGCAAGAGAATCATAAGTGATTTAGTTGTAATTATTGAACCTGAGAGCTAGAAGGAAACCTGGAGGTTGCTAATCAACTTCCCTTATTGTAGATGAGAAACTCAGGACCTAGAAAATTTAACCTTTGTTATCTCCAGAAACTAGAGCCCAAAATACAAGCCACAATTCTAATATCTTTTTTTCCCCCATTTTCTGTCCCATTGATTCATTAAGGCCAAATATTATTAAATAAAAATAAGGTTTAGTGTGTCCTTGCTATCCAGATCACATTTTGGTTGAACCTCCAAACTTAACTTCCTTCTGGTTTCTGCTTCCAAACCTCCTGCTGCCACCCAGTTCTCTCTGGTTACCAGAAATTTTAATTTTTGTCCATAGTTAAAAAGTTTCCAGTCTACAAACACTACGGAATTCTTGTTTTTAGCCTGGAAGTTCTCGATGAATAAGGGGAACCTAAAGAAAAGGGTATTTCTGAGGTCATTCTCAAGATTATGATTGGCTCCATGAGGATTTTGTGTCATCTAAACCAAAGTCATTTCTGAATTTTATCCCTTTATTATCCACTAGACCTGCCCATCCAGAGTCCTTTATGTTAGATAATCATCAGCCCACCAGAGGGTCTTTCCCATAATGGGCTCACAGAAAAAAGCTGCTCTGAAGCCCTCTACAGCCCTCTGGCCCAGACCTACACTGCTGTGGAATCAGATGAAGATAAGGGCTCTGCAGTGCACTGTGACAAAGGGACTCATGCCGTGTTACAGTGTGTAGTGACCTAGCGTTACCATATGGCTTCTAAGTGTGCAATGCAAATCCATCAACCATCATGCATCCAATGAGTAAATCACACACACACACACACACACACACACACTTTTATTTGATGTAGACTAGTTACTTTCTTCAAGGAAAAAAATGCATCTTAGTAGAAGTATTCAATCTGTAATTTACTTCTTATTTATTGCCAAAATGAGCACAAAACCAACAACGTGAGATGGTAAAGCCCTGCTACCCTGCATTGAGAGTTGCTTTTTTGCATGAGAAGTATTTTCTGGAGTTGCTTTGAATAGGCCCTCAGACAGCACTTCAGTGTCAATGCGGCTGCCATGTGGGGCTTTACACTGAAGTAGACTAAATGTCCGTGCATTTTGCTTAATACTGAAAAAGATCTTGTTTGTGTTTAATTACAGAGTTGCGTTGGTGCTCGGAGCCCAGGTATTAATTTTCTTCGTGGTCCAAACAAGATTCTACAGATTGTTGGGCCACATATTTGACACTGGATCACCTTGGAGGGGCTGCCCAGTGAGACTATCACATCACATCATTCTGGAAGGGACCTCTAGGAATGTCATCTTGCTGATCCAAACCTCCTTTTGGATTTTTTTAAATGTCCCCAATTTAAAAAATGCCTTTTAAACTGGAGATAGTCACTCCTGAGTAGTTAACTAAGGAAGTTTGTATTTCATCATCTCCTGCTTAGAAGAGTGCAAACAGCTCAATTTCAGGTGTGCAATAAGACCTTCCCGTGGCACGTCCGCAACTAGAACTGGGGATGGGTCACAACCCACATATGCAAATTCTATTGGCAAGTCTGGGATCTTATGAAATAAAGCAATATTGTTAAGATTCTCAGGAGAATCTGGGGGCAGGAAATGTAAATGGATAGGGATAAATTAATATCTTTATAAGTCTTGTAGAATTCTAGGTTATGTTTTCTGAAATTTTGCCATGTGATAAAGCCTAAGAAAGAATTCTAGAAATTATTCTAAAAGGATCATTACACAATTTTATTTGCTCTTCCCACTTATTTAAAGGGGTAATGGTATTTATAAAACTTTGAGAACGAGACGTGCTTTCAAGAATTGGCAAAGATTTCAGATGAGACTTGCAAAGGCTATTTGTAAAGATTCAAATTTGGCCCAAAGGTCATTGGTTGAGAATTTCATCATTATGCTGTAAGCATCTTTGTTTATCTACATCTATATACCTATATTTTACATATACCTGTATATATGTATCTTATTCTATAAGCATCTTCAGACTTAAAAAGTTTTAGTAGAGAACTACAATTTCAAACCCTTAGTATACAGAATGATGCATAATTCCACCAGAATTTCAGAATGCAAAAGGCTCAGAAGATCTTTTTGGAATTAGGATAAGCTTTGAGGAAAATTCCCAAGTTTATCATAACCAATAGGAATAAAAACTGCCCCAGCTAGAGAGAGATTCAACTCTCTGGTAGATTAGCTAGTCGGTTAAATTCAGCTAGCAAGTTAATTTTATATTCTCTAATAATTAGCTTTGTTAATCTTGTGCCATAAGAGACAAATGGCATTTCTTGTTGAAAAATACTTATTCCAGTGAAATCTAACCCCAAAATAGGTGCTATATTAAAATACGGCCCAGTTTGTTTAGAGTGGTGGGATGGGGTGGGAGGGTGAGGTAAAGCACAAGAGGCTGAATTTTTTGGAATAGCATCCTGTGTTTCTACCACCTCCTAAATGGCCACCAAAGAAAGCAAAGGCAAAGACTCAGGATTGACACACTGTCTCTCTTTCTCTCACATCTGATTTGGTCCCCAAGTTACCCACTGAAATCAGTGCAGCTGACAGCTGGTTTTGATTGAGAACTACAGCATTAAAAGCAATAGTAGCAGCCGACCATTGCCCATAGTCAACTACCTTTTCCTGTGGAATGGAGAGCTAATTACTTGTCTTGCAATTTCTTCCCCTCTTCAAAGGAAATCAGTTTGATTCCTCCAAAGTTATCAAGCATAAAAGAACTCTGCCCCCAAATCAGGATTGCCCTTTTTCATTTTCCTCATGATTTCTGAGATTTTTACTGTCGTTACTCTGGTCTTCATATCCTGCTTCTCTGCTTCCACTTAGATGTGCCAATTAAAGAAAGATATGGTTTATTTAAAAAATATGGTCCTAGGGCTGACTGTAAAGAGAGCTCTTAAACAGGCCTGAACTCTTCTTCAGGATTAGCTGAACATAGTAAGTAAATCCCATGTTGAATGGTGACCTTGTAAAGTCTCCAAGAAGCAGGACTGTACTGGGCTTTGCAGCAGCTTAAATGAAACAAACCTCCTTCTTCTCTTGGGTCTCACCAATCCTGGGCCAGGCTATGTAATGGGCAAAGTGCCCACTTCAAGGGGCTACAAGAGCAGCCTAATAAAGTGGTTTCCCAAATGTGGTCCCGGGACCAGCAGTAACATAGGACTTATTAGAAATGCACATTCTCAGGCCCCATCCCACCCTGGTGTAGGACACAGCATGCTGTGTTATAACAAGCCCTTCAGGTGATTCTGATATATGCTAGCATTTGAGAACCACTGATCTACAGCATCAACAGTATTTCTGTTGATGCCTGTTGGCTTAAACCTGATTTAACTTCACTAGGGGGAATGCAGAATCCTGGATTGTAAGGAAAGTTGGATGGGCAGATAAGTCAATGGCAAAAAAACACCAACATATCTTGACTATGTAAAGACAACTTGATATTTAGATCTCTCTCTCTGTCTCAGACATATCAATTTACAGATACAAAACCATTCATTTACTCAACAAACGTTTGTTGCTGTATATCACAAACCATTCCAGATTGAGAATACTATAGTAAACAAAATACACTAAGCTCCTGATCTCATGCTGCTTACAGTCTAGTAGGGAAGAATTTTAAGCCTATAAGCAAGTGAATACATGAGGTTAGTAATAAGGGGATAGGGAGTGACAGGGTAGGGGTGGAGTGCTATTTTGGATAAAGGGGTTAGGGAAGTAGAGATAACTCTTGAGCCTTGTCTCATATCTTCTTAGCCATCTTTCTTATTTCATCCTTTGCTGCAGCAGCCAGATTCTCATCATCTAAGAGCATGTCAACTTAGTCGTACCTTGATGTCTATTCTCTTTTCAGAGGCTTCTCTGCCCCACTGAATTTATTCCCCTTGAGCATCCTGAAAGGCATGAACTCACTTGGTCAAGGGAAGTAACGTTCCCTTTGGTAACCTTTGACCCAATTGGAAAGGGGTGTGGTAGATACATACTTGTCTCTTCCTCATCTGGGCAGACAGTTATGGGGAGCATTCTTCATGATCCACAGAGGGACCTAGCCAGACTGAGCTCTGGCTGCCCACAACATTGACCAGCTCACTAGTGTACCCTTGGTTTAGCTTTCTCTCCTTCTTCCCTGACTCCCTTCCTTGGGATCAATTTTCCCCAAAACTACCTGCATCCAAACCTTTGTTTCAGGTTCTGCTTTTGGGGAAACCCAGACCAAGACAGTAGTCCTCTGTAATGAGGTGGTATTTCAGTAGAGACGTGAGAAATGTGAGGGAGGAAGTCAGGCAGGTATCTTGTGGAAGAGTGTTCCAGACAAGAGCAAATGCTGTGAGGCAGGTTGGCATATTCCGGGATCAACACGAAACCCATGTAGCTTGTGTGGAGTGGGCACCGGGGAGTAAGAGTGGTAAGAGGTAGGGTACCAGAGGAGGCAGGATGCCAGATCATGTGGGGCCTTACAGGCCATCAAAAGGACTTTGGCTTTTGTTCTGAGTGACAAAGGAAACCAGGGGGATTTTGAGCAAAGGCATGGATCTGAAAGATCTTTTTAGAGGACCACTTTGTCTCCTCTTTTCAGAATAAACTATAGGGGAGCAAGGGTAGAATCAGCAAGACCATTTAGGAGGTTTTTACCATAATTCAGGCAACTTGGACCATGATGGTAGCAGTGAAGGTGATGAACTGACAGAGGGGATTCTTGGGTTGGATATAGAGTGAAAGAGGAATTAACGATGTCTTCAAAGTTTGTGGTCTAAATAATTGGCATCAATGGAGTTGCCAATAAAAGTATCCAAGAGAGAATTCCTGAGCAAAATGAAGGGAATGTAATTTGAAGAAAAGGAATCCACAAAACAGTTAATTTATATTCTGGTTCATCAGTAACAATCTAATAGTTATGGCCATTGATGAATCACACATTATTCTTAGCCTATAAACTGCATGGACACTCTCCAGAAGAGTAGGAATTGAGCCTCCATCTTTTCCTAGGACATAGCAGACGTGAGAACATTCTCAAATAATGTTACATCAACTACTCTTCATGATTATATTTAATCCTTAAATCAACTTGAATGTTAGGTGTGTTTATTCTCATTTTATAGATGATGGAATTGGCAAATAGCATAGCCAAGTCACTTCTCTGAGGTCTCCCTGCCTAAAAACGACAGGTCTCAGATTCAAGCCCAGGTCTCCCTGACTCCATTTGTCTCTGCTCCTAACCAGCAGTATCTCCTCCTCTCTTTCCCATTTCTAGCACGATGACTTGTCAAACCTTAATTCCTCCACTATTGCCGACCTATGTAAGGTTGGAAATCTCTTTTTCCTCTCTTACTCTTTTTTTTTAAAACAACACAGAAGTTTATTTCTCTCTCACGAATCGGTGAAATACAGGGATTCTGCAGATCAGTGGTCCCCAACCTTTTTGGCACCAGGGAGTGGTTTCATGGAAGACAGTTTTTCCGTGCACTGGGGTGGGGAGGGATGATTCAGGCGGTAATGCAAGTGATGGGGAGCGATGGGGAGCGGCAGATGAAGCTTCACTCGCTCACCCGCCACTCACCTCCTGCTGTGTGGCCTGGTTCCTAACAGGCCTGGTACAGGTCCACGCCCCAGGGGTTGGGGACCCCTGCCATAGATGATATACAGATTCAGAGTATTGGCCCAAGACTCTTTCTGTTTTGTTTCTCTGGTAGTTTCTTTTAAGTCTTTTTCCTTCTACCTCTTCTGCAGTAGGACTTGGACCAGACTGAATTCCAGGTAGATTCAGTATTAGGTGCAAAACTCTTCTACCTTAAATATCCCACCCTGGGTAATTATACCAAATTGTTTTTCTTTTACCTTTTTCATTCATCCCTTTATCACCTTTCTCTACACTCTTCTAAAATGTTTTTCTCTTTCCTCATTTCAGTGCATCTTTCTCTTGATGACTTGGCTATTAAAGGTTAGATCTTTTCTGAGATGAATGCAAATGGTTCTACAATGGAATAACATGTACCAGTTGGCACGATGTATATATGGTATTATGGTTTTGACTCTACTTTCCCCTTCTTTTTTAATATTTGCAGTACAGGTCAGTTTCCCTCAATTAGTGCTTCAGGGTCACCCCTTGTATTTGCGTTCCACTCAGAAGACTGGGGTTGAGTCCGGCAAGAGCACTAACCAAAGGAGTTCTCAGAATAGGCTGGATATTAAGAGGTACCTACTCATAGAGAACCATGAATGCAAAGAGAGAATTCAAGTTATATATAATCAAGGAGAAGAACCCAGGTCATAGCCAGAAAAGCAAGACCAAGTTCAGGCCTAAAGAATGAGGTGAGGTTGTAAACAGGAGATTGTGTAATGAGGTCATAAGCCAGAAGGATCAGAAACACATAGAGTGCAGTATACGATGTAGGTTAGGACAAGCAGTTCAGAACTAAGATTGTGACCAATCAGAGGGTATTGGAAACCTGTTTTTATGTGATGCCAGCTGCTTGGTACAAGGATAGATTTAATGGATTAAAAGCCTGGAAACTAGATCTCATTTGTAAGTAGGGGTATTGTGGGAACTATAGGCTAATAGCTTACACGTTCATCATTTAATTAGCCAGGGTCAGCGCTGACAGCTATTTCTGTGTAAATAGCTTCACCCTGTTGATTCATTCATTCTTTCACTCTCATCAACATTTTCAGACATGTTTCGAGCCTATGTTTTACATCCAGTACTCTATTTGGGAGGAGAACTGGAAATAGGAGGGTGAACCGGCATAGTCCTTGTTCTTAAGGAGTTTTTAGTTTTGCTTGGAAATAGATTTAAAACATAAATGACATGATTTGATAATGCTCTGATGGAGGTAGATATGAAGTTCAATGGAGGCACAGAGCATCACGATCCTATGTCAGAAGTTGCTTTACAGAGAACGCTGCACTCGAGCTGATTTTGGAGCATTAGTCAGAGTTTGCTGGGCACACAGAGGGAAGGGGACAAGGGGCACAGGAGCAGGTGTTCCAAGCAGGGCGACCTGCAAGTGCTGCGGAATGATCAGGTCTGGTGTGCTCAGGAAACTTCAAAGACATTGGTGTCACTATACATTCAAGGACATGTGGTGGTGGTTTCCGGGGGAGGGGATTGGCCAAAGATGAGACTGGAAGAGTTGGGAAGGGTGAGATCCCGGAGGCACTTGCACTCCATCTATGGAGTGCAGATTTTATTAGGTAGATGATGGTAACTCATTGGGTGATTGCAGGAAGGGACCCACATGAACTCAACATTAGAGAAAGCCTTCCGAGGACACTCGTGGCCATCTGAGCTGTCCTTTGGAGTATATAAGCAAGCAGTTACTAGGTGGAGGTGTAGTGATCAGAGACCCTTGAAGAGGCATTATAAGCAAAAACAGAAGGACCCCTTTCCCCAGAAATTTAGAACATTATACGACAAGAAGTTTGGAACTACTTTGGCAATAGCCTTTCTTTTCCTAGGCTTTCTCTGAGCCAGTAGTCTTTGAGAAGTACCACGGATACATTTTTTTCTTCTTCCTTCTTCTTTCTTTAAAGAAATGATTTTCAGATAATTTAAATCCATTCATTTCTTTTCTGCAAAGCCCTAGCATTTTGAATGGAAAGAGCTGTCTTAAAGGAAACCCATGTATTTTTTTCAGTACTAATATTTGACTAGTGAGCAAAAGCACTTCTTTGTCTGAAGAAGACATTCTCTAAAGAAAGTTTTTTCTGGACGTGGGTCATGGAGTCTCTTGCCCCAAGTACCAAGGGTGTACTGTAATTCCTGGCTCTATTAGTTAAGTGTTTTTCTTAAGGAAAAAGTGTTAGGTGTGTTTACTCCCATTTTCCTTAGGGGAGTGTAAATATCACCCCCAATTCTTTCTAGACTGGCTTTAATTGAAGAAGAAAGTAAAGCAACATTCACTGGGTAGGAGGTGGAGTGACTATGTTTCCATAAATAATATGTGTTTAAAGGTATGATCCTTTGAATGCATTAAGGGAAAGTACTGCCTCTAACCCTGATGCCTTGGACCAAAGATCCTTTAGGCCAGAGACAGCATCTTGTATCTCCTTTTGTTGCCTTGCACTGCACTGTATTCATAGCAGGATCTCAATAATGTTAGGCACTCCCGAGAGTGATGGAAAATTGTGGGAGAATTGAGTGGAGAATTGGGCACTGATTCTGTGTTCCCAGTGCTTCCCAAGCTGGCTTGATCATAACAGTCCTCTGGGGCTTTTAGAGCACAGACTCTGGAGCCCCGTCCCAGACCCCTAGATGGATTAGGATCTCCAGGGAGAGGCGCCTGAGAATCTGTATACATAGCAAGTATTCCAAGTGACTCTGAAATTCAGGCAAGTTTGGGGAATGCAGGTTTAAAGTGTCTACACCCTAAATGAGGTATAAATTCCTAGGAGTAAGTGGGAGAAGATACACCAAGAGTCAAATATAGAAATAATATTTTTAGTTGAAAATTTGATATATTCCCCCCGGGACTCAAAGTGTGGTCCAAGGACCAGCAGCATCAACATTACCCAGGAACTAGTCAGAAATGCAAACATCCACCTCTGACCTACTGCATCAGAATCTTCATTTGAACAAATCTCCAGTGACTTTTGCATATGAAAATTGGAGGAACATTGATCTAGAGCAGGGGTCAGCAAATTATGGCCAGTGGGTCAAATCTGGCTGGTTTTTGTAAATAAGGTTTCACTGGAACAAAGTCACATCTACTTAGTTATATACTGTCTCTGGCTGCTTTAGTTCTTCAGCAGAAGAGATGAGTAATTGCAACAGAGACCATAGGACTTACAAAGCCTAAAATATTCACTGTCTGATAATTTACAGAAAGTTCATTGACCTCTGATCTGGAGCACATAGTAGGCTTAGGAGTTTCCCAATAATAGTACATAATATATAATAATAATTGCAATAGCAATTCACTTCAAACAGAACTTTAAAAAACCTTAAAAATCCCTTTTTCCCTCCTGTTCATTTTAAGTGTGAGATGTAAATGTTCATTGGGATATTATTTATTTTATAATCTATGACTATGTCACATCTATCTCAAACACCTTAATTAATCTCCCGCTGCCAATGAAATCTAATTCATCACATGGCACTTAAAAGCTTTCCAGTACCTAGACCGAGCCTTCAACCTCCTCTCTTACAAACCTCTCTGGCACACGATGCCTCTTGTCAAACCAAATTTCTGGCTGTTTCTAGCATCTAAACATTACCTTTTTGCAGTTAAAAATCCAGACAAATTTTTTTTTTTATGCAGAAAGCTTTCCCATTTCTCTCCCATGATAGTTAATGTACACCACTAGTATTTAACTTTCTTATGTAATGCCCAATTTGTACCTACTTTATCTTGTCCAGTAAAGTAGACACATCTTAAGAGCTGAGATTGTATTTTGATCCATTTTATAATTTCAAATGGACCAAATATATACAGGTGATGCATTGTGGATATTTATGAGTTGGATATTAATTCTTTGTATTCAAAAGTGACTGGATCTCAACCAGACTCTTGTGAGTGGGGTGTGAGTGTCAAGGAGGAAAAGTCCCAGGAGCCAGGTCAAATAGACAGGGGTAGTTCCTAGGGTCATTGTAGCAGGCGTTGCTGGTGCTTGCCCATATCCCTGCAGACAGTTGCAGGTAACCGTGAAGGAAGGTGAGACAGGAAATGATGAATAAATTTCCCAGCTTCCTTACTCCTTGTTGGGAGAGTTCTGAGCAGTGTTCCACTCAGTCTCTTGGGATCCCAAAGGCATGGAGCCCAGTGGCACAGAGGTATAATCCACTCCTTAGAGACCATTATCTTAGTCCTTTTGGGCTGCTATAGTAGATTGCCATCGACTGGCTGGGGGGGGGGGTTATACATAATAAATATGTATTGCTCATAGTTCTAGAGGCTAGGAAATTTGAGATCAAAGGGCTAGCGGATTAGTGTCTGGTAAAGACCTGCTTCCTGGTTCATAGATGGCCTTCTAATCACTGCTTTCTCACATGGCAGAGGGGTGAGGGATCTCTCCGGAAGCTCTTTTATAAAGCCACTAATCTTATTCATGAGGACAGAGCTCTCATGTCCTAATCAGCTCCCCAAGGCCCCCACCTCCAAATACCATCACATCAGGGATTAGGTTTCAACATATGTATTTCGGAGAGACACAAACCTTCAGTCAATGGCAACCATTTACTGGTTGTCCTCCCTTTCCTGTCTTATTTCCTTGTTTCCTCACAATACTTCTTGGGATCAATTTTCTATAAAATCTTTGCACCTAAATCCTTGTCTCAGGACCTGCTTTTAGGAGAACCCAAACTATAGTAGACAATCTCTAATATGGCCCCCAGTGATTCCTGCTTCCTGGTACTCACGTTCTTGTGTAATCCCTTCCCTTCAAGTGTAAATGTGATTTAGTAGCTTGCCTCTAATGAGTAGAATATGGCAGAAGTGAAGATATGTCAGTTCTGAGGTTAGGTTATTGAAAGAATGTGGGTCTGTCTTGGGAGCTCTCTCTCACTCTCTTTTGGATTATTCACACTAGGGGAACCCAGGTGCTGTGTTGCAAGGCAGCTCTGTGAGGAAGTTTAGCTGAGTGAGTTTGTAAGCAAATCTTCTGAAGCTGTTTGCAAACAGACCCTTCCCTAGTTGAGCTGTGAGATGACTGCACCCTTGATTGTGGCCTCATGGGAGAACCTCATCCAGGACCAGGCAGCTAAGTTGCCCGTGGATTTCTGACCAACAGTAACTAGAGATTAAAAAAAATATCTGTGGTTTTCAGCTGTCAAGTTTTAGGATAATTTGCTTACAGCAATAGATAACTAGTACACAATCTAAGACAAGAATGCATGTCAGTGTTATTGGGGATTTAGTTGAGAGATTCTCCCTGAATCTTTTAACCAGATCAAGCTCTCATGCTTCATGCATCCCGGTGCCCTGTACATATTCCTTAGTACTTACTACTCTTGTGTTCTCCTGTTTAAAATTTGCCTTCCTAACTAGACTGCCAGTTCCATGAGGACCACTTCCAATCTTTTTACCCTCCATTTCCAGTGTCTCTAAGAATTATTGATTAAATAGGTAAAGAAGTTAGTCTGGCTGGTTTTGTACGCCATTAATAGAAACTCAACTATTTGTGTTGCAATAAAAAGTCTGGAGATGGGTTCTCAGGTCCAGCTGCACTGGGAGCTCAAATGATGTTCTAGGAATTCTATGTGACTCATTTTTTATGTCATTTTGTCTTTGTCTCTTTTTCTCCTTTTCTGTCACTTCCCCTCCCTCTCTCTTCTCTCTTTCCCTCCATCCTATGGATCTGCTCTCCTTTGTCAGCCTCATTTCCAAACAGACTCTTCTTAGAAAACTGGCTGCTGAAATGCTCAGACTGAAATCCTCAGAGCTGAACAAACCAGCAGAAAGAAAAGCATCTCCTCAGAAGTTGAGAAAATGCCCTGAGATTGAATCTTTCTGAGCTAACCTGTGGCACAAGATCATCCATGAACCAGTCACTCTGACTAAGGGGATAGAATGCACAAACTAGCTAGGCCTAGGTCCAAGATTCACCTCTAGACTCTGTAGGATGGGATGCCCCACCAAAACCATAGGGATTGAGCAGCTTATTCCCCAAAAGAAAATCAAGGTGGTGTTGCCAGAAGAAGAGGTAATGGATACTGAGAAGAAAATATAACCAACCAACCAACCAACCAAACAAACAACAAAATATTAAAAAAAAAAAACACCTTAGATATCCCCAGATAGTAGGGAATCAGAAATATGGGTGGCAAAGTCCAAGATCACAATTAAAAGAAAGATAATGGTATGAGTCAAATATGGAAGACAAGGTGCTAACAAGCTAATCGGAGCAATAGCAGAGAAGAAGGGAGAGTTGAAAGAAGGGTAAGGTATGATCATGACTAAGAATATGTACAGAGAGAATGTGTCAGGATTCCCTTCCCACCTCCCCACCCCCAACTTTCTCCTACCCCATACTTGCATTCTTGGGTAGTGCTTAATGCAGACCACTGGAGGTTTAAAGAAACTGCTCACGGATAGACAAAAGAGGATATTCGATACTGGTATTTTTGTGTGAGTACAAGTATCTTTTCCCAGAAATTAACCATCACCAAGTCACATGAATAGTCACTGCCAATATCTGTGCAAATTAGCACAGTGATAATTTATCTTCAGTTTCTCCTTAACTAAACAACTAACATAAACCATAAGTGTCATGGTGTAATATCAATCCAGACACACCCTAACACTAGATGCAAAACAAAACTTGCAGAATAGACATTTGGAACTCTATATGTCAGCAACCATTCCAGGGCCCATGAAAAGGCATTAACTTGAAGAGTTATTCAGTTTGGGATTAGCAGATGTTGAGCAACTGCATGCTATTCACATCCTTATTATCCTGGACATAATTAAGTTGCATCACTTCATCTGAGAATCATCACCCTGATGAGACAGTTGCAGAGGGAAGATGGTGGATACCACTGACAGGAAAGTATGGTGGACTATTTTGGGGTGACCTAAAAAAGGTGAATAATCAAAGGCATTTTGTACTTCCTGTGTTTCTGTATAGTCTTTTCAGAATGAATTCTGTCCCTCTCTGCCTGCAGAAACCCTGGTTCTCCTCATCCCTTTCTCAACAATGTTTCCTTCAGTCTCCGCTTTGGTCCAACCCCTTGGCCTTCATCTAATGTAGGATTTTTCAATCTCCACACTATTGACATTTTGGGCCAGGTAATTCTTTGTCATGGAGGACTATCCTTTTCATTGTAGGATGTTTAGTAACATCTCTGTCTCCTGCCCACTAGATGCCAGTAGCATCCCCAGGTACCTGGGGGGCAAATTTTCCTCTAGTTGAGAACCATTGACCTAATGCTACATATTTTCCTGAGGTAGCACTGAGGTGATAGAATTCATAACTGTGGCTTTAACTATCATCCTTACTAATGGTTCCCATATTTGTACCTTTGTTCTGTCACCCCTATAATAGGACATCTCTCTCTGACTGTTCCTCTCACACCCATAACTGAACAGATCTAAAACTAAACTCTATTCTTTCCCTAAATCTTCTCTTTCTTTTCTCCACTTCCACATCCCCCCTCCTTTCTCCTCTCTTCTTCCTCCTCCTCGTCCTCCTTTTTCTTCTTCCTCTCCATCATCATCACCACCACCATCATCTTAGTTGTAGATGATGCCCCACCTTTACTTTTTCAAATGAGAAATCTCTGGGTTATCCTCTAGTTCTCTTTATAATATATATTCAGGATCAGACCAACCTTTTGTTGGAATCTAAAGCTTATACAATTTGATGGAACTTCTTTAAAAAGTTTGTAAGTTTACAAATCAGATAGTGTAAGGAGCTAGTGTAAGTGAGGGAACATGAAGCCTACATTTTGTTGGTTTCATTATTAATTTACCTCTATATTCATTATCTTGACACAGATAAAGATAATCTACTCATTTATATTCAATAAAAAGATAAACAGTCTTCCATTATTAATTGGGAAAAATTTTATCTAATAAAGAACAGCTTTTATACAATGCCTATCATGTGTCAGGGATATTATGCATTTTTTTCTTATTTAATTTCCTTTGCTACCAATGAGGAAGGAATTAATATGCTATTCTGGTTAACAGAATGGCCACAGAGGCCAAACTGCCTCTGTCTGATTCATGGTTGCACCATCTACAATGTGACTGCACAGATAACTCAGCCAATTGGGAGTAAGTGTCCTCATCTATGAAATATAAATTTTAGTACCTACTTCACTGAATTGTTGTGAGGAATTAAATTAGTTACTATGTGTAAAACACTCAGAAGACTGCTTAGAATATAATAAAGATATTAAAAACATTAGCTATTATTATTTTCACTGATAAAAAATGAGGCTCAGAAATTAAATAACTAATCCAAGGTGATACAGTTAAGAATGGGAGAAAAGTAGAAAATTGAACTTGAAAGCTCAGGCTTTTTCTACTACCACACCAATTCCGCAGTGCAGCCTTCATGGGTTCTGAAGAGGATTGAATATGTTATTACTGGTTTAATTGCTTTGCATATTGCCATACCAAAATGTAGAGATTAGACTGAGAGAGATAAAAAAAAACAAACAAACTAAAAAGTAGATGTTAGGAAGTTTGTTATTAATAGAAAGAGTTTGGAATTAGGAATAAATTTAACAAGAGAAATGTAAAACTCATAATCTGAAAACTAAAAAAATCTTCCTTAAAAAATTGAAGAAGATGTAAACAAATGGAAAGACATCCCATGTTCATGGATTGGAAGATTTAAATTGTTAAGATGATAATACTCCCCAAATTGGTCCACAAATTCAGTGCAATCCCTATCAAAATCCTTGTTGTCTTCCCTGCAGAAATTGACAAGCTGATTCTAAAGTTCATATGAACATGAAAAGAATCCAGAATAGCCAAAACAATCTTGAAAAAGAAGAATACAGTTGGAGCACTCACACTTCCCAATTTCAAAACTTACTTTAAGTCTACAGGAATCTTGACTGTGTGACGCCGGCAGAAAGAAAAATATTATGGATAAATGAAAGAGAATTAGGAGTCCAGAAAGTATCTCTAACATTTACGGTTATTTAATTTTTGATTAGAGCGCTAATACAACTCAATAGGGAAAGAACAGTCTTTTCAACAAATGGTAACTTGAGATAACTGGATATCCACATGTAAAAGAATGAAGTTGAACTCCTACCTCAAATTATATACAAAAATCTACTCAAAATGAATCAAAGGCCTAAATGTAAGGGTTAAAACTATACAATTCTTAGAAGAAAGCATAGACATAAATTTTGGATCAGGCAATGTTTTCCTAGATATGACACCAAAAGTACAAGCAACAACAACAACAACAAATAAATTTGACTTTATCAAAATTTAAAAACTTTTGCGCTTCAAAGGACATCATCAAGAAAGTGATAAGAATGGGAGAAAATATTTGCAAATCATATATCTGATAAGACACTTGTATCTAGAATATATAACAAACGTCTTACTGAATTGAAAACTGGGCAAAGGATCTGAATAGACATTTCTCCAAAGAAGATATACAAACAGCCAATACACTCATGAAAAGATACTTAACATCTTTAGTAATCAGGGAAATGTAAATCAAAACCATACTGAGATTTCAATTTATAAAACTCACTAGACTGGCTATAATAAGAAAGACAGATAATAACAAGTAGTACTGAGGATATGGAGAATTTGGAACACTTATACACTGCTGTTGGAATGTAAAATGGTGTTGCAGCTTTGGAAAACAGCCTGGCAGTACCTCAAAAAATTAAATTACCAGATGACCAGGCAATTCTACTACTAAGTGTATACATATGCAAATATATGTTAACACAAATACTTGTACATGGATGTTCATAACAGTGTTATTCATAATGGCCAAAAAGTGGAAACTACTCAATATCAACAAACTGATGAATGGATAAATAAAATATCATATATTGATACAATGGGGTATTATTCAGCAATAAAGAGAAATGAAATACTAACATATACTACAACATGAATGAACCTTGAAAACAACATGCTCAGTAAAATGTACCATTCACCAAAGACACATATTGCATGATTCTATTTATATGATATGTCTGGAATAGGCAAGTTTATATAACTAGAACGTAGAGTAATATTTGCCTGGGTCTGGAAGAAGGGTTGGGGGAATTTGCCGAAGTTGATCTTAATTCAGTACCATCCCCAACTCAGTCTTGACTGACTCATCAGAGAGACTGCTAGTATTCTTACCACCACTAGAAACTTCCGGGAAATTCTGACTGCTAGAAATGAGGACTGTACCCCTACACTTTCCCCACACTTAGGCCTTTCACCTGTGTTCTCTGGTGTAGGAGGAGTTGCTCATCTGATTGGTCAAACTGAAGAGACCATGGAACCATGTGTTACTAACAGGAAGGATAATAATATTTTAAATATTAGCTCACCTTACCACTTCTAGGCTCAAATGAAGAACAACGGCTCCATAAGGTATGGAATATGGCTTCCCCCGAAGCTGTGGAAGTAGCCAGATGACATAACCTGGGGCAAAGTTTGCCCAGTTTGTTATACTATATAACAGTATTTGGGAAGAAAGAGGCAGAACAATTCCCTTTCCATCCCCACCCTAGGTACTGTTCCTAAACTCTATAGCACATCCAGAGGTGTCCAAGTAGCCACGTGACTTTGTGTGGAGCAGGGTCATCTTGTATTTACCTCTCATGCATCTCTGCCTCACTTCTTTTTTCTCACTTTGGCTGCTTTGCTCCAAATAATTTAATTCTCAGTAAAGCACTAGCACTTAAGTCTTGCATCAGCTTCTGTTTTCTAGAGAAACTGGGCTAAGACAAAGAATATCTGTGCTTATCCAGCTATTCATAAGGGAGCATTCCAGTGCCGGTTCTGTTCCAATTATTTGTAGGTGAGGCTTCTTTGAGAGGTGAGAATTTCAGGATTTAAGAACCAAACCTAAACTCATCATGTATGCTTTCTCCCTCCTCTGGTGATTAGATCATCTCACAAGGATTTCTGTTCTACTATTTCTTTCAAAATGACCATTCTGAACCCTGTGATCTTTTTGCCTGCATTTCTACTTTGGGTGATAGATTTAGTTACTTTCTGGAGTCCAAACATCACTGTACTTAACTCAGCAAAATATTTGTGCCACATGTATGCAACCAGCTGTCGTAACCATGAAAGTTAGAGAAAGTATGGTTTCTGTCTTCCTGGAAATCTCAGTGCAGTGGCAAACCTGGATAAATATACTTTAATCCAAAGTGACTGAGGCATTGACTACTAGTGGAACAAGTACAGAGGAATGGGAATGTAGGAGACTGATTCATCCCAACTGGTAATAATGGGTAATGATTTATAGAATAGTTGGTGATTGGTCAACCATTGCGATATGCATGTGAAAAAAAAAGATAAAAGTGGGAGCGATGGGACTATAGGTATAGAATGAATAAACTTAAGTAGGAAAGGACCTGCAGAGTGGATTCAATGAAAGGGAACCCCTGGAGCCTAGGGTTTATGTGTGAATGTGTTGTGAGGGTGTCAGATTTAATACAGTGAGTAATGATTAGAAATATCCACCGTCTAGCTCATAGCGAGCTATGACTACCACACTGAGGGTGTAAGAATGAATGTGGATGAATCTGGAAGACATTGGGGTGTTTAAGTAAGGAGGTGGTATAATAAGGTCTGTGCTTTTAAACATGACTTTGCGCATGAAGAATTGGTGAGGGAAGAGTCTGCAAGCAAGATCACTTGGGAGCAATTCAGATGCTGCTGATTGACTGCTGTGGTGGTGATAGTGGCAAGATATGCATTTACACAAGGACAAAAAAAGAAAATTTAAGAATTATCTTGTGAATTTGTACGGGAGAGATGGGAATTTGATTAGAAAAACTTTTAGCTGAATTAATTAAATAATGGTTTTAACATGTGAGAAACTTAAAATATGTTTGGCCCTAAGGGCTATCTGGTTAAATTAGTTTATAATATTTGATATTTTTGCAGGTGTTCCCCCACGCAAGAGAGGTCATTACAGTACAATGAAGGCATTTCCCACCCACTTTAAAAAAACTGGTCTTAAAGATTAAAAAAAACATTTTCAGAGCTGTTTTTTCCTCTAAGGGCTATGAATATTATAGAGATATATTTTTTCTTGTTCTTATAAATGTTCTGTACAGTTCTTTCTCCAAAGAAACCACCTTTCCTAGAAATAATTCACTTTATTTTGTACTTTTGTCATGGAGTTTTTTAGATTTTTACTAATATAAGCAGGATTGTCTCAATATCACTCAAGTATCCATCACCCATATTTTAAAATTATCTACTCATGGTCAATCTGTGTGGCTAAATTGATTCTCCCACCTGCCACTTTATCCCACTCCTAGACTATTTTGAAGCAAACCCTAGATATCATCTCATTATATCTCTGAATATTTCTACATGTATCTTTAAGAGATGAACACTCTTTTTAAAAAAACATAACTGTAGCATCTGAACAGTTAAATATTAACAATGATTCTTTAAAATACCCAGAGTCAGTCAATATTCAGATGACTTATTTATTATTTTTACTGTAAAGTCTGTTTTAATCAAGATCCAAATAAGGTCCACTTTGCAATTAGTTTATATATCTCTTAAATCAATTTTAAATCTAGGGATTTCCCTTCCATTTTTTTCCCTTGCAAGCAAGCAGAAAAGCTATTTGTCCTTGATAATTACTGTGTCTGGTTATCCTATATATTTCTTGTAAATTGGTAGTTGAATCTAGAGCAGTGACCCTCAACAGAGGGTGATTTCCTTCCTCTCCCGCCCTGCCACGCACCCCATTCCAGGAGACATTTGACAATGTCTTGAGACATTTCTGGTTTTCATAACACAGGGATGATACTGGCATCTGGTAAGTAGAAGCCAGAGATGCTGCTAAAGATCTGAGAATTGCAGGAGAGTGTTGTGGGGACGTCCCCCACACAACAAAGAATGATCTGGCCCAAAGTGAGTGGTGAGACTGAGAAACCCTGCTCTAGGGGCTTGATCAGATTCAGGCTCACATTTTTTAGCAAGACTACTACAGTGGTGTTGAGTGCTTCCTTCCGGTTGCTAGTGATGCAAGGAGCTATTGATAATCAAAGTCTACAAGCACGAATTCATGAGGGGTTATTATATGGTAATATTCTAGTTATGCCATTTCTTCCTAATTTATTAGCTGGAAGGATTCTATGAAGAAGAATTTCCCCTCATCTACTGTTTGGTTACCCAGAGAGATGATTTAGTTTAAAATATTAAAGTCTGCTGAATATCTAGCAAGTAAGTAGAATTCAACCAGCATGCCTGCATATGCTTTCTTCTCAAAGTACTTAGACTAAGATCCAAAGTCAGTGAAATGGTGGAAACAACGTCAAGATTAATTGGTTTAGAATATACAAACCTTTCCTTTTTAGTTTACTAGACAATCCAATAGAGGGTTTCTACTGAGATTTTTTTTCCCTCAATAACTTTAGCTGTATTTAAAGTTAACAAGCTTTTTCAATTAAAACCACAGATATTTAGCCTTTGGATAGCATTTGGATGAATCAGGATGTATCTAATTATGCTGGATAAATTCTTAAGAGGTTAAGAAGATTCTTTATTCAGGACAAGCACATCTTAAGTGGGAATCATGTAGTTGTTCAACCAGTATGCAAACCACCTGTGTAAAAGGAACCTTCAGATGTGGTTGAGAGTTTGAAAAATGCATGAAATGGAAAGCATAGAAATTATTCTTTTAGATGGTAATCAATTCTACAAGGCAGAAGAGGCAAAATTTATGGCATGAGTGTCCACAAAGCAATCCTGGTATGGTCGTCAGGAGGACCCTTGTTCACTAATTATCATTGGCCTAACTTCAGGAACAGCTAGACTCAGATGACAAAGAAAATCAGGAATTTGTTCCAGAATGAGTTTACAATGGTCTGGCTAGGGTCAAGTGCCCATCCTTGAGGCTGTTGCTATTTATTATTTATGCATGCATGAGTAGTCATTAGGACTTACTCCTCTATGTTTTTCTTTTTTGAATTTTATTTATTTTTTCATACATCAAGTTCTTATCAGTTATCCATTTTATACATATTAGTGTATATATGTCAGTCCCAATCTCCCAATTCATCACACCGCCACCCCCCCCCCCCGCTACTTTCCCCTTGGTGTCCATATGTTTGTTCTCTACATCTGTGTCTCTATTTCTGCCCTGCAAAATGGTTCATCTGTACCATTTTCTAGGTTCCACATATATACGTTAATATACGATATTTGTTTTTCTCTTTCTGACTTACTTCACTCTGTATGACAGTCTCTAGATCTATCCACGTCTCTACAAATGACCCAATCTTGTTCCTTTTTATGGCTGAGTAATATTCCATTGTATATGTGTACCACATCTTCTTTATCCATTTGTCTGTCCATCAGCATTTAGGTTGCTTCCATGACCTGGCTATTGTAAATAATGCTGCAATGAACATTGGGGTGCATGTGTCTTTTTGAATTATGGTTTTCTCTGGGTATATGCCCAGTAGTGGGATTGTTGGATCATATGGTAATTCTATTTTTAGTTTTTTAAGGAACCTCCATACTGTTCCCCATAGTGGCAGTATCAATTTACACTCCCACCAACAGTGCAAGAGGGTTCCCTTTTCTCCACACCCTCTCCAGCATTTGTTGTTTGTAGATTTTCTGATATGCCCATTCTAAACAGTGTGAGGTGATACCTCATTGTAGTTTTAATTTGCATTTCTCTAATAAGTAGTGATGTTGAGCAGCTTTTCATGTGCTTCTTGGACATCTGTATGTCTTCTTTGGAGAAATGTCTATTTAAGTCTTCTGCCCATTTTTTGATTGGGTTGTTTGTTTTTTTTACTATTGAGCTGCATGAGCTGTTTATATATTTTGGAGATTAATCTTTTGTCCATTGATTCGTTTGCAAATATTTTCTCCCATTCTGAGGGCTGTCTTTTCATCTAATTTTAACTTTTAGTTTTGGCTGCACTGGGTCTTCACTGCTGCACACAGGCTCTCTCTAGCTGCGGTGAGTGGGGGTCACTCTTTGCTGTGGTGTGCGGGCTTCTCATTGTGGTGCCCTCTCCTGTTGCCGAGCACGGGCTCTAGGTGCATGGGCTTCAGCAGTTGTGGCACATGGGCTCAGTAGTTGTAGCTCACGGGTTCTAGAGCGCAGGCTCAGCAGTTGTGGCACACAGGCTTAGTTGCTCCACGGCGTGTGGGATCCTCCTGGACCAGGGCTTGAACCCATGTCCCCTGAATTAGCAGGTGGATTCTTAACCACTGCACCACCAGGGAAGCCCCAAAGCTTTTTATTTTTACTTAATTCTATAATATGCTCCTATATCCAACAGAGGAAGTGTTTTAATACATATCCTAGAGTGTGTGGGAATTAAATTACATGCACAAAATGCAGGAAGAGCATATAAAGTAAAATGGTATAATTAAATGCCTAGGCTAATATCTCATTCAATTTACTGAGTAGGCGCTCAGTAGATGGTAGCTATTATGTAATAGTACAAACACACAAATGAAAATAGACTTAATTTTTCAATATCTCCAAAATATTCAATAATCTCTCCTAGTATTAAATGTGAGGTTACCCAATCTTCATTATTTGTAACTTTTCCTACTTCTTGGGTTGAAATTCCTGATACTTCAGTATCTTTTGTCTTCCGAGGGTGATGATGAGCAGCTGGTTACTAATTTTAGTGGTAGAACCCTTCAAGGCTCTGGTGACCATTAACTCCTCTTAGAGTGCTGGAATAAGCGTTCTTCATAAACATGATTTTTGAGTCTTGTTTTCTGAAACTTCTCTATCTTCATGTGACTATTTGACTGAGTGTTTTCAATGCTCTTCACTAGACTGCCATCTCTCTGTCCATTTATTTATTTATTTACGCAAGGTCCTTGCTGGTTATCTATTTTAAATATAGCAGTGTGTACATGTCAATCCCAAACTCCCAATCTCCATCCTTTTAAGTGGAGATCACCAGTGATTTCGGTCACTGATGACATCCTTGTAGAAAAGTGCAAGAATGAGATGAATGCTATAGTAGATACTGTTATATACCACTGGAATCCCCCCAACAAGAATGAAGGCCCTCATTTCACCAGCTTCTGGGAGGGATGGCTAATGTCTCACAGCTGAGAAGTTCCCTAAGCTTTGCTCTCTGCTGAAGGGGGCTGTTAAAAGTTATGCTTCCTCTCTTCAGGGCAGCCCACATCCAATGACTGCTCATGTGGGGATACAGTAGCCTCAATTTGGGACCTCTCTGAAGGACCATCCCCACTTTGGCATTCCCTCCTGGAACTGCATCATGGTTCAACTTGTTCCTATGCCCAGACCTGCTTCTCTGACTTCCTGACAGCTGTTATTACCAAGAGCATTCCTCAATTAACTTCTTGCATATAAATCTCCATCTTAGAGTCTATTTCCTGGGGCTCCCAAGCTCCATCAGTGCCAGGAGTAGTCCTTAAAAGCAGACGCCGAATGTGATTTTGAAGTTGTATCTATGTCTGTCTGGCTAGCAATGAGGGTCTGACCACTGGCCATAGGTGCAATATTGATAGCTCCAGATATATGGTAGCAGTAGAATCTTTAAAACTTTCACCAGTGCTGAACTGGGAGGGGAGGAAATACATTGGCTGCTGCAACATCACTGGCATTCAACCTTAAGTATGTGAGGACAGGAGAGGGTAGTTCTTATAACAACTAAGAAATTAGATAGCTCTCGCGTGGAACAATCAATGCATTGGAAAAAGTATGATAAATTCTTATGAGTACTTTGCCACCAATTTAAGGCTAATTGTGAAAACCAGAGCACTTTGGTAGCATGTAAAGAGGCTCTCATCTCCTGTAGCTGGAGGACAGAAAAAGCTGAGGACCAGGCCCAGTTAGTTCACTCTCCTTTTCCTGTAAGTTTCCCCAGTAAAAGAGACCAACTAGAATCCTGGAAGAGCTGGTCCCAGATGGAGCAAATTTATTATATGAAACTAAGGGACCTAAGGGCTGCGAGGTGTGAACTATAGGACATGCTGTGTTTCACAGCCCCTTCCTGGATTAAGACTCCCATTTTCCAGCCACTATGAACATTCCTGCTGAAGGTTCACAGCTGAGGCCCTTCTGAGGTGCGCTCTAAGCTAAAAGGCACTGCTTCACACACATTTACACCTCTTGCCAGGGGGCAGTTTCATTCAATAACTGTTCCATACAGGGGTAGGAAGACAAGTTTTGTGGCTGCAAATGACAAACTAACAAGAAGAAAAAACAAAGCAAAAAACTCCCTCTGAGTTAAGTATTGAGGGTATTATCCGTAGGGTCACTATTTTTTTTAATGGGTCACGTTGTGGTGTCGTTCTGTTTTGGATGCCATAATTTAATACACACATAAATACGTAATGATGATGTACAAGCATACTACAGACCAGAGGTTTTCAAAATTATTTTAAAGTAATAAAACTCTTTTTCTCAGAATTTTTTCTGGGGGTTGTGGAGGAGGCAGAATTCCTACATCCACTAAGGCTGACAATGGAGTTGCTCCAGTTGGAGAATTTCTTTTCTCCCTCCATGGAGTCACTCATAATTTGCATAGCAGAGACCCCCCTTCTCATTTCCTTCTTCTTCTTCTCCTTCTTCTTCCCTTTTGCTCCCTTGAAGTGGCTTCTGGATCAAGTTGGAGGATTTAAACATTGGGTGAGGTGTAAAATTGGTGATTTCTTGGTTTTTCTAGACTTTAATTCTGTGCTATACATCTGTCTCCAGAGATTTGGAGAAAGGGAGCTCTATCAGGTGGGTTAAGTTAGCTACAACCAAGGCCTAAAGACTGTAAGTTCCTAAAATCTTGTTTCCATGAGGGTAGAGACAGATGAAAAGTATAAGAGAGCTGAAACCAAAAGATTCTTCCTGGTCTGAGTCAAGATGGAGAGCAGAAGGGGTACATTGGTTCTACATCAGGGAGGAACTAGTCCTGTTTCAGTCTTGTTCCACAGGAAGGGACTTGCCAGTGTATGTGAACAAAGAGCTAAAGGTACAATGGACTTGTATACTTGGGGCTCAGGCTCCTAATGATGCCTTCTCCTAGGTGAGTATTACATAGGGATTAGACTTCCATTGAAGAACGTGCTATGATTAGAAGAGGGCTCCAATGGGGATTTCATGGTCAGAACCAGAGCAGGGGAGTGAAGCTGTATCCTGGGAACAGTATTTACCTCCCTGCCACCTTGATGTCTCGGAGTTTCCTCGGTATTCGGCAATTCTCAATCATCTCTGCTTTAGAAGCAGTACTGGTTCCCATAGCCTCCATTTTCTCCTGGAGACAGTTTGGCTCCATGGTTTCCAGGAGGTTTTTCTCCAAGTCTGCCACGATTGCACCACAGCCCCTTTCTCCATCAACACTGGATCATGAAGGAATTGATACCAGAAACCTTCCTGAATCCACTACTCTGGGGCATCTTCACGTCCTGTGGGCATGGGTGGGTGAGATAATGAACAGCACTTGGAGACCAAGGGCTCTGTTCATTTTGATGGGGAGTTCCCACTGTCAAATGTGATGGAAGAGTAAACATCATCTTGGTGCCTCTGACACCTACTGGAGCAGGACGCTTCCCCTCAGCTACTTTCATTTGCACATGGCCAGAAAAGACGGTGTTATATTCAGAAGCCAGCAACCTTCAGCTTGCGGAGCACCAGGAGAGATGACTGAAGTAGAGCAGACTTCTCCCATATCTTAGTCACTGGAATACGTTTGGGAATCTCTGGTTATATTATGAGGAGAGAGCTGAGGACTTGGTGGCCGAGCCTGGACTTTATGACATTACTGGCCAGAGGCACCTGACAAAGGTATGTGAATTGCATCCCAAACCATAAAATGAGACACTTTGGCTAAACTTGCAATCTAGTTCTTCACTGACTTGTGCATCGCCAGCATTCCCATATTGCTACACAGTTTTGTAAATTGAATAACCTTCATAATTATGATTTGATTGCAGCATAATGATTCCCTTAAGAGGATGTGCCATAATTTGTTAGGCATTCATTGATTGCTGGACATTTAGGTTTTTTCCAGTGTTTCATGATTACAAATAATATTGCAAAAATAGGCCTATTGCTTCTTTTCTTACGTTAAAACATTTCCTTCGTGTACATTCCCAGGAATGAGATTACTGAGTCAAAGTGTGAACATTTCAGTTAAATAAGTCCAAAGGAAAGAATACATTCTATATGGTTGAAAAGTATACTATGAATCTGAAAAATATGAATTGACTGGGTCTGAACCTTTACCCTATTTGATTTAATTTAAAAAGTAAACTTTTTTTTTGTCTATAACTTTATCCTGTGAATTAGCATCAGACACATAGGCTCTGCCAATAGGCTGACCAAACAGACTCTAACTGCAATCCTGTGAAACAGTACAACAGAAATGATCTCGCCCTTGGGTTCAGTACAACATCCACTTGCATTATCATTTTCCCAGTAAATAGCTCTCACCATCCCTAACTACAGCTGTGTGAAACCAACGGCGTCCACTTGGCAGTGAATCACATACCAAAGTGTTACTCAACTATCCAGAAATAAAACTGAAATCATTTCTCCTGGCTAACTGAGTGTAAGGTACTTTTTATGTACCAAAGGGTAAAAAAATCATGCCTCTTAAGCAAGCTTTGGCTTCAAATGTCAGTTTTCTGATAGGGGAGGATATTTCGATGGCCTCAAAATATAAGGTGGACTCACAAAGTTCTCCTTCTTCCCGTGGTTTCTGGCATTCAGAAAGTATTCCTGGAACTTCACCTTAAGGCATATTCCACATTTACCTTACTATTTCCCTGAGGGAAAGATATTTCACAATAGTTACACTATAGTGATATTTGTTTCCTTTCAACAAAAATGTACTGAGTGCGTATGCAGTAGGGCACATGGAGAGAACGTGTGCTTGAGAATCATGCTGAGCTGCTGTGCAGCCATGAGAAATTTATGAAATTTTTCTAAGTTCCAATGCCCTAATTTATTAAATGAAATAATAACACTGCTTTCACAAAGTAATTGTGAGGTACAAAAATATAAAAAAGTGAAAAGTGTTTGGTATACAATAAGCACTCAATAAATGCTAGTTCTTTTTCTTGGAGTCTAAATGGAATACAGAACTGAAAGACATGGCTCCTGCTCTCAGAGCCTACAGAATGGCAGAAATGAGCAGACAAGTACAAACAACTGTGATACCAAACGGTCTGCAGCAAATATCATGACAAAGAAACAAAGTCTGAAGGAAAAGATCAAGGAGAGAGATGACTTCAGAGGTCCCAGGTTTCACCAAGCAATCTAACTTCTTTGAGACTAAGATTCTTCATCTGGAAATGAAGTAAATTAATCTTAAGAGGCTTTGAAAACAAATGACGCCATGCATATGAAATCTCTTTGTCATTGAAACAACCTTTGGATTTCTTATTTTAATAATGATCATTCCAAATTTAGCTATATCTGGAAACACTTTATGGAGGTTGATGGGATACAAAATCGTTCTTGTAGAATGGGTTGCATGTTGATCACATAGTGGAAGACTTGGCTGAGGGAGTAGCTTAGGGTTCACGGGGAAGAAAATGCACCACAGGGTGAGTGAGCAGTTTAAATGGAAATAATAGCATGGAGTTGGGACCATATGGGAAAAACTTTGGATGAATGGTTTGCTAAGCACATATCTGCATTTTATTTTACATTATGGGAAGCTCTTAAAGTTTTTTGAACTGGTAGCAAAACCACTCTCATCTCAGAACTGAGTTTTAGAAAAGAATTCTCACAGTGGTATAGAGACAGCACACACCCCATCCCTTGTTGAAAAGGAATTTATATCACACATCCCAGAATCAGCAATTAAATTAGAAAGTTTAGCTTAAAACATCCTGTGGTAGCTGAATAATGGCCCCCAGAGATGTCTGCATTCTAATTCCCAGAACTTGCAAATATGTTACCTCATATGGAAAAAAAAAGGGGGGGGGATTTTGGTGGTGTGATTAAGGATCTTGAGATGGGAATAGTGTGCTTGATTATCCAGGTGGCCCCAGTGTAATCACAAGGGTCCATATAAGAAAAAGGCAGGAGCGTCAAAATCAGAGGGAAGGAAGGTGTGAGCAGAAGTCAGAGTGATGTGCTTTGAAGATGAAGGAAGGGGTCATGAGTCAAGGAATACAGCCTCTAGAAGCTAGGAAAGGCAAGGGCATGGAGCCTCCAGAAGAAATGCAACCCTGCCAACACCTTGACTTTAGGACTTCTGACCTCCAGAACTGTCAGATAATACCTTTGTGTCATTGTAAGCCACTCAGTCTGTGGTAATTTGTTACATCAACAATAGGAAATGAATACATATCCACATCCTCTATCTCTGTTTTTTTTGGATTGTTATTTTCAATCTCTGTCCCTAACCCACTACCCACACCCGTTATAAACAAATTAAAATACCAAGACTTTTCTCCAGGGATTTCTTTGGGAACACAAGCACATAGCATCAAACCAAACATTTTAGTATCTGTAAAAAAGATTCAGATTTGACTTAGAAAAAAATCCAAGATCTGTTTGCAAGTGGTATTTTTGCCTATTTGGTTTTTCTCATCAACTTGACAATATGTGGAGTCATGAATCACTGGATTGTCCATTGCAAAGGAATCTCAGCCTAGGACCAGAGGGGCTCCACAGACACAGTTAAATTCCAAATGCTGCTCTCCAAAAGAGTCCCTTCATATATACAACTATTCAGAAGATTTTTTTTTTTTTTTTTTTTTTTTTTGCTATTCAGTGTTCAATTTGGCCTTTGTACAGCCTGGAATTTGGAAGAAAAAAAAAATCACTGTCTTTTAAGCACAGTTAAGGTAACAAGAAACTGGAAAGGGGAAAAACATACCACAAACTAAGGGGCTTTAAGCACCTCCCAGGATTCCATCATGGCCATTCTTTGTATTCCTATCCCCTGTGACTTCAGCCAAAAACCATTAAAATGAGTTCCTTATACTGTGCATGGTTTGCAAGTGAGGGTTGTCTGAGCATTAACTTGCTGTTTGACTCACCCCAGGATTTTCAGGTGTTGCACGAGGGAGTAAAGTACAGAGCACACCTTAGTGCTTGGTTGTCAGCCATTGGACGGTGGCCATCGTATTATGAAACCGTCCAAGTACGCTGGGTCTCAACCACAAAATTTAATTTTCCCTACTTCAGGGACTAATCAACTACTATACCCTTAAAGACCTAAAGAGACTTTTTACCTGCAAAAAGAAAATTCCCCCTTCAGACTGAAGTGAAGCTAATTTCAGTTTTGTCTATCCTTAGGGTTACAAACATTGACAGAAATTCAGCTTGATGAGAAACAGATAAGAGATGGAATTTCTATGAATACAATCTGTGATATAGATTAAAGAAAGATGAAAGCTCCAAGGTTCTTGGTGACACCTCAGTAAATAATGTCTGAGGACTCCACGATGGGCAGTCCCCACCCTACTTGTTAACAATATAATTTTATAACCTCTAGCTACCAGGGGATGCCACCCTATCCTTTCTTCTGTCCCCATGAGGATTCCCCTCTTCTCCAACCCCTTTCCTTTTCCTTGGCAACTCCTCATCATACCCCACTTCTTTACTGTGAAGCGGAGGACAGAACTGGTGAAACTGAAGCAGAAATAGAGAAGAAATTCACATGCACTGAATGCCCATGATATTAGTTCTGGGCTTTCTTTAGAGCTCTTTTATGATAGGGAACAATAACCCCTAAGATGTTGGGGCCACTGTTTTTCAGATGCCTATTAACTGGTAGTCAAGGCTTTCTAACAGAGTCTCAAAGCATTCCATTATACAATCAGGATTTTGTTCATGATAAAAAGGAACTTGTAAATATCCTTAAAACTTTCAACCTTTATTTTAAAACTATGTAAAATAAATAAGGCCCCCAAAGAAACAAATAAAACTCATATTTTTGACCACCAAAAGAGTGCTACCAAAGCAAGGGGTGCCACATGGCATCCATTGTTCCTAGGCTGATGCAATCAACATGGAATAATAAAATGGAACAGGCTGACTCTTGAGGTGGAAAAACTTTTGATTATGTGGATTACACGATCAGAAGCAGCAAATCCACATGGCTCTGAGCCAAGTGACAATTGCAGGAAGGGCACTGCATCTCTTTCAAATACTTAAGGATGAGCTCACTGAGACATCAAAGAAATACGTTTTAACTATAGCAAAGGATTGATTTGATTGCTTTAGGACATAAATTGTTTGGCATAGCACCAGAATTTGGGGGTAAATTCCAAGCACTTTTTACAGGTGACCCAAGACTTATAGCTGCTTAACGTGTAACTATCGTTCAGGAAACAATTAAGATGTAAGCGCAGGGGTAGAGTCAGCAGTATACCCCAGGGATCTCCTGGGAGGTATAGAGTTTGGGGGGCTGGCTAGAAGACCAATCATAAGTTTTGATAATTTCTATTGAAACATATAATCAAAGTTCTATACAACCAACTTTAAACTAGTTTTCCAAAGCAATTTGTGATTTGCAATGGCAAACAGGTCCAGAGAAAACAAACCAGTGTCTTACTTAACGCAAGGATTTTATAGATTTTTTTCCCCCCCAATGGAGCAGAAAGTTGATTCCGACTGAAGATTGAAATGCCTGTTAGCCAGATTGCGTTCTCAAGGTTTTTTCAATCTGATTAAGAGTCTCTGCATTTACCTGAAAGGGCAGTGAATTTAACAGGAAGAATCAAAATGGCTAATTGGAAGAAGACATAGCACTTTACTCCTTTTGTCCCTTAATGCGACAAATATTATGAGGTGTCTACCATTCCACCTTTCTTTCTTATTAAAGGAAAAAAAAAAACAGTTTTGTTTCATAGCAAGGTGCTCCTCCTGTTGTCATACGTAAATCATAGGTGACTCTTTCCCCTCTGCCAGTTATTGCTATGGATGTGGATATAGGAGCCAGTTTTGGCCAATGGGGTGATATTAGAAGTATGAAGAAGAAAGGCTTTTTTTTCAGCCATCACTCCTTATTCCCCTCTCCTGTTCGGAATGTGGTTCCAAAAAACTTTGATGATTCGTACATCGGCAGCCAACGAGGGCGATCTCATCACCTAACGGTGGATGTGCAGAGCAGAAGCTTGGGAAGAGCAGAGCCCTTAGGGGTATCATTAAATCCCAACACAGCTCAGGAATCACCTTCTCTGGCCTTCTTGTTCTGGAAGCAATAAGTGTCTTCTATTTTAAGCAACTTTTAGTTGAGTATTTTGTTACATGTAGCAAAAAGCATTCAGAATGATAAACTTAATAGACTCTTTCTGCCAGAGGGTGACACACTTCATCATGCAACTCAGGGACTCAAAGAATAGAAAACAGATTTGAAAACTTTGGGCCAAAGAACCACAGGGATCACCCAAAAGTGTTTTCCTGTAGGAAATCGTGGGAAGAATTTGGACCACGGTGATCTTCCCCTTGTAAAAATTAACCCACAGGTAAAGGAACAGTTGCGTTCAAGAACTTTTTAAGATTAAAAAATCATATTTCACTGCTCTTTTGAAAGTTAAAAGGAATGGAGAAGTCAGAATTCCTACAAACGTGCAGGATACACTGAATAACATTCTATTTCATTTTCTAAAATGGTCCCACTTGCTATTTTGGGGCATCTTTCTGGTAAGTTTCACACCTGTGATCCAGGAAGTCAAGACATCTTAATTTTACTTATTAAAATGAGAAGTGGTCTCAATTACCTTGTAAAGAGAGAAAAACATTAGGAAGATTACTATGAGTCTCCCAGCTGTAAAATTAATTTCTGTTACCTTTAACCATATAAGAAGTATTTTTCAGGCAATTCCTGAGAAAAGGAGATGGTGGGAAGTCGGTGGAAAGGGTAGAGAGGAGGGCAGTCAAATGAAATAATGGTCTCTTTAAATCCACCGGTTCTGGTGATAAAGGTTGTACTACACACGTGTTAAATTTATCAAGAGGAGGCAAGACAGCTTCCATGACTAAGAAAGAAAGCCATTCTGAAGGGTTCTTTCAAAATGATTGCTGTTGAGGCTTTACAGGAAACATTAGCTTTAAAGGAAAATTGGAAACTGAAGGAAGTTCCTACCAAAGAAAACAATTATAAGTATTCTTAATTGCCTGGAAATGATTTGTCATGCAAAATTGGACCATGCACGATACATTTATATAAATGGTTTAGAGGCACCAATGTTGTAATGCGGCATATTTTCTTTGCACATAGTGTTCTGATAACACATTCAAGGCAAGGGATCTGACTTTCACTTTTCTCTCTCCTCCCCTTCCTTCTCCACAACTTCTGCTTGCTTCCTGAGGCTGGGGAGGAACAGAGGGAGGAAGAGCAGGCATAAAATAACTGCAAGAGTCGGTGACTGCTACTCAATGTATTTTATTATTTCAGGAATTCATTCAAAACTGGGCTGCAATTACATTTAAAACAGGAGAATAATGGGCTATTGACATGTATATGGTTTTAGAAATATAAGGCCTCATTTTCTCAGCTGGAATTTCCCCTACAATGTGCATTTGCATTACATTAGAGATACTCTTGCGGAACAAGAGGATCACAGGCATTCAGACATTTTGACATTATCTGGGTCAGAGGCAAGGTTTAAAAGCAATAGCTCTACAAGTATCAAAGCTCTCTTACAGGCCAGCATTGCAGTGCATTAGAGGAGGCAAGCCTGGTGTGTCTCCCTGCATTGGCCATGTTTTATGACATACCTGCCTAACCCAGACATTAATCTACTGAAGATGAATTGGCCTGGTCATGGTCCTCTGCTAACCTTCAACGGCGTGTACATTACCTAAATTGAAATCTGCACTTTTTCATGCCACGTGTGGTTTGATGTGATGGTCCAAGGAATGTAGGGTGCATTAGAATCTCCCCTCCTCTTTACCTTTCAGCAAGGCAGCTGCAGGCTTTCCTTCTCACTTGACAATGGAGGCATTCTTCTCTACTGCTTTGCCCAAGAGCAGCTATCCTGGCCTGCTCAAAATTGCATGGCACTGGGCAGGTATGTAAGCAACTCAGCGCCTTTCCTGTTCCCAGAAGTGCCAAAGCCATAATGAAAAAGGAACGCAGAAGTTTTCACCTGTTGTAATTGTCTAATAAAGCCCTGCACAATGAATTCTTTGTCATCTTCCAAGAAGAGGTCAGTTGTAAGAGTCAGTGATTACATGAGCCCTTTATGTGAATAGAAAGTCCTGTATAACTGGTGTGATACTACAAATAAAATCTCCCCAAAGTTGCACAAGGTGTCTATGATTTTCTAATCCCTCACGTCCTAGTTTCCCAGACATGACATTCTTTATTTACCCTGCACTTAGGTTTATTTCCTGAATGGGCAAGGGAACGAGATTTATACTGGCCCCTCTATAATTAGTGGAATAAGGTGGGGAAACCTAGGAATCAGTGAATCCTTAAGAAGTTGCCTTTCCTGAATTTTCTATGTTCTTCTGCAGGTTAAAATTGAGGGGTTAGATGGGCACCATATAGGGGTCAAGAGCATAGGCTTTATGGATGGACAACCTGCATTCCAATCATACTCCTACAACAACTGCAGAGGTGTGACCTTTGAGCCTAATTCCCTTATAGGTAAATTGGTGATAGAATGAGGCTAAATGGGATTCTGTAGTAATTTATTCATTCAACAAGTACTTATGAAACACTTCCAAGTACCAAGCACAATGTGTCTGCAGCTACTGGGGACAGGGTGCTATGTCTTGCTTTCATGGAGCCCATCATGGTTAATCCAGGAAAACATTTAGCATACGGTGCCTGGCACATAGTAAGCACGCCATAAATTTGCTATTATCATCACAATTACTGTAATAAAAGTACGCCCGGTCACATTTCCACACTTCCTACTGAAGATATTCCATGCCGTCATTTAAAAGAGCAACAGAAGGCTTATTTTAAATAACGGTATGAAACACTCCAGAAAAGCATATTTGAAACTTTGACTACTCACTTTCTCAGTACAGATACTTTTGTAAACCACCAAGTCTCTGTTTCGGCCATCAAAGATGTCGGCGCGAGCTGGGTGTTTCACTTGAAGGTTACTGAGAGCCAGCTATGGGCCAAGCACTCTTGCGTTGCGGCAGTCCAGAAAGACAGCTTTTTGACCCTTTCCTGTTATTAAAATCATTTTTGTTGTCCATAACACTCAAGGAACAACTTCAAAGAAGTTACCTTGCTCCTGGGTATAAATACTCCCAATGTTTTGATCCATGAAGAACCTATTCAATATTAGTGATCAAAAGTGCCAATGCTGACATTCAAGCAACTGGAATTTTAATACCATTAAGCCTTCTACAATAGAACTGAGTTCATTTGTTGACCAAAGTCATTTAAAGTGAGAATGACATTGCCTGGCAGGTTCCCTTGGAACTGGGTTGCAAATGATTGTGACATGAATAAGGAGTCTCTGGCAAATGGGAGCCAAAGAACTGAAGGGAGATGGGTTCATGTAGCTGGACAGGAGAGCTGTACACCTGCTGGAGTTCTACCTGGCATAAACCAATTACACTTGTTTCCACTTTCTTAGGCAATAAATTTGCGTGGTGAGTAATGGTGCACACCTACCAATTTAGAAAATTAGAGTTAGAGTTTCCGTTCCAGGGAATTGGCTCCAAAGGGTATGTGGAGAGCTGGAGGCTCTTTGAATAATCCAAAGTCTCCACAAAGTAATTCCTTAGACTTTGTCTCACTGGCATTGGGAATGATTTGCAGAGAATACAGAACATTTAAATATAAACACTCTATTCTGCAAGACTTTGATGACTGTATGAAGGGCTCTGCAGAGAACATGGTGAAACACTGTAAACTCCTACCAGAAAATAACCTGAAGAGGTCATTGTACTGTTTTGTTGAATGTGATTTATCTCCTAGACTTGGAGAAAAATGGCCGTTAAGCAAGGTCTCAGATTTGATACAACGAATGACTACATCATGAAATGTTTTTAGAAGCACTGATAACAGCAAGTACTGGTAAAAGCAAGCCCAAGTTTAGACTGAATTTCAAGTCTAAATGCAGTTCTCTGTTGATTTTTTCCCCCCTGAAATTAGGAAGGCCTTTGTCTGTTTTCCTTTGACCCTGCTTTGTTTTCTTCTGAGAGTTTCCTAGGGATAAAATATTTTAAGGACCATCCAATTATATGAAGATCCTTTGCAGAAGTGAAACCATGAAATGAATACAGGAAAACCTGTGCTTTGGCTTCTAATGGAGATTAGAATAGGACCCTCTCTCCACATCACCAGAATTTTTAGTTTCCAGTTCCTTAACTGGTATCTGGAAGTACAAACAAAGAAGAACAAAAGTTTCTGTCAACTTCACTTACCTAGACAGTTTTTTGTTCATACTTTTCCCCAGAATTGAGGCACAGAAGATACACAGAAAGAGAGACATAATTTTCTAGTTAAGTCAGGGTATAGTAGCAGCACCATATTTCTCTTATTGCTCAGACTCTAGTATAATCAGTCAGGATGGACCGAATTATGCTTGAAAACAAAAATCCAAATATCCCACTGGCTTAAAATATTAAGTTCATTTCTAGTTTACACTACAGTCAACTTGGCTTAGTAGGGGTGCTACTCAACTAAGTCACTGGAAGATGCATTGACATATAACACATGCTTCCAATCTCTCCATGACAAGGGAGAGAGAGAACACGGAAATGTGCACGTTGGCTTTTAGGTACTTCTCCTTAATGGGGACACATATCATGTTTGCTTCTATTTCATTTGCCAAGTAAATTATATATCCAAGCCTAATTTCCAGGAGACATGGAAGTGCAATTCTCCAGTGCCCCCAGAATCACTATACCCAGGAAAATCTTAATCTACAGTAGGTCCTTTAAGAGTCTTGTCCATCACATTAGTCCCTTAATTAGGCCACTGTGTGTCTCAGCTGGGGGCAAGTTTGACCCCACACCCCAGAAAACACTTGGTAACATCTGGAGACAGTTTTGATTGTCACACTGGGGGGAGCATGATACTGGCATCTAGTGGTTAGAGGCCAGGAACGCTTCCAAACATCCTATGTACAGGAAGGCCCCCACAGCATAGAGTTATCTGGCCCAAAATGTCAATAGTGCTGAGGCTGAGAAACCCTGCGTTAGATCAGTGATTTTTTCAAACCTAGAGGACTTAAGACACTCCGTGGCCAAACAGAAATCAAGACATATAACAAAGCTACAGTAATTGAAACTGTGTGATACTGATGAAGGAACAGACAAGTAGATCAAGGGAGAAGAAAATGGCAAATGACAGAAGTGACAATCCCAAACAGTGGAGAACAATGTTAGGGTAATTGTCTATCTGTGTGGAAAAAAATAAAGGGTTATCTTTTCTTCATGTCATATGCAAAGATAAATTCCAGATGGGTTAAACATGAAAAAGTAAAAGCAAGACTGTCAATTTACTAGAAGAACATATAAGCATGTTTTTATGACCAAAGGGATAAAAAAGGTCTTCTTACACAAACAAAAAAACCCCTTAAAATATGCATAATTGTGATTATATCAAAATTATATGACAAGCAAAGAACTGGGAAAAACACTTTCAAATATTTATACAGCACACATCTAAAATATATAAAGAAAAATCATCTAAAATATATAAAGAAATTTATCAAATATAAAAGCAAAAGTGGGAAAACACAAAATGAGTCTAGAGTATCTCGTAGTTTCTCAAAGATGTGCTCAGGCAGCAAATGATGATGGCTTGTCAAAGAGACAGAGGAGCCAACCTAAAAGAGCTCCCAGTGGCAAAGCTGGAACAATTTGAGTAATAAAATAAATAACATAGTACTGGATTATAACCCAAAGTATAAAATAAATATACAGGAGTCCATACTGATACAGATAAATGATGGACTAAATAAATAAGTAGGAGAGAAGAGACAAACCTTCCTTCTGAACACTTTTTGTAGTTGGTACCCCCTCCCCTCCAAGGGGATGGAGCTTAACCACTCCCTCCCCAGCCCTTGAATGTGGGCTGGACTTAGTGAGTCGCTTCAAAAAGAGTAGAATATGGAAAGGGGAAAATGATGTAACTCTACACTAGAAAAACCTAGCAAATACTATCTTGGTCATACACATATAGTATGTAAAATCAGTGAAAAAGCCTGCAAGGATCCATGTTAAAGTAAAAAATGGTCATTAACTTGGTTGGCACACAAGGTGGAAAATGTGACATATTGATATCTGGAGAGAAGACAGGAGTGGTACTTTGAAAACAATATACTTTCCCATTGACAGAGGAATGGATGAAGAAGATGTGGTACATATATACAATGGAATATTACTCAGCCATAAAAAAGAATGAAGTAATGCCATTCGCAGCAACATGGATGGACCTAGAGATTATCATACTAAGTGAAGTAAGTCAGACAGAGAAAGACAAATATCATATGATATCACTTATATGTGGAATCTAATTTTAAAAATGATACAAAGGAACTTATTTACAAAACAGAAACAGACTTAACAGATATTGAAAACAAACTTATGGTTACTGAAGGGGAAACATGGGAGAGAGGGATAAATCAAGAGCTTGGGGTTAACATACACACACTACTATACACAAATTACTATATATAAGACAGATAACCAGTAAGGACCTACTGTACAGCACAGGGAACTCTATTCAATATTCTGTGATAACCTATAAGAGGAAAGAATCTAAAAAAGAATGAGTATGAGTATATGTATATGTATAACTGAATCACTTTGCTGTACACCTGAAACTAACACAACACTGTAAATCAACTATAGTCCAATAAAATAATAAAAAATTTAAAAAGAAAACAACATACTTTCTTTCCCTATATAATTAAAAAGCAATTTAAAATTAATAACCATTTTGGGTGTTTGTTAAAGATAATCAGTTCTTTGACCCTTACTCTCAGAAATTCAGTAGGTCTGGATTAGGGCCCAGAAATAAGAATTTTTAACAAATGCTCCAGATGATTCTGTTGTGGAGGGCACAATAGACACTGCATTTGAGAAACCACAAGGGAATAAGTAAGTTTTCAAGTTGTATTCCATATATTACTTACAACTCTGAGCTGGACAGGATTAATCTCATATATTCCCACAACCAACATTAGGATTTGAAGGGGACCAAGTTCTGATTCAAATGAGACATAAGACAAAAGTTTAAGGCAAATAGGAGATAACAATATCATCTTTATTACATATTGGATGATATGGCTTATATCTGTGGACAGGTGACCTTTGTAATATTAAATTACAGACTTAAACAGACTCACCTACCCGTCATACTGGGCAGCTCTCTGCTTTTACCTCATGGCAAAGAACATGTGCTGTCTTCAGCCAGCTTCACCTACATGAGTAAGAGAAAAGAGCTACCCAGTAGATTCTTCTTGAAAATATCAAAGAGAATTCATCCCTCCTCCCACGAGGAGCAGTGAGTGAGGGGCTGTAGAGAGACCAAGAGTGTAATCCTAGTGGAGTTCTTTCTACATGGAAGCAAACATACTGGACTAGGGAATGACTGAACCCGTAACAATACAGGATGATGTGAAAAAAAACAATGGTGTTATTCAAAGAAGCTGCTCCCTTAGAGGCAGTTATATCATTCAAAGGCATTAGTACTTCAAATTGATGCTTCAATTTTTAATTCCATTTTCTCCATAGGTTATTAACATTGAATTCTCACATTTTATATATGAGAGATTAATGAAACAATGGTCCTGAAATTTTCACTTGTTCTTGTATCTATGACCTTGTATGGTCCTCACCCAAACTTGCTTTGGGCTTAACCACAAATATTTTGGTAAATGCAATTTGAAAATGGGACTTAAAGTCCTTTTTCGTACTGCGTTTTGGAACCCCTGCCAGTGCCACCATATGGGTAGGGCTGGGCTAGCCTATGGGATGATCAGAATCAGAGAGCCAAGATACCCCACTGTTCCAGCTGACACACTGCACCATAACCACCAGACCTGTGAGCAAGTTTATCTGACACCAGTCAGCCCTAGACAACCTGACAAATGACCAAATGACCACAGACACATGAGTGAACCCAGATGAGGTCAGGAGTCTGGCCTGAACCAGAAAAAGGCCCACCCAGCAGTACTGCCAATAATAAAATGGCTAAGCCACTGAGTTTTTGGAGTGGCTCTGTCGCAAAAGCTGTATGATACTCTATATACCATGAAGTATATAACCAAATAATAACCTACAAGCATTTCATGAACTTTATGAGATAAAAGTAGATAAAATTCAAAGCTCAATCATTTAAAATCTGTAGGGTTTGTTTTTTGTAATGTCCTCTTGACACTCACACACAAACTATCTGAACATTCTTTAGTTGAATTCAATGTTGACATGAGACCTCAATGTGACTAGGTCAATGGCTGTGCAGTCAACTCGTATAGGCACTTTTGTTCTCAGGACCATGCTCTGGGACAATACTGAGAAATCTGCCGAGTTCCAGTATGCCCCGAGTGATGGTTTTAAGAATTCATTATCAAATGTGGTAATAGCAAACATGCTTTTATCAGGTACTGGTTTGAACTGTGTATTGGTGGGCACTGTTCGAATATTCACATACAACAAATTGTTCACATCAGTTTGCATTTGAAACAGGTAAATGTGATTTGTTTCCTCTATGGATTTGGTACAACTTTGCCTATAAACAACAGAATGTTATTTAACATCTCAGAATTCCCCATGAAAGGGGGTCATCAAAATGGAACAGTCATCTGAAACAGATCGGTAAAAAGTGAGTTCAGATACTGTCTGCCAGGAATAACCACCCACTGTCTTCCAATTCATAGGTAGCTGAAGACCAAAACCTGTCCCCTATTCCATCCTACTGGAAGCTCAGTGACTTCCCAAACATGGTGCTGGGGCACCAAGAGTTCAACACCACCACCAGCAGTCCTATCATCCTCTCCTTCTTGGTTCTCCTCCCCAGTTTATTCAAGCTACTTTGGAGATCTTTGGCTGAACACCATAAAGCTTGGCTAATACATACCCTTGGTTGCAATCAGAGTTATTTTTTAAAAATTTGCTGTGTGGAAAAATATCCAGAAGGATAAAGCTGATGCATTTGAAATCCTTCATTAGTTTTAAGTTGTAATGTACCTCATAAAAAAATTTCCAAAGCTAAAGGGGAATAAATACCTTTGCCAAAATCAGTCTTATGAAATGATGCATTTTGGTACATGCTGAAGAATCACCAACAAAAACTATAACAACAAACACCTTAAACATCTGCACCTATTTAAAGCCAATATTTTTGGCACTGGCGTGAATGTAATTCTCTCTACAGATATTCATGTTGCTTAAAAATTAAGGGCAGTGGCATCCATTTTGTTTACTTGCAGCAGCGTGATTGTCATTAAAGGAATACATTAGATTCTTTTAAATTTACATTCCAGCGAGCAAAGCAAACTCAAACCAGAAGATGCTTATTATGCACAAATGTAAGCATACATACTCAAACCAGGAAATGAAACTTGAATATTTTGGAACCATTGCAAAATGCTAATTTTGACTATTATACCACTTTATGTGAAATCCTGGCTTAAGGGACGATAGAGCTTTAAAGTGTTCTTTGTGGAAGGAAGCGGTTCCGAATATTGCTGATTTGTCCTCTCCGCCTACCTTCGGAGAGGGGTGAATCATTTAGTTTGTAACTAGAAAAATTAGATATTCTTAATCAGTTCTATTTATTGTTGGTTTAAATTGCTGCGAGATCTTTCAAATTAGAATGCAGTGGTTACCTCTGTCATAGAGGCAGGGGTGGGCGGCAGGACAGATCACTGCAAAAGTACACAAGAGAGCTTTCTGCCGTGAAGGAAAGTTTTCTATATTTTAATTGGGGCAGTTCCACGGGTGTGTGCATTTGCTAAACCCACCAAACTGTACACTTAAAATCTGTACATTGTATGTTCAAAAAAGAAAGCAATAAAGATGAAGGGCCAAATCAAGTAGGGCATTACAGGCTATGGTAAAGAATTTCGATTTCACTGTGTGTGAGATGCAAATTCATTACAGGTTTTCCAGCAAGGAGGAGACGTGATCTCACTTACGTTTTAAGAGGTGGACTCCGTCTGTGATGTGGCTGATGTACTGGAACAGGGCAAAACTTGAAGCCAGGAGACCATCCGGGAGCTATGGCAAGAGTCCAGCAATGACCCACGGTTGGCTTAGTGGAGGTAGTCGCAGTGGGGTGGTGAGAAGTGGTGGTGCTTCTGCCCCGGACCTTGTGCTGCGCTGCTCAGCTCTCCCTGCCCACCACGGAAAGCATTTATACTCCAGCTGCTGGGAAGGTCTGATTGCCAGCAGCCAGCTGTTAACCATCTTTGGGAATGGTATCTTCTAAAAAGAGCCACCTGTTCCTTTCCCCGGGCAGTCCAAACACAATGATAGGTTGATGCATGGGTATAAGGACCTGGCTCTCTGGACCCAATGCAGGACAACTTTGAAGGGCTGTTCCAGCCTGAGAGTTCCCTGCAGGGTTGGGAACTTCTCTTTTTGCTCATCCTGCTTCTGTTTCTTTCCCCACATAAGTGTTGATCCTAAAAGCATTTTCTAATAAATGCTCATCTCTGTCTCTATCTGCCTTGTGAAGAGCCCAATCTCTGATGCTTTGCAAGGAAGTCGATTTCTTTTTTCATTTGTCTAAAATTGAAAGGTGTATTTCAGGAATGTCATCGGCTCATCCAGTGATGTATGGTGGGTCGTGATGGTCTGGAAACATCAGGCAAAGATGAGTCTCCGCCAGCCACTGCTCTTCAACTGGGTGTGGGACGCAGTCCTTCAACTTCTCTGGTTCTTAGCTCCATTTTCTATAAAATAAGAAGGAATTTAATCAAAGGAGGTATTCTGGAAAAATGTTTTTACAACTCTATGATGAAATTTATTAGAAATATTTAAAGTAACTGAAAACCAGCTTAGCATTTTGTTAATGGTACTAGAATCTTATGTTACCTTGATCCACTCCCTGGTTATTAGCTGTTTCTCCATGTTTATCTCTAAAAGTTACACAGGAGACATGAAAGAAGATGATACTAAACCTAGCCAATTCTGCAAATTGTTTGCAAATCTGGTAAGACTTAATTGGAGAATATTGTGATTAATGACTAAACTAACTCAATTTCACGTGTTTTTTAAAAACTTCTTTTTATTCTTTTTGTTTTGAGTATTCCGCCCCTGCCCAAGTGATTCTTAGTGTTCCCAAGTCACTGCCCGGCTTGATTTAGCTCTCCTATATCTTGATCTTCTCCCATGCTATTTGTTTAAGACAAGCCTGTTTTAGCCTCAAGACCTTTACACGTGTTCCCTCTGCCTGAAACACTCTTAACTCTTAGCACAGTTAACTCCCACTCATCTTTTGGGTCTCAGCTGAAAAGTTACATCTGAAAAGGAATTTTTTTCCTCATCACCAGTAATGCCCGGTAATTTCTACCTACTTGGAACATCTCCAAAGGCTTATCCCATACTGGGGGAGACTTTTAGGAACTACATGTAACTCTACATGTGAATGAGAGTGACATTGAACCCAACTCTATTTTAAAAAATAAGTAAATTATTTGGAAAATTATTTTTAGTTACTATCAGCAACAAATTATTTGTAATACACTTCAAAACAAATTAGCATATACCAGTGGGTCATTATATACAAAACACAATTTTGGATCTTTGCTTAGAACTCCTTACAGTATTAGTAAGGAAAAAGAGTGAATCATACAAATCCTGATTTTATAAGTTTAACTATCCTTTGAAGACTTTTTCACCTTGGAGCGGGGGGGGGGGGGGGAAGGAAGCAAGGATTACAAGTTCACTCATCCTTGATGTGCCAGCAAAGAAAGAAATATTTACATGAGTCTCCACAGCCATTTTCGGTGGTAGACTTAAGCTATCTGGGTGAAAATTCCTCGACACTCCTCTCCTTGAGAAGTAGGGTCTGTCCTCTGCACTTGAATTTGGGCATTCTGACTGCTGTGACCGACAGAACAGGACAGAAGTGACTGTACCAGTTTCCAGTCTTAGGCCTTGAGAAGCAGGCAGTTTCATCTTTCTGTACAGATACCTTGAGCCTGCCATACTGCAGAGGTTATGCTGAGATATTCCAGTCCTGGCTGAGCCCAGGTTTCCAGTCCTTTCCTCCTTTAGGAGGCAGACATGGAATGAAGCCATCCTGGACTCACTAGACCAGCCCATCCCAACCTGAATACCACCAGTAACCACCATTGATACAATGTGGAACAAAGGAATCATCCAGCGGAGCCCAACCCAAATTCCTGACCTGCACAATTGTGGGATATGATAAAGTGGTTGTGGCTTTCAGTCGCTAAGGCGGAGGTAGTTTGTTACACAGAAACTGATAACCTAAGCATGCATCTTCTCTGTTTTGTTTCCCCTTTTCTCATGGTTTTAATTTATCTTGTTCCCAGACCACTAAACAAACCAAATGTCTTTTCTTTGTTCCCAGAGTCTTCTTATTATACAGTCAAAGAGAAGTTTAATTGACAATGAGACCATCCATCATTTATCGGTAAGGTATAACGTTTTAACAAACCACATGCTTCTATAGGATGTTGGATAGGATTTATAGTAAGCAGTACCCTGTTTTAGAGGAGCATTCACTTTGAATGTAACTGCCTGCACCTTGCTCTTTTTTTCTTGCTAATACTGAGCTAAATTTAACCTTCTTAAAGATGCATGGTGTTCATTATATACAATGATAGTGATTTTTGTTGCCACATATCTGCAATAGTTGACGTGTGGCATGAGGTAGATGCTTAACTGGTCCCTCTCTGATGCACACACCCTTCTTCCCACTCTATCCATCCCTCTTTGCCCTCACATTTTGTCATGATAATCAAGGGATTCTCAAAATGTGGCTCACAATCTACTTGCACCAAAATCACCTGTAAAGCTTGTAAAAATGCACGTTCCCTGGCCCTATAAAACTTATGAACTAAAATTCTGGGTAGGACAGCCCAGTAATCTACATTTAAAACAAGCTCCCAGGTGATCATATTGCTTGAATTACTATCTTTGGGAGCATTTTGCTGTCCTTTTTTTTTTTTTGAATTTTTGAATTTTATTTTTTTTTATACAGCAGCTTCTTATCAGTCATCCATTTTATACATATTAGTGTATACATGTCAATCCCAATATCCCAATTCATGGCACCGCCACCACCCGCCCCTGTCACTTCCGCCCCTTGGTGTCCATACATTTGTTCTCTACATCTGTGTCTCTATTTCTGCCGTGCAAACCGGTTCATCTGTACTATTTTTCTAGATTCCACATATATGTGTTAATATACGATATTTGTTTTTCTCTTTCTGACTTACTTCACTCTGTATGACAGTCTCTAGATCCATCCACGTCTCTACAAATGACTCAATTTCATTCCTTTTTATGGCTGAGTAATATTCCATTGTATATATGAACCACATCTTTATCCATTCGTCTGTCCATGGGCATTTAGGTTGCTCGCATGACCTGGCTACTGTAAACAGTGCTGCAATGAACATTGGGGTGCATGTGTCTTTTTGAATTATGGTTTTCTCTGGGTATATGCCCAGTAATGGGATTGCTGGGTCATATGGTAATTCTATTTTTAGTTTTTTAAGGAACCTCCATACTGTTCTCCATAGTGGCTGTATCAATTACACTCCCACCAACAGTGCAAGAGGGTTCCCTTTTCTCCACACCCTCTCCAGCATTTGTTGTTTGTAGATTTTCAGGTGATGCCCATTCTAACTGGTGTGAGGTGATACCTCATTGTAGTTTTGATTTGCATTTCTCTAATAATTAATGTTATTGAGCAGCTTTTCATGTGCTTCTTGGCCATCTGTATGTCTTCTTTGGAGAAATGTCTATTTAGGTCTTCTGTCCATTTTTTGAGTGAGTTGTTGATTTTTTTAATACTGAGCTGCATGAGCTGATTATATATTTTGGAGGTTAATCATTTGTCCATTGAGTCGTGTGCAAATATTTTCTCCCATTCTGAGGGTTGTCTTTTTGTCTTGATTGTAGTTTCCTTTGCTTTGTGAAAGCTTTTAAGTTTCATGAGGTCCCATTTGTTTATTTTTGTTTTTATTTCCATTACTCTATGAGGTGGATCAAAAAAGATCCTGCTGTGACTTATGTCAAAGCGTGTTCTTCCCAAGTTTTCCTCTAAGAGTTTTATGGTGTCCAGTCTTACATTTAGGTTTCTAATCCATTTTGAGTTTATTTTTGTGTATGGTGTTAGGGAGTGTTCTAATTTCATTCTTTTACATGTAGCTGTCCAGTTTTCCCAGCACCACTTATTAAAGAGACTGTCTCTTCTCCATCGTATATCCTTGCCTCTTTTGTCATAGATTAGTTGACCATAGGTGCGTGGGTCTTTCTGTGGGCTTTCTATCCTGTTCCATTGATCTATATTTCTGCTATTGTGCCAGTACCATACTGTCTTGATTACTATAGCTTTCTAGTATAGTCTGAAATCAGGGAGTCTGATTCCTCCAGCTCCGTATTTTTCCCTGAAGAGTGCTTTGGCAATTTGCGGTATTTGTGTATCCATACAAATTTTAAGATTTTTTGTTCTAGTTCTGTAAAAAATGCCACTGGTAATATGATAGGGATTGCAGTGAATCTGTAGATTGCTTTGGGTAGTATAGTCATTTTCACAATATTGATTCTTCCACTCCAAGAACATGGTATATCTCTCCATCTGTTCGTATCATCTTTGATTTCTTTCATCAGTGTCTTATAGATTTCCGAGTACAGGTCTTTTACCTCCTTAGGTATGTTTATTCCTAGGTACTTTATTCTTTTGTTGCAATGTTGAATGGGATTGTTTCCTTAATTTCTCTTTCTGATCTTTCGTTGCTAGTGTATAGGAATGCAAGAGATTTCTGCGCATTAATTTTATATCCTGCAACTTTACCAAATTCATTGATTAGCTCTAGTAGTTTTGTGGTGGCATCTTTAGGATTCTCTATGTATAGTATCATGTCATCTGCAAACAGTGACAGTTTTACTTCTTCTTTTCCAATTTGTATTCCTTTTATTTCTTATTCTTCTGTGATTGCCATGGCTAGGACTTCCAAAACTATGTCGAATAATGGTAGCGAGAGTGGACATCCTTGTCTTGTTCCTGATCTTAGAGGAAATGCTTTCAGTTTTTCACCATTGAGAATGATGTTTGCTGTGGGTTTGTCGTATATGGCCTTTATTATGTTGAGGGAGGTAACCTCTATGCCCACCATTTGGAGAGTTTTTATCATAAATACGTGTTGAATTTTGTCAAAAGCTTTTTCTGCATCTATTGAGATGATCATATGGTTTTTATTCTTCAATTTGTTAATATGGTGTATCACATTGATTGCTTTGCGTATATTGAAGAATCCTTGCATCCCTGGGATGAATGCCACTTGATCATGGTGTATGATCCTTTTAATGTGTTGTTGGATTCTGTTTGCTAGTATTTTGTTGAGGATTTTTGCATCTATATTCATCAGTGATACTGGTCTGTAGTTTTCTTTTTTTTGTAGTATCTTTGTCTGGTTTTGGTATCAGGGTGATGGTGGCCTCGTAGAATGAGTTTGGGAGTGTTCCTTCCTCTGCCATTCTTTGGAAGAGTTTGAGAAGGATGGGTGTTAGCTCTTCCGTAAATGTTTCAGTGAATTCACCTGTGAAGCCATCTGGTCCTGGACTTTTGTTTGTTGGAAGAATTTTAATGACAGTTTCAATTTCAGTGCTTGTGATTAGTCTGTTCATATTTTCTACTTCTTCCTGGTTCAGTCTTGGAAAGTTATACCTTTCTAAGAATTTGTCCATTTCTTCCAGGTTGTCCATTTTATCGGCATTGCGTTGTTTGTAGTAGCCTCTTAGGATGCTTTGTATTTCTGAAGTGTCCGTTGCACCTTCTCCTTTTTCATTTCTACTTTTATTGATTTGAGTCCTCTCCCTCTTTCTCTTGATGAGTCTGACTAAAGGTTTATGAATTTTGTTTATCTTCTCAAAGAACCAGCTTTTAGTTTTATTGATTTTTGCTATTGTTTTCTTTGTTTCTATTTCATTTATTTCTGCTCTGATCTTTATGATTTCTTTCCTTTTACTCATTTTGGGTTTTGTTTGTTCTTTTTTCTCTAGTTCATTTAAGTGTAAGGTTAGATTGTTTATTTGAGAGTCTTCTTGTTTCTTGAGGTAGGCTTGTATTGCTACAAACTTCCCCCTTAGAACTGCTTTTGCTGCACTCCATAGGTTTTGGATCGTCGTGTTTTTGTTGTCATTTGTCTCTAGGTATTTTTTGATTTCATCTTTGATTTCTTCTGTTATCTCTTGGTTATTTAGTAATGTATTGTTTAGCCTCTATGAGTTTGTGTTTTTTACGGTTTTTTTTCCCTGTAATTGATTTCTAATTTCATAGCGTTGTGGTTGGATAAGATGCTTGATAAGATTTCAATTTTCTTATATTTACTGAGGATTGACTTGTGACTGAAGATGTGATCTATCCTGGAGAATGTTCTGTGTGCACTTGAGAACAATGTGCTGTGTAATCTGCTGTTTTTGGATGGAACATCCTATAAATATCAATTAAATCTATCTGGTCTATTGTGTCATTTAACGCTTTTGTTTCCTTATTAGTTTTTTGTTTGGATGATTTTTTCATTGGTGTAAGTGATGTAATGCTTGGTGTAACACTATTATTGGTGTTACTGTCAATTTCCTCTTTTATAGCTGTTAGCAGTTGCCTTATGTATTGAGGTGCTCCTATGTCGGGTGCATATATATTTATAATTGTTATATCTTCTTCTTGGATTGATCCCTTGATCATTATGTACTGTCTTTCCTTGTCTCTTGTAACATTCTTTATTTTAAAGTGTACTTTATCTGATACGAATATTGCTACTCCAGCTTTCTTTTGATTTTCCTTTGCATGGAATATCTTTTTCCATCCCCTCACTTTCAGTCTGTATGTGTCCCTAGGTCTGAAGTGGGTCTCTTGTAGACAGCATATATATGGGTCTTGTTTTCATATCCATTCAGCGAGCCTGTGTCTTTTGGCTGGAGCATTTAATCCATTCACGTTTAAGGTAATTATCGATATGTATGTTTCTATTACCATTTTCTTAATTGTTATGGGTTTGTTTTTGCAGGTCCTTTACTTCTCTTGTGTTTCCCACTTAGAGAAGTTCCTTTAGCATTTGTTGTAGAGCTGGTTTGGTGGTGCTGAATTCTCTTAGCTATTGCTTGTCTGTAAAGCTTTTGATTTCTCTGTCGAATCTGAATGAGATCCTTGCTGGGTAGAGTAATCTTGGTTGTAGGTTCTTCCCTTTCATCACTTTCAGTATATCATGCCACTCCCTTCTGGCTTGTAGAGTTTCTGCTGAGAAATCAGCTGTTAACCTTATGGGAGTTCCCTTGTAGGTTATTTCTTGTTTTTTCCTTATTGCTTTCAATAATTTTTCTTTGTCTTTAATTTTTGTCAGTTTGATTACTATGTGCCTTGGTGTGTGTCTCCTTGAGTTTATCCTGACTGGGACTCTCTGTGCTTCCTGGACTTGGGTGGCTATTACCTTTCCCATGTTAGGGAAGTTTTCGACTATAATCTCTTCAACTATTTTCTCAGGTCCTTTCTCCCTCTCTTCTCCTTCTGGGAACCCTATAATGTGAATTTTGTTGTGTTTAATGTTGTCCCAGAGGTCTCTTAGGCTGTCTTCAGTTCTTTTCATTCTTTTTTCTTTATTCTGTTCCACGACAGTGAATTCCACCATTCTGTCTTCCAGGTCATTTATCCGTTCTTCTGCCTCGGTTATCCTGCTATTGATTCCTTCTAGTGTATTTTTCATTTCAGTTATTGTATTGTTCATCTCTGTTTGTTTGTCCTTTAATTCTTCTAGGTGTTTGTTCTTTAATCCTTCTAGGTCTTTGTTAAACATTTCTTGCATCTTCTCGGTCTTTGCCTCCATTCTTTTTCCGAGGTCCTGGGTCATCTTCGCTACCATTATTCTGAATTCTTTTTCTGGAAGGTTGCCTATCTCCACTTCATTTAGTTGTTTTTCTGGGGTTTTATATTGTTCCTTCATCTGGTACATAGTCCTCTGCCTTTTCATTTTGTCTATCTTTCTGTGAATGAGGTTTTCCTTCCACAGGCTGCAGAATTTTAGTTCTTCTTGCTTCTGCTGTCTGCCCTCTGGTGGATGAGGCTATCTAAGAGGTTTGTGCAAGCTTCCTGCTGGGAAGGACTGGTGGTCGGTAGAGCCAGGTGTTGCTCTGGTGGGCAGAGCTCAGTAAAGCTTTAATCCACTTGTGTGCTGATGGGTGGGGCTGGGTTCCCTCCCTGTTGGTTGTTTGGCCTGAAGTGACCCAGCACTGGAGGCTACCCAGCTCTTTGGTGAGGCTAATGATGGACTCTGGGAGGGCTCACACCAAGGAGTACTTCCCAGAACTATTGCTGCCAGTGTCCTTGTCCCCGTGGTGAGCCACAGCCACCCCCTGCCTCTGCAGGAGACCCTCCAACACTATCAGGGAGGTCTGGTTCAGTCTCTTATGGGGTCACTGCTCCTTCTCCTGGGTCCCTATGCACACAGTACTGTGTGTGTGCCCTCCAAGAGTGGAGTCTCTGTTTCCCCCAGTCCTGTTGATGTCCTGCAGTCAAATCTCGCTAGTCTTCAAAGCCTGATTCTCTAGGAATTCCTCCTCCTGTTGCCGGACCCCCAGGTTGGGAAGCCTGACGTGGGACTCAGAACCTTCACTCCAGTGGGTGGACTTCTGTGGTATAAGTGTTCTCCAGTTTGTGAGTCACCCACCCAGCAGTTATGGGATTTGATTTTATTGTGATTGTGCCCCTCCTACTGTCTCATTGCGGCTTCTCCTTTGTCTTTGGATGAGGGGTGTATCTTTTTTGGTGAGTTCCAGTGTCTTCCTGTCAATTATTGTTCAGCAGTTCGTTGTGATTCCGGTGCTCTCACAAGAGGGAGCGAGCGCACGTCCTTCTACTCCGCCATCTTGAACCAATCTCCTCCATTTTGCTGTCTTTTTCTCTTATCCCCCTTCCCTCCCTCCCCCCACTCCCCTCATTATGGCATTTCAGTATGATTCTTTTTAATATTGTTTAACAGCCTTAATCTACTGTGGTTTCTAGTTTATGTCTTCTTTCCCATCATTCCTGAGTTCTTTTCTGAGTTCTGCCACTTTAGGTCTCCTTTGTTTCTTATTATTTGACTCACTAATCAAAGAGCTCTACATATAATCTTTAAACCTATAGGTTTCTTTTTCATATATTTGTTTCCATTTCTGTTAGAGGTTTGGAGTGTTTCTCTCTCAAAGACATTATTACTGCAGCGTTTTGAAAACCCTAAAGGGGGCAAGCCTCCTCTTCTGCTCTTCGGGTAACTAACTGTAGAAACATTTTCATTATACTTAGATTACCACATTATTCTTGATTCCCATTGTTTCAGTTAGCTGGAAAAAGAGCTGCCTGACACGATTTTACCCTTCCTCTGAAGATTTTGATATTTGGATTATCCATCTTTCAGAACATACCTGTGTCTTTTTCACACAATCTGGTAAATATTATAATATTTAAGCATCACAGGGGCATTGATGCATAACTGAATCCTGGACTGGCCAATCAAGACTCACAAGGAGCGGGCTTCAGGAAACCAAAATGATGTGTCTAGGGCCACCTGAAAAAATATGCAGCAACTCAGGTTACATCTGGAATTCATTGGGTGTTTTCTCTGTCCTTTCCTGATCAGTTTTCTCACCACCCTCCTCATGAAAATTAGGCAATCTGGGTGAATTCATGCACATGCCCTGGTTTAGTTTCTCAAGGAGCAGGTATTGATCATTGCCATAGTTCAAAGCAGGGCCTTGAGTGGCAAGGTGGGAGTGGGAGTCTTTCAAAGCAGTAGAGAGAGGTGGGAGGAGTGCCCTTGGCCACTGGGATTCCTGACTCCCAGGTAATGCAGAGAATGCAGTGATGTATGAAGTGTACTGTACTAAGTTACAGTAAAATTGTGTGGTACCATTTAGGGCATAATGTATTTCTCCAAACATAGTGATTTCATTTTGACCTTAACAGTTACTCTTCAGTCTATAATATATTTACATTGCCTTTCTAAACATATACATTATTTACTGTACAGTCTGTAAAATATTTTTGTGAATTTCTTAAAGATATTGTATATGGTACATTATTTTTATTCACTTTTTTCCCCCTTCCTGGAACAGGCATGCAGTGAATTGGGACATTTTTAAATCGAGGAAAGTGTCAGGAAAGAAGGAGACACAATGCAACAGAAAGAAGAGATGGTGCCTTTGTTCTTGCTGTTCTTGTTCTCACCTTCCTAGAGACCTGTTGGTTGAGAGAACAAGACATCCCTGGAGCTGATGACTGGTATCAGGTGTTTTGGGTTCAACATGAAGGACTGAAATGGAAAGTCAATATACATCCATCCAAATTTCAAAGAAAGGAAGGACCACATGTGTGCAAACGCACACACTCATACATACACACACACACACACACACATACACACATGCCCCTAAGACATAAAACAAGTCATTCATTTGGCTTGATTGCCTAGAGTATAGACTTTTTACTCTCCAACTTGGCCAAATAATTGCTATCCTCTCTCCTCACTTGGTTTACGTCCTGAGAAGTCTCCATGAGATGAAGAAAAATGTGAATGGGAGAACTGAGGCATTTGTTGAGAAAATGTGGTCTGATAAATACCACCACCATCCCCAGATCTTTAATAAAATCTATGTAACACTTCAAGTAAACAGAAATTGATTGAATTGTCCCAAAGATCAAATTTCTCAAATAATTATTAAACTCTTCACATCATTTGGAATAAATACTTTGACACAGAGGCTAGGTCTATGGGTTGCCACCTATCTGGCTAAAAAGTGGAAAAAAAAAATTAGTCAACCATGAGAATGTTTTGTCTTCGTGATAGTAATTTTGTTTGAAGTTATCGAGTTAGGATCCAGACTTAGTTCATTCATTGGCATGCACAGTACCATTAGTTCTCCATATTACAGAGAAAATGGGCTTCATTTGCAGAAAGTCCGGATGGAGGGGGTTGGGGTGGAACTCATTAAAAACCATTTAACACTAAGCTAAATGTCAGCATACTTTGAAAGAGGCCTATTAGTTAATGTACACAAGAAGTTATCAGCACTTATGATAAGCCAAAGAAACCAAACAGTGAAGCCCATTAGATGGTACTTGTAAGACATTTGAGCTTTAAGAAATGTTTTAGATAAATTAGATTGGGATTGACAGAGGAAAAAAAAGCTCTTACAGGGAAGGATTTTTATTTAGACCCCTTACCTGGAGCCAAAAATCCTGAGTTTTGACTGACCCTAAATGACTAACTTGTCTACAATGAATTGGTGACCTCATAGGGGAAAGATAAAACATAATTACATTACAACCAGAAGGTTTTTTTTTTTTTTTTTTTTTTGGTCTTTTTGTGGATATAATGGATATAATAGACAAGGTCCTCACCAACACACAAATAATGTTACTGCTTCCAAAGACTGTAATTCAAAGCCTCTCTTTCTCAGTATAGTCTGCTGGCATTACAGTGAAAAAGCAATTCTGGTACATACTTCTGATAATCTGGCTCAATCTAAGAATAACATTTGGAACCTTCAGAGTCATATTATTTCTCTCAAAGGGGCCTGCAGAGAATGCAAGGCTGTAATCCCTGGCAAGAATATTCTCTGATGACAATTGAGAGAGGAGAACCATATGATTTGACAGTCAGTTGAAAAGGATGTGGATAAGGAAAATTAGTGAGTCTACCCCCAAAACAGGCCAGAGGGGATGGTCACTCCACATCAGAGGAATGTCTATAGGCATTCTTATGAAAGGATAGCAATGGAGACTATATTTATATGCCATATTATGTTATCATAATACATTTTTAGATACAAAATATTAAAAATGGGTATGATTACCAGCTACCACCGATAGAGAAAAAAAATCAGTGATACATAAGCACATGTCAAATTTTAATCAATTTAGATATTTGTGAGACCTCTATTATTAACTAATTGAAAACTATGCCTTTGGGTAATTGAATAATTTGACCTCATATAAAATTTTTGGATAAAAGCCAATTAAATGCCAGAGAATATATTTGAAGCTGATAATTTTGGTTTTAGTGTACTTAATCTTAAATGATTCTATCTGCTAATAATTAGATAGTAGGACCTGTTTTGTTTAGTAAGGCCACTGCTAGTCTGTAGTAACAAAAACATGTCATCGGTATGAGGAAGAATCTTAATAATTTTGCATCTCAATTAGCAGGAAGCTATTTACTTAGCTCATCTAAAAGTCAAATAAAATGATCAGGATGAGAGTTAAAGGAAGGGAAACCACACTAAAAGTATTAAATTTGTATCTTTTTATTTTTTGTTTCAATTTTTAGAAGACTTCCAACTAAGCTCTAGTAGCTAAATAATATAATAATAGCTGAACATATTATGAATTTCTCTTATTTGCCAAATACTGCTCTACATTGTCTCTAGGCATAAATTTATTTAATCTTCACAATAATCCTAGGAGGCAGGTACCATTGTGATCTCCATTTCACAGATATAGAAACTGAAGCTTAAAGTTTATAACTTGCCCAATATCATATATCAAATAAATGGGAGAGTCAAGATTTGAATGTAGACACACTTACTGCATCTTGGTTTAACCCAAGCACCCTGATGAAGTAGCCTTCAGACAGCCCAATATCAAACCTTTTGTACACCCAAAATAAATAACTATTCAGAAAATGCTTATTGATGTTGATGACTTAACAGATTATAAAGGAAAATAATTACTACATGATACGGATATTGAAACATTTAGAAGAGAATGAAGGATCAAACAGAAGTGTGTGTATGGTGAGGAAGAATGTGAAGGGAGGTGTTTAGGGATGGAGGTAAGACAGACATTAACAAAAACACTTAAAGAAAGAAAATTCCTCCTTTTCGTCTGTTAGAATCATACACAAAACATATTATCCTCAGAAGATAGCTCAAAAAAGGGGAAAAGTTAAGGAGCAGGGTGATTTATGCCCTGTTTAAGTCTTAACAACTGGCATGGCTTCTTTTCTCCCCAGGAGCCCATTAAAACAACTACAGTGAATAAGTTCAGTTGTAACATATGCACACTACTATACATAAAATAGGTAACTAATAAGGACTTATTGTAGAGCACAGGGAACTCTCCTCGATATTCTGTAATGGCTTATATGGGAAAAGAATCTAAAAGAGGGTGGATATATGTTTATGTATAACTGATTCACTTTGCTGTACAGCAGAAACTAACACAGCATTGGAAATCAACTACACTCCAATAAAATTTAAAATAAATAAATAAATAAAAACAACAAAACAAAACATCTACAGTGACATCACTGATATCCACAGATCAACCCTTGGCCTCCTGGCATTAGATATTGAACACCTGCCTATTAGGAGAATAGTTTGTGAGTGGCTACTTCAGGTACCACATTATAAAGTAGAATAACACAATATCTCTGGACCAAGTTTGCCTTGTTTCAAAATAAAGATTGTTTTGTGGAATGTTGGAGACATTACTAGATTTATTGTAAGGACAGCTGAGTTTAAATTTTGGCCTTTCCACTGATTATTTATTTGATTTCTGAAAGATCCCCAAACATTTCCCTAGCTTTCTGTCCAAGGTATTTTTAAAGGTTAGCATGAATGCTTAGTTTTTATTATTGTTGCATAGTTTTAGTGTGAGCATGGCAAATTAGTGAAATGATCACTTGCTTCCACTTATTAAATGTTAAAAAGGCAGGTCATAATCTTTTTTCTCTCATCCAAGAATGTTATTCAATAACCATATATACAATGACTGCACAATTTCAGTTCACAAACACTTATGACCGCATTATCTGCCTTATGTATACTAAATGTTTGTGAGACATCAAAAAGAAGAAAAAAAAATACCATACAAAAAAGCTATGCTTCATCTAATGTGTCCTTATCACTTTAAAATCTAATACTTTAAGTTATAGTATGTTTAGACAAAATGTACACATAGTTAAAATCAGCAAGAGTCCAAAATTACTCTAGTCAAAGGACAGTGGATTTTAGATCTGTTGCTATAATAACTTGAAGACCAGATCACCTATTATTGGTCCCTTAAATTAAGCCTGGTTTGACTTCAAGGAACAGAAACCTTTTAGTTCTGTGCCAAGGAAAAGGGGGAGTCTATGGTGAGGCAAGCTTCCAAACATAGGAATCAAAAAATAGTTGGCTCTTCTGTAAACTGGAGCTGGGAAGATGTGAGAAACAGAATCAGTTCTGGGTCTCCCAAGGGTCACATAATGTCCTTACTCCATCTCTCAGGCTCTGCATGCTTTATTTCAGCTCTAGTTATCTTGATACCGTCTGTCTACTCTTTCACTAGACTGGCTTTCGTTGCTTACACATGGTCCAACATGGTGACCTCAAGTTTATTTGATCTTATGGATAGGTTATTCCCATTTGCCAACTGCAGCCCTGAACCTCAACTGAGGAAGCATGTCTACTCCAGATGGGACATGAGTATGTGAATCTTTAGCGTTGGAGAAGAAGGGCATGGGCAGTTTAAATATCCATCTTTCATATTTCAATTAAAAACTTTATATTTGGAAAAGTTAAAACCTAACCAATGTCTTTATTATGGAAATTATGGAAACTAAAGCTCCATAAAATTTTCCTGGGGAATGAGAAAAAATATTAAAATTTAGAGGTACGTTTGATTGAAGTCTCTGTTTCCGTGTCTTTTGGTTCAAACTCAAGAGAGAGTGAAAGTTAGTCGCCTGACTCATTCTAGGCAGCAAATGAATTGACTGGCTGGGGCAGGTTTTTCACCCCTGGTCGAGTTTACTGTGACTAGAAAAATGGATCGGGTAGAACAAACTTGAACTTCAGCAGGGGATATGGATGGTAGAGTTCCCAGAGAAGAGTATTGTGGGTGGTTAGTTCCCCCCCCAAAACCTGTTAACTATGCAGCTACAGTGACTGAGCTTCATGAAGAGATAAACTTTGGATTCAAATTTGAAGGAAGGGGCATAATTTAAATAAATCAAGAATTGAGGAGGAATGAACCAAGATGGCGGAGTAGAAGGACGTGCTCTCACTCCCTCTTGCGAGAGCACCAGAATCAAAACTGGCTGCTGGACAATCATTGACAGGAAGAACCTGGACTTCACCAAAGAGGATACCCCACGTCCAAGGACAGAGGAGAAGCCACAGTGAGACGGTAGGAGGGGCGCAATCAGAGTAAAATCAAATCCCATAACTGCTGGGTGGGTGACTCACAGACTGGCGAACAATTATACCACAGAAGTCCACCCACTGGAGTGAAGGTTCTGAGCCCCACGTCAGGCTTCCCAACCTGGGGGTCTGGCTACGGGAGAAGGAATTCCTAGAGAATCAGACTTTGAAGCCTAGTGGGAATTGATTGCAGGACTTTGACAGGACTGGGGGAAACAGAGACCCCACTCTTGGAGGGCACACACAAAGTAATGCGTGCATCAGGACCCAGGGGAAGGAGCAGTGACCCTGGGGAGACTGAACCAGACCTACCTGCTGGTGTTGGGGGGTCTCCTGCAGAGGCGAGTGGTGGCTCTCTTTCACCGTGGGGATAAGGACACTGGCAGCTGAGGTTCTGGGAAGCTCTCCTTGCCGTGAGCCCTCCCAGAGTCTGCCATTAACCCCACCAAAGAGCACGGGTAGGCTCCAGTGTTGGGTTGCCTCAGGCAAAACAACCAACAGGGAGGGAACCCAGCCCCACCCATCAACAGTCAAGTGGATTAAGGTTTTACTGAGCTCTGACCGCCACAGCAACAGGGAGGGAACCCAGCCCCACCCATCAACAGTCAAGTGGATTAAGGTTTTACTGAGCTCAGACGCCACAGCAACAGTCAGCTCTACCCACCACCAGAGCCTACCATCAAGCCTCTTAGATAGCCTCAACCACCAGAGGGCAGAGAGCAGAAGCCAGAAAAACTACAATCCTGCAGCCTGTGGACCAAAAACCACAGTTACAGAAAGATAGACAAGATGAAAAGGCAGAGGGCTATATACCAGATGAAGGAACAAGAAAAAAACCCAGAAAAACAACTAAATGAAGTGGAGATAGGCAACCTTCCAGAGAAAGAATTCAGAATAATGATAGTGAAGATGATCCAGGACCTCGGAATAAGAATGGAGGCAAAGATTGAGAAGATGCAAGAAATGATTAACAAAGACCTAGAAGAATTAAAGAACAAACAAACAGAGATGACCAATACAATAACTGAAATGAAAACTACACTAGAAGGAATCAATAGCAGAATAACTGAGGCAGAAGAACGGATAAGTGACCTGGAAGACAGAATGGTGGAATTCACTGCTGCGGAACAGACTAAAGAAAAAAGAATGAAAAGAACTGAAGACAGCCTAAGAGACCTCTGGGACAACATTAAACGCAACAACATTCGCATTATAGGGGTCCCAGAAGGAGAAGAGAGAGAGAAAGGACCAGAGAAAATATTTGAAGAGATTATAGTCGAAAACTTCCCTAACATGGGAAAGGAGATAGCCACCCAAGTCCAGGAAGCGCAGAGAGTCCCATACAGAATAAACCCAAGGAGAAACACGCCGAGACACATAGTAATCAAAGTGGCAAAAATTAAAGACAAAGAAAAATTATTGAAAGCAGCAAGGGAAAAACGACAAATAACATACAAGGGGACTCCCATAAGGTTAACAGCTGATTTCTCAGCAGAAACTCTGCAAGCCAGAAGGGAGTGGCATGATATACTTAAAGTGATGAAAGGGAAGAACCTACAACCAAGATTACTCTACCCGGCAAGGATCTCATTTAGATTTGATGGAGAAATCAAAAGCTTTACAGACAAGCAAAAGCTAAGAGAATTCAGCACCACCAAACCAGCTCTACAACAAATGCTAAAGGAACTTCTCTAAGTGGGAAACACAAGAGAAGAAAAGGACCTACAAAAACAAACCCAAAACAATTAAGAAAATGGTCATAGGAACATACATATCGATAATTACCTTAAACGTGAATGGATTAAACGCCCCAACCAAAAGACATAGACTGGCTGAATGGATACAAAAACAGGACCCATATATATGCTGTCTACAAGAGACCCACTTTAGACCTAGGGACACATACAGACTGAAAGCTAGGGGATGGAAAAAGATATTCCATGCAAATGGAAATCAAAAGAAAGCTGGAGTAGCTATACTCATATCAGATAAAATAGACTTTAAAATAAAGAATGTTACAAGAGACAAGGAAGGACACTACATAATGATCCAGGGATCAATCCAAGAAGAAGATATAACAATTATAAATATATATGCACCCAACATAGGAGCACCTCAATACATAAGGCAACTGCTAACAGCTATAAAAGAGGAAATCGACAGTAACACAATAATAGTGGGGGACTTTAACACTTCACTTACACCAATGGCCAGATCATCCAAAATGAAAATAAACAAGGAAACAGAAGCTTTAAATGACACAATAGACCAGATAGATTTAATTGATATATATAGGACATTCCATCCAAAAACAGCAGATTACACGTTCTTCTCAAGTGCGCACGGAACATTCTCCAGGATAGATCACATCTTGGGTCACAAATCAAGCCTCAGTAAATTTAAGAAAATTGAAATCATACCAAGCATCTTTTCTGACCACAACGCTATGAGATTAGAAATGAATTACAGGGAAAACAACGTAAAAAAGACAAACACATGGAGGCTAAACAATACATTACTAAATAACCAAAAGATCACTGAAGAAATCAAAGAGGAAATAAAAAAATACCTAGAGACAAATGACAATGAAAACACGACGACCCAAAACCTATGGGATGCAGCAAAAGCAGTTCTAAGAGGGAAGTTTATAGCTATACAAGCCTACCTAAAGAAACAAGAAAAATCTCAAGTAAACAATCTAACCTTACACCTAAAGAAACTAGAGAAAGAAGAACAAACAAAACCCAAAGTTAGCAGAAGGAAAAAAATCATAAAGATCAGAGCAGAAATAAATGAGATAGAAACAAAGAAAACAATAGCAAAGATCAATAAAACTAAAAGTTGGTTCTTTGAGAAGATAAACAAAATTGATAAGCCATTAGCCAGACTCATCAAGAAAAAGAGGGAGAGGACTCAAATCAATAAAATCAGAAATGAAAAAGGAGAAGTTACAACAGACACTGCAGAAATACAAAACATCCTAAGAGACTACTATAAGCAACTTTATGCCAATAAAATGGACAACCTGGAAGAAATGGACAAATTCTTAGAAAGGTATAACCTTCCAAGACTGAATCAGGAAGAAACAGAAAATATGAACAGACCAATCACAAGTAATGAAATTGAAACTGTGATTAAAAATCTTCCAACAAACAAAAGTCCAGGACCAGATGGCTTCACAGGTGAATTCTATCAAACATTTAGAGAAGAGCTAACACCCATCCTTCTCAAACTCTTCCAAAAAATTGCAGAGGAAGGAACACTCCCAAACTCAGTCTATGAGGCCACCATCACCCTGATACCAAAACCAGACAAAGACACTACAAAAAAAGAAAATTACAGACCAATATCACTGATGAATATAGATGCAAAAATCCTCAACAAAATACTAGCAAACAGAATCCAACAACACATTAAAAGGATCATACACCACGATCAAGTGGGATTTATCCCAGGGATGCAAGGATTCTTCAATATACGCAAATCAATCAATGTGATACACCATATTAACAAACTGAAGAATAAAAACCATATGATCATCTCAATAGATGCAGAAAAAGCTTTTGACAAAATTCAACACCCATTTATGATAAAAACTCTCCAGAAAGTGGGCATAGAGGGAACCTACCTCAACATAATAAAGGCCATATATGACAAACCCACAGCAAACATCATTCTCAATGGTGAAAAACTGAAAGCATTTCCTCTAAGATCAGGAACGAGACAAGGTTGCCCACTCTCACCACTATTATTCAACATAGTTCTGGAAGTCCTAGCCACGGCAATCAGAGAAGAAAAAGAAATAAAAGGAATACAAATTGGAAAAGAGGAAGTAAAACTGTCACTGTTTGCGGATGACATGATACTATACATAGAGAATCCTAAAACTGCCACCAGAAAACTGCTAGAGCTAATTAATGAATATGGTAAAGTTGCAGGATACAAAATTAATGCACAGAAATCTCTTGCATTCCTATACACTAATGATGAAAAATCTGAAAGAGAAATTATGGAAACACTCCCATTTACCATTGCAACAAAAAGAATAAAATACCTAGGAATAAACCTACCTAGGGAGACAAAAGACCTGTATGCAGAAAACTATAAGACACTGATGAAAGAAATTAAAGATGATACCAACAGATGGAGAGATATACCATGTTCTTGGATTGGAAGAATCAACATTGTGAAAATTAGTATACTACCCAAAGCAATCTACAGATTCAATGCAATCCCTATCAAATTACCAATGGCATTTTTTACGGAGCTAGAACAAATCATCTTAAAATTTGTATGGAGACACAAAAGACCCCGAATAGCCAAAGCAGTCTTGAGGCAAAAAAATGGAGTTGGAGGAATCAGACTCCCTGACTTCAGACTATACTACAAAGCTACAGTAATCAAGACAATATGGTACTGGCACAAAAACAGAAACATAGATCAATGGAACAAGATAGAAAGCCCAGAGATTAACCCACGCACCTATGGTCAACTAATCTATGACAAAGGAGGCAAAGATATACAATGGAGAAAAGACAGTCTCTTCAATAAGTGGTGCTGGGAAAACTGGACAGCTACATGTAAAAGAATGAAATTAGAATACTCCCTAACACCATACACAAAAATAAACTCAAAATGGATTAGAGACCTAAATATAAGGCTGGACACTATAAAACTCTTAGAGGAAAACATAGGAAGAACACTCTTTGACATAAATCACAGCAAGATCTTTTTTGATCCACCTCCTAGAGTAATGGAAATAAAAACAAAAATAAACAAGTGGGACCTAATGAAACTTCAAAGCTTTTGCACAGCAAAGGAAACCATAAACAAGACGAAAAGACAACCCTCAGAATGGGAGAAAATATTTGCAAATGAATCAACGGACAAAGGATTAATCTCCAAAGTATATAAACAGCTCATTCAGCTCAATATCAAAGAAACAAACACCCCAATCCAAAAATGGGCAGAAGACCTAAATAGACATTTCTCCAAAGAAGACATACAGACGGCCACGAAGCACATGAAAAGCTGCTCAACATCACTAATTATTAGAGAAATGCAAATCAAAACTACAATGAGGTATCACCTCACTCCTGTTAGAATGGGCATCATCAGAAAATCTACAAACAACAAATGCTGGAGAGGGTGTGGAGAAAAGGGAACCCTCTTGCACTGTTGGTGGGAATGTAAATTGATACAGCCACTATGGAGAACAATATGGAGGTTCCTTAAAAAACTAAAAATAGAATTACCATATGACCCAGCAATCCCACTACTGGGCATATACCCAGAGAAAACCGTAATTCAAAAAGACACATGCACCCGAATGTTCATTGCAGCACTATTTACAATAGGCAGGTCATGGAAGCAACCTAAATGCCCATCAACAGACGAATGGATAAAGAAGATGTGGTACATATATACAATGGAATATTACTCAGCCATAAAAAGGAACGAAATTGAGTCATTTGTTGAGACGTGGATGGATCTAGAGACTGTCATACAGAGTGAAGTAAGTCAGAAAGAGAAAAACAAATATCATATATTAATGCATGTATGTGGAACCTAGAAAAATGGTACAGATGAGCCAGTTTGCAGGGCAGAAGTTGAGACACAGATGTAGAGAATGGACATATGGACACCAAGGGGGGAAAACTGCGGTGAGGTGGGGATGGTGGTGTGCTGAATTGGGCGATTGGGATTGGCATGTATACACTGATATGTATAAAATTGATGCCTAATAAGAACCTGCAGTATAAAAAAACAAACAAAACAACTAATACTAAACTTTCATTGGGTTATTTGTATGGAAATATGTTAATATAAATGTTTCAGACATTACATGAAATTCCTAAAAATCTTATATTTGTATTTGTATGGAAATATGTATGGAAATATGTTAATATAAATGTTTCAGACATTACATGAAATTTCTAAAAATCTTATATGTTCTGGTATAATGTTATAAGTAATAATCCTAGTTATTACTTTAAAATGTATATCTCAGAAATAACTAATTTTCTTGTTAACTGCATTATTATGAACTTTCATCAAATCTTTTACCGTGGTCAGTTTTAAGTCTTTTGTCATTTACAGACAGTTCTGGGTGTACTCTGATGATTTTGCAAATATGTTCCTATAAAAGGGTTTCATCTTCAAGAAATTCATGGAAAAGACTCTGACAAGTACAGGTTTCTGGTAACTGACTGTACTGCTGAACTGAATGAATAAGCATTTTCAGAACTGATGAAAAACTGATGAACTCATAAAAGTGCTAACAAAAGATCAAGATGAAAAAAAACAATTAATTACATGGGACTGAGTGAACTGATGAGGATGAGTATAATTTTTGTGACTTTCTGTCTGAATTTAAAAAAAAAAAAAAAAAAAAAAAAAAATCCCACAAGGACTCAGAGGCAAAGAATATACAAATCAATTTTCACTGCAAAGTAAAGGAGCTGTTACAGTGGAGGATTACTGGACTGAATGTCAATATTATGGCATAGTATGAGTGTGTTTCATGTTTGGTAATTGCAATCATTGTTGCTTTTGTTGTGGTCATCCATGTACAATGCTTGGTGTCAGTCTATTTATCTCTTGTAAAAATAAAATACAGTGTGTGTGTGTGAAAAAAATAAATAAATAAATAAATAAATAAATAAAAAAAAAAAAAAAAAAAAGAATTGAGAAGAGAGCATTCTGGGTAGGAGATATTTCAAAAGCAAAAGTATCCAAAATGGAGTTTATGCAATATGTTTTGAGGGTAATGGCCATGCTAACAGTTTTACGGCAGATTAGCTTTTGAGGAATGGCCTGAAGCAGTTTTGCAACCAAAATCACAGATGCAATTGTTCTCAGGACCACATTCTCCGCTGCCAATGAACATTTCTATTGGGAAAGGATTTTTGCCTGAAAGTTACCAAGTTTGCAAAGCATATTTACCATTAGGAAGGAGTAGCTGGACCCTGCTAGAAAGGAAGAAGCTACTGGGCTTCTCATGCTCTCAGCAGATTTTCTTCCAAATGTGGTTTTCCAGCTCGAAATGGATAATAGATGTGTACTTATCTCTAAAAGGTTGGGATTCATGTATTCAAAGTTTCAAAAAAATGTGCTTAGATAGGCCTTTCCTTTCTTCCTTATGTCTAAGGAAGTAACTTTTGCTGGGAACCAAGAAGGGCAAATGGAGCCCCAAAAGATGGTGTGTGTGTGTGTTTGTGTGTGTGTTTGTGTGTGTGTGTGTGTGTGTGTGTGTGTGTGTGTGTGTGTAGCAGAAAAAGACAGAGATGGGAGGAAGGAGGGTGGCTATGGAGGGCAATAAAGACTAGCTTTTCTTTATAATTTTACCTCCCAGGGCCATTCCGTGTAACCTCTTCCTAATGTATCTTAGACACAGGACGAGGAAAGATGGGGTGAGGGGCTCCTGGATTCTAGGGAGTAGAAAGGAAATTATTAATTTCAGTAAAGTGGGATGGTTCAGGAAACCACTGAGTTCCTCCTGTAGGGGAAGAGAATACTCTGTGGAATTTTCTTCTTTTTTTCCAATACTGACATCCTCCTCTGATACGTACATGCTATGCTACGGTAGGTGACCCAGATAGGATTATGTGCAGCATGTTTATGGTTCTCATTCATTTCTCCTGTTCAATGGAGATACGGACGATCTTTATCCCATATGAATTTGTGACGAGGCTTGATTTTTCTCTGCCCGGGCCTGCTGAGACAGCTCCTGGTATGCCTATTTTAACTTCTCCCTCGGTCCGTCTTCCTGGCCCTGTTGTCAGTTTATTTTGCCTTTGGGCTGAACGGGGCCTCTCCCTTCCTGTGAGTGCTTTGTCATTGCTCAGTCAGCAAGTTATTGCCTCCTCTGTCTCTGCAGTTTCTCCTCTGGCCTTGCTTTCAAGTACGCAGGGCTGTCCAGGAGTGTCCCATCTGCCCTCTAGGATCATCTATTCCTTATTCCAAAGGCTTGAGGAAGAGTTCTGTTTTGTTTTTAAAATTTTTCATGAGGTTGTGGCGAATCAGGCTTTCAGAGGACTCTGGGAGGCAGAAGTTCCCAGGGCTCACACAGGCCAGAAGTTACTGGCTTGGTGAAAGCTGTTACTTTGTTTTAAGAACCAGCCTGAGTCTGTTATTGCTGGGGACCCCAGAGGCTAATCACTCAGAGGGAGTTTGATCCTGTCCTGTCTGAGAGGGAACACTGCAGCGCCTTTGTCTCCTCGCTGCCCGCCCTTCCAAAACAGCCCTGCCCTCCTGCCTGGGACTTCCTAACACCCCCAACTCACCCTCCCTGGGGCCGAGCAAAACCGTCACAGCAGAACTCCCAGAGGTGGAAGGGCCAGGGGACTTGCGATTGTGAAGTCCATTTATCAGGTGGATAAATAATATCCACAAAGCACAATAATATCAGGCGTTGACCTCAGTTTTGTTTTCTATTTTCACGAAAGTCCTGCTGTCTATGATTTTTAAAACATTTTTTTATTGCTCTATTGTGAAATACAGTATGCACTGAGAAAAAGTACATAAAACATATTGGTTCAGGTTACTGAAATATTATAAAGCTACATACCTACCACTTTATTATTTGAAATGCTACATTTTTCAGGCTGGAAAAAAAAAGTCCTCTAAAACTTGGTCCCTTTGGACTTACGGAAAACAATGAGGAATGTATAAGTGAAAATATGGATTTGGTTTTTCATATCTCAGCAGTGCAATTGCTATTTTATGTTCATATATTCTGCTGAGCAATCGACTCAATTATTTGCCTGTAAAGCAACCACTTCATGGTTATCTGAGAGGGATTTTTTATTCTAGGCCACCTCCCCTTATTAAATGGCTGTACTTTAGCAATTTTTTCCATCTTCTGCAAGGCTTAACCCAAGAAAAGCAAATTGATCTGCCTATCAGGGTAGGCAAAACACAGTCCTTTGTACTTATAAAGGAAACAACAGCAAAATTTAATCATTCTTCTCATGCCCGTGAATAATTCTACATAGCTGACTAAAGTGAAATCTTTTCATATTGATAAATATTTAATGTGTGCCTCCTATGTGCTAGGCATTGTTCTAGATGCTTGAGCTATATGAGTGAAGAAACAAAGATCCTTGCTCTTCGGGAGCTTACATGATAGCAGTCAAGAAAAAGGCTGTAACAATAAACATAGTATTTAGGTAACTCATACACGATAGAAGGTGATGAGTGCTGTTAAAATAAAGAAAACACAGAACAGGGTCACAGAATTGGGACACAGGGCGGGGGTGGGAGGGCAGAGTGCTGTATTAAGTAGGGCTGTCAGCACTAGTCTTTTTGAAAAGGTAAGATGTGATCAAAGTCTTGAAGAAGGTGAGGGAGTTAGCCATCCAGATCTCTGGGGCAGAACATTCCAGAATGGTAGAGGGAACTGCTGAGGAAAGGCCATTATGATGGTACCATGTTAAGTATGTCTGAGAAAGAGCAAGAAGGCCAGAGCAGAGTGGCTGCAGCAGAGGGAATGAGGAATGGAGGAGTTGGAGGTAAGGACAGAGATCTGGGGAGCAATTCATGCAGGGCCCTGTGGGTCACTGCTAGGCTTTTGGCTTTTACTTTAGGAAAATGGTGAGTGAGCCCTTGCAGGATTTTCAGCAAAGGAAGGCAAGATTTGATTCACTTTTTAAATGGGTGTGCCAGTTAATAAGCTATTAACTCTCAACTCCAAACTCACCCTTCTTGTATTTGGCTTTGTGATACTAGGGCTGGGACACTATGAACCACCTTTCTGCTTTTTCCCCCTGTTAGACTCTGGGGGCTGCCAGAGCGGAGGGGGAAGAAGGGACTCGCTCCTTCCTATTTGCTTCCTGTGGCTTCCTGTCTGCTTCCTGTTTGCAGCAATGCTTCTGCAACCCAGCAGTCTCTTCCCTTACAGCAGTTTGTAGCTTCTCTAGCGCTCACAGAACTAACCTCCTCACACTCTCTCAGAGGCACCTGCCAGTCAGGGCCTCTCCTTAGAGGCCTGAGCTACTACGTGTTAATATTTCCAACCTCTCTCCTCTGTTCCCCAGCCACGGTTGCTGCTTCCTGCCCTTTCTACGTCCATTGTACCACATTTTGCCTTTTCAGTTACTCAGTTAACAACTTTATATCCAGTTAACAACTGTTTATATTATGTTCTCTTTGTTAACTGGTGTGATTCCAGGTTTTTCCTAGATTGGGCAAGTAGAAGAATAGATTTTCCATCAGCCAAAGTGAGGAAAGTTGTAAGTAGAGCAGATTTAAGGGAAAATATCAAAAATCCAGCTTTGGACATGTTACTTAGACAAACAGAGATGTCACCTAGGCAGTTGGATATTAGCACAGAGCTAATTTTCATTCTTTTCTCTGTGGCCCCCGGACCATAAGCACAACTTTCGCTAGACTAGAAATATTATTGAATGACTTATGTTCTTTTAGTTAAATTCATTCCAAGGATTTAAAACATTCAATTAAGAACACAGATGTTGGAATTAGAACTAGATTTGAATCCTGGCTCTCTGGTCGAAGTGATGTTGCATAAGATAGGTGACCTCTCTAAGTCTCAATTTCATCAACTATAAAAATAAGGGTAATAATACCAAAGCTTAACAGTAATCGAAAAGTGGAAATTAAAAGATAAACTGGCGAGTACATAGTAAACTTTGAGGGTAAAATGTCCTCCTCAGTTTCCTTCTCTTCAAAGTGGGATAATATCTATTTTATAGGCTTCTTTTGAGACCTAGATCAGAGCAAACCATGTAAATCACTGGCCAGAGAGCATTCTACACAACAGGCCCTCAAAAAATCTGAGTTTCCCTCTTACCTCATCTTATCCTCCTAACATCTCTCTCATTTACAAATTTAACAGCATTTTTCAAAATCCATTCTGTAAAGCATTAATTCCAGAGGATGTTAATAGGGTTAATACAATAAAATAAAGTCACAAACATGTATTCGAATATGAGTAACAAGTATGTTCAACTGCGTAGATTACAATCCATATAAAACTGTATTTTTTTCCTCACCCACCCTCTATACTTTATGTAGTGACAGTAATCCTTTTTTGGCTGTGGACTGGCTACTTTGACAGGTTGATGACTTGTCTGCTCATTCTTAGTAACAGGCAGTGTCACAGTCATTTTAAGTCATAAGCAGATCCCAATTCAGGTATTAGAATGTCCAGGTCTGAAAAGATAGCAGCTGGCTGTACATCATGCTTGGTCTGTAGCTACAGGCATCTCTGCCCCCCTGATCCTTTACCTTTCTTGCTCGGTAGCCTCCATCCCCATTTGGCAAAACAAGCTTGAAAGGTCCCAGAAAATGACAGCATATTTTCCAAGGTATTACTCTGCCTTCCAAAATTAAGTCAGAGGCACAAATTTAATAAATGTCTATGATTAAATCCAATTAAGTCTCTCTTCTTTACCAGAATCTGGATACCTGGAATCCCTACTACCAAGGAGCACTGTCTTAGGTATCAAGGAGGACGTTTAAGTTCTTTCCAGGTAGAAATGTTTTTGAGAGAGTATAGCATTCTGCTTAGGGATATAAACTCAGTACCCAAATCCTAGCTCTGCTTTTTGCCGACTGTGACTTTGAACAGGTTACTTAATCTCTCTGAGGCTGTTTTTCATTTCTAAAATGGTGATACTAATAGAGTTGTATGAGGATTAAAAGAGTTGACACATGTAAAACAGGCAAACTGTTAGCTGTTAATATTAGACAATGTACAATTCAGTTAGAAGGAAAAAAGTAGCCCAAAAGCTGGTGCTAAGCTGCATGTCACTGCTGAAATGTGAAACGAGAGTTGAAAAAATAATAGTATGGGTCACAGAAGTCAAGAGAGATATTACAGAAGAGGAAAGAATGGATCTGAGCCTTAGATAATGGAGAGGAAATTTGTGCTACTTCTGCTTTTATTACTTGGTTGTTGTTTTTGGAATGAAGACAAGGAGAGTCAGAGATTATGGCAGTACAAGAAGGGGAAATATTGAGAAAGACAGTAAATTTCTGTTTCTACTTTTGTGGAGGTCCATGTTATCTTCTGATGGAAAACTGGCTTTAGTCTACAGCTGGGTGGGTGTGATGTTATCTTCTCATGATAGGTCTTTAGATTTTTTGTTCATTATCCTAAGTTAAATTTTTGATTTTTTTTTACAAAGAAGGTAAGCATAACTTCCCTTTCTTTAGCTAGCATTTATATCCCGAGCATTATTATATAATGTAGCTTTTAAAATAATTTCAATTTGGATCAAGTTCATATTTTCTTTGAGCTGTTATTCTCCAAAACCAGAACTTCAGTACCAATTGGCATATAATTTTAGAAGCTGTCATAAAATGCAAAAGAAAGAATCAGGTATTTAATATGCAATATCACCCAAAGATTACTGTAATTATTTCTTTTTAAAGAAAGAGATGACTAGAAACTTGGATGAGACATTTTTCAGTGCAAATGATCAATGAGATAAACAAAAATTATTCATTGAAGAGGAACATTGCTTATCACTCATTGGAGAAATGAGGGGAAACATTCCAGTTTTGTGGATTTACTTGTCCTGTAATTCACTGTGTTTTTAAAATGAGCAGCTTGGCAACATAGAAATTTAGACTCACATTTCTATCTATAAATCACCAGTTTGTCCCTTATGTTGACAGTTTCTGTACAAAATCAGAGGATTTCAAGGTGTTCCAGCAACAAAATGTAAGAAATTGTAGAACACATAAATTTCAAGGGTTTTCTACCTACGTCAGCAACATCATTTTAGCAAAATACAGACAGGATATTCAAGTGCCAAGATGGAACATAAGATAAAATAAGGTAAAGAGCAAAACATAATTCAAAATTAGGGGTGTTCTTGGATAACCAAACTCATTATCGGGAGATGCCATTCTGGCTTAGTAAGCTGCTTGTTAGTTACCCAAGTAAAGCAAGTTAAGTTGGAAATATAAAGGAAAACGTACCAAGTTCAAAATCAAGAATCAGATAAAAAAGGTACTATTTTGGGCAAAGATTAAAGCTCTCATCTATCAACTATTAAGCAGTTTTAATGATATGGGCCACTTTGTGAATCATTAGGGAGAAAAGCAAGATGAATAAACTTAGGTCCTGCCCTCAAGGATCTTATAACTTAGTACTTTTGTGTTTAGAAACATTAATACAACTTTTTAAAAATGCAAGATTCAAATGAAGATGAAGATCATATAATAGGAAACTATGGGACCAGCAGCCTAAGCACCCCCATGATCTAAGAAGAGATATTCATCATTTTCCTCACAAATTTAACAGGAGTGTCTGTTAAGTACTTGGTGACCATTAAAAGGAGCAAGCCAACTTTTTCATGAATAGCTTATTCACCCACAGGGATCTGGACCTTTATATTGACTTTTACCATTTCTAATTATTTTTTATAAGTGATACAAAAGGGGGGCAGTAAGGAAGAAAAAGAACTTTTAAAAATCAACTCTTGAAAAATGACATAGATTCATTTTTCTCTTTCATGTAGTTTAAGTGCCTCAGCTATTGCCTTTTTATTGTACTCATTTTTTAATGACCAGTGAAACTGATGAATAGCAGAAATAGTAAATTTAATAGATCGTGGTTCATATTTTGCTCTTGAGCTAATGTTCCTCTGAATTAGTTAGGTTTAAATGATTATGTCTTCCTTTACAACTGCTTGAAATTCTAAAAATCCTTGTACCTAGATTAAGGACGTTGAAAGGAAATGTTGCAGGAGGAACGGGCTGAGTGTTACAGAGAGTAATATCTTAATGCATTGTTATTGCTTTATTGATTGAAATCGATCTTTTCTCTTGTTCATTTTCATAGGTGCTCTCATTGTGACAGCAATTGTGAAAACTGCAAAATATCTCCTACTCACAGATTTTTGTATTTTAGCAGAAATCTCAACTCTGGCTATAAAGTGTCTTAGACAAAATATGAATTGTTTTGGAGAGCTGGTCATAATTCTTTCCCACCCCCCCAGTTATTCTTCCTAGCTTATTGAATTTCAATGCTTATGTTTGAAAACATATGTATGTATATCATATATATATCTATGATATACATACATATATACATACACACATTCTGTGATTCATATGACTAGGGATTCCTTGTTGAGAATTTTTGAACAAACTTGTCATTTAAAAGATCACAATAATGACGAGGACATAAAATCCACATAGTGGGCTTCAGAGCATGGGCAAGAGGGCATCTGATACAGAGAAGGTCATTCCTAGGCATTATATTCAGGTGAAACGGACCAGTATGAGGAGGAAGGTGGAAATTTTGGTTTGTGGGCAAAAGCAACAGCAGTATTTCCACAGTCATTGTTTTCCTTTTGAATCCATGCTTTTCTTCCGACTTTCTGAAAAACACCAGGGCTTTATTCGTCTGCTGGCTCTGCCTGTGGTTTGCAGAGATGTCATTGTTCTTAACCACGTCCTGTTTTCCCTGAGATGGCCTTTTAGGTTCACTGGGACCAGAGGGTCAACTTTGTTGTCTTTTATGAGGGAGAAAAACACTGTGTAGTTCAGGAAAACCAGAATCCAACTTTCAACTGCTCCTTTCAGTTTGCAATTTTGAAAATGAACTTTATTTCCCATTAACAGTAATTGCTGTAAAAACTCCCTCCTGGGCACTAAATTGGCAGGTGGCATTTCTCAAATCTAGAAGGCGGCAGAATGATTTGTAGTCAGTAGTAGTCAGCGTTCTGTTAAATAAATCAATTCTCAATTTACCTTTCCTCAAAAGGGTGACCTGCCTTCAAAAAATATTTGCGGAAAAGAAGTTTGCCTTATTTCTGCTAGACTGGTAGACTTTCTCCCTCCCTGCGTCCTGTCTCAGCCGAGGGGCACGGTGACAGGCAGTGCTGTAGAGGATTGCTGCTATACGGGACCCAGAAAAAGTGTGTGACTATGAGGTGGGTCTCTTTGCTCTTATGGATACGTCCACGCTCTCTCACCACTCCACAAAATTATTTTAGACATTACAATATGAGTGATGGTATTTAACATTGTACATGACATGATCATTCTCATAGTTTGAGAACCAGAACCCAGACAGTATAAGGCCTTTGCAATCTGTTGGCATCCTCTCCTGGGTGCATCCAAATATTGCCGGGCTGCCTTCAGGTCTATGACTTCCTTATTTAGCTTAAGGAAACTCCATTCTGCCCCAACTCACACTCCTGGTCTAGCCCTCCATCTGTCTCATTCCACCCATAGCACATTTCCCTGATTCTGAGTAAAGTACCCAGCGGGCTTTGCTACTCCAAGGTTCTCTAGAACAGGCCAGAGTGGCCCTTGGAAAGTTTTCGATATTTCTTTTATTCTCCTAAATATCCAACAGGAACTCTTATGTCAAACTCACACTTCTCCATTAATTCTCAAAATTTTCAATCAGTCCTTAAAGAAAAATTTTTTGACTAGCCTTATGATCTGCAAGTTACTGTATTATTATAACCAATTCCCTTCTTTTGATCCCTCCCAACTCCTCAAGTCTTTCATGAACACAAAACAAAAAACAAACGAGAAATTCCAAATACCTCTAAATGAAAGACTCCTCCTCTGGCTGTATAAAGCCAAAGCTTTAACATTGGTTTCCGACTGTGTGGGTATGGTTATATGTTTTTCCTTTTCCAGATAAACTTGCAAGGAAAGCTGTGAGTTTGGGCAGTTTGCAACAGATTAATTCCTATTTGCTTCATGGTGTATGAATAGAATGTCAAGCTTGAAAATGAGAAGGCCTAGTGAAAATACCAGCTTAACTCTTTACTTTGCTGTTTGATTTTACAGTTTTCTTAAATCCTCAGTGATTCAGTTTTCTTTTGTAATAAAATGTAAGGTTAAATGAGATCATTTGAATGAGAACAGTTATCATAACTCCTAGGACATGATAAGGGCTCCATAAGTGAATTTATATCTGGTTTTGCTGTATAATGAGAGAAGGTTTTAACCAACCTTATGAGTAACCAATCTTTAGATGAGATTGCTAATGATTTGCAATATTATGTTTCCGTTTTCTCACTAATTTGGTAATGCCACGTTGCATTAGAGTTTTTACTCTTACATGCATTTTTTTTTCCTTTAAAATTTCACTGATACTAATTGGTGGGATAATAATCAATTATAGTTTATAGGCAGGTATTAGGTTATAATCATTTTACTTGCATTTTTATGTAGGGACTATTCTAGAAACACATTATTAGTTTTCCTTGTTTGCTGTTTATAATGACAGGAACAGTTTACCGAGCCAATAAATAAATGTGGCTCTGTGACTGGGAGATTAAATACTTAATATACATTATCTCCTTGAATCCCCACTTCAACTCTATGATGTTGAGAATATTAAAATCATTTTACAGACTGGGAATCTGATACTAGGAGAAATTAAATGACTTGCACAAGGTTTAGCAGCTAGAAGGTGGGAAGGCTTTATTTAAAGCCAGTTCTGAGACCTATGCTTGAGCTTTCAGTAACTACCCTATACGTACCTTATGCTATCTTGATAATTTTCTCCGACAATATTGTCTTCACATAACTAGTGATCCTGCCTGATCACAACCCAGTTCAGGGGAGTCCCGTTCTACTGTCAGGTATGCCTGACACTCCCAGATGGTAATCAGTGTTGCCTCTGCACTTCCCTGAAAGGAGATCTCTACCTAGTGCTTCCACTCTGGGTACCTAAATCTAGATCACAGTTGTCACACAGACCTTGCAGGTTAGAATGCTGCCTTTAACAATATTTGAGTGAGATCTTTGATCTAGAGATATTGTAAAACAACAGAAAAACCAATTGAGGATGAACGCTATAACCTAAAGTTTAAGCTTGAGCAAAATTTTAACAAACCAGGTTGAAAGGCAGCACAGCCATAACCCACTAAGAGCTGGTAAAATTGCCAGCCAAACGTGGCTGAAAAATCTCTCTATCTCTTCCTTGGTCTTATAAAAAAAATTCCCCTGGTATTTGTGTCTTTCTTGCTCTGTGACTCCACTCTGATCTAAATGCTGTGTTCCTCTGTCAGGGTGTCTATAGCAAGTGAGGCAATTCCTCTGCCTTTTTAAAAGCAATTACTCAAAGCTCAGCCTTGAAATATAGTTGCTTCACCAACTTCTTACACAGCTCTAATTGCTTCTATTTGCCTTTGCACGTATGTGCAGAACTCGCTTTCTACCAATGTCTGCTGAAGTGGCTTGTTCCTTGAGAAGGGTTCCCATTTCTCAGATCTTATGGGCTGCCTATGAGAACAGTCATAAAGACCACTCTGCCTTTCAGCTGAAAGGGATGGTTTCCCCCATTGCCCATAAATCTTTTACTCCATTCTACTTCCTGTATTACAGTGTCAGAAATCCCCTCTGCATACAGAAGCCTGGACATTTTGGCTATTTCACTTGACTATGTCCCCACCGAGTGGACTGTATTATCACATAAAAATCCCTAAGCTAGTCTTATGTTGTAATTCTTTCAGTTATAATGTAATCTAAATTTAAGAGCCACAGCTGAACAAGACTGAACACTTATCCAGTTGGGAATAGGATAGGCCTTTATAAACATTTAAGCATATTAATGAAAAGATTAATAGATTTGACTACGTAAAAATTTAAGCTTTCTGTATAACAGCAGAGACAACAAAATAATCACAAACAAAATAATAAGGCAAATTAAAAACTGGCAAAAATATTCACCGCTTTGAATATGTGAGTTCTAACAGATTGATAAAAATACAAGTGGGCTGTGAGAAAACAGTCAAAGAACATGAAAAGGCACTGAACCAAGAAAGAAAATCATGCTACTAAATATACGAAAAATATTTAACTGCATTAGAAATTAGGGAAATAAAGACATTTCCCTTATTAAAATGGAGGTATACATAAAATGATCTATCCACATGTATACCTGTGAGGGCAGAGACGGGCACTCACCCTGCTGGTGAGAATGATACCAGTACAACTTTTCTGGATGCCATTTTGGAAATAGGCTTCCAAATCCCTAAATATGTTCTTGCTACCTGGTCCAGTAATTCACTCTAAAAAACTATCCTGAGGAAAGAATCTGGGATTTACACAAAGATTCATGTAGAAAAATGTAAAAAGTAAATTGCAGGCCTGATTATAATAACAGAAATTTGAAAATAGTATGTATTCAGATGAAAATAAAAGAGTTGTGAAAGAAAGAAATTATATATGGACATAACAAGGAATAATCTGCAGCAATTTCAAAAAACATGCTTTAGAACAATATTTAGTGATACAGGTTAATGCTGTTTTTGACTTGCTAAGTGAGAAAAGGTATTACTGAGTAGTTTTTGCAATCTGATACAAATTAGAAAAAATTAAAAATATATGTGTGAACATGCACAGAAAAGAAACAGATACTCCAAGATATTAGTAACAATGAACATTTAGTGGGTATTGGGATTTAGGAGGGATTTTTATTTTTTGGTTATACGTGTTTTCATTAATGACATATATGATTTGGAAAAGGATGAATATATTTTAAAAATAAAACTTTAAGGACTTTATTCTCTATCAAAATGACTAGGACGTAATGTGCTTTAAATGGAGTATTTTCCTTACTTGCTGTACAGATATTTTCATTCACATTTCTAGTCATAAATCTATTCTTCTTTTGTCTCCAGAGTGAGTTCCTGAATCTGTATTTCTCATTCAGAACTCAGAGGAAAGATTAAAGGCAGTCATTACCTTCTTCTCTTTTTTTACAGGCTACAGAATCTATTTTTAATGGTGCTGCTTTAAATCCCTGTTGTTAGAAACATTTATTTAACCTCTAACTCTGCTCTACTGAGATGTTTTTGTTTACATCAGGTTAGACCTTGACCTTCACAACCTCACACTCAGGGGAAATTTGTTGTTGTTGTTATTGTGCTTTAAAAAAGATTTGCTTGAAATTGTTTTGGCTGATTCTTTTAGGTTTGGAAATAGCCAAAAGCGATTTTACTTTGGAATATTTGGGGAGAATTTATTTTCCCTCCTTTGGCTTAAAAAGATTTCATTATGAAAGAGAAATTATACAGACAGTGAATAAAGAAAGTGTCAAAACTTTTTTTACCCCCAACCTTGAGGGGTAAAATATCATCTATTGCCATTGCTGGCAACTAGTCAGTTGTCTCCTGTTTCCTTGGGGGCACAGTGGCATGCAGAGTAGAACTTCAGACAGGGTCTTCACTGTCCTTCAGATAATTTGATAGGACCAGACTTGCTGTCTAGTTTTAGGCAACTAGCATCTGGTAGCCTCCCATAGAGACTTCTAAAGGATTTTGGAAGAGAGGTAAAAAACTTTACTTTCTAGAGAATGCAGGGGTAGGTACAGATGTCTGTTATTTATTCCAAGGAAAGTGAGACTATTGTAACTATGGGAAGTGTTTTGTATGTGCAGGGAAAAGTGTGAGAAGGAAGGATAAGTCCAAATAATTTCCACCCACCTCTTTATCTCCCTTCAACCCATTCAGACACTGAGAAAATATTCTGAAGATTTCCACTACATCTACAGATTTCCCGTGTGTCACAGATCACTTCCCAGGATACAAGGGAATAACAGAGGCCATGACAGCCTCACAACTGCGATCCCCACTCCCTGTTGTGGGATCTCCTGACCAATTACTACTGAGAACGTTTCATGTACAGTCAGGTATAGAGTCCTCTCACTTCCCACACAGTACTCATGTATTTTTTTCCTTTCTTTCTAATTCTGGCTCCTGTGGTGATGTTGGACTAAGGCCTCTGATGACCTTGAAGCCATACTGAGTGCCAATGTCAGTTCAGCAATTACTGCTGACAATGCAGAGACCACTGCTACCTGCAGTAGGGTGCCAGCTCCTGCAGGACTGAGAAGTTTATCATCCTGTGAAACGCTCAAGCTTTGGACTTAGATAACCGAAGCGCCTCAGTTTACTAGCTGGGGGACCTGAGATAAATACTCTCTTTGGAGATTGCTAGCTGCCTCCCACTATCAGTAGAATTCTTCACGGAATTCAGAGCAATGTGCTCAGCAGAAACATGACATTAACCAAGCTACTGGGTAGCTAAGTGTGACCATGTGGCAATTTGGGCCACAACAGAATGATCTTTGGGACTTTTGGGCAACACTAATTAGAGGGAAAGAAAGCAGTGCCCTTGATTTCTACTTCATTTCCTTACTCTTGCCTGGAAATGCAAATGAAACTGAAACTCTAGCAGCCAGCTTGGGTCATGAGCTGATTTTAGGTATGGAAATCACTTACTGAAGAAAGCAGAACAGAAAGAAAGAAGTGCGGGGGCCCCATGACTTGCCCTGGACAGCATATCTTCAGGCGTCTTTTAGATGGGAGAAAAATAAACTTCAAATTTGCGTAAGTTATTGTCATTTTGATCTTTCCTGTAATATGCAGCCAAACCTAATCCTAACTAATATATCTCAGTTTGTTTATCTAGGAAAGGGGACAAAAGCAGTGCCTAACCATAGGGTTATTGTAAGGATATAATGAAATAATACAGGTAAAGCATTTTTATGTTCAATAAAAGTTAGATATTATCACTAAATAAAAGCTTAGTTTGCACTTCATAAAAGTTGGATATTATAACTTGAATGAAAGCTTGGATTCTGAGTCCAATCTTGAAATGGAATTGCATATATAAAACATGGTCTGGCCATAAAAATAATTAGAAGCAATTTACATTTTAATTGGAGTTACTAAAAAATATCAAAGTGTACCCAATTTGAGATTCACAGACACTTTACTTTAAATGGAGATGGTTCCTTTTATTTTTGGTTAGTTATTTCTTTGGAAAAACTGTCAGACTTAAAAAAATTTGCTGAAATAGTACAGAAAACTTCTGTAACCTCTTCACCCAGCTTCCCCAAATGTTAACATATTGTTGCATTTCCATGATCAGTCACTTATCTACACATTATCATTAGTTTATTTTTAACTTTTTCGAAGCGTACTGTAAGATGATACCCCATAACCCTGAAACACTCTAGGGCGTGTTAGCCAAACAAGGACGCTCCCCTAAATAACCAGCATACAACACTCCAAACCAGAAAATCTACATTTCTGATACAACACTACCATCCTTCCGTGGGGCCATTTACATTTCCGCTATTACCCCAATAATATCATATTTTCCTTTCTGTTCCAGGATCTTATCCAGAAATACTTCTGCATTTAGTTATCCTGTGTCTTCAGATATTTCCGTCTGGACCACTTCCTCAGTCTTTCCCTGTTTTTCACGTCCTTGGTACTTTGAAAGAGTACAGATTTTCGATTTTATATCTTCGTTCTCAGCCTGGGTTCATCTGCTATTTTGCATGACCAGACACAGATCATGCCTTCTCAACAGGAAATCATGGAAGTGTTGCTGTTCTCTTCCTAGTCCCTCAAAACAGGAGGCAAACCATTCCAACATATCCATCTCTGGGGATCTTAACTGTGGTCACCTCATTATATTGGTTCTTGTCAACTTTCTCCAAATTAAATTCTCAATTTTGTGCTTTACAAATGGACTACTAATATATTGTAAGGAAGTATCATGAGATTATGCCGACACTCTGTGCCTCATCAAATCTCTACCCATCAGCTTTAGCATATTCTGAAGACTCCTGTCTGAATCAACCCCTGCTGTGATATTTCTCAAGAGGTGATTCTCTAATTACATCATTCCTTTTACATTTATTCACTGGCATTCACAGTAAGGGAGAGCTTACTCTCCCCACTCAACCCCCCATTGATTTATTTATGTATTTACACTTTTTAGGTCCTTATTTGGACTTCTATGTCCTTTTGATAGGTTCCCATCATTTACTGAACATTTCCCAATTTTCTGGAGAAACCAGATGTTCCAGCCTTATTGTATGCTTTTCCTATCCCAATCCTGGAAATTACAATTTCTTAAAGGAGCCCTAGTCCTTTTTAGTAGAGGTAGGTATATGAAAGCTAAGATCTAGATGCTTAGTATACTCACTGTATTTTATATTGGGATGCCACTGTTTCTATGCCCTCTCAGTGGACAGAATTAAGAAATGTATGTATAAATATATACACTTAATATAAATATATATGTATACATATTATGTAAATACATCCCCTCATTCATCTTTGTTTCCATATCTATGTGTGTATGTGTTTGTCACAGACATACATCTATGTGTGTACCACTATCCTCAATATATTGAATTATTTGCTCAATTTTGCTTATTTACTCAATGTAATCAGTCTTCCAACCACAATGGCCATTTCCTCAACCTGCCGTTTCTGCTCCTCCCTGTCACAGCCTGTTTCCTTGATTGACTTGCTGATCTTTGCCCCAGAGAAGAGAAGGAAAGGGAAGGGAAAATGGAGAGAGAAGGAACACCAAGACTTTTGAAATCTCTTTTCCCTCATTCTTCTTTCTCATAGTATTTCTCACACTGCACCTGTCCCAAAGGACGGACGTCTCAACCCAAAGCACAACAGCACTCATTAATATGAATTTTCTTGCACATGTTGTAAACTTCTGAACATTCAAGATAGTAGTACTTTTCAAAAATGAAGCTTAATCCCTATATGTACCCATCTCCATCCTCCACAATCCCCTAAACCTTTTGCATTTTAAATCAAATACAGTAGCTATAAACAACTGAACAAGATTTCATTTTTTATTAAAATATATAGAAAATAATGTGGAATTAGAAAAACTTGACCTTGGGCTTCCCTGGTGGTGCAGTGGTTAAGAATCCGCCTGCCAATGCAGGGGACTTGGGTTCAAGCCCTGGTCCAGGAAGATCCCACATGCCGCGGAGCAACTAAGCCCGTGCGCCACAACTACTGAGCCAACGCTCTAGAGCCTGCGAGCCACAACTACTGAGCCCGAGTGCCACAACTACCGAAGCTTGCATGCCTAGAGCCCGTGCTCCACAACAAGAGAAGCCACCGCAATGAGAAGCCCGCGCCCCACAACAAATAGTCCCCGCTCACCGCAACTAGAGAAAGCCCACGTGCAGCAACAAAGACCCAACGCAGACAAAAAATAAATAAATTAATTAATTAATTAAAAGAAAAACAAAAACTTGACCTTGCCTGCAAAGCTCTTCAAATGCCAGTAAAAGTTATATGTATGAAGGTAAATGTAGGCTTTTGGGTTTATACTTCAGGCAAAGTCATAGGATGTGTGTGTGTGTGCATGTGTGTGTATGTGTATGATTGCTCAGTTTTTCTTCTACCTGCAACTTCTACCATCTGACATTTTGAAAACAAATCAATGCTGAAAAACCATATTGTCAAGAAAGGGCTGTATGTTGCATTTTCTAAACTAGAATAGACAGACCTTTTTCTTGAGAATGAAAAGGCTCCCCTCTTTCATTGTGCAAATTCTTACCACAAATTTTGACCCACAGTAAGCTTTAATTGTGTAGCAACTGTTAACCTGTAATTTTTCTTTTTCACTAGGCACATAACTCTACTACATTTCCCAACCTCCCTTGCAGTTACAAAGGCCAAATCAGCCGGAGTGAAAGGGAGGTGCACCAATCTCCTCCAAGCTGAGCCCATAAAAGTGTTGGTGCAATGCTCCTGTTCTCTGTCTTCCCTCATACTCTGCCAGATGCACAGCATCAGTAAAGGACTCCAAGCCTGATGGCAGAGCTACTAGAGGGAAAGAATCTGTTTCTGCTTGGAGCAGAGTCCCTCTTTTCCCATGCTCCCCAACCTGCACAGGTCTGCAAAGTATGCAAGCAACAGACATTGGTGGGTGAGTTTTGGAATTTTTTGTTAAAATACTTCGCCAACTCTGATTAACAAAATCTCCAAAACAGAATGCAATGTGGATTCCTACTTGGAATAAATCACAAACAGTATTCACTGAGGGACAGATTTCCTCAGTGGCAGTGGATAGCAAATTTTGGTTTTTTTTTTTTTTTAAACTTCTTTATTGGAGTATAATTGCTTTACAATGGTGTTAGTTTCTGCTGTAAAACAAAGTGAATCAGCTATGCATATACATATATCCCCATATCTCCTTCTTGCGTCTCCCTCCCACCCTCCCTATCCCACCTCTGTAGGTGGTCACAAAGCACTGAGCTGATCTCCCTGTGCTATGCGGCTGCTTCCCACTAGCTATCTGTTTCACCGTGAAAGTTTCCTTCAGTTTCTGTGAGTAATGTTGCAATACTTCTTAACGCTCTGGAGTTTTAGTTCCAAGCGAAGCACTCAGATGCGACCAACCTGAATGGCTCATCTGGAGAATGTGAAACATGACCCGAGTGGAAAGTGGCAAGTGAAAACAGTGATGGTCCCTTACATGAGCCAGCATACTGATTTATGGAGATATTTCATGTCTGGTCAAATATTAATACAAATTAATACTACTGTAACACACCTTTGAGTTGCGTTAAGGGTTAATAGTCTTTCCTATATGTCTTTAACTAGCAAGAATGATTAAATAATAGGGTGGACTAAACTCAGAATCACTAAGGCATTTCCTTTCTTCAGAGACAGCTTCTAGCCATGAGAGGTGGATTTATTTGCACTTGTACTACTGTCCAAGAAATGAGAAGAATGACCAAGACATCACCTCTCTGGATGCACGAGTCTTTTGTGCTGCTTTGCACTGTTGGGATTCTCCTCCTTGCTTTTTAATCCTGGGTCCCTTTACTTCTTGGAGTGGGCCCTGGGGCATTCTCTGCAGAGGGCCCTTGACACTAGAAATTCCTCCTTTTTGTTGATCAAAGCTGGTGCGGCCTGACCCCACCCCAGGAAGTGGTGGCAGACACATCTGTTCAGTCTGGCTTTCTGCCAACAGGGGATTTACTCTTGAGTGAGTGGGGGAGAGAGGACTTTTATGTTGGGAGGGGATTTATTGTTGGCTGATGGGGTGTGGCAAGTGTGAAGGGTGGGAACCACTTCAGCTCCATGGCTGGACTGTCTGACTTTTTGTGCAGCAGGGTTTAATCTTTGTATGTGGGTTCCAAGACTTTGGGAAGGGCAAGTTGCTGAATCAGTGAACTTTGACAGTAAACTGAAAAACTTTGGGGAGAGTGAAGTATAGATTTGCAAAAAACAAGAAGATGAAAGTGAAGGTTTGCTGAGTACATACAGTAAGATACTGTTTAGTGTCAAACAATTGAAGATGCAATTCTGAATTCTGATAGTCCTCACTACTTAGCTAGCACTGCCCAACAGACCGGAGGAAGAAGCGAAATAGGAGCTGGACCACTCGGTGTTCTGAAATTCTGGCTTTCACTACGGGGAAGTCATCGGACTCTTCCCATCTCATTGCTGTCTTATCAACAATCACAACAGCACTAGAATTTTATATTGAATTGTGAAAAACATACCTATTTTGTGAAATGATTACACGTTAAGGAAGGAGGGGCATGGAATTATATGGTACTGCTCTAGGAACACTTAATGACTGGAGGAATAAGGTTGCCTGATAGAAGAATACCAGAGTATAGTACTGACCACAACACTGTATCAATGATTCAGTACAGGAAGAGGAAATAAATGCCATGGGGTTTGAGTTTGATTTTAGAAATTGAGAGAAAGCCAGCATTTTGCACTCTAAAGAACCCTTTACTTTTCTTATCTCCATATTGTTTTCTAAGACTGCCAGGACCAGAGATTTTGCCTAGGTAGGAACCATCAGCCCCCTCATAGATTTTATCTAGCAAATACATGTGAAGTAGCTCCTATGCTCATTGCTCAGCCATATGATGATGTCTATACAAAAGAAATATAAGTTATGGTCCCTGCTATCCATATAACAGGAGTTCCTATTTGAAGCCTCAGTCTAAGAATTCAAGCAGAGCCATAGCCAATAAGTAAATTAGAAAAAGATACTATCTTAGAGAGACATAGGTTGCATAGTTTGGTGCAAACATATCTTAGGTTGCGTAGTTCAGTGAGTGGAGTGTGAGCTGCATTTCAGCTCTCATTGGCCCTTTTGTCTTTGCCCCACACAATCTTTGTGTGCTTTGGATTCCATCATATCTTATGGAGATGAAACATCATAACTTATATAGCTACAGGATATGTCTGTTGGGAATCTTAGCTGCAAAAGGGACCAAAAATAAAACTTCTGCTAAATAAATCATCTTAAGGGAAGAGACATTAGAAGTAGACAACTTGAATCCAAGAGCAATACATCCCAGTAGATTAGTCTGGGAGATTCCAAAGGCAGCATGGTGTATGTCCCTAGATTGTTTGCTACTCTGTCAGTAGCAAACTGAAAGAGCTGTTTCAACAAAAAATTTTCAGTTGGGAGGACATTGAGAGAACATGGAACAGAGCTAGGGGGTGGTGGGGAGTATGTGGTAGCTTTAGCACTGGGCTGGCCTTGGCAAGTTTGGTCCAGCAACCCCAGAAGTTTCAGTAGAGATCAGCTACAGAAGTTGGAGTTTGGAGTCACTCAGAGGGGCTGAGTGACAACTTCTCCCAAATTAAAATCAATGAAGGAGAGTGGGTAGTATGAACTCCATATGTCAGCATACATGTACTCATTGGAGAATTCCAGAAATACCTGAGAGAGGGGGAGATATTTAAAAAGGGCTGAAGTTCCTGAAAGTGTGAGTTGAAGATGAGGCATGAGAATATTATTTGTTGCTGTTATTATGATACTGTTATTAAGTGTCAAGTATTATTGTTCACCAGAGGTGAAGTGGGAAACCAGAATAGCACATGCGTGTACAAAAGTGTGAAGTAACGATGCATACCACTATAGGGTAACTTCCTTGCCAAAGGGTATGAAATACAAGATGGCGGATGGTTGTAAGATCAAGTCAATGTAATTTGCATATATTCCACTTGAGTCGGATTTCACTAGTTGGAGAAGATAGGGTGTACAGAATGGTGGGCAACTTCTAATAATTAATAATTGGAGAGATTGGTTCAAGATGGCAGAGTAGAAGGACGTGTGCTCACTCCCTCTTGCGAGAGCACTGGAATCACAACTGCTGAAAAATCATCAAAAGGAAGACACTGGAAATCACCAAAAAAGATACCCCCCCACATCCAAAGACAAAGGAGAAGCCACAATGAGACAGTAGGAGGGGTGCATTCACAATAAAATCAAATCCCATAACTGCTGGGTGGGTGACTCACAAACAAGAGAACACTTATACCACAGAAGTTCACTCACTGGAGTGAAGGTTCTAAGCCCCACGTCAGGCTTCCCAACCTGGGGGTCCAGCAACGGAAGGAGGAATTCCTAGAGAATCAGACTTTGAAGGCTAGCAGGATTTGACTGCAGGACTTTGAAAGGACTGGGGGAAACAGAGACTCCACTCTCGGAGGGCACACACAAAGTAGTGTGCGCATCAGGACCCAGGGGAAGGAGCAGTGACCCCATAGGAGACTGAACCAGACCTCCCTGATAGTGTTGGAGGGTCTCCCGTAGAGGTGTGGGGGGGTACAAGGACATTGGCAGCAGAAGTTCTGGGAAGTACTCCTTGGCATGAACCTTCCCAGAGTTCGCAATTAGCCTCACCAAAGAGCCAGGTAGCCTCCAGTGCTGGGTCGCCTCAGGCCAAACAACCAAAAAGGAGGGAACCCAGCCTCACCCATCAGCAGACAAGTGGATTAAAGATTTACTGAGCTCTGCCCAACACAGTAACACCCAGCTCTACCCACCACCAGTCCCTCCCATCAGGAAGCTTGCACAAGCCTCTTAGATAGCCTCACCCACCAGAGGGCAGACAGCAGAAGCAAGAATAACTACAATTCTGCAGCCTGTGGAAGGAAAACCACATTCACAGAAAGATAGACAAAATGAAAAGGCAGAGGACTATGTACCAGATGAAGGAACAAGATAAAACCCCAGAAAAACAACTCAGTGAAGTGGAGATAGGCAACCTTCCAGAAAAACAATTCAAAATAATGGTAGCGAAGATGACCCAGGACCTCGGAAAAAGAATGGAGGCAAAGATCGAGAAGATGCAAGAAATGTTTAACAAAGACCTACAAGAATTAAAGAACAAATACCTACAAGAATTAAAGAACAACAAACAGAGATGAACAATACAATAACTGAAATGAAAAATACACTAGAAGGAATCAATAGCAGGATAACTGAGGCAGAAGAACGAATAAGTGACCTGGAACACAGAATGGTGGAATTCACTGCTGAGGAACAGAATAAAGAAAAAAGAATGAAAAGAACTGAAGACAGCCTAAGAGACCTCTGGGACAACAAACGCAACAAAACGCAACAATTAAATGCAACAAAATTCACATTACAGGGTTCCCAGAAGGAGAAGAGAGGGAGAAAGGACCCGAGAAAATATTTGAAGAGATTATAGTCGAAAACTTCCCTAATATGGGAAAGGAAATAGCCACCCAATTCCAGGAAGCACAGATAGTACCAGGCAGGAGAAATACGCCAAGACACATAGTAATCAAACTGACAAAAATTAAAGACAAAGAAAAATTATTGAAAGCAACAAGGAAAAAACGAGAAATGACATACAAGGGAACTCCCATAAGGTTAGCAGCTGATTTCTCAGCAAAAACTCTACAAGCCAGAAGGGAGTGGCACGATATATTTAAAGTGATGAAAGGGAAGAACCTACAACCAAGATTACTCTACCCGGCAAGGATCTCATTCAGATTTGATGGAGAAATCAAAAGCTTTACAGACAAGCAAAAGCTAAGAGAATTCAGCACCACCAAACCAGCTCTACACCAAATGCTAAAGGAACTTCTCTAGGCAGGAAACACAAGAGGAGGAAAAGACCTACAATAACAAACCCATAACAATTAAGAAAATGGTAATTGGAACAAATATATTGATAATTATCTTAAATGTGAATGGATTAAATGCTCCAACCAAAAGACACAGGCTCGCTGAATGGTTACAAAAACAAGACCCATATATATGCTGTCTACAAGAGACCCATTTCAGACCTAGGGACACATACTAACTGAAACTGAGGGGATGAAAAAAGATATTCCATGCAAATGGAAATCAAAAGAAAGCTGGAATAGGAATACTCACATCAGATAAAATAGACTTTAAAATAAAGAATTTTACAAGAAACAAGGACGATCACTACATATGATCAAGGGATCATTCCAAGAAGAAGATGTAACAATTATATATGCACCCAACATAGGAGCACCTGAATACATATAGCAACTGCTAACATCTATAAAAGAGGAAATCAACAGTAACACAATAATAGTGGGGGACTTTAACACCTCACTTACACCAATGGACAGATCATCCACACAGAAAATTAATAAGGAAACACAAGCTTTAAATGACACAATAGACCAGATAGATTAAATAGATATTTATAGGACATTCCATCCAAAAACTGCAGATTACACTTTCTTCTCAAGTGCACGTGGAACATTCTCTAGGATAGGCCACAGCTTGGGTAACAAATCAAGCCTCAGTAAACTTAAGAAAATTGAAATCATATCAAGCATCTTTTCCGACCACAGTGCTATGAGATTAGATATCAATTACAGGGAAAAAAACATAAAAAACACAAACACATGGAGGCTAAACAATACATTACTAAATATCCAAGAGATCACTGAAGATATCAAAGAGGAAATCAAAAAATACCTAGAGACAAATGACAATGAAAACACGACGATCCAAAACCTAAGGCATGCAGCAAAATCAGTTCTAAGAGGGAAATTTATAGTCATACAAACCTACCTCAAGAAACAAGAAAAATCTCAAATAAACAATCTAACCTTACACCTAAATGAACTAGAGAAAGAAGAACAAACAAAACCGAAAGTTAGTAGAAGGAAAGAAATCATAAAGATCAGGGCAGAAATAAATGAAATAGAAACAAAGAAAACAATAGCAAAGATCAATAAAACTAAAAGCTGGTTCTTTGAGAAGATAAACAAAATTGATACACCATTAGGAGACTCATCAAGAAAAAGAGGGAGAGGACTCAAATCAATAAAAGTAGAAATGAAAAAGGAGAAGGTACAACGGACACCACAGAAATACAAAGCATCCTAAGAGACTACTACAAACAACTCAATGTCAATAAAATGGACAACCTGGAAGAAATGGACAAATTCCTAGAAATGCATAACCTTCCAAGACTGAACCAGGAAGAAGTAGAAAATATGAACAGACAAATCACAAGTAATGAAATTGAAACTGTGATTAAAATTCTTCCAACAAACAGACGTCCAGGACCAGATGGTTTCACAGGCGAACTCTATGACACATTTAGAGAAGAGTTAACACCCATCCTTCTCAAATTCTTCCAAAAACTTGCAGAGGAAGGAATGCTCCCAAACTCATTCTATGAGGCCACCATCACCCTGATACCAAAACCAGACAAAGATACTACAAAAAAAGAAAATTGCAGACCAATATCACTGATGAATATAGATGCAAAAATCTTCAACAAAATACTAGCAAACAGAATCCAACAACACATTAAAAGGATCATACACCATGATCAATGGGATTTATCCTAGGGATGCAAGGATTCTTCAATATATGCAAATCAGTCAATGTGATACACCATATTAATAAACTGAAGAATAAAAACCATATGATCATCTCAATAGATTCAGAAAAAGCTTCTGACAAAATTCAACACCCATTTATGATAAAAAACTCTCCAGAAAGTGGGCATAGAAGGAACCTACCTCAACATAATGAAGGTCATATACAACAAGCCCACAGCAAACATCATTCTCAGTGGTGAAAAACTGAAACCATTTCCTCTAAGATCAGGAACAGGTCAAGGATGTCCACTCTGGCCACTCTCAACATAGCTTTGGAAGTCCTAGCCATGGCAATCAGAGAAGAATAAGAAATAAAAGGAATCCAAATTGGAAAAGAAGAAGTAAAACTGTCACTGCGGATGACATGATACTATACACAGAAAATCCTAAAGATGCCACCAGAAAACCACTAGAGCTAATCAATGAATTTGGTAAAGTTGCAGGATACAAAATTAATGCACAGGAATCTCTTGCATTCCTATACACTAAAAACAAAAGATCAGAAAGAGAAATTAAGGAAACAATCCCATTCACCATTGCAACAAAACAAAGTACCTAGGAATAAACCTACCTAAGGAGGTAAAGGAACTGTACTCAGAAAACTATAAGACACTGATGAAAGAAATCAAAGAAGACACAAACAGATGGAGAGATATACCATGTTCTTGGATTGGAAGAATCAATATTGTGAAAATGACTATACTACTGAAAGCAATCTACAGATTCAGTGTAATCCCTATCATATTACCAGTGGCATTTCTTACAGAACTAGAATAAAAAATCTTAAAATTTGTATGGAGACACAAATACCCTGAATAGTCAAAGCAGTCTTGAGGGGAAAAAACAGAGCTGGAGGAATCAGACTCCCTGACTTTAGACTATACTACAAAGTTACAGTAATCAAGACAATATGGTACTGGCACTAAAACAGAAATATAGATCAATGGAACAGGATAGAAAGCCCAGAGCTAAACCCACACCCCTATGGTCAACTAATGTACGACAAAGGAGGCAAGGATATACAATGGAGAAAAGACAGTCTCTTCAATAAGTGGTGCTGGGGAAACTGGACAGCTACATGTAAAAGAATGAAATTAGAACACTCGCTAACACCATACACAAAAATAAACTCAAAATGGATTCAAGACCTAAATGTAAGACCCGACACTATAAAACTCTTAGAGGAAAACATAGGAAGAACACTCTTTGACATAAATCACAGCAAGATCTTTTTTGATCCACCTCTTAGAGTAATGGAAATAAAAACAAAAAGAAACAAATGAGCCCTAATGAAACTTAAAAGCTTTTGCAAAAGAAAGGAAACTACAAACAGGCAAAATCAACCCTCAGAATGGGAGAAAATATTTACCAACGAATCAACAGACAAAGGATTAATCTCCAAAGTATATAAACAGCTCATGCAGCTCAATATAAAAGAAACAAACAACCCAAGCCAAAAATGGGCAGAAGGCCCAAACAGACATTTCTGCAAAGAAGACATACAGATGGCCAAGAAGCACATGAAAAGCTGCTCAACATCACTCATTATTAGAGAAATGCAAATCAAAACTACAATGAGGTATCACCTCACACCAGTTAGAATGGGCATCATCAGAAAATCTACAAACAACCAATGCTGGAGAGGGTGTGGAGAAAAGGGAACCCTCTTGCACTGTTGGTGGGAGTGTAAATTGATACAGCCACTATGGAGAAGAGTATGGAGGTTCCTTAAAAAACTAAAAATAGAATTACCATATGACCCAGTAATCCCACTACTGGGCATATACCCTAAGAAAACCATAATTCAAAAAGACACGTGCACCCCAATGTTCATTGCCACACTATTTACAATAGCCAGATCATGGAAGCAACCTAAATGCCCATCAACAGATGAATGGATAAAGAAGATGTGGTACATATATACAGTGGAATATTACTCAGCCATAAAAAGGAGAGAAATTGGGTCATTTGTAGAGACGTGGATGGATCTAGAGACTGTCACAGAGGGTGAAGTAAGTCAGAAAGAGAAAAACAAATATCGTATAGTAATGCATATATGTGGAACCTAGAAAAATAGTACAGATGAACCGTTTTGCAGGGCAGAAATGGAGACACAGATGTAGAGAACAAGCATATGGACACCAAGGGGGGAAAGTGGAGGGGGGGTGGTGGTGGTGGGATGAACTGGGAGATTGGGATTGACATATATACACTAATATGTATAAAATAGATAACTAATAAGAACCTCCTTTATAAAAAATAAATAAAATAAAATTCAAAAATAGAAAAAAAAATAATTCGCGGTTCCTGGGAAATGCTCTTAAATCTCTATTTCGGTAAAGAGAGAGAAGGGGAGGAATGGGAGGGGAAACTAGGTGACTGGCGTGTGTAGTATGAGTGGAAGACATGTGAAGGGGAATTTATTCTAAAGTGAAAACGGGACTCTATTCTAAAGTGAGAAGAACAGGAATCTGTTCTAAAGTGAGAACCAGGACTCCTCGATTCTGCACCTTGTTCTGCTCCAGCTAGCAAAGCAGGAGAGATGGTAGCATTTACCTTCTCTGAAGTTGGATTTTCTCATCTGTAAAATGAATGGATTGACCTGATTGACGTTTAGATTTCCTCCCTGAGTCTGATGCTCACGTTTGTCTTTGAACATAATCATTGTTGAAAAAGGAACTTTGCCTACAAACCCTGTGAGGAGTTTGTGGCTTATTTCAGTAGGATAGAACTGCAACCAAATTATGATGTAAAAGAGTTAGCTTTCTGACTAGAGCGCTTCGGTCAGTGACTAATTCAAACCAAGGCTCTACAAGTCCACATAAAGCAATATTTTTCTGCACCACTGAGTACACATGTTTTGCTACCTCTCCACCTCTCTTTCTTTCCTCTCTTGCTTCCTACATGTCAGGTTCCTATTTCCTTTGGGTCACTGTATAAATGATAGGGACTTCTCCTAACCCTATCAGATTGGCTGGGCATTTAGTCTGTGTTTTTGCACATCCTGCCAAGATAAACTTGGTCATTTATGTCTGCTTATTTTCCCTTCCCGACATCAGATATTGTCTGCATTGCAGAGCCCACACGAAAGTAAGATCTCCCCAATTCAGGCTGCAGTGTCTCTGATGTTAAATTTGGTGGACCTGAAGTCAGACCAACCAGAGGCACCCATCAAACAACAGTACTGTTGTCTCCAAGAGTTTTCAGCTTCTCTGCTGCAGTAATTCAGAGACACTTCAAACAAACAATCTCATGAGAAAGAGAAGAGGTGAGGAGATAAGAGAGAGAAGAGGCAAAACTCTAAGAGAAGGAACCTGAAGAAGAAGTGGTGCTTACCACACTTCTTTCCGTCATATACATTAGAATTTTGTTCTCTTAGGATATATCAATCCACTTTTGGATCATACTGCAATTTCCACATTAAAAAATTAATTTCAGGTTGATTCTAGCTCCTGATATTTTGGCTACAGCTCACAATGCATCGGCTTCTTCCTGACCTGAGGAATTTTAGACTTTTTTTTCAGAATCATTTTCTGAAAGCAGGATCCTGGTAATTTATCTCCTCCACTCAGGAATACTCATTGGCTCCCTGAGCCCAGTATATGTTTGTAGTTTTGAGTCAAGCTCATTTTCTTTTCTCTGTTTCCACTGCTTTTCTACAGCAGCTAACACCTTTCTTATAGGTGGAGATAGTCTTACACATCAGTAGTCACAAAAATACTAAAAGTACTATTCCTATAGCTAAAATTTCATTTTAATTCCTTATTGAAACTATGTTGAATTTTGAGTCCACATACTTTATAAACAAGATGCCCATCAAGTAAGTACCTGAAATTTCCACAAATACTCTGATGGTCTCTGTATGAATGAATGAGGTGATCTCTATCATTCTCCTTTGAAAGTTGTTGAAGAAAAAAACAGAGAAAGATTATACGGTTTGAGGATCTATTGACCAACATCAATACCAATGAGAGGAGGAAAAATGTGATTAAATGAAGACAAAAGAACTTCTGTCTTATAATATTGAAAATATTTGTGACAGTAAGGTAGTAGAATCCTGTGTCCAGATGATAATTGTGGAATGTGCTTTCCCAGATATCTTTTATGTTGTGATAATTAAAGATACATGTACAACTATTATAAATGATTTAGGCATGATTTGGCTGCGAATAACACTAGAGAAATTTAATCAAATCACTTACCAATGTATATAAATGTATGCAACATAGGCCAGAAACAAGTGCATGCTGTTGATGGTTTTCCGTTTCCATGGAAAATTAGTAAAGAGAAAGTAAAAGAAAAGATGAAACAAAAAAATTTTAAGGACTTGTTATATGCCAGTCTTGTGCTTGGCAGTACAATGGAATATTACTCAGCCATAAAAAAGAATGAAATAATGCCATTTGCAGCAACATGGATGGAGCTAGAGATTATCATGCTAAGTGAAATAAGTCAGACAGAGAAAGACAAATACCATAAGATATGTGGAATCTAAAATATGATACAAATGAACTTATTTATAAAACAGAAACAGATTCACAGACATAGAAAATAAACTTATGGTTACCAAAGAGGAAAGTGGGGGAGAGATAAATTAGGACTTTGGGATTAACATATACACACTACTATATATAAAATAGATAACCAACAAGGACCTACTGTATAGCACAGGGAACTATACTCAATATCTTGTAGTAACCTTTAATGGGAAAGAATCTAAAAAAGAAAATATGTGTGTGTGTGTGTGTGTGTGTGTGTGTGTGTGTGTGAATCACTTTGCTGTACACCTGAATCCAACACATTGTAAATCAACTATATTTCAATAAAAACTTAAAAAAATAAAGTTTATCAGGAAAAAAATCCTTTCTCAAACCTCCCTAAGGGAATTTACACTGTCCTTATTTTACAGATGAGGAAATAAGCCGGGAGATGTAAAGTAACTGGTCCAAAATCACCTAGCTAGCAAATGGCCGAACTTGGATTTTAGCTGAGCTCAGCCTGACTTCAGAGAGACTGTTCCTTCTACCTTGGTCTCTCGTCATTAGTTTTGTATTCAATCATTCAGTTTATTCCTTCTTGTTCTAGAGAAATTACACAGGATTTGATCACCACTACCTGTGCAATTCCACGTAATATGGTAATTACCAATTTGAAATCATTTTAGCATTGAATATTGAACAATGCACCAGTTTCAAGATGGCATCTCCATTCTGAATGTATACACATTATTTAAAAATAATGTTCTTTTTCATTTTGACCAAGGCATGCCTAATGGCTCAGTTTCTTCCTACTGAGTTCTGACCACCTGAATATTCCTGCTCCACTCTCCTGTGAATGTGACAGCCCAATGCTTACTTAAATACTTTCTCTGAAAAGCCAATAAACCATTCTTCTCTGGCCATAAATGTACTGTTAGCCATCGTTTAAGTTTGATTGCTGCCAAGTGAGTATTTGGAAACACATTCCCTAGGCATTAGAGTCTTTCATAATTTAAATTTTCAATATCATCAAGGAGTTGTGAAATTCTCAAAGTAGTATTAATGTTGAACCAACTGAAAATATAAAATAGGCTATGCTGTCTCATGCTTTGGAAGATGAGAAGTAGTTACAGCAAACACAAGAATAGAGTGTTAAATTTCCGAAGAATAAGCAATCACTGTTGAAAACAGTGTACGCCTGTGTGAGATGCCGTAAGAAAATATAGGACAATGGCTTTCTTGATAACTGTGAAAAGTTAAGGCAAGGCACCAACCAGACAGAACTCCTATTTCTCAGATGCCTTTCAGGAAAGGTATCTCTTACTACAGCCACAAGATCAAAAGTGAGAGACAGAACAAACATCACAATTTATTACTACCACGATACTTCACCAAGAATCCCTCTAGAAGGATAGAATTTCTTGTGACTGCTGAATTTCTGAGCCAGAGGTGACCAAAATCGTATATATATATATACACACACACACACACACACACACACACACACACACATACGTATATATATGTATATATGTGTGTGTATATATATATATATATATATATACATATACATATATATAAATAACATACCATTTAAGCCTTTTACATCTTAATGCATCTTTGGACAAAAATTTGGGAAATATACACATGAAATATTGATGCTTATCTGTGGTGAATAATCAGGTTAAAGCTATTGGTAGAATGGATTGAGATAATTAATAGGGGGATGTGTCACAATGAGTAAATGAATCCATTACAGTATGTTATATCACGATCCTATCTTTGCTACAATCATTTTAAAATAAAAATAGCATTTAGCAAGTTCTGTGCCACAAAGTTGAAAATAGAACGTTATAGAGTTGTCATTATTTCTTTTCTGGGAAGGATTGTGACTGATAAGATAACTATTGCCTAAACTATTTTAGTATGTGGCATTGGCACAAATTCTCTGCTATGTGTACTAATTACTGTAATTTTATCATTATAATGATTATAATTTCATATTCACTTTATATGAGATATTCTCTTAACACTGCCTGTCATATCACAGTAAATTTGCTTGTAAGATTCTTTTGGGGGGAAACTATTATATCTTATCAACAATGTCTTTAGTAGCTCAATTAGGATATGTCTTCAGGATTTCTATAACACCTCTCATAGAGCCTGTTTTCTAAATGACAATGTTATATTTCTAAGAGCTGTGTTGAGATACTGCTACCAGTAGCTACATTTCTAATATTTTTATAAGAAAAAATATTAAAAACAACCTTAAATTCCATCAAGGAGGTACTTATTAAATTAATAATGATATATGCATACAATAGAACATCAGATATTTACAAAAAGAATGAGGAAACTCCTCATGTACTGATTCAGAAAGGTTTCCAAGGTATATTATGGAATGAAAACAGCAAGTTGCAGAATAGTATATACAGAATATTCTTTGTATAAAATAGGAGATATATAAAAATCTATCCCTATTTTCTTGCATTTTCATAAAGGAAAACTCTGGTAGGATAAATAAGAAAGTAATGAGTGGTTTCCTGAAGGTCAGCAGAGGGATATATGTAGTAACTGACTGAGTGGAAGATGCGGTTAAAGACAAACTTTCACTGTATTTCCTTCCTTAGAATCTCTGTTTATGGGTCCTGGTGCCATGAAAAGTTTTTGATATTTATACGGCCCACTACATCAAGCTTTCTTTTATTTCTTTCAGATTGTGAGTCATACATATAAAAGCCTTTATTTAACTTTTGCCATTTTATCACCTACATAATTTTTTACAATTAAATATTTGATCCATTTGTAATTTATTATGGTGCAGATTATGAGAAATAATGGTCATCCAGTTGCCTCAACACTACTGAATGGATTAAAATTTCCATATTGATTAGAGATGCTATCTTGTTCACATATGAAATTCCCTCAATATTTTTGAACTTTATATTTTTTTACATCGGTCTGTCTTTGTATATGCCCCATGTTTTAATTACTAAGACTCTATGTTTTAAAATTAATAGGTCTGGTCTGCCCTTATTTTCCTTTTCTTTCAGAGGTTTGCTGGCTTTTAAAAACTTTTTTTTTCAAAAAGGTAAATCATTAATAGAATCAGACTGTCTAATTGAAAAATGTTGGTATTTTACTTATTGTGCTAAATTTATCAATTAATTAAGGAGACTTGATAACCTTATGATGTTGTGTTTTCCTATTCCAAACCGATATGTCCTTCTATTTATTCTTCTCTTTGGTATTTCAGCCTTATGTTAGTTTTCTTCATATAGGACTGGTACATTTCTTATTACACTTATTCCTATGTATTTTACACTTCTGTCGATTTTTAAAATTTACTCATTATTCACATATTCAGACTGGTGGTTGGTTGTATAATATATATGAAGGCTATCACTTTCTGATTATTTTGTACCCATCTACCTTACTGATTTTCTTATTGTTGGTAACAGTTTTCCAGTTAGTTCTCTTGGACTTTTCAGATATATAATCATATTACCTGCAAATAGTGATAATTCTACCTTCTCCTTTCCCTTTTTCATGTTTCTACTTTCTTTTTCTCATCTAATTACAATGGTTAGTTAAATACACTCTTAAAAATTCTACAAAGACCAGCCAATGGAATGAAGTTTCTAGCAACAGAATCTGGGTGGAAAAATCTTAACCCATTTACACAATGCATTATTTTAAATAACTCTTTTGGCTATATCAACATGACCTGTAAGTTAGAGATTTTTCTTGATGCATTCCTTATTTCTAAGGAATGAAAAATGATTTCACCAGTCATTAAAACCATCTTCAGTGTATTAGTCTGGAGTTGTATTTGAGGGCCAGGTTACAAACGGTCATAATTCATCTGAAGTATTTTAAGGGAAGATACATAGACAAGATAAAGATTGATTTAGCAGTTGATTGGTTAACCCGTCTTTTCCCCGAGCCCTATATATTGGAAATGGTTGGAGCAAAATGTGTGGTTTACATCCCACCCCCCACCCTACTATGTATCAGTTAAATTCTTTTTCTTTTTGCTTTACAAAATTCAGTTTATTTTCTAAAAATGTTGACTGATGGTGGTTGTATAATAAGATGTGCTAGTATTGATAATTTCTTTTCATTTTATTTTTTTATAATTTTTATTGGAGTATAGTTGATTTACAATGTTGTGTTAGTTTCAGGTGTACAGCAAAGTGAATCAGTTATAAATATACATATATCCACTCTTTTTTAGATTCTTTTCCCATACAGGTCATTACAGAGTATTGAGTAGAGTTCCCTGTGCTATACAGTAGGTCTTTATTAGTTATCTATTTTATATATAGTAATGTGTATATGTCAATCCCAATCTCCTAATTTATCCCTCCCCCCATACCCCTAGTAACCATAAGTTTGTTTTCTACATCTGTAACTCTATGTTTTGTAGATAATTGAAGAAAAAAACCCATAGGATCATTTCAAAAGATGCAGAAAAAGCTTTTGACAAAATTCAATACCCATATATGATGAAAACTCTCCAGAAAGTGGGCATAGAGGGAACCTACCTCAACGTAACAAAGGCCATTACAACAAACCCACAGCAAACCTCATTCTCAATGGTGAAAAACTGAAAGCATTTCCTTTAAGATCAGGAACAAGACAAGGATGTCCACTCTGGCCACTCTCAACATAGTTTTGGAAGTCATAGCCATGGCAATAAGAGAAGAAAAAGAAATAAAAGGAATACAAATTGGAAAAGAAGAAGTAAAACTGTCACTGTTTGCAGATGACATGATACTATACATAGAGAATCCTAAAGATGCCACCAGAAAACTATTAGAGCTAATCAATGAATTTGGTAAAGTTGCAGGATACAAAATTAATACACAGAAATCTCTTGCATTCTTGTACACTAATAACAAAAGATCAGAAAGAGAAATTAAGGAAACAATCCCATTTACCATCTCAACAAAAAGAATAAAATACCTAGGAATAGACCTATCTAAGGAGGCAAAAGACCTGTACTCAGAAAACTATAAGATATTGATGAAAGAAATGAAAGATGACACAAACAGATGGAGAGATATACCATGCTCCTGGATTGGAAGAATCAATATTGAGAAAATGACTATACTACCAAAGCAATCTACAGATTCAATGCAATCCCTATCAAATCACCAATGGCATTTTTCACAGAATTCGAACAAAAAATTTTACAGTTTGTATGGAAACACAAAAGACCACAAATAGCCAAAGCAATCTTGAGAAAGAAAAACAGAGCTGGAGGAATCAGGCTCCCTGACTTCAAACTATACTACAAAGCTACAGTAATTAAGTTCAGTTCTTATATTTGAACATATCCATCATGGTATGTTTAAGAATATTCTTCTTCATATATGGTAGCAAGATTACCTGATGAGTTGTATGAGGATATCTATATTTATATCTTTATCTAAAACTTTAATAGTCAATTCAGGGCTGAATTTGGTCCCAATATGAAGCAAAAAATATTTGACAACTAAATGGAATGAATAACAACTAACAGTTGTTAAGTTCAGAGATTCTTCATTTGAGAAGAGAAATGTTAATCAATACTTTTGAAAATCCAAGGCTGGAATTACCAGTTGCAAGACTGGATTTCCACAATCAAAATTCACAAATGTTACTGACACAAACCTTTAGCATATGTGATAGATGAGGGAGTTCATTATGGAAGGAAAGGCACATACGTGAATAATAAAGGAAATGATGAAAGACTATCAAAGTTAAACAGGACACTGTATAGCATTGACACAGACAAATTAAACATAAAACACACACACATACACACAAACATCTCAAGAGAACCTCCTTACAAGTCAGCAGTCACTTGATTTACAAATAAAGTGTCGTCTCAGACCCCAGGGGCCACAAACGTCCATGCTCTGGTTTGAAGAGCCCTTAGCTTTTAAGAATTGATTTACTTTGAATCCTTGAAGCTCATCTCTGGACAAAAATCAAGATCACTAAATCTGCCATGTAGCAAGAAAGCAAGATCAGGATAAAACTTCCCATTTGTGAGTTCTAACATGCTAGTCCAATCCACTGTCCTTTGCAGACTGAGAAAAAAACTGTTGCCATCTGGAAAAGCTAATGAAAGTTGGCTCCTTATTCTAACTCCCGCATTTAGCCAAGCTACCATTACCTTACAGATCTACAGAAAACAGACAGAATATAGCATCCACTCAACCATGGAAATCCACCAGCATATGTTATTTTAGGTTACCAAGATGAGTGTTTCTTACTCATTATGTCTACCAAATTGGTAACACTAAGGCCATCTTTCCATATCAGAGAGTTTACATTTTGACCTAGACTTTCAATGATGAATAGAGGGTGATTTCTACCAGGTGAAAATCTTATTTATCTATCCTAGGCTAAGAGTAAAAAAATCCTGAATGAGAGCCAAAAGACACATGAACCAGATTATATGTACTCAGAGGAATTTGTAAATCAAGTGACTGCTGATTTGTAAGGCAGGTGTGTGTGTGTGTGTGTGTGTGTGTGTGTGTGTGTGTGTGTGTGTGTGTGTTGTATTTAACTTGTATCAGTGCTATACAATGCCAGGTTTTGTAAATTATCCAATATATAGTCATTACCTATTGAAAAGACTGAATATTGGCTTGGAGGCATTGGCTGAACTTTACGATAGTTCTTTTTATAATTAGATTTTTTAAAAACTTAGCCCCACATGCTGCTACTTTTAGCCTGATACAGCAGGGTCTAGTTAAGCTATGCTATATGCTTTTCAATTAAACCATAACTTTCACATATGCATTTTGTTGTGCTCGCCCAACATTAAATAAATGGATAACACCTGAATAAATTCAGAGTCCCAGCCTACACCAGTTCTTGGACCTAAATTACCAGTGAAAGATTTTTCGTTTTCGTTTCATCAAGAGTTTTGCTTAATTGAGGTAAAGCAAGAGTTACTTAAGTACAACCTCTAAAAACAGGTAATAGTAAATTACATAATAGTATTTATGACTGTTTGACCCATTTCTCAACCTATTTAAATCTGGAAATATATGTAATAAATTTGAGTCTGGTTTATACACTTGGACTATTCATATATACAGTAAAGCTCTTTCATAAAGCTTCTTATCAGGGGAAATGTCTTAGAAAGGAAATGGAAAATTATGGGCATGGAGATAGGACATGAGATTTCAGCCTCCTATTTTACATTTATATCTCCTTATTTGTATTAAAAGACACAGCTACAGACAATGACACTGTACATGTGTATAACATGTCAAGGAGTCTTATATCCTCAGGAATTCTTGGAACACTAAGAACTCTGTGGCCTCTCCCTACTGCTGATATCATTTTTCTAGTAACTTTTTCTTGGTAAAGCTGAGTAACAATGACAATAAATGTGAAGTTTCTCATTTTGAAAGCTTTAGCACTTGATTTTTATTAGGTATCTGTTGTGTGGCCTTGTGCAGAGAAGGCCTTTAATGGATATTGGTTAACAATGATCACTCCCTGCCAAATAAAATTAAATATTATGCCTGATGTAGATGCTGATAAATTGGATGAAGAAACTGAATAATTCTGTGAAAGATCTAAATCTTCAAATTGTAGTCTGTGAACTACTCGCCTTTTGGGCTTCCTATTAAAAGTAAAAATCCCTAGCCCATTCCTAAGGCCCTGTGATTAAGAGCCTATGGTTCTGGAAATTTTAATTTTTAACAATTTCTTTGGCGATACTCCTGCAGTATAAAATTTGACCACCATTAACCATTAAATCTTGGATTCTTAAAAGACTTCTAATTACCTAGATGTTCATTTTCATTTAGACTACTAGAAAGAAAATATACAGAGAATATGATTTTCAATACTAAATTCTGAATTTGTTTCCACATGGTAAAAATAATACTTAGTATGCAAAGTCTTAAGCTATGTCTGTAAAATTTTTAAAAATACAGCATAAAACTGAAATATTCCCAATGGCAAATATCTGACTTGTGAAGAAAATCTTCGATTTTTGACTAACTTTTTTATCAGTAAGTTTGGTGATAAGTCAACAAAGAAGTTTTGAATCAATTTACTAATGGAAAGGTCAGGAAGAAAAAGACAACAGCACACAACAAAACTTTTTCCTTTACCATGAACAGCAGGAGAATGTGTGAAAGCCAAAGCTGGAGAATTTTTAGAATTAAGTGCAACATAAAATGATATCATAACACTACTTCTCAAGTATAAAAGACAAAGGCAAGGGACCCAGTAAGAAGATCTGGGATGAAAGAAATGCTCCCAGAATGAGGAAGGCAATTCCCACACCTGGAATTCAATTCACATCTAGAAGAAATTTACACACTGCAATGCATCCAGGAGAGAAAGCAGGGCTTATGAAAAGTTAAAAGAAATTTGGGTGCTTTGTCTGAAAATGAAGAGTTTTGACCTGAGTGTAGATGAGGGTTGAGGATACCAGCTGGTGCTGGTGATGTCAGATCTAAACTGATAGCTATACTGGTGCCTAAAGGGGTATCATAAGAAGAAGGGTTAACCTAACATGGGTTTGAAAATAAAACATGAAGACCAAAAGATAGAAGTAATAGGAAAACTGAAATACGGAGAAAATTTCTAAAGGAAATTCACTGAACACCATTCTACAGAGGAATAGGATTACTGTGGGTTAATGAGTTCCCTGTCTTGGAGGAACAATTGTCTGGGATGTTGTAGAACAGGACTTCTCAGACTTTAACGGGCATATGGATCATGTAAAGATCATGTTAAGTTGCAGATTCTGGTTCAGGAGGTCTGGGTGAGACTTGAGTTTTTTTATGTCTAACATAACTCCCAGGTGAAGCCAGTGTTGCTGGCCCGAGTAAAACATTTTGACTAGCAAGATTCTAAGGGACTTTTCAAATCTAAGATTCCAGAAAAGATTTTGTGGCTCTCTCTTTCTGTGTGATCATTGAACTATTTCCTTATCTTTTCTTTGTCTCAGATGTCCTCCTTTGTAAATTGGAAATAATAAGGGTTTTGCTTTGTGGGGATGTTTGGGGGATTCAGTGAATTAATACAGGGAAAGCACGCAAAACAGAGCCTTACGTATAGTAAGTACTCAATAAATGTCAGCCTTTATCATCACCATCATTATTATAAAACGAAAAATTTTAAAAATGCAGAGTGCTTTGGCTTTTTCTGATTTCCATCTTAGTTGATGTAATCAGATTGTGTTTATTATCTCAACGGAGCAGTGATGTCATAGAGTTTATCCTCCTCACTGCCAGACAGAACTCCGACTGCAGCCTAAAGTCACTTCTAGGTTTTGCTAAATTCCAAAGGAAATGAAATCTGCAATGACTCTATTATGCAAATAACAGTAATGTTGAAGGAACATGGGAATGAATTTCTAGAGGCCCAGTTTTCAGTCCTGTCTCTTATTAGCCACGTAAACAAGTATTCGCCTAAGCCTGACAATCCCACAATGCAGAAGAACATGTGTTCTTTTTACACATGACCCAAACCTCCAGGACATCTTTCATGGATTGATGATTTAGCCATAGGCTTCCAAGAAACAGAGGCTCTCATCATCATTCTTTGGGCTCCATCGTCTCCATAGTTTCCTCTGACTTCTGGCTAATGCCCTGCTTCTAGTTACGAAGAATTTTTGGCACTTAAGCTCATATCAAAGTAAAAGGCTAGGAACCCTACCTAATGGGTGACTGTAGCTTAATGAAAATATCTGACATTTTTAATCTTGGTACCCAATAAAGAGCTGAACCTTACTCCCCAAATGCTTTAGCTAATTAAGAAAAAAAGCTAAACTTTTAAATGAACATTTAAAGTTCACTTAATGTGTCACTTCCAAAGGCCAATTATAATCTGAAAATAGTTTTAAGTGAAGGATATCTGGTAAGTAAATAAGCATGTAGTAAATCATCAAATATCTATTGAACTCTTACCATGAGGTCAGCTCTGTGCTAAGTGTTATGGAGACTATAATAAAATGTCTAAGACAGAGGAGTTTAACATAGTAGCTAAGAGGATAATACTTACATCCATGGAAAAGTTAGAGACAATTCAATACTGACATAAGCAGAACTAGCTTTGGGTACCACAAACTCTACAGCACCTCCGCCTGCTTCTCTCTCTCTCTCTTTTTTCTCTCCCATTCGGTTTCCTCTACTTAGCTTTTTCTTTTTCTTTCACGACATTTCTGACATTCTATAAAAGTTACTTACATATTACACTTATAGTCTATTCTTGTTTTCCCCTGTGAGAATGTAAACTCCACCAGGATGGAATTTTTGTCCTTGCTTATTGATGTATCTCGAGTCCCTAGAAGAGCGCTCAGGACCACAGTAGTACTCAATAACTATGGCTTGAGTGAGGGAATGATTCATTCAAGAGACTGATGCCAAGTTTAATCCTGCATTTTACAGTTCATAGCCCTCTTTTGTTCCTCATATGAAGAGGCGAGCAGAAAATATTATATTATTTTATTTTTTTGGCTGCCACCACATGGCATGCAGTATCCTTAGTACCCCGACCAGGGATGGAACCCTTGCCCCCCTGCAGCGGAAGCACAGAGTCTTAACCACTGGACCGCCAGGGAAGTCCCAGAAAATATTTTATAACTGACTAGTTTATATGAGTTGTATTTGTTTTCTGTACTCTACAATTCCTGTTGACAGCTAAAAATTAGACTGATCTAAAGATGTAAAATAATGAGAATAAATTATAGATCACTATTGCACTGCCATTCCAAAAGGAAATGAAATCTGCAACGATTCCATTATGCAAATAATAGTAACACTGAAGGAACATGGGAATGGATTTTTAGAGTTCTAGTTCTGCAGCCCGCCTCCAATTAGCCATGTAAACTAATAGTATCTCTTGACCTCAGAGTTCCAATGTCTTCAACTGAAATACAAAATTATATCGTAATGATAACTAATCATATTTAACTTTAACATCTAACTTTTTATAGCACCAACTCCATTTTGCTCACTCCATCCCAGTAGCCCCCCAATTCTTTTTTTTTTTTTAATTTTTTTTTAATTTTTTTTTTAATGCTATTCTTGTCTGCTTACATTCTTTTTATGTATGTATGTACGTATGTATGGCTGTGTTGGGTCTTCGTTTCTGCGCGAGGGCCTTCTCTAGTTGTGGCAAGCGGGGGCCACTCTTCATCGCGGTGCGCGGGCCTCTCACCATCACAGCCTCTCGTTGGCGAGCACAGGCTCCAGACGCGCAGGCTCAGCAATTGTGGCTCACGGGCCGAGTTGCTCCGCGGCACGTGGGATCCTCCCAGACCAGGGCTCGAACCCGCGTCCCCTGCATTGGCAGGCAGACTCTCAACCACTGCGCCACCAGGGAAGCCCAGCCCCCCAATTCTATTCATATTTCAAGTTCAACGAATTAGAAAAGACATAGAAATGAACAAAGAAGAAGGAGAATAATGTCTGATAGGAAACATTTACTGCTATTATCATTATGAGCAGGAAGATAAATATAAATCAGATAAAAAAAATACTCCACTGACCAAGAATCAGATTTCTTGGAATTCTAACCTAGTCCTGCTTCCCCTCTGCAAACCAAGAAACAAACAAACAAAAAACTTGAAAGTAAATTTAAAAGGCCCTTGAATGGTGAAAATAGTGTCATTACATATATCCTCTAGACCTGTTTGGTAACCTCAGACTCTCACTCAGAGTCTATTTACTTTACACATAATTCTTTTGGGCTTGAATCTGTTTTTCCCAATACAAAGAGAACAGAAGCAGCAAATTCTATAATGTTACTGCGGAAGCCCATGTATTGTCAGAATAAAAAAGCTAAAGCTGTTGAGAGTTAAAGACTTTCATTCAAAGATAAGCTATTGTAAAAACTTATTGTAAACATTTTATTAGCATCATTATATTACAGCAAATTAAAAAATGTTTTCTTGACAGTGATCCTGACTTAAGAGTAAATTAAATTATATTGATTAGCTGGTGTAAGAAGGCAGGCTATAGTTTTTGCTAGAAGTGTTTCCATTAAAAATAGTTGACCTGTAAAAAATTTTGTTTGAGGTATCTGGAAAGATGACCTCATATCAAACTTTTAAGCCTAAGTGATGTTATATAATGTGATATTGCATTCTCTCTCCCTGGATTTCCCTGGTTATGATTAATAAGGATATTTTGGCACTCCTCTTGTATCAATACATTTTCTCATTATATCAATATTTAGTATGCATTGGGCAATGTGGGGACCTGCAATGTAAAGCACAGGTCTGGATCTTGATAGTATAGGAGTAGATGGACAAGTCAGATTAAGAAGGAATGGTTTAGAGCATGTGCTTTGGAGAAGGTCAGAAATGGATTATAAGCTCATGCTTACTAGATGTGTGACAATGGGCAAGCTACTTAATATCTCTGTTACAAAGTTTCTACAGCTGTAAAACGGTGATCATGATACCTATTTCCAGAGATGTGAAGATTAAATAAAATATATATGCCAAGCACTTAAATTTAGAGGCTGAAATAAGGATGCTAGATAAATACTTGCTGGTGAATGAATCAACTGGGTTATCTGGGGCAAGTTATTCAAGAACTTCTGTTGTTTCATCTGTAAAATAGGGAAAATGGTGCTTAACCTCATATAGTGGTTGTTAAAAATAAATGAAACTACACATATAATGTACTTATGTACCTGGAACATAATGTATCCCCAGAGTCCAGTAAAAACCTAATAAATTGTATTCTTTAGAAATATTATGTTTTAATAATTTAGAAAACAAATGCCAAGGTACATGGTATAATATAAGTTCAGAAAAAGGGCAGACCAGTGTGGGTGGGAGTCAAAAGGTAAGGCTGCATTTAGAAGGTGCAGCCCTCAGTTACAGTTCTGTAACTCTGATGGGGCCTGATGGAATCAGCCCCTCTGTCCACTCTTTTCTTGGTGCCTTAAGGGGATAGTGGGCATGGATGAGGCCCTAATAATTAGATCATGAGGAGTAATTATCCACAAACAAGCTGGAGATGGGAACTTGAAAAAGGAAAGAAGAAAAGTGGAATAAAAATGGGAAATGGAGAAAATGGAAAAACATTAAGTAAAAGTACTTGATTAATCTAAAGGAATCTAAGAAAAAATAAATAAAAAATAAAAACATGAGCCAAATGGAAAACAAATAACAAGAAGGTAAATTTAAGCCAAACTAGATCAGCAATTCCATTAACTATAAAGGAGCTAAACAGACCAATTAAAAGATAAAGATTATAAGATTATATTAAAAAGAAAACAATATTGTTTTAAAATAAGTGATCTTTTAAAAATAACGTCACAGAAAGAGGAATAGAAAAAGATATATCATACCAGCACTAACCTAAATAAAGTTGATGTGATTATATTAAAATCAGATGAAGTGGGCTCCTTTTTTTATTAAGCTATAAAATGCATACTGTAAAATTCACTTTTTTTTTTTTTAACTGTACTAGCTTGTGGGTTTTGACAAATACTTACAGGTCTCTAACCACCACAACAGTCAAGATAGTTAACTGTTCTATCACCCTCCTCCCCTCCCAAATAGGCCACTGGTCAACCCCCTTGCGTCAACTCTTTTCTAGTAGCCCATGGAAATCACTGATCTCTTTTATGTCCATATAACTCTGCCTTTTCCATCATGTAATATAAATGGAATAATACAGAATGTGCAATTTGAGTATGACTTCTTTCCATTACCATAAAGCATTTAAGATCCATCCACACTGTTGTATTACTTGTTCATTTCTTTGTATTCTGGTAGTATTGTGTTATATAGATGTACCAGTTTGTTTAACCAGTACCTAGTTCAAACATTTGGATTGTTTCCAGTTTTGTACAACTACAAATAAAGCCACTATAAACATTCACATATAAGTTTTTGTGTGAACATAAGCTTTCATTTCACTTGAGTAAATAGCTAGGAGTGGGATTGCAGGGTTGTATGATAAGTGTATTTTTAACTTTATAAGAAACTGCCAAATTGTTTTCTAAAGTGTCTGGGCCATGTTGCATTCCCACCAGCAATGTGTGAAAGTTCCAGTTGCTCTGCATCCATGTCAACAGTTGTTATGACAAGTAGTTTTTAAAACTTTATCTGTCCAAATAAGTGTGTCGTGGTATCTCATTGTGGCTCTAACTTTCATTCTCCTGACAAATAACTTGCCTAATCTTTTGGTGCTTATTTTCCATTTGTATATTTGTTTTGGTCAGATGCCTCTTCATACGTTTTGCCCATTGTTTGATTGAGGTTTGGGTTTTGTTTTTCTTGTTATTGAGAGTATAAAGTTCTTTATAAATTTTAGATACAAGTCCTTTGTGAGATATGTGATTTGCAAAAATTTTCTCTCAGTATGAGGCTTCGCTTTTCCATTCTCTTAACACATGAGCCAAATTATTCTTTCTTTTATAGACCATGCTTTTGCTGTTGTATCTAAGAAATCATTGCCAGCCCCAAATAGCAAGGGTTATTTTCTTGTTTTTTTTCCCTAGACATTTTATAGTTTTACATGTTACACAAAACTCTATGATTTTTGTTAATTTTCATATGGATGTGAGGTATGGACTAAGGGGTAGGGGTGTGTGTGTGTGTGTGTGTGTGTGTGTGTGTGTGTGTGTGTATGGCATGTGAGTATTTAATTGTTTCAGCAACTTTCTTTTTTTTGGGAAAATACTATTCTTTCTCTATTGAATTACTTTTGCCCGTTTGGTGAACATCGGTTGTTTATATCTTTGTGGGTCTATTTCTGGACCCCACTGACCTCTATATCTAGATAACCAGATATCCTTTAATACAACACACTGTATTGATTTCTGTAATTTCATAATGAGTCTTGAAATCATGCAAAGTGACATTAGATATAATATAAAATAAAGGGAGACCTAGAACTGATTTATGAATGTAAAGAATCCGTACTGCAAAATTTGTCACTTTTTTCCACATTGGTTTTATGGATATTAAAATACCAGTAATATTTTCCTTCTGTTGCTCTTTTATTTTCTGAAGCATGATAAATTGCTTCTGAAATGTTTATATGAAATTAAAAGGCCAAGAATAGTCTAGACCCCTGAGGAAGAAGAAAATATTAGGGACTTGCCCTCTAATTTATCAAAATTATTACAAAGCTACAGTAATTAATACACTATATCACGCACACAGGGATAGACAAATATACCAATGAAACAGAGTAGAAAGAAATCACCAGAAATAGACCCAAACATAAACAGACATTTAATATGACGGATGGTATTACAGATAGTTGAAAAAGATGGACTTTTCATAAAACGTTAGGACAACTGACTATTATATAGAAAAGTAAATTTCGACCCTTCTTCACACAATGTATAAAAATCAATTGCAGGTTAATTAAACATTTTAATGCAAATGCAAATATTAAATCTGCTATTACATAGAGTATCTTTACAAACTTGGGGCAGGAAAAAATTTTTAAGCAATTCTGAAGAATGCATAAACCAAAGGAAAGGATGGATAATTTAGATGACACCAAGATTAAGAACTGTTCACCAAATGACAATATAGGAAGACTTAAAATGCAAGCCACAAAAAAAAAAAAAAAAAAAAAAAAATGCAAGCCACTACATAGTGATTTGCTATTTCTATAGATGTCAAAGTGATCACCTTGGTAAGTCTAGTTACCATGTCACCATGCAGAGAGATTAAAATTATTGACTATATTCCCTTCAGTGAGCAATATATTTTTTAGGATATATACATATGCTACATACATAAAGGAAATTAAGTCAATGATTATCACAAATGTTATGATTATGCTTATTTTATTGGGTTATACAGATAATATAATTCTAGAAAAGGATTCAGGGGCTTTAAAAATACTGTCATTGTTCTATTTTTTAACCTGGATTGTCTTTACATAGGTGTTTACCTTGTTATTAGTCTTTTAAAAGACTAATTTGACACCCAGTCATGATGTAGCAAAAAAAAAAAAAAAAAAAAAAATCCCCCGCAGACATCATCCTTAATGTAGAAACACGTGTAGCATTCTCTTTAAAGTAAATCAGACAATTGTGCCCACCATAACTACTTGTATTCAGTATTGTTTCAAAGATCCTAGCCAAATTAGTAAAAGAGAAAAATCAAAACAAATAAATATTCACAGGTTTAAAAAGAAATAATAAAAACAAATTATCATTATCTGAAGGTGATATGATTATTTTCATAGACAATCCAAGATAATCTACAGACAAAAGATTAGACCTAATAAGAAAATTCTGCACATTTCCTGGATATAAGATCAGTATAAAAAATGATGTTTAATACACAATTAATAATTTAAAATAAATCATTTCAAATGTAATTAAATATTCCATTCAAAAGAGCAACAGATAAAATATTTACCTGTCCTTCCAGTTGGAAAATTTTAAATTTTGTGGGAGGATCCAAAATAAGACTACAATAGATACACTGTTTTCATGAATAGAAAGACATGCATGTTAAAGGTAAATTCAGTTTTCTTAGTTTGCTAGCATTTTCATAGAAAATTGATGTTGATGTTAAAATTCATATGAAAAACTAAAGAACCAGAAGGATCCAAGACAACTTGGAAGAAGACTGAAAAGGGGAAATTTTCTCCAGTGAGTTACAGATTTACTATGAATTGCCCCTTACCTAGTGTCACCTACTTTAAGATTCTGTTGGTGTGTCTTCTGTTCTGTGAATCCTTCCCAGCCTGTAGCATTTTCCTTCCCATGTAATTCCATTGCACTGTGTACTTATTTTATCACAGTATACAGCACAACCGCACTGAGATTTGTGTTTACTCCTTTATCTCCTTCTCTGGGCTATGACCTGACTATGTGGTCCATCTTTCTACACCCAGAGTGCCACACAGAGCCTGGTTCATAGGAATCAGTTAAGAAATATCAGCTCCTTGCTCTCTCACATTGCCATTATTATTCCTTGGAGGATGAACTTACTGTTTCATTAAGTTCTCACCTAGTCCCCAGGTTTGGGCAGAGGACTTCAAGGTTTTGTCACTGTCCATACTCAACTACCTGGGGCTCCATTTTAAAGTCATTTCTGAAAGTAGCAATTCGTTACTACCTCCACATTTTCTCTAATATTGAATGCAATCATGCAAAACATGCATTATAGAATTCTCACCTGAAAAGGACCTTAGGTTATATTCCTTTACTTCTCCTTTTATAGATGAGGAAACAGGGACTCAGGGTACTCAGACAGGTATTTCATTTAAGTTTATTTTATCTATTGTATAATATCTCTACTTCCTGACATGGGTGGGATTAAATGAATTGAAATCTTAAAGGATGGATTTGGAATTCTGACAATGAAAAGAGCCAGGACATGGATAATACAGAAAGTATGTAGAAGTTATAGGATAATCCAGTAGAATAGGTGATGTTTAAATATTTATAGCCTGTTATTTTTACCTACTCTATTCTCTTATCCTGCTTTACAACATATACTTATCTTGTTAAAATTGTAGGGAAATGAAGGAACATACTTAAGAGACTGTTCAAGAGAATTTCAGCTCATACTCTCAAAACTTAAATAAAAATAGTCTATAATTGTGTACAAGCTATCCTAAGGCAGTTGTTTATGTTTCGCAAAGAGTTATGTAATCTTTTGACTTCAATTTCAGCTACCTCTTTCATTAAAGAAATAATTCTGAATATCATTATTTATTTCTTTTTGGAATCTTACCAGGCGAAAAGATAATTCTAATTCTATGAATCTTGGTTAGCAGAAAACTTTGGTGTTGGCTTTGCAATTTATACATCCTGTTTGTATTCTCTCACATTGTGAGCAGATTTCCTATTTGCTTATACAATAGCCCTTTCCACTCCTACACCCCTCCTTGTTTTTCTTATGCAATTACAGCTTACCTATTTAAAACTTCAGTGAGTGCCACAGCCAATATATTTCACTTTTTGGTGCTTTTCTTTGGAGGAAGCCATTTACAGTAACTTAATCCACTCTTAATTTGAACAGAAAAAGAAAGAGCTATTTACGAAAAGGAAAGCATTGCCGGCATAAGGTAGTTTTGGCATCTTCATATCTGAGAAGTCAACTTCAGTGAAAAGAGAAAGATGAAAAGTTTTAACAAACACAGCCTCAATAAAATTAAAAGGCCTTGCTAGGAAATTAAGGTATGGATTTTCAACGTGTATGGTCAAAGGAGAAAAAATACAATACAGAATGCTATCATACTTGATCAAAATAAGTGTGGACTAATTCTATGTTGATGTGAATAGTGGTTGCAATGTGGAGAAAATTGGAATGATACAACAGGAATTGATCTTCTCCCCCCAAAATTAGGAGGAAGGAATTAGTCCCATCTCAGCGGAGGCCACAGGCAGACCATCATTGAAGAAATGTGTAGTCATTTTGTCTTGTGGGAGGACTCATGCTTCTGCTTCTGATTGTTTTGTAGAAGAATGTGGAAGCTTAGAGGTTTATTTAGCTTTTAAGAAAGAATCTGCATTACATCGACAAGATAGTTTAATGAGATTATCTTCCATACAAATTGTAATAATTAGCTGAGGGTTATATGAAATTAAAAATACAAGGACTAGAAAATATAGGCACACTTCCATATATAAAATACTGTGGTTCCACTACTCTTCAGCTTTTCTAAAAGTCTGCACAGGATATATGATGAATATAAATGCATAAAATAATTAATTTTAATCTATTTTCCCTGTCTCTCCTCAACAGGCAAAAATTCTTCCTGTAACTTATCAACCTAACACCAAACACATAAAAGAGCATTTTTAAAAAGCCAGAGTTTGTTGTGCCACGTTGAATATATGCTTGAGTCTTTCCACTCCCTTTTTTATCTTTGGTATTGTTCATGTAAAGTCAGGGGGTAAAGTAGAAAAAGAACTTAGAAACATGCTCTTGGCAAACATTAAACTTCTATAAAAGGATTTAAAAGCAAAACCCAAACAAAAGAGGGGGCATATTCACCAAGGAATGTGATACAGTTCTGATACACTGACAGCAGGATGTGAACACTTTTGGTTGGAAGATTGCAATAAATAGAGTATTTCTCTTCTCGCTCCCTTTCACAGAATTTCGGCAGCGGATTAGTATTTTTGGATGATGTTCAAATGTACAAAATTTAAAAACTGATGATATAAGTTCCGTCATCTACAGTTTCATTTCATTAAGCCTTGCCTGAACCAATAATTTTGGAAATGTACTTTTGCTGACTTATTACTGCTTTTGCTCATCACTTCAGTTTACAAGTAACGTACGAATAGTGTATTTTTATTAGGAGTAGTAAATTTTACATTTCTTTCAGAGATTAATCTTATTCATGTTTTAGACTTCTTGATGCTTAAGGGTTTAAATCATTCTCCAAATCCCATGAAATGTACATAATTTCAGATCTTTTTAATGTTCTGAATAAAGGACCACACTATTTCCTACCAGTCTGTCATCCAGGGCGTGGCATTCCTCTGCTGTACTTGGCATACAGATCAACAACCAGGAGGAAGAGGCCGTAGCTCTGCCCTCAGCGGCTGACAGTTGTGTTCTTTTGTTTATTGGTTTATTTTTCACCATATTCCTCCCCACTTCCTCCTAGGCTTCTTTAAACTTTTTTCTAATTTTCTTACATGTTTTGCAGCATAATACAACAGTCTGAAGAAGTCACTGGGCAATTGTTTTAAAAAACTACTCTGCCCAGTTCAAGTTGGCTTTTAAAAGGGTTTTGTCTCCTTAAAAAAAAGTTGACCTAATTCAGATTGTAAAGAGCAGAATTGGTTTAGATTGTTGACCAAATCATTTTAGTATAAATGGAGCACTGATGATGCGATTATGCAGGAGCCAGACTTGTGGATTCTGGTATTTTCCTGACTTTTCTGTTCTAGCCACAGAAGTAACACAAAGACCTAGAGACGGTTTCTCTCTGGGTGTAATACAAGGACTCCAAGTCCTTTGCTCTAGAAGGACACATGAACAGATAAGTTTCTATTTAGAGTAATTAGACTAAGTAGCTAATTAAAGGCTTCTTGGCACCTAGTACAGAGAACAGACTGAAATGGTTCTGCTGTCCTCAAGCTTGAAGTACTGCCAATGTGAACACATCAGACAATTTTTGATGCTAGGAAGGTGGTCATATTGGGTTCTATTTACGTCTGGGAAATCAAACCACCTTGTTTAGTAAACTAAGCAAGAATACAGAGCAATGCTTCATTTATCTTGAGTGAATGCAGTGTGTAACTAGGTATTTGACTTTCTTCCAATTTTGCTCTAAATTGCATTTTTCTTAAGTAATATTAAAGTTGGTAATTCAATAGTAATTTTAATTTATACATGATATTTATACCACAGATGGATAAGAGCAATCTCCTTAGCTTTAAATTCTTCAGGACCCTTGACATTTGATTTGCCTTTTAGGGACACTAAGGAGGCTTTGCTGGAAACTAGTCATTGGGCTATTTAGGGTGGCTGATGATTTACGCAAGGTACGAGGAAGTTGGAGGAGCCATAGAACTATTCCAAACAAAAGTCTTGGTGGGGAATGTGTAACTCGACTCTGATTCTGAATGTAAACACCATGTGCACATGGAGAGTAATACCAAAATTGGCAGGTCCTCCCTCTCTTTGGTTGATGTCCCTTTTGTAATTGTTTGCTGATTCTTTTGCACTCACTTCTGCCAACTCTGTGCTGCCTTGTGTCATCCCCACTTATTCTGTCCTTTGCTCCAGTGTCAGTTCATGTCTGGTCCAGAGCTAGCTCTACAGAGGTGGGCTGGATAGAGGGCAAGGAAAAGACAACGGAGGAAAACAACATCTTCCTCCTCTGTCTACCATTGTACTTGGCTCAACTTTAATATTTCTAGTTAACAGGTAAAGTTAGGGTTTTGCACAAAGGATGACAAGTCCCCTGACTGAATATGATCTTTCTAGAAGAAACCCAGCACTGAAATGGAAATGGTCCTTAGAGATCACACATGGGAAGAAGACATAGCTCCTGCACCCTGGGGAAGCAGACTTCCCTTGCTCTTGGAAAAAAGGAAAAATGGTGAATTGTCCTCAGTTCAACCTGGCACACAGTACTGAAGGGATATCCATTTCAGAGCAGAAATCCATAATTTCGGTGTGAAGTAGTTTTGTCCCATTTAGTGACGAAGGTATATATGTCTATCAGGCACTATAGCCAGAGATGGTTCTAATGGAAGAATGCTTAGCACTAATTATAGTTATTGAATGAATGTCAAGTTAGTGACACAGAAGTTAAAGGGCCAGGCCAAAAGCTGGCAGTAATATCAGCAACAATATGGCAGAAAGTATTATTACTGCTTGGGACCAAAGACACCATGTGAGTGGTACCAACTGTAGGGAGGAAAGGTTGCTAAGGCAACAGTGAAGTAACAGCACCATTATTTTGATGAGGAGAGACTGGTTGTTGACCAGGTTCATGGCTGCAGTGACAAGAGTTTGTGGGGTCCTCCAGCCCCATCCCAACCTTCTCTGCTGCCCTTCTCATCTTTCCACCAAATTAGATGCCAGGGAACAAAAGACACTAAGGAGAACTAGGGGTCCAGTATGTATTCTTATGGGGATTGGTCTGCAGGAAATTCTTTGTTTCCCTTACCTTTGTTTTGTTGCTCAGTTTGTTATTTGATTGTTCTACTTAGCACTGGTGGCTTCATCAACATAGCAGTTACCTACCTCTCTTAGAAGGAACAGTTTATTGTTGTGGATATGTGCAAGGGCTCATGAGTCTGAGAAGTCTAGGTGTGAGTTCAAATCAAAAATTCTTGCTAACCCTCTCAAGCTTTGGTTCTGTTAAATGACAAATAATAATAAATGATCATAATAATAGTACTAATCTCTTGGAAATGTGAAAAATGTTTATTATATTATATATAATATAAAATACATATTTATATTATATATAAATATTTATATATAATAATTATTTATATTATACATATTTATATTTTTATATATTACATAAAAATGTATATTAATAATATACATTGAAGGCTCAACACAGCAGATACTAGCTAACAAAATTAATTAGATCTTTTGTGTGTTATCAAACTCATGTTATTTCATGTGGTTACAAGTGGAAAAAACAAGAGTAAGAAGAGAGTGCTGAGCGGTGGTGGGAATGATGATTTATTGATTACCTACTCTGTGCTGGGCACTGCCTGAGATGCAGGAGTAATAGCAGGAAATAAGAACTAGTTCCTAATTGATCGTCAGAGTTCTCATTTAAAAATAAGAAAACTCAACCACTCAAAAAGTTTACAAATAACAAATGCAGGAGAGGGTGTGGAGAAAACAGAACCCTAGTACACTGTTCCTGGGAATGTAAATTGGTGCAGCCACTATGGAAAATACTATGGAGGATCCTTTAAAAACTAAAAATAGAACTACCATATGATCCAGCAATTCCACTCCTGGGCATATATCCAGAAAAAAAGGAAGCACTAATTTGAAAAGATACATGCACCCCAATGTTAATAGCAGCATTTACAATAGCCAAGACATAAAAGCAACCCAATGGCCCATCAACGTATGATTGGATTAAGAAGATGTGGTATATACACACAATGGAATATTAGACATAAAAAGAATGAAATATTGCCATTTGCAGCAACATGGGTGGACTTAGAGATTACACTTAGTGAAATAAGTCAGAGAAAGACAAATACTATATGATATCACTTATATGTGGTTATACATTATTAAAAAATAGGGCTTCCCTTGTAGCACAGTGGTTAAGAATCCTCCTGCCAGTGCAGAGGACATGGGTTTGAGCCCTGGTCCGGGAAGATCCCACATGCCGTGGAGCAACTAAGCCCATGCGCCGCAACTACTGAGCCTGCGCTCTAGAGCCCGCGAGCCACAACTACTGAGCCCATGTGCCTAGAGCCCCTGCTCTGCCAGAAGAGAAACCACCACAATGAGAAGCCTGTGCACCCCAACAAAGAGTAGCCCCCACTTGCCACAACTAGAAAAAGCCCACATGCAGCAACAAAGAATCAACGCAGCAAAAATAAATAAATTAAATAAATATAAAAAAATACAAATGAATGTATATGCAAAATAAATGGACTCATAGATATAGAAAACAAACTTGTGATTACCAAAGGGGAGAAGGAAAGTGGGAGGGGCAAATTAGGGGTGTGGGATTCACAGGTACGAACTACTATGTGTAAAATAGATAAGCAACAAGGATATACTGTATAGCACAGGGAACTATACCCATTACCTTATAATAACCTGTAATGGAATATAATCTGAATCACTATGCTGTATACCTGAAACTAACACAATATTGTATATCAACTATACTTCAAAAAATATAAAAAAGTCCACCACTAATAATATGGCTTTTCATATGCTTCTTACAAACCAATAATCAGTTAAAGGTATAACAGAGTGGAATTACATTTGGCAAATAAAAATGACTTATGTAAAACCAAATTAGAATCATATTTACCAAATAATAAAATAAATTTACGTTTTAGAAATGTACAGTATGACAATTCCAAGTATTATGTTAAGCATTAAGTAAAGGAAACATATGAAAAGAGTAATGGTAGAAGCTGCGACCAAAATTGTCTTATTTCCTGTCAGGTATAAACAAGGTATTAACAAATTTACTGACAACTAGAGAGCAGTTTCAATTTGATTGAAGATACTAAGTAAAAGGTGGAGGAATAGATGAATCTTCTGCTGGATAAACACATTACCATATTCTTTATGTGTACATAGTGATGTAAATGAAAGAGTGTGGGCTTTGGAGTCAAGACAAACCTGAGTTTGTAGCCTGTATGACTGATACTTACTCAACACCTCTGAAACTCAGTTACCCAATCTGAAAAACGGGATAATAATAACTAACAGGAAAATTGCCAAGAGTATTAAATATGTGTAGGCAGATGTAAGTGCAGAATAGTGGTAGAGTCCATTAATATTAGCTTTCCCTCTCTCTCTCACTTTCTTTCTCTATCTGCTTCCCTTCAAAATCACCCCTCTTTTGCAATACCCCGAGAAGACGGAACAGCTTCTTCCTTACTAAATAGGAACTAAGATAAAATCCCACTAAGATCTGATCAATGTAACATTTCCAGTAATATTCATACTTTAGGATAATTTTTACAATCCATTTGTGGAAAAATACCCAAGGGCTGATAAGACCAGCTCAAGTTCAGAAAAAAAAAAAAACCATCTTTGCATTTAGCATGCTGATCTGTGAATTTATAAAAGTGAGCATTCTGAAAGAGGTATTACTCTATGTCCTTAACATTAGCTGCACTACGTAAAATTAAATCAATTTAAAGCTTAATACAGATAGCAAAGTTGTATAAACTGCTCAAGGGACTTTTAATTCTAAAAATTATTATGGTGTTGATTAAGCTTTCTCTTAACTGACAAATACAGAGGCTGAAATGGGGAGTATTTACTATTGGGACAGACTTATTTCTTTAAGAGTACAGATAGAATTACAAGGAAAAGTGTAGAGGTGTGTGTGTGTGTGTGTGTGTGTGCGTTTTAATTCTTCAGATTTTAATGCAGATGAAATGATGGGTGTAGATAGGCATGCTGGATTGGAAACAATGTATGTAACACCTGTCTCAAAGGGGTCATTTCTTCATCTCTTGACACATATTTGGGAATTGCTTCCACACATATGAAAAGAAGAAAGAGAACTGTTTATAAGGAACAAAATTCATGCATGGATGTGAGCATGTGTGCATGTGGTATGTGGTTTGTATGTGTGTGTGTGTGAGTGTGCACATGTGTGTAGAGTGAGCAATAGACAGATAGCAAGTTTCTTGTTCCTCCTCCCAGCAGGTGTGGGCCTTTCATTTTTTCCTTTCTTCGTGTTTCTTGGGTAATCACATCCATTTCTATATTTGGACTATTCTGTTAACAAATTCCTGGCTGTAACATAAACTGAATCCCGTCATTTCTAACTATTTACTAGCCACATTTTTACCTCAAACTCCACATGCGTAAAGTAGAACTCCTCGTCTTTTGCCCCCAAACAAACTCTTCCTGACATTAAAAATTTAGACTTGGGATTGGAAGGAAAATGCAATTTATACAGTCTACTTTCCCACAAATCGCAATGTAATGCCACTCATAGCAATCCTGGACTTGGTCGTCTATTTACATCTACTTCACCAGGTGACTCGTTACATTATTAAAAAAAAAAAAGAAAGACATTACCTCACAAGACAACCCTTTCCATTTTTAAGAGAATAGTACACCATAGACTATTGCCTGGCTTCAAATCTCAGCACTGCTCCTTACTAATTAGATGTGATCTTAGACTTGTTACCTAACTTCCTTGTGTCTGGTTTGCTTATTTGTAAAATTAGGTTAATAACAGTGCTTGTCTGACAAGGCTTTTGTGAGGAAGAAACAAGTTAATATATACTAAATCCTTAGCATAGTGGCTGACCCATAGTAAGTGCTAAGTAAGTTATTGTTATTGATATCATTATTGATATCATTATGATTATTATTATGACACATTTCACACATAAAGGTATATAAGTTGTGTGATTATTATCACGTACCCACCAACGAGCAGCAGAAACAAAGCATAACTGATATAATTCAAGTTCCCAGGTATCCTTCTCTAATCCCACTTCTCCTTTTTCCTGAAGGCTAACCTCTATCCTAAATTTGGTACTCACCATTCCTATGCATCGCTTAATAATTCTGTTGTATAAATACCTATCCATAAACAATGCAGAGTACTGGGTGACACGTTTCCTAACTTCCTATCCATGTTATCGTGTTGTGTGTATTCTTTTGCAACCTGCTCTTATGGCTCAGCAATATGTTTATGAGACTTACGAATGTGGATAAAGCTAGCTCTGGGTCACTCATTATCACAGCTGTATTTTATTCCATTGTATGGATACACCCCACTTCATTTAGTCAGTTTTCTGTTAAAGATACTTAAGTTGATTTCAACATTTTTTTTTTTTTGGCAATATAAACAATGCTGCTAGGCTATTTAATCATTAGATGGCAAAGAACTTATCTTTCCTACTGATCCCAAAATTTGCCTCCGTACAATGCCCACACAGTGTTTCTAGCTCTTCCCTGTAAATACATACAGGATTCTCTTATAACCTGTATATTCAGGTCTTGCTACTCTGATTTTAATAGTAGCTCATATTATATTATATAAAAACTCTCACTTATTGATCTCATTTTTATTTATTACCTTTTGAAATTGTATAAGTAATGCATGCATGTCATAAAAATCATCCCAACAATATAAAATGGCATAAGTGTAATACGGAAATCACCATTCTCTTCTTGCTACTGATGACTGCCCAATAGAGTTTGGTGAGCATTTTTCCAGTCTTTTCCTATGCCTGTAACCGTACATTCAAACATACACGTGTTCACGTGGTCTTCCTTCTGGGTCTGTCTGTGTCCTAATCTCCTCTTCTTGTAACGACACCAGTCGTATTGGATTCATAAATTATTCCTTTGTAAATACTGTATTCTACACGGAAATTAATTCAAGAGTCCCAGTTATACAGTGGGGTCATGGCACCATGTGACTCAAGTTTGTTAATAGTTTGGAATCATTAGAGTTCGCTTTCACAGAGTTCATTTCTCCAACCCCTATGATACCATATTTTCTGCATTTAAAAAAAAAAAAGTGAACTAGAGAATGAAAACCCAGTGACTCTAAACATGAAGCTACAAAACTTAAGTTCCTTTAATACTAGTAGGAAAAATTTTAAACAGAAGGATAAGAATGTGTATTTAAAATTATTTGACATATTTGAAAGCTGCTAGAATTGATCCCAAAGACATGAACAGTACTGTAATATCTGGAATTGTTGGTGTTACTTCATGCTAATCTGAAAGAAACTTGTTGAAATTAAAATGTAATAAAAAGTGTTCTTTGATCAACTATGCACAAAAATAGATGGACAAATTTTCCTGTTCTGTATATTGAACATAAACATGTGATGATCAGTTCTGACAATGTCATCAATGAATTTGCACAATTTAAAGCTTGAGAAAAAACCTGTAATATTATTATTCATTCCTACATCAGACCAACACATAGGTATACATTTTTATCTCTTCTTCTAAAAAATTTGTTAATGTTATAGAAAAGATTTAAATCACTACTTATTCTTATTTTGTACTGAAATATTTTGTTTTCTAATTTTATTTTTTTCTACAGGTATGTTCTGATCATTACTTTAATTCATTTTATAACATAATTATTAATAAAATAATTTTTTTCATATGAAGGAGGATGATGTTTAGAAGACGATACATTCTTCATTTCAGATACACTAGTTACACTGTGGCCCCCAGTTCACCTTATCCTCTTTGCTACTTCGATCTGTTGGCCACGCCAGTTATTAAACCCATTTTCTCCACAGAACGACTGGAATCAGTATCCCAGGCCTTGGGCTTCCCTGGTGGCGCCGTGGTTGAGAATCTGCCTGCTAATGCAGGGGACACGGGTTCGAGCCCTGGTCTGGGAAGATCCCACATGCCGTGGAGCAACTGGGCCCGTGAGCCACAACTACTGAGCCTGCGCGTCTGGAGCCTGTGCCCCGCAAGACGAGAGGCCGCGATAGTGAGAGGCCCCGTGCACCGCGATGAAGAGTGGCCCCCGCTTGCCGCAACTAGAGAAAGCCCTCGCACAGAAACGAAGACCCAACACAGCCAAAAATAAATAAATAAATAAATATTTTTAAAAAATCAAATAAAAATCATCTCTCTTATGGTCAGTAAACAAACACTATCAAGCACCGTGCTAGGAGGGGAAATCCAAAAAAAGGGAAATATATTTTTTATTCTCCAGAACCTTCAAATCCAGTGAGGCTATAAAATATGAGCGAAGGAGAGAATGTAGTACAGGAGAGAGACCATTCAATAGAGCATCCAAGGACCTTGGTAGAGTATTGGGTATTTTGTCACCTTCTAGATTTATGACCTAGGGGAAATCACTTACCCTCTCTGTAAAATGGGGATAGTATTATCTTACAGACATAGCGTATCTGGCACATGTTACGCATCCAACAACTAGTAGTTAAATATGAATAAGACATGATGAATTAAACATAGAGGAAATGATTAAAAGTTTGGTGCAACAGTAAATAATAACCGATTAACTTCCCAATAGAAGATGCACATAGTATAAGAGTTCAGAAAAGGAAAAAACATTTGCAACTAAGAGATCTCAATAGATTTAGGCCCAATACTGATTCAGAGCACACACTAGGGAGGTGGATAGGAATGGGGCCTGGAACCCTCCTAAGAAGCCCTGATACAACCAACTGCCCTGCACGAATGGTCTCAACTTCCCATTAGTTCCTCCTGGCTTAAAACAAGATATATTTCAGTGTTGAATGAAAGAAGCTGGACACAAAAGATCCTATACTGTAAGCTTCCTTTATTTAAAGTACACAAAAGACAAACTCATCTATGGTGTTACACGCGGGGATAGAGTTTACCTTGTGGGAGTGGTAGAGAACAGGAAGGGGCAAGAGGAAAATTCCAGGAACTAGGAATCTTCTGTTTTCTGATGAGGGTGCTGGTTACATGGCTGTCTTCAATTTCTTAGAATTCATTAAGCTGTATTCTTATTTGTGTACTTTTCCATATACAGAGCACTCTTCAATAAAAAATTCAAAATATATAAATTTTCACTTTGAAAAATTTGAAAGAAAGAATATGGGAAGAAAATTAAGAAGAAAAATCACCTATAATCCTGGAACTCAGAATAACTACTTATGACATTTCCAAGTAGATGCTTCACACAGAATTAAGATCATCTTGGATAAACTATTTTACAACTCTTTTTTTCCCTAAGCAAATATATTTGCAAGAAGATTCCCATGTCAGAGAGTATTTTTCTAAAACATGATTTATGGATATACCAAATTTTCTTAGCCAATCTCTTATATTTTTACAATTAGCATATTTTTATATTTTAAATATTTAAAAATTACCACAATGAACTCTTTGGTACATAAATATATCTCCTAATACTTGAGCGAGACAAATTCCTATCAGTGAAAAAGTTTAAAGTTTTTGATACACATTTTTTCAGTTTCCCTTCAAGATTTGAGCTTATTTTGCTCAAATTCTCAACAGTATTGAGTACATTTTTTAATCTGCACATTTTGCAGTTGAACAAGGCTTTTTCTTTCAAATGTTGCTTTTTTTAGTCCAGAGCTTGAATCTTGTTTTATGTTATTAGCTATCTCTGTTTCTTTTTTTGGAATGCCTCTTCCTAGCCTTGGCCAATTTCTTGTTTTTTTCTGTTAGAGCATTTCATTCTCTCAGACTTCTCAGCTTTGCAGTCTCCTATTGTCTCAACTCAGTATATTTCATTCCAACTAAAACCCAGACTCTACTTGCTTTATGAACTAAGTTCCTTTTCATCCAGGGACTCTTTCGGCATGTGACCTCGTTTATGTTTCTGGTTTAACTTGTTAAACTTTTTTTCTGGGTTTTAAAAGCTTTTAATAACCAAACCTACATGTGGACAAGACAGTAGCACTTGGTGGTAGAAGCAAAAGAGATTGAATATAAACGTTCCCCAAGCGTGAGGTCATAGAACAAACCTAATTCTCACTACCATTCCCCAAGAGTCACTATATTTATTCATCTTAAATTATAATTAAAATTGCTGACCCCAAAGTTGTGGCATCATAGTTTTAATAGATGGAGCTTTTTCTAGTTTGTGCAGAACATCTGACTTGTAGAATGAACTTTGCTATGTCTGTTTTTTCTAAAAGCCTGTAAAAGCAAGCAAACATATTTTTATTTCCCTTATTGCACTAATGTCCATTAGGAAAAAAAAAACCCAGTATTTTCCACCAAGCGCAGATTGCCTGCAGTTTCCTCTTGTTGCGGTTTGCTCTCTCTCCACCCCAGTTGTGAGAAGCCTGCATGTGATCTGTAGTTTTGTGCCATCTCCTTGAAAGATGAATTTCACATTCTGCAGTGACCAAGCCCCTGCTGGGAATGGCTCAGCCGGGCAGGCCAGCCGGGCAGGCCAGCAGAGCAGGCAGCAGGCATTTTCCTGTTTTACTCTCGATTTGTAGTGTGCCCTTAGTTCTAAGGGCACACTGCTAAGTGGCAAGCCTTAGTTCTTTTCCTCAATTGGTCCTGAACCCTTACCTTTATTCCTTTTTTTTTTTCCGGCTTATCCCTATCGTTTCTTTTCCTGCTGTCTTTTGCAGTGGGCTTGTGGAACAACGTTGCAGGAACACAGAGCTTCTGAGGGAAATGTAAATTGCAGGCGGCACTGAGTCCCGTCTGTTTTCTCATAGGAAAGCAGCATTTCAGAGAGCTGAACTGGCGACAGCGCTCTGCGAAGACATGCCCGAGTTCAGGAATATTCCCTGTTCCCAGGCCCCGGTTGTGCAGAAGTGGGACTTTCTGAAGAGGGGGCACTCTGGGAGGGAGGGGAGGTAAAGGGCACTTTCAGAAGCAGATGCTCCCGGCTTCGGAAGGAAAGCCGCTCTAATCAGAGTTCAGCAGTCTTGCAGACAATCCGCAGCTTTGGAGGGAGAGAGACAAAACAGCCTCTTCGCCCAGTGCATAAACGTAAGAGGCTTGCCTTAAGTGTGTGTGCAGGACTCTAGCTGGCTAAAAATGTTATGCAGAGTTAAAGTGAGGCATTGTTTAGGTTTTAATGAAGGCAACCAATTTTTAACAACAGAAGTTCTGTTGCTGAATCCCCCCCTCCCCCCGCCCCCAACATTCAGTTCCTCTGCCCCTGCACCTGCTTTCATTTTTGGCTTCTTGGCACTGATGTTCACAGAGACATCAGCTGGCAGTGGTGAAATGCTAAAAGCTCCCCTGCAATGCAGCTCTGCAAATGCCAGCCATTTATCCACTGGTGCATGCCAGCTGAACGTCAGGTCTCCCTTTCTCCCTCCAACCCGGATCGCCTCAGCCCCCCAATTTTCCTTCCAAATGACAGTAAACGATCCCAGTCAAGCAGTGGTCTGGCCCTTTGAGTATCCATTAAGTGTGGCCGCATCTATTTGCTGCATCTATTTGCTGTGATTATAATATTTTGATCCAAAGAGTCTTGCAGAAAATTTAGATGACAATACTATTTCTTCTATTCAATCAAAGCTCTCGGCCCACAGGCTCATTTCTCTCTCCTCAGCAGATGGTGGGAGAGTTTCTTGAGGTTTCTTTGACTTGAAACAGCCTTTTTGTTTTTGTTGCTTATTGAGAGCCAGTTGCCCCAAATTCATTGAATAAAGACATCCACGTCTCAGTTTAAGCTAAGCCCCAATAGATAAATACTGACTTAGAGTTGGGGGCTGCGGACAAGCTAGAAAGGCAAAGGGGCTGTTGGAAGTTAAGTATTCAGCACAAAGCTTTGCAGTTTCAAAACCGATGGCTTTATGTTCTCCATTCAGCACAGCGATTTAGGCTGGATACTGAGAAAGTGTGAGAAATCTGTGAGAAATTCGACATATATTTATTTTTCTTGGAAATTAGAGAATATCTTCACAGTGTACACTCTGAAGAGCTTTTGTTTTGTTTTGTTGTGTTTTTAATGATCTAAACCATCTGGGGAGTTGATAAAGAATGTGATTTTCACAAGCTGAGCTAGCAAAGCCTATTGCTAAATCCCAAACCTTTATCCAGCCTACAGATAAAACCAGGGTGGGAGAACTTCCCTTCCAGCTCTAAAATACTAGGATCCCACGTATGCCAAATGCTTCAGTCTTTGCGTGGTAAGAAAAATACAAAACTGACTAAGGGAGCCTGGCCCAAGCATCCAGAAATGTACGGTACTTTAATTAATTTTTTTAAGATTGGTGGAGGTCACACATTTCCAGAAAATCTATCTGAAAACCAAGTCAGCATCATATTTTATCTGATGCCTCCATGGTCTTTTTTGATTCAGGGACAAGAATTAGCACATGCAAATGTTTCTTAATCATCGGTTTCTCAAATCTGGAGTTCAAAATCTACCAAAAAGAGCACATAGGAAACAATACAGGAACACTTTGATTGTGGTGGCCATCTTACAATAATCATAATCTTATGTCAGAAGGTGTGTGAACTTGGGGCTTTTGACAAATGAGGATTTGTGCTCAGTATTTGATCTAGCAATATGGATAAGATAGAGAAATCAGGAAGTGTCCTTCCCAAGAATAGGCCATACAATGAAAGTATAATCATGTCACGGTGTTTGACTTCCCCCTCTTTCCCCTGGGTTCAATTTCTTTCCTGGCCATCTACTATAGAGGTACCAAGATCAAACTGGAAAGTTATCCCTTTGTATCAAACACACGCACACTAGCAGTTATAATTTGCTCCTGGTGTGCACAAACATCTCTGAGCAGAAGTTTGACAATATTTCCAAGGCTTGGCCATCAATTAGTTTTCTCTATGAAACCTACATGTTAATCAATCAGTATTTAATGCTTATCACAGCCTGCTCATAATTTATTCAAAAGCAGGAAAATTGTGTCAGAAATGTCATTTTATTACTGTTGTTTAAGATGCCTTTAGAATTACGGATGCAGTTAAGCGTTCAGGTGTGTCACACTTCTACTGAATGGGGCTCCTACCCAGGAGACTGAGGAATAGTCACACTGAACAATTCACTGTTGCAGGCAGTTCACAGGAAATCACCACTGGGTCATAAAATTTTAAGTAAAGAGGACACCTTTTAGTAATAATGCTTTATGAGTTTTCTTCTTTTACAAAGCCTGAGAGCTATATTACCCCTGCACTCCTCACTCTAGCTATGATGTGTTTCCGATTCTAGAAGAAGCAGAAAAATGAGAGGTAGACCATGGGACAGCAAATCATAACCCCTAAGACCTCCTTCCAACATTTCCTTCTAATTGTTTAGCTCCTCCGAAACTTAGGTTCCTCATCTGCAAAATGTGAAAGACATTACATCGGTCCTTGTCAAATCATAGGCTTGTAAGAAACAAACTAAATAATCTTGATGAGCTTTAGATCACTATACAATGGCTTATTCTTGTAACTATTTCTTGTCTTAGAATGCTTTGTGAACCACACAGGACTATATGGCTGTTAGTTATAATAATTATTAATCACATTACAATTCTTTTGACAAAGCCTTCTCAAATCTGGCCTTCTTCCTCACTCCCCTAATTCAGAGAATGGCACCATTCAAATACTTGCATGAATTTTGACACCTCCTAATCCCTCACTCTCATATTCAATCTACCCCAAATTTCACTGATTTTAACTTTTTCAAGTCAGAAGAATTTAGGGCAGTGTATTATGTTTGGTTCTGATTTATCAGGGGTTCCTAGCTCCATTTTGTTGAATGAACGAGTAAATTTAATTGACACATATTTTATAGGTGATTACTTTTACTCCACCTATTCCAAAAGAAGGATTTTAGAATATATATAAGGAAGGTTATATGATACATAAATACCACAAAATAGCATATATGAGAAGTAGGTGGAAAATACAAAGGAAAACTAATGGTAGGTACCTGAATTAGACCTGGAAGTAAGGCTAATACAAAAGCATTCGCCATTGAGTTCTTACCATGGATGAGTCCAAATATAACTGGAAAGACACCAAATACAGTGTTCAAGGAATGAAAGCAAATATCTTGTCTAAGAGAAACACATGTATTCTGGATAGAATTACAGAGAGATATTTCTGGATAAATCTTCTAAAAAGGATGCTGTGAATACAACTCCTGGACATATATCTGGATAAAACTATAGTTTGAAAAGATACATGCACCCCAGTGTTCATAGCAGCACTATTTACAACAGCCAGGACATGGAAGCAACCTAAGTGTCCATCGAAAGATGAATGGATAAAGAAGATGTAGTACACATATACAATGGAATATTACTCAGCCATAAAAAAGAATGAAACAATGCCATTTACAGCAATATGGATGGACCTAGAGATTATCATACTGAGTGAAATAAATCAGAAAGAGAAAGACAAATATACCATATTATATATATATATATATGTGTGTATATATATATACACACACACATATATATATCACTTATGTGTGGAATCTAATATATGACACAAATGAACTTATTTACAAAACAGAAACAGACTCACAGACATAGAACACAAACTTATGGTTACCAAAGGGGAAAGAGGGTGGGGAAGGGCTAAATTAGAAGTTTGGGATTAACAAATACGAACTACTATATATAAAATAGATAAACAACTAGGGCCTACTGTATAGCACAGGGAACTATATTCAATATCCTATAATAAACCATAAAGGAAAAGGATATGAAAAAGAATATATATCTGAATCACTTTGCTATACACCAGAAACTAACACAACATTGTAAATCAACTATGCTTCAATTAAAAGAAAAAGAAAAAGGATGCTGTGAAATGTAATGAATAAGGTTTCTAGTGATACCTCTACAGAAGATACACAGTAGTTTCACAGGGCTGTTTCTTTAAGCATTGTGCCTACTTTGTATTGGAGATACTAAAACACAAAGTCAGGCCTTGCTGTCAAGGAATCACTGAGAAAGACAAATCTGTGGTATACAAATCAGTACCATTCACTAAGATAAATCCAATAACAGGAGGAGTGGGCATGGTGCCGTGGGCACAGAGGAGGAACTGATCAGTCCTACTCGGTAGACCAAGGAAACCTTCTTGGAAGAGATAGCATCTGAGCTCCTGGGTTTATTCAACAAATACTACCTGTCAGTTGCCAACTGCATGGTATGCAAAAGGATGGGTGCTAAGGTTACAGTGCTGAGGAGACCAAAGACTTTGTCTCTATAAGCAGATAAGGTCTTGAACAGAGTTTCAGTGAGAAAGACTCTCACTTGCTAGTGAGTCCTTGCTACCCACACCCCCAAACGCAGCAACTGTGAACCTTTAAATAACAGATCCCTTGCTTTCCCCTGCCTTCTGAAAAGGAAAAAGAAACAATATCAGGAACTGCAAGAGAAGCTCTGGCCACTGTGCAAAGCTGCCAGAGGCCTTGGGAAAGGAAGTAGATAAGAAATACACTTCTAGGAATGTATGGGGAAGCCTCAGCTTCGGACAGAGGGAGCAGTGACCAAACCAGGACAAAAGAAGGACCTAGGTGTTTGGCATTTAGGAAGGGCAGTGTTATTGAACTCCGATTGAAATAACAGGCTGGGAACTAGACATGAAAGTCATTTTTTTTTTTTTTTTTCTACAGGAAAGGAAAGAAGACACAACATGGGTCTCTTATTTCTGACTAAGTGGGGTGAGCCAAGTTAATCCTAATGTCAAGGGTAGATAATCTTAACGTTTCCCGTGATCAGGTTTGTGTGGTACTTCTCACTGGTAGCAGAATGTTAGGCCAAAAGAGTCAACACTAGGAGGAAGGGATCCTTTGTTTCTGCCTAAATAAATAACGCTCTATTTTCTTGAATATTACCTTGTATGATTATTTACTACATAGAAGAACAATACTCCTTCATCAGCACTCCTCAGGGGATAATATCACATGCTATTTGCAAGGCACTGATTGGCACTGAGGAAGAGACACAGAAATATTCCAGAGAGACTCCATTAGTATAATGCTTAAAAGAATTAGGAAGAATTCCTAAATTATTCCCAAAGCAATGAAGCAATATATTAAACTATGACACAGCATAAGTGTTAAAGGCCCAGTAGGGAAAATAACTCATAGACAAAATTAAAGAAAGGCTTCCTGGAGCAGAATGGATCAAGGAAGATTTATCAAAAATGGGACCTGAAGAATAGGAACAATTTAGATAGAAAGAGCATCAGGCAGGAGTACTGTAGGTCAGAAGAGGAAAGCTTATAAAGAGATGGAAAAATAATTTTAAAAAATAACATGTTCAAATTGGGGAATCAGAAGATCAACTATTAACACAACTGCCAGAAGAGATCTCTTGTTATACACACACACACACACACACACACATACACACACATGCTAAAAAGAGTATTCCTGGGAAGTGTGAAACACTTGAGAAACTAAATGGAAGTGGATTCAGAAAGAGAAGTATTATCCCTTGTAAAGAACCATCAACCTGTACACATTCTTTCAAAGTCACAAATATTACAGAATGAGATCCTCCAGGGGAAAAGAAAATATTACAGAAAGCAATCCTCCAGAGGAAAAAAACCCCCCAACTTATTGCCAAGTATATTGGTGCTGGTGGGTTAACTCTAGGTAGGTATGACATAAAACAATGATTGCCAGGGAGGTAAACCTGAACAAACCACGTTACTTCATTAAATCCAAAACTGATTATTGGTGTTGTATATCAGACCAAATCAAATTTTGGTTATAAATAAAATCTAGTTGTATGACCATTAAATCTCAATAAAACTGGAAACAACAATGACAACAACAAAACTCTAGCACTTGTTTTCAAATGTTTGCTTTAAGAACAAACTGGAATATGTTTTCTGAAACAAACTGGTATTTTCATCTATTCTAATCCTCTCAGATGAAAATTCTAGCACAATTTTAAAAAATATAAACTGATATATGCATACACCAAGTATCAATTTTGATATATATCAATATAAATATCAAATATATTAAAATGAATATAAATATCAAATTATATATATATATATACATATATATATAATCTTCAGAGAAGGAAAATAACTCACCCAAGGTCACACTCATGCCTGTGGCTCCAGAGCCCTTAGCCTTGAGTTATAAGAAGTTCTCACCTAATATTGTGCTGTGCATCAGCTCCATGGGGAGCTTTCAATATGTTGATATAGATCAGAACTAGCCCTGATCTCCTGAGTCAGAATCTCCAGCATTGGGCCCAGGTATGTAGATTTTAAAAACTACTTGACAATTTCACGCAAATCCCTGGTTAAGATGCCTCCTACCAAAACTACCAAAAAAAAAAAAAAAAAAAAAAAAAAAACCCAAAAAACCAAAGCAATAAGAGGCTAGGAGCCCAATTCTGTCACCGAAATGTAGCAAGATAAGATGGAGAAATATTCGTCTTTGTACAGTTCTTACTTTCCTTCACTTCCCAACTTTCCCTTAATTAGTTAGAACTATTTACATTGCCTGAAGGTGAGATTGGATTGTAATAGCAAGAATGCAGAGGAAAAGAGAAAATTCATGTTCATTTCTGGCTTTCTCAATGAGTCTCTAGAGAATCAAAAGGCAAGCCTGGAGGGGAGGAGAGCGCTGATTGGTAAGAATCAGAAAGAGAAGACAGGGGTTGCTGCCCTTCTCAAGGTGTTCACATAGATGGCAGGCAGGGGTGGGGAAGGCAAGAGTGAGACAGGTACTCCAACTGCACCAGCTAATGTGGAGCAGAATGAAAGAAAACCCTGAGAAATGGTAGTAACATGCTGTCAGCATGTGGAGGAAGAGGAGGGCAACTCTGCCTGGTGACATTTGAGCGAAGACTTGAAGAAATTAGCCTTGGAGTTGAGCATTAATGATGGATACGGTTTTCTGCTGAGAGAGAGTGTGGGAAGAAGCATTCTGGGTATCTTAGTTTGGCAGTATAGGATTAGTCGTAGACAGCTTTTATTGGACTGAGCAAAGCAGACTCAAGAGAAAAATACTCTAGTACTTTTAAATTCCATTTGCTACCATATTGAAAGACAAAAATGAATAATATTATCACAGTGACTATTGATTATCTCAGTCATATTGATTTAGGAACCTCACAGCTTGCCAAAGACTGGCAGATCACTTGCACCAGGAAGGTCCCTAGCCAAGATGTCTGGTAGCTCCTCATTTTCCTCTGACATTCTCATCTTTACTCCCTTTGCCCACTCTCTCTGATTCGAGGCTCTCAAGCTGCTGGGTTCTCAGCTCTCTGCTTCCAGTGACTCAAGTCATTAAACTGAAAATACAGTCGCCTCTCGGTATCCACGGGGGATTGGTTCCCGGACCAGCGTGGATACCAAAGTCCGCGGATGCCCAAATCTCTTACATAAAGTGTCCCCGCGTACAGCCGACCCTCTGCAGCCACAGGTTCAGCATCCGCGGAGTCAACCAACCACAAATGGAAATTCAAATTTGAACCAAGATCGAAATTCAGTTAAAATGCTCTGTGCCTTTTACCTGTGGAAGTAGAAAGATAATGCTCCAATCTTTGTGGACCAACCTATCAGCGACTCATTAGTAATTAATGGGGAACAAATTCAGACCTGGTAGAACAGCTGAGGAATAGATTATAAAAGTTAAAAGTGACCTTCAAGATAATCTAACTTCTATTTTATAATCTATCGATATTGAGACCCAAAGAGGTTAGATAATTTGTCCTAATCTGGAAACTTCTATAGATCAGAAATGAAATGTGGACGCGGATCTAAGACTAGTAATCTTCCTCTGATACTTCCTAAGGAGGGAAGGGGAGGGGTCAGCAGCAACACTTAGGTAAGACTTCGTAGGTTGCACCTCTTCTACCTACTTTACCTAAGGGCCAACCCTCAATCTGAACTTGGTGTCTTAGTTCACCTTGGTTTGGAAAAGTAAATCTAATTTACTTTTCCAAACCAAGACCAAAATCCCATATACTAACTCTATACCATTGAACAACAATAATTTATCTTCCTTGAATTCATTATAGACTACACCAGGGAGTGATGGAGGAGCTGGGTAGGCTCGAATTTAATGAGACTAGATTGTAATTAGCAGTAAGGGTCTTAGCCAATATCACATTTAAAATCATTGACAAAATGAGGAATCATTTCCTTCCCATTTTAATGCACTTGGTAAGGAGCATGAGTATGCCAAACAAAGAATTAATGAAATTTGCACAAGATCCATTTTTAGAAATCAGAGCTATAGAGTGGGGATTCAACACTAATAAACAACTTGGAAGAACCTATTTAAAATTTTGAATAACATGTCTCAAATTACAGATGAATATATCTATAAGTAGAGAACCTTAATACTGTTAATACAAAAGGTTATGTCTGGAAAAAAGTCAAGCTAATCTTTGGTTGATTTACAAGGCAATATTGGAGAAAAGGATATAACATGCAATTTGAAACTGGGACAAGAAAAGTCAGTGTTGGGAATTAAGACTAGATTTTTTTAAAATGTAGAGAAAGAAGAGGTAATTCAAAACAAGGACAATGGAGTGATTATATCATTTGGGGACTAATGTACATGAAAACAACACGAACACGATGATCAAAGATTTGGTTAGATAAAGACTGAAGTCATAAAGTATCAACAGCCATGATAAACAGAAAGGGGAAAGTATTGTACTATGAAATAAGTCTGGAAAGAGAATCTTTGAAGAAATTTAGAGAAATTTCTACACCAGTTACTATGAAAAAAATGTAGAAGGCTCACAGTTATGTTTCTAAAAATGACCTGGAATCCTAAAATTTCTAGTTTAAAGAAAAAAATCACCTGATGATTGGGATTGTTACATTTATTTTGTCAAAAACTGAGTTACCAAACCAGTCAGTGGCTACATATCTTTATAAATTTGGGTTTGAGGGTCAGTATAAAGTTGAGGAATACTAATCTAACAAAACTCAACCTGAAATAGAGTCTTTTGATAAATGAGGAACTGTATAATATTAGTCCATTTTTAATACCTGGCTTGTCAATACTGCCCTCGGACCCCAGCAAGAGTGCCCCTATCCTGGGCCCCATGTTGGGAATGCCCAACTCTGGCCTTCCTCAGGCCATGCCCCTCCACCAAGGTAGGCGAATGAGCCTCCAGGGCTCCTTCTCACCTGTCACCTACGCCTCCCCTTCTAGACCATACTCCAGGTACCCAAGACTCCAGAATTTCTTTCCCAGAGTTCCCTGAGCCCACTGGCAGGCCTGTGCTGGCCTCTTCTTCTGGTTCTTCCCTCAGGAGTATGGAGGGAGTATACATGGAGGAAAGCAGTGGACAGAGCTTTCGAGAATAGGCCAGAGTGTCTGCTGATGCATGAGGCCCCTCATGGGGCAGGAAGGAGCCCCGAATGGACTGGAGGCCCATTTTGCACTCTCTGAAAGCCACCATGTTCCTTGCAGTAACTCTAAGGAATCTTAAACTTGTAAATATGTACCTGCTCTTCCAGATCATTATAAAGATTTTTTTCAAGGTTGGAAGATACCACATATTTAATTTAAAAGTCATTAGCTTGACTTCCATATTTGAAACATTTAGGTTTGTGGTATTGCCCTGGGCCTGCGAACTTTTAGAGGCAGGCCTGTTACTTGCCCCCTTCCAGGCTATTTGAGATCCCTGACAACAGAGACTATTCCCTATCAATCCAGAGCTTTTGAATCGTACCTGACAAGAAGCTTCACCCATGTCTGGGGATTCAAATTGAATTGAAGAAGGAAAATGCAGGGATACACAAATCTGAAGGTAAGAGAAGTGAGGCAAATATTTCCAGTAGTTAGTCTTTTCATCAATCTGCTCCATTTCCCTGACTTTCCCACTACAGAGAGGAATATTCAGGAATTTTACTCCAAACTCAGAATCTGTAGCCACTGATGAACAAGGTCACCAGGGCTGTACCCAGCATTTTACCACCTTGCAGCCTGTGTTTCCTATACTACCAGGCTCCCTGGAAACTTCACTTAGCCTGTGGTTAGAATCTCAAGGACAAGGCAGTTTGAGTTCCCCTTGGCTGTTTTTTTCTCCCTCAAAGAAATCAACAGAGGCTCCAGAACTTTTAACTTCATATTTTTGGACATTGCGTATTTCAAGAAAAATTTGTCACTCCTTTTATTGAGGTTTTAAAGGACCATTGATAATATCCTTTCAATGCACAGTTTTTACACCTTACTAAGGAAAATGGACTTTTTTCCAATGGCTCCTATGTGATCCATTGAGTTATTCTTTTTTTTTTTTTTTTTTAACAGAAATTACAATCATTTAAATTCAGTTGTCATTATTTTTAGTAGAACCACACTTAATACTCAGCTCCTTGTAAGGGCATTTGTAATATGCCCTATATCATAGTATTTTGCATGTGTTACACAATTTCAAAAAAGCATGCTCTTCATCTTGAATTCACCCTGGAAAGCAATGATATATTTTTCTGTCTGTTGCTATTTATGTATGTCATCCTGTCTCAGCAAGTGGTGAACTTGGATTAGGGTCATTAATGCAGTAACAATTATTAACAAATTAATGAACCAGGAACATATTTATATTTTGTTGTTGTCGGTTGTAATCCTGTATTTATGAAACTGCGACTTCTTTGTCTCTTATGATAGTTCTGGTTGGCTGACAGAGATGATGTTTTTTAAATTCCTTTGCAAATAGTTACATTCCTACAAGATTTACTGAAGCTAGGAAATTATTACTCTTGTTGACAGACTGTCCCAAAGACCTCCAATTCACCAATTTTCCTTGAATCCCTGTTTGCTAACTATAGGTCTGGGCAAATTTTGTCAGCTCTCTGAGCCTCAGTTTCTATGTCTGTATACAGTAGTCTCACCTATTTTTATAGGGTTAATATAGGCATTAGAGAGAGATGTTATTAAAAGTGCCTGGCACGTAGTTGGTAAACAGTGTGGTTTTCTTCGCCTTTCCCTCTCTATTTTTCCCCAGCAAAACATTCTCCATTAGACATTACTCCCAATTTCGTTTTAGCCCTTACATTGAAGAATCCAACTTCAGTTACTAAAACCCATTTCTTAGTTCTCAATTGACCCCCTTGCATGTGGTTTCACTATTGGTATTAGGACTGCTCGAGAAGTGGTTTTTCTTTTGGCACATTGTTTATTATTTTTTCTGCTTTTATCAAAAAGAAGAAACATTTCTTTCTTTTTGACAACAGACAGGAATAGCAATTAGAGGCAGTTATAGTCTTGATCTTCAGGAGCAGTTCAGTCCACTGTGGGACAGAACTGGATGCGGATTGCAACCAGTGTCCGCGTGCCAAAAGCAACCCCTCCTATCAGACAATGATTCACCAAGTATCTGCCCCAAAGTTAACCTTGAGCAACACAGAAAAAAGAAACACTAACACTGTATTTTCTTTTATAATCTATTTCCATAAATGATAACTTTTAGATGCAATCCTCCCTACCCCACACACAATTTAAAATTTTCTCAGAAAAGCGCTAAAACGGCGCCATGATCATCACTTCCCAAATCAGTCTCAACTACTGAAAAGGAATGCCAAGTCTCTGGAAGGCCCACAATATTTCCATGAGTAAGACTTTACTGATACATGACTTTATCAATGACATCAAAAGTGTCTGTCCAAAGCCCTCGCCATTATAAGTTCATCTGGAAAATGGCTTCTTGGAATGGCTCCTATTTCAAAATTCCTCATCATTTTAACATAAAATTATAGGCATTATCTAGGTCTAATCTTAATCTTAATCCCAAATTATTTTGTGTTGATCACAAATCAAAAATGAGAGCATCATGTTGTTTCTGGTTTTTATGCATAATATTCTGGTTAACTTAGTTCAACCTTACATTTAATACTGATTGACTGGAAGAGTCAGTCTTGCATCTTTCCACCTCTTTACAAGCTGTCAGTTGGGGGAGGGGAAGCTCCCATTCTGAACCTTTTTGTACACTTACTATTTTCAGAAAACGGAACCCCATCCTTTCTCCTATATAATCCTCATCTTCACATGTCTTATTGACTGAATGGCTGCTTTGTCTATATTGATGTCCCAGATGAAGCAGTCCTGGGTCTTCATGTGACAACAAGGGAATACATTTAAGTTGGTTCATCTTAAGGAAGGACCATAATAAGTAATATAACTCGATGTCCCTGGATTTACGAGGTTGGGAAGAATCGCCATAATTTGAATCCCAAATTGGTAAAATAAATAAATAAATAAAAGACAACCCTAGATTTTCCTCAAGTTTCTACTCCAGGTATTACTGGGACGTTTCTCAAGAAATTCAAATCCATTTTTCCAATCTTTACTTGTTGTTTTTTACCACCAAGTCTTGTGGGAATGCTGTTGATCATAACTATTCTGCTTGGGATTCAGCCTTCCCAATCCTTATTTATTGCCCAGTAATAGGCAGTCGGAATGTTTCTCTGGACAAATTCCAACCCTATGGACAAAGGTAACTGTTCTCCAGGTTTCCACAGGGCAAATTTTCAAAACTCCATGATCAGATATCAATGTAATTTCCAAAGAATGGGCTCTTTAGTCTTGAATAACACCACATATGGGGCCTCAACATTATAATCCACATTGGAATTCATACACTGGAATGAGGTGAACATATGTCCCCACTTCCTTTTGCTGTCTCTGTGCAAAATTACAGCAAACATAACATATACAACTCTTAAAAATAAAGGATAAATTTCAGAGATAGTAATAATGAAAATCCTTATTTAGGAAAGAAATCATTTTCAGAATGAAACGTAGAATTACACAGGCAAGCCCTTACCTGCTGACTTCTCTAACATGAGTTACACTGCAAGATGCTTGAATCTTTGGAGACCCATCCTCCCCTTTGAAAGAGAACTGGCAAGGAGTCCTGGCCGTCACTTTTACATATGGTGCCCAGTCGACAAAACATGTTTAAATGCACTGCTTGCCTCCCTGTTATAATAGACATTTTGGCATAAGACTCTGTAGAAAATCGGGCACCAAATAGGCCTTTGAAATCCATGACCATCAAGAAGGGCAAATTCTACTCTTTTTAAATGTACTCTAAATAGTCATTTATATACGAGTGATCAAGCATTATAAGACTAGACAATCATATACTGCAATAGTTCAAATGTGTTTTGTCCTTTTACACTGTATTCTTATTGATTTTTTTTTCTTTTTTTTTTAACATCTTTATTGGAGTATAATTGCTTTACAATGATGTGTTAGTTTCTGCTGTATAACAAAGTGAATCAGCTATATGTATACATATATCCCCATATCCCCTCCCTCTTGCATCTCCCTCCCACCCTCCCTATCCCACCCCTCTAGGTGGTCACAAAGCACCGAGCTGATCTCCCTGTGCTATGCGGCTGCTTCCCACTAGCTATCTATTTTACATTTGGTAGTGTATATATGTCCGTGCCACTCTCTCACGTCGTCTCAGCTTACCCTTCCCCCTCCCTGTGTCCTCAAGTCCATTCTCTACGTCTGCCTCTTTATTCCTGTCCTGCCCCTAGGTTCTAGTCCCTGGGCAGGTTGGATACTTACTTTAGTTGTACGAGTGTTCTGCTTATTTGTTCTTGGTTACTGAATATCAGTATAAGATTAGGAACTGAAAAGAATGGTACTGGAATAGTGACATTTTCTGAGAGAGCTACAGAGGATTCTAACCTAATCAGTATCTTACACCTAGAAGAGGACAGACCTAGTGCTAGGGGTTGGCAAACAATAGCACACAGGCCAAATGGGCCTGCTGCCTATTTTTGTAAATAAAGCTTTATTGAAATATCGCCATGCCATTCATTAAGATGTTGTCAATAACAGAGTTTTGTTGCTACAGACCTCATGGACCACAAAGCTTAAAATATTTAGCCCTTTACAGAGAACGTTTGCCAAGCCCTGATCTAATATGTAGCTATCTTTCTTGTGAAAATATTTTATAAACTCTCTATTAAAGAAACGGACAGATATATACTTCCATGAAAACAAGCTATACTCTGAGATTAGATCCTCTTTCTACATTCATTCAGCTGGAGTAAATACAAGGATAAGTAAAGACTTCAGGAACAAGAGTACAGTGTCATTTGTGTATGTGCTGATGGGACACTCAATTGTCTCATCTCCATCTGTTGTGACACAGTTTCCCAAGAAAATGCTCTTGGTTTTAGCCAGACAGAGAGTGGAAGACATAAGGTCCACTGCCTGCTAATCATGTTGCTTGGAAAAGAGAATAAAAAATTAAAAGAATGTTTCTCTCTAATCATCTCTTCCTGTAAGTGGATTGTTTAAGAGATATTAAAATAGCTGAAGGTGCCTGGAGAATTGAGTTTAAAAAACAAACAAAGCCAGCATGCTCTAAGTTCAAAAGGTCCATGGCATATTCGCTATCAATCACTCTATCCATATTTTATTTAACCTTCTGTAAATATTGTCATTGTAGAGCGCTTTGGACGGGCTAAAGTGTTGTGATGTTTTGTTAATGGAAACAGAGACAATAATGCAGAAGGCCATCACCAGACAGGAAGAGGAGGAGACAGATGAGGAAGGGCAGACTGAAGGCAGAGCCCAGGGTATGGGAGGGAGGTGAGGCCGGGATACTGTGTAGAGCTGACTTCTTCATTAGCAGAACCTGGAGCCATGCCAGAACATTTCAAAGGACTATACTGGAGACTTCGGGAGCCCATCAGTCCCTCTCTCCCCAGCACCCACTTCCCCTCTTCTCTCTCTCTCAACTTAAAAAGAAAGCACATAATATTATTTTTTTCCACATTAGAAAGCACTCCTTTCCATTAGAAAGTCGATCTGCAGAAATGGTGAGTCTCTTTTAGTTCTGGATAGTCATGGAGTAACTTTCCAATTAGCCCTCTACTCCTTTACTCTTAGGTAAGAGTAAAGTAAACTCTTAACTAAGTTGTAGCTTTCAAGCTCTCCGTGCTTTTAAGATTTCTTTCCTCCATGCTGTATGCAGTTGGTGGTTCTAGGATGTGGGTGTCTGTCTCCCTACTTACTGTCATCCCTAAACAGTCCCACAAGGCTACTTGGGCAGGGGTTCTGGGGTACCATCTCTTCATCTCATGGATTCCTATCCTGTTTCATGAAAGAGCATGAGTGTCCTTGCTTGAACCGGTAGTGTGTTTTCTTCCTTCTCTCCCTCCCTTTTTTCCGTTCCCTCCTCCATCTCCCTCTCTCTCCCTTACTCTTTTTGCTGTTGTTGTTGTGTTTCCCACAGCAAAAAAAACCTGCCCCCCGGGAGAGCCTAAGTCCACGTTGGCGGGCTCCCGTTGGTGGTGCAGGTGTGCGGGGAGCCCTCCTCCGTGTCGTCGCCACAGCAACCCGCTGCTCTAATCTGCTGAATATGAAAGGAAGAAACAGAAAGAGAAAAGCCATCCACCCCCTTCTGCTCCATCCATGAGTCCAAAAGAAGGATACCGGCTCCAAGCATTCTTGATAATCCCCCAGCCATCGCCCGGGCAACAGTCACAGGGAGCTGGCGCGCCTGTGGCGAGAGAGTGGTCCCCTCCCAAGTTCAGACCTCCTCCCGCTCCTGCTCCGCTTCGCCCATCCTGGGTCTCCTAATGGCCTCTTACAAACCCATGTCCTACTTCTGGCCTCCCTGCTCCACACCGTCCAGCCAGCGGGTCCCCAACTCACAGACGGGATTGATTTCATCATATTCTTCTAATGGAGCTGAAACAACTGTGTATGAGTGTGTGTGTGTGTATGTGCATGTCCGTGTCTGTGTATTTATATATGTGTGTGTAGGAGATTTTCATCTCTAGTCCTTTCAGATGAGCTGTGTTTATGTACTAGAGAGATGGCAATGGACGGGGGATTTTCCTTCTCAGAGCTAGTAGTTTGAAAAAAGCAATCCCTTGCTACTTTGCTACTTGCATTAATTCAGCTGTTCCTGGGCTTGCAGAGGGTTTACAGGCTGGTTGTCCTCTAGCCCCATATCCAGCAGTGAAAGCTCACATTTGTCTTACCACCATCATGTTGATGCAGCTGGGCTTGACACTGCTTACCTCAGCAGGTTTTTTTTTTTTTTTTTTTTTTTCGGTTGAAAGACAGAAAGCTTCCTTGTGATCCCAGCCTTTTCCTATCAAATGACACTCAGCCATGGTTTGGGTGACTTATTTACTGGCACTGGACCAGAAAAAACAAAAATGAACGTTCACAACTAATAAATCCTCCAGCTTAGATAGCTATAGCAACAGTGGTGGGATTACATCAAAATGTTCGGCCTGATACCACAGGGCTCCCTGGCAGCGTGGAACCTAATAAGTCAGGGGTAGGGAAAGGGGGTCAAACAAGACAGGAACAACGAAATATTTTATACTCTGGGTCTCAGACACCCTCAAAAACTTTGAGCTTGAATCATATGATGTGCTTTCTTGGTTGAGGATTCTAAATGGGGGCAGGAAGAAACAGTGTATTTGAGTCATTAGAATAGGAGATGGCTAAACTTGCCAACTTTTTCTTTTATAAAATCACACCCATCTTCACCATGATGAAGGAGGCCAGCCTAGACTGACGAGACAGAAAAATCACAGCTTTCTCAGCTGCAATGAAAGAAACTATTTTTATAGAGGACGTAAGGTCAAGAATGTTTAGCAAACAAAATTGTATGTCATCCACTCCTAGATAATTCTCCAAGGACCTTCCTCCTCCCAGGCCCTTATTGAAAGTGAGGGCATCTCTTTAAGGCTAGTGTGACAGTGTTTTTATTTGTTTTGGAATTGATCTTCTGGACAGAAGCACTTTTTTTTTTTTCATTCGTATAAATCCAGAAAAATCCAACCACAAAACCATTGACTTTGGCTAAGGTTTCCTCATTTTCTCCCCCCATGACCACCTCTAATTCAATAAGTAACTATACTTTCTGTGATGATTAACTCTGTTGATTCAGCTTTTGTAGGCTAATGGTTGAGCTTTTCCATACAGGGTTCAATCTTTGGGTAGAAATGTAGATAAAAAGTGGGGAAAAATTTAACCATCACCTAGATGTTTAGTCTATATATTACCAATATTTGACTATTTGGAAAGACAACTATGATTGATTTCACTTTTCCTTTTTAATTTTGGTTTTGTTTTCATGACCTTTAGAGAAACAGTAATGGAGGACACTTATGACAAATTAAACCATACCCAACCAGCAGTTCTGCTTATTTGTTAGAATGCAGTGGGGGAAAAAAAAAAAAAAAATCTATTTTTTGTTTTGTTTTCCTGTTGTGATACAGCTGGGCTCTGATGCCATCTGAGTACCTGGAATATGCCTATGGGAAGTAGGTAACATGATCTACTTGCTTTCCAAAGCACCTGATTAAAAAAAAACATCTTATAAAAGCCTGCAGAGCTCAGTGCAATTATTATCTTTAAAGTCTATTCCATTGCCACTCTTTAAAAAAATGTCCGGGATAAACCAGTAAAGGAAATATACAAAGGCTAATTCTGCCATCTTAAACTATTTAGAATTCTCACTGTCTACCAGTGAAGTAGCTGTTTCAAATTCTTCTATTAGTCCCAGGAAGTTTAATCTCTCTGTGATTGAATTTAGCTATATTATACCCTCTGTTATGGAGATATTGGCTATAGTCATTGTCTCCTAAGAGAATCAAGTATTGTCTGAATGCATTTTGAAATCCTCAGGGTAAAAGGTATTATGTGTTCAAATCAACTTCAGTTCTGTTTAATTCCTAGAATCCTTATTTTGATGACTTTTTATACATTATTATACCAATATTTTAGAGACACCTAATATGTGCCAGACGCTATCTAAGCTCTTGGGAGTCAAAGAGCTTGTGGTCTAGAGAAGGAAACAGGAGCATAAAAGTTATGGTCAACTTTTATTGAGTGCTTACTATTTGCCAGGTACTGCTTTAGACATTTTATATGTGTTAACACATTCGAGCTGTAAAACAACTCTATGAGGTAGGTAACATGATTTGTTCTGTCTTTCAGAAGGGAAACCAAGGCACAGAGAGGTTAAATTCCATGCCCCAAATCACATGCCACCAAATGTTCAGAAAATATATGACCGATTTATGTGTATAATCCATTGAGCTCAGTATCCTCGATACACAGTTAGTAAGCAAAAGCCTGCCAGATGGGAAAAGGGAAGGACAGTACAGTAATAGAAGGAGTTTCAAATCCCAAGATTAAGTCCTGACATCATCCCAACCTCTCAGGGCTTCTAAGAACTCTTGCTTAGGTGATGAATAATATCTGGTAGTAAAAAATGTTTTTGTGGGTGTCTCTATGCAGTGCCATTCATACATATTTCAACTTAGTTTCAGGAAAATTTGTTTTACGTTGTTTCAGACTTAATGAGTTAGTATTTCTAAAGGGCTTAGGAGAGCACATGGTATATGGTAAATTTTTCTTAAATAAATAAAATAAATGAAGGTTAGGTGATAATGTAAAAAAAAAATTAAAAGAAGCGTTGTAATGTTGATGGCAATACAAAGAAGAGAGAGGGAAACAACCCTGTGTGTGTCAAGATGCAATACTGATGGCAAGAGAATTTTCCCTTAAGTCAGTAAAAGCTTCACCAACAATACATAGGTGCCAAGGACTAGACTGGCAGTCAAAGGAAACATAAAATATTAAAGCAGGGCAAGGACACAATCAGATCGGGTTTCACTTAGAAAGGTAATTTCTGCAGCAATGCAAAGGATGAATAAAGAGATTAGACAGTTGTGGCAGAAAGGCCAATTTAGATTCCATAATCCAGGCAAGGCATGCTGCTGTGGCTGAGGTGGCAGTGGGATGGAGATGGAAACTCTGGAAAGATATTTAGGAAGTAGAATCCACAGAACACGGTCCCTGATTGGATAATGAACTACAGTCCCTGGCAACGTGAGGAAACATGGTTCCTGATAGTGTAAGGAAAAGGGGGTGAGTCCTTGGCTTGGGGCATGGATGAGGAGTAGATGATGACATTGACAAAGAGGAAGATATTTGGAAGGCAAGGCGTTCAGTTAGCTTTAGGCATGTTGAGTTTCAAGTACCTAACACCTGAGGGAGCATACAGTAGGCAGTTAAAGGCACAGTCTGGTTTCCAAAGAGACAGATTTTGGAGTCATGCATATAAGGGTTTAGTATTTTAAGAGATGGGAATATACGGGAACACTAAGGGAAAAGAGAGGTGGAGAGGAAAGATGTGGGGTCGAGGACAGAACTTGGGAAACTCAGGGAAAATCCAATGGGACCACTTTAAAGAAGATTTCAGACAACGAAAGAAGCTTGGTTGCTTTTTCTAAAAACAGGATCAAAAGCCTTTTCTTAACTCAGAACTACTGTTCTCCCATAATTTCTTCCTGGAGCTTCCAATCCATCATCAGAGCTAATCTGCATTTTGAAACCATCAACCAATTCATGGTAATGCTGATCTTGAAACTTCCCAAGCTTGGACATCTTAGCACTGTCATGCTTTTGAAACATAACTCAGTACCTCAAGTCGGCAGAGGTCACTAAGAACATTCTCCTGCCTGAAAGCTGTGGATGCTATCAATCACTGATTAAAAATGCCATCTCTCGCAAATGCTTGCTCAGCAGAGGGTCTTGATGAGGAGAGAAAATGAATCCTAATTACTACCTTTGTTCTCTCAAAGTTCGTTTCAAGAAACACAGGAAGACTACCTTCTGTTTACTTACCTCTCCTTACTCAACTCCTACAGGAGATATTGGGCAATCTATTTGTAGAATCACCGCAGGGGCCAGCATACTTCCCTCACCAGTGATTATCATTGAAAAGTGTATTCAACCTCTCAAGGCATGATATTTAAACATAAAAAATAAAAATACAGCCTCTATGTGATTCATTTATAACGGGCTGAATTAGAAAAATGCTAAGTGGAATATGATATTCAATAAAATTGTAATGAAATGAGATGCCCTACCAGAGTTTCTTTTCTTTTTCTTTTTATCCTACAAGAAACAACCATGTGTTCTGGGTTAAGGTCATCAATTTGGAGCAGATATTAACTGACCCTTCTTAGTTTTGTAAATGTTAAGAGAAGCAGGTTGTTGGCCCTGGGAAAAAGGTGTATATGACCTTTTGTTTGACTTAGTAAATAAGCCCTTCGTTCTGTTACACAACCTGCTGGGGAGTAAACAGGCAAACCTGAATAAGGAGAGAGGCCCAATAAAATCTCAATCTTGTCTCTTTGAGATTGCGATTATAAAAATCTGTGGAACAGACGAGTGTGGCTTTTACTCAGGACCCTGAAATAAGGTTACCTTAATGAAGTGGTTCTGAACTGGGTCTGATTTTGTCCCCTCGGAGACATGTGGCAGTGTCTGGAAACAATTTGGTTGCCACAACTAGGGGGTAGTGCTACTGGAATCTAGTGGGTAGAGGCCAGGAGTTTTGCTAAACGTTCTGCAATTCACAGGATGGTCCCCCAAACAAAGAATCATCTGGCCCAAAATGTCCACAGTGCTGAGGCTGGAAACCCTGTCTTAAAAGTAGAGAGATACAGAACTGATGGCCTATTATTCCTTATATTGTCTGGAGAAAGAAAGGAGCACACTGGCTTTGGTCCATGAGTGGCATTCTCTGAAGCTAGTTTTGTAAACAAGTGGTGGTTAAGTGCTCTCATGGTTGTAGGGATGTATGTTGCTAACTGAAGTACATCCAAGAAACATTATACTTCCTCTGTGCTCTGCACACAACCTTTGAAGATAACTTTGATCTTCACCATGAGACCCAAAGTTGCTGGGTGACAGTATATTATATACTAAATAATATATAAAGTTTCATTCCATATATGGTATAATTGAAATCTATCTTTGATAAGCATTCATATTTGCTATCTGCTTTGGCACTGTCTTTTTAATGAAAGCTATATTATTTCTATTTTGGTAATATGCATGATTTTCGTTTATGCCTTAAAGTTAGAGCTTGAGGAGTAGTACTTTGAGACAATAAAAGCTTCTAATTTTTGCCTCGTAGGAAAAACAAAAACAAGACAGAACTGTAAAAGCACCTGGCACAGAGTTAAAAGGGAATCCCTCCCTTCTGCCCTCTTGGCTCCAGCAAACATGGAGGTATAGACGGGAGGCCGTCCAGCAATAGCTCGCCCTAAGGCACTGGCAAAGAAGCCCTTAACAAGAGAATGGGCTCCCTGTTCCAACAAGACTCGGGGATATGAGCGAAACTGAAAGGAGGCACTCAAATAATTCCCTCTGCAACCTCAAAGGGTCACCACAATTCCCCTGTGTTTAAGGGGACCTCCACAACCAGGAAAATAGATTCCAGCCTGTGGAAACAGCCCCTAGCCAAAGGCCCAAGCCTCCCCATGGGAGGGCGCAGCAGGAAGTGCCTCTTTGCCAGGCAGTGGAGTTCAACACTTTAAGTTCCCAGAGATATGTGTTTGTGGTTTACATAAAGGTGGGGAAATTCTACTTTGGACCCACACCTTAAATAATTAGCTTTTCCAGTGGTAAGTTTTGCAATTAGACCAATATGTTTACAGTCAAGTATATGGCATATATATTTGACAGGAGAAATTTTCCATAATTCAGGTCTAGAAAAATTATTCTTAATCCAGATGTGAGAGAAAATAAATTGAGAACATAAAATATTTTAAGTCTAGTCCCATGATAGGCCAAACCCAATATTATGGTGAGCCAGGGCCCCTCTTTGGACCAAAGTACTTTCCTGCACGAAGTAAATAACTTCTTCCTATGCATGAAATGTTACTCTCCAGAGGGTATTTTAGTTGCCTGGAGTTCCTGTACTATTGAGATTGTTTAGTAAGTTTGAGCTGAATCTTGTTTCTTTTTCCATCTCTCTGACTCTAGTCTAATAGTTAGCCAATGCTTATTTTTTTTAAAATAACAAATCCTATTCAATGTGATTCTTCATAAATGATGAAAATTATCTCATTGAAACAAACAAACAAACAAACAGATGGTAATGTTTTAAAATATAGTCCAAAATTGGGGGAAAAAACACTCAAATTTTAAAGGAGATATTATAAACAGGAATCGTTGCAACACCTTCCTAACACTTAGGAAGTTTGGGTTTATTTCCACCTGCTGTGTCTCAGTAGGAGACAGTCTAAGGAAATAGCTGCCCAGAGGGTGAAAAAAAAGCTGTGCTAGAAATTTCCCAGTGGAGAGAACATTCATCAGCATCCAAAGAAAGCATTATCCACTCATTTGCTCGTGCTGTTTTGCTAAGGGATATACAGAGTGAGTTAAAGAATTTGCAACCAGAAACATCACATTTATGTGATAAATATATCATGAAATTAATGATTTATGTCAAATTAAAATATATATTTTATATATTTAGTGTGTGAACGTAATGGAAGGAAATGAAAAAGTAGAGCATAGAGATGTTTCACCCACCATGATTACTCAAATATAAGTAACATGGTAAACCTAACGAAATAGCATTCTCCTTTTCCCAATAATAAAAATCATTCAAACTGATATGTTTTCATATTTGTAAGAGTTTTCAGGAAGCTCAGATTCAAATGTGAGGATTACCAAATTTGAAGCTTATCCAAGGCATGTTAATCACATTCATTTATTCAAATCTTTTTCATTTTTTGGTCTGCTCCATTTGTCAGTTACAGGGAAATGTGTCAAACTCTTGAACTAGAATTGTAGATTTATCCACCACCCTGTATAATTTTGTCAATTTTGCTTTATATAGCTGGAGCTTACACTCAGGTGCATACAAGTTAGGGATCATTATATTTTCCTAATGAATAACAGCTGAGTCTGAACTTACTACGTGTTACACATAATCTAAGTATGTTACATATATTAACTTTTTCAGTCCTTACAATAACTTTAGGAGAAATATATTATTACCTCCATTATATAGTTAAGGCAACAGTTTAACTTTGGAGAGCTTAAATAACTTACCCATCAGTACATGGCAATGTCAGGCAATGCACCTAGATATATGCTCCCAAAATTGTACTTTTATCTGGTATACTATACTGTCTTCTATATTCTGTTATTATCTAGCGGCCCTTTTTATCATTAAGAATAACTTTTACCATGGTTTATATTGTCTGATATTACTGTAGCCATGTAAAAGTAGTCCAGAATTTGGCAGCCCATGGCTGGTAAGGGAATTACAAAGGATCCAGAACCAGATTTCTTTTATCTTTCTGTTCCATAGTTTGCAACCTGAAGGAAGATTCATAATGCAGGAGAGCTGGTGAAATTCCAGCCAACACAGATACATTGCATTTCAGTAGAAGGAAGACAAGCAGGACAAAAAATGCTTATTTATCTAAAACTGTGCTAATACAGAAATCACCAGCTGCATGTGGCTACTGAGCATTTGATATGTGGCTAGTCTGAACCGAGATGTTCTGAAAGTACAAAATATGCACCAGAATTTGAAGACTTCCCACCAAAAAAATAAAAAAAAAAACAAAGCATGTAAATTATCTCATTGATAATTTCTTGTGTTGGTTTTGTGTTGAAATGATATTTTGGCTATACTGGGTTGAAGTATATTATTAATTTCATCTGTTTTTTTTTTTTTTTAATGTAGCTACTGGAAAAATGTAAATAACATATGTGGCTCTCATTGGTGGCTTGCCTTCTATTTCTGTTGAATGCTATGATTTAAACAGCTTCCTTGGAATTCCCACCCAACAACTTCTGCTTACATTTCACCGACAAGAAGTCAGCTCCATGGCTAACTAGTAAGGGAGATTGCAGAATGTGGTCTTCTGACCAAGCCTATTGCCACTTCCAACTATTACTATGGGAGCATTGGAGAATGGAGACCTGGGGAGACACTGGTAGCCTCTCCCCACTTTTAAGAAACTGTCTCCTTTTTAAGAAACTACAAACTGTTCCCAGAGTGGCTATACCATTGTGCATTCCCAACATGCTCACAGCACTTGATATCGCCTGTCACTGATTTTAGACATTCTTAAAAGTGGTATCTCATTGTGGTTTTAAGGTTGATTTTCCTAATGACTAATGATGTTGGGCATCTTTGTATATGCTTATTTGACATCTGTATCACTTCTTTGGTAAGTTTTCTTTTCAAATCTTTCATTTTTTAAATTATTTTTTTCTTATTTAGTTGTAATAATTCTCTATATATTCAGGATACAGGTCTTCATAAGTGTTTTGTATATATTATCTCCCTTATGACTTGTCTATTTATGTTCCTAATTGTCTTTTGTAGAGTTTTGTATTTTTGATAAAATTTAATATATCAATATTTTTATTTAATAGTTTCTGCATTTTATGTCCTTTCTAAGAAATCTCTGCCTAATCCCAAAGCACAAAGATTTTCTCCTATGTTTTCAGTAGGTTTTCTTTTCAGTTTAGGCACTTACATTTTGGGACTGTTTTCTGAGTTAATTTTTTATATGACATGAGGTAAAGAATCACAGACCAGTGATACAACCTCATCCCCTTATGTCTAAGAAGTTAAGGAGATTTCTTCTGTGCCCAGACACTGCCCAGAGAGAAAGGAAAAGATGAGGAGAAAAGCTGAACTGAGTATTCACCTTAAAAGGCTGACTTAAATTGGAAAAGTCTCAATCAAAACTTAAACCAAAAGTGACTAATTACTTGATGGGGAAAATTTAAAATTCTTTCCATAACTAGGCAATAGGAGCTTATGAACAGATATTGTTATAGAAAATGAAAATCTCTCTCTATATGTCTGTATTATATGTCACAGATTTTAAACCTGGTACACGTGAACCAGTATGTGAATAATAATAATGTCTGTTTATAAGTCATCAATATTATACACCTTTTAATAAGAATTTAAAAAGAAAATGCTACTCTTCTTAATAAAATTAAAAATAATGTAAATCCCAAAACTCTTAATGTTGATGCCTCCCAGTGAGGAGGAGATCTGGACACCATACTTCTCAGATTGATCTGTCTCTCCATCCACTGTTGCCACCATCACATCGGCCACAAATGGGAAAAACTCTCCCTTTAACAGATGGACAGATGACCCTTCCTTTAATTTCCCATAGCTTATCTAACACATGGTTGTGACACTCCACGTATTGACAACTTTACTAAAGGCTTGAAGATAGCAAAAGGAAACTAATAGTAGAATCTAGACAATCTGCCATATATAATAGGGCTACTTTGTTGAAGCCAACTGTCGACTATACAGGTTCTTTCCTTGTTGGGTTCTTCATGTGACAGATAGCCTAAGTAAGAATTCCTTCTTGGATAAAAGGACTCTTTAGAGTGGAGAACACGAGAAAATGGACAAGCTTTTTTTCTGCCATTTCCACAGATTTTGCCCTACGAATACTTCCTGTTGGAGAGCCCATCCCTTCCATGAGTTATTGAAGCTGAGAATGACCTTGTTCTTTAGGAAACTGAAATTATCTCAACAAAAGAGTGTTCTTCTTGATAACCCTATATTAATAAAGTAGTTCACACATTCCTAAAGGAAGAATTGTTTCTTCATGCTAACTGTGGACAAACAATACTTGAGGAATAAAAAGATTTTGCAAGACCCAGTTCTTGTTCTCAAGAAATTTACATTCCTGTTAGGGTTATGAGGTACATAAGCAAAATAACCCAATAATCCAAAGTAAGTGGTTAATATTTCACAGCACATCAGAAAAAGTAGAGATCATTGTGGAAGAAGGTCAGGCTTAAATTAGACCTTGAGACGTCAAATTGAAGAAGGGACGTTCTGAGCAGGGACAGCATGTAAATAAAAGCGAAGGCAATGGAACATGAAAGATTTTAAAGGATAGCTCATATCGGGTTTGGTTAGAGAAGTAAGTAGGCATGAAATTAGAATGGCAGAGGAAAGTTAGAGTTGTAACTTTCTCCTTTAGGAAATGGGGTGCCAACACAAATTCTGAGCAGGGTGAATTCATGATGTAAAGCATGGTTTTAAGATAACTGATCCAGAGGTGGAGATGGGGATATAGTGGTGGGGAAAGCTTGAAGGCAGTCAAGCCAGTTCAAGGCTATATTAATGATACATTTCTGAAATGGTAAGCATGTGACCTAGGGTGGTGATAATAAAAAATGAAAGACAGAAACCAACAAAATGAGAAGGAAAATTACTAAAATTCATGAGAATCCAAGTATTTGACTACTGAAAAGCTAGGAGGTAATTGTTAATATAAAAATTGCACTTACTAATTGACCCCTGGGGGGGGGTCTTTGAAGTTCATGCTATTTTTATAAATCCTCTGAATTTGGCTAAGTATATATACATAAGTCATTCAAATATATAAATTGGATCACTTCTTTAGCTGCTAAAAGTGAAACTGAGCTAAATGACAATGCTCAAAGCGAATAAAATATATGGTCCAGATTCACCTGACACTTTCCCACCATTCCGTCCCTTTGCTTTAATCCATCTCACTAAAATGCAGATTGAAGTCCCCAAAGAACATTGTAAATTAGTAAATTTCCTCCAGATTATCCAAAAGAAACTCAAGCTACCTCACAGTACTGATGGGTCAGTTTTATCTTGGCCAAATGTTAAGTCTTGAAGCATGTGTCATTACTGACAACAGTTAGATGTGCCTCTAGAAGTAGCCTACACAGCCTAGATTTCAGGAAGAGACTGAATATCCAGACTTGGCATGGAACTCCCTCCATGTCCTTTTCCTTTTCTCACTCCCCTTTAGTCATTAGAACGTCAGGTAAGCTGGTTTCCTCTTGACATTTCAAAGGGGACAGTCTGTTTTCTTTCAGGTGGGACTTTCTTTTTTCACTTGGTTTTGTTTTAACTGCATGTTTTTCTGCAAGTGCTTTTATGCTGGTACAGATCTAGACAAAGAAAACTTTTATGCAAAATAAACAAAATAGAATGTACTGAGCCAGGATTTCTTTGCAGGACATGTTCCTTAGGCTATTTCTGAGAGGTTATTTATGGACGGCTGTTTATCCCCTGGAGCCTGACTTCATCTCTCGGTGAAGTGAATGACTCTGTGTTTGGTACACTGGTCTGCCCCCCCCGGGAATGGCTGCATGTCAAATATTTACCCCTGTGGGATCGAACAGAAATCAGAGATGACAGAGAAAACAGAGATCAAATCTAGTGTCCTTGGGAATTAGTAAAATTTCAAAGTAAATAAATTTTTAAAGAAAAAACATTTGAAATAAAATGATAGCACAGTGTAACTTCCTTTATTGAAATGGAGCGGGGGGACCCTCTGAAATATAAAGTTACTCGAAGCAGAAGGGTATTTTCATCTTATTACTTTCTTAGTGACCACACCCATTCCATTCCCTCACCTGGCTCAGCACCAGGCCCAGAGGGAGAGGTTTTACATTTTCATTTTTTTAAATTGAAAACGGATGCTGCACCTTGTTTTTCATGCCTGCATTTTTCATCAGAAAAAAAAAAAAAAAAAAAAAGAACACCTAGCCAAGGATTAGTTTTGTACCTCTGCAACCTCATAAAACCTAGGAATCAAAACTTGGCATTCAGCTTTATAGATAGTCACATTGGAAAAACTGAGAAACTACCAAATAAGTTGACTGTCTTCCCAAGACACCTTATTTCAAATCATGTGCCTGCCTCCTGCATCAACCCCTCATGCAGAGTCTTCCTTTGGCATTATACTTCTGGTACTGTCAGAGGCAACGCTACACTGAAAAGTTGAAGTCAAATAAGCCGAGCTACAAAAGGGCGTATAAAATAATCACAGTCGTGAACAGCAAGGAAAGAGGACAGCCATTAAAACCATAAAGTGAATACTCTGTGGATGGCTGTGCTTTAAATAAGGTTCACAGGAGCTCTGAAACATTAGATGCTTTTAAAATTCAGGGGACAAAGCACAGACATGTCTGTGCATTTCTCTTTCATTTGACAAGTCTTTTTGGATCGGGGCTGAACTACATGCTCTCTGCTGTTTGCACACACAGGGCCGGGAAGTTGGCTTTGTTGTTTTCCACTTTCAATCTTGTGCGCTATTAAGAGGCAAGAACAATTCTATCTCCCTCCTAAAGAGGAAAGAGGCACCATATTGCGGGCTTGATATGTTCAGGCACAGAACCAGCATCCGTTCGAAATACTGTCCGGGCAACTTACTAGAATCACGGTAGACTGGTAATAACAGGTTGCCCTGCCCTCTGTGAGGCCAACAGCATTTGGAAGGTGGCTCAGCACACAAAATTTAAAAGTAAATGGCAAGGCGAGTATCCTCCACAAAGGGGCATTACGTTTCGCAGTATTTTAAAATCTCAGTCCCTGCCGACTCCAGAACTGTGTGCCCCTTTGCACCAAGCCAGGGGACACAGCTTACACAAGCAGACTTTGTTTAATGAGTGCAGCAAGCAGCCCTCCCAGTCCTCCTTCGTTTACAATCTTTGGTAACCCCCTCAGCTAAAAACTGTTACTAAGAAAAATTCCACAGAAACCAAAAGAAAAGGGCCAGGCAGACTGTGCTTTTAAAGAGCTTTTCCAGACTGACTCCGCAGAGCCAGTCTGCAGGGAATGAGTTGCTGAGCTATTATTACTCAAATGGGTTTCAGCTCCAGGGATGTCCCCTAAGGTTAACAAGATAGTTCAGTTAAAAATAACATTAAATTCTTTACCCTACCCCTTACCCCAAAAGTGGGAGGGGGGCTTACATCTAACTAACATGAAGGATCTGGTTGAAAGTGACAAAAGCCAGGAAATTCAAAGTTAAGGAAGGTTAGAAGGGCTCAGTGAAGTGAGTTACGGATGAAGTGCTAACTCTAACCCAGCATTAAGGTGCTTCTGTACATTCTGAGGCAGCCTTTTCCCAACTATTGAAGAGGTGGATATGGAGAAATGTTGTTTAAAGGAAAAAAATTACGTTAAGGTGGGGATGAGAAGTACAATGTCTGAAATAATAGCCTCTGACAAATGTCAATTTAGATTTAGCAAAGAAAAGCTTTGGGTTCTCAAGCACTTGGCAAAAACTTTGTCATCTGATGAATTGTGCTTGGAGTTTTCCGTGTTTAATCCTTTTCCTTTTTATTTTCAACATTGAGAACACACACAAAAATCCATTCTTCATTTTCATTGAAACCTTTTAATTAAAAAAGAGATGCTCAAATGGAACGGCAATTTGGGTAAAGTATTTGAAAGTCATGGCTTGTTGGACCACTAGATTACAACAGCTGCAAAGATGTCATTAGAGGCTGTGCATGGCCAATGGCTGAGTGGAAATCAATATCACTCACTAAATTCAAGAAGGAAAGAGGCTGGTTATGAACTTATGTCCGTGTTTTCCTTCAAGGTGTACCATACTTCCAACTAAGTACGTTGCAAACTAGTATTTTAAGCTCAAGTATTTTCAAGTTAAAACCCACAAAGTGTTTACAATGTCAAGCTACTTTGATTCCATTATGTTTGTGCAGATTCTTACAACCAAATATAAAATTTTTAAAAGTTTGAGAAGAAATATTATGTACTATATGATTAGTGTCAATTACACTTCAGGTAATATCAGGTAAGCCTAATTTTTTTCATTTTGAAAAGAAGTGTAATTTCCAGGCAATTTCCAATTTACTTTTATATCTCTATATGAATAAAAAGAGAACATTTCTATTTCTTGTTTGCCTCATTTTGACTCCAAAACACCTCATATGAACCTTTTACACTCTTAGGCTGAAAACTAATATATCCTTATTCCCAACACTGATTTAATATTCATGGAACTAAAGGGAAAAAAAGCCCATTTCCTACGTATTTGTTAGCGGAAATTTTAAGAAATCATCCCATTTCCATCAGTGCATGAGTCAGCATCTCCTTATAGTATGCTTGGTGTCTGTAACCACATTTGGTAAAGTGCAACAATCAGAGTTTTCCCAAACTGGACAGATAACCACGAGAAACAGACTATTCCACTAAGGCCACGTCATAAACAAACAGAGCTTTGTGCTTGGCCTGTTGAGTTCCTTAGTGATGGACTTAACTTCAAGGTTTTATATAACCCTGTCCTTCTCATGCAAAGATGATGGCAACAATCATACAGTATGGCAACAATCATACAGCCAACAATAGCAGTACTTTCACCTTAGGTAGTTTTTCTGTGTAGTTTTGGTGGATTTCACAAAGCCGTCTAGAGTGTTTTGCTATCTAATCTCTTAATAGCACATTTTAAATGGTGGCCAAATGACTAAGATTAGAGACCCAATCTTGGCCAGAGGAGAAAAATCAACAGGCCTACACATGTACTAGACCTCTGATATCTGGTTCCACTGATGCCATTAATTTAAGAACTAACCAATTTTATTGATACAAAACATACTGCCACCTTACCTTTTGAGGAGAGGGTCCCATTCTGAAGTCCTGGAAGTGAGTAATGCAGATAATAGGTGTGTGAGCTTAGGAGAGAGAAGGTATGTGCGCACTGCCATCTCACTAGCTGGGTGATTTAGGTAGGGCTAGATATTTATTACTCCTTTAAGCCTCAATTTTGTCATCTATAACATCTACCTCATAAGGTAGGCTTACATAAAATAGTGAAAAAGTGTTTATCGAGGTGACTGACAAAAGGCTCTCAGTACCGGGTAGGTATAATTACTGTTATTGTTATTACTATTTTGTTTTGAATATTCCCCCTATATTTTTCCTCTCTCCAATTTTAAGTGGTATTTGGCCTTTTATATTTTCTACCTTAGGAAATTTTGGAAGCTTTGAAGGGAGAAGTAGCCTGAAGACAATGGCTCTTCCTGTTTGGGGTAGAGTCTAAACCCATTGTAAAAATTATTAAACAAATCTCAATTAAAATAGAGTCCAGAGGCCAGAAGGGGGAGCTCTCATGCCCTAGCAGATAGCAGAGTCCAACAGGGAAAAGAAAAACTTTCTCTTCTTGACTGCCAAGAGCTTAGCCAACGAGAGACTGCCGCAACTCAGCCAATGAAAAACCAATATTCTTCTAACTCTCACTTCCTCCAATGGACTCTGTTTACTAGAGCCCTCCCAACTTCCTTTTTCCCTCTTTAAAAGTGTTCTCTTCAAGGATCATGAGAGATTACTACAAGCAACTATATGCCAATAAAATGGACAACATGGAAGAAATGGAAAAATTCTCAGAAAAGCACAACCTTCCGAGGCTGAACCAGGAAGAAATAGAAAATATAAACAGACCAATCACAAGCACTGAAATTGAGACTGTGATAAAAAATCTTCCAACAAACAAAAGCCCAGGACCAGAGGGCTTCACAGGCGAATTCTATCAAACATTTAGAGAAGAGCTAACACCTATCCTTCTGCTACTCTTCCAAAATATAGCAGAGGGAGGAACACTCCCAAACTCATTCTACGAGGCCACCATCACCCTGATACCAAAACCAGACAAAGATGTCACAAAGAAAGAAAACTACAAGCCAATATCACTGATGAACATAGATGCAAAAATCCTCAACAAAATCCTAGCAAACAGAATCCAACAGCACATTAAAAGGATCATACACCATGATCAAGTGGGATTTATCCCAGGAATGCAAGGATTCTTCGATACACGCAAATCAATCAATGTGATAAACCATATTAACAAATTGAAGGATAAAAACCATGCGATTTTAATCTCAGTAGATGCAGAAAAAGCTTTAAACAAAATTCAACACCCATATATGATAAAAACCGTCCAGAAAGTAGGCATAGAGGGAACTTACCTCAACATAATAAAGGCCATATATGACAAACCCACAGCCAACACCGTTCTCAATGGTGAAAACATGAAACCATTTCCTCTAAGATCAGGAAAAAGACAAGGTTGTCCACTCTCACCACTATTATTCAACATAGTTTTGGAAGTTCTAGCCACTGCAATCAGAGAAGAAAAAGAAATAAAAGGAATCCAAATTGGAAAAGAAGAAGTAAAAGTGTCACTGCTTGCAGTTGACATGATACTATACATAGAGAATCCTAAATATGCTACCAGAAAACTACTAGAGCTAATCAATGAATTTGGTAAAGTAGCAGGATACAAAATTAATGCACAAAAATCTCCTGCATTCTTATACACTAATGATGAAAAAATATGAAAGAGAAATTAAGGAAACACTCCCATTGACCACTGCAACAAAAAGAATAAAATACCTGGGAATAAACCTACCTGGCGAGAAAAAAGACCTGTATTCAGAAAACTATAAGACACTGGTGAAAGAAATTAAAGATGATACAAACAGATGGAGAGATATACCATGTTCTTGGATTGGAAGAATCAACATTGTGAAAATGACCTTACTACCCAAAGCAATCTACAGATTCAATGCAATCCCTATCAGACTACAAAGGGCATTTTCCACAGAACTAGAGAAAAAGATTTCACAATTTGTATGGAAACACAAAAGACCCCGAACAGCAAAGCAATCTTGAGAAAGAAAAAGAGAGCTGGAGGAATCAGGCTCCCTGACTTCAGACTATACTACAGAGCTACAGTAATCAAGACATTATGGTACTGGCACAAAAACAGAAATATAGATCAATGGAACAGGATAGAAAGCCCACAGATAAACCCACACACATATGGTCACCTTATTTTTGATAAAGGAGGCAAGAATATACAATGGAGAAAAGACAGCCTCTTCAATAAGTGTTACTGGGAAAACTGGACAGCTATATGTAAAAGAATGAAATTAGAACACTCACTAACACCATACACAAAAATAAACTCAAAATGGATTAAAGACCTAAATGTAAGGCCAGACACTATCAAACTCTTAGGGGAAAACATAGGCAGAACACTCTATGACATCAATCACAGCAAGATCCTTTTTGACTGACCTCCTAGAGAAATGGAAATAGAAACAAAAATAAACAAATAGACCTAATGAAACCTAAAACCTTTTGCACAGCAAAGGAAACCATAAACAAGATGAAAAGACAGCCCTCAGAATGGGAGAAAATATTTGCAAATGAAGCAACTGACAAAGGATTAATCTCCAAAATTTACAAGCAGCTCATGCAGCTCAGTATCAAAAAAACAAACAACCCAATCGAAAAATAGGCAGAAGACCTAAATAGATATTTCTCCAAAGAAGATATACAGATTGCCAACAAACACATGAAAGAACGCTCAACATCACTAATCATTAGAGAAATGCAAATCAAAACTACAATGAGGTATCACCTCACACCAATCAGAATGGCCATCATCAAAAAATCTACAAACAATAAATGCTGGAGAGGGTGTGGAGAAAAGGGAACACTCTTGCACTGTTGGTGGGAATGTAAATTGATACAGCCACTAAGGAGAACAGTATGGAGGTTCCTTAAAAAACTAAAAATAGAACTACCATACGACCCAGCAATCCCACTACTGGGCATATACCCTGAGAAACCCATAATTCAAAAAGTGTCATGTACCACAATGTTCATTGCAGCTCTATTTACAATAGCCAGGACATGGAAGCAACCTAAGTGTCCATCAACAGATGAATGGATAGAGAAGATGTGGCACATATATACAATGGAATATTACTCAGCCATAAAAAGAAACGAAATTGAGTTATTTGTAGTGAGGTGGATGGACCTAGAGTCTGTCCTACAGAGTGAAGTAAGTCAGAAAGAGAAAAACAAATACCGTATGCTAACACATATATATGGAATCAAAAAAAAAAAAAAAGCGTTCTAAAGAACCTAGGGGCAGGACAGGAATAAAGACACAAAGAATGGACTTGAGGACACGGGGAGGGGGAAGCGTAAGCTGGGACAAAGTGAGAGAGCGGCATGGACTTATAAATACTACCAAATATAAAATAGATGGCTAGTGAGAAGCAGCTGCATAGCACAGGGAGATCAGCTGGGTGCTTGTGACCACCTAGAGGGGTGGGATAGGGAGGGTGGGAGGGAGACGCAAGAGGGAGGAGATATGGGGATATATGTATATGTATAGCTGATTCACTTTGTTATACAGCAGAAACTGACACATCATTGTAAAGCAATTATAGTCCAATAAAGATGTTTAAAAAAAAAAAAGTGTTCTCTCCTCCTCGCTGTTGGGGAACTTTGCCCAAGGCTGGCCATGTTTGCAGACCCTGAGTTGCAATTCTTTGCTGATCCCGACTAAACCCATTTTTGCTGGAGCAATAACTGGCAGTCTCTTTGTTTTAGGTCAACACCATTCAAGATATCATTGAGGTATCCTGACGAAGAAGGCAGGAGGGAGATTTCTGGTTAGAAGCTGTAAGTTGACAAAAAAGGAGGATCTGAGGAGTCCTGAGAGCTGTGTTTCCTGCTCCAGTGGGACTCTGACCCAAGAAGGAGGGAGAGTTGTAACTTCCAAATGGGGAGGGGAGATCCTGGCTGTGCTTACCTTCACCCTCAGATTGCGCCTTTTTTTTTTTTTCTTTTGCTTTATTTAGGACAGAATAAATCTTGATTTAAAAACCTGAACATTTTTGAAATACTAGTTTTAAGGACAGCAGAGCAGAAGGGGATGTTGGAGAAATGGGTTTGAATTCTGCGTCTTCAGTGGCTGACTTGGTAACTGTCAGGGTGATGGAAAATGAGATGTCTTCCAGGGGCCAGTGGCTGGCTATTCTCCCAGTCATATCACCTCAGATAGCCACCTCCATTTCTTCCTTTTCAGAAGCAAAGAGCCAAGAAATCTTAGATGAAGACTAAGCATAGCTGTGTGATCTCGAGCACATCACTTAACCTCCTTGGTTTTCACTTCAAAATGAGGTTAACAAAAAACACTCTGGTCACTGGAGACAAAATGGTTGTAGTAGACCACTTTAAGATTTTTCCAGTGATCAAATCATAACAAAAATGAAATAAGGTTTGTGGTCTTCTTGGTGTGTTCAAGGTGATGGATAAGAATAACATATTTTTAAATTCACTCATTCTATTAACAAATGTTAAATTATTACTATGCTGCTCTTTCACTATATTTAGGCACATAGAGAAAGGGGGTCTATAACTAAATTGTGTTGCCTTTCTCCAAGACAGTGCAATCAAATTCACTGAAATAAACTGAATCATTCTCAGTCTATATGTCAGGCCTATGAGAAAACAGGCAATATGGTTTGATCCTGCTGAGAATCAGGTTTCTAATAGAAGCACAATGGAAACACTGAACTGAACCATATTTGTACATTTTACCATCAACTTGAAAGGCTTTTGTCTTAATAATTCTGCAAACCTTTCCCCGAAGTGCTCCATCTTCTAAAACAGTCCTTTACCCATTCGCCTGTCTCAAAATTATCTAATTCTGTACTTCATGGAGAGTTTTCCATGGAACGCTAGTTCTGAAAAAGTTTAAAAGAAAGTATGTGAGGAAAAACAAACAAAAAACCTTTTTCTCATCAAGTTTGTTATATGTTGGGTAAACAAGTTCAGTCAGTTTTCTATATTATAGTACATCCTGGAAACTCTAACATCTTAATATGCATCGTGACTTTTAAGAGGAGAACAATCTGCATAGCATTTCCCAAATTTATTTTACCAAGGAAATATTTGTTTCAAAGAGCATCTCCTAGAAACACAATGGGACAAACTGTGGAAAACTCTAGCTGGAATGTATGCATTTTTAAAAATCTAAATTCTTAGCCTCAAGACAAGTACAACTTCTGGACACAGACATCAGCAAGACAAATGTGCCAGGATATCTTCTATAGAAAACTTGGAGACTTAAAAGAAGTAGTCAATTTCCCCCCATCAAAGGGGAGCTGTTCAAGGATAGCCAAATCTTCACATACTTTTTAAAACATTTTTTCCCATATATAGAAATGGTAGGTTCTCACTGTGGGAAATTTAAAAAACAAGTAGAACAAAGGAAATAAAAATTATCCATCCTTCCACTTCTAAGCTATTTGGTATAAATTCTTTCAGTCTTTTCTCCATGGTATTTATGGACACGTACATCTTTTGTATATTTGTATATATAACTTTTCAACTGCTTTCTCATTTTATTTTTGCTCATTAGAATTCTCTCTTCTTATTAAAAATCTTTACAATCAGAGCTTACAATGGTTGCAAAATATGCCATCATATGGATGTACAGTAATTTCTGTTGTTGGACATTTAGGCTGTTTCTAATTTTTTTCTTATTGTGAATATCCCTGCCCATAAATCTTTGTCTGTATTTGTTTATTTCCTTAGGATGGATTCCTAGAAGTGGAATTATTGTTTCTAATGGCATAAATTTTTTCAAGGCTCTTTATACGCTAATGTCTAATAGCTTGCCAGAATATTTATATCAATCTACACTCCAACTGCATATGAAAGTAGGTAGTGGAACAATGGCTGTGGTAGTTTAGGAATCACCAAATAAAAGTATCTAAAGGAATTCTTTACCCTGAATTTTGTGACGATTAAGAATTGGTCAAGAATTATTATACTCATACTCTGTATTAAAATTCTATACATTTTTTTATCATACATGGGTATGTATATGATAGCAACTTCCAATTCTTGCTACATAAAGAAATCATTAATAATCTGCAAGTAATAACAATGAATAACTAGTTCTAATTCTGGCATTTCTTATCTTTGCTCCATGAAACTTGTTTCTCCATAAACTGCTCTAATCTGGGGTTTCAATCCTGCTTTGAGGATATTATTATTAACTTCTGAGTTTTTTTATACATGTGTTAAAAATACAGTCTTATCTATCAGTTTTCAAGTGTTAGTACTCTCTCCTTTGCTCACTTCCCCAATCTCCTTGCTGTTCCTAGAATATACCTTTGTAATCACTGTTTTCTCTTCCCAGAAATTCTTTCTCCTTTTATTTGTTCATTGACTCTCTTATGTTGTTTAGATCTCTGATCAAATATCACGTCTGAAAGTGCATACTTCCTGCTTCACTTTTTTTACATTATTTTTCTCTAACAATTATTATTACTTGACTTCGTATTATTTATTTTTCTATTTGTGTATGGTCCTTTCCTCCCTCCCAACAAGAATTAAAACTCCATGAGAACAGGAACTATATCTGCTTTATCCACTATGGTAGCTCTAACATACCCAGAGTGTCTGGCACATAGTAGCAGCTCAATAAATATTTAATGAATGAGCAAATAAATTTCCCTACCTCCCAACATCTTGACAAAAGCTGTGTACCTGTTGAATTTGCTAATGAACATATCTGTGTGATTGTACATCTATAACTTTTCCTACCTTCACACTGTATGTCTGTCTTCTTTCTGCACTACATATTTTCTCCTGTGAGATGGGAGGTTTTAGTCACAGGAAATGCTAAAAGGAAGAGCACTTAAACACCATTTAATGAGAAGACTCATTTCCTGCTTAGCATCTAATCTGTAAATTGATCTCCCACTGAGCAGAAATATGAATACTACAATGTTTTCTATTCAACATTTTTACATCTTCCTGAGCTCAGGAGTGCTATTATTTACTTAGGTTATATCTGATATCAGGAGGCTGGACAAGAAGCCTCTTGAATAGATCTGTGGTGACAGGTGTCCTGGGTGGACAAGTGTGGCGATCGCGTCAGTATGAATTAATGCTCTCATTAATTAGTATTCTTGGTGCTTTTGCCATCTTATACTACTCTCTCTGTGTCTCTCTTTCTTAATCTCAAGAAGTGGCCTCCTACTACTATATTGATTTGAAGTTGACATTCAGCTGGCCCCCTAGTTGATGATTAAAGATTGAGGAAATACGGCATCAAGTAATGGCATAGGGTTGAATTTGTGCACTGTAGTTTCCTTGCCCCTACCTGGGAAGCAGGTAAAAAATCACTTAATTCTACAGAGCTCTTCATCAGAGAGAAATTGGACTAGATGATCTCTGAGTTCCTATAATCCAAATATTCTAAGATTATGATCTATGGCAGAGCTTCCCAAGTGTTTTCCATGGAATTACAAATTCCACAAATGTCACTAAAGAGCATAGGGGTAAGAGGAGCCAATGGACAAGGGCAAATAAATCAGGGCAATGGAAAGCATCATAACCCCTTAAGAAATGCAGACTGCATGTGAGCATATTAAGTGTTGATTATTAGTTATGTACCCTCTACTTCTTATTTACAGACTAAACATTATCTTTTATGTTTGTTCTTTGAAAGGAGTAGCACCCTTTCCTTGATCATTGTATTTTATTTTTCTCTTTTCCTTCTTCAGATAAATTACAAATTCTTTTGTATTTCAGCGGTTGATGGTCTATACTTATTTGAGAAGGTCCATCATGATTTGTACATGCACAAGACAATGTTCCTGTGGTTTCATAGATCTTTCCTGATCGTCACCAAAATTGCATTATCCCTTTCAGTAGCAGCAGTAACAGCAGTTCACTGAAGCAACACCTTTGGGGAACATCTTCAGACATCTCTTTTAGAAGGTTCTGGCTTAGATACCACCCTTAAATGTTAATCTTCACTTGCATATAGAAAGAGTAATTGATTCCCTTTTTCACCTAATATCCCTTTTTAAAAATGGAGGTTGCCATTAGAATTTTCCCTTCTTCAGAATAAATATCCATCAGTCCTTTACTTCAGAGGTAGCAAATTGTTGGCTTGTGGGCTTGATCAAGCTTGGAGACAGTTTATTCATTTCACACAGTGATTTTTGTTGTTCTTGTTGGCAGTATGTTTTATTAACTGGACTAATACAAAAGAATTGGGTGATTTTGCATAAGTATTCAAAATTCAGTTTTCACTTTAAAATATCAGGAGTTCTGGTACCACTGGGTCAGCATTCCTACATGGCGATGATTAGCTAGAGGTGGGTGGTGCTTGTCTTCCTTAGAACAGGCCTAAGTTGTCTAGTGCACCACGGTCCCCATCATTCTCCATTGTCTGGTATATCCCGAGGCAGGCTGCCAGTTTCTTTCACTATCAGGCTTATGCTGATTCTTCCCCTAGAGTAGAAAAATATATCTCTGCTTCTACTCCATTTCAACTATTTATATTATTGACCTGGCTACTGTAAGTGCCTGAATGGTTAACTCTTGCTTTAAAACTTGCACAGATGACGTGGTTTCAAATCTTAATTCTGGTCTCTGTTCTGAATAAGGTTCGTAGCCCTCTTTACTTTAAATGTAACCCACAAATGAATACAGTGTTCCCGAAGTTGACTAGCCAAAGTCCAGTAGGAGAAGTATAGTCAAGGACTATTTACATGATATTAAGCTGAGTGTGGAATAGAATAGTAAGTCTGCTATAAAAGCTATTTTCAAACATTCTTCTCTTAAGCCAGGTTTCCCTTATCCAGTACTTATCTAGTTGGTTTATAGTCCTAAGAACAGCCCCTTATATACTGCAGGTCACCTGTGAGATGCTCATATTTCAGCAGTGAGGAGGGCACAGGATGCACATTCAGAAGAACTGGGGTTATATTCACTAGTTTGTTGTATTTTTTATATTCCACATATAAATTATATCATACAGTATTTGTCTTTCTCTGACTTATTTCACTTAGTGTAATACCCTCCAAGTCCATCCATGTTGTTGCAAATGGCAAAGTTTCATTCTTTTTTATAGCTGAGTAGTATTCCATTGTATATATGTACCACATCTTCTTCATCCATTAAGCTGTTGATGGACACTTAGGTTGCCTCCATATCTTGGCAACTGTAAATAATGCTGCTGTGAACATTGGAATGTACATATTTTTTGAATTAGTGTTTTTGGTTTTTCCTACTATATACTCAGGAGTGTAATTGCTGGATCATATAGTAGTTCTATTTTTAGTTTTTTTGAGAAATCGCCATACTATTTTCCACAGTGGCTGCACCAATTTACATTCACACCAACAGTGTATGAAGGTTCAATTTTCTCCATATCCTCACCAACACTTATTTGTGTTCTTTTTGATGATAGCCATTCTGACAGGTGTGGGTTGATACCTTGTTGCGGTTTTGATTTGCATTTGCTGATAATTAGCTATGTTGAGAACATTTGTACGTGCCTGTTGGCCATCTGCATTTCCTCTTTGGGAAAATGTCTATTCAGGTCTTCTGCCCATTTTTAAATCTGGTTGTTTGTTTTTTGATGTTGAGTTGTATGAGCTGTTTATATGTTTTGGATATTAACCCCTTATCGGTCATATTATTTTAAATATGTTCTCCCATTCAGTAGGCTTTCTTTTTGTTTTGTCCATGGTTTCTTTTGCTTTGCAAAAGCTTTTGTTTAATTAGGTCTCATTTGTTTCCTTTTGCTTTTATTTCCTTTGCTTTAGGAGACAGAGCCAAAAAAGTATTGTTACAACGTAAGTTGGAGTGTTCTGCCTATGTTTTCCCATATAACAAACTAGTGAATATAACAAAAAAGAAGCAGACTCACAGATATGGAGAACAAACTAGTGGTTACCAGTGCGGGGAGGGATAATAGAAGGGTAGGGGATTAAGAGGTACACACTATTCTGTATAAGGTAAGTTACAAGGATATAGTATACAACACAGGGAACATAGCCAGTATTTTATAATAACTATAAATGGAGTATAAACTTTAAAAATAGTGGATCACTATATTGCACACCTGCAACTTATATAACATTGTACATCAACTGTACTTCAATAAAAAAAAGAGAAAAGAAGAACGGGGGTATGGCCTGGATTCTTCCACATATCAGCTGTGTGCTGTTGGTTATAACTTCATTTCCTGGGTCTCAATTTCCACATCTTTAAAAAAAAAGTGATTGCACTATATTCCTATGATCAAAAATAAAATAGCTTTGTCTTATAAAGTTTGTTCTAACTCTGAAAATGATTTTACTGGTTTAAAAGCATTCTTCTATGTGTTTCCCCTAATTTTCCAATGCTTTAGCACATGCCAGAATCTAGCCTATTCTGACACTCTCTTAAAGGTATATGCCATTTCTAAAGTCTTCCTGGTTAGAAGCCTTCCTGGTCACCTTTCACACACACTCTTCTAGTTTGGACTTACTGGAGAAATCCTCCTGCTTTATATGCGTCTACTTTCCTTCCTCATCGTGATCAGGTGTAATAAGATAATTAGGATTTAAATGTTGACATCTTTCTACTATTATAGCCAGTTTTATTTTTGAGATATTTTTAGGCCATGGAAGTAGCCCTTTTCTGTATTTATTGTGTGTTTGTTTTGACTTTTTCATTCCTACCTTCCTAATATCATCGAAAGGGCCCATTTAATATGCTTAGTCTTTCCCTTCCCTAATTATCAAGCTACTAAAGACTGCTTGGACACATTATCCCAATCCACCAAAAAGAGGATCTAAATATTCAGATCATTATACATTCTCTGCCTTTTGGGTCTAGAAATCTTATGCTAAGGAAGTCAGGAACTTGCCAGATGCTTTGCTTTTAGTCAAATTAGCTTTCCAGTAAATACTTCTAATCTTTCCTAGATACGCCGATTTTAGTGAAATGCTATTACATACTCAATGGCCGATCAATATATGCTTTCATAATAGTTAAGAGAAAGGGGAATTAGAGTCAGAAATAGTAAGCCAAAGGTCTCACTTTAAAGAAGAGACTTAAAATGCGGAATAATGGAATGTCCACTTTCATTATTCTCATTCATTCTAAGCCCTTGTCAGAGCAATAGCAATTTAAATTCTGCCTGACTATGGATGCAAGAGCTGGTTTCATGAAACCCTGAGATGACCGCTCACCAAATGTTTTGACCATTTCTTCTTGGGTTCCTTCCTATGCCTGCCTACCAAATGCTCTTTTTACCACAGCTGAGAAGTCAAGAGTGGGAGCTTCCTGGAAGGTGACCGACAGTGACGCCTGCATCTGAGCAGAAAGGGAGCAGGGCATGACACGAGAACTCACAGAATCAGACATCTACATCTTTTCTTACTCAAATGACTTAGACTTGGGAATTTGGGTCATGCTTGGAAATGAACTTTCTAAACTTTGCTCCTTTCCATCTCTCTGTGTAGTGAGCCTCCTGTAAGGCAGGGAAAGAGACTGCAGCCAGGAGAAAGAATCCCGAAGACAAAGGTCCTTCCTGGAAATGTCACTTTCTTGAATTTTAAAGCCAAAGACATGGTAGGGGAGAGCAAACCTCTGACTCTCTTATTTCTTACCTTCTCTTGTTTCATGATACTTTCTTACCATAACTAATCTTGCTTCCTTTACCATGCTTCTCTAAGCTTCCAAGGTGACATTAGCTCTTGTTGCAAGGCCCAAATGTCTGCTTCCGGTCAGCAGGACACACTTTTGCCTGTAGGTCTCCTGGTCCTTGTTCTTCATTCCCCAGGGCAACTATGTTTAACACTGCTGATTAGGGAGACTTTCCAATGACTAGTAGACAATAGTAGTTCGTGTAGTAAAGCTGCCTCACACAATAAGCACAAACTAGTAAACAAAGCTAATGTCTCTCTTCTCCAAAGAGATCTGAGTGGCCCCATGGCCTTGACCTAGTGTCAAGTTAAATCACTAACCAGACAAAGTAGTAAAACTCATATCACAGTTGGCCACCCCACATTAGGGACCTCAAGAGTAAAAGCAGAGGACTCCACTGTTTTCCACCTTGAATATAAAAGCAACAGGCACCTACACTGCACAGCATATTAAAATGTTAATTATTTGCTCTCTTTAGTCTTAGCATATGAAACAAATTGCCTAGAATTTAAATATACTTTATATGTTAAGTATCAAGAGACCTAACATTTTATTGCTTGTCAGCATTGCTCTATTAAGTTTCAAAGCAAGCTTTTCTTTCCTGTAAGCACAAACATGGAAGATGGTACATGTGTGTCTACCAGAAAACAAAAACGTGCATGTACATTACCTTGGCCACACTGCTATTTAAAGTTAAAACTAATCACTGATCCCAGATTCATTTTCTCTTCAAGCATATTTTACCTTTATCATGAATTAATGGAAATTAGCATATTCGTAAATTTTACATTAAATCTGCCAGCTTATACTATAGTTTCCTACAATCTAAGTTTTTGAGTTTGCTTAGAAAAAAATTGAATCTGAAAACCATTTTAACACAGGTACTGATTAAAACATGATCAGTGTAATGGCTTTGTAGATATTTTTCATTGGTTTTCATGCAAGATCCCTTTAGAATAGAGATTTCAGAGTTTGTACCTTTAACTCAGAATGGGACTAAATTTAATGTTGAATTAACAGGTCATTTGTTGTTTAATGATGTAAAGTTCCAGTAAAAATCATGGCTCATGGAAGCTTAAAATATACTTAACACAACATTTTGAAAGGTAGAAATCTTATTTTCCTTCATGGGCACTTAGAATTATAGTTGAATGAGTTCGTGAATATAAATAGGACTTTTTCTCCTGACTAGAGGTGTTACCCTCCATCTGGCTACCTTCCCACTCAGGTAATTACACTAGGTCTTTTGAAATCACCCCTGAAGTTCTAATTAGACGCAATCTTCTTTGCTTCCTGCTGTAAACTGCTGCTTTGAGTCTCACTCTGAAGTGTGTTTCAAATCCATGCCCACTCCCCATCTTCCTGACTATTCCTGTGACTTTGCTAATCAATGCTCAAAAGGACACTATGTGATCTGAAGGGGGCTACGGGACTTGCAATATCTTATCATCAGCTTCACCACTGACATTTCACAAGGGCCTCTGCAGTTAAACAAAGTGGAGATGGAAACAGTAAACATTCAATGACAACTGTGGAACATACCATTAGTAATATTACTTATTTTTCCCTTGAATAATTCTCTAGCACCTATCAGGCCCTCTAGAAGAAGGAGCTTTGAACCAGATGCTGAATCACTTTGCAAGTGTGAATGATTATGTTATTAACAGTTGACTGTATAAGGGTAACACCTGCAGCTGTGAATCATCTTAATCAGTTTAATAGAATATTTTAAAAATCGCCTCAATGAAGCACCAAAACTAAGAATTTTCCTTGAAAAGTGAAAGCAAAATCATGAAATGTGCACGTTCTCAAATTTAAAATAATTTTACTGCAATTTTTTTTTTCATGAACGCTATTCAGCTACAGACCATGTTATCCTGGAAGCTCACATAAAAATTTCTGGGAATGTATAAAATCAGTTTGTAATCCCTTTGTTGAAGCTGTTTTAAAATCATTTCTAAGATATATATATATATCTTATATGCATATTGGCATATATCTTAGGTAATGACTTTAAAGCAGCCCCAATGAAGAATATATGTATGTATATAAATAATTGAGAATTTTCATTTTTTCTAATTAAAATAGCAAAATGTTATGCAAATAGAGTAATGCCTTATGTATCTGACAGTCTAAAGAAATATGTTATTCTCCAAAATTCCATGTGTCAGATAAGAAAAATTGAGGGAAACTGCATCAGAATAAGCTCTTATTGAAACTGAATCTTTTTGAGATTTTTAGAAATGGTTTAAATTATAGGGCTGAGCTAGGTCAGAACAAGAATTTTTTTTTTTTTACTTCTCTATTTTTGGTAATTGGCTAGGATTTGCACTGTTTTCAACTACTTTTTAATAAATTCCAAGCTTTGGACACTGAGAGTTTCTATATAACATCACTGACAGAATTAAACAGACACACCACAGAAGGAGGTAATTCAACCATTTAAACTCTTTTACAGGGATAATGAAGTGAGAGTTTATGGAAAAAATATCTGGTAGATTATTTCTTTTCCAGAAATCTCTTCTTGCTTGGAGAAAGATTTAAACTGTTAGAGGTTTTGATTTTTCATTCAAGTATGTGATTACTTTTCTTATTTTCTGTGGGGAAACACTGATGGGCTATTCCTTTGTCTCCAAAGGTGGTCAGTGTAGGGTTAAAGTGAGACAAGGTCAAAGGTGGTCATGTGACAAGAAGAAAGTTGTAAGTTACAGGTGTATGTTCTGAGAGGCTGGTGTTGGGTATCACAACGTTGTTACCAACTACATTCTGGTCAAGAAAGTAAGCGCTTGGACATTAAGAGGGGCAAAAACTTCCTAGCCATGTTATGCTGTCATCAAACAGTGGAAGTTTATTCTACTTTCTTCCTTTGCCTTCAGAGCCCAAGATTCTAAAACCAGGACAAGACCTGGATGGTTACTCTGGTGATATGGCAAATATTTTCATCATAAAATTTAGAACCTAGAATTTAGCTATGATGTTGACACTCCAGCATGGCACTTTCCAAAGGTCCTTCACATGGGATCAAGGCAAGTAATCAGAAAAATAGAAATATGTTTGAAGAAGAGAGACATGATTGTAATGGATTAAATGCTTCCCAGTACCTACATCAAGCAGGCTTTCAATTCACAATATTAAAATATCTGGGCAGTTAAAGATCCCTTATTTCCATGGAGAAGGCACTCATCTACTTGGGAGGCTGCATGATGTAGTGGAAAGAACACAATTTAGAGGCTTATAGACCTGAATTCCCATCCTACCTCATACAGTAAATAGCTCCATAAACTTGGGCAGTTACTTCTTTCAGTTAGAGTTTTCTCATTTTAAAAACACCTACTTTGCCATGTCTTTTGAGGACTGGACATGATGATGGAAAGGCCCTAGCAGAGTGCCTACAGTATTGTGGCAATCAAGAAGGACACCAACATGGATGTTTTCTCTTTATTAAAACTGCACTATTCTACCTCATTGCTTGAATTGACTTCACTGAGTAATGCCAGCAAGACATTCATACTTCTACATAACTCATCTTAATGACAGTATCTTACAAGGTATTTAAAACATAACAGTCTCTCAATTCATATTCCCTTTCAATCGATAACTGAGTTTCCCTGACTTGCTGCTTTATATTGCAGCTTTCTTCCTCTCTCCTCGGTATATAATCTTTAATGATTGTAATCTAATGACCTTCCCAGATGATAAACTTTACAAGGGGAAGAACTGCGCTGATGTTGCTCACACTTAGCATGATGCAGTTAATGAGCACTTACTGAATGAACGTACAAGTGAAGGAAGGCATAAGAGTTCTTATTATTACCATACAGTATATTAGCCTAAGAATGTGACTCATTGATATATATTAGGCAAAAACTACCTAGTAGATAAAAATTAATTTCCATGGCAGTAGGAAGAAGTGAACTAGCTAACTAAATTACTTTATCTTAATATCATTAAAAAATTTTAAATATACATGAAAGTAGAGAGAACAGTATAATAACCTTTAAATACCCACCATCCATCTTCAAGAGCCATTATCTTCCAACAGATTTTGTTTTATTTATTCATACTTCAAAACATGAAACACAAAACCTCTCTAGTGGGGCACTCTCTCCACCTGGGTTGTATAGGTATAAGCTTCATTCTTAAATTGCACACAAGGGCCCAGTCAACTTGAATATGAATTGACAGATTCAAAGAAATGAAATTCAGATGACCAAGAACTACAGTTAATAGAAATATATTTTTAAAATGACAGTAAAACCATATTAAAATTATTAAAGATATAAATTAAGGAATTGAGAAAAGCAGCTTGCAGGAATCAGCCATTCTAAGATACAGAATAAAATCAAGAAAGGCAAGAAACGGCTTTGAGAGAAAAGGAGTAAGTAAGAGAAGTAAGGAGCAAGAGAAAAGAAGTACAGTAAGTTACATAGAATAAGTAAAAATAAATCCACATCTATTTTATTAAAATTTCTGAACCTGAATGACAAAGAGAAAATTGTAAATGTAATGAGTGTAAAAAGATAATTTTCAAAGGAACGTAAATTATAGAGATTTCTCAACAACAAGAATAGAAGCCAAATAACAATAGAATCATTTCTTTTTTGAGCTAAGAGGAAATAATTGCCAGCCTGGAATGCCCAGCTAAACCATCATTTAAGAAAGAGGGTGAAATAAAGATATTTTCATACAAGGAACCAGAGGAATGCTCTCAAACCCTTGCTGAAAGAACTACTACTATACCATATAACTCAGAAAGGAGAAATGTAAACTCAGTTAAGGTGTGTGATACAAGAAACAATAGTAACATAGCAAAGAATGATAAGCATATGGATAAACCTAAATAAGCAGTGACTATATAAAATACTACTACTACTACTAATTTGGGGGAATAAAATAAAGCTGAAAATAATGAAAAACAATAATCTAGATGTCAGGAGACAGGTAATTAGTATTGAAGCACTTAAGATATCATTGTGCTGAGAAGGGGTTGTGCTGGTATCTTCTGTTTGCTACACGTGATACAGTCTTCACACTTCTTTACCTACCCTCTGCCCTAAAGCCTGACTTGAATGTATTACATCATCATGACCCTAAGTCCTCTGGTTCTGGCTGAGTTCAGCCAATTGGTAATCCTGGCAAAAGATCAGACGGAGGGGAAAAGGGAGGTCAAGTGTATTTATTTCCCTTGTTCTCTTCCTGTGGGTTCACCTAGGACTGTCTGTATCTTTCAATAAGGTCACTGCTGGACTCAAGGAAAGAGATGCTTCCAGGTTCCTAACAATTTTCCCTCTTTGTTCTGAGACTAGAAATAATGACCTTTCCACTGTTGCTTGACCCAGGTTCTTTCACTCTCTAATATAAAACCCATAACCCCTCTCATCTTTGTAAATAGCCCCTTGGTGAATCAATCCTCTTCATATGAACTTAGTTTGAAAGTTGTTGTTTTCCTTTTGACTTTTGACTGATACAGAAGGCAAATGTATTGATTAAATTTACACTTTGAAAACCTTAATGGCAGTCACAAAAAGAATAGAAAGAGAATGGTCAACTTGCAAAGAAAAGGAAAATAAAGGAGATGAAAAGATAAAACTCAATCCAATAAAATGCAGGAAAAGAGAGGGGAAAAAATGGTAAACAAAAAGTACAAAATAACATTGTAGAAAATAATTAAGCAAGAGTCCCAGTGCTGGTCATGGTGGAGTAGCCTATAATAGACTCATCATTTACAGATAAAAATGATAAAAGTTGAACCAAAAAAAAAAAAAAAAAAACCAAGGGAAAAAACCTCCACAACACAATATAACAAATAAAACCCTTGATCCTTTGAAGGCATTAGAGAACATCCAAAGTAGGCAGAAACTGTAGGAAATACAGTTCTTGAAGGAAGGGAAGTTTACTAGGTAAGCTCCACATTTACCTGGCCTTTCCTCTAAGGGCACTTCCCAGTTCTCTGTGGGCCAGGAAGGCATCTAACCGCACTGAAAAGACCAGGGATTTGGGGCTGCCATAGAGACTTGAAATAAGCGGGGAGAAGCTTATACACAGCCATTGCTTATACATTGTCTATGGCTGCTTTCATGCTACAGCAGCAGAGTTGAGTACCTGTAACTTCTACCTCCCCAGAAACCTGCAAGATTTGCTATCTGACCCTTTTATTGACCACTTCTGGCACAGGAGCTAATAGATCCACTGGTGTTACATTTGCCTGCAAAAACATTGACCTACACTGGAAGAAAATAACATCTGCTAGAATCTTAACAATTTTTCATGCACATTGACACTACATCAAAAATCAAAAGGCATGCTAAAACAGTGCACATTGACTGGAAATCAAGAAAAACAATTTACAACAGAAACAAATCTTGTTTCTGTCATGATTTAGATATTTTAAGTAGAAGTATTTAATTCTTAAAATTATTTTTATTTTGCAATATTATAGACTTACAAAATTTTGCAGAAATAGTATATCAAAGTTGTCTTCTACTCTTCACTCCTCTTTCCTCAATGTTACCATCTCATCTTATATAATCACCATATAATTTTCTAAATCAAAAAATTAACATTGACGTAATATTATTAAACTCAGACCTTATGTGAATTTCATTAACTGTCCCACTAATTTTCTTTTTCTGTTTCAGGATCCAATCCAGGATCCCACATTGCATTTACTTTTCACATCTCTTAGTTTCTTCTAATCAAAAGCAAGTTTTCAGTATTTTTTGTCTTTTATGAGCTTGACACTTTTGAAGTACACTGGCTAGTTATTCTGTAAAATGTTCCCCAGTTTGTGTTTGTCTGATGCTTTGTCATGATTGGATTGAGGCTATACTTTTGATGGCAAAAACATCGCTGAAGTTGTTTTGTACCCTGTGCTTTGCATAATATCAGTAGGGACATGATGTCAATATGCCTTATTACTGCTGATGTAAATTTTGCTTGATTAAAGGAGTGTCTACCAGGTTTCTCCACTATAAAGTTATTATTTTCCCTTTGTAATTAATAAGTATCATGTGGGGAAATACTCTGAGACCATGCAAACATTCTGATTCTCATCAGACTTTCACCTACAAATTTCATCAACCACTGATGATTTCATCTACAAAAATTATTACCGTGTTGTTTGCCAAATGAGGATTTTATTTCTATTGCAATCATTCCTTCTGCACTAATTAACTGGAACTTTGCTGCCTGGAACAGTTATCTATTTCATCATTTATTTATTGATTTAGCCATTTATGTATATCAGTATGAACTCAAGGTTATGTATTTTATTTTATGAGTTATAATTCATCACTATCACTACTTATTTTGTTGCTCAAAGTGTCTCATATTTGGCCACTGGCAGCTATAGTATCCTTCAGACATGCCTGAAAAATTTTTGAGCACTTTCATACTTTCTGGCCCATAAGCTTTTCCAAGCTCATCTGAATCCAGGTAAAGAGAAAATATCCAATTGAGAGACAACAATATTAAAAACCAGAACAGAGCTTAAAAGACATGTAGACTATGGACAAATGCCTTAACACTTATGGAACTGGAATCCCAGAAGGAGAGCATAGAAAATGCAGCAGAAGAAATATTTGAAGCAATAATGGTTGAGAATTTCCTAAAACAGATTACAGAAATCAACACACAAATTCAAAAAAGTCAGGGAGACCTAAGCAGGATAATTAGAAAGAGAATTACACTTAGACACCTCATAGACAAATTACTAAAAACCAAATAAAACAGGGACTTCCCTGGTGGCGCAGTGGTTAGGAATCCGCCTGCCAATGCAGGGGACACGGGTTCAATCCCTGGTCTGGGAAGATCCCAAATGCCACAGAGCAACTAAGCCCATATGCCACAACTACTGAGCCTGCACTCTAGAGCCCATGAACCACAACTACTGAGCCCATGTGCCTAGAGCCCATGATCCACAACAAGAGAAGCCACCACAATGAGAAGCCTGTGCACCACAACGAATAGTAGCCCCCGCTCGCCGCAACTAAAGAAAGCCCGCATGCAGCAACGAAACCCCAACACAGCCAAAATAAATAAATAAATAAATAAAACAATAAAAATATAAAAAATCCAAAGAATAAAGATATATTACCTTCCAATCAACAAAAATTATTATAAGTCCAAATTCACAACCGTAACTACAAAAGCCATAACTCAATGGGATGACATTTAAAGCAAGTCTCAACAAATTTCAAAAAATTGACAATTTGAGTATGACATCCATTGAAACAAATTAGAAATAATTTATAAAAAAGATAAGTAAAAACTCCACAAATGTTTTGAATTAAAACAACACACTAAAAATAATACAAGGGTCAGAAAACAAATAACAATGGAAAGTAGAAAATATTTTGATCTGAACAATAATAAAAATAGAAAACATCAAAATATGAAGCTTATAAATGAGTGCTTATGAAAAATGTACTATTAAATGTAGATATTAGAATAAAGAAATTCAATGATACAAATTCCCACCTTAAATTAGAGAAATAACATCAGATTAAACAAAAAAGAACTAGAAGGAAGTAAATATAAGAGCAGAAATAACTGACTTTAGAGATCACCTATAAGATCAACAAATCAAAAGTTGGTTTGGTGAAAATGTGATATAAATTCATTAATATAAATAATGTAAAAATAAATCCATAGTAAAAGATATCTTACTGCAAGGAATAGAGAAAACATAAAATTGTTAATCTCTGCAATGAAATAGGAGACATCACTATAGATTCTGTAGATATTAAAAGTGATAATAAATAAATTCAACAATTTAAATGAAATAAACTAATAATTTGAAAAGCACAACTTCCTAAACTAACACAAGTAAAAAGAAAAAAATTGAGTGGTGCCATATCTGTTAAAGAAATTAAATGTATAATTAAAAACCTCCCCACAAAGAAAACTCCAGGCCAAGATGCTTTATTAATGAATTCTCCCAAACATTTAAGTTAGGAATAATATCAATGTTATCAAACTCCTTCAGGAAAGAGAAAAAGAAGGAACACTTCCCAATTGATTTTATGAAGCCTTGATGCTGATGACTGACATGGATTAATAAAAAAGAAAATTACAGATCAATATTCCTTGTAAAGATATATGCAAAAATGTCTCAATAAAATATTGGAAAATAGACCACAGCGATATATACATCATGATCAAGGAGGTTTATTCCAGATATGAAAGGTTGATTTAACATTCAAAAATCAATCATGTAATTTATCACATTAAAATAATGAAGGAGAAAAAATTTTATATATAGAAATTATTGTTTCTATAGATGCAGAAAAAAAACTTGATGAAATTTAGTACCTGTTCATGACAAATTTATCAGCAAACTAAGAGTAAAAGGAACTTTCTTTAATCTGATAGTTTCTATTTTTAAAATTCAGCTAACATTATACTTAATGGTGAGATATTGAATTTCACCCTAAGGTTGGAAACAAGGCAAGGATTTCTTCTTTTTCTTACTCCTGTTTAAAACAGTTGTAGAAGTCCTAGTCAAATAATATGGCATGAAATAAAAGGCATAAAGATTGGAAGGAGGACACAAAACTGTGTTTTTACTTTTAAAAGAAAATGCAAAACAATCTATAAACTATTAGAATAGATAAAAATTAAATTATATTTCTATATACTATAACAAAAACAATAGAAAATAAAAATTTAAATAAGTCCATTTATGATAGCATTGAAAAAATTAGATATTTAGAAATAAGTTTAACTATTTAAATTTTAAATATTAAAGAAAGCAACAGAACGTAATTGAAAAAAATATAAAAGATCTAACTAAATGGAGCAATACACCATATTCATGGATTGGTAGACTTAATATCATCAAGTCTAGAACTTTAATAAGGTCAAATCAGAATGCCAGAAGTTTTGAGTGTGTATGTAAATTGATGAGTTGATTCTAAAATTTATGTGGGGATGCAGAGGATCTAGAATAATGGCTAAAACAATCTTGGCATATCAAAGTGAATTTCTAGATCTTATATACCATTTCAAGATTTACTACAAAGATTGACTATATTAGTATGACAAAATGGTAGTGTCAGAAAGTGAACAAATATTTTAATGGAACAAAATAGAAAGCTCAGAAACAGACCCACACTTAAATGGCCACTTAATATATGAGAAAAACACTAATAAAATTTGTTGATGAAAGATGGGTCTTTTCAATAAATGATGCTGAAGTATAGAAGCCATATGGAAAAAAATAAATCCTGACTCCTTCTTCACACTAATCACAAAAGTCAATTCAAGATGGACCATACACATAAATGTAAAAGCAAAAATTATAAAGCTCCTGGAAGAAAACATAAAATATTTTCAGAAACTTGGGTGACCAAAGATTTTTAAATGCCACACAAATAAAGCACTAATTATAAAAATTAAAAAAGATAAATTAGATTTTATAAATGTCAAAAAATTCTGTCATCAAAAGACTCCAGTGAGAAAGTGAAAAGGGAAGCCAGACACTAAAACAAGGTATTAGAAACACATATATCTAATAAAGGACTAGTCTTTAGAATATACAACTTCAATAAGAAAAAGACTGAATTTTTAAAAGGAAAAGGACTTGAACAGGCACTTTGCAACAGTCACTAAGAGGATACTATCTAAATGGCCAAGAAGCATACAAAGATATACTTTACATCATTACTCCTCAGAAAGAGAGAGGGATGGACTGGGAATTTGGAGTTGGTAGATGCAAACTATTATATTTAGAATGGATAAACAACAAGGTCTTACTGTACAGCATAAGGAACTATATCCAATCTCCTGGGATAAACCATAATGGAAAAGAATATTAAAAAAAGAATGTATATATGTGTAAAACTGAGTCACTGTGCTATACAGCAGAGATTGGCACAACATTGTAAATCAACTATACTTCAATAAAAAAAAATTCACAATGAGACAACACTACATATTCATCAGAATAACTAAAATGTGAAAGTACTGGCAAGATGTGAATCAACTGAAGCTCTCCTACATCACTGCTGGGAGTGTAAAATGGTAAAATATTTTGGAAAATTGGCATTTTCTACTCAATGTAATTATATGCTTTCATAAGACTCAGCAACTCCACTCGTAGGTATATTAAGAAATTAGAAATGCCCATGAGAATACATGAAGAAGGATGTCCATGGCAGTTTGATTCAAAATGGCCTCAAATAGAAACAGCCCAAATTTCCATCAATAGGAGAATGAATAAACTGTGATACAGTCACACAATAAAATACAAAAAAGCATTAAAAAAACAAACAAAAATAAACAACGAAAAAACTACTAGTACATGCCACAACATGGATAAATCTGACAGGTATTATAATGAACAAAAGAAACCAGGCACAGAAGAGCATCTATCGAATATTTTATGATTCCATTTATAAAAAACTATGAGTAGCCAAAACTCATTGATAATCATAAAATCAGATTAGTGTTAGCACTACAAGGAATTATAGGCTTAGATAAGACAAAAACGAGTCTTCTGGGGTTCTGCATATGTGTCATATCTTGTGATTAACTACAACTCATAAGATATATTTTAAAAATCATCAAACTTAAGAGGGAGGAGATATGGGGATATATGTATATGTAGAGCTGATTCACTTTGTTATAAAGCAGAAACTAACACACCATTGTAAAGCAATTATACTACAATAAAGATGTTAAAAAAAAATCATCAAACTTTATACGGAAAATTGCATGTTATATCTCAATTTTAAAATGAAAACAATCAAGATAATCACAATAAATATACATGGACAAAATTCATCAGTAACAATATATTCTTAAATTGGAATATAAAATAATCCATCTATGTGCTGTTTATAAGAAAGTCTGAAGCATAATTGTTTTAAATCGTTAAAAGATTGAAAGCAAACATTCAAAATTCACAGTAAAGAGAGTCCAAGTAAAGCAAAAGCAATCGTGAAGAAAAATGGAGAAGATAAGCAAGGTCAAAGGAGGATTTGATTTGCTACATATGAAGATCACTATAAAGCTACAGTAATTAAGATACTATGGTATTGGTAATGAAAAAAAAATCATCCAGTTGAATAGAGTCAACAATTCACGTATATACAGGATTAATGTATTTATGAGTGCTTATTATATGACTGAGAGGAAAAGTATTCTGTATACAAATTATCCTTATTGAAGAACCATAAACATGCTATTTCTAGTTCACATCATATAAAAATATTTCTAAATAGATAAAACAGCAAAATATGAAAAGAAAAATTTTAAATATATTAGAATAATATGTGGAAAATACCTTGGATATTTATTAAGCAAGATAAAAACAGAAATCACAAGGAAAAAATTATCAATGAGTAACTTAAAATGCAGTATGATTAAATGTACAGTATAAGTGAAAATCAGCTTCACTTATCATCATTGTGGCTGATAGCCACAATGGGGAAGAAATATTTTCAAGTATTGTAACAAAGGACTCATTTTTAAATTATGTTTTTAAAAGCTCCTAAAACCTATATCAAAAGAGACAGACTACTTACATCAAAAGGACGAGGCAAAGGATATGAAAGGAAATAAAGGAAAGTTACATGTGTATGCCTAATCGAAACATAAAAACGAGGGGGGACCTTCAAGATGGTGGAGTAGTAAGACGTGGAGATCACCTTCCTCCCCATAAATACATCAGAACTACATCTACATGTGTAACAACCCCTACAGAACACCTACTGAACACTGACAGAAGACCTCAGACTTCCCAAAAGGCAAGAAACTCCCCATGTACCTGGGTAGGGCAAAAGAAAAAAGAAAAAACAGAGACAAAAGAATAGGGATGGGACCTGGGAGGGAGCTGTGAAAGAGGAAAAGTTTCCACACACTATGAAGACCCTTCACTGGCAGAGACAGGGGGTGGCGGAGGGGGGAAGCTTCGAGCCACGGAGGAGAGCGCAGCAACAGGGGTGCGGAGGGCAAAGTGGAGAGATTCCCACAAAGAGGATCGGTGCTGACCAGCACTCACCAGCCTGAGATGTTTGTCTGCTCACCCACTGGGGCGGGTGGGGGCTGGGAGCTGAGGCTCAGGCTTCGGAGTTCAGATCCCAGGGAGAGGACTGGGGTTGGCTGCGTGAACACAGCCTGAAGGGGGCTAGTGCACCACAGCTAGCTGGGAGGGAGTCTGGGAAAAACTGTGGACTTCCCTAAGAGGCAAGAGACAATTGTTCCGGGGTGTGTGGGGAGAGGAGATTCAGACCACAGCCTAAAAGAGCTCCAGAGATGGGCACGACCACGGCTATCAGCATGGACACCAGAGATGGGCATGAGATGCTAAGACAGCTGCTGCAGCCGCCAAGAAGCCTGTGTGCAAGCACAGGTCACTCTCCACCCCTCTCCTCCCAGGAGCCTGTGCAGCCCGCCACTGCCAGGGTCCCATGATCCAGGGACAACTTCCCCGGAAGAACACATGGCGTGCCTCAGGTTGTTGTAACATCACGCCACCGCAGACTCGCCCCGCATTTGGTACCCCACCCTCCCCCCCCGCCTGAGTGAGCCAGAGCCCCCTAATCAGCTGATACTTTAATCCCCTCCTATCTGGGCAGGGAACAGACGCCCTCAGGCGACCTACATGAAGAGGCGGGGCCAAATCCAAACCTGAACCCCAGGAGCTGTGAGAGCAAAAAAGAGAAAGGGAAATTTCTCCCAGCAGCCTCAGGAGCAACGGATTAAATCTTCACAATCAACTTGATGTACCCTGCATCTGTGGAATACCTGAATAGACAATGAATTATCCAAAAACTGAGGTGGTGGACTTTGGGAAAAACTGTAGACTTGGGGATTGCTTTCTGTGTCTAATTTGTTTCTAGTTTTATGTTTATCTGAGTTTAGTATTTAGTGCTTATTATCATTGGTAGAATTGTTTATTGATTTAGTAGCTCTCTTCCTTTTTCTTTTTTTATTATTTTTTCTCCTTTTATTTTACTTTTTATTTTAATAACTTTAATTTATTTTATTTTATTTTTCTCTCTTTCTTTTATACCCCCTTTTCCTTTTGAGCTGTGTGGCTGACAGGGTCCGGGTGCTCCAGCCTGGTGTCAGGCCTGAGCCTCTGAGGTGGGAGAGCTGAGTTCAGGACATTGGTCCACCAGAGACCTCCCGGCCCCACATAATATCAAACAGAAAAAGCTCTCCCAGAGATCTCCATCTCAACACTAAGACCCAGCTCCACTCAATGACCAGCAAGCTACAGTGCTGTACACCCTATGCCAAACAACTAGCAAGACAGGAACACAACACCACCCATTAGCAGAGGGGCTGCCTAAAATCATAATAAGTTCACAGACCCCCCAAAAATCACCACCAGATGTAGTCCTGTGCACTAGAAAGACAACATCCAGCCTCATCCACCAGAACACAGGCACCAGTACCCTCCACCAGGAAGCCTACACAACCCACTGAACCAACCTTACCCACTGGGGGCAGACACCAAAAACAACTAGGAACCGGCAGCCTGTGAAAAGGAGGCCCCAAACACAGTAAGTTAAGCAAAATGAGAAGACAGAGAAACACATAGCAGATGAAGGAGCAAGGTAAAAACCCACCAGACCAAACAAATGAAGAGGAAATAGGCAATCTACCTGAAAAAGAACTCAGAATAATGACAGTAAAGATGATCCAAAATCTTGGAAATCAAATGGAGAAAATAAAACAAACGTTTAACAAGGACCTAGAAGAACTAAAGAGCAAACAAACCATGATGAACAACACAGTAAATAAAATTTAAAATTCTGTAGAAGGAATCAATAGCAGAATAACTGAGGCAGAAGAACGGATAAGTGACTTGGAAGATAAAATAGTGGAAATAACTACCACAGAGCAGAGTAAAGAAAAAAGAATGAAAAGAATTGAGGACAGTCTCAGAGACCTCTGGGACTATATTAAATGCACCAACAATCGAATTATAGGGGTCCCAGGAGAAGAAGAGGAAAAGAAAGGGTCTGAGAAAATATTTGAAGAGATTATAGTTGAAAACTTCCCTAAGATGGGAAAGGAAATAGTCAAGTCCAGGAAGCACAGAGAGCCCAATACAGGATAAATCCAAGGAGAAACACACCAAGACACATATTAATCAAACTATTAAAAATTAAACACAAAGAAAAAATATTCAAAGCATCAAGGGAAAAGTAACAAATAACATACAAGGGAATCCCCATAAGGTTAACAGCTGATCTTTCAGCAGAAACTCTGCAAGCCAGGAGGGAGTGGCAGAACATACTGAAAGGGAAGAAAGGGAAAAACCTACAACCAAGATTACTCTACCAAGCAAGGATCTCATTCAGATTTGACAGAGAAATTAAAACCTTTACAGACAAGCAAAAGCTAAGACAATTCAGCACCACAAAACCAGCTTTACAACAAATGCTAAAGGAACTTCTTTAGGCAGTAAACACAAGAGAAGGAAAAGACCTACAATAACAAATCCAAAACAATTAAGAAAATGGTGATAGGAACATACATATTGATAATTACCTTAAATGTAAATGGATTAAATTCCCCAACCAAAAAACATAGCCTGGCTGAATGGATGCAAAAACAAGACCCGTATATATGCTGTCTAAAAGAGACCTACTTCAGACCTAGGGACATATACAGACGGAAAGTGAGGGGATGGAAAAAGATATTCCATGCAAATGGAAATCAACAGAAAGCTGGAGTAGCAATTCTCATATCAGACAATATAGACTTTCAAATAAAAACTATTACAAGAGACAAAGAAGGACACTACCTAATGATCAAGGGATCAATCCAAGAAGAAGATATAACAATTGTAAATATTTATGCACCCAACATAGGAGCACCTCAATACATAAGGCAAATGCTAACAGCTATAAAAGAAGAAATCGACAGTAACACAATCATAGTAGGGGATTTTTAACACCCCACTTTCACCAAGGGACAGATCATCCAAAATGAAAATAAATAAGGAAACATAAGCTTTAAATGATACATTAAACAAGACGGACTTAATTGATATCTATAGGACATTCCGTCCAAAAACAACAGAATACACTTTCTTCTCAAGTGCTCATGGAACATTCTCCAGGATAGATCATATCTTGGGTCACAAATCAAGCCTTGGTAAATTTAAGAAAATTGAAACTGTATCAAGTATCTTTTCCGACCACAGTGCTATGAGACTATATATCAATTACAGAAAAAATCTGTAAAAAATACAAACACATACAGGCTAAAAAAAACACTACTAAATAACCAAGAGATCACTGAAGAAATCAGAGGAAGTCAAAAAATACCTAGAAACAAATGACAATGAAAACACAACGATCCAAAACCTATGGAATGCAGCAAAAGCAGTTCTCAGAGGGAAGTTTATAGCAATACAATCCTACCTCAAGAAACAAGAAACATCTCAAATAAACAACCTAACATTACATCTACAGCAATTAGAGAAAGAAGAACAAAAAACCCCCAAAGTTAGCAGAAGGAAAGAAATCATAAAGATCAGATCAGAAATAAATGAAAAAAAAATGAAGGAAATGATAGCAAAGATCAATAAAACTAAAAGCTGGTTCTTTGAGAAGATAAACAAAATTGATAAACCATTAGTCAGACTCATCAAGAGAAAAAGGGAGAAGACTCAAACCAACAGAATTAGAAATGAAAAAAAAAGTAACAACTGACACTGCAGAAATACACAGGATCATGAGAGATTACTACAAGCAACTATATGCCAATAAAATGGACAACATGGAAGAAATGGACAAATTCTTAGAAAAGCACAACCTTCTGAGACTGAACCAGGAAGAAATAGGAAATATAAACAGACCAATCACAAGCAATGAAATTGAAACTGTGATTAGAAATCTTCCAATAAACAAAAGCCCAGAACCAGATGGCTTCACAGGAGAATTCCATCAAACATTTAGACAAGAGCTAACACCCATCCTTCTCAAACTCTTCCAAAATATAGCAGAGGGAGGAACACTCCAAACTCATTGTATGAGGCCACCATCACCCTGATACCAAAACCAGGCAAAGATGTCACAAAGAAAGAAAACTATAGGACAATATCACTGATGAACATAGATATAAAAATCCTCAACAAAATACTAGCAAACAGAATCCAACAGCACATTAAAAGGATCATACACCATGATCAAGTGGGGTTTATCCCAGGAATGCAAGGATTCTTCAATATATGCAAATCAATCAATGTGATACACCATATTAACAAATCGAAAGAGAAAAACCATATGATCATCTCAGTAGAGGCAGAGAAAGCTTTTGACAAAATTCAACACCCATTTATGATAAAAAACCTTCAGAAAGTAGGCATACAGGGAACTTACCTCAATATAATAAGGCCATATATGACAAACCCACAGCCAACATCGTTCTCAATGGTGAAAAACTGAAACCATTTCCTCTAAGATCAGGAACAAGACAAGGTGGCCCACTCTCACCACTATTATTCAATATAGTTTTGGAAGTTTTAGCCACAGCATTTAGAGAAGAAAAAGAAATAAAAGGAATCCAATACAGAAAAGAAGAAGTAAAACTGTCACTGTTTGCAGATGACATGATACTATACATAGAGAGTCCTAAAGATGCTACCAGAAAACTACTAGAGCTAATCAATGAATTTGGTAAAGTAGCAGGATACAAAATTAATGCACAGAAATCTCTTGCATTCCTATACACTAATGATGAAAAATCTGAAAGAGAAATTAAGGAAACACTCCCATTTACCATTGCAACAAAAAGAATAAAATACCTAGGCGTAAACCTACCTAAGGAGACAAAAGACCTGTATGCAGAAAACTATAAGACACCGATGAAAGAAATTAAAGATGATACAAACAGATGGAGAGATATACCATGTTCTTGGATTGAAAGAATCAACAATGTGAAAATGACCATACTACCCAAAACAATCTACAGATTCAATGCAATCCTTATCAAACTACCACTGGCATTTTTCACAGAACTAGAACAAAAAATTTCACAATTTGTATGGAAACACAAAAGACCCTGACTAGCCAAAGCAATCTTGAGAAAGAAAAACAGAGCTGGAGGAATCAGGCTCCCGGAATTCAGACTATACTACAAAGCTACAGTATTTGAGACACTATGGTACTGGTACAAAAACAGACATATAGAACAATGGAACAGGATAGAAAGCCCAGAGATAAACCCACGCACGTATGATCACCTTATCTTTGATAAAGGAGGCAAGAACATACAATGGAGAAAAGACAGCCTCTTCATAAGTTCTGCTGGGGAAACTGGACAGCTACATGTAAAAGAATGAAATTAGAACACTTCCTAACACTGTACACAAATATAAACTGAAAATGGATTAAAGACCTAAATGCAAGGCCAGACACTATTAAACTCTTCGAGGAAAACATAGGCAGAACACTCTATGATGTAAATCAGAGCAAGATCCTTTTTTACCCATCTGCTAGAGAAAGGGAAATAAAAACAAAAATAAACAAATGGGACCTAATGAAACTTAAAAGCTTTTGCACAGCAAAGGAAACCATAAAGAAGATGTAAAGACAACCCTCAGAATGGGAGAAAATATTTGCAAATGAAGCAACTGACAAAGGATTAATCTCCAAAATTTACAAGCAGCTCATGCAGCTCCATATGAGAAAAACAAAGAACCCAATCCAAAAATGGGCAGAAGACCTAAATAGACATTTCTCCAAAGAAGATATACAGATTGCCAGCAAACACATGAAAGGATGCTCAACATCCCTAATCATTAGAGAAATGCAAATCAAAACTACAATGAGGTATCACCTCACACCGGTCAGAATGCCATCATCAAAACATCTACACACAACAAATGCTGGAGAGGGTGTGGAGAAAAGGGAACCCTCCTGCACTGTTGGTGGGAATGTAAATTGATACAGCCACTATGGAGAACAGTATGGAGGTTCCTTAAAAAACTAAAAAATAGAACTACCATATTACCCAGCAATCCCACTACTGGGCATATACCCAGAGAAAACCATAATTCAAAAAGAGTCATATACCACAATGTTCATTGTAGCTCTACTTACAATAGCCAGGACATGGAATCAGCCCAAGTGTCCATCGACGGATGAATGGATAAAGAAGATGTGGCACATATATACAATGGAATATTACTCAGCCATAAAAAGAAATTAAATTGAGTTATTTGTAGTGAGGTGGATGGGCCTAGAGTCTGTCATACAGAGTGAAGTAAGTCAGAAAGAGAAAATCAAATACCGTATGCTAACACATATATATGGAATCCAAAAAAAAAGGTTCTTAAGAACCTAAGGGCAAGACAGGAATAAAGACGCAGAGGTAGAGAATGGACTTGAGGACATGGGGAGGGGGAAGGGTAAGGTGGGACAAAGTTAGAGAGTGGCATGAACATACACACACTCCCAAATGTAAAATAGATAGCTAGTGGGAAGCAGCTGCATAGCACAGGGAGATCAGCTGGGTGCTGTGTCCACCTAGAGGGGTGGGATAGGGAGGGTGGGCGGGCAGCTCAAGAGGGAGGGGATATCGGGATATACGTGTATGTATAGCTGATTCACTTTGTTATACAGCAGAAACTAACACACTATTGTAAAGTAATTATACTCCAATAAAGTTGTTAAATATATATATATATAAAGATGACAAACCTCACTAGCAGTCAGAAAGCATGCAAATTAAAATAATGAGAATTCATTTATATGTATTAGCTGGGCAAAATTATACATCCTGTTAACACAAAATGTGTGGAAAGAGTAAAATTCATCTAATTTTAGGGTAAGAATATTTAGAACAACCAATTTGTAAAGAAAGTTGGCAATAGCTAGTAAAATTGTACGTGTACATATGTTATTGACTATGTGTGAGGCATGATAATCGTACACCAAAGACATCCACATCCTAATTTTTGGAACCTGTGAATATGTTACTTTACATGGCAAGAGACTTTGCAGATATGGTTAAGGATCTTGTTATAGGAAGAGCTTCCTGGATTATCCAGGTGGACTCAATGTAATCACAAAGGTCCTTATAGGTGAAAGAAGGAGCAGGAGAAACAGGATATGTGATGACAGAAGCAGAGTTCAGACTGATTCAATTGCTAGCTTTAAAGATGAAAGGGGGCCACAAGCCAAGGAATGTGGGCTGCCTACAAAGGCTGGAAAAGGTCAGAAAATAGATTTTTCCCTGAAGCCTCTCCTCTAAAAGGAATACGGCCCTACAATACCTTGATTTTAGCCCAGGGAGACTCATTTCAGTCTTCTGACCTGTAGAATCGGAAGATAAAAATTTTGTGTAGCTTTGAACCACAAAGTTTGTGGTACATTGTTTACAGCAATTGAAAACTAATATTCAATACATTCCAGTATTTCCATTTCTATATATCTACCTTCAACTATCTGAAGACATATGCAAAATATCCTTGGAACAAAACTAACTGTCTCTAAGTAGGAAAACAAACTGCAGTTCATTTATATTTGCAATATTAGATGACAGTTCAAAAGAATTAATTAGGTGTACATAGTCAACCTGGAAACATTTCAAAAGTATATTCGAGTAAAAAAGGAAGTACAGAAGGCAAAGGGAATATACTTACCTTTGCAACAATTTACTACAAATATAGTGGATGAAATTGACACAACTTATTCTCATGTAGTTTTGGAGGTCAGGGGCCCAAAACAAGTCTCACAAGGCCAACATCAAGATGTAGTCAGGGCTGGTTTCTCTGGAATCTCTAGGGCAGGATCCATTCCCTTGCCTTTTCTATCTTCTGGTTCATGTCCCATTCATCACATCACTTCACCTTTTCTCCCTCTGCTTTCATTGTCACACTGCCTTCTTTTGGAGTCAAATTTCTCACTGCTTTCCTTTTATAAGGACACCTGTGATTACCTTTAGGGTTCATCTGGATAATCCAAGATAATCTCCCACCTCAAGTTCCATGACTTGATCACACTTGCAAAGTCTCTTTTGCCAAGTAGGTTAATTTTCACAAATACTAGGGATTAGGACCAAAATATATTTGTGTTCCATTATTTAGTCTACCAAAGTAAGATTTAAGTTACCTATTTTATAAGGCACAAAAATTCAAGATATTTACATTTAACAGATGTGGATATATTCAGTGAAAATAGCGAAATAAAGGACTTTCTGAAATAGCACAAAAACGTCAACTCCAATTTTCTGAAAATGTTTTTCAAATTTCCTAATGTTTTAATATCAGTGAGCAAAAAATAAGTGACAATTGAACCAGATGCTTCACTACTATGTTAGAAGAACCATCAACTCTCCAGTCTAGAATACTAGAGACTTCACTCTAACTCCTTCTCAGTCAATTCTACACATGTCACTTATACCTATGTGTAGTTATAATTTTCCATATTGGAGTTCACTGACTAAACAGAAACTGATTAATTTTTTCCAAAATGCACCTTATCAACTTGACACATGAAGAATCAGATGTAGAAGAGAATAGAAACCAGAGCAATTTCAGAGAACTAAGTGGAAGGACTAATGGGCTGTTTTAGGGGAGCTACCATCTGGATGAGTGAGGAGTTTACAGAGGTATTGAGGAAAGTGAAAAGGTACAAGAATGGAAATATGATCAAACCGAAGAAAAGTTGCAACATCACTTAGTAATACTGAGTATCCAGTTCGGGTTAGCAGCCATGAATTTGTGAGTGATATCAATTTGCCATGTTGTATTTTTTTTTCTAACAATACTCAGTCTTAAGATGAAGATATATAGGAACCTAATAGCTTTGTTCATCCAGGGCTAAGTGTTTTCCAAGGGGTACAACAAAAAGAAGAAGGGACAAAAGTGTGGAAAACATATGCATGAGTGGTTTTACTAATATTTGATGGGAATTAAGTCCAATAACGTGGGTTGTGAGAAGAGGGGACAGACAGGATGAAAGTGATTAAGATGATAAACTGGAGGCCACCATGACATAAAATTTTGCAGTAAATAAGACAGAAGGATAGGACGATGGCATGTTTGGATGATGATTTTCAGAGATGGAACAGTTTCAGTTGATGACAATGTCAGAATATGATCATGGAAGCAGGTGGGTTCTCTGAATTGGAGGAAAAGCCCATGGAAGATGAGAAAGCAAGAACTCACGCAAGTATATAGTACTAACGGGTCATCAGCACAGGCATTTGGTTAATTCTGAGAGTGTCAAGAATTTGGATGGAGAATTAAAATATTACCCCGGTGTTACAATCTTCAGTTAATCAAGCTAAGTAACCAGGCAATACCTTGAGCAATTAATTAGACTGTGGTGTATTCACTGAGGAAGGAATTACAAGACAAGAAGGGGTAGCTTTGGAGGGTAAGACAACCAGTCCAGTTTTGAACACACTGACTTTGAGTTTTCTATGTGGTAGCAAAATAGATCTGTCCAGTAGGCAGCTGGCCATATAGGTTAGAAAGTTACGAGAAAAAACTGGACATTCCTAATTTATAGATAGTAATTTAATTAAGGAAACTAGAATGAGATGAACCAAGTTTTTATAGACCGTTTAAATTCTATCAGAAAACTTATGAGTTATGTGTCACTGACTGTACTTTTATAATACCTGAAATTATTGCTTATAATTGTATGTGGGCTTATAATTTATATATCCCTTATATTTTATACATTCACAGTTGCATCAACTTGATCATTAGGTTTTTAATTTCCAGACCATGTTTTATAACTGCTTTTGTTTCTACAGTGCTTAATAGAAGATTGTGGATGCAACAGATAATATATATTTGTCCTTCATTTATTAAATATGCAAACATTCAATCTAGCTTTAAACAAGCTTCTGAGATTATTCAATGTAGATAACACAGTTCACTATGCTATATTTTGATGATATTAATATCTTTCATCTCTGTTCACTCACTTTAGGAAGTAGACTCTAATGAAGTTAACATTCTCTTCTAGAAGTATCCTATCTTTTCACCTCTTGCTAGGGTAACATAGGTATATTCTGTTTGGGATGGATTGCATACCGGTAGAAGAATAGCGTTAAGAAGTCAGGCAATGTCAATAACAAGGATATACAACAAATTGATTCAGCTTCTGTTTAGAAATTTATTCTCAAACTAATTGATTTTTTTATGTATGAGACTAAGCCCTGACCACAGACTGAGAACAAGTTTGAACCTCTACAAACATGATGGAGTTAACATAATCAATTTTCACACTGTATCCCAAAGCCATGTACATGGAAAGAACAATGGACTTAAAATCAGAAAAATCTGCCTTCAAGTTTTACTACTTCTTAGTTACATCACTTTTGGCAAATTCCTGTTTCTCTGAACTTCAGTTTTTTTCTTCTGAAAAAATGAAGATAATAAATTGAAAGCTATTAAATTATGGCGTTTATAAAGTCTTTCTGTAATAATGTTAAATTAGAACTAACATAGAACTATAACCAAGAGGAAAATAAGCTAGATATAAAAACTGGAGGAGTCAAATAATATGAGAAAAAGTATGATTCATGGAGTTGCTCTTTGTGGCTATAGTGATAAGCTTGCATTTGGTCTTTAGTTACCAAATTTTTCAAAAGCCTCCGGGACTTGCACACGTTTCAGTGAAAACCCTCAAATCCTTAATAAGAAAGTTCAGGTATAAAAAAAATTTCCAGCTCCCTCAAGAAGAGGAAGAAGAGAGGTCAGTAAGCCTCTCCCTTGATTACAGGTGTTTTAAATAAGGCCAGTGTTGTTCAGTCTGGGGCACTGACGGTTGCTACCAGTGACAGAGTTAATTGTTGACTTGGTTGTTCTTCCAAAATACTGCTTTTCCATCTGCCCTAATTATTAGTCCTGTTCTTTCTACTGCTGTTAGGCCAAGACTTGGTCTGTTCTTAATTTGGGGTCTGCTGCATGGGAGTACTTAGCATTGCTAATTTTGGAACGAATTACCCGAAGTGGAACCTTTGACAGAAACTAAATACCAAAACCTGAATTCCTGGGTCAGTTGTCTAAAGTCTGCTACATTATATTTTTCAAAATGAAGAGGTCTTCGTGGGCATGTTGGGACCCTGGATTCTGTGTCAGAAGAGATGCACAGGTATGCTTCACACAATTTCAGTGGCAACTGGTAAACATAAAAGTGATGACATTTAATATGACATTAATACTTAGCAAAAGAAAACTAAAGTGGGACTGAAACTGAAATTCAAGCAATTCAGCCTTCAGAATATGAGTCTGCAATGCAAAACCTGTGATTTTATTAGAGTTTTGACCTATTAGGACTCCCATAGCGGGCAGAGGTTTTAGTCTTCCTGTTTGGGTCATGGGAAGAAAATCTGCCTTTTCCCTGGTTGATGTACTCTGCCTACACTAGGTGTTCTGTGTTCTGAAGGTGGGTGAGGGCAGGGTAGAGGAAGCCCAGCTGAGCCTTTTGACTGCATGCATTTAATGAGGCTATGCATGTATAATGGTTGTAGCAGTACAAATAGTTTATTCGTTAACCTTTAATTACAGGATGCTGGTGTCCAAACAGAGGAAGAAAAAAAAAATATCTTTTCCCATTTAAAAATCAATGTTATTCATTAAATTGGAAAAGAAAATGTACAGAGTCCTATAGATCAGCCACTTGATAAAAGGTTATTCTCTGATTGACTTTGAGAATTGTCTGCATTGTAGTTTATAACTGAGAGTTTCCGGGTTACTAAAAGATTTACGAGTTGAGACCTCAGACTCCAGAATTTTCACCTTCTGCATCCAGTTCAGCTGTAGGGACCATTTACTTTTTAGGCTAGAGTTGAACTGTGGATTGGCAAAGTGTGAGCTACTAGAAGCAGCACTGGGTAGAAACTCAAAAGGGCCGGGATGCTATTCCTAGTCCTGCTGACGAATCATGAGAGCAGAGGCCACACTTACAACCTTGTGGGATTGAATTTCTTGCTTATAGAATTCCAAGTGCAGGGTGGGAGCTCTGCCAATGACCAGATGTGGGCCTTTGGACAAGTCACTTGACCTTTCTGAGCTTGTACTCATATTTATAAAATAAAAATCATCAATACCACCTTCAAGAGTTGCGTGGGGCTTAAATAAGAACATCTACACAAAGGATCTCCCAGAAAAACCTGCAACAGAGGAGCTACCATTATGAAGGTGATTAATCATAAAGATAAATAATTCAATTAAGTTTAATCTTCATAAGGTTCATGTGTTTATAGCTATTTCATATTTGCATTAAAGTATTTGCAGTTCCCAGAAACATTTACATTAAAATGTTACTTCAGGATGGGTCTGCCTAAGTTAACTCTCTACTGGATCAAACTTTTCTTTCTCAAATTAAAGTTGCTGGAGTCAGCTGGATGGGGAGATAGAAAACATAAATACTAAGTGATTATGGCCTCTCTATTAACACACTTCCTTTTCAGCACAAATTCTAGGTAAAGCAGGGAACCAAGGAATGTGTTATGAGCAGGATTTAATTAAATGATTCATCAGGCGTCTACAGACAGGTTTTTTCACTTTTCCTGTTGTATTTTGAGAGAGAAAATCCAGTATTTAGGAGAACATGCTCTTTGGGGGATATACTAAAAATGTGGGCATTCTTGTTTTTAAGTTAAAAACACACATCAGTCAATGGAAGAGATAATTTTGGATCCCTGCCCCACCCCTCTTATTTCTTGGCCTGAAGTATTTTATTTTTTAGGTAGTTGGTTTCTTTCTTTTTTCTTTTATCAGCTGTGTTTTGGAACATGAAAGGGAAGGATACAGATAGAAAAGCATTTACATTTTCTAAAGCTGAGAAGCTATATGTCTTTAGGGTAATTATGATTTTGTGACTCTTTCAATATGCAATATCAAACCTGGTGCCTTTACAGCCTGCAGGAGATCCTTTGAAAGCCATGACTAACGTTTCACTATTTTCCCACCTGGAGACCTACCTATCTCAAAAGAGAAAAATATGCTTTTCTACTTCAATTGTTGAATAGCACCTTCATGTGTTATATCCGGAAAACAAAACATACACATTGTGGAAAGGACAAAACATGCAGTGTGAAAAGGAACCATGTAGCTTACATAGGCACATATTTTTACATATTTGTTTCTAAATGTACAAACAGGATCTGCTCTACAAAATGCTCCAGGATAGTATTTGTTTCAAATTTATGTAATCAGCCATGTTGCAAGATGGTATTCAAAAAGAAGCTGAAAGATGTGTTATCCTTGTTTCATATCTAACATCCTCTCTCTCTCCCTATGGACCCATAAGTAGCAGAGACGAAAAAATACTTAACATCAAACAACACAATAAAATACAGAAATGTCTTGATGTTTAAAGAGCATAATCATAACTAAAAGATAAGCTGTAGCCGGTAGAAAACCTTTTGTGTAAGAGGAGAGCTCAGTTAAAGTTCAGGGGTTTCTGGCTAGTTTGTAGATCTTAAAGTTTATAAGCAGATCTCCAGATGTTATATTATCAAATGATAACTTGAGTTCAGTTCATTAAAATGTACCTGCTGATCAGGACCTCAATAGAATTCCCAACATTATCTCTCTCTTGTATATTTGTTTGAATGGTTCTTTGGCAGGCTGGATCTTGCATTTGTGGTTTTAATGATAGGCATCACCCTTCGACACATGATCATCTGAATCCTGAACCACTGCATGCAAAATAAGACATATGTGTTTCTGGAAAACAAGGCCTCGCCAAAAGAGTGGCTGGCATAGTCTTCCAACAACAATCCAACCCAAGGATCTTTTAATTATGAAACAGAGCTGGAAAGAAAAGAAAAGAAAAGAAAAGATAAAGGTATCCTGGAAAACTAGATTCTTACTATACTCCAATTCTATTGCTTTATTGCAAAGGGTTCCAGCAATGCTTACTCTAAACATATATGTGCCTCTTAAATATGATTTAGAGTTTTCCAAAGATAGAGATTATTCTAAAATAAGGCAACCCCTTGGTCTGGCTGAATAAGACTGAATCATCATTTATTAGGAACCTTTATTTTTTCCTGGGTTACTAAAGTGGTCACATAAAGTCACAATTAGCACATTGGCTGGCCCTAATCTCAGAGAGAGAAGATCAAACACCCAACATAGCAAGACAGAGGGTGTATACTGATAGAGCAAATTATTCTCCAGTGAGTTTATAGCTCTGGTAGGAATGCTACCTGTGCTAACCAATGGTTTTGGCAGACATAACTCTAGTTTAAATATGTTTTTGCTCAAGTTTTGGAAAAGCCTTCTTGCCAGTATGTCTACCAGACAAAATTAGAAATATTCCTTCAAATCAGAGTCCAAGGCAATGTGGAGCATCTTTCAAAAAGACTGATAAAATAAAATAAGTAGGAGAGGGACTAGTCGACAGGATAAATAAATATCCTAATTCCTTTTCAGTCAATTTCAGTGACTTCAGTGGGAATTTGGATCTATTCTTGTCCACTTTCTGATCACATCCTATTTCACAAATCTTATTAGAATATACTATATATATATAGTATATTAGATGTTAGGTACCTTTTCATGCTGGATTAGCTTATAAAATTTTCTCTGAGTTAAGTTTGCAAAGCAGGAATATACATTTTACTTACTCTTCATAAACTTGTATTTGAAAAGAGAATAAAGCCCATTTTAATTGGATTAGGGAAAGAGAAAACATATAATAATCCTTCTATGGGAAAATAGGTAAATAAGAAGCATTTTAAAACTGGGGTTGGCAAAATATAGGCACAGCCTTGACCTGAGAGTAGTATTTATATTCTTTAAATGGTTATTAGAGAGAGAAAGAATATGAAATGAAGACTATATTCTCACAAAGCCTAAAATATCTGTCCTTTACAGACAAAATTTGCCAACACCTGTTCTACATCAAATGGTATTCCAGGGTACATTTTTAAAATTATTTCCCACATATAGTACATAACTGTAAATATATGAATCATAAAACTGAAAACCAAGAAAACCTAAGAATTATTTTTCAAAAGCTAAAAATAGTATCTTACATATATACTGTGTGAAGTTCAAACACAGAAAAAACTAAGCTATGATGACACCAGTCAGATTCCTGGTGACCGCTGTATAGTATTGACAAGGAAGTTGCACGAGTAAACTTATCAGGGTGATGGAAATATTCTATATCTTAATTGGGGTAGTGGTTACAAAAAGGTATATATACGGACTTAAAATTTCATTGAACTGTCCAGTTGAAATGTATAATTTACTGAATATGTTACAACTCAATAAAAAATAAAGCAATAAATAAAAACATACATACTTTAATACTAATTACACACCTACACATTTTGTAGTATAACATAAACCCAAAAAATAAAGGGGGAGAAAATGTAACAATACCCACAAAAAGAAAGACAAAACAGATTATGTGAAAAGTAACATAATTAGATTGACAACAGATTTATCAACAACAACAGTAGAGGCCAGAATACAATGGAATAATATCTTTTAAATGCTGACAGAATATAAAGGTCAGCCTAAAATCCTCTAACTAGCTACACTGTCATTCAAAAATAAAAGCAAAATTAAGCCCTTTCCTGGAAACATAATAAGAAAGCTTTAGACATATAGGCTCTCAATGAAATAACTACTCAAGAGTATGCTTCAGGAAGAAAATAACAGAATCTAAAAAGAAGAAATGGAATTAAAGAATCAATATAAAACTAGGAAACAGATACATAGGGGATAGATATAAATAAGAATTTATTGTTAAAAAAGTAACCCTAATAAAAGTTATTAATTTTGAAAAACAAGCTGAAATACAATATAGCTCGTATAGAAATTCATTGAGCTATATACTTAATATTTGCACAGTTTATACTACATTCAATTTTTTAAATGCTCCTCAAATAACACCCTCCTATTCCACCATATTAACCCCAAAATAAGGATCATTATTGTTTGAAGGACCTCTATCCACCCTTGGTGAGGGATGGATTCCCACTCTTGGATTATGAGAAGGCCTGAACACATAACACCTGACACTGGACAGATGAGATCAACAGGTTATTAGGTGTGTACCCACAGCCCAGAAAAGGCAGATACTGTGTAGGACCACACAGGGGTTAAACTTTGGAGTAGGGTGAACAAGAAGTGATTGTAGGGAAAAGGCTTTGTAGAGACTGGGGTGCCCCCCTGGTTTCCACAGGACTTTGTGATTAAGTTGTTTGAATAATTCTATGGGCTGGTAGAGAACTAAAATTCATTTCTCATGGATAAGCAGGAATTGCTCCTAGTCCTTTTGATGAAGAGGGTTGCTTTTCTAGGGGACCTCAGCTGAGGGAGCAAACTGGGGAGGGGAACCTACAGGTAGGCTATTTGATACCCTCCTGGTTTCTCTCAGATATTGAGGTACTGCACAATATTGGGCCTTAATTTTCAGCCTTATACCACGATTACTGGCTTGCCCCAGAACTCAATGTTATCAAAGTGATAATATCCCAGTTTGAGCAGTCTTTGGGTAGTTATGAGAGGAGTATATTCCTCCATAATATGTCTAATTCTTATTTCTAGTAGGTCTAAGAGAGTAAAATTTGAAAGAAAGAAGAGGGAAGTGAAAAGACATTGTAAGGCAGCCTGGTAGTTATGTTGTTGAAAATAGGGCAGCTAGAAAGAAATGGTATAGTCTGTAAGAATTGATGTTTGTTCTTCAAGGAGTGTGTGTGTTCATGTGTGTGTTTGTGTGTATCTGAGAAAAAAGGTCCACACTTAGTGGGTTATCTACTTCCACACCATTGGGAAGGCCTCATGTGAAAGTGCACTGTGAATATCAAAGCCCCTAATGGATTCTCCTGCTGTAGGTCCTGTAGTCTTATTATCAATTATTCGGGCTTAAAGGGCACTTTGATGCAGGGGAAGGGCAAATTCTGGAGCAAAATTAAATTCTGTAGGTGGACATGTCCAAAAACGTGCGTAGAGAATCAAGTGGTAGAGCTCTAAGGAAGAAGATGCTCTGGAGGGGAAGAGGTAGATAGATGAGAAAAGAAGTTTAGGAATTATATGTTCTAGACGCATGCTTCCAGCAAAGGAACACAATCCTATGTATTAATATTTCACTCCCATTTCTCCCCAACCTCTAGCATATACTCATTTCTTACAATTTGATCAGTATAAAGAAAAAAAAATTCTTTCAAGCATTAGAAAATGATGTGAGAAGCAGAACTCTGTTTTATGATATTATTAACAAACTCTTCTGGAAAGTATCTAGCATTTCTGATAGATTTTGATGAGTTTAATTTTTTTCTGGAAAGTTAGATTTTACTCACCCAAGTTAACTATCAATCTTTAAGTGAAGCAAATGACTTTTAGTTAAAAGACATTTCCTTCTTACACCTAGCTAACAATATTTCCACCTTTAGTCTCCTATAAAAACTACCCAAAGAGTAATCTAAGTCTCCTCCTTTGTAGGCAAGTTTGAAATAAAACGTTGACTCACAATTAATTCATCTGAGAAGTTGCTTTAAAAAGAGAAAAGCATCTATTTTTCATTATAAAGAATTCTATGGTAGAATTTATTTTATGACTGTACCACTTTCCTATAGTCAAATAGAACCCTCTAATTCGAAATGTAGCAGAGAGCTTTGGAGAAGTAGGAGGGGATAAACTGGTAAGCCCCAAACTGCTAAAGACTAGATTTTGACTTGGGAAGTTGGTCATGGAAGAGTGTAATAGCTTTTAAATCTCAACCTGTCCATTTGCAGGCATATGCAGAGAAATCCTGTATCCATCTTGGTGACCGGAAGCTTCATATGGACCTCAGAACATGAGAAAAACCAATAAGGGATCTGAAAAGCTGCTAGCAAACAATCCACAGCCACCTAGGACATTTTCTCTAGGTATATCAAATGGAGCTTATCAACCACAGTGGTTTTCAACTGGAAGTAACTGCCCTCCCTCCCCGACCCTGGGGACATTTGGCAAGGTCTGGAGACATTTTTGATTGTCAAGACTGGAAAGGTGAGGGGTGGGGTTGTCACTGACATCTAGTTGTAAAGGGCAAGGATACTGCTAAATATCCCTCGATTCACAGGACAGTCCATGACAACAAATGATCCAGCCCCAAATGTCAATCCTGACAAGGTAGAGAAACCCAGATCTAAAACATCAGTGGTAGTGCTTAATGATGACAGTGTCAAAGGTGGCCTGGGTAGGGGGGTGAAATAGGTGAGAGTGGCTAGGAGAAGTGAAGGACAAAAGAAGAACTAACAGGTATTTTTCAAAACTCTACCAAGAAAAGTCTTATGGAAATGATGTTATCCAAACTCAGACTGAACTTTAAGAGAAGAATAGTAGGTCAAATGGTAAAGACTCTCCTATTTTATGGGGTTAATGGATTTCAAAGGACTAATTTGAATAGGAATGGGACTGACTAAGGTTGAAAGAGAGGGCGGGAGGAAGGGAGGGAGGGAGAGAGAGAAAGAGAGAAAGAGGAAAAGGAGAGTGAGTCTCCAACAATTAATAATATCCAGTAGGGAAGAGTTAGCTGGGTTAAGATTCTGGCTGCTGCTGCCTGGGGAAAAGGCCTTTCTCTCTGGGAGGAAACCAATGACCAAGTTCAGGATAGTGTCAAATTAAGGTTTTATTCCAATAGAGGGGCTGTGAACGGGAGCCAGGGAATTAGACCATTGGGGAAGTTGGGGGAGGGGTGCCAAGATAATCCGCTGAGTGCAAAAGAACTAGAAGTAAAGCCAGGATAAGCAGAAAGTCACATGGAACACAGCACAGGAACTGAGTGGTAAATTTGGCAGCTGGTTTGAGAATCCCAGGAGAAACACTCCGCGGATAAGTCTGTGGGCACAGCCATATTATGAAGCTTGTGCCCAGGGCCTCAATCGCATTCCTCTGGCTCATCAGACCCAATCTAATTTTATCCCAGTGAAAACTAAAAGATCTCATCTGACATTTCCTTGGACGTCCTTGTGGAATGTGTAATGAACCCAGACAGGAATAAACCTTGTGAAGGCTCAATTCTCAGTGGAGGCAGCTACCTGCTCTACTCATTCAAAACCCCAAAATCCTGATGGAAAAATCTGGTGGGTCCATATAATGCAGACATTTTTCTAGAATAATATATTGAGAGTTATTTTATTCTGATAGTTATTAAGGCAACAAGAAGACTGATCGAAAATGACTGAACCATAGGCTTTTACTCTTTGATGATTTTACTACCAGAAACATCTGGGTTACTCTTGCAAAAAGTAAGAGAGTCCAAGAGAGTTTAATAAAATGACTTTGCCAATAGTAAACAGGAAAAATAAACAGGATTATAGAAATTGTGAGTGTAATAGACCTTGACAAATAAATAATAATAATGAATTGAACCAGTGAAACGGACATTGTGTCATGCACAATATAGACCTTTGCTATTTTATTCAATCTTCAGGACCTGCAAGGTCAGTGTTGCTTTGTTGTATATAGGAGGAAACTGACTTACAAATCATGTAGGTGGGCCTGAGAACAGCAAAATACATGGGAGCAGTATTTGATGCACAGTGGGTTGTTTGTTTGATTTGGGTCAATAAAAGACCTACAGGTAGATTTTAGATTTTTGAAAGTATAAGTGTTTCACTGTTACAGTCAGAGAACCTGGCAGTAGAAATAAACTTCTACCTCAGGGCAAAAAGACACACTCACCAAGTAGATGCCTGCTTAATACAGACAGTGAACACATTTCTTGATTCCAAGATAAGAGACTGGTTCCACTCATGTAGGTGTGGAAAATGGTGGGTATTAAGGGCAATCTATACCCAGTGTCTATGGGCAAAAATCAGTTCTAGGCAGACTTTTATTCAGTTAAAGAATAAGGAAAAGCAAAACCAAAAATGATAGGACATGGGAAATTTGAACAACACATAGGAAAGAGATGTCTGAAGACAGAGAAGATGAGAATATTTCTGAAAATTGTTAATTACACGAATCAGGATACAGAAAAAAAAAATCAGTCAACATAAGCTAGATTATGTGAAATAAAAAAAAAAAAATCACCATATAATTGTGGCTTATAATAAACCAGTGCAGTTCTTACTCATACTACATGTCTATCACAGGTCAGATTGAAGGCTCTGCTTATCTTGTGTCTTGAGGGACCCAGGCTGATAGAACTTTCTCTTATCCTTATGCTTCCTTGATTGCAAAATCAGGAAAAGGGAGCATGGAAAACTAAACATTGACTCTTAAAGCTTTTACCCAGAAGTGACATGAATCACTTCCACTCACACTGCACTTTCTAAAGCAAGTCACAGAGCCAGGCCTGAGAGCAAGTTAGTGGAAAACAATTCTACTTTGTGCTCAAAATGAGAGAACTGATATTTGTCAAAAATTTTCCTAACAACCATCACAATCAACTCTTCCAGTCACAAACATATGGCTGACTTTTCTTTTAACCAGCAAATTATACCTGGCCCTTCCCACAACCCATAATCACTAGATTGGGCTAAAATTCTATACGTATCTCCTCTTGGTCTGGAAACCTATGAGCCAAAATGGCAATTTGTCTGTCCCCCATACTCCTAATATAAAACTGCAGAAAGAATCAGGTTATCCAAATAAAAATTCTAATTTAGAAAGGGGAGAGACTCTGTAGTCCCTGATCCAAAGCAGTTCTGAAATTCCACTATTTATTTGGAATTTAGGCTATTATTGCAAGGGCAGTCTACTCTGGAGGTGGGGAGTGTTCTGTCATTAGCACTTGACTCCATTCCCTAAAATAGTTCTCACGTCCTTCACTCTAAAGGCCCCTTGGTGATGTTTTTCTTTTTACATTATCATCCTTGGCCACATGTGGAGAGACTTTGGAAGCTCCTCTTTGGAGACTGATCAGTTTTCTCAGCCTGCTTCCTGAATGTAGAATTTGCGGGGGACAAAAGGATATTATTTATAGTAGCCACAAGTAATAAAATAATTAGGAATGACTAAGCAACAGATGTGCAGGATCTGTCTATCTATCTACCATCTGGAGATATCTAGAGATATCGATAGAGATACCTATCTCTATAAATAGAGATAGATTCATTGATCTTGCATGTTTCTTATATCTATCTATAGATAAAGATATATATATCTCTGATCTTTACAGATATAGGTATATATGAAAGAATGATATATATATGTATAAAGGCAGGTAGGTAGGTAGGTAGACAGATACACAGATACATAGACAGATAGATGTAGATACCTAGAGAGAATTTAAGATTTTAGAGAAAGATCTCAATAAATAGACTAAATAAATGGAGTATATCTCCATTTTGAAAATTCATATATTTTGCATGTCATTACTGAATATTATAAACATATCAATTCGCTTCATAGACTTCTATGAATACAATATACATTCAAAATTGTTTACCTTGATTTATTATGGAATTGAAAAGTTTAGAACAATGTTCAAGTGGAAGGCATAAACATAAGAATATACATGGACTTTCTGAAAACAAAATGACTCTGAAAAGAAACATCCAGATATCAACATAAGAAAAAACATCATGTACTATCATCCCAGGAATCAATAATTACTTTTAAAAAATAGAATAAATAACCCAGGAGAAGACTGATTTATATATCAAATTTTAATTGGTATTACTTTTTTAAAATTAAGTGGAAAATGATCAACTATTCCAGCAATGTTATTGCAAATAGTCTACTCATTCAAAAAAATATTTGGACTCCCTACTACACAACACATACAAAAATAGCTCTGGGTAGATTAAAGAGAAAAAACAAAAGAAAATCAGGGTGGGGAGCTTCAAGATGGCAGAAGAGTAAGACGTGGAAATCACCTTCCTCCCCACAGATACATCAGAAATACATCTACATGTGGAACAACTCCTACAGAACACCTACTGAACGCTGGCAGAAGACCTCAGACCTCCCAAAAGGCAAGAAACTCCCGACGTACCTGGGTAGGGCACAAGAAAAAAGAAAAAACAGAGACAAAAGAATAGGGACAGGACCTGCACCAGTGGGAGGGAGCTGTGAAGGAGGAAAGGTTTCCACGCACTAGGAAGCCCCTTCGCAGGCGGAGACTGTGGGTGGCGGAGGGGGGAAGCTTCGGAGCCATGGAGGAGAGCACAGCCACAGGGGTGCAGAGGGCAAAGCGGAGAGATTCCCGCACGGAGGCTCGGCGCCGAGCAGCACTCACCAGCCCGAGAGGCTTGTTTGCTCACCCGCCGGGGCGGGCGGCGGCTGGGAGCAGAGGCTCGGGCTTCGGAGTCAGATGCAGGGAGAGGACTGGGGCTGGCAGCGTGAACACAGCCTGAAGGGACTAGTGCGCCACAGCTGGCCGGGAGGGAGTCTAGGAAAAAGTCTGCAGCTGCCGAAGAGGCAAGAAACCCTTGTTTCAGGGTGTGGGAGGAGAGGGGATTCAGAGCACCGCCTAAACGAGCTCCAGAGACAGGCACGAGCCACGGCTATCAGAGCGGACCCCAGAGACGGGCATGAAACTCTAACGCTGCTGCTGCTGCTGCCGCCACCAAGAAGTCTGTGAGCAAGCACAGGTCACCATCCACACCTCCCCTCCCGGGAGCCTGTACAGCCCGCCACTGCCAGGGTCCCGTGATGCAGGGAGAACGCACGGCGCGCCTCAGGCTGGTGCAACGTCACGACGCCTCTGCCGCTGCAGGCTCGCCCCGCCTCCATACCCCTCCCTCCCCCCGGCCTGTGTGAGCCAGAGCCCCAGAAGCAGCTGCTCCTTTAACCCCGTCCTGTGTGAGCGAAGAACAGACGCCCTCAGGCGACCTGCACTCAGAGGGGGGTCCAAATCCAAAGCTGAAACCCAGGAGCTGTGCGAACAAAGAAGAGAAAGGGAAATCTCTCCCAGCAGCCTCAGGAGCAGCGGATTAAATCTCCACAATCAACTTGATGTACACAGCATCTGTGGAATACCTGAATAGACAACGAATCATCCCAAATTGAGGAGGTGGACTTTGGGAACAACGATATATATATATTTTTTTCCCTTTTTCTCTTTTTGTGACTGTGTATGTGTATGCTTCTGTGTGTGATTTTGTCTGTATAGCTTTGCTTTTACCATTTGTCCTAGGGTTCTGTCTGTCTGTTTTTTTGTTTTTTAGTATAGTTTTTAGCACTTGTTAACATTGGTGGATTTGTTTTATGGTTTGGTTGCTCTCTTCTTTTTTCCTTTTTTTTTAATAAGTTAAAAAAAATTTTTTTAATAATTATTTTCTATTTTTTATTTTAATAACTTTATTTTACTTTATTTTATTTTATTTTAATTTATCTTCTTTCTTTCTTTCTTCTTTTTCTCCCTTTTATTCTGAGCCATGTGGATGACAGGCTCTTGGTGCTCCAGCCAGGCATAAGGGCTGTGCCTCTGAGGTGGGAGAGCCAAGCTCAGGACACTAGTCCACAAGAGACCTCCCAGCTCCATGTAATATCAAACGGTGAAAATCTCACAGAGATCTCCATCTCAACGCCAAGACCAAGCTCCACTCAATGACCAGCAAGCTACAATGCTGGACACCCTATGCCAAACAACTAGCAAGACAGGAACACAACCCCACCCATTGGCAGAGAGGCTGCCTAAAATCATAATAAGGCCACAGACACCGCCAAAACACACCACCAGACATAAACCTGCCCACCAGAAAGACAATATACAGCCTCATCCACCAGAACACAGGCACCAGTCTCCTCCACCAGGAAGCCTACACAACACACTGAATCAACCTTAGCCACTGGGGACAGACACCAAAAACAACGGGAACTACGAACCTGCAGCCTGTGAAAAGGAGACCCTAAATACAGTAACTTAAGCAAAATGAGAAGACAAAGAAACACACAGCAGATGAAGCAGCAAGGCAAAAACCCACCAGATCTAACAAATGAAGAGGAAATAGGCAGTCTACCTGAAAAACAATTCAGAATAATGATAGTAAAGGTAATCCAAAATCTTGGGAATAGAATGGAGAAAATACAAGAAACATTTAACAAGGACCTAGAAGAACTAAAGAGCAAACAAACAGTGATGAACAACACAATAAATGAAATTAAAAATTCTCTAGAAGGGATCAATAGCAGAATAACTGAGGCAGAAGAACGGATAAGTGACCTGGAAGATAAAGTAGTGGAAATAACTACTGCAGAGCAGAATAAAGAAAACAGAATGAAAAGAATTGAGGACAGTCTCAGAGACCTCTGGGAAAACATTAAACACACCAACATTCAAATTATAAGAGTCCCAGAAGAAGAAGAGTAAAAGAAAGGGACTGAGAAAATATTTGAAGAGATTATAGTTGAAAACTTCCCTAAGATGGGAAAGGAAATAGTTAATCAAGTCCAGGAAGTGCAGAGAGTCCCATACAGGATAAATCCAAGGAGAAACACACCAAGACACATATTAATCAAACTATCAAAAATTAAATACAAAGAAAAAATATTAAAAGCAGCAAGGAAAAAACAACAAATTACACACAAGGGAATCCCCATAAGGTTAAAAGCTGACCTTTCAGCAGAAACTCTGCAAGCCAGAAGGGAGTGGCAGGACATATTTAAAGTGATGAAGGAGAAAAACCTACGACCAAGATTACTCTACACAGCAAAGTTCTCGTTCAGATTTGATGGAGAAATTAAAACCTTTACAGACAAGCAAAAGCTAAGAGAATACAGCACCACCAAACCAGCTTTATAACAAATGCTAAAGGAACTTCTCTAGGCAGGAAACACAAGAGAAGGAAAAGACCTACAATAACAAACCCAAAACAATTAAGAAAACGGTAATAGGAACATACATATAGATAACTGCCTTAAATATAAATGTATTAAATGTGCCAACCAAAAGACACAGACTGGCTGGATGAATACAAAAACAAGACCCATATATATGCTGTCTACAACAGACCCACTTCAGACCTAGGGACACATACAGACTGAAAGTGAGGGGACGAAAAAAGATATTCCATGCAAATGGAAATCAAAAGAAAGCTGGAGTAGCAATTCTCATATCAGACAAAATAGACTTTAAAATAAAGACTATTATAAGAGACAAAGAAGGACACTACATAATGATCAAGGGATCAATCCAGAAAGAAGATATAACAATTGTAAATATTTATGCACCCAACATGGAGCACCTCAATACATAAGGCAAATATTAACAGCCATAAAAGGGGAAATCGACAGTAACACAATCATAGTAGGGGACTTTAACACCCCACTTTCACCAATGGACAGATCATCCAAAATGAAAATAAATAAGGAAACACAAGCTTTAAATGATACATTAAACAAGATGGACTTAATTGATATTTATAGGACATTCCGTCCAAAAACAACAGAATACACTTTCTTCTCAAGTGCTCATGAAACATTCTCCATGATAGATCATATCTTGGGTCACAAATCAAGCCTTGGTAAATTTAAGATAATTGAAATCGTATCAAGCATCTTTTCTAACAACAACGCTATGAGACTAGATATCAATCACAGGAAAACATCTGTAAGAAATACAAACACATGGAGGCTAAATAATACACTACTTAATAACCAAGAGATCACTGAGGAAATGAAAGAGGATATCAAAAAATACCTAGAAATAAATGACAATGAAAACATGATGACCCAAAACCTATGGGATGCAGCAAAAGCAGTACTAAGAGGGAAGTTTATAGCAATACAATCCTACCTTAAGAAACAAGAAACACCTCAAATAAACAACATAACCTGACACCTAAAGCAATTAGAGAAAGAAGAACCAAAAAAACCCAAAGTTAGCAGAAGGAAGGAAATCATAAAGATCAGATCAGAAATAAATGAAAAAGAAATAGAGGAAACGATAGCAAAGATCAACAAAACTAAAAGCTGGTTCTTTGAGAAGATAAACAAAATTGATAAACCATTAGCCAGACTCATCAAGAAAAAAAGGGAGAAGACTCAAATCAACAGAATTAGAAATGAAAAAGGAGAAGTAACAACTGGCACTGCAGAAATAAAAAGGATCATGAGAGATTAATACAAGCAACTCTATGCCAATAAAATGGAAAACCTGGAAGAAATGGACAAGTTCTTAGAAATGCACAACCTTCTGAGACTGAACCAGGAAGAAATAGAACATATGAACAGACCAATCACAAGCACTGAAATTGAAACTGTGATTCAATATCTTCCAAAAAACAAAAGCCCAGGACCAGAGGGCTTCACAGGCGAATTCTATCAAATATATAGAGAAGAGCTAACACCTATCTTTCTGAAACTCTTCCAAAATATAGCAGAGGGAAGAACACTCCCAAACTCATTCTACGAGGCCACTATCACCCTGATACCAAAACCAGACAAAGATGTCACAAAGAAAGAAAACTACAGGCCAATATCACTGATGAACATAGATGCAAAAATCCTCAACAAAATCCTAGCAAACAGAATCCAACAGCATATTAAAAGGATCATAAACCATGATCAAGTGGGGTTTATCCCAAGAATGCAAGGATTCTTTAATATATGCAAATCAATCAATGTGATACACCATATTAACAACTGAAGGAGAAAAACCATATGGTCATCTCAATAGATGCAGAGAAACCTTTTGACAAAATTCAACACCCATTTATGATAAAAACCCTCCAGAGAGTAGGCATAGAGGGAACTTTCCTCAACATAATAAAGGCCATATATGACAAACCCACAGCCAACATCGTCCTCATTGGTGAAAAACTGAAACCACTTCCTCTAAGATCAGGAACAAGACAAGGTTGCCTACATTCACCACTATTATTCAACATAATTTTGTAAGTTTTAGCTACAACAATCAGAGAAGAAAAAGAAATCAAAGGAATCCAAATCAGAAAGAAGAAGTTAAGCTCTCACTGTTTGCAGATGACATAACACTATACATAGAGAATCCTAAAAATGCTACCAGAAAACAACTAGAGCTAATCAATGAATTTGGTAAAGTAGCAGGATACAAAATTAAGGCACAGAAATCTCTTGCATTCCTATACATTAATGATGAAATATCTGAAAGTGAAATTAAGAAAACACTCCCATTTACCATTGCAACAAAAAGAATAAAATATCTAGGTATAAACCTACCTAAGGAGACAAAAGACCTGTATGCAGAAAATTATAAGACACTGATGAAAGAAATTAAAGATGATACAAACAGATGGAGAGATATACCATGTTCTTGGGTTGGAAGAATCAATATTGTGAAAATGACTATACTACCGAAAGCAATCTACAGATTCAATGCAATCCCTATCAAACTACCAATGGCATTTTTCACAGAACTAGAACAAAAAATTTCACAATTTGTATGGAAACACAAAAGACCCCGAATAGCCAAAGCAATCTTGAGAAAGAAAAACGGAGCTGGAGGAATCAGGCTCAGTGACTGCAGACTGTACTGCAAAGCTACAGTAATCAAGACAGTATGGTACTGGCACAAAAACAGAAATATAGAATAATGGAACAGGATAGAAAGCCCAGAGATACACTCACGCACATATGGTCACCTTATCTTTGATAAAGGAGGCAAGAATATACAGTGGAGAAAGGACAGCCTCTTCAATAAGTGTTGCTGGGAAAACTGGACAGCTACATGTAAAAGAATGAAATTAGAATACACCCTAAAACCATACACAAAACTAAACTCAAAATGGATTAAAGACCTAAATGTAAGGCCAGACACTATCAAACTCTTAGAGGAAAACATAGGCAGAACACTCTATGACATAAATCACAGCAAGATCCTTTTTGACCCACCTCCTAGAGAAATGGAAATAAAAACAAAAATAAACAAATGGGACCTAATGAAACCTAAATCTTTTGCACAGCAAAGGAAACCATAAACAAAATGAAAAGACAACCCTCAGAATGGGAGAAAGTATTTGCAAATGAAGCAAGTGACAAAGGATTAATCTCCAAAATTTAGAAGCAGCTCTTGCAGCTCAATATCAAAAAAACAAACAACCCAATCCAAAAATGGGCAGAAGACCTAAATAGTCATTTCGCCAAAGAAGACATGCAGATGGCCAAGAGGCACATGAAAAGCTGCTCAACATCACTCATTATTAGAGAAATGCAAATCAAAACTGCAATGAGGTGTATCACCTCACACCGGTTAGAATGGGCATCACCAGAAAATCTACAAACAATAAATGCTGGAGAGGGTGTGCAGAAAAGGGAACCCTCTTGCACTGTTGGTGGGAATGGAAATTGATACAGCCACTATGGAGAACATTATGGAGGTTCCTTAAAAAACTAAAAAGAGAACTAACATACGACCCAGCAATCCCACTACTGGGCATATACCCTGAGACAGCCATAATTCAAAAAGAGCCATGTACCAAAATGTTCATTGCAGCACTATTTACAATAGCCAGGACATGGAAGCAACCTAAGTGTCCATCAACAGATGAATGGATAAAGAAGATGTGGCATATATATACAACGGAATATTACTCAGCCATAAAAAGGACCGAAACTGAGTTGTTTGTAGTGAGGTGGATGGACCTAGAGACTGTCATACAGAGTGAAGTAAGTCAGAAAGAGAAAAACAAATACAGTATGCTAACACATATATATGGAATCTTAAAAAAAAAAAGAAAGAAAATGGTCAGAAGAGCATAGGGGCAAGATGGGAATAAAGATGCAGACGTACTAGACAATGGACTTGAGGATACAGGGAGGGGGAAGGGTAAGCTAGGACAAAGTGAGAGAGTGGCATGGACATATATACACTACCAAATGTAAAATAGCTAGCTAGTGGAAAGCAGCCACATAGCACAGGGTGATCAGCTCGGTGCTTTGTGACCACCTAGAGGGGTTGGATAGGAGGATGGGAGGGAGGGAGATGCAAGAGGGAAGAGATATGGGGACATATGTATATGTATAACTGATTCACTTTGTTCTAAAGCAGAAACTGACCCACCATTGTAAAGCAATTATACTCTAATAAAGATGTTAAAAAAAAGAAGAAGATGTGGCACATATATACAATGGAATATTACTCAGCCATATAAATAAACGAAATTGAGTTATTTGTAGTGAGGTGGATGGACCTAGGGTCTGTCATACTGAGTGAAGTAAGTCAGAAAGAGAAAAACATATACCATATGCTAACACATATATATGGAATCTAAAAAAAAAAAAAAATGGTCATGAAGAACCTAGGGGCAAGATGGGAATAAAGACACCGACCTACTAGCGAATGGACTTGAGGATACGGAGAGGGGGAAGGGTAAGCTGGGAAAAAATGAGAGAGTGGCATGGACATATATACACTACCAAATGTAAAATAGATAGCTAGTGGGAAGTAGCTTCATAGCACAGGGAGATCAGCTCCATGCTTTGTGACCATCTAGAGGGGTGGGATACGGAGGATAGGAGGGAGGGAGATGCAATAGTGAATAGATATGGGGACATATGTATATGTATAACTGATTCACTTTGTTATAAAGCAGAAACTAACACTCTATTGTAAAGCAGTTATACTCCAATAAAGATGTTTAAAAAAAAAAAAGAAAAGAAAATCACAGAACTGTTAGGAGAAAATATAAGCAACTACTTCTGCAGAGTCAAAGTTCTGAAGGCGTTCCAAGGGAACATTCCAAATCTGGAAGGTAGAAACTATATTGACAGGTTTTATATCAATAAAATTATCATCTTCTATATGAAAGAAAAGACTGCATTAACTAATTGACAAAAACTGTTGGGACATTTAATAGCAAAAGAAGTAATATCAAGGCTTTATAATCTCGCCAACAAGTCACTAAGAAAAAAAAAAAGATAAGGCAATGCAGTGCAAAATGGGCAGAAGATAAAAACAGACAGTTGAGAATAAGAAATTCAAATAGACCTTCAACATTACTGGTAACTAGGAAAAGAAAAATACAAACAATATTCATATCTCTTTTGTCTTTTATATTGGCAAAAATAACAAAGTTTTAAAATCAGTGATGAGAATGCAAGGAAATGGACACTTTGATACATTGTTGATTTGGGTGTAAATGTTTAAACATTTTTTAGAAGGCAGTTTAGTAATATTGATAAAAAATTAACATGAATACATCCTTTGGTAGAAAACCAGAGAAATAACACTTCATAAGTATTTTATAAGTCTGTATCATTTTATCTATATCTCTAAGTCTTTGTCCCTCTCTATATGTATGCATTACAGTTTGGTTTCTAATAGCAAAATATTAGAATCAATTACTCCATCAATATGTGAAGTTATAAAAAAACATAAAGTATATCTATAATATACAATAATTGGCTATTTGGGGGGATAGTTTTTAAAATAAATAATAGTATAGAAAGATTCCTGGTATAATGTTTAGTAAAAATATAAAGTTGTCATAATCTCACTTAGAAAGTAAAAACTTAAATTTTAAAAAATGTCTGTATATGTATATAGATATAAAGGGAAGTAGAAGGACACATTCTGAATTCCTGACAGAAGATATTGTGAGAAGGGTAGTTGGAATGTGAAGGAGACAATTATGAAGGAATTTTTCTAATTTTACCTTATATACCATGAATGTTTTATAATAAAATTTAAAATGAATAGACAGTGATTTCTATTGTTCAAGATGGAATTTCAACAGAGTTACATTCCACCCTGAAACAAACAAAAATTGAACAAAATATATGAAACAGTGGTTTCAAGACACTGGACATCATGCAATGAATAATATCAATCCCTGAGAGATAGGAAACTGATGAGACAAGCACTATAACTTGTCCCCTAGTACTGCCTTGGAGGGATTCCAGGCCACAGTAGAAGAAGGTAGCTGGAGGCTGACAGACTACCTGAGTTGAGGAGATGGAGCTGAGAGTACAGGGATACCTTGTGGCTAGACTTTGCAGGACAGAGTGCTGGAGAGGAGAGAGCTGCAGAGAGACACAGCTCTAGCCCTCTAAAGAGGAGCCCTTTCAAGTACTCAGCTGAGCACTGTTAAGTGCAAGCAAGTGAGAAAACTGCCAGAGTTTGGGGAAAGATTCACCCAAAAGATTCACAGTAACAGTGCTCAGTTCTCATATAAGAATGAAATAGTACCTGTTCTCACACATCAGAGTAGGAAGTGTCAAGACTCATGGGGCATTTGGTAAAGTACACATAAGGGTCTTGCCTCAGTGGTTGGGAATAATTAGCCATAGAGTGAGCACTATTGTGGCCCTTCCTAATAAATTATTGAAGCAAGACTCAAAAGGATAAAACATTTTTCAAAGAACTTAACTATACCCTGGAACAAAACACAAGAATATTTATGAGAATACAAAAATATCCCACACTGCTAAGTAAAATTCACAAGATCTAGCATTTAATCAAATATTACCAGACATTCAAAGGAGCAGGAATATACAACCCACAATGAAAAGTAGCAATGAATCAAATCTGACAGAGAACAGACACAGATGTTAGAATTAACAAAGAAATTAAAAGAGTAATTATAACTGTATTCAATATATTCAAAACTCGAAGTAGAAATATGAAAACAGACCCAAAGAGAAATTTTAGAGATGACAATTTGTGATTTTTAAAATATAGTAGAAAATATTAATGAACTTGGACACATACAATAGAAACTACCAAAAAAGGATCACAGAAGAAAAAAAAAAAAAGAATGGTACAACTATAAGCTGTGGGAAATTTTTACACATTTAAATATATATTGTACTAGTGTCCCTGAAGAGGGAAAGGTTAGTGACAAGAAAAAAAAGATATTAGAATGAATAATGGCCAGTTTTCCAAATATGATAAAAATGATAAATTCGTAGATCCAGGAAGATCCATAAATCCCAAGCACAAGAAACATAAACTATATCAAGGCAAATCATATAACACTGCTCAAAACCAATGGTAAAGAGAAAATCTTAAAAGCAACCAGAGGAAAGGAAAAAGAAAACCATACAGGGAAACAAGACATGAATAATATCAGGGTTGTTTTTCCAGAAAAAAAGTGTAAATGAGATGACAGTGGAGCAACATAGATTAAGAAGTAAAAAAAAAAAATGTCAACCTAGAATTCCATATTTAGCAAAAAGATCTTTCCAAAAAAAAAGTCAGGTAAAGACTTTTTTCTGACTTGATCACCAGAAGACTCACACTACAAAAACATTTTAAAGGAGGTCTTTTAGGCAAAAGGAAAATGACACCAGATGGAAATTTGGGTCTACACAAAGGAATTAAGATAACAGGAAATGTTAACTACATAAGTAAATCTAAAGTTATTTTCTTGTTATTTCAATCTCTTTAAAAGATAACAGACTTTTTAAGCAAAAATAACAACTTAGTGAGGAGTTTATAATATATAATATATAATAATATGTGAAAGTAAGTATATGACAACAACACCAAAGATCAGGAGGGGAGAAAGGAAAGTCTATTGTAATGTAAGTCTCTTATACAACATGGAAAGTGGTACAATACTACTTGAAAGATACTGTAATAAACTAAAGATGTATATTATAAACCACTAAAATAACAAAGAGTTGTAGATAAAATACTACAAAGGAGATATAACAGGATTATAAAAATGTGAATAAAATTTTAAAAGGCAGAAAATGAGGAAAATTGGAACACAGAACAAGTGAGACAAATAGAAAACAAATAACAAGATGAGGTTGGTTGTTTGGCCTGAGGTGACCCAACACTGGAGCCTCTTTGGTGGGGCTAATGATGGACTCCGGGAGGGCTCACACCAAAGAGTACTTCCCAGAACTTCTGCTGCCAGTGTCCTTGTCCTCATGGTGAAGCACAGCCACCCCCGTCTCTGCAGGAGACCCTCCAACACTATCAGAGGGCAGACAGCAGAAGCAAGAAGAACTACAGTCCTCCAGCCTGTGGAACAAAAACCACATTCACAGAAAAATAGACAAGATTAAAAGGCAGAGGGCTATGTACCAGATGAAGGAACAATATAAAACCCCAGAAAAAAAACTAAATGAAGTGGAGATAGGCAACCTTCCAGAAAAAGAATTCAGAATAATGATAGTGAAGATGATCCAGGACCTCGGAAAAAGAATGGAGGCAAAGATCAAGAAGATGCAAGAAATGTTTAACAAAGACCTAGAAAATTAAAGAACAAACAAACAGAGATGAACAATACAATAGCTGAAATGAAAACTACAGTAGAAGGAATCAATAGCAGAATAACTGAGTCAGAAGAACGGATAAGTGACCTGGAAGACAGAATGGTGGAATTCACTGCTGTGGAACAGAATAAAGAAAAAAGAATGAAAAGAAATGAAGACAGCCTAAGAGACCTCTGGAACAACATTAAATGCAACAACATTCGCATTATAGGGGTCCCAGAAGGAGAAGAGAGAGAGAAGGGACCCGAGAAAATATTTGAAGAGATTATAGTCGAAAATTTCCCTAACATGGGAAAGGAAATAGCCACCCCAGCCCAGGAAGCGCAGCAAGTCCCATACAGGATGAACCCAAGGAGAAACACGCTGAGACACATACTAATCAAATTGGCAAAAATTAAAGACAAAAAAAAATTATTGAAAGCAGCAAGGGAAAAATGACAAATAACATACAAGGGAACTCCCATAAGGTTAACAGCTGATTTCTCAGCAGAAACTCTACAAGCCAGAAGGGAGTGGCATGATATACTTAAAGTGACGAAAGGCAAGAACCTACAACCAAGATTACTCTACACAGCAAGGATCTCATTCAGATTCGATGGAGAAATCAAAAGCTTTACAGACAAGCAAAAGCTAAGAGAATTCAGCACCACCAAACCAGCTCTACAACAAATGCTAAAGGAACTTCTCTAAGTGGGAAACACAAGAGAAGAAAAGGACCTACAAAAACAACCCAAAAGAATTAAGAAAATGGTCATAGGAACATACATATTGATGATTACCTTAAACGTGAATGGATTAAATGCTCCAACCAAAAGACACAGGTTTGCTGAATGGATACAAAAACAAGACATATATATATGCTGTCTACAAGAGACCCACTTCAGACCTAGGGACACATACAGACTGAAAGTGAGGGGATGGAAAAAGAGATTCCATGCAAATGGAAATCAAAAGAAAGCTGGAGTAGCAATACTAATTTCAGATAAAATAGACTTTAAAATAAAGAATGGTACAAGAGACAAGGAAGGACGCTACAAAATGATCAAGGGATCAATCCAAGAAGAAGATATAACAATTATAAATATATAAGCACCCAACATAGGAGTACCTCAATACATAAGGCAACTGCTAACAGCTATAAAAGAGGAAATTGACAGTAACACAATAATAGTGGGGGACTTTAACACCTCACTTACACCAATGGACAGATCAGCCAAAATGAAAATAAATAAGGAAACAGAAGCTTTAAATGACACAATAGACCAGATAGATTTAATTGATATTAAATATATTTATATTTATCCAAGACTGAACCAGGAAGAAGTAGAAAATATGAATAGACCAATCACAAGCAATGAAATTGAAACTGTGATTAAAAATCTTCCAACAAACAAAAGTCCAGGACCAGATGGCTTCACAGGTGAATTCTATCAAACATTTAGAGAAAAGCTAAAACCCATCATTCTCAAACTCTTCCAAAAATTTAGAGAGGAAGGAACATTCCCAAACTCATTCTATGAGGCCAGCATCACCCTGATACCAAAACCAGACAAAGATACTACAAAAAAAGAAAATTACAGAACAATATCACTGATGAATATAGATGCAAAAATCCTCAACAAGATGCTAGCAAACAGAATCAAACAACACATTAAAAGGATCATACACCATGATCTAGTGGGATTTATCCCAGGGATGCAAGGATTCTTCAATATACGCAAATCAATCAATGATACACCATATTAACAAATTGAAGAATAAAAACCATATGATTATCTCAATAGATGCAGAAAAAGCTTCTGACAAAATTCAACACCCATTTATGATAAAAATTCTCCAGACAGTGGGCATAGAGAGAACCTACCTCAACATAATAAAGGCCATATACAACAAACCCACAGAAAACATCATTCTCAATGGTGAAAAACTGAAAGCATTTCCTGTAAGATCAGGAACAAGACAAAGATGTCCACTCTCACCACTACTATTCAACTTAGTTTTGGAAATCCTAGCCATGGCAATCAGAGAAGAAAAAGAAATAAAAGGAATACAAATTGGAAAAGAAGAAGTAAAACTGTCACTGTTTGCAGATGACATGATACTATACATAGAGAATCCTAAAAATGTCACCAGAAAACTACTAGAGCTAATCAATGAATTTGGTAAAGTTGCAGGATACAAAATTAATGCACAGAAATCTCTTGCATTCCTATACACTAGTGATGAAAAATCTGAAAGTGAAATTAAGAAGACATTCCCATTGACCGTTGCAACAAAAAGAATAAAATACCTAGGAATAAACCTACGTAGGGAGACAAAAGACCTGTATGCAGAAAACTATAAGACACTGATGAAAGAAATTAAAGATGATACCAACAGATGGAGAGATATAACATGTTCTTAGATTGTAAGAATCAATACTGTGAAAATGACTATACTACCCAAAGCACTCTACTTATTCAATGCAATCCCTATCAAATTACCAATGGCATTTTTTATGGAACTAAAACAAAAAATCTTATAATTTGTATGGAGACACAAAAGACCCTGAATAGCCAAAGCAGTCTTGAGGGAAAAACACGGAGCTGGAGGAATCAGACTCCCTGACTTCAGACTATACTACAAAGCTGCAGTAATCAAGAAAATATGGTACTGGCACAAAAACAGAAACATAGATCAATGGAACAAGATAGAAAGCCCAGAGATAAATCCACGCACCTATGGTCAACTAGTCTATGATAAAGAAGGCAAGCATATACAATGGAGAAAGGACAGTCTCTTCAATAAGTGGTGCTGGGAAAACTGGACAGCTACATGTAAAAAAATGAAATTAGAACACTCCCTAACACCATACACAAAAATAAACTCAAAATGGATTCAAGACCTAAATGTAAGACCGGACACTATAAAACACTTAGAGGAAAACATAGGAAGAACACTCTTTGACATAAATCACAGCAAGATCTTTTTGATCCACCTCCTAGAGTAATGGAAATAAAAACAAAAATAAACAAATGGGACCTAATGAAACTTAAAAGCTATTTCACAGCAAAGGAAACCATAAACAAGACAAAAAGACAACCCTCAGAATAGGAGAAAATATTTGCAACCGAATCAATGGAGAAAGGATTAATCTCCAAAATATATAAACAGCTCAGGCAGCTCAATATTAAAGAAACAAACAACCCAATCCATAAATGGGCAGAAGACTTAAATAGACATTTCTCCAAAGAAGACATACAGATGGCCAAGAAACACATAAGAAGCTGTGCAACATCACTAATTATTAGAGAAATGCAAATCAAAACTGCAATGAGGTATCACCTCACACCAGTTAGTATGGGCATCATCAGAAAACCTACAAACAACAAATGCTGGAGAGGGTGTGGAGAAAAGGGAACCCTCTTGCACTGTTGGTGGGAATATAAGTTGATACAGCCACTATGGAGAACAGTATGGAAGTTCCTTAAAAAACTAAAAATAGAACTACCATACGACCCAGCAATCCCACTACTGGGCATATACCCTGAGAAAACCATAATTCAAAAAGACACATGCACCCCAATGTTCATCGCAGCACTATTTACAATAGCCAGGACATGGAATCAACCTAAGTGTCCATCGATGACAGATGAATGGATAAAGAAGATGTGGCACATATATACAATGCAATATTACTCAGCCATAAAAGGAAACGAAATTGAGTTATTTGTAGTGAGGTGGATGGACCTAGAGCCTGTCATATAGAGTGAAGTAAATCAGAAAGAGAAAAACAAATACCATATGCTAACACATATATATGGAATCTTAAAAAAAATGGTTCTGATGAACCTAGGGGCAGGACAGGAATAAAGACGCAGAGGTAGAGAATGGACTTGAGGACATGGGGAGGGAGAAGGGTAAGCTGCGACGAAGTGAGAGAGTAGCATGGACATATATACACTACCAAATGTAAATTAGATAGCTAGTGGGAAGCAGCTTCATCCCACGGGGAGATCAGCTCGGTGCTTTGTGACCACCTAGAGGGGTGGGATAGGGAGGGTGAGAGGGAGATGCAAGGGGAGGGAATGTGGGGATATATGTATACATATTTCTGATTCACTTTGTTATACAGCAGAAACTAACACAACATTGTAAAGGAATTATACTCCAATAAAGATGTTAAAAATAAATAAATAAACAAAATTAAGATTATGGAGGACCTTAAAAAAAAAAAGCTGTGGAATCTATCCATTAAAATCACCTCAAATGAAATAATCAAAGTCTGAAATGATAGCATCATGGCAAATTAATTTTACAACACAGATAGTATACACAAGTCCAGATCACCTCCGCCATGTATAGCAGAAACCTATCTATTGGAAAACTTATGTTATTACCTCTCAAAATGGAGCATGTCTTGATAGTCTCAGACATGTGAAAAAAAATTCATCACCTAAGCTGTGCATTAAAATCAGACTGTTGTAATGTATTACATTGTTTTGAGCAAAGGATAAAAGGCCAGTTGAAAAACCACTTTTGATCAGTCTTTGGCTGTCTTAGACGATTTCAATATTGGCCTCACTTTTAAATGAAAAGAATTAATGTTAGCCTGATCTTGAGAAGAGAGTCACCTCCAAGATTTTGGAAATTGCAAATAGCGTGACGGACAGAGTGCAATACGTTAGATTGGTGGTTTTCAGTCAGGGCAGTTTGTCCCGAAGGGGACATTTGGCAATGTCTAGAGTAATTTTTGGTTGTCACAACTGGTGTGGGGGAAGTACTACTGACATCAGTAAGTAGTAGCCAAGGATGCTACAAAGCATTCAACAACATAAAGAACTACTCCTCAAAACAGAGAATTATACACCGCCAAATGTCAATATTGCTACTGTTGAGAAGTCCTGTGCTAAGCAAAAATAAAGCACAGTCACGATATACTTTCATGTGGAAGTTGTTAACTGTAGAAAAATAGTTTCAACTAAATATGTTTTATAATCTAACATAGGCATTTATATTATATATGTATGTATATTATATATATATATGTGGGTGTGCAGAGATAGATAGATAGATAGTTGTTCATTTGTTTGTTTGTTTAAATAGGGATTACGCACTTAGGGATAAAGGAGTATCACACATAGCCCAGAAAGCTAAGAGCAGACAATAAAAGTAAATAGAAAAAGGATAAATATAGAAAGCAAAAAGTAATAAGGAAAAAGTAAGAACAAACACTTTGGTTAAGAAAAAAAGACATATAAAACAAGTACATTTGTTAAATAAACAAGAAGCTGAGTATGGAAGAGGAATACATACATATAAACAACATTAGGAATGAAAGAAGAACATAGATTCACAGACATGGAAGAAATTAAAAATCATAGGTGAATGCAATATAAAAATCTATAACAATGATACCAATTAGGAAAAATTTATAACACACAGAATAATACTATAGTTTTGTAGATGCATATATGCATAATTAAATATAAAACAGTGTTACATGACATATATACACTATTGATACTATGTATAAAATAGATAACTAATGAGAACCTACTGTATAGCACAGGGAACTCTACTCAGTGTTCTCTGGTGACCTAAATGGTAAGGAAATCCACAAAAGACAGGATATATGTATACGTATAGCTGATTCACTTTGCTGTACAGTAGAAACTAACACAACATTGTAAAGCAACTATGCCCCAATTAAAAAAAAAAAAAAACTATTACACACAACTTCAGAATAGTGGGTACCCCTAGGCAACAAGAGAGGGGAAAGATGGAGTTGAGACTTTAGCTCCATGTACAATATTTTATTTTTATTCTTAAAAATAGGATCTGAAGCAAATTCAATAAAATGTTAACATCTGTTAAATCTGGGTGGTCAGTGTTTGGGTGTCTGTTATCTCAAGTTCTGACCTTTTCAGAATATATGAAATGTTTCATAATTCAAAATAGAAAAATTTTAAAATAGCTCTTGTCATAAAATTTTGGCAAAGGTCTTTTAAACAGCTAAATAAATTAAATTTGCTGATTTTTCTCAGGCCTATTTTCCCAGTCAAATAATTCAAAGGGATTAATCAGTGATGATTTCTATTTTTAAAGATAGACTCCGTTGATTTCACTTTGATAAGCTGTAGGAGTAGGTTAAGCATTTTCTGGGAATACTCATACACAACAAATGTCACATATCTAAATTCTGAATCCCACTCAAGATAGTTGAGGCATTTGATCTTAATGATTATTGGACAACCAAAAACAGAGGCATGAGCCAAGCTCTCAGTCCATGGAAATTACCATTTGTGCTACTCCTCCTCTGATTAGCTGATGCTTCTGCCAAGCCTGCCCTCGCCATCGCTCAGGCGTGACACTCTGTGCCAACCCAGAGTGGTCTGCCCCAGTGGTCCTGTTTTGCCAACCCCAGATCTAATCACTGAAATCTTCACAACTGTTCTCAACACCTCAGGGTTCAACAGCTAGCCTACATCCATACCCCCAGACATCTCCCCTCTCTTCCCACTCCAGGTCCTGTCTGCCATTTGCGGAAACCACCCATGCCCTCTGGCTTCTCTGGAGTCTTGTAGGGCAGACCACATTTTTTTCTCTCTACTACCTTCAGCTTTCATTTCCTTCCTCCTAGGGACTACTCAGTTTAACCCACATCCAATGATCTTAGTCTCTCCCCAAAGAGGAGTTTGGGTAGGGGTCATGGTTTGATTCAACTTTTACTTGTATTTCTTACTTGCAGAAGCTGTTAATGACTGCTTAGAACAGAAAACTCAGAATTCAGAGCATAAAGCTTGGCTCCCCTCTTGTGAAATCTGGGAGAAAGAAACAACACCTTATATATATCAACCTTCTATAGCAGCTTGAACAAAACTCTCAATCAGTAATTCGACCATATTTTGCATAAATATCACATGATCCCACTCTTTTATATAGTTTCTGCCAATGTCCAGATATAAAATTAAGTGCCCTTTGAGGAGACTCCTCTGTTACAGGAGAGTCCTCTGCATATTTTGGTTGGGAAGAGCTCTTCTCATTCTTCAGTTTCTTCAAAACACCAGGTTGGATGCCAGGCTGCCAATGTACAAATGATCTACCTTCAGTTTTCCAATTCATTTCAGCATACCTTTTGCTTTTAGCATTATTTGTTCTCTTACCTCTGTCCTGGTTCTGTCAAAAGACAATTTCAGAGTGGGAAACTCCCTAAGGTCTTCCTCAGAAATGATTGCAGCCAAGAATTAATTGAGTCTCTGTTATCTCCTTTCTCATTTTTGTGGTAGACCTTTCACACTGCATCCATCTCACTGTTTTTTGGCTGACTTCCTCCCTCTAATTTATTTAAAGAACTACATATTATGGGCTTTGTTTTTGCTTGTAGAAAGCTCTTAATTTTTTTTGGAGGGGGTCTATTTACTTTTGAGTTTGCATCTGACTGCGCATGTTTCCTGGGCTCCCTTATTGCTTCTCTTTGGCAGTCTTTCTTACTTTTTAAAAGATGCTTTCCCTCAGAATAGCCTCTTGGATATTTATTGCCAGTAAAGCAGGAAGCATTTTGTTTGAATGTCTGAGATTTAGATACATAGCACATGTCTTTCCTGGACTTCTAACTTCTAATAGGTAATTGCTATTTTTAGAGGTCACCAAGCTTTGCAAGGTATTTGAAAAATATCTATATATAAATATATGTAGATATACATGTTTATTTATTATATTCCTTTTTGTCCCCCAAACTAATGCCTACAGTTGTGTTAGAGTTTGCTTTTCTAAAATTGAGTAATCTAGTGATTTAAAGAAGTTTTCTCTTTGAAATGCTAAATTCCTTTTTTTGTGATCACCATTGAAAACATATCACAGTGCTCCTGATCTAGCCCATATACATTGCTCAGAACCTGACGTAGTTGATATACCAGTTATTTCTTGCTGTGCTACAAGCAAACCCCAAACTCAGTGGCTTGTATGAGCATGTATGACTGCTCATGAGTCTAAGGGTTGGCAGAGCAGTTATTCTGGTCTTAGCTGGACTTACCCATGGATCTGTGGTCAACTGGAGCTTACATAGGCAGCTCTAGGCTGGGCTGTTTCACATATTTGGAGGTCATTTGGCTGTAAACTGGTCCGGGATGACCTCGGCTGGGACAACTGGACTTTCCCTATACGGTCTCTCACTCTCCAGCTGGCGAGTCCTAGCTTATTTAAGTGGTGGCGGCAGAGTTCCAAGAAAGTATGAAAGCAGGAAGGGCCTCTTAAAGTCAAGACTCACAAGTGGCGTATCGTCACTTCAGCCTCATTCTATCAGTCAAAGCCAATCATGAGGCCAACCCAGACCCAGTGGGGAAGGATACAGGCTCCAGTTTTTGAAGGAGGAGCTGCAGAGTCATGGTATAAGTGGTATAGATACCGGGAGGAGACAAATTGGGACCATCTTTATACTCAATCTACCTGCCACAGTTGATTTCCTTTCCTGCCTAATTGTAAAAATCAAAGTAAACCAAAAAAGATTTATTGGGCACCTCCTATGAACAGAACACCTTATTAGTCACTGATAGGACCCTATTCTGAAGAAATTTTAAATCTTAGGACATTAGAAGGTGAAAGTTAAGCACTCCTAGCAGTCTTGATTTATGAGTGGGCTATGATACAATTTTTTTTTTCTGAGTTGATTGTTTAAAATCTGGAATGCATTTTCCCATAGAAATATAAATGGTAATTTGGAATGCAGGCAAAGCCACTTTTAAGCCATAATTTATGGTATACAATATAGTACTCAATTATACCATAAATATTATAGGAAATAATTACCTGTGTGAGTGGTTTATATTTAAACATTTGTTCCTTAATTAGTGCTGAGGAAACACCAGTAAGTATCCCACCAGCATCCTTCCTACCCCCTAATTTGGCAATAGAGTCAGAAAATGACTCACTCTGAAGGGAGAAAAACTACATTGCACACCTTTATATGCTAAGCCCTTGTAAGTGCATTATCTATTTAATTTTTACAATAGCCCACTGAAGACAGCTTTAGTATATGCCTTTTTATATTTGAGAAAATTAAGAACACATGATGCTATATAACTTGCCCAAGATCATAAAGCAGGAAATAGTTGTTATGAGTATCCATGTAACTGCAAAGGTCTTGCTTTTCCCGCAATTCCACTTTGCCCTGCTGAAACAAGTATTGTGGACAAAGCAAGGTCACATACAGTATCTGAAATGAAATAAAACTCATGGGCTAAAACTGAAGAGAGGTACCAAGTGCAAATATCATACGTTCAGAGATGGCTTGTAAATATGCCACTAACATGGCCATTTTGCCTCCCAAGCACCTATTAGAATATGGGATGCTCTCCCAAATAGAATTAAAGGGTCAAAGTTATCTTTCATTTTAATCAATGCAAACAATGTGTAACATTATCCTCTGAGCATCAGCCAGACTATAGAGCAATTGATGTAACCATAGAAGAAATGTTGTCAGTATGGAATATTATAAAAAAAAAAAGTTGAAGAATAAGAATCTGCCAAGGAATGATCAGTGTGAAAAACACTGAGCCTAATGAAGGTGAGTTTTCTGGTCACTAGTGTGGCATACAGTGTTGTAGAATGGAGATAACTGATCAAACTTCACATGGAAAAAATTTCTTTTTTACAACGTAATATTCTTTCTTGTTCAGAATACTTGTTCAGCTTATTTAAGAAAGCTTATTAAACCTATTTTGGCCTTTAAGTACCTTGGGAAGGAGGAGCCCTACCTCGTTAGTACTAAATCTTGAAACTCTCTCTCCTGGACCTCAATATCCAGTTTCCTGTGTGTTTTATTGGCATGCCTTAAAAATCCCTGTCTAATCGACTTATGGTTGTCAAAGTTTGTTAGTAAGGTCATTTATTTGAACTTGGAATTGATTTGTTGTTGTTGCAACAATATTATAAGTCAAGAGTCACAAATTTTAGTATTTACAGGAAAACAGGCAGGTTATGTAGGTAAGTGAGGCAGGGCCAAGGGTCAGACAATAGAGACTATGGGAACAGTGGTCAATCGGAGAGTACAGATCTTCATGGAAGGCACTCTAATTCTCATTAACAACAACAACAACATTGCTAGCCAAACAAAGTAAGACTGCAGATCAGATTTCTTGCTAACATGCCATCTTGATTATTTATGTCATGTGATTTGTAGAGTAGCCCAAAAAGCCTGTCCACTCTTTAGCCACTGTAAAGTAAAACAGTACTTTACTACATCTTTAATACCCTAGATTTAAAAGGTCTGGCCTTGCAAAGCTGAGCTTCATACTCAAAACTAAAATGATTTCAACAAAATACTGTCCCCCTCAGAGTTGATGCCTGAGTAGCTCCCCAGTCTGCTATTTTAGACACATTAGGTGCATTAAATCTATACATCAATTTAGGGAGAATTTACATCTTTACTATGTTGAGCCTTACAAATCATGAACACAGTATGTCTTTTCATTTATTTAGATATCTGTTTTCTTTCATAAGAATTTTGTAGTTTTTAACATATATGTCTTGAATATGTTTTGTTGAATAAGACTGTTAAGAGCTGACATCCTTGCTTAGTTCCTGATCTTATGGGGAAAGAATTCAGTCTTTCACTATTAAGTGTAAAGTTACCTGTAGGGTTTTTGTATATGTACTTTATGAAGTTGAATAAGTTCCTCTCTAGTACTGTTTTTTCACATTTATAACTGAGTGGATGTTGAATTTTGTCAAATGCTTTTCCTGCATCAATTGATATGATCATGTGATATTTGTTCTTTTGTCTGTTAATACAGTGGATGACATTGAATGATATTGAAACAGTCTTGTATTCCTGGAATAAAGCCCACTTGGTTGAGGTGCATAAGTCTTTTCATACGTATCTGAGCTCCATTTGCTAATATTTTGTTAAAGATTTTTTGTCTATAGTCAATAGGGATACTGGTATGTAATTGTCTTTTGTTGTTTTGGTATCAGGGTAATACTAGCTTCATGAAATGCATTGGGACCTATAATTTTATCTTCTATTTTCTGTAGGACTCGTAGTTTGTTTGGGCTGCTATAACAAAATATCACAGCCTGGGTGACTGATAGACCACAGAACTTTATTTCTCACAGTTCTGGAGGCGCGAAGTCTGAGATCAGGGTGCCAGCATGGTTGAGTGAGCACTCTCTTCTGGTTGCAGGATTCTTGTATCCTCACAGGGTGGAAGGGGCTAGGGAGCTCCATGGGATTTCTTTTGTAAGAGTATTAATCTCAACCCTCATGACCTAATCTCATCCCAAAGGCCCTGCCTCCTAACACCATCACATTGGGCATTAGGATCCCAATATGTGAAGTATGGGGGACACAAACACTGAGACCATAGCAAGGAGATTGTGTAGAATTGATGTTAATTCTTTAAAGTTTGGTGGAATTCTCCAGTAAAACCACATGGGCCTAGGGATTTCTATTTGGGAGAATTTTTAAATTACAAGTTCAATATTCATAACAGTTAAAGGACTATTCAAATGACCTATTTCATATTAGGTGAGTTTTGATAACCTGAATTTTCCAAGGAATTGGTACATTTTATCTAAAATGTCAAATTTATATGCATAGATTTGTTTGTGGTATTCCCTTATTATCTCTGATGTCTGCAGGGTCTGTGGTGATATCTCTGTTTCATTCCTGATATTAGTTATTTGTGTCCTCTCTTTTTCTCTTGGTTAGTCTGGCTATAGGGATGTCAATTTTATTAATTTTTTCAAAGAATCAACTCTTCGTTTCATTGATTTTCTCTATTGCTTCTGTTTTCAATTTCATGGATTTCTGCTCTTATCTTTCCTATTCCTCTGCTTGCTTTGGTGTTATTTTGCTTTCCTTTCTTTTTTAAATTTTTTAAAAATTTTTAAGTTCTTCAGATGATAGCTTAGATCATTGATTTGATACTTTTCCTCTTCTCTAATGTATGTGTTTAGTGCTATAAATTCCCTCTCAGCACTGCTTTAGCTGTGCCACACAAATTTTTATTATATTCTGTACTTTCATTTTCATTCAGTTAAGTGTATTTTTAAATATTTCCCTTGAGACTCCTCTTGGACCTGTGAATTATTTAGATGTGTGTCATTCAGTTTCTAAGTGTTTAGAGATTTTCTTTTTATTATTGGTTTTTAGTTTGATTCTGTCAATCCAATTGATTTCATTGTACATTCCATGTAGAGAACACATGCTATATAATTTAAATTTTAAAAAATTGGTTGAGGCTTGTTTTATGGCCCTGGGTGTGGTCTATTTTGGTATATGTTCCATGAGCACTTGAAAGGAATGTATATTCTGCTCTTTTGGGGTGGCATGTTCTATAAATATCAATTTGATTCTATTAGTAAAGATCTTGTTGAGTTCTTCCATATCCTTGCTTCTTTTCTGTATATTTGTTCTGTCAATTGTTGAGAGAGGGGTTTTGATGTTCCCATCTATAATTATAAATTTTTCTATTGTTCTATCAGTTTTTGTTTCACATATTTTACAGCTCTGTTATTTGGTGCATACACACTTAGGATTTCTATATTTTTTGGTGAGGGGGTTGACCCATTTACCATGTAATATCCCTCTCTGTCTCCAGTAATTTTCTTTGTTCTAATGACTATTTCATTTGATATTAATATAATAACTCCTGCTTTCCTTTGTTTAGTGTTTGCAGAATATAAATTTTTTTCATCTTTTTACTTTTAAGTTACCTATATTGTTGTATTAAGTATTTTGTAGATAGCATATAAATGGGTCATTTTATTACACTCTACCAATCTCTGTCTTTTAACTGGTATATTTAAGCCAAATGCATTAATGTAATTATTGATATTTTAGGGTTCAAGTCTGCATTTTATTTTTTTGTTTTCTACTTGTACCCTCTGTTTTCTGTTTTTCTGGGTCTTTTTCCTACTTGCCTGAAGGTTAAAAAATTTAGATTACCATTTTTTATATATTTATAGTGTTTTTGAGTGTAGCTCTTTTTATACCATTTTTGGTGGTTGCTTGATGCATTATATAATATATATGTAACTTTCAGAGTCTACTAGTGTCATTTTACCAGCTCAACTGAAATATGGAAAATAGATCTCCCTTTACCCTCTTGTGTTTTTAATATAATTAATGTAATATAATTATTGTAATTATTTAATATAATTATTGTAAATAATTGTAAATATTGTAAGTATTTAATATAATTATTATAATTATTTTAAATACATTTAGAACCACAATGACAAAATTAATTTTTTGTTTCAACTATCAAACATAATTTAGAAAATGTAATAGGAAAAAGAAAGTTGATTGAATTCCCATATTTTGTTTATTATGTACTTTCTTCCTTCCTAATATTTAAAGGTAACGTCTTTTATCATTTCCTTTCTGTTTAGAAAATTCTTTTAGGGTAGATCTGCTTATGGAAAATTCTCTCATTTTTTCTTCATCTGAGAATGTATTTTCACTCTCATTTCTGAAGGATAGTTTTACTGCATATAAAATTCTGAATTGACATTTCTTTTCTTTAAGCACGCGAAAAATATCTGACATCCAAAGGGTTGTGTTAGAAATTAACCATAATCCAGGTAGTTTCTTCTCAGTAGATCAGATGTAATTTCTCTCTCAGTGCTTTCAAGACTGATCTTTGTTTTTAGTTTTCATAAGTTTGATGTTTCTTTGTGTGGAATTCTTTAGGTTTGTGATTTGGGGGTTTTACTCAGCCTCTTGAATTCATAGGGTTGTGTCATTTGCTAAATTTGGGAAGTGTTCAGCTATAATTCTTCAAGTACCTTTTCAGTTCTGCTCTCTTTCTTTTCTCCATCCAGGCCTCTGTTGACACAAATGTTCGATCTTTTGTCATAGTATCACAGGTTCCTGAGGCTATTTTTATTTTTTAATGTTTTCTCTGTGTTGTTCAGGCTGTATAAATTCTGTCACTCTATGTTCAAGCTTGCTGTTTCTTTCCTATGTTCCCTCTATTGTGCCCTTCATTCTGCTCTTGACCCCATCCACTTTTTAAAAAAAATTTAGTTATTATATTTTTCAGTTCAAAATTTCCTTTTGGTTCTGCTTTATATCTGTGTATCTTCCATTTCTTTGCTGAAACTTTCTATTTTTCACTTTTTGTCAAGTGTATTTCTAATTGCTTACTGAAACATTCTTATAGATGCTTTAAATATTTGTCAGAGAATTCTAACATTCTGTCACCTCAAGAATTGCATCTATTGACTGTCTTTTTTCATTCACTTTAGAACTTCTTGATGCTTGGTATGATGAGTGATTGTAAATTGAAACAGACATTTTAATGTTATGTTATGATACTCTAAATCTTATTCAAGCACATTTTATCTGGCTTTCTGTGACACTGTTACCTCAAGGAAAGGGAGGTGTTGCCTCATTATTGACAGTTGGAAGTTCAGGTTCCCCACTTAGCCTCTACTGACACACAAGGGAGTGTTTCTTGTTATGACTGGGTGGAAATGGATGTCCAGGCTCCTCATGTCATCTCCACCAACACTGAAGTAGGAAGGATCAGGACTTGTTTTTGCCAAGTGAAGACAAAAGTCCCAGCTGTATACTCAACCTTCTCTAATATCACCTGGGTGTGGGTTTGCACGAAGAAGGAGTATTCTCTCTACATTTTATACTCTTTTTATTTTGTTTTATATATAATACCTAAGTCTTTGAGTTGTACTTAGTGATAGGAATAGGGAAAATCTGGTCTACTCCATCTTCCCAGAGGAAGTTGCTCTACCATGTTCTTTTAAGTCATGTTTTAGTCTATGTTTGTGGTTTTAAACCTGGTTTTCATCCTTTAATGATTTAATTTCTTTTAAAATAAATTTATTTATTTATTTATCTTTGGCTGCATTGGGTCTCTGTTACTGCGCGTGGGCTTTCTCTAGCTGCGGCGAGTGGGGCCTATTCTTCATTGTGGTGTGTGGGCTTTTCATTGTGGTGTGGAGCACCGGCTCTAGGTGTGTGGTCCTCAGCAGCTGCGGCATGCAGACTCAGTAGTTGTGGCGCACGGGCTTAGTTGCTCTATGGTATGTGAGATTTCCCAGACCAGGGCTCAAACCCGTGTCCCCTGCATTGGCAGGCAGATTCCCAAACACTGCGCCACCAGGGAAGTCCCTGTAATGATTTAATTTTGCTCTTCATGTTTTCTCTGAGTTCTGCAGGCCTGCTATTCATTTTCTCTGTTGATTTGTAATCTATATTTTGAACTATTTTGGTAATTTTCCTCATGGTGTATTCTCTTCTTCTAACTTTTGATTATGCCACCAATGTACTATTAAATTTTTATTACTTAATGTTTTTATGTATAGGCTTAAAGGTCTATTATACACAACATAATTGATTTTAATACCCATAATCCAGAACTAACAACTTGGGAGAAGGAAAAGGAAACAAAAAGGCATTTCAACAGCAACACAACTGCTTTGAATGGTAATATGCATTACCCCAAGAATAAATTACAACCATAATAAGAATGTGAAAGAAGGTAGTGATATCAGCAAGTTGGTGGAATAGAAAGCCCCAGACACACCTTCTACCATGAGGACACTAATTCAACATGGACCAGTTTCCTCTGTGAGAAATCTAGAGGTCAGTTAAGAGGTTCCTGTACCCCCAGGCAAATGCAAAACTAACTGTACAGAAGCTAGTAGGAAAATTTCTGGCACCATCTCACCATAGTCCCTCCCCCTGGCACAGTGCCACATAAGCATGAGGAAATTCCAAGTTGCTAGCTTCTTCTTGGGGAGAGAAAGTGAAGACTGGATTATTCACCCAATGCTCTGACTCTCTGGAGGTGATGGGGGCTGCTTGAGGGACTAGGTTCTTTCTCAGCTGTCGCCAGAGTGTACCAGCATACAGTGGACTGGGGGCTACTAAGAACAAAAAATAACTAGACAATTTGCTGCTACTTCAGAGGAAATAAAAACATAAGTGGTTGCCAGGAGTTATGGGGAAGGGAGGGATGAATAGGCAGAACACAGAGGGGTTTTAGGGCAATAGCTACTCTCTGTGATATTATAATGATGGATATATGTCATTATACATTTATCAAAACCCATGGAAAGTACAACACCAAGAGCAAATGTAAAGTATAGACTTTGGGTGATGTGTGTGTCAGTGTAGATTCATTAGTTGTAACAAATGTAGCCATCTGGCAGGAGATGTTGATAATGGGGTAATCTATGTTTGTGTGGGAGCAGTGAGTATATGGGATATTTCTGTACCTTCCTCTTAACTTTTCTGTGAACCTTAAATTGCTCTAAAAAATTGTCTTTAAAAAACAAAGGAGAGATACAGACTTTTTCAGATACATAAAATCCCAAGGGAGCTCATCATTACTAGAACTGCTTATAAGAAGTGCTAAAGGGAGTCCTTCAAGTTGAAATGAAAAGATGCTAAACAGCAATGCAAAAGCATAGGAAAACATAAATCACACTGGCAAAGGTAAATATATAGGCCAATATATAGTGGTGGTGTATAATGGTGGTGTATAAATCACTTTTAATTCTGATACAGAAGTTAAAAGACAAAAGTACAAAAATAAATATAACTATAAACATATGTTATTGGATATATAATATAAGAAGATGTAATTTGTGACACCAATAACATAAAGTATGGGTTGGGAGAAGAACAAGTGTGAGTTTTCGTATGCAACTGAACTTAAGTTATCAGCTTAAAATAGATTGCTATAAGAGGTTTTATGTAAGCCCATGGTAACCACATAGAAAATACCTATAGAAACACACAAAAGAGAATGAGAAAAGAAGCAAATCATATCACTACAAAAAAATCAATGAAACACAAAAAGAGAAGAAAATAAGAACAAAAGAGCTACAAGACAGACAGAAAACAATTAACAAAATGGCAATAGATAGTAAGTCTTTCTCTATAAATAATTACTTTAAATGTTAACAGATTGAACTCCCCTTTCAAAAGACCTAAAGTGACTGAATGGATTAAAAAACAACAACAACATCCAACTATATGCTGTCTACAAGGGGCTCACTTTGGATTTAAGGATACACGTAGAGTAAAAGTAAAAGGATGGAAAAAATATTCCATGCAAAGAGTAACAAAAAGAGAACAGGGGTGGACAAAACTATATCAGACAAATTTACTTCCACTTAAAAACTGTCATAAAAGACAAAGAAGGACATTATATCATGATAAAAGGGTCAATTCACCAAGAAGATATACCAATTATAAATACATATGTACCCAACATCAGAACACCTATACACATGAAGCAAGCACTGACAGAATTAAAGAGGAATTAAACAACATAATATTAGTAGGAGATTTCAATATTCCACTTTCAATAATGGTTAGGACATCCAGACAGAAGATCGATAAGAAAACTGAGTATTTGAACAACACTAGACTAAATGAACCTAAGAGACATATACAGAATATATACAGTCTTAGCTAGACTAAGAGAAAAAGAGAGAAGATTCAAATAATATGAGAAATGAAAGAGGACACAGTACAACTAATGTGATAGAAAGGTAAAGGATCATAAGAGACAACTATGGGCACTTATACGTGAATAAGTTATATAATATAGAAGCAATGGATAAATTCCTAGAAACATACAACCTACCAATACTGAATCATTAAGAAGTAGAAAATCTGAACCGACCTATAACTAATGGGAGATTGAATCAGTACTCAATAACCTTCCAACAAAGAAAAGCCCAGGACCTTATGGCTTCACTGGTGAATTCTACCAAACATTTTTAGAAGAATTAATATCAATCCTTCCCAATCTCTTCCAAAAATTTGAAGAGCATGGAATATTTCCAAATTCATTTTATGAGGACTCCATTACCTTGACACCAAAACCGGAAAAAGACACTAAGAGAAAATAAAACTATAGGTCAATATCCTTAATGAATATAGATGCAAAAACCCTCAACAAAATACTAGCAAACTGAATTCAACAGCACAAAAAAAGGATTATACACCATGGCCAAATGGGTATATCCCTGGGATGCAAAGATGTTTCAACATATGAAAACAAATCTATGTAATAAAGCACACTAACAGAATGAAGAACGAAAATCACATGATTATCTCAATAAACACAGAAAAAGCATTTGACAAAATTCAACAACCTTTCATTAAAAAAAACACTCAAAAAACTAAAAATAGAAGGATATTACCTCAATATAATGAAGACCATGTACAGTTGACCCTCGAAAAATGCAGGGGTTAGGGGGGCTGATCACCTGGACAATCAAAAATCCATGTAAGTCATACCTTGGTAACCGAGAGGAACTGGTTACAGGAACTGCCACAGACACCAAAATCCATGGATATTCAAGTCCTATAGTCAGTTCTCCACATCTTCAGTCCTGCATCTGTGGATTCAACCAACAGCAGATCATGTAGTACTGTATTTATTGAAAAAAATCCATGTATATAACCTATGCAGTTCAAACCCATATGGTTCAAGGCTCAACTGTATATGAAAAGCCCACAGCTAGCATCATACTTAGTGAAAAACTGAAATCTTTTCCTCTAAGATCAGGAACAGAGCAAGGATGACCACTTTCACCACTTCTATGCATACAGTACTGGAAATCCTAGCCAGAGCAATTAGGCAAGAAAAAGAAATAAAAGATTTCTAATCAGAAAGAAAGAAGTAAAATTATCTGTTTGTAGATGACATACTCTTATATGTAGAAAACTCTAAAGATTCCACAAAAAGCTGTTAGAACTAAATAATGAATCCAGTAAAATTGCAGGATACAAAATAAACATACAAAAATCTGTTGTGTTTTTACACAATACCGGTAAACAATCTGAAAATGAAATTAAGAAAACAATCTCATTTACAATAACATCAAAAAGAGTAAAATACTTAGGAATAAACTTAACCATTAGGCAAAGACTTGTACACAGAGAACTACAAAAAATTGTCAAAAGAAATTAAAGAAGACACAGATAAATAGAAAGATAGGCTGTGTTCATGGATTGGAAGACTTAATTTTATTCAAATGTCCATATTACCCAAAGCAAACTAAAGATTCAGTGCAATCCCTATCAAAATTCCAAAGGCATTTTAAACAAAAATAGAAAAAACAATCTTCGTATTCATAGGAAACCAAAAAGGATACCAAACAGCAAAGAATCTTGAGAAAGAAGAACAAAGCTGACACCTCACACCTCTGATTTTTAAAACATATTGCAACTTGTAAACAGATGAAATTAGAACATTCTCTAATACCATATACAAAAAATAAATTCAAAACGGATTAAAGATCTAAATGTAAGATCAGATACTATATAATTCCTAGAGGAAAACGTAGGCAGAACACTCTTTGACATAAATCATAGCACTATTTTTTTGGATCCGTCTCCTAGAGTAATGGAAACAAAAGTCAACATAAACAAATGGAACCTAATTATACTTAAAAGCTTTTTCATAACAAAGGAAACCATAAAGAAAACAAAAAGACAACCTACAAAATGGGAGAAAATATTTGCAAATGAATGCAACCAACAAGGGCTCAATCTCCAAAATATAGAAACAACTGATGGAGCTCAATATTAAAAAAACAAACAACCCAATTGCAAAATGAGCAGAAGACCTAAATAGACACTTGTTCAAAGAAGACATACAGATGGCCAAAATGCATATTAAAAGATGCTCAACATTGCTAATTATTAGAGAAATGCAAATCAAAACGAAAACAAGGTATCACCTCACACTGGTCAGAATGACCATCATCAAGAAGTCTACAAATAATAAATGCTGGAGAGGGTGTTTAGAAAAGTGAACCTTCCTACACTGTTGGTGGGAATGTGAATTAGTGCACCCACTATGGAAAACAGTATGGAGGTTCCTTAAAAAACTAATAATAGAGTTACTTTATAATCCAGAAACCCCACTCCTGGGCATATAACAAGAAAAGCCAAAACTCTAATTTGAAAATATACATGAACCCCAATGTTCACAGCAGCACTATTTACAATAGCCAACACATGAAAGCAACTTAAATGTCCATCAACAGATGAATGGATAGAGAAGAGGTGGTATATGTGTATATAATGGAATATTACTCAGCCATAAAAAGACTGAAATAATGCCATTTGCAGCAACATGGATGGACCTAGAGATTATCATACTAAGTGAAGTAAGTCAGTTAAATATAAATTCATATGATATCACTTATATGTGGAATCTAAAATAATGATACAAATGAACTTATTTACAAAACAGAAATAGATTCACAGACATAGAAAACAAACTTATAGTTACCAAAGGGAAAGGGATAAATTAGGAGTATGGGATTAACAGATACACACTACTATATGTAAAACAGATGAACAACAAGGGTCTACTGTATAGTACAGGGAACCATATTCAATATCTTACAATGACCTATAATGAAAAAGAATCTGAAAAAGAATATATATATATATATATATATATATATATATATATATATATATATATATATATATAACTGAATCACTTTGCTGTATACCTGAAACTAACACAACATTGTAAATCAATTATATGTCAATTAAAATATAAATTTGGAAAAGAATTATAATTCATTATGTGCTAACTTTTATACAGTTCAGGGTTCATTTTTTTGCATATACATATTGCACTTTCCCAGCACCATATGTTGAAAAGCCTATTTTTTCTCCATTGAACTGTCAATTGCCTACATATGTATGAGTCTATTTCCAGATTCTATCCAGTTCTATTGACCTATTGGTCTATCATTATGCAACATACCATGGTCTTGATTATTATACATTTATAACAATATTTGGAGTTAGGAAGAAGCTCTCTAACTTTGTTTTCCTTTTCAAAGTAATTTGCTTATTCCAGATATCTTGCATTGCCCTTCCACATTAATTTTAGAATCATCTTATCAATTTCTACAGAAAAATTGTGCTGGTATTTTGATTGAGATTGCATTGACTCTACAGATTAATTTAAGGGGAATGGACATCTGAAAAAAATTGCATCTTTTGATTCATAAACATGGTATATCTCTCAATTTGTTTCCATCTTCTTTAATTTCTCTCAGTGATGTCTTATAGTTTCCCATGCACAGATCTTGCACAACCTTTGTCAGTTTGATCCCAAAGATTTTATATTTGTTATACGATGTTGAATGGTATTTTAAAAAATTCAATTTCCAATTGTTTTTTATTTGTTTATAGAAATAGTTGATTTTTGTAAGTTGATCTTATATTCCACAACCTTGCTAAAATCACTTTTTATTTCTAGTAGCTTTTTTGTAGAATTCATATTTTCTTTATAGAAGATCATGTTATCTGTGAATAAAGACCCTTCTCATCTTGTGGTTCAACTGGGAAATAAGTTGCTTCCAAGCACACTCAGGTTGTTGGAAGAATTCATTCAGAGGTCATCCTCAGCTGCAAGAGGTCACTTCTAATTCCTTGCTACATGGGCTTCCTCAACATGGTTGCTCACTTCATCAAGCCCACAAGGAGAATATCTAGAGTGAGTCTTCATGGAAAACAGAGGCTTATATACATAAGGCTTACATAACCACAGGAGTGACATCCTGAAACCTTTGTTAAAGTCAAGTTGTTAGAAATAAGTCACAGGTCCTGCCACACCCAAGGGGAGAAGATCATACAAAAATGTAAATACTAGAAGGTGGGGATCTTTGAAGATCACTTAGGGTTTGTCTACCACAGATTATGTCATGGGGTAGTAGTATCCTGGATTCTAAGTGTTTTGTGCTTAGGCATAGGAGCAGGTGTGTGTGTGCATGTGTGTGTGCGTGTGTGTGTGTGTGTGTGTTTCTTTCTTTCTTTCTTAAAGGGAAAATGATCAGCCTCTCTGGGTTGTAGTCATTTCCATTTACAATTTTCATCTCCCTGCTTCATAAGTCACATTTGCAATGGCTAGCTTTAGGGTCAACTTGGCTAGGCTATCATACCCAGTTATTTAATCAAACACTAGTCTGAGTGATACTGAGAAAGTATTTTGTAGATGTGGTTAACACCTACAAATCAGCTGATATTAAATAAATGAGATTACCCTCCATAATATGGGTGAACTTCATCCAATCAATTGAAGGCCTTAAGAACAAAAAGAGATTTCCCAAAGAAGAAACTCTGCCTCAAACCAGCAGTATCAACTCTTACCTGATTTTCAGCCTGCTGGTCTTCTCTACAGATTTCAAACTTGCCAGACCCCACAACTGCATAAACCAATCCCTTAAAATAAATCTCTTAATATGTAAAAAATAAATATATAAATAAAACATATTGCAAAGCTACAATAATCAAAATAGTACAGTACTAGCATAAAGAGGGACACAGACCAATGGAACTATATGGAGAGCCCAGAAATAAACCCATACTTATACTTAAGGTCAACTAATATTTGACAAGGGTGACAAGAATACACAATGTGGAAAGAATAGTTTTTAATAAATGATGCTGGGAAAACTGAATACTCACATGCAAAAGAATGAAATTGGACTCATTACACCACACACAAAAACCAACTCAAAATGGACTAAAGACTTACTTAAGACGTCTTAGAAGAAAACATAAGGGAAAAGCTTCATGACGTTTTTCTTGGCAATGATTTCTTGGATATGGCATCAAGGCACAAGAAATCAAAGCAAAAATAAAACAAGTAGGAGTGCATCAAACTAAAAAACTTATGCATAGCAAAGGAATCAGGGAGAGAAAAATCAGAGAGAGTAAAATTAGTGGAGTGAAAGGCAAACTACAGAATGGGAGAAAACATTTACAAACCATATATCTATAAGGGGTTAATATTCAAAATATAAAAGGAAATCCTACAACTCAAGGGGGAGTTTCTTAGCAAAAAACAAGCAACCTAATTAAAAAATAAACAAAACAGTTAGACATTTCTCTGATGAAAACATACAAATGGCCAGCAGGTATATGAAAGGATACTCAACATCACTAATCGTCAGGGAAATGCAAATCAAAATTACAATGAAATATTACTTCACACCTGTTAGGATAATAATTATACAAAAATGAAAATAATATGTTGGGAAGGATGTGGACAAATTGGAACCCTGTGCACTGTTGGTGGTGCAGCTACTATGGAGAACAGTAAGGCAATTCTTCAAAATCTTAAAAATAGAACTACCAGATAATCCAGCAATCCTACTTCTGGGTATTTATCCAAAAGAATTGAAATCAGATCTCAAAAAGATATCTGTACTTCCATGTTCACTGCAGCATGGTTCACAATAGTCAAAAGGTGGAAAAAACCTAAATGTCCACTGACAGATGAATGGATAAAGAAAGTGTGGTATGTATATATATACACACATACACACAAACATATACATACACACACACACAATGAAATATTAATCTGCCATAAAAGGAAAGAAATCCTGTCATATGGCTTAATGGGGACGAATTTGAGGACATTATGCTCAGTAAAATAATGATGCTCTGTCACATGATTCTACTTATATGAGATATCTAAAGTAGTCAAATTAATTGAAGCAGAAAGTAGAATGCTGGTTGCCAGGAGCTGGGGGGGAGGGAGAAATGGGGAGTTGCTGTTCAATGGGTATATAGCTTCAGTCATGCAAGATGAGACTGTTCCAGAGACCTTCTCTACAACATTGCACTTATAGTTAACAATACTGTACTGTACAATTTAAAATGTAAGAGGGAAGATCTCACGTTACGTGTTTTTAACACAATAAGAAAAAAAAAGAATGTGTAAGTAAGTCTATGTTAATAATAGTACCCATGTTAATAGGAAAAGAACTGTATTGAGCCAAAGCTTGATATAATCCAGAAGCACAGATTTTTTTTTTTACCTCAGTGATCTTTGCTTACACATATGTCATATAGAACTCTACAGATAATTTTATTACTACATTTTTGTAGGAAAAATATCATTATTAATGTGAGTATGACATTACTGTCTCCCAGCTTTTCCTTCTCCCATGGAAACACTTATTTTTAGAAACATGTTGTTTGTATTCATAAATGTTTTTAGGATTTAGAACTTCCTGCCCCATTGCCTATCAATTGTATGGCTCAGGGAAGTGTCTTAGTCTCTCTGTGCCTCAGAATGAAGTTTCCTCATATGTAAACTGGAGTTAATTTTCCATATTTTATGGGAGATTTTGGACAAATTTAATGAGATTAATCCACATAAATGTATTAGAGAAGTGTATGGCACATAAAAAGCACTCAGTAAATGATATTTCTATTTACATTTCCCCAAAGTACAGTGTGATGAAATCAGCTTGCTCTGACCTAGGATGGAGTACTACCGGAAGGCAGAGTGCCTACTAAGCCAGCACTGAAGCATGAGTCATCCCTCATGCTCTTACTATGGATAACTTGACTGGCTCATGCTCTGATCAATACATGGTTCAATCTATTGTGACTCAGTAACAAATGCTGTACCACTTAGGATGCTTTCATTTGCAAACACTGTCTTTAAAAATCAAGATATGTATTATGTCACATAACAGGAAATAAGAGAGCAGTTTCTGTGATTTATTTAGCAATTCAATGCAGTCAGCAAAGACACATGTCCTTCTATCTTTGCGTTTGGCTACATTTTGTATTGTACATAATCCTTTTTCTTTGCCCTCATGTTGGTTTTCCTAATGATCACAGGATGACTGCAAGAAACAGAGGGAGCAACATACTTGATAGATTTGTGATCTTCAGGAAAGAGAGAAGCTTATCTCCCACCATGTAAATATGTCTTTCCTTTCAGTTTGATTGGGCCGTTTTAGAAAAACAGTCCACTCTTGGACGAAGAGGAAAATTCAGATTGATTGATTTACTCCAATCAGGATTCCCTCTGATACTGGAGAAAGATGAATTTCTGAACAAAACTGGGATGGAGTCAAGAAGGAAGAAGAGGGGATGCATGCTGGTTAGTCCGCCAACCATGTTGGCTAAACTCAATTTCCCTAAAAATACACAGCAAACACTAAAGCAACATATGTAGGAAAGAAACAATTCAGGTTAACACCTTAGAAGAATCAATTTATCAGGTAATTATTTGAGTTTTCATTCACTTCTGGAATTGTAGTGCATGTATCTCATGAGGGTTTTTTAAAGTTTTCTCCCCCAATTTTATGCTAAGTTACGTAAATATTAAGTATAACCATAAATGTAGGTCAAAATAATTCAATTTTATTTGTTACATTTATTCCTTTCTTGTTTATTTGCTTTTTCTCAGAGCTAACAATATATCTAGAATCTAGATGTTGGCAGGAAGTATTATAAATTGGGTTTCTAGGTACTGTGTTTTAAAAATTATTGGCGAATTTGAAACTGCACTGACAATAATTTAAATTTTACAAATAATTTCTGCACTTTACAAAATACTAAAAGTATATTTGGAACTAGCTACATAGTCAGTTGGAAGAAGTGGGAAGGAAAAGATTGTAGGTGGTTAACGAATGTCTTTTAGAACATGATAGGACTCAGTATATTTTAATATGTTGTGGGTGTACCAGTTAAAAGACTAATTGTCAGCATGAGAGAAGAAATGGAGACAAGTTTAAAAACAAAATGATGAGAATCATTGATTAGTTCTCTTTTTTTTTTTTAATAACAGAAAGTGTGACTTAGGAATTTAAATTTTGAAGTAGTTTTCAGGGCACAGACTTGTTCAAAGTTCTCAGTAGATATTCTTTTACCTATATTTAGTATAAAAGCAGTCACTATTCTTAGCATAATTATTCCATTCTGCTCCATATAATTTCATTGCTCTTGGTCTGAACAGTGACAAACTAATTATTTCTGCCCAGATTTTCAAGGATTAACAACCCGGTGGATGACATTTTCCCACAGGCTACACCTCGGCAGCCATTGTTCAGAATATAGACTCTGCAGGACTGAAGTACAAGCAAGATTGTTTAGATTAAAAGAACATCTCCAAGCCTCATGAACTTGTGGGTAAAAAATGGAGTCAAATTAACCTCTCGACCTCTAGAGCTAAATGTCATAGGCTCATTGAGATCTATATTTATAGTAATCCCAGGACCTTGATCACCCTCTGAAGTGTGCTATATTAGTTTCCTAGGGCTGCTGTAATAAAGTACCGTAAAGTGGGTGGCTTAGGAGAACAACATTTATGATCTCATAGTTCTGGAGGCAAGAGGTCCAAAATCAAGGTGTCAGCAGGGCCATGTTCCTTCTGAAAGCAGTAGGAATGGATCTGTTCCTGGGATCTCACCTAGGTTCTGGTAGCATCAGGCATTCCTTGTTCATAGATGGCTTTCTCCCTGGGTCTCTTCACATTATCTTCCCTCCATGTCTCTCTGTGTCCAAATGTCCCTTCTTATCAGAATACTAGTCATAGTGGATAAAAATCTATCCTAATGATCTCATTTTAACTAGGGTACCCTTATAAAAATCCATTTTTCCAAAAAAAAAATCTAATTCTAAGGTACTGGTGATGAAGGTTTCAACATACCCACTTGTGGGGATGCAATTCAACTCATAACATCTGCTTTCTTATTCTAGTTCAACACACTGCTTAGTGGCAGCTCTGTTCAATCACTAGTCATTGAATGACTACTGTGTGATAGCATTGGGAATGCTTTAGAAAACAAAAAAGGAATGGTTGTTGCCAACAGATAAACAAATAATAGTGTTATATGAAATGACATTACCTATCTGGAAGACTATGGCAGGGCAGAGGGAAAGAGACTAATAATAAAGATGGTGGGGGACTCACATAGAGTCATCATGGAAAGCCACTCTGAGGTGACCTTTTAACCTAGACCTAAAGGTCAAGAAAAAATCAGCAGAAGTTAAAAAACAGAACATTTCTTATTCAAGGCAGAGGAAATAGTATGTGCAAAGATCCCAAGGTAGAAAGAACTTGGCCTATTTTAAGATATGAAATGCAAATAAATACTCTAGATTTTGCTATACCCATTTTACAGAGTGCTGGAATAATATTCCCTAATTTACACAACAGAGAAAAGCAGAATTAGGACAGGATCTACTTTTCCCTCATCAATGTGTCCCCCTCCCCTGCACTGATTTATTACTAACTCCTGCTGGGGATATCTGCCTTCCCCTCAATCCCTACTCCTACTTATGTTGTCCAGATTCTGGCCACTTTGCTGGGAGAATCCTGCAGCAGCCTTCCCATCTCCAGTCCTGTCATTCTAAAATTCATTCTTCATATTCTAGTGAAAGAAACAGACAACTGAGTCTCAGCTTAATGCCCTCTGCTGAATCTACACATTCTATGGCAACAGTAGAAGGTTCCTTACTGTGATCTATAAGGACTGTAATTTCTGTTCCCAATGGCCAATTTTCTGTCACTCCCGCCATCAACTTTGAGCATCTGTGACACTTATTGAAGTCCTTTCCACTACTTTCTCATTTTGTACGTCTAGAATATGCTCATATTGTTGCCTTGGTCTTGCTTATTTTTGGTGAAGTCTTATAAATCCTTTAACAGCTAGCTGACATGTTTCCTCCACCAAAAGGCTCTCCCAGAATTTCTTGACTAAACTACTTGGCCTTCCTTGAGGTTTCCATGCGCAAATCCCTATCTTTGACCTCAGCGCATTGCTGTATTATAGTCTGTTTTGGGGTTTTGTCACTGAGAACCACATCAGGGTAAGTGCTTTCTTCATCTTTGTACATTTCCAAAACAGTTTCTGCAACACCGTGTATGTTTAACAATTTTCTGCTGAGTATGTGGATAAATGGTACTACCAAAGATATAGTTAAGAAAGAAACTTCCCCAATTTGAAGCTATCCTACAACCATTTTATTCTAACTCATTCCTTTCCTCTTTGCTCAAAACATCCTTCCTGTACCAGTAACTTCTGGGACTCAGAGACCTGACCATACGGATTCATCCTGCTGGAAACAGCAACTCTAGAAGTTTTGAATTGCAGTTCTCATAGGAACTTGTTCCCATCACTTCAAACTCAACCTGAACCTGAGTACAATTTCCCACAGGGAAAGCATAACCTCTCTCTGCCTCTGGATGATGGTGTTTCTACACAATAGTACCTCTAAGATTTGTCCAAAGATGTGTGAGTGCATCTTCCTGAATTGCCACAGTGAACTCCAGGTGCCTCCAGTTAGAATGTTCCAGGATTACAGTTCCTAATTCTATCTCCAATATTTAAAACAGGTGTTGTCTGTACATTGCACATCTCTGCATCTTTCTATTTAGTTCAGAGCAGACAATAACACAGAGAATGTATAAATAGACTCAGTCAAACTTAAGGGCTCCTAGATCTATTAATGCTTGTGAAGTCTGTTAAAGAGTATTTCTCTCCAGCACAGCATATGCCCAAGATTATGTACTTGGAGAGGAGAAGCACCTCCTTAGGCAAAAGCGTAAGGTCTTGCAGCTCATTCTTTTCTGAGACAGAACCCAGCAAGGTGTGGCCATTGCTGTGCTACATTCTGTGGATATTTTGGAAACAAGTGTCAGGACATGTTTCATGAGCACAGGTGTATTCTATTTGTGGCAGCATCTGCAGAATAAAGGAGGGCATTGAACGAAAAAGAATGGACTCTTCTGTGAACTTCAGTGAGGCTACCACTCAAAAAGACTTTTCTTGGCGTGTCCCTCAACACAGCCCCATAATGTTCCCAAGAGGAATATGCTGAGAACAAGATCAGAACAATCCAGAAAAACCTTATTCTAGCCCTTGCTTAACTTGGATTGATGTTGTGAAAGAAGTTGGTCTTAAGGCTCTTTGTTAAATGCAGATGGAACCTTGTCTACCAAGGGCAGAGGAACTTGGATTAGGGGTGATGGGAGGTTGTGGTAGCATTCAAAGGATGTGAGAGAAGACAACCATGGTGTGGACAATAGTCTTTGGCTCTGAATTTTACTCCATGGATTGCAGGAATATTTCCTTCGCCAGATAGAGCTTAGGGTAGTTCTACCTTCACATTTGTGGATGTCAGTGCAGCCGCTGCAGCAGTTCTGACACTCTCCCCTTCCTGTATCTCTTCTATCTGCATCGCCACTGCTGGGACTGTATGGCTTAGTACAGTCATTCTCACTGCTGCCTGCACTGACCTCATGAGACACATGGTTGCCCACACTGGTCCAGTTCCCTGAACTGAGCTATGAGTGATGCTTTGGATGAAATGGGGAAAGCCTTTGTTCCCAGAAAAATGATAAATTTTAATTCTTCTTGGACTTAAAAAAGAATAACCTTGATTGCCCAATTTCATAGAATCCCTGTCCCTAGGAATCTAAGATAAAATTTCCAAGGACTAGACTGGAGGACATTTGAACGGTCCTCCAAAATGTCTTATGTGGAAAACCCTCCCAGGCCTTAGTCAACTAATGTCCGAGAGTTAAGAACAAACATCCTTTTCTTTCTGCCTTCTGGTAAGGTGCTTAACCATTTGTTATGCTTTCTGAGAAATGGGTGTTCTCTCTTGTTAAAAATGTCTTAATCATGAGTCCTGAGAATATCACTTTGCAATATTTCTTTAAACTTCTTATTTATGCTATTATTTTCCTTTCTGAAAGCCTAAGTGTACATAAGTGTCTTTATATGTAACATAAATACTAACATACATGATAAAGGAATTGGTAACAACAATTTTAAAAAGTTTTTAAAACTTTTTTTAAAAATGTGGAAATAGTTTCAAACTTAAAGAATAGCTGCAAGAATAACAATAGTATAAAGAACACCCTTATACCTTTAAATGTAGATTCATCTGTTATTAGTATCTTATTCCATTGGCTTCATCATTGTTACATAGATAGATATATGGATAGATGGATTGATGGATGGATAGATGGATGGATGGATGGATGGATAGATAGATAGATAGAATGTATAATACTTTTTCCTAAAACATTTGTGGTTATTACATACCCCACTGCCCTTTACTCTTAAATACTTCAGTGTGAATTTTTCTCAGAATAATCATAATATAGTTACCAACCTCCATTAATATAATAGTTATATATCTAATAAATCTAAGATAAATCTAATCTGCCTTCTGTATTTCAATTTTTCATTTGAGCCAATAATATCCTTCATTGCACTTTCCCTTTTTCCACTACAGGATCTGGTCTAGATTCTTGTGGTTTATGTAGTTGTCATGTCTCTTTAGTCTCCCTTAATCTGGAATATTTCTGCAATTTTTCTTTGTCTCTTATGACCCTAGCATTTTTGAAGAATATAATCCCTTCCTTCTTTTTCTTAAATAAAAGGATGTTTCTTCTCACTTTGGGTTTGTCTGATGTTTTCTCATGACTAGGTTTAGGTTACACATTCTCAGCTGGACTACAGCATAGGTGAGATTATATTGGGAGATACACAATGAATGACATTCTGCCTCTCATTGGTGATATTAATTTTGATCCCCCAGTCAAAGTGTTGCCTAATTTCTCCACTATATAATTTTTTTTCTCTTGAAACTCATTAGCAGTTTGTGCAGAGATGATTCAAGATGATGCAAATATCCAGCTGCTCATCAAAATTTAGCAGTCATTAATGTTTACAAAATGCTAATTTTCCAACGCCTGCACACCTTCTGCATTTACGAGTTGGCTCTTAGCAACCTACTATAAGTAGGGTTTCTCCCTTCTTTCCCACTTATTTATTTATCTATTTATTATTGGTATGGACTCAGGATTTAATATTTTTAATGGTTCTTAATTTATTAAGGTACTACATAACGCTCGTGATCAAATTAGCCCAGATTTGGCCCAAAGGAGCCTATTCATCAGGTTCTCTGTTCTTTTGGTATGCCATTATCTCTCTCTCTCTCGCTCGCTCCTTTTTTTTTTTTTTTTTTTTTTGAGCTCTTCCCTACTTTCCGGAACAGCAAGATATTCTAGGCTCATCATACCTACCCCGCATTAGCCCTGGGATCAGCCAGTTCTCCAAGGAGTTGGAGTCCTTTTAGTGATAAATAGTATTAGAGACCAAGATCTGGGTACTAGGTGTGTCCAACTGGAGTGTCTTTGCTTCTTGGTGCTTTCAGAAGACAGAGCTAGGAAATATATGTATGTATATAGACAAACACATACACTAATCTACAAATACACATACATAAATACATGCATACATATACATGTGCATATATTCATGCATATAGACATATGTATTCACATTTTAACAATTATGAGTTCACATCAGCATTCCAGCTCCAATTCATCAGCATAGGTACTTCACTGCCTTTCCTCATTCCATATTTTTAGGTCTCTTCTTCCTGGGTGAGAACCTGGCTTCTAACAACATCAACAAATTTATTTGCTCATTTATTTGCTCATTTATTTATCCAAAATTGCTTTAGAATTGACTTATCTGTAACAGAATGGTTTTGATTAGAAAAAAATGATACACAGCTTTTCCAGGTGTAGCTCCACTCCTCCCTGACACTTTATCTTTTATTTCCATAGTCATAGGAAGCAGAAAAAGGCTTTGATTCCATCAAGGTCCAACAGTATTGTTGTACAGTCTTGGATCTCGGAATATTTATCTTGTTACTAGGGAGGAAATTGGAAATGAATGTGATAACCGTCTCTCCTTCGCCAGGTATTAGTTTCGAAGGGTAGAGGTTTGGAGTTGGTTTGAGAAAAATGGATTGTAGAGAAGGCATCCTGTACCCCTCAAAAGTCCAGAGGTGAGGTCCTGAGATGTGTAAACCAGATTATATTTTATATCTATTAAAAGATTTCAACTTGTCCTTTGATTTTCCTTCTACCTAAATGTTTTTTGCTTAGGTTCTAGATTATTGGTGAGTGTAGCTCACACATAAACAGGGCTGGAAAATTTTGAATACTAATCACTAGCCTTTGTACATAGAAGGGGCATTTAATACATTTAATAGTAGAACAAAGGAAGCTACCAGGCAATAATACTTCCTAAAGCATGATTCTTAGAAGACTAACTATCTGGGAGCATTATTATGAGTACTTGAAAATAGGATCCACAGTCAGATAGATTTGGAAAATCTGTGGTCAAACACACTATTTTTTTGCTCCAAGAATTCATAGGGCCTTTATTTTGATAATGTACACTGTGAAATGCCAAGAGGAAACAGAATTCACTAGGTCTCTATACCCTATTTTAAAAGCAGTTATTTGTCTATGGATTATCTCACATAGAACTAATAGTCAAAAAATACACTTTGGCAATGCTGCCAGAAAGTACTGTGGGAAATTTTGATTAATTTTTCCTGGTGGGAAAGCAGGCTGTGGTGCTGGTTAAATTGTCCCACGTTTAAGAATTGTTGGGGCCCAGGTGACATGGGCTGGTCATCTGGAGCAGCAAAACATACGGACAGGAGATGGATCCCTTCCAAGAAGTAGGGCCAAAGCTGAAAGTCAGAGAAGCCGAATATATCCAAAGAGTGGCGACATGAAGCGAAAGGTTGAAGAGTTGGTGAAAATAGAAAGAGAATGAGAAGTAAGGCACAAAGGTATAAATTAAGGGACTAGCTCACAGGCTTCAATCATAAACAAGGAAAGAGGTACAGAGTTCCCTTATATCAAGTCACAGTCACTTAGTACATGAATTAAAAGAAATAGGGTCAAGGAAAGTATTTCTTGATGCTCTATCAAACCAGAAGCTATGTTTTACTAACACCAGAAGTTGTTTTCTAGTCACTAAAGTTCAGGGTGGTGTACAAAACCCTACCCACCGCAGCCTTCGCTGAGAGCAGCCGTCACCCTAGAGGGTTAGCAGGCAGCTGCTGTCAGTTGCTGGCAAATAATCACATCTCCTTAAGTTCCAGAACACACAGGTCTGAGCTCTAGCAATTAGGAACAGAAAGAGCCCAAATTACATCAACACAGACGTTTTACTTGAAAATCTGAACTTGAAGCAATGGAACTCACTGCTTCTGCTTGAGAGAGACCATGGATGACAAGAGATGGGAACCAGGACCTGGAAAGAGGGATTTCCCTTACCTGGTCTTGGTTAAGCCCTGCACCTTCCCAAGGAAGAGGGACTGGGGTTAACGAGAGAACCATTCTCTAGTCAGATGACTTTATGCTTAATTACTTAATAAAGAGCATAGAGATTGTTCCAAACAGTGGGTTCAGTCTTTGCTAAGTAACCCTTCCATTTCATGAGATCCAAAAAAATGACCATGCCAGGTGACTTCAAAGAAATGTCAAGCACTATCAACTGCCATCAGGATTCTAGTGACCAGAATAGAGAAGCCAATCAAACCATTTCCCTTATAGAGAGACGCCTGAACAAAGTTTCCTCCTCTCTATACGTCGTGCATGTTTCGCAGGCTTTTCTGAGACAGACCCTTGCCATAGCTGCAAAGGCTGACCCACTGTTAGAAATATCCATTCATACAACAGTGAAGCACACCAGGGCATCAACAACTAAGACATCCAGGAAGCAGGCAGGTCTTAGGCTTCTAGAAGTTCTTGTTAGTCGACTGTGTCCAACCCATGGCTACACCTCCAGAAAGCTAGAGGGATTGGTATGGAACTGGATTACAATTTTACAGACTAAAATGTTAAAGTAGCAAAATTAACAACAACCAAAAGGAATCGTTTGAATTAGTTTTCCTATATTTATACCAGGCAAGTAAAATGGAATCATGCGGGTGACTTCCATTCTTGGCTCTGCCACTTAATTGCTGGGTGATCATGGAGATTTTATTTGACCTCTCTGAGCCTCTGACCCCTGTCAGAGCCCACTTTCTGCCTCTCACTTAGGGGACTTGCCACACAGGTCTCCTTTCAATAACTTAAGTCCACTGTGCTCTTTCCCACCTTGTGGACTTCACATGCGCAGTTTCTTCCACCAGGAACACTCTTCCATAGCTCGTCCCATGGCTGGCCCCTTCTCACCTTTCAGGTCCTTGCTTTTCAAAGAGGACTTCTCTGACCACTGGTCCTAGATCATCTCCTCCTATTGTTCTCTGTCATAATGCTCTTTTCTATTTTCTTTATAGGATGGATCACAATTTATAGTAATATATTGATTACGCTGATTGACTCCTTTATAGTTTATCTTCCCTATCACCCTCTTCGTGTTCATGAAGGCAGGGACTTTATACTGTTCACCACCACACACCTGCTGCCCTGCATATTCCCTGCCACACGTGGGTCTTCAATATATGTTTGCTGAATAAATGAGGATTATAACTTACTTTGCAGGCTTGTTTTGAGAGTAAAATGAATGAGACATATGTAAAGGGTCTAGCTCAATTCTTGGCCCATAGTAGGTATCAATAAATATCAATACCCTCCCCGAGTGCAGCACTCATAGAATGAACACTTAGATGACACTGAATGTCTAGGAATAAAATTTAAATGTAGTAGCCAAAGATTACCACTAATATTTGGAAGCTTTCTGAAAGAAGAGGAATATTATTTGTAAATACTTAATGATATCACAAAACACTCCAATACCCAAAGTTAGTAGTATTACCTTTCCCCATCTGCCTTTTTATGTTTTAAAGCAGATTAGTAACAGAAAGCTAGGAATACAAGATATATTGTCCTAAGAAATATTAACCATGCTATTTGACAGCTATAAATTGGAGCCAGACTTCTGAATCTCTGGCCTGAGCTAATTAGTTTTTTTTCCAAAGAAAACATACAATTCACTTTGCAAAGATTGAGCTATATTTCAACAGGACTAAAACATATCAATTCCACCTCCCTTGCCTCCTTTAAGGAAGCTTGCTACAAAAGGTTCTTTAACTCTCCACCAATAAAAGTGCTATCTTCAGAGAAAAGAAATCCTGATTAAGATCATCACACGAGACACAAACCTACTGGTATTCTGTCAGCTGAAAGAACTGTAGGATTCACTATTAATTAGTACTTGCTTTCTTGGTCACTTTCCACAAATAAAGGGAAATCATTTTATTTTCGGACAAAAAAAAAATCAATGAAAGTAAACTCTGATATTTGTTAATCACGTGGTTTTGATACTCTCAGAGAAGTAAATCCTGAACATAAAATCAGAGGTTTTTTCTTTTGTAAACTGAAAAGAGACCAAAAGGATTGTTGTACAATCCTTCAATTTACAATGGAGGAAACTTGGACCTCAAGAAATTAGGTGAATTTCTAGGTATAAATAGGCCACACTCATCATTCAAGTCACCAGGTCCACTGGTCTTCTACTTCTATGATTTCTTTTCTTCCCCTTGGCCTACTTTTCCATCAGAATAACTGTTCCCAATTTCTTTGCCATTCAGCTTTTGCTTTGGGACCAGATTCTTTACCAGATGGCCTAGAGGTTGAAGACTAAAATAAATTTAAATTATTCTTGAAAAATTTGTATTATTTCCATTATTGCTAATAATATGTGTTGTTTTTATCCCCTCCTTCACTGGCTGTGGGAATATTCACTCCAAAATAAATTCTCAATCAAGACTATTCTCTTCTCAGTGTCCAGGAATAAGCAGTCTTAGGTACAAAGAGGAAAAGAATCTTCTCATTCCCCTCTACAGATTTCTCTTTGCCAAAGCATTAAAGTTAGGCAGAAAAGAAGAAGCTGGTGTCAACTGTATACTCTTCACCCAGTGCAAATGCTTTTCGCCATATATAGAAAGAGATCTTTCCATACAAGTTCAAGAAACAAGGAGCAAACCATGAGGAATTCTGGGACAGGAGGGTATGTAATTGTGGCAGAGCTTATTAACTCAAGTAGGCGGGTATTCTGTAGGGTACCCTGTTCTTTCCATTCATTTAGAAGGCAGGAAGGGAGCAGCAGTGATATGCCATCCAAGGAAAATGCCCAGTGATATCATGGGAAATTTTGCAGCCTGATTTCCAGAAATAGGAAACTACAGCTCCTTCAAATGGACGCAGTGAGAGATATGAAAAGATTTCAGTTGATAGATATGCATTTAGGGTTTACAGTATGCCAGGCCCTCTGCCAGAGACTAGAGACCCAGGGACAAACAGAACATCTCTTCTGCACATTGTGTTCTGGATCTGCACTGGGCCTCAGAGACCTCCCTCATTAGAAACAAGTCCTTTATTTCAATCAATAACTATTTCTTGATTACCTACTATGCACAGGGAAATACATAGAGTCCTTATTCTCAAACACTACTCAGTATAGGTGAGGAGCCAAGACACCTAGACAGACATAAAAAGTTAAAGTAGTAATAAAAGTAAGTGGTGCCTTCTGGGGTTCTAGAATACTCTACTGGGTTGGCCCAAAAGTTCATTCGGGTTTTCTGTAAGATCTTATGGGAAACCTGAACGAACTTTTTGGCCAACCCAATGTATCTTGATCTAGGTGGGGATTACATAGGTGAATACATGTGTAAAACGTTATCAAGCTATATACTTAAGATGCGTGCACCATTTAAAGATAAAAAATAATGAAAGACATTACTTGTTTTACATTCATATAAATCCTCATCAATTTCCAAAAACAATTTGAACCTTTTCACAAAGATATACAAAATTACCAGATTATAACAGAAATAAAGGAGAAAACTGGAGGAAAGAAAAATAAAGACAGGAAATAAAAATAAGAAGCTGGAGTTAATGCTGTTACCACCTCCTCCCCCCCAAATATATGCTGTTAAGTCTTGTTACTTGTGGTGGGCTGCAATCCTGGCTCTGAGCCTGTGAAAAGAGGGAGACATGACTCATGATGACCACAAGATAAAAACAAAACGGCAGCTCAGGAGAAGCGCAGCTCTTCTTGGTTTGGAGGACTGAGAGACATTTTTCCCATGGGCCTGCATGGAAATGACACTGTGAAATATACCAAACTATGTTCCCAACAATATCCATACCATAAATTTGACACTGCTTTCCATCGGGTGTTGTCATATGAAGTGTTTTGTTTTTTTTGTTTTTTGTTTTTTTTTATGTGGGCCAATGACATAATGAGCATGGTTCATTAAAAGCAACAACACAGGGGCTAAAATGATAAACACAAGGCTAGGAAGTGTCATAAGTAGAAAAGATATCTCGTAGTTTCAGAACAGGGAGCAGTGATGTGGTCTGGAGAAATTCAGAAAGGCTTCGTAGAGAAGAAGATGTTTAGCTGGGCCTTGAACATAGATCAGAAGAAGTCAGATAAGTTGACAGCAATGAAGAAGCCATTCCTAGTAGTAAGGGACTAATGCAAGCCAAAGCGTAGAAGGAAGAATGTGACAGGAAAATTTAAGAAAACAATAGGTCAGTCAGGTTTATGATGAAAGAATGGATAAGAAGACTAAAAAGATACATTGAGGCCAGACCTTGGAGGCACCAGAAGCCAGGATAAGAGGTTAATTCTTTATGTGAGAGATAAAGGGTGGGACAATAAAATATTTCAGGTTTCTGGACATAAGAGTGTTATGATAAACGCTGTAATTTAGGAAGATTAATCTAGCTGTCTTTTAGCTGGATAAATGAGAACAGCAAGAAGGGAAGTAAATTAGAAGGCTCTTCCTCAAGGCTCAAGATGATGCATTTGTGATGAAACACAGAGGTATCCTCATTTTACCTGTAGACAAGGTTAAAGGATTGGCTGAAGGTCACCGTCTCTAAGGCAACGATGAGGCCACACCCATAACCACCAGTTAGTTCCCACTCCTGGGCCATAGTTTAAATTTAGGCTGTGGTTTGACACAACAGCAAAAACCAGCTAAGGACAGCAGGAAGGAAGTTTTGGATCTTTCTTAAAGCAACATGGAAAAGAAAGGAGAGATGGAAAACAAAATATTTTAGGAGGGAGTAGAAAAGATGACCCCCTCGTGGCGCTTAATGCATCCAGGGAAGGAATGTTTATGCTTATAACTCAAGAGCAGGGCTGCCTCTCTGGTCTCCCCACTGGAAAGGAAAGATGTTATGCAGACCTGTATAAAGTGGGCATCACTCCCTCACATGGCTCCGGCTGCTATTTACCAGGCAAACACTCAGGGGCTCCAGCTGTCTTTTCTTTAAAGAGAAAGCCTGTCTCCTGCTGTTTCTGGATCCAAGGCCTGCTGACAACAGTGTGGAGGCACATACCGCCCCATGTGCTGCTCCTCCATTCCTTTCTCTGTTTGCAAAACTGGTATGCCTCACCGAGCATATTCACTGTTCTCTACCTTGCACAAAACCCTCAGATTCCTTTTTGAAATGGCTTTGTGTCTCTGTGTGTACTTGAACCTCCAGGTCATTGATCATGAGCCTCCCACTCAGCACCTGAGGAAAGTTTAAACAAATGCAAGGGCCTAAGAACATCGCTCTGCTCTGAGCTGGTTGACTAGTAATGTATATATTGTTTTGTTTTGTTTTGTTTCAAAGAGGGAAAAACAAAAATCGCTTTCTATCTTTGGAAATGAGCATGGCAAGAGGCTCCACCTGCTGACTTAGGAGGCTTCTGAAAAGCTGAGACTCATCACCTCAGACTGGAAATTACATCCACTCTTAGTCTTTCTGGGCCCCAATTCTCTCATTGGTAGCTTTGAAAGACAGAACGATGGCCATAGTACCCATGGGCATGCCTTGGTTTCTCTAGTTCTCCACCTATTAAAACAGTCTGTAAGTCAAATACTTCCCGTGCCATGGAAAGAGCACTTGACTGAGAGTCAGAAAACCTGAACTCTAATTCCAACTCTCCCACTTACGATTATTACAGTGACATTGGACAAATGCTTACTTTTCTTCAATTTTTCAGTTTTCAACTGTAAAATGGAATTACAGTTCTTTTCTTGTCCATCTTACAGGCTGACATTGAGAACTGAATGGAGATCATTCAGGACTTGATAGACTTTGTAGCCCTAAAGCCTTGTATAAACAAACTGGAAAGATTTTAGCTTAGTGGAGCTTTGCTGGAGAGAAGAGGTTTTTAGAAAATCTCTTGTTGGAGAGAAGATTTTCTGTTAAGGTAATATCTACAGGGTCTTGGGACTTTGCTGACAAGAGGAGATTCTTCAAACTATACCCTCGATGTGATGTCACTCCCACTTCATCCTCTGTTTATCGTGCTACTCTGCCTATGTGAGTATGGGAGCTGGTAGGGATGAAGGAGCTGGGAAGTTTGCTGATAAAGCCAACTCTAGGGCAGTTCTCCCTCTGAACTTTACATCCTGTGTTAGGTGAATGGTGAAAAGGGCCCCTTTCTCTTACATGTATGCATTGGCTCTTTTCCATCCTACTAGCCACACAGATATGAGGACTGGAAGGGAGCCTAGAGATTTCATAAAGCAACCCTCACACCTGAAAGAGGAGAAAGAGGCAGCCCCGAGTGTGAGGGACTCACTCAGAGCAACACAGCTAGCCAGTTGGGCTTATACAGCTCTCAAGCTCACAGATGGCTAGGTCTAAACTTAGCTGAACTTACGAAACTCTGTGTAGCTCTGAGATAGTTACTCACCTTCCCATGACTTTGTTTACTTATTTAAAAATAGAAATGGAAAATGATCCTACCTTAAAGACCTCTAGGGTAGTGCTGGCAAGAAGAGAACATGCTTTTCCAATTTACAGCCCTTTATAAATGATTATTTATAATTATTATCATTTAATTAAATTTTTAAAAGCCCGAATTAAAGCCTAAGTTTTAGGAGAGTTACATGAATATAATTAGCTTATTTACATTCCTTATATATATTATAATAATATAATTTTGTAACATATATTACAAATATCCTATACAATAAAACAGCTATATATGATATATTGATGTTTCAATAATATATTGATTATATAATACTATACTCAACAGATAATTTATATATACACACATACATACATACTGTATAAATTTGAACTATTTACAATATGCCATAGGCACTGAAGACTATTATTAATCTTTTGGTAACAAATTCAAAATGGGCTAGGTATAAATTACAAATATATTTAATTGCTAAGTTTTATTTTTTAGAGCACTTTTAGGTTTACAGCAAAATTGAGTAGGACGTTCAGAAAGTCCCCATATACCTGTTGTCCCCACACACTCACAATCTCCACCACCATGGAAACCCTGCTCCACGGTGGTACATTGGTTATAATCGATGAACCTACATTGACACATTATTATTATCCAGAGTCCAGTTTTCACTGGGGTTCACTCCTTGTGTTGTATATTCTGTGGATGTGGACAGATTTATGACACATATCCACCACTGTAGTATCATACAAAATAGTTTCACTGCCTTAAAAATCCTCAGTTCTGCCTGTTCATCCCTCCCTCTGCAATCACCGATACTTTTCTGTCTCTGTTTTACCTTTTCCAGACTATCATATACTTATAATCCTACACTGTGTATCCTTTTGAGATTGGCTTCTTTAACTTAATAATATGCATTTGAGATTCTCCTGTGTCTTTTCATGGTTTGATAGCTCATTTCTTTTTAGTGCTGAATAATATTCCATTATCTGGATGTACCACAGTTATCCATTTACATACCAAAGGACATCTTGATTGCTTTCAAGTGTTGGCAATTATGAATAAAGCTACTATAAACATTGTGTGCAGGTTTTTGTGTGGACAGAAGTTTTCAATTCATTTGGGTAAACACTCAGGAGTGTGATTACTGGATTATGTAGTAAAAAATGTTTTAATTTTGAAAGAAACTGCTAAACTATCTAAGTGGCTGTATCATTTAGCATTTTCACCAGCAACACATGACCATTCCTGTTACTCCACATTCTCATCACCGTTCGGTGTTGTCAGTGTTCTGGAATTTGACAATTCTAAATAGGTGCATAGTAGTATTTCGTTGTTATAATTTGCAATTCCCTAATGACATATAATGTTAAGCATCTTTTCGTATGCTACTTTCCATTTGTATATCTTTTTTGGTGACGTGTTTGTTAGGTCTTTTCCCCATTTTTAAAAGACTATTTTTAGAGTAGCTTTAGGTTCACAGCAAAATTAAGAGGAAGGTAGAGAGATTTCCCATACTCCCTGAGTTGGCTTTTCTGGGTCTTTTGCCTCTCCATATAAACTTTAGAGATCAATTTGCCAATATCCACAACAAACTTGCTAGGATACTGATTGAGATTGTGTTGATCCATGGATCAAGTTGGGAAGAATTGATATCTTGACAATATTGAGTCTTCCCATCAGTGAATATTTCCATGAATATCACTCCATATATTTAGCCCTTTATCAGAGTTTTGTCGTTTTCCTCATATTGACTTTATACACATTTTGTTAGATTTACACCTAAGTATTTCATTTTGAGGGGTACTAATGAGTATCATAATGTGTTTTAACTTCGAATTCCACTTGTTCATTCTGATATATAGGAAAGTGAATGGTGTTCGTATATCCTGCAACCTTGCTATAACTGCCTGTTAGTTCCAGGAGGGGGTTTTTGGTTTATTCTTTCAGATTTTCTGCATAAACAATCATGTCTTCTGTGAACAAAGACAGTGTTATTTCTTCTTTCTTAATCTGTATACCTTTTTTGTCTTATTGTATTTTCTAGGATTTTTTTGTACAGTGTTGAAAAGAAGTGGTAAGAAAGGACATACTTGTCTCGTTCCTGATAATAGTGAGAAATTTTGAGTTTCTCACTATTAAGTATGATGTTAGTTATACGTACTTTGTAGATATTCTTTATCAAGTTGAGGAAGTTCCCCCTTTATTCCTGGTTTGCTGAGAGTTTTTAATCATGAAAGACTAGTGAATTTTGTCAAATGCTTTTTCTTCATCTATTGATATGATCATGTGGTTTTGAGCCTATTGATATGATGGATTATATTAATCAGTTCTCAAATACTGAACAAGCCTTGAATACCTGGGATAAATCCCATTTGGTCGTGGTGTATACTACTTTTCATACATTGTTGGATTTGATTTGTTAATATTTTGCTGGGAATTTTTTGCGTCTATGCTCTCGAAGGATTTGGTCTATAGTTTTCTTTTCTTGTAATGTGTTTGTCTGGTATCAGGGTAATGCTGCCCTCACACAACAAGTTAGTATGTATTCTCTCTGCTTCTGTCTTCTGGAAAAGATTGTAGAGAATTCGAATAATTCTTCCTTAAATATTTGGTAGAATTCACGAGTGAAACCATCTGGCCTGTTTTTTGTTTTTTTTTTCTGTTTTGGAAAATTACTAATAATTGATTTAAATTCTTCACTAGATATTAGCCTATTTAGATAGTCTATTTCTTCTTGTGTGAGTTTTGGCAGATTGTTTCTTTCAGGGAATAGGTTCATTTCATCTAGGTTTTCAAATCTGTGGGCATAGATTTGTTCATAGTATTCCTTTATCTTTTAACATCCATGGGATCTGTAGTGATGTTCCCTATTTCATTCCTGGTATTAGTAATTTGTGTCTTCTCTTAGTTTTTCTTAGTTCGGCTAGAGGGTTATACATTTTATTAATCGTTTCTGAGAACCAGCTTTTGAGTCCTCTGATTTTCTCTACTGACTTCCTATATACAATTTCATTGATTTTATCTCAATTTTTTATTATTTATCTTCTTCTGCTTACTTTGTATTTAATTTGCATTCTTTTTCTAGTATCTCAAAGTGGAAGCTTCAGTTATTGACTTTACAACTTTCTTCTTTTCTAATATATGTATTAAATGCTATAAAATTCCCTCTAAGCACTGTTTTCATGGCATTCCACAAATTTTGATAAATTGTGTTTTCATTTTTATTTTGTTCAAAATATTCTTTAATTTCTCTAGAGATTTCTTTTTTGACCCATGTGCTATTGAAAAGTGTGTTGTTTAATATCCAATTATTTGGGGATTTTCCAACTAACTTTCTGTTATTTCTAGTTTAATTCCACTGTGGTCTGAAGGCAGACATTGTATTATTTCTATTTTTAAACTTTGTTAAGATGTGTCTTATGGCTCAGAATGTAGTCTATCTTGGTGAATGTTCCATGAAGTCTGAGAGAATGTGTAATCTGCTGTTTTTGGATGAAACCATCTATAGATGTGCATTATATCCAATTGATTGATGGTCCTGTTATGTTCAACTCAGCCCTTACTGATTTTCTGCCTGCCAGGTCTATTTCTGTTAGAGGCATGCTAACGGCTCTGACTTCAGTAGTGGATTCATTTATTTTTCTTTGCAATTCTATCAGTTTTTGCCCCATGTATTTTGACACTGTTGTTAGGCACATATACTGTAAAGATTGTTATATGTTCTTGGAGTATTGACCCTTTATTAGTTATACATACACAAATATCCACTCTTTTTAAAATTCTTTTCCCATATAGGCCATTACAGAGTACTGAGTAGAGTTCCCTGTGCTATACAGTAAGTCCTTATTAGTTATCTAATTTATAAATAGTAGTGTGTATATGTCAATCCCAATCCCCCAATTTCTGCCTCTCCTACCCACTGCTTACCCCCAGTAACCATAAGTTTGTTTTCTACATCTGGAACTCTATTTCTGTTTTGTAGGTAAGTTCATCTGTACCCATTTTTCGTTTTTTAGATTCCACATATAAGCTCTATCATATGATATTGATATTTGTCTTTTTCTGTCTGACTTACTTCACTTAGTATGACAACTTCTAGGTCCATCCATGTTGCTGCAAATGGCATCATTTCGTTCTCTTTTATGGCTGAGTAATATTCCATTGTATATATGTACCACATCTTCTTTATCCATTCCTCTGTTAATGGACATTTAGGTTGCTTCCATGTCCTGGCTATTGTAAATAGTGCTGGATCATAAGAGACTACTACAAGCAACTATACACCAATAAAACAGACAACCTAGAAGAAATGGACAAATGCTTAGAAAGGTACAATCTTCCAAGACTGAATCAGGAAAAAATAGAAAATATGAACAGACCAATCACAAGTACTGAAATTGAAACTGTGATTTAAAAACTTCCAACAAACAAAAGTCCAGGATCAGATGGCTTCAGAGGTGAATTCTATCAAACATTTAGAGAAGAGTTAACACCTATCCTGATGAAACTCATCCAAAAAATTGCAGAAGAAGGAACACTCCCCAACTCATTCTACAAAGCTACCATCACTCTGATACCAAAACCAGACAAAGATATTTAAAAAAAGAAAATTACAGGCTAATATCACTGATGAACACAGACGCAAAATCCTTAACAAAATACTAGCAAACCAAATCCAACAACACATTAAGAGGACCATACACCATGATCAAGTGGGATTTATCCCAGGGATGCAAGGTTTCTTCAATATATGCAAATCAATCAATGTGATATACCACATTAACGAACTGAAGAATAAAAACCATATGATCATGTCAATAGATGCAGAGAAAGCTTTTGACAAAATTCAACACCCATTTAGGATAAAAACTCTCCAGAAATTGGGCACAGAGGGAACCTACCTCAAGCATTTCCTCAATGATCAGGAACAAGATAAGGATGTCCACTCTTGCCAGTTTTATCAACATAGTTTTGGAAGTCCTAGTCATGGCAATCACAGAAGAAAAAGAAATAAAAGGAATACAAGTTGGAATACAAGTTGGAAAAGAAGAAGTAAAACTGTCACTGTTTGCAGATGACATAATACTATACATAGAAAATCCTAAAGATGCTACCAGAAAACTAGTACAGCTCATCAATGAATTTGGTAAGTTTGCAGGATACAAAATTAATACACAGAAATCTCTTGCGTTCCTATACACTGACAACAAAGATCAGAAAGAGAAATTAAGGAAACAGTCCCATTTACCATTGCATAAAAAAGAATAAAATACTTAGGAATAAACGTACCTAAGGAGGTAAAAGACCTGTACTCAGAAAAGTATAAGACACTGATGAAAGAAATCAAAGATGACACAAACAGATGGAGAGATATACCATGTTCTTGGATTGGAAGACTCAATATGGCCAAAATGACTATACTACCCAAAGCAATCCCTTCAAATTACCAATGGCATTTTTCACAGAATTAGAACAAAAATTTTTACAATTTGTTTGGAAACACAAAAGACCACAAACAGCCAAAGCAGCCTTGAGAAAGAAAAACGGAGCTGGAGGAATCAGGCTTCCTGACTTCAGATTATGCTACAAAGCTACAGTCATCAAAACAGTATGGTACTGGCACACAAAAAATATATAGATCAGTGGAATAGGATAGAAGGTCCAGAGATAAACCCAAGCACCTATGGTCACCTAATCTATGACAAAGGAGGCAAGAATATCCATTGGAGAAAGACAGTCTCTTCAATAAGTGGTGCTGGGAAAATTGGACAGCTACCTGTAAAAGAATGAAATTAGAACACTCCGTGACACCATACACAAAAAGAAACTCAAAATGGATTAAAGACCTAAATGTAAGGCTGGACACTATAAAACTTTTAGAGGAAAACATAGGCAGGATGCTCTTTGACATAAATCACAGCAAGATCCTTTTTGACCCACCTCCTAGAGAAATGAGAATAAAAACAAAAATAAACAAACGGGACCTAATGAAACTTAAAAGCTTTTGCACAGCTAAGGAAACCATAAACAAAACATAAAGACAACCCTCAGAATGGGAGAAAATTTTTGCCAATGAAGCAAGCGACAAGGGATTAATCTCCAAAATATACAAAGAGCTGATGCAGCTCAATATCAAAAAAACAAACAGCCCAATCAAAAAATGGGCAGAAGATCTAAATAGACATTTCTCCAAAGAAGACATACAGATGGCTAAAAAGCACATGAAATGATGCTCAACATCACTAATTATTAGAGAAATGCAAATCAAAACTACAATGAGCTATCACCCCACACCAGTCAGAATGGCCATCATGAAAAAAAATCTACAAACAATAAATGCTGGAGAGGGTGTAGAGAAAAGGGAACCCTCCTATACTCTTGGTGGTGTAGCCACTGTGGAGAACAGTATGGAGGTCCCTTAAAAAACTAAAATAGAGCTACCATATGATCCAGCAATCACACTCCTGGGCATATATCCAGAGAAAACCATAATTCAAAAAAATACATGCACCCCAATGTTTATTGTAATGTTTCTCTTTATCCCTAACAACTACCTTGCACTAAAATCTGCTCTGTCTGAAGTTAATATAGTAACTATTGCTTTCTTTTGATTAGTGTTTACATGGTATATCTGTCTTTATCCCTTTATGGCTAGTCTATCTGTGTCTTTTACTTAAAATGAGTTTCTTGTAGACAACATATAATTGTATCTTTGTTTTTTAACCCATTCTGGCAATCTCTGTCTTCTAATTAGTATGTTTAGGTACTGATGTTTAAAGTGATTATTGAGGATTGATATCTGCCATATTTGTCACTATTTTCTATTTGTTGCCTTTGTTCTTTTTCTTACTTTTGTCTTCCACACTTTTGTTGCCTTTTGTAGTTTTGAGAATCTTATGTGATTCTGTTTCTCTCCTTTCTTAGCATATCAATTTTAATTCTTTTTTTAAACTTTTTTTCTACATATGTAGAGTTTTCTATATACAATTACAACTAATCAAAGACCACTTTCAAATAACACTATGCTGCCTCACAGGTAGTGCAATTATTGAAAATTTACCATATTTTACAGTGCATCTTTACCTGTTCTCCTTTATATTTTTAAAATTTTCTATCTTATTCCTCAAATGATTTATAAGTTTTCAAATAATGCTACAATGCTTTGCACAGAAACTGCGCAAAAATAATATTTATCATAAGACCCATAAAACATGTGGATCATACCAATGCATGCTCAAAGCCAATCTGTACTCTTAACTATTATTTACATGATTCTCTCATATTGAAATGACAAGTGCTTCACTATGATGATCATTCTTTAGCAAATACTGGGACAGACTAAGCTGACTTTGATGTCTTTCAGTGTCCCATGCCCCTTTCCTCTCTCCTCATCCCTCACCCTAATCCCTCTTTGTTGAGGAATCCATACTATAGCAGGACCATTCCTCTGCTCATTAGGTTGTAAATGGATCCCTGCTAAAGTAGTAACTAAAATATGAAGTATGCTGTTGATCAAAAAGAACATGGATTGAGACTAAGTCACTTAATAGTTGGCAAAACACTAAAGTTCTCTACTCTCCAATTTTCTCATTCATACAATGAGGTTCATAATAGGACCTCATAAGGTTGTCATAATGATTAAATGTTAAGATCAAGTTAATGTTCATGACTCAGCAGACCCGAGTTAGGATGTCAGTTCCATCTTGAGCTCATAATTTAGACTCTGAACATCAGCTTCTTCTTCAGCAGAGTGGAGAGAAAAATACCTTTTTCATGGCAGTGTTGTGATAAAATAAGAGCAATGTAATCCTGAAGGACTGTTAGCTTCTGTTCCCTTTTCTGATAGTTACAGATTGCTACAATAATGTAGCAAGTTGTGAGTCTCAGAGAAACCATTGTCTTTTAGAGGGCAATTCCAGGGGACCACAAATTCAACACCCAAAGGACTCAACTGTAATGATAGAATGACAGTCAGTGAAGACTGAATTTTGAGGTAGAGAACCATGCTCCTGGAATTATAACCTACAAATAGATATTTCATCAACTCCAGAGTGTTGCCCTGCTTTCCAGGTATTCTCAGGAATCCTGATGCTCTACATTTTCAAATATAAAAACATCCATGATTTAGCATGTCTAGAAATGGCTGGACAAATATTCCTCACCCGTCATGAAGCACTAGTACCTCTTTTAAAGGAATATTTACAATGATGGCTCCTTCATCTCTGCCCCAGCCTTGACCATTTGCACCTCATAGTACAGTACTTTGCAAAGTATATCGTAGTTAATATTTAATCTGTGTTCTGCATCCACTCAAGGTCTTTGCCAATCCATCTATTTATCCTTGATTCTCTAGCACTAGTCATAGTTCCTAGCATAAAATATATACTCTATTAATATTTAATGAATAAATAATACATCTGATGAACACTAAATCTGGCTAAGCACAATGCCTGATTTAATTCTCACAACAGTGTAATGAAATGTGATTACCATTCCTAATTTACATAACAGGACACCAAAGTCAGAGGATTTTGCTTCTTCAAATTCCTATGTCATAAGTGACAGAGGTAGGAATTTAAGTCAGGTTTGTTTGTCTCTATGATGTGTAGGTAAATGTTTAACAACAAGCTGTCTGAGAAACAAAAGTGTAATTAGTAGCATGTGCCAATTTCCATGGTGTAAATACTCCCACCGTAGTCAATTTTAAGCTACTAAGGTAACATCAATGGGTTCACAAAATTCAACAATTGGCCCCTGTAAGCTGCTACAGGCAAGCTTCAGCACACCATTAGTTTCACTGCAAGTTTAGGTGCTTTCAACTAAGCTAAGGCCGCTAGTCAGGCTGCTATTCTTGTCTTGGTGGCTGAGGATCTCACCAATAGCTAGACCGCAGTCACCCCCTGTAACCTTTGGCCATTGATGACCTCTATATTCCAGACTCTTTTGCAGCTGGTCATATTACTGACAAATCCACTCATCAGGAATTTTCTTCCTTCCCCCAAGGCCAGCCCCCCACTTCTGCTTTTAGGCATGAATTAAACAGAACAGAAGATTTTAAAGTAACGAGCCCCAAACACGCCAGTACTCTGACTTCCCGCCTTTAAAAAAAAAGAGAGAGGGGGAAAAAAAAAAGCAGTACCCTTTTGGGTATTTATCAGGGAGGACTTCTTTGAGCTGTATAGTTGTTTTGTGACAGAAATGGCAGTTGAAAAGTTGTGTTCACGTCCAAATAACAATGTTATTGTTTGAAGCTGCTTATTGTTAGTGTCTTCAGGCAGAAAAAATGTTTAAGAAAACCTCACTGAGTCCCTAAAGTTTTCTTGGGATTGTCTGGGATAACTTGGAATGCTAGTGGAATCTACACAGGATGATTAGAGGGGAAGCTTTCGGCACTCTTAAAAACTCTCACATTATTTTCTCCCTTGGGAAGCTGCTCAAGAACATGTTGTATTGGGAGTGCAAAGCTGCTAGGTCAATGGAATCATTTCTTTGTGACTTGGGGATTTCTCAGAGCCAGAAATGTTATCCAAGTTTCATTCCTGTGACTGAGGAAAATTGCATCAGCTGCTCACAGGACACCAGATTTCAATACGACATCTATTTAAGCAATGCCCTGGATGGCAGATGTTGGATCTTGGTTACTGGATGCGTGTGTGATTTAATGCATTGGAGCCTGGCTTGGTCTCTCTGACTTACTAGCAAAAGTTTGAAAAATTATTTAGGGAAAGATAATGTCAGAGTAACATGACTGTCAGGAAGAAAAGTGGTGCTATTTATGTGTGTTTGTGTATATTTACAAGTTGGGTATATATAGTTCTGTGTGCGTATGGATAAAATTACATGACTTGGATGAAAGAAGACAGGAAATAGGTGGAGTCTACAGCTTAAGGCCAAGAGATTTTATTTTTTCCCTTCTCTGTTACTATCTAACTCTACATCCTAGAAACATTACTTAGCTTTTCTTGTCCTTAATTCTTTTGAGTAGAAACATGGTGGTTTGAAATCTATAGATTCACCTCCTCCCATTTTTTTAATTCCTAGATTCCAGGTGATAAAATTAAATAACGCATTTGTCATTATTGTCAAAAGTGACTTGAACAAGACATATCTCTAAAGGAAACAAAAAATATCCAAATCATAGCATTCTTGGAAAAAAAGGTATTTTTAAGATTTAAGAAAAGCCCCTGTGATTTTTTTTCCTTTGACCAAGGCTATATCCACATACATCTGGATAAAAGTGAAAAAAAATACGCCAATCACCCAGATGGTTCTAAGTGTTTGATATCTGTCATCATATTGGCCAAACACCTGGATGATTGCATTCATTTTCACTCTTTAGCCATATGTTTTGAAATCATAGAGGTATGGCTTAGATAAAAAGTAGATGCTTTTAATCCACAAGGCAGAATGAGGTGCAATAAGAGGTAGAACAGGAAGAAGAGCAATTTTTGAGCACCTACTCCTTGTCAGACACTTTCTCTCATACATTTAATCTTCATAAGAACACCATGAGGCATTATCCCCAACTTACAGTTAAGGAAACTGAAGCTCAGGAATTTAAATTATTTCCCAGTGTCACATATCTAAGAAGTAGTAAAGCTTGGACTTTATTTCCTTATTATGTAGAGAACTATTAGAAATGAATATAGTTAATTTATGGCTAATGAAATTAAGAGCTGAGGACAATAGAGTTGCTGTATAAATAAGATAACAGAGGGCATACATGTAGACACAGAAACAGACATAACTAGTGTTCCTACTGTTCATCTGAAGAACTTTTTAATCCAAGCCTGTAATAGGTGTCTGTAGAAGGAGTGAAAAAGAAAACCAACCCAGGATAATTGGTACAGTGTTGACTAGGTCTCCTGGATGCACCATGTTTTCTTTGGCTCCAACAGAATGGTAAAACTGAACACAATTGCCTCATTAATTGTTTCACCTCCCTGGAGTTAGAAATTTTGGATGGTTTTGTAGAAATAATGTAGCTCATTATACAAATGTATGCAAAATAGCACGCAAATATATGAGTGATGATTTACTAGGGGAAAGATTCCAAAGATTTGGATTTTATAACTCCTGGTAAATAACCTGGAGGGTAAACTTCTGTCTGTACACAGCAGAAGCAAGTTGGCCCATCCCAAGGTTCTCAACAATGGCTTAATCTTTGGGGAAACAATGAATCAGATTCCTTCCCCTTTCTATGCCAAGGAACATAAATTCTTGAGCCCACATGGAAAGGAAATCTAATGCACCTCCTACAAGACTGCTCTTATATAAGGTTGAATTGATGACTTGCAGCCAATAGCTACTAGTTCTGATCAGAGAGACTGCAAAGAGCAAAGCTGACTGACCTTGGAGAGAATCGTCAAGGACAAAGATACTTCACATTTTCTCAGAGAGGAAAATAATCCTTGTGAGATTACTCTACTTGGCTCTCACATTGAAGAAAAGATAATTTCTCAGATTTTGAAGATGATAATGCAAATCCATGAAGGCAGATCTGGTCACAAGCTTTCGATACACAAGTTGCTAACCTACAGGTTAGAGAACTGGGAAGAACATTCATTTTCTAAATAAATATAGGGATGAGAATTTGCAGGATAAGGAAATGAGGGTGAAGGAAGGCAAAAGAATGTATGTTATTTCCAGAATATAAGTGAATGGGTTGGAGATAATGCACCCTTTGGAAATACAAAATGTTGCTGAAAGTTTTCAGAGAGGGAAATAACTCATAAAAGAATTTGGAGTGCTTTTTATGGGCTGAAATAGAAGGAAATGAAACATCTTCAATAGGATTTTGGATAGAAATTTTGCATATCTGTGCTATTTAAATATTAGGAAAAAATGATCAAATCAGCTAAAATTCAGCCAGAATAATCTCTTTGGAAAACTTAACACATACATATCTCAGATACATAGGAAATAATGAAAGACTGTGGAGACAAATTATGTATCTTTATACTCAGACCCTTTCCGACCTAGTCCCACCAAGAGGCAGATGCTGGGAATGTTCACTTAAGCTCAGCCCTGCCGTGAGCCAATTCAATTCAAATCTGAGCACTGTTTTAGAGGTCTCATCCTCCCTAATTGGTGGTCTGAAATTTTTCTTGCTGCCCTAATATGAGTGTCTTAGATGCCTGCCCGGAGTTGTCCTAAACGAGTAATAAAAATGGCTAAAATGTACTATGCATTGGGCTTGTTCCAGTTATTTTTTTAATACCTTGCACACATCATCTTACTTAAATCTCAAACAATCCTCTAAGATAGGTATTACTATCTATCTCTCTAACAGATGGAGAAGAGAAAGTTCCAAGTGGTAAAATTAACTTGTTCCAAGACACTCAGCTAGTAAGAAACAGAGCTAGGGAACAAAAGCTCAAGCTAGTTACCACTACACAGGACTGCCATTCAGTTTCACATGCCACCCTAACCCACACACTCACATTTTCTCAGTTATAAACTCTACTAATTGCTTCAAAGGGTATAAAACTCAACTTGATCAGGGTCTCCTCCCAACAGGGTCTACACATTTGTCATTGTATCTCCTAAGACTGAAGGGGATACAAAAATCAGCCCAAACCATGAACCTATCATCTATCTGAACATATTCTGCTCTAGCCTCAAGATTGGTCTTCTGAGATGCAGAGCCAACGGAGTCATCCCAGAGTTCCCTGCACCCCTTGGTACTGTGATTTGTATTTCTGTCATCTGACACCAATCCCAACCATATAAGGGTATTTCTTCTTCTTCCTATATGTCCAAGCACTTCTTGATAATTAATTCCCAATTCCTCAGGGAACACAATTTATGGCCAAGCAGGTCTCAGGCAGAGAACAAAAACTTTTTGACATGTATAAACCCACTGTTCATATGACAGCTAAAATAGCAACGTGCTATTTCATTCCTCATGTCCATGACAAGATGCACCCACATCAACTTAGGGAAACATTTAGCCATCAGGGTGGTCTTTTTATTTATTTATTTATTTTTAAATTTTTTGGCTGTGCCACGCAGCGTATGGGATCTTAGCTCCCCGACTAGGGATCGAACCCATGCCCCCTGCATCCCTGCATTGGAAGTGTGGAGTCTTAACCACTTGACCGCCAGGGAAGTCCCCAGGGTGGTCTTATTTCTTTCTAGATCAAAATCCTCAAGCCTCAAGTTTCTCTGTGAAGTTTCCAGATTTCGGGGACAAATCATTAGAAGCAAAGGAGATAAAATACTTTAAAAGATAGCAGTGCAGATACAGAAATATAGCAACCTCTACTTCAAAAACTCTAAAGCTAAAAACAGAAAATTCTACTGACATTAAAGGAGACTGGCTGAGACACTATAAAACTCTTAGAGGAAAACATAGGCAGAACACTCTATGACATAAATCACAGCAAGATCCTTTCTGACCCACCTCCTAGAGAAATGGAAATAAACAAAAATAAACAAATAGGACCTAATGAAACTTAAAAGCTTTTGCACAGCAAAGGAAACCATAAACAAGACGAAAAGACAACCCTCAGAATGGGAGAAAATATTTGCAAATGAAGCAACTGACAAAAGATTAATCTCCAAAATATAGAAGCAGCTCATGCAGCTCAATATCAAAAAAACAAACAACCCAATCCAAAAATGGGCAGAAGACCTAAATAGATATTTCTCCAAAGAAGATATACAGATTGCCAACAAACACATGAAAGAATGCTCAACATCATTAATCATTAGAGAAATGCAAATCCAAACTGCAATGAGGTGTCATCTCACACGGGTCAGAATGGCCATCATCAAAAAATCTACAAACAATAAATGCTGGAGAGGGTGTGGAGAAAAGGGAACCCTCTTGCACTGTTGGTGGGAATGTAAATTGATACAGCCATTATGGAGAACAGTATGGAGGTTCATTAAAAAACTAAAAAGAGTACTAACATACGACCCAGCAATCCCATTACTGGGCATATACCCTGAGAAAACCATAATTCAAAAAGAGCCATGTACCAAAATGTTCACTGCAGCTCTATGTACAATAGCCAGGACATGGAAGCAACCTAAGTGTCCATCAACAGATGAATGGATAAAGAAGATGTGGCATATATATACAATGGAATATTACTCAGCCATAAAAAGGACTGAAACTGAGTTATTTGTAGTGAGGTGGATGGACCTAGAGACTGTCATACAGAGTGAAGTAAGTCAGAAAGAGAAAAACAAATACAGTATGCTAACACATACATATGGAATCTAAAAAAAAAAAAAAAGAAAAGAAAATGGTCAGAAGAACATAGGGGCAAGACGGGAATAAAGATGCAGACCTACTAGAGAATGGACTTGAGGATACGGGGAGGGGGAAGGGTAAGGTGGGACAAAGTGAGACAGTGGCATGGACATATATACACTACCAAACGTAAAATAGCTAGCTAGTGGGAAGCAGCCACATAGCACAGGGAGATCAGCTTTGTGCTTTGTGTCCACCTAGAGGGGTGGGATAGGGAGGGTGGGAGGGAGACGCAAGAGGGAGGAGATATGGGGATATATGTTTATGTATAGCTGATTCACTTTGTTATACAGCAGAAACTAACACACCATTGTAAAGCAATTATACTCCAATAAAGATGTTAAAAAAACAAACAAACTAATTTAAAAAAAAAAGGAGACTGGCTGGCAGAATGGACAAAAAGTCCTAACAGAGCTGAATTATAAATGCAGTTCAAACTCCTCTAACCCTTTGATTGTTTACATATGAGCTACATTTGCTTTCCTGATTATCTACCTATAACATGTTTTTTTTCAAAAACTTCATTATAAAAGAACATTCATACAGAAAAGTATATGTCATAAATTTACAACTCAGTAAATTTTTATGAAATGAACACCCTTATATGACTGACCTCCAGACGAAGAATCATTTCCGCCTCACTGAAGATTCTCATGCAACTTTCCAGGCCCTTACCCACCTCTGTCCCTCCCAAGGTTAACCACTCTCCTGTGACTTCTTAAATGGAGATTTTGCCTGTCTCAGAACTTCACTGATACAGAATCATGCAGTATGTACTATTTTGTAAGTAGCTTTTTCTCACTCAGCATTACATTTTTGAGAGTCATCCATATTGTGACAGACTAATGTACTTCCATTTAGCATTTTCTGAATAGTATTCCCTATGAATACATCATGATTTATTTATGCATTCTATTGCAGACGGATGTTTGAATTGACTTTTCATTACCATGAGTGTACTTGATGCCCAATTAATGTACATGCCTTTTGATGAAAACATGCATTACATTGTCCTATTTTTCCCAGTAAAATATGCTCACATTAGTAGTTATCAAATTTCTTCCCATTGGTTTGGATTATGTGTCCAATGCGATAAGGTGATTTTGTTTTGTATCTTAATTCTGTACTCATTGTTTGGATTATGTGTCTAATGCGATAAGGTGATTTTGTTTTGTATCTTAATTCTGTACTCCATAGCGCTGGCAACTCTTTTCAGTTTCTATTATCTGCAAATTTTAAAATAAATTTCTTCATTCTTCCGAAAAATCATCTTAGAACACTAAATATTTTTAAGTCTAGTATAAAACATTCTATTAGGCTGTTTATCTCCAGCCCTTGGAAGAATGTGGGAAGTACTAACATTTGTTGTTGTTGCTAAGAGGCCAGAGGGTTTTTTTTTTAAACAACTCTTTCCCAATATTTAGTTCTCTGCTTTATCCTTCCCATTTCTACTTCACATCTATAGTATTCTTAAGCTAACTCAGATTTTTTTCTTTTCGAAGAAAAATAGTATAACATATTACAGTGAATTTATTTTATATATTACTCCCTCCTTTAAAAAAAAATGCTGTACACGAACTCTCTCCAGAGGAGTAATTCACCATCAGTAGACGTTTCAGATACTGTGATCTAAGTTAAGTGGATATTGTGGTGTCATACTAGACACATCAAATGCATGATGTTGGCATGTATGTTGTTTTTATAACTGAGCTGGACTAGTCCATTGAGTTTTAGTTTCAAAACAACTCCATACTTACTTGAGAATTATTTAGTCTTTATGATAAATAATTTTAAAATGTCAAGAGTTTCCATTAATACTGTTAGCCAGGGTTGGGTGGGACCCGTGACTGAGGAATAACAGAGGAAACAGACTTTCTGACCCAGGGTTTGAAACAGACTTTCTGACCCTGTGTTTTCTCCCACTCTGAGGGTTGGCTCCTTGTTCTGAACATCAGATCCCTATTTACATATTCCAATTTCACATTTTCCTTTGGATGGAAAAATTTAATACGAAATTAGAATTTCATTCTTATAGAAAAGTCTGTCTGACTTCTTCAGTTACTCTCTTCCCATATGTAAGGATAATTGGGTCAAGTTTCTTCCATAGACCCCTATGCTGGTAAACTATACAATGGAAAATGGTTACTAGATTTTTTTCCCATGAGACAAGAAGATAAGTTAATTGTACAAAGGAATCAAGTCAGCCACCAAGAAGTCTTTAAAAAAATTGGTTAACCTGTGATTTATTAGGTGAGTTATATTGTCTGATGGTATAAGGATCTCATCTAGAGGTGGCTTTCCACATTTTCTCTCTCTTATGCCCATAGCTTATCAGTCATATAATTCTTCTCCTATGAGCAAGTTCCTTGGAATCCTTCTCAATATAGGTCTTTAGGTATCTTCTCATAATTAGTCATAGTAGGTACATGAAATAAAAACTCTTTGCCATTCTTAATCTAATGACTCTAAACCTAGGTGATGAAACAGTCCTGGCACCCAAAATGACCCAGTGTATATTATAAGTTAATATGTGCATTCTCTTTAATTTATGTTTTTGAATCTACTTGAGAACAGGGAATAATAGAAAACAGTGGTAGAAGTATAGGGCTACAGAAATCAAAGGCGATATTATAGTAGGAGAATCAGAGAAAGTAAGTAGCCATGGTGTGTTAAAATGGCTATTAAGATCTACATTCTAAGCAGTAGTTGAGTATACATTGGAATAGATAAGATTAGATACCTTGGAAATGACCTAAGACAATCATAATTAAGAAAAAATGATTTAAGCCAGTACTAAAAACAACAAAATTTAAATGGCTAAATTGATTTAGTTGATTGTACTTAGGGATTTTTTTTTTCTTCCTATAGAATCTTTTTCAATCGCTGTATTTCAAAAATTTAAATGAAATACCCAATTAGGAATAATTTTAAAATTATAAATCATTTTTTCAAGAAATAAGATATGAGACTAGCTCAGTGATTTTAGGTGACAAAATTCAACATTAGAGAATTAAGAAATTTCTAGAAGAATTGTGTTTAAAAACGGCATTCCAAAAAACTTTTGCATATACTCCGTCTCAGGGAGGTAGAACATCACTCTCCCCTCCTTAAAGATGAGCTGGCTGTGTTTAGTGACTTCCTTCCAAAGAGAACATTTTAAGGGATTGGGGGTGGGGACGAGTAATTTCACAGTGAAGAAACCTGATGAATGCTACCTTAGTCAGGTGACGAAGGTCGACATCAACGACGATAAGTCATATTGACAGTATGTACCCTGGGTATGATGTGATGAGAACAGCACTACCTCAGTGGTCTTTTCCCAAAACCCATGACCCGATTCTAATCATAAGGAAAACATCAGACACATCCCAGCTGAGGAACATTCTACAAAATGCCTGACAAGTACTCCTCAAAACTGTCAACTCAAAGTCATCAAAAACAAAGAAAGCCTGAGAAACTGTCATAAACAAGAGGAGCCTAAGGTAACATGACAACTAAATGCAATGTAATACCCTGGAGGGGGTCCTGGGGCAGAAACAGGACATTAGGTAAAAACTAAGGAAATGTGAATTAAATGTGGACTTTAGTTTAAAATAATTTATCAGTATTGGTTCACTAATTAAAATGTACCATACTGTGAATTGTTAATAATGGGGCAACTGGGTACAGAGTATTTGGAAACTTCCTGTACTCTTCTCACAATTTGTATGCAAATCTAAAACTATTTTAAAATGTGTTTATTTTTAAAAAAGAAAAAGAATTAATGGCGGCCCCCTGTTTTGGCGATGTAAACATCACAGCCACGTATGGGGATTACGGTATTGGAGGTATGAATCCCTGGAACAGCTTGACACAGAATCTTCTTTTCTGGAAGTCTTTAAAGATTAGTTGAGCATCTTCTAAGACTTGCTTAGGTCTACTGATGTCTTAAGACAGGTAGATTGGAATCAATAAGCTCTGTTTCCCTCTGGCTCCATTGTTTTACGATTCTATAGTTTATTTAATAACAATGAATATCAGTTACTTATGGCTAAACATAATTTCCATTCTTACTAACATTCTCAGAGGCCTAATTTCTTCCAGACTTGGGTTCAATCTTATGTTTGTGTGATAATAATATAAAAAGCATCATTCCCCATTTAGGTATACCAAGTATTTTACCTCTTCCAATAATACAAGGGAGAAAGGCTAGTTTGGCAATTATAATTTTATAATGACTGCTTCTTAGCATCTAGTTAACTTCCAAGTTCTGGCAAATTAATACCAAGTCTTCCACAAAATTCTCCTGACCCCTCTTTAAAATACACAGATACACCAATACGATGGAAGAATCCTACAAGCGTAATATTACATAAATATTTCACCTCAATAATTATATGAGGACTCCTGCTTATCTACATTTCTCTCTAGTGTAACATTCTTTTGTTTAAGTTTCTAAACAAGATTAGTGGAAGGGAAGTCACAGATCTCTTTTGGAGCCGTAAATAAAAGAGCGAAACTGGGCTATAAAACACCAAGACAGATTTTCTTTTAAAGTATCTGAGACAATAGATTTTCTCGTTCATTGTAATCTCTGCACTTACCCCTCCTTACACCTACCATCACTCAAAAAACCGTGTGTGTCTGTTTTAAAAACAAAATCATGATTAGCCTACATCTTCTATGCTTTACTCTAGCAAAAGCCCTCACAGTTCTTTAAGGCAAGCTGTTCCCAGGGAAGGTCATGTTTCCTACCTTCATTATAGTAAGGAACACGCCTTGAATGCTTAATAAACTTCAGATAATAAGATCAGTATCATTTGCCCAAGGGGCAGGTAGATGAACCATGTAAGGATTTGGCTAACAGAGGTAGACGGGAGGTCCCCACCGGTCCCCATATTTCTTCTTCTGTTTTCTGTGACCACTGTTAAATTTCCTTTCTTAGTGGATTGGCCCGCTGTGTTGCAAAGCTGTAAATGAATCCCTTCCTTGCCCTTGAACTTGTTAAGCTCTCCAGCTTCTACGACTTTGTCTGGCAGGCTGCTCCACATCCTAATGACTTTTTGCAAGAAACAGAACCTCCTGGTATGTAACGCGCTGCCCTGCCATCTACTATTAGGCAAGCTCACTTCTGAAGCTCAGGACTTGAATCTTCTCCTGCTATTTCTCTGTTGATCAAGTTTCAGCTCTGAATAACTGAAAAAGGAGAGGATATGGGGAAGGGAAAGAGGAAAGTGATGGGAAGAGAGAGAGAGAGAGAGGAGTAATGCTCTAAATATGGGCCAGTACCTAATTATAATTCAAGACACCGGCAATTTAAAAAAAAACAACTCTTCCAGAATGCAGCCATAAGGAAAGAGTTTCCACAATCTGTTCATCTGCATAATTAGTAATGGAGGACCTGGGAACAGTTGGAACATTGCTGAGGAAGGCCCAGGTCACATTATTGATAACATAAATAACAAAGATACAGATTTCCCCAAACTACAAACATCAAAATGTAAGTAACAACAATCTAATAGGAGCACAGAAAACAAACAGAAAGCAGATAAACTCTGGAGCCGGGTAGTCAGAAGCCTGGAGTCAAGCACATCATTCATCAATCTAAATACCCTCAGGTTTCTTAAGAGTCACCTGAAAACAAGCATGCGGGAAACCCTCATCGGCGGTGCTCTCTGCGAGGATGTGTGACCACAGCTGTGAGGATGCATGTTCCACGAGTCAGAGGCACAGTCTTCATGCTTTTACACATGGGAACGTAATTCATTTCGAAAAAAAAAAAACTGCCTTGTTACGCTTAGTTATTTAATGGCACAGGGAGACCTGGCAAGTGAGCACTGGAGACATGGTCTGCATTTCAGAACTCGGCTGAATTCTATATAAGGGGCTGATACGTCTGTTTAATACCTTTAAAAATGAGTTACTTTCTCATCTGCAGTATAAAACTCCATGCATTCTTATTGCCAATTTGAGAAGGGCTATAAGAACCACAAGAACCCTATGTGTCTTTTTACTCTCTGTATTTCCAGCTCTTGCCAGAGGGCTGAGAAGATAAGTACACTGAATAGATATTTTTGAGAGGCTGCCTAGAGACAAATCAAGCAAAAATAAGATGAAGTTAAGACTCACTTAAAATTCTACTACCCAAATACTATCATTCTTTTACAAGTCTTGGGCAGAACTTCTATGCAGATGGAGATAAAATTTCCAAATAATTCTTTTCAAACCAAGTATCAGCTACACAGAGGTTGTAGATACCAGATTTTGCAAGTTCTAATAGTTCCAGAGAAACCGGTGCAGGGTGTGTGTACACAGCAACTATCAACCCTGGCAAATCTGAATCCTTGGTGTCTTCAGACACTGTAAGCCCTCCTTCATTGTATGAACAAAGAACTGTATTTGAGCCCAGATAGTATGAGTGACAGCATAAGGGACAAGGAGAGAATTTTCACTGCACATACCTCTGTCATGCATGACTGTCCCTGGGGTAAATACATGAATAGTTTCAGCTTTTAACAATAGAAAGGAAAACACGAATACTTTTTAAAAATATATGTGGCTTTGGGCTTTAACGCTTTAAAAACCACACACATACCTGCGGTTTTGAAAAATCCTTCAGACACCAGAGGGGACAATCCTGTAGGACTGGGTGACTGAGATAAAAGGCAAACCTGTGCTTTCAGTAGGAAATTAACCTGTTCCTATAGAGTTGTAATAATTGGACACTTGGTAATAGGCTCGAAGGCCTCTAAAGCCTAAACCTACCATTACTCAACAATTGGAAAGCAACAAGGGGAATTTGTACTTTTTGAATTACGTGTCATATCATTAGCACGTGAAATACATAGATTTCATTGGTTTATTCGGCAAATATTTACTGAGCTCCTACTATGTGCCACATATTCCTCTCAGCCTTGAAGTTACCAGTTAACAAGGCAGACAAAAATTTCCCTGTTCTTATCAGACTAAAGCCCCTGTGAAAAAACAGAGGCAGTTACCCCTCGCCCTGCCCTCGCCCCCATATCTTGTATTCCTAAAGAAACTTTTTGTATCTCCAACATGACCTCCATGATTTGAAAATCATGCTGTCCCTGGGCTGGTGCATTTTAGCACGATGGGCAGAAACCATTGAATGGGTGCTTGCAGGTGGTGAGAAGTAAAATGTAGGAAACCTCAAAGGAATAGGGCATAAAAACGCCATATCCATATATCCATAGACAGTGGGATAAGGGATAAGGTTAGATGTCGGGCACAGCCACAAATTATATCTGCTACAGAAGAATTTGGATCTAATGAACTAAGGAATCATTTGAATCTAATGGACTACTTTAGAAAACTCTGGAATGTCTCTGTACTATTTTACTGGTTCATCGCAGATGGCTTAAAGCAGTGGTTCTCGGACTTCTGGATTTCATAGACAGGTAAAATTAAAATACAACAACAACAACAAAGAAAGGGGACTGCCATAGGGGTACCAACTTTTAATTTCAAACCAAAATATTAAAAGACATTTAAATATTTTTAAAAGTAGAAAAAAATACCAGAATAAGTTAAAGTCATTTCTAAGAAAGTACAGCTGGCATGTATACCCATGTGCATTAGCTGTTGCCTCAGGATAGGCTAACATATGTTATAGTAACAAGTCTCCCTCCTCCCGGCAGTCTCAGTTGTTTAAAACGGCATGCTACATATTTTTCATGGGTAGGCGGGAATGGACATTCCTCAGAGATCAAGATTGACGGACGAAGCAGCCATCCCAAATGAGGCTACTGCTGTGCCGGAGGGAAAAAGAGAGCTCTGGACGTCCTTGGATCGGCAATGAACGCTCCAGAAGTAACACACATGACTTCTCTCGCAAGTCATTGGCCGGAACTAGTCACACGGCCCTATCCAACCATAAGGAGGCCAGGAAGTGTACATTTACTCCATGTCAGGTGTGCTGACAATATCTGCCAAGCTGCACACAGTTGATAAGCAACACTGATGAGAGCCACAGCTCTGTGTGACCTTGTCCTTATTTTCTCAATTCAGTATGGGATAGTGAAAACCTGGCCACAATCTTATCTTACACTGATCTAAGTCAGTATTTGAGACCAGTGTGTGTGTGTGTGTGTGTGTGTGTGTGTGTGTGTGTGTGTGTGTGTGTGTGTGTGTGTGTGTGTGTGTAACGGTGGGGGGAAGAGGGGAGAAGGGAGGTGGGGAGAAGAGAGGGGGGGCAGAGGAGAGAGGAGGGGAGGGAAAAGTGATAAGCATTTGTAGGCCAAATAAAAATCTCTCTGGAAATTGAAAACTTTCTTGGGAAGGTGAGCAAATGAACACTGGCTGCCCAGCAATAAAGAGCGAGTGTGGTCTCTGCGACAGAAAGTGAACAACCTTGAGAATCCAGACACCAGGAGCAGCACGCAGGAAGGGCACTGCCACTCAAAGCCTGTCCCAGTAGCATGGGTTCCTGCTCTTGCATGGAAAGACCATTTGCTTTAGCTGTCAGCAATGTCATGCTTTATAAGTCATTCTTTTTTTTTTTTTTTTTTAAATGAATAGCCCAGTTTGCTTTTTTTTTTAAAGAAATTCACGTTCTTTTATTTATTTATGACTGTGTTGAGTCTTCGTTTCTGTGCGAGGGCTTTCTCTAGTTGCGGCAAGTGGGGACCACTCTTCATCGCGGTGCGCGGGCCTCTCACCATTGCGGCCTCTCTTGTTGCGGAGCACAGGCTCCAGACGCGCAGGCTCAGTAATTGTGGCTCACGGGCCCAGTTGCTCCGTGGCATGTGGGATCTTCCCAGACCAGGGCTCGAACCCATGTCCCCTGCATTGGCAGGCAGATTCTCAACCACTGTGCCACCAGGCAAGCCCTATAAGTCATTCTTAATCCACCCCCTCAAGGATGATTATTTCAATGTTAGCTCTGCACCCCTGAACAGGTCTGAGTCAGCCCAGCAAAACCCAGCCACATTCTGTTGACCCTAAAGGTTGCATCAGAAATAAAAAAGAAGCTTGGTTTCCTGTGCTGTGTGCTCGTTCGGTCACGGTTGTTTTGCTCTGTGTTGTTGCTTTTATCGTTATTAATACATGTGGCAAAACCAACCCTCCAAATGAAGTTAAATCTCTTTGCTCAGCCATTCTACTGAGCCATGAGGCAAGGAAGTCTTAGGCTGTTTTATGGAAATTCTGATTTTCAAAGTAATAAACAAATCTCAAAGGAACCAGAAAGGAACTATTGGACCCATGCCACACACTCTGTGTGGGCTCAAGAAACTGTACTTGATGATGGCAAATTTCCCTTTCAAAAACACCCTTAAACAAAGCTTAAGTTCCAGAAATGTTTTCTGGGCCAGACTTGCAGTAAATTTTCCTTGGAGGCCCTAATGCAAGATGAAGGACAAACAGAACTAAGAGAGACTTGGTACCCAAATGAGGGAATGAGGGAGTTCAAACAAATGTGGACTGAAGCTAGATTTAAGCCTTTGATTCCATAATTCAAATAAATAATAGTCAATTTTGCAAGACTAAAGGGCCAGTACTGCCATATCATAAGATATATATTGCGCTAGACAAATTAACTTTTAAAAATTCTTGATAAAATTCGGTCAGAGTGGTATAACATGAAATGCAAATCCCTCTTTACTCACTTTCTCCAGGAATCCTAAATTCTTCTTTATAAAAGTAAACAGTCTTTTACGTATTCTTCAGAAAAACTGTAACTCCTCTATTAGTGTGTATATTTCTGTGTATTTTTCATCTACCCAAATGGGATCTAGTATATATAGTTTTTTTCATTTTAATTGTTGAAGTACTTATCTTAACATCATACAGACACAGCCTGGGTAGATTTCTCTTCCCTACTGGAACTATAAAAAATATCAGTCTCTTTTCCCTTTGAATTCATTGAGAAACTGCTCAGGTAGACACCGAGGATTCGTATAATACTTTGCACTGATGAAAACAAAACACAAAAAACCTCTTGCGCTGAAATATTTCAGGATTAAATATTAGCTATGAATGAATGGGGCTATCATCTGCTCCTGAATTAAATTACCAAAGTACTAAATAAATGTTTTTGAACAATAAATTTGGCTTTGTGACTGGCCCAAAGGGCTGTCAGATGACCTGTTCTTATAGAACAGAAATCCCAAAGTGAGTTTATGCTCTTGAAAACATCCTTGGATAACTGAAAAAAAAAAAAATGAATTGAAAACTTGGAAACTGGAAGATGCCTCCACATCAGACAATTCTGAGCTTTGAGCAAAAGTAGAAAGAGTAACACGCAGAGAAGAGCACCGATACAGTGGTCCCTCGAGCACATCCAACAGCTCGGCATGGCAACTACTCGGTCAATCCAAGTTCACAGGGACACTGCAGAGCATTTAGTGATTTAACTCAGCTCTTTACAGATCAATATATATATCGCTGAGGCAGATTATGAGAATGCATACAGCCAGAGAGGAATGACTACAACGAGACTGACTTACAGGAATGAGAAATAGCTATTTATTGAGCACTTACTGGTCAGATACTACTTGGCTCCTTACTTAAACTTTCGCATTTAATAAATGTCCCTAGGAAATACACTTCTCTCCAAGATAAATAGATAAACAGATCACTACCTAACAGAAAGGAAAACAAGTCATTCATCCAAGTCACACAGTCAGCAATGGCTTGGGCAGGGCTTCAAATGTACATCTCTGGTTACAAAGACAGTCCTCTTCCCACTGCACCACAAACCCTCTTTGAAAATTATCTATTCACTAAAATATGTGCCAGGCCCAGATGGTTTTACAGCTGAATTCTATCTAACTTTCAGTGAACAGATAATCCTTACGTTATTCAAAAAATTTCTGACCATAGCAAAAGATGGAAAGCTTCCCAATTCAATTTACAAAGCTAGCGTAACCTTATTTCCCAGACCTGATGAAGACAGAATTAAAAAAAAAAAAAACTATAAAAATTTTACTCATGAATATGGATGTAATACAGAAACTAATTTATATGTAAAAATCATCAAATTAAATCCAGGTGCATATTACAAGAATAGCATTCCATGACCAAGGAGAGTATGTGGCAGGAATGCAGGGATAGTTCAACATTAAAAAATATGGGAACATAATTCATCACATTTACAGAATAAGTGAAAAACATAATATAATCACATTAATTAAGATAAGAAACACCTCTTAAAATAGCTGCCATTTTAAATTTAGAAATAAAAATACTAGGTTAAAAAAAGAGAATATAACAGAACTGCAAAGACTGTTTATTTAACACCAATAACATACATCATAGTAAAAAGGAAACCAGTGATCACAATTTAAATAACGTTGTTTGGGGGATTCTAAGATAAAATAATAAAATAAGTGGTATTAACAGTAGAAAGAAAGAGACAAAACTATTACATGCATTTCATACCTGGTAACTCAAAAGACTGAACAAAGAAGCTAATAACATTAATAAGATATTTTATAATGTGACTGGATAGAAAATGAATAAATTGAAGGACCTATTATGTCCCAGGATCCAAACATACACCTTATAATAAAGTCATTTTCTTTCATATTAATATGTAAACTTAATGAATTCTAATGGAAAGTTCATTCATTTATTTTTCTTAGAACTAGAAAAAATTATTTAAAGGTTCATTTGGAAAATAAATGTGTGATGATTGCCAAGAAATTTATGAAAAATAAGAATAATGACAGAGAGGACCTTTTCCTACCAGACACTCAAACTTTTTAGATATAAGATTCCAGAGGGAAGGTTTTCTGTCTATGTTGTTTCCCAGGACCTACACAATGGTGGCTGCATAGAGTACAGTCAGTAATTCCTATTTTAATATATAAATGAAGTAAGCTAATGTGATTAAAAGAGCAAGATTCTGGCCCATGCATAAGCAGATAAATCAACAAGAGCGAAGAGTCAGCCAGCTGACTTAAGTGTCCATTTTATTACATGATAAAGTGGCTTTTCATTTTGGTGGGGACTCAGTATTTAATCAATGGCTTTAAGAATACTGACTGTCCTTCTAGAAGAAATTAAGTTGGATCCCTACATTACCGCAACACAGAAAATAATGCCCAATAAAGTAACGATTTAAAATTTAAATATAAATGTATTAGGCATATATTACCTACAACGTTACTTAGACATCCCTGACCTTCACCTGCCTGGACCTCCCAGTGCCCAGCTTTCACTGGCCCAGTGGGACTTCCTCATCCAAATTAAATTTGGCTTCTTTCACCCTCTCTTCACCACCCAACACCTGCTCTTTCTTTCTGGTGTACGTGACTATCCTCCAGATCCCCACTCCAATGGGATGAAATGTTCTTAGAAGGAATTTGCTTTCCAGATGTGTCTTCATGGCTGTATTATTTGTGTCCTAATTTGGTAAGTAGTATTTGACAGAATAATAAATGGGAACAAATTACTGGGATTGTAATATTAAGCTTCCGTTGTATAATTCTGTGTTCTGAAATCATCTGTGCCAGGCAAATGATTATTAGAGGAAGCAAAAAAAAAAAAAAAGAACTTCCCTTTTCCGAGATGCTGCAAATATGCTGAAAGGTAAGCTTAAGGAGAACAGGGAGTTAGGTGATTAATCATGAAGAAGAGAAAATAGGGATAAATGGAATTGCCACCCCGTGCTGAAAACAAAAATCAAAAGATCAATGTCAAAAGTGTCTGTGGCCTTACAGGAATCTTCTCATGATTTCACATACAACAACTGAGAACCACCCCTTCTTCTTTAACTTCTCTGGGGCTAGAAAGTGTAAAACTAACCTAGAGTCTGGAAGGCTGCTTTTTCGTTCATTTATTACTTCCTGGAACAAAGCTGTAAGAAATATCTTAACCTTAAGACCAAGCAAATATTTGACCACTATGCACTCCCTCACTCCACAATGAAATAGTTTTTTAAGAACCTCATGTAAACAGAATGAGGAAATTAGATAGCAGAGTGACTTAACCATGCTGCACTCACCTTTCCTGAGAAGTGACTTAATATGGTAGATGGAACACAGACTTGGGTTTCATACAGTCCTGAGTTCAAATACCTGCTTCACCTTTTAGGGAAATTCTTTAACTACTCAGAACTTAAGTTTTCTCATCTCTGAAAGAGGCATGCTAAATAACCATCTCCCTTGTAAGGAAAGTGCCAAGGACAAAAGTGGTCCTTCCTGCTCCCTTCATGTCCCTTCCCAACAGAATTTTTGAGGGGAGAAAAAGGACATTCTCAAGAATTCCATCTCTAATAGAGAGAAAATGCATATCCAATTTGCTATTAGATAAGGCTCATTCAAAAGAAATGTCCAAGGCCTTTTTAAGCACCAGTTTCATCAAAAGACACGTATTCCAAAAACAGCATATTGATTTTATTCTACATAGGCTCTCTGCAGATTCAAACATTTGTTTTCGTGTGGGACAAGATTTTTGGCATCCGTTTAGTAAAATGTTGGGTTCTTCGTTTGCATAACTGTTGTGCCTGTAATGAGCAGACACAAAGCCTTGGCTCATTTTGCTGCCCTCCCCTCCTTTCGGAACCTAGGGGAGGCTGTGTAAGGCCCTACACCAAAGCCGGGAGGTGGGTGCTGCAAACTGCAAAGGAATCCACAATAAAGCTGTCCTCCGTTTTTTTGGCATCCTGAGAATTAAAGTGTATTCACTTTCATCATCTTGGAACAAGTAGTCCCCACTTCGATTCCTGCAGCTCTTCCCAGATGCAATCAGTGTAGAAATTCCTGTGAGCCTCATGGACGTCACCAGAAATGACTCCTACATGTGGTATTCATGGTGATTACACACCTAGTTTTCTCTCTGAAAACCAGCATGCACTTTGTTCGGTATGAAAAAATTATTTTTAGATGAAACTGGTCACTTAGTGGAGCTCTGGTATGAGGTGACGTCACTTAGCCTTTTATTTAGCAAAGGGTTAAGTAGCTTTTTCTTTGTTAGTAGTATGAAAAAGAAAGAGTTAGTAGGAACAGTTGTATGTCACAGGCATTACTGCATTTTACAATAATACCCAGGGAGTGTACCACATTCCTAATAACATTTTCCCCTATGTCACCTCATCAATTCTAATTCATTCTCCCACTAGCTATGTGTTATATAGACCCTATGTTTCAAACACTAGTAGGTGCTGGGGATACAGGGATAAGCTCGAGCCCTCAGGGGAATGAAGGTTTACAGATGAGTAAACGGGCCTTTTCAGGACAGTGGGGTAACTCCTACAACTGCAGTCAGAACCAAGAGCTGCAGTGGCACCTGGAAGGGGTGCTGAGCCCAGCCTTGGGAGGGAAAGGGCCAATTCTTTCCCATTCAGCCCTCCCCGGTGAAGTGAATAAACTCAGTTCTTTCTTGAATATGACTTTTAAGCTGAAACCGGAAGAACGAGAGAGAAGCAGCATTCTATATGGAAGGTATATTGTTTTCAACTCTCAAGTATAGAGCAGCGCTCGAGATCAGTTAAGACCAGACCATAGCTGATGAGGTTTCTGAGTAATGGCCATGGGCAAGGTATTACGCTAAGCACTGTAGAGAGAATATGTTTTGCATTTTTCCCAGCAGAACTCTGAAGTGAGTTCTACTGCCCCCTATTTACGTGTGAGGAAATCAAGGCTTCTTCGACTCTGTAACTTGCTCCACCAACATGCCACAGCCGGAAATAGTGAGGCTGGGAGTCAGCTCAGCCTGTGCTTTGATCTGTTAAGCCGTTTCAAATACTGCTTCCAAAAAGCCATTTAGTCTGAGCAGGCTTTGTTTTTGGAGACTCCATACAAAAACTCCATACTATTCATCTTATTTTACTATTTTTCTTTAATTCGACATTACCTAAATCCAAAAGAATCAACGGCTTCATTTTAAAAGACAAGCTAAGTAGCACTATATATATATATATATATATATATATATATATATATATATATATATATACAGTTTGACCTAAAATGAACATTTTTTCATCGTTGCCAAGGACATAGGAGGAACAGTCTTGTCATAATCCAAAGCCAGAGGTAGAAAACTGGGCTCTCTGAAGATCATGCCCAGGTTTCATTGATTCCCGCCTTCTCTCTCTCCCCCCACCGCAGGGAAAGGGCAAGAATGATACCCTGTTGCCTTAATTCACCAGCAAGAGCCTTCCAGGAGCCACCTAGGTTCTCCTGAATGTCGGGTGCCGCAGAGATTCTGTGACAGGTACAGACATTCAGGTCCAGAGGGACGAGCAGAGGATAAATGGGAGTGGTTTGGTGGGATGTCCCACACATGTGTTCACACAGTCCTCTCTCTGCAGCCCTGGTTGTTCACTTACGTGATAAAAACACTATCTTTTATAACGAAGTTTGTATAATCAGCCGGATGGACAGAAATCTGGGCTTTGGAGAGGGAGAAACTAAGGACTGAATCTTTGTTCTGTCTCTTGCTCACTGTATATCTGTGGTAATTTACAACACTTCTCTGAATCTTGTTTCTCTTACCTGCAAAGTGAAGTTAACAAGCCTCACCCAGAGGTTCTGAAGGGCATGAGATGAGAACATTTGTGTGAAGTGCTGAGTACAGCCCTGGCACAGAGCAAGTGCTGTGTAAGATAAGAGCTACTGTAATTATGAGGCTTATGATTCTAAGCCGTTGGTGAAAAGTAACCCTCGAGACATTTTTTAACTCTACATTTGAAAAACTAATAGCCTCATGCCCTCTCTGCAATATTCTTATTTGTTTTGGTCCTTTTCGAATGAAAAAACAATGTAAAGTCTTCTCTTAGTTTTATGCTTTGAATTGAATCAACTTCCATGTGCTCTTCACAAAGGGCTGCTGATTCCTCTGTGACGTTAATATCGAACTCTAAAACAAGACTCACAGAATTTAGGGCTCCATGAGCTAAGGGCACAGAAAAGCTAGAAAATGGTTTGTGTGACGGAGGAACAGCTACTGCTTCTCATTCGCCTCATTCAGGGGATGAATTGCTCCTTCTCTTCCTCTTCATCCCCCACATCCTAAACAGATTTCCTGAAAGACCTTCTGGTTAAGTTCTCATCCCCTTGGCAAGGCAACTCGTCTGCTGAGCCAGTCAGCTGTCTCATTGAGATTCACTGCCAGGTGGACAGCTTTGATGGCAAGGAGGTGGCGTTCCGCCCAGTTAAGCAGCTTTCAAGCCTCAAGCCATAAAGATGAACTGCTGGCCCTCCTTCCTCCAGAAGGATGCTGCAGACATATTGCCTGCCCTTGGAAGTATCGCTTTCCTGGGGTGCAAATGATTGAGCTGTGCAGAGCACCTTACTTACTGCTCTCTCCTCGGAGCACGCGGAGCACAGGCTGTGTCCGGTTTCTTGTGTCAGCTCTTCTCTGCTAAAGGTGTTGGTCGGGTAATTAGCTTGAGTTTGAAGCAAGCAGAAAGTTAGGATATACGGCTTCCCCAGTGAAAGCCGATTCTTCTCTTCACCAGAAGTAAAAAAATAATTCTGTGCTATAAGAAATGTAGTAAATAAAGACCCCATGTTTCGGAATGAAACTTCTTCCGTTCAGTAGGTCTTGTCTAAAATACACCAATAACAATTACCTCACTAGTAATAATGCTATGCTTTCTAGCCCATTGTATAGATGTGAACACTGACAATAAAAGAGGGTCAAAGATTCAAAGAACAGGATATTTAAAAACTGAAACAGAAACTTTCAAGTATTTTTCTTATCATTTATGTAATGTATGTCCATTAAAAAATACAGATAAGGGGCTTCCCTGGTGGCGCAGTGGTTGAGAATCTGCCTGCCAATGCAGGGGACACGGGTTCGAGCCCTGGTCTGGGAAGATTCCACATGCTGCGGAGCAACTAGGTCTGTGAGCCACAACTACTGAGCCTGCGCATCTGGAGCCTGTGCTCCGCAACAAGAGAGGCCGCGACAGTGAGAGGCCCGCGCACCGCGATGAAGAGTGGCCCCCGCTCGCTGCAATTAGAGAAAGCCCTCGCACAGAAACGAAGACCCAACACAGCCAAAAAAAAATAAAAGAAAATATAAATTAAAAAATAAAGATAAGATAAGAGGAAACAAAAGTCACCCATTAAACTGCCAATGAGAGAGAATTGCCATGGAGGAGACTTATCTAGATGACTCACCCACAAAGAATGGCCGTTGGAGATTTTTCCAGGAGGACTGTATTGGTGCCACCATCTCATCATCTTTCTCAAAGGGGATGAGGAGTTACCTCTCACCTTACGTATGTGAGAAAGGTTTTCAAGGAACTTTCAGGCCTTGCTATGCTTATGCAAGAGTTTGGTGAAAGAACTGTACCAATGTCTGACATCCACCAGGAAAATCTAGAAGGCAGAGATGAGGCATCCAGCTGTTCAGCTAGTGGAGCAAAAAGAAGTATTGCCGCATTGGGGTCAGATGTGTACCCAGAGAGTGTCAAGCTGAGACGTGCATGGATATTTACTGTGGGACACTCTGGGGATTCAGCCAAACTTGAAACATTTAAAATCCTGCCCGAGAGGACAACCTAGAAAAGGCCTGGGACCCTGATAGGGACCATTTACATGGAGGACCAGGGGAAAAGCCAGGGGTGTAGAAGCTGGAGGAAAATAGGCTGGCTTACATCATGGATATACAATCAACTTGGGCTCTGGAAAGAAACAAAACATATAAGTACCCAACAGAGAGTGAGTCTGCCCCTCCCAGAGATGGTGAGGCCATCTTATAAAAGCACCAGCCGTGTAAGAAGGTCTCTGTCCTGATTTTTCATCCTCCCTGCCCTTTGTACCTTTCTTTCCACCTTCTCAAGGTGAGCAAGATAGAGAAGAAAGGGTGGGAGTCAAAGCGAGGAAAGAGGGAAGAAAGGCTGGACCTCTCAATATTGGTTGTAGGCAGCCCAACTATAGTTGTTCCTAACTGTCTAGCTGAATGAGGGATGGAGAATTCTTGGGATTAAGATTGAAGTATTGATTAATATATTAGATGGGATCTTCTTGGTTTTGAGTAAATACTTGCATTGCAACCTAAAGTTATTGTAAGATTTTGTCCTAATAGTGATCAAAAATGTGATGGTAGTCCAGGGGCAGGGAAAGAACTTGAATAATATTAAATGGACAGTAAGAGACATAAAAGATAGTCTTATGGTCTCTGTCACTACTCAACTGCCGCTGTGGCTCAAAATGCAGCCATTGATGATACGTAAATGAACAGGCGTGACTGTGCTCCCACCAAACTTTATTTACAAATACAGGCAGTGGGCTAAGTTGGCCTGGGGGCTGTAGTGTGCCAACTCCTGTTCTGCATCGTCATTTTTAATGGATTCATAGAGTTCCATTCTGCAGTTTCAACCAAATCTAATTTAACCATTCAACTGTTGTTGGACATTTAGGTTGTGTCTCAATTCTGCTATTAAGGATGGTGCTTGGATGCATACATTCATACGTAAAACTTTATGCCCATCTTAATGACTTATAGTCTGTTCCTAAAGTGCAATTCTGGGGTCAGATTTCATTTTAAAGGAATTTAAACAGTACTGCCGGGTTGCCCTCAAGGTAAGTTGTACCACTTTTCACACTCACCAGTGGGGTGCAAGAGTGGCCATTCCCCCACCACAGGGACAGCACTGGGGAACCCTTTGCACACATACCCAACAAATTTAAAAAATCAGGAAATGGAAGTGGAGGAGATTCTATGCCTAAAGTGGTTTATGAGATTTAATCTTTGGTCCAGAAAACAGTGAGGCCCACCTCTCTCTACGACATGATGCTACTTCTAAGAGACATACTGAGAAGAGATTAGTAGTCACCTCTGAATTCTCTGGCTACTGTCTGGCATCTTATTTTCTTGATTGTGTTTCCATGGGCTGCCACGATTACCAGCAGAGTGAACCAAACTGAGAGTGGGCACACACAGTAAATACTAACCCTACTCTCACCTTGTCGCACAGTGTGACCCTGGGCAAGGCCCTGAACCTTAGCTGTGTGACGGCTTCTCTGCAGAAAAATGTGACAGTGCCCTCCAGGAAGGAAGCTGAGACTAAGTAATTACACTCCTCCCTACAAATACAAGGTGCTAGTGAAAAGAGTTTGGGAACCCCATGGTAGTGAAGGAGGGGCAAAAACTCTTCCTTTAGAGATAGATGGTTACTGCTTTATCCAAAAGCATCAGTACAATCAATGGAATCTACACAATGGAGAGAACCACACAGTTGCTCAATCTGGCCATGAACTAAGAAAACCTCCCTGCAGTATGCCAGCCAACCTACGTCATGGCCCCCTCATTCTGGCCATTTAGGCCCCAAGAAAACACACACTGGGGGCATATAAATGAGCTGCCACAGGCATTCACACCCTGTCCCCAGAATTATCCAAAACAGCTCCCCTCACTTTGCTTGCTGCTTCTTTGTCTCTTTCATTTTCAGACAGCCATTTGTCCTCTCACCCTGGCTTCTAGGGCGTCACTCTGGCCCCTCTTGTTCTAATATCACTTCAGCACAGCTTTAATGGCTTGACTCCTCTTTCCTAATTTTGATAGCCTCACTTAGGTCCCACTGCAATCTTCCACCCAACTGCCAGGGCCCTGGGTGAGATCATCTCCTTCACATCACCTCCCCACTAAGGTGCCCTGGCAGTGTGCGTGATCCAGAAACTACCTCCAAAGATAAAACTACAGCTCAGGGGCTATCATCTTCAAAACCTTTAAAACACTTTTTATACTATCTGATATTATATAGTATATAATTAAATATAATATAATATATTATATTATATATTTTATATTATATATATTATATAATATATTTTATATTATTTATTAATATAAATAATAATTTGTATTATTTATTATAAATAATATTTTGTATTATTTTATATTTATAACTATTATCTTATTCCCTTTCTTTAAAACCCTCAGTGGGTCCCCATCACTACTATTTACAAAGAAAATTCCATCCCCTGCAACATAATGTTCAAAACCTTCCATAATATATAGCTCTCCAAAATGTGACCCCAACACTTTACCAAAAAATATATCTACAGATGGCCAATAAGCACATGAAAAATTGTTCAACATCATTAGTCATCAAATTTGCATTTAAATGCAAATTAAAACCACAATGAGATACAACTACACAGCTAAGGGAATGGCTAAAAGGAAAAAGACTGACATCAATGTGACCACAGGCTACTGTTCTATCTCTGCCACCTAATACTTCTCTTCATATATTCTAGGCTGCAGCCAAATCAGACCGCTCACCCTTCCCTGAAGAGCCCTCACCCTCCTGTGTCTCTACTTTTCTCATGACCATCTCAAATCTCTTGGTAGTAGGGAGAATAGTACCCCCGTGACTCCCATGATAGCCACATCCTAAACCCCAGAACCTGCGAATGCGTTATATGACAAAGGGGAATTAAGGTAGCAGATGTAATTAAGGGTGCTAACCAACTGGCCTTAAAATAGGGAGATGATGTTAGATTATCCAGCCCAACTCAATGTAACCACAGGGGCCTTAAGATGTGGAAGAAAGAGGCAGAAGAGAAGGTCAGGGTGATGCCTGATGCCACGCGGTAAGAAAGCCACCCATGAGTGCTGCTTTGAAGATAGGGAAAGGTCCACAAGTCAAGAAAAGAGACGAACTGTAGAAGCTGGAAAGGGCAAGAAAACGAATTCTCCCCTAGAGACTCCAGAAAAAAAAACGCAGCCCTCTTGACACCTTGATTTTAGCTTGCGAGACTCTTGTGGGACTTCCGACATTCAAAAGTGTTAGAAAATATATTTCTGTTGTTTTAAGCTACTAAGCTTGTGGCAATTCATTAGAGCAGCAATAGAAAACAAATGCAGCCCTCCTCCTAATGTTCTGCTCATTGAAACACTTCTAAAGAAGGTCAATCGACCCAGATTTGACCCCTCTGCTCTTGGAATCTCCATGGTGATCATTAATATCTCTCTCATGGCACATAACAAATTTTGCCTTGTAGTCTTTTTTCCTCCCATCTAATCAATCACTTTATGCTGTCCGTTTTTACTAGACATATTTACGGTACCTGCCCTCCCATGGTCCTTCTGTCCGAACACCCATGCTCTGCACCATCTGACTACTTCCCTTCCCCCAGTCAGCTAGACGTGAGTGGACTGGGGGAGGTGATCTCATGCAAGGAGAGCCAGTCGGTAGGCTGGCTGGGGCCTGCCTAGCGTGAAAGGATGAAGTGAACTATTTGGTTAGCTCCCCTTTGGAAATGTGACAACAACTCTTGGAGAGGATCATCAGAGCGGACAGGTCTTACAGAATTAGGGTTGGGACAACCATTCGGTATAAGGAAGCTGAGTTAATGAGGGAACTGGACAGAGAGGAGAGGAGACTAAGGCAGAAATGAAGAGGAGGCAGGAACACCATGAGATGGAGGGGGAGTGCGGGGGGAGGGAGAGAAACAGAGAGAGGCTTCAGCTTCCCAGTTTCACGAGGACTAAAGCATTACCTCCGTCTTTCTCCCTCTCCATGCTATCAAGAGTGGCGTATAGTTCCTCCCCTCTCTCAGCAGTCCCATGGGTCTCTCCCACTGAGACATCACCATTCTCTCTTAAAGGCCAAACATGGCCCATCCAGCTCCAGCTCTCACCCTAATCATCTCCTGCCTGAGCTTTCTCAACATTCTCTCACTTCATTTTTATGGCCTTGCCCTCTTCCAACTTATAAGCCACACTCCACACTTCCACCAGCCTCTTTTTCTAAAACATGAATCAGAATATCTTACTTCCCAACAAGTACATCCTGGATTTTAGCTGAGAATGTTTATTGAAATTGCCTGTGGAGTGTTTTTAAAACATATCATATTCAGGGGAGAGGGAGTGTCTGGGAACTCCCTGTAATATCTGCTCAAGTTTTTTGTAAACCTAAATTTTTTCTGAAAAATAAAGTGTACTAAATGCAGCCAGGAACCACCAAAGATACTTAGGTGGGCTGGCGGGTTGTCTTTTGCACATACAGAGATAAGACCACTGCTTGGTCCAGACTGACCACTCAGCACTTCCTCTGAGACATGGAACATTTCCACACTTCCAAGGTGTGGATCAGACTGTTATTTCTGGAGAACAATTATGCAGCCCTCAAAGATTAACTCTTATGTCACTCCCTTGTGAAACTCTCCCCAACTCTCTAGATAGAACAGATCGCTCTTTCCACACTATTCTCCTATTTCTTTGGACATACCTCTACCATGGCACTTATCACAGAGTAAAATAGTTTTTACCTATGCATCTGTCTCTTCTGCTAGAGTATATACCCACTACTTTCCTCATATTTGCATTCTCCACTGTCCAAGTTCAATGCCAGACATATTGTGGACCTTGCAATGTTTAACAGAACAATTTACATTATTTTATGAATAAATAAGTGGTTGAATGGGTAGTAGCTAATATTTATTGAGCATTTACTATGTGTTGGTTCTGCTCTATGAACTATACAGGTACTCTCTAGGTCAACACTTACAAATTGAAATAGGCACTTTTATCTGTCATTTTGCACAAGAGTTGAGTAACTTGTTTGCCACAGAGATGGTTTCAAATCAGAGCAGCCTGGACCCAGCAATCACTAATTTTTTGCAGTCTCCCATAAACTAAAGGAGCACCAAAGCTTCTAAGTCTCTGGTGTGAGGACGTCTTTATTCACTCCTAAGTATTTCATCTATTTTGAACGTCCAGTATTCAAAACTGTCACCCATTGTCATGTACATATGAGAGGTTGGTTTCATCAAAGAATGTTATAAATAACATACTACAGTATACACAGAGCACAGAACGGCTCTGGAAACCAGACAACTTAAATTCAAATTCTCCTTCTAGTATTTCCTAACTACGCAACCTCAAGCGAATCTTTTAACCTCTCTCTGCCTCAGTCCCTCTGCTTAAAGCAGGGATATTAATAGTACCTACTTGCTGTGGTGTGTTTGTGTGCCCCCCAGAATTCACATGTTGGAATCTTCACGCTTAATGTGATGGTGTTAAGAGGTGAAACCTTTGCTAGGTGATTAGGTCGTGAGAATGGAGCCCTCATGAATGGGATTAGTGCCCTTATAAAAGAGATCCCACAGAGCTCCCTCACTCCTTCACCAAGGACACAGCAAGAAGTTGCTGGTTATGAATCAGGAAGAGGGCATTCAGAACCTGACCATGCTGCCACCTTGATCTTGGACTTTCTATCTTCTAGAACTGTGAGAAATAAATTTCTGCTGTGGTAAATGTATAAGCTGTGGTATTTTGTTACAGTGGCCCCAACAGACTAAGACACTACTTCATTATTATGAAAATTAAATATGTAAAGCAGCCCATGTGCCTGGCACATTGAAAGTACTATGTAATAGCTGTGTGTCTGTTTGTTTTATGTAAGCAAATCTAATTGGAGCTGGTTTCATCCATAACAAGGAAAGCCCCAATCATTCAGAAAGACGTCTTGGAACCATTACCCTCCTGAGTTCTTTAGGTTATAAAACTTGCATCAGTAGCATGTTACATGTATTACATAACCTCTGATGATTCTTGACCACTCTCTTTTGTTTAGTTGAAAATTCACAGCACAAATAATGTAACTTTCTGGTCTACCTACTTCGAGTCACATTTGTAGGTGTGTTTGGTTACCAACTTAAGATTCACTGCATGTTTATATAATGGCTGTAATTTATGGTTCTTTTGCAGTCAGCATTGAAGTCAGCAGGAGACAGGCTGTATCCCAAGAGCAGATGCATCCAAGTCCTCTCCAGGAGACAGGCCAGGCGGCTGCCATAGCCACTACTGAATGGCTTCCATGCCTCTGCTACTTGTCAAGGATCACCGCAGAACTTTATCAGAAAAATCTTATTGGTCACCTGAGTTCATGCCAAAGGTGCAGGACCAAGGATCTACCACAAAGACTGGGAGACAAAAGGGGCCCCAAGAGACCAGTCAGGAAGCATAGGACCCTTTTTTAACTGCCAAGATAGATGACTTAATCCAACACAAAACAACAGCAGAAAGTTGCCAGACATCTTAGAAGACCTATAAAATGCCAGGCAAGTCAACAGATGTGTAATGAACACCTACGCTGAACCCCCAAGCTCCCTCTAAGCCCTGCTCCCTTAATACTACACTCCACTACCTGCTAATGCAATTGAAAGAGCTGGACAGTCTCTACAGACACCCCATAGTTACAGCTCCCAGAAACGTTTTGTTTGGTGGCTAGAGTGTTCCAAAAAAATAAATAAAAGAATTACTTTCCAAAAGTTTAAAATGGAAAGATGTCAAAGTCTGTATTTCTGGCTTCTCTTTAAAAAAGTCAGGTCTGACCACCCTGGGGGTACCATTCTGCATGGCAACAGTCAGCATCTGCTGGGTAGTGGCCGCCCCTTTACACAGGGCAGCAGTGCGCTTGTCCATTCTGGGTCCTGCCCCTCCCCACCTTCTATTCTGTAGGTATCTGAGGCTGCAACCACTGGAATTTCATGCAGAACCGTTTATATAACACCAAGTACCCAGTGATTCTTCAATCTGCCATTGAGGTTTTAAGGAAGGAGTTTACTATCTTGTCAGGTTGAATGATGAATTAGTACCTGATAAAAAAGTTTCAAATTTTGAGTAGTGCAATAGCAGTTTTACATACCTAACATATATGTGTTTACCTTTGTCCTCATTCTGTGAACAGGGACACAGCTTAATATAGTGGAGAAAAAAATATACTTTGGAATCATCCAAAGTGGTTTAAAATGCTGGTGCTTCCTCTCTTAGCAATATAAGTAGAGAACTCTCTCTCGGAGTCTGTTTTCTCTTTCATACCTTGGAGATAATTAAATCAGCCTCACAGGGACATCACGAGGTTTGAATGAATACTTCTGTGCTTTGCTCATGCTGCTGCTTCAGCCTGCAAATTTCTCAGAAGTCCACCCTTTGTTAAGCTAACAACCTTCTCTTATGAATCAAGACCTATAGAAAAACATCATTTATTCTCCAAAATCTTCCAGTTCTCCCTGCCTCCATACCCTCTATCACACTATCCCAGGGGCAAATGAATGCTTAACCTTCTGTGTTCCTGTGCTCATCTCTGTGATGGCATGTTTTAGCATATGTGTTTTCTGTACATGTTTCTTTCCTACCACAACAGGAAGCATTCTCTGTGTTCATAGGATCTAGTACCGTGTCTATTCTATATGTGTTTAGATAATAGCGACCCAATATTAAGTAGGCATATGTCCTTATTTTTTCTTACATTTGACTGACACTTACTAATAAAATAATAATAATAATAAATTTTATTACCTCAATTGCCTTGAATAGATGCATACACAATTGTACTTATCCAAACTATCTGTTGAAAATATCCAAAATAAGCTTGTGTAGAAGGAATTTTCTACCCAAGAAGTTTTATTAAGATAGGAAAAACAGTTCTAGTGATAAATGTCCTGGGTGTGTTTAACCTTCATACTTTCCAGAAAAAGCTGATATGGACAGTTAAAGGGAAATGTGATTAGCTCTCTTTTTCTCCCAAAATAAATATGTAACTTTGGTCCAAATTATTTTCAAATTTTAGACCTTCATTAAAATCTAGATGGTAAGCTCCCTGAGGGCAAGAATATTTATCTATTTTGTTTATTAAAGTATATCCATCTTTGGAGGAGGGTGTGGCACATTAGAAATATTCAGTAAATATTTACTGAATAAAAACGTATGAATATGTCTGGAACGCACTGGAATATTAAGCACTTGGGAGGAAGTGACATGGCTCTACGTGCCAGTCAATGTGAGAGTCTCTCACTGTAATTAACCTCATTTATTTTCATAACTCCCCTGTGAGGTTGGTATTATTATTAGATCCCAAAGGCTTTGCTTTCTCCACTCCTCCATCTATGCCTATTCTTGTGGTTTGTATCTAATTTTTTTTAAAAAAAGGCAAACACAGTAAATATGCTTTTATGGTATTAAAGGCAAAGAGAGGTTATGGGCATTTTTCCTCTCCTGTGCATCTTCCTTCCAATCATACAGTTGTCAATGGACACAGGCTACAGATGGAGGGGCTGTTGTTGAACTTCCCAACCAGTATGACAGATAATGTTCTTTCTAGTCCTGATCTGGCTCCCTTACAAGTTGAATGTAATTATGCCTTAACTTTAAGTCATGTCTTATCTTATGAGCTTAATTTTCATTTATTCTAAATGCCTTTCACTGCAGTCAGTCATCTTTGAAAAGGAATGTCCAGGTTTGTCTAGAACAGTGGTACTTTTCATTTTTCGTCATGATGTTGTTGTTATAGGGCTCCTCTTCACTCAGTCTACAGGGATCTCAATAACAGGATTGGTTACCAATTCGACAAGACAATATTTGGGCCACTGAGCATTGAGCCAATTGCTTTCTTGTAAGTTACTACTTGCAACTACTATAATAACAAAAACAAAAATGAAGTCCATCAACAGATGAATGGATAAAGAAGATGTGGTACAGGTATACAATGGAATATTACTCAGCCATAAAAAAAGAATGAAATAATGCCATTTGCAGCAACATGGATGGACCTAGAGATTGTCATACTTAGTGAAGTAGGTCAGACAGAGAAAGACAAATATCAAATTATATCACTTATATGTGGAATCTGAAAAAATGATGCAGGTGAACTTGTTTACAGAACAGAAGCAGATTCACAGGATTAAAGGGTGGGCCTATAGTTGCTAAGGGGGAAAGGTGGTGGGGGAGAGGGATGAATTGAGAGGTTGGGATTGGCATATTCACACTACTATATGTAAAATAGATAATCAATAAGGATCTACTGTATGGCAAAGGGAACTATACTCAATACTCAAATGGGGAAAGAATCTGAGAAAGAATAGATATAGGAATATGTATAACTAAATCACTTTGCTGTACACCTGAAACTAACAAAATATTGTAAATCAACTATACTCCAATATAAAGTAAAAAAAATAAAATTACCAAAAAGAACGCAAAAATATATATATTTTCATTCTTGCTATTATCTAAGGCTGCATAAAAGATCACCCCAAATCTTAGTGACATAAAAAAAAAAAATGTTTTAGGGCTTCCCGAGTGGTGCAGTGGTTAAGAATCCACCTGCCAATGCAGGGGACACGGGTTCGAGCCCTGGTCCAGGAAGATCCCACATGCCGCTGAGCTACTAAGCCCATGCGCCACAACTACTGAGCCTGTGCTCTAGAGCCCGTGTGCCACAACTACTGAAGCCTGTGTGCCTAGAGCCCATGCTGTAACGAGAAGCCACCACAATGAGAAGCCCGCACACTGCAATGAAGAGTAGCCTCCACTCACCGCAACTAGAGAAATCCTGCATGCAGCACCGAAGACTCAATGTAGACAAAAATGAATAGATAAAATAAATAAATTTAAAAACAAACAAACAAAAAAACTTTTTAGTAATCCATTCTGCATATCAGGAATTCAGGGCACTGCAGCGATGGTTTGTTTGCTCCACAGCGTCTAAGGTCTCAAGTTGGGGCAGCTCAGACAACTGAGAACTGTCACAACTGGGACTGGAGGATTCACTTCCAAGATGGCTTCTTTACCCTCCTGTCTAGCACACTGGTGACTGTGGTTGCAAGGCTGAGCTCAGCTGGGAATGTAGGTTCCAGTGCCTATGGGTACCCTCTCCAGCAAGGTGGCTCAGGGAACACTTCCTCCATAGCAGCCCAGAGTTCCAGCAAACAAGCTGAAAGCTGCAGCCAGGTGGCCTTTGTATATTATCACCTCAGAAGTTGCTTGGCATCATTTCCACCATCCTCTGTGAGAGGAAGCAGTCACAAGTCCACTGGGGAGAAAGGTGGAAAAAATGGACCATACTTCTTAATGAGAGGAGAATTCAAGAGTTGGTAGCCATGTTTAAGACCACCATACTCATGTATACTCTGGTATCTTTTTATTGTTTTATTTTTTATTTTTATGAACTAGGCTATTGTGAGAAAGCAATATTACATATCAACTTTTCTAAAATAAAACAAGTTCTTTGGTAGAAATCCTTGCATTTAAACACACTGTAGCTAATAATTTTACGTAGCATACCACCATATTCAGATATATAGGAGTAATTTTTAATTAGGCTCTCTTAATGTCACACATATGATGAAACTAGACGTTGTATAGGTGATTTATTGGGACTTTTTTAATGGTCAAGGTGGATATATGGCTGTAATTGATTAGATATTTTTCCGGACTGTTTTAATGTCCGTACACTTTAACACAGCAATTAAATAATCAAGGACTTAAAGATTTATTTATAAATATTTTCATCATAGAGTTATTGGTGCAATACTTAAAAACTGGAAAAATCTAAGTCTACCACAAAAGACTGTTTAAAATTTTTCTGGTATATCTATTTCATAGAATACTGCAAAAATTTGTGTTATAATATTTAATGATATAAGAAAATGTTCATAAATTGCTTGTTAGTGCTTAAAATATTATAAAAAGGGAGCTAAAAAATAATTGCGATTGTATAAAACATACATGCGTTGCTCCACATAAAAATAAAAACTTACACTCAAAATATTGACAGAGATGATATCTTAGGTCTGAAGTTTTGCATAATTTTATTTTCTGTGTTGTGCTCTTGTGTATTTTCAAAATTTTCTAAAATGATTATATATTGATATGCTTTTTCATTTTTATAAAATGAATAAGAAATTGCATTACTTTATACAATATATACATTTTAAAAATAAATCAAATTCGTCTATAATCTCTTCACCTTGGATAATCACATTACTTTAAAAAATTTTGTTGTTTTATATTTTTTGTTATCCATTCTTTCTAAAAATGACATACAGTATATAAATGTTTTATTATTTGACTTTTTACCTTTACACTGGGAGATGTTAACCAAATTATCTTTTGTCCTCCATGACAGATCCTTCCCCTAAGCCAGAAAGATAAACATACGGCTCTTATAGCCCCCAAAGTAGTTTGTAGCAATGAGACCACAGAAAATAGACACCAAATTTTTGACTTCTATGTCTCAAAAAGTTTCTGTCTAGGTTTGACACTGAAATTTTTTGGAAAATGCTTGCCAAACTAGCTGTGTTTTGTGTTTTTCACCCCACACTCCCAATGCAGATTAAAAATTTGGGACTATTGGAGTAAGCAGTGTTATAAAGGAGAACAATGAAAAGAAAAGCCATAACTCCTCCCTATCACCCATAGAATTACTTCCAGGGAAGAGTGTTAGAGACCCCAAATTGTTAGTATATCTGAGAATATAGGAGATTGGTGTCCCAGTTTCCTGATGATTGTTCTGTAAGATGACAAGCATTAAAACTAGGTCCCCAAGCTACCAGGGGACAACAGAGGGGCAGAGATGGCTGCAAGGTGCACCTAGACCTAAAACTGCCCTAGTAAGTCCCAGGGCTCTAAATGGGATGGGAAAGAGACAAATGCCTTTGCAGGTGTCTGGTAATGGGTGGATGGGACACCAGAAGTCATTGACCTGGAAGGGAAATACAGCTGTGATAACGAAATAGCACAGTAGAGAATTTGACTCTTACAGCCCTGTGACCAGGAAGGAACAGAAGATGCCATTACCTTGGTATAACCATGCTTGATAATCATATAGAACTGTGCTTCACCTCACAGAATGAGGATGGCCACAGACTAGCAAGTGAGCCTAATACCACCATTATGGCTACCAAGACATGTCATGAAGCCACGTGGAACCTGGGCAGCCTAGATTGAATAGAGGGAAAGGAATGGGAAAAGAAGATTCTGCTTGACTGTATTTACCCTAAATGACTAACTTTACCCAAGTTAGACTGTGGAATGAGGCTCAAAATGGAAATTAGTTTCCTGAAAAATAAAATTATATTTTTTGCATGCCTTAATACATAGACTGATATATTCACACCTTTTATATATCCCACTATGAACATATTTCCATGTGAAAAAGTTCACACTTAAGGAGCACTACCTCAGTGAATCTTTGTGTGGTATCATGCCCAGCTCACTATGTTTTAAAAGGTATTAACAAGCGATTTAACTTTACACCCCAAATATCTGTGCAGATTATAAAATAAAAATATATGTGAAAATGAAAACACAAAAAAACTTGGAAAAACCTTACATATATATCATTGTTAATCTCAGAGAAGGGAAGTACTTTCAAAATACACCAAATCACTAAGTCGGGAAAGAATAATGTCTGACTACATAAAATTAAAACATTTCTTGACATAAAAAATATACTACCAAAAAAAGACAAAAACCAGAGAGCGACCAGGGGGAAACATTTCCAAATCCTACTGCAGAAAAAGGCTAATTTTTTTCAAAATATAAAAACTACTTCAAATAAATAACAAAAAGACCAACCCAAAAGAAAAACAAAAGGCATAAGAAGACACCTCACAGAAAACGCAAATAGTTCTTAAACCATATGAAAAATAAACAAACATATTCATAATTTTAAAATGCAAATTAAAGCTATAAGAAAATATTTTTTCATCTTTTAGATTGGTGAAAATTAAAATGTTTGATAACATACTGTGTTGAAGGAGGTGTGAGGAATCAGGCACTATTATGTGTTGCAGGTGGCAATGTAATTTAGTGCAAACTTTATGGAAAACATTTGCAACACTTATCAAAACTTAAAATCCATATGCTTTTGGATACAGGAGTTATGCTGTACATACAGAGAATCTCAGGAGTAATTAGTAACTAAATATACAGTAAATAGTCATTGTGGCGTTGTTTTTAATAGGAAAAGAATGGAAATAGCCTACAGGCTATGTGTTTTGGTCGTTTTTGTTTTGATCATTTATTTTGTTTTTGTTTATTAGTTTTTTATAGTCCACATATGAGTGAAATCCTATGGTATGCGCCTTTGTCTGACTTATTTAACTTAGCTTAATACCCTCAAGATCCATCTATGCTATCACAAATAGCAAGATTTCATCTTTTTTATGACTGAGTAGTATTCCTACAGTGCAATTATTTAAATGAATAAGGCAGTTCCATATGAACAGATATGGAATGAGTCCAGACAGGTTTAAGGGGAAAAAAGCAAGATAAAACAGTGTGTTTAAGTGATACTCATTGTGTTACAACACCAGGAAATAGGCACTATATACCTGTATGTGCACAGAATCTCTCTGGAAAGAAACATAAGAAACTAGTAACAAGGAGTTGCCCACAGAGGGTAAGCAAGTGGCTTAGGAATATCGGTGGGAGAGAGACATCTTCTGGAAGTTACTTTTGGAACTTCCTGAATTTTATAGCAAAATCATATATTCCCTCCTAAAAAATAAAAGAGAGAAGAAAAAGAAAGGAAAGAAAAGGTGAAATAAAGAAAAAGAGGGGGGTGGGGATACAATATAAATACAAAGAGACAATTCTTTGCAAGGCACAGAGAAACACAACCCCACACTGTCTTCAACCAGGTGTCTCACTAAGGTTCTCTTTGTTGTGCCTAGAAAAATCTCAGCTCTCTCTTCCAAAACCCCAGCCTGCTTTGATTTTTTTTTCATTGTCTCTGTTGCTTATGAGTTCAATGGTGGCTCCCTTCCCACCCCCCCCACCCCCAGAAAAGATATTTCAGAACTCTAACCCTCAGTACCTTGGAATGTGACCTTATTTGGAAACAGGGGCTTTCCAGAGGTAACCAAGTTAAAATAAGGTCATGAAGTGAGCTGTAATCCTATATGACTGGTGCCCATATAAAAGGAGAAATTTGGACACAGAGACACAGAAGGAAGACAATGTAAAAGGCACAGGGAGAAGACAGACAAAGGGAGAGACCAAAGAGAGAGATCTGGAACAGATCCTTCCCTTTTGCCTTTAGAAGGAGCACACGTTATGGACACCTTGACTTGGGACTTCTGGTCTTCAGACCAATTCGACAATAAAATTCTGCTGTGCTAAGGCACCCAGTTTTTTAGAAACTCTAGGAAACTAACACAGTGCTCTATCCCACTCTTTGTCTCTCTCCAACTTTCCAGTTCCATTTCCTTGCCATTTCCTTCTTCCAGAAGCGTTAAGTCCATGCCCACAAGATGTAAATCAATTTTGCCTCTCTTGGCTCCATATCATTCCATAGCTTTTCCTGATCAGCACAACGGAATCCCAAGCCTGGCAATTTCCCCACAAAACAGAGGATTTTTCCTCCTAAGAAGGTGGTGACAGTACAGGTAGGCTGAGAATGTCTTTCAATTTATTTCTGTCCTTGTTACATATATCTAGTCATCCTGTTTTATTTTGGTAACAAAAAAAAATGTCAATGATACTGCGGTCATACTCTATTGTTTATAGTATAGGACAGGGTTTGGCAAACTTTTCCTTTAAAGAGCCAGATAACAAATATTTTAGACTTTGTGGGTCATGCAGGGCCTGTTGCAATTCCACCATTGTAGTAAGGAAAGCCGCCATGCACCACATGTAAATGAGTGGACATGGCTGGGTTCCAATAAAACCTTATTTATAGATACTGAAATCAAATTTCAAATCATCATTACATCTTACAAAATATTGTTCTTTTTTTCCAACCATTTAAAAAAGTGTCAAAACCATAGTTCACAGGCCACATAAAAGCAGGCAGCAGGATCTGACCCACAGGCTGTGGTTAGCCAGATTCTGGTAGAGAATTTAATACCTGATCACCTCCTGTGCAGTACATTATAAAATTCTTCCTTGAGGAGAAGCGTGTACTTTCCTGCAGGCTCTTGTTGGTTCTTTAAGAGTCACATGATATTAGGATGACCTTGGGTACCACTGACTGTCAGAGCAGCCAATGGGTAAATTCATGTTACTGCGCATTAATTGCTGCCGATATTGATTCAAATCACTGTTAAGTGTATTGCCTAAAGGATTTAGAGAGTATCTGTTCCTGGGTTTTCTCTCAAAGCTATTCCTAGATTAAGCCAGACCATTAGAGCTGTGTCTGGGACCAAACTGTATTGATTACCCCTCACTGACATTTTGGACACATATATCCACAAGCTCCTAACTCCACAGATTTCCTCTAGAACAGTTACGCTTTTGCAAGCTTCTAGAAGCGTATGTTGAGAGATTAAGAAACCCCCAGTCATCTATCAATCTGTTTTCCAGATGAATATTGTTGAGGACATCATTGATTATGTCACAATGTATCCTTTGTATGACGAAGGTCCTTATCTCAGTTAAGAAACATAATTAGGCTTCGCTTATTTTTAGCATGCTTCCTGTGCCCTCATATTGCCAAGTCTCCTTCTTACCTCCCTCTTTGGTGAACTTTCTTTATACATATTTCAGTTATCATGCTGTATCTTACATAACTTTATAAACTGTATCCACTTCATTTTTTAATAGAGGCATTTTAATTTTAAAAAGTTAAAAATGGGGGGTGTGCAGGAAGGGTTGTGCAAAGTCCAGATTTGATAAGTGGCTGGGGTGAGGAGGGTCTTTACACCTCAGGGTACCCTTCCTGCTTTCTCATGTAATTACCTTTGAGGCTCTTTTCTCAGTATAATTCAGCAGAGCCATTCAAAATGAAACCTCACATTTATTTCGCCCTTCTTTAGTCTTTCATTCCATGGTTCCGTATAGAAACCATGATGACCTGGAAGCCCAGACGTGCATCTCTCCCGATGGTCTCTGGACCCTCAGCCTGAAGTTCTCTGTGTCTCAAGGTCAGAGCTGGGGAAGGAGCTCAGGCCATCGAGCCTGCCCTAGGGGTTTATCTGCCAGACTGTCAGGAGTGACAGCAAAGAGCCAGACTGCCTGATGAATCCAACGAGCAGAAAAATCTGTCAAAACACCCAGAACGTGCGTTGCAGGGATCGTGGAAACATTGCCTATTTGTTTGGAGCGCCTTTAATTATTTTTAAACATATGCAGTCTGTAGTTCAGTGAACATGTCAGGGATAATAGAGGGAGAAAAGCAAATGAAGGGAGCGGCACTGATCCTGGAGCGGCTTCTCCCCACAGCTGGCGGATGGATGGGGAGAAGCAGTTGATTCCCTCGAAGTATGGCTCCCTGTCTGTCACCTAATGAAATGCAGTAGGGGGATTAATGTCATTAGCTGGAGGCCAGCATGCTGTGTAGTAAACAGATATACATCCTCGCTCATTTGGGGGCGTGTTTCCCAGCTCCCGCCCACTGGCCTGCCAAGGTCGCTCCCAGCCTTGTATTAGTTAAACGGGAAGAAATTAAGTTGGTTGAGAGAATCTTGTGGTCTGTTTAGTGAGAGCAGCCACTGGGGATTTGGGGCACCCTAACTGCTCCTCCCGCCCCTCACTCGCCTTAACTGGGGCTTAGATTTCTTCTTTGGGGGAAATCTGAGGTAACCAGAGAAGATAAAAGCCCTACGAGTAAATGCTTTACAGAAGAAAAGAATTTTATTGTATTTTGATAACCACATCGACTAAGGAGTGTGGAAAAACATGGGGCTTGCTGTTTAGATATCACGACCATCTCTTTTCTCTCTTGAACCAAGAGTTCTTTCCACATATTAGGGCACGAAAAGCTGAGGGCTGAGAAATATATGAGTTCACTTTTCCCTATAACCCACAGGAATGTGCACAGCAAACAGCTCCAAGGGAATCAAACTTCGGTACTTTGTATTCTTAGAAAACACAGAAATCCTGACTTTAAAGAAATAGTGGAAAATATTGAAAAAACAAGGAGAACAATGTCAGGAGGAAAAATAAATAGTTCCTGAGGATGGCTATGACCAAGATTCAGACACAAACAGAAACCATCAGCTAAACAGATGAACACCCAGCACCACCCAGATATAACCAGGAGAATCTGGGAGGGAAGAGAAACAAAACAAAGAATTAACAACCAAGGGAAAGAAGAATGTTTGAGGGAAATGCGGCAAGGAAAATTTAGAGTCGAGTCAGTATTACACAAATATTAGATAAAGACAAACATCATTGCTGCCTTGTAAGAATTTAACCTTAATCTTTTTCTTATCAAAGCAGAATACTCAATGTTATGCTAAAAGCTTTGAACTGTGCTCTGATGTTTGTGGGCAGTACAGTATTTTGTAGCAATTGATATTATAATCAAAGAAACAATGCGAATGAAAAATAAAGGAAAAGGAAACTCAGGATCATTTATACTTGTTACGTCACAAACTCAATACCGGGCACCCCCTTCATACAACCACTACTTCCTGAGGGTCACTGGGCATCACATTTCTTGAAGGCCAGCATGGCAGAGTTCATTTTCTGTCCTAATGGCAGGCCAACAAGGGAGCAAAAAGCTAGGAAGAGAGTATATGCCATCAAAAATACACACACATACACACCAGAAAGAAACAAGGTCAAATTTTGTTTCACATTTTTAAGATTAACGTAAATCTCCAGGCCTCATGAGCTTCCAGGGAGGGATGGGATCCAAGAACCAGTGTTCAGACCATTGCTCTCATCCGTCAACACAGGGCCTCAGACCCCTCTCCTAGGCCCTGTCTCACAAATACTTGAGAAGGAGTCCACTGCCATGTTTCTGGCTGCTCTGGAGAGCCAGAAACCTGAGAACAAACTCCATCCCCTGCAGGTCCCACAGTGTCCCACGGTGTATGGCGACTCCGACACAGAGAGATTGCTGCCCTGGCCAACCAGTTGCCTCTTGGTCCTCCCTGCACCGCTCACCAGCCTGCAGTTGACTCTGTCCTGCACACAGATGGAGAGGATCCCCACTGCCCTTGATGGGCAGATATAGGCCCAGGGTCAAATCTAGCAGTTCTCATGAATGATAAAGTCTTCCAGCTGCAGAATGCTGGGGCTCTATTTTTATCTGTGGTGTCTGGTGACAACATAAACTATGAGAACAAAGCTAGAGTGATTCATATGCGTCATTAGAAATTTAAAATTTTTTAAGTGTTTCGTAAATATGTACAGTATGGGACATATTAGATATACCATTTGGATAACAAAAAACACTCACAGCTCCCTTGCCTAGTCACAAATGTGATCCAGAGAGCAACTGGGAGCACTTTCCCATCCCCTTCAGAGAACACCTTGTGATTTCATCACCTCCCTTGACCTGGCGTCACACTGCCTTCAATACGAGGAGACAAGAGAGTAGTGGTCTGTGGGCCCCTGGCTGTGTTTCAGAGTAGGAATGGGATCCTGTGTCTTTTCTTAGACCTTAAATTTTAATGTGCCTCAGAATCACCCAGGAAAACTTGTTTTAAAAAATGCTGCTTAGTTTTTACCTTCAGAGATTCCGATTCTGTAAGTCCGTGTGTTGAGGTCTAAGAATCTGTACTTTAAGGAGCATTCCCCATCCCCAAACACACACCTAATGATTATACAATAAAAGGATTATATTTTTGAAACACTGATCAGATCCTACAATGATGGTAACTCTCTAAAGACTATTGCATTTGGGGGAGCAGTTTATTAGGAAGGTGTGAAGAACTGCACTTAGGATGCACCGGGAGGCCAGGCCCCATTTGCTAAATGCATATGGCATTACTTTCGGAAAACTATTCTTTTCTCAATGATATTCTTTAGTATACATTGCAGACGGATTATTTACTCTGTCCCCTCTGGAAGTCTGTCTGGAGCTGGAACCAAGTGACTGCAAAATATCACAGACACTTGGAAGTTACTCCATTTCACTCTTCCTATTAGGGCCCCAGGACTAGAGCAAAATGTGTGGGGCTCATGTGGCCGTATGTGTGTGATTACCCACATGCGTGCAACTTGCAGCCATGGGGCCTTGAGCAAGAAAGGCCATCTTTCTTTCAGAAAGCAACTTAGTGGGTGGTGCTTCATAAGTAACTTAACACAAAACATGCAAGAGAGCTATACACATGCACACACACACGTGCACACACACACGTGCACACACACACGTAACATGGGAGTTATACTGCTTGGCACTTAGTGGTTTGGATCCATCCCAAAGGCCAACCACAGGAAAAAAAAAATCTTGCCATTTCGAGGACTGCATAAGGTGGCAGAATCTACCCCATGAAACATCAACTTCACTTTCTCTGCCCAGCTGGCCAATTGTTCCAATCCAGCAACTCACAGGCTCGGCAAACACACTTAGGGAAAAGGGGGAGATGAGTAACACCAAGCTGTGCTGATAAGGCAGCCAGGACTAAGTCTTTGAATGAGCACACAATGGAACAAACACCTTTTATCCGTTCATCCCACCAGGCAAGCAACACCAGGAAAATCATTTTGCAATTAGTCAGCAGGTTTCGGCGTCATTACCTTTGAGATCAGATTTGCTACCATTCAAAAAGGTATCAGAGACAGTGCAGGAAGAGTTAAGCATCGTTTCTGGCATCTGAGGTCTGGGAGGAGGTGAAATTAGATTAGCTGCAGGAAAATGGGAGGGTTTACATTACCAGAGGGGCCCTACCTGGCTCCAGGCTTCACGGTGAACAACGCTTTCAACATATGGCATTACAATGGATTAGTAATCAAGTACGATTAATCCTAATAGATCGTCTTTTCAACCTCAGTGGCTTGTTAGGTGAGAAAAAAATTGTCTGTCCCCAAAGTGTCAGGTGAAACTCTCATTTGAGGTAAGACTACCATGTGGAGATGGGTCTCCATCTGGTGGCTTCCTTTTGTGAAACTCCACCAGAAGGTGTTTTAATGAGGCTTTTATAGCAGGCACCACCTGTCACTAATCTTCCCCTCTAAAAAGGTGTAATTGAGGGTTGGTTTTACAGTATGGCTCATATCCTAACCTTGGGAATTCATCAAGAAATGCAAGCCTGGGTGGGATGGTGTGTAATCATGAAATGCCATTTTGGATTTTGATTGAGACTGAAGTGGTTATAGAAATTTGTGGTTGGCTAATTACAACCAGCTATATAGTAGCATCCCTTTTCAGTTAGATTAATACGTGTGTCATCTCAGAATTAAATCACCAAGTTGATGGTGACCATATGTCTTCATTCAGTTCTTTGCACATGTAAAGATTTGCAAGGCTGCTAGTGGTTCACACAATTTAAAGGTTTCATTTACACGATTAAGGTTTAACTGGTTCAGATGTACTGCACATCCGTCCTCTCAGTAGATGTTTCAGTTCCAAGATGCATTTACTTCAATGAGACGTGAACAAGTTACAAAATCACCAAGACATTTTCTATCTCTGGGACTTCGGGAATAGAGTTCTTCTTCCTTTATCTCCTAACTTAAGACACAGATTTTTGTCAAACTGTTATCCTAGCAGATTGGTTATTGCTTACATTGATATTTCTACCCAGGACTTCATTTGAAATAAACGATGCTGAGGAAGGTAGAGTACAATAGAGTAACTTTGATTTTTTTTTTTTTTTAATTCAACAACCATGAACTGAACCCTTACTACCTACTATGTTGCTACATTAGGTATGTTGCTACATTAGGAAATAATAACAATAATAACAGTAACAGCGACAACATTACACAGACTCTGCCTTCCAAAAGTGTGGGGTTATTTTGCTTTTTCAGTCCTTTCCTGCTCAGGATATTTCTGAAAGTCCTTTCCCTTTGCTAACGTCATCTCAGAATATTATGCTGAGAAACATTTTAACCACATATAAATCAAATCAACAAAATAGTATATATACTTAGATAAATTCCAATATTTGGGTTTTATCTAAACTCTATTTTAAAAGTCAGAGACATGTATAGCGCTTAATTATTTGCCTTTCAATTACTAGTTTAATTATAGAATATAGCAAGAAAGTTAATATGCCATAATCCCAAACTGGCTTGCAGTTTGAGTTTAGAATGGCATGTATAAATATGAAACATAATTTTAAAGCAGGGGTCATCAACTGGAGCCCAAGAAACTGAATCTGATCGGTAGCTTTATGTTTGGGGTTTTATTGTTGTTACTGTCTTTTTTTTGTTTGTTGGCCTGCACAAGGTTTTTGGTTTTTAATACCTATTCTAATCCATATGTACATGACAGGCTCTCTCCTGTTTGCCAAAGGCCCCGTGACTCCCTATTCTCACACCCAACTGCACTGACAAAACTCAAGTCCAGTTCTATAATAATGAGGCTGATTTTCACATGAGCTTGTGAACATTGGTCCCATTACTTTAGAATCGATCCTTGAACACGTTTCCATGCGTAGGTGAAACCCTTGGGGATGGATCAATGGGGGAGAAGGCAGGTACCCACCCAACTGGCAGGATCTCTGGAGCCAAATCTGCCCCTCAGTAGAGCTAAATATTTTACAATCACTTTGCTCCCACATCCCTAATGTCCTTGGTGCACAGCCAAGAATCAGAAACTCAAGGAACAGGATAAGTGAGAAGACAAGAAACCAACGTACACCCTCTTTTTCACTTAGGAAAAATTTTTCTGATCAGGGTTTAAAAACTTGTAGCTTCAACTTTCATGATACTTTTCTCCAGGAAATTCAATTGTCATGGACATGAATCATTGAACTAATCCTGCGAGAGGAAAAAAGTGCATGAATTTTGTTCTCTCCTTTCAAGGTTAAGAGAATGAGGTCAACTATCTTTTCCTTTACTGTTAGACAAATCAAAGGAATTGGTTTATCCTTTCTCTAAAACCATCCATCAGTCTTGGTTTAACGCAGAGAAAATAATAGTTGGCTAAAGGCTATACAGCCAGGTGACACATGTGTGACTCCTGTTACAGGTTATGTCAGTGCCTTATACTAAAATGTACCCTACTTCTCCCTGCCTCAGCTTCTGCACCTATTTTACTCATCCCACTAAAGCCATAAACAGGTCTAGCCCAGGGGATGATCATGAAGCAAGAAAATGTTGTCTTTGGTATTTCGTCCCTCCTCTCAGTGCTGCCTTTAAGTTTCCTGTATTGCCTGATGCTGGCCCTCTGCCCCTACTGCGTGACATTCATGTCAGGTCTGCCTTCCCCAACCAATCGCTCATAACTCACACCTCTCCATCCCTGTCTCTCTAATCCAAAGTCTCCTGGCCATAGCGTTTTCTGGTTGAAAGCTACCTACTTTCATTAAGTAGCTTGCTGTGAAATGTTTCTTCATGCTCTGTGATGTGGGGCTTTTAAGCATAATGTCTAATCCAAAGGAACAGTTCTTCTGATAAAATTAACAGAAGCACTAGAGGCTGGGGGTGGGGAGGGAATAAGAGAGGACAGGGAGGGGCTTTCTGGTGCTCCCAAGTGATATTATGCCTCGTCACTACTGAAGGCAAGTTCAGCGTAAAGCACTTGATTCCTCGTAGTTACACATACTCACGTTTACCTGAACTATGAAAAGTGAACTTTGTTTTGACATGCACTCTGTTAAAGATCTTTGTGAGAATGAGACAATTACCCAGGTGTGTTTCCTGTTACTTTTAGGATTTTACCTTTAGGCTTTGGAGGTAGTCAGAATGAGAGTGTATTGGCTAAAACTTTATGTGATGCCATGCTTCTGGATACAAGCAAGTGAATAATCTTTTTTTTTGGCTCGATCAGAAGTTAAAACAGATCAGAAGTTTAAACTCTTGTCTTCCTCATACAACATCTCCCGGCATAGTTACATCGGGTTGTATTTGGGGTAGAATTTGCATACTTAGATATCTTCCATTCTCCACCATTTACCCTCCCTCACGAATAATGCCTTTGTTTCATTCTTGAGCGTTCAGCCTTCCTTCTCTCCTGTGCTCTCCCCAAGAGCCTTGCTGTGTGCCATCCTCCCCCTGGAGGACCCACCTGTAAACTAACTTCTCCCTCTCAGACTTTTGACGTGAATACCCAAAATGAGGTTGGCTCACCTTGACATTTCATTGTTGTCTGGCATATTCCCCTCTATCTTCCTCAGGATGTCACATATGTTTGTAACTGAGGCCAGGAAAGTTTTAAGAGAAGAAAGGAGAGGAGGGTGGGGAAGAGGAAGTGAGGATGAGAAAAGGGGATCAAAATCCATATTCCTGTTTTAGGTAAATCATGTAGACAATCATCCACCTCTCCAGAGTCAGCCAAAAAGTAGGCAGCCAAAAATTAGGTGAATTTCCGTAAAAGCACGGGAAATATTCACTCAAGACTCTGGAATAGATATAGCATGCGTCCCTGAAAAAAATCCGGTGGCATCTGGCAGAGGTCTACAAAAGTGCTTACGAAACTTGTGTGTACCAGAAGATGCCTGAACCAGCATTAGGGGTTTTGATTCAGTAGACCTGCATTGAATTCCAGGAATCCTGATTTTTAACAACCACCCACAGTGATTCTGACACTGTTCTAGAGAAGGAATATTTCAAAGTTGTGGCCTATTTCATCAAAATCTCCATGACTCTCCTTGGCCCTTTGAGAATCCAGAGTGAGAAGTTTCAGCAATAAATGTGTCCACAGCAAGCCAGTGTTGCAAAGAGAAACAGTCAATTTTACTGCAGATTTTTTTTTAATTTAAAGAAGAGCTATCTTGGACCCTTCTTTAAATAAAGCACCCTTCAACATTAAACTCAAAAAGGAAAGATTCCAACCTTTGCAACATTTACTGTCCACTCACCAAAGGAACTAAAATGATTATAGGCAGCCCAGGCCAGATATGTAATGCGGGTGTTAAGATTTTGTTTAAAAAACCAATGTGGGAAGGCATGGAATTTCTAGGCTGAGAGCCATTCGTGTATACAGTTCCTCAATTTGCATTCTGGAGAAACCCAAAGTTTGGTTGCTGCAGGTGCAAATATCACATTGCTGCAAAACTTGTACATTCCTTGGCCACAGGCTGCTAGGTTTCCCTGAACCTCTGTTTTTTTCCAGTCTGGCTAATTCCTTGAAGAGCATCTGATTCACACTGTTACCACTGAAACCATCATTACTTAAAGTTCCCAGGCTACCTGACAATACTGCAAAGTCTGAAACTATCATTCAGGAGTTAATTATCCTTAAATATTCATGACACAAGAAACTTGTGGCAAAAACTAGTTTTTGTTTCTAGAATACCCTCTTTGTGTTCTTTTAGGACGGGAGTGATGTTTATGGTCAGTGGACGGTCTCATACACAAAGAAATTCAAATTGGCTAAAGTAAAAGTATCTAAACATGAAGGGCAATGGTACATCACAAACTTCAGCCAATGGAATGACCTGATTTAGTCATTTGGGGCTAGGCCAACCAACTTGTGAAATTTAAGGTTTTCATTCATCATGCATTTCAATCATGTGAGAAAATGTTGCAGACAGACATGAACTACTAGTATATAATATAAACGACTATTCTTTTCCATCTTTGAATCTACATCTGTATTCATTCCAGAGCTTATCTTTTATTCCTCAAGCTGACAAACCTGATGCAATATTAACCGTCAGCCACCCAGCCTGGTGCTTGCTTAGGAGAAAGAAGTTTTCCTCCTTGACTTTCATCCACAGGACTATCTATTCTGACAGTGTTTGACTTCATCCCTGATTGATCTTGAACTGGCACGAATTAAAAGGCTCTCCCAAAATGAGAAGTGCCATGAAAATAGGTACCTTTCATCTTCAGAGGCAAAGGGGCCCTGTGCCACGTGGTGGGGTGGCAGTTCCTTTGATCAGAATTTCTTTGTTCGAGCCCAGAAATTGAGTCAGCCTACCAGGCATAGCAGTACAACAGGGCAGCCAGTATCCCAATGGAACCAGTGCTCAGCAATGATCGGGAATTTCCATCAGAGCATCTTAATCCACTGGCATGAGTTGTCACCGTGGGCTCCACTAGGCCCATTAAAATGACTTCAGGTCACCTCCACTGGGCCAGCCCATTCACTCCAAAACAATTATCCTAATCCCCTTAGCAGACCCAATCCCTTAACACTTATGAAGTGCCCTCCTGTACAGGGTGCTGACATTTTCCAACAACACCAGCCTCTTTGAAATGCCAATCAAAAGTCCCTCTTGTTAAAATACACGACCCTCTCTGCAAGTATAAACACACCTTCATACATCATCGCCACCACCATCATTAAAAAGCACTTACAGAACACCCACCTGCGTGGGATGCCGTGCTGTTGGGCCCAGAACGCGCAAGGGCATGAAGTGCTGACCTCGGGAAGAAGTGGTTACAGGCCTGCCACTTCAAGCTTCTCCTGCTGCTTATTTAGCGCAGACTATGCCTAGAGGCCCGCAGCAGACCATTTCTGGTGGCTGGGTAATTGCTCCAAGAGAATTAATTAACTGCTCGACAGAGCAGATCTTAGAACAGTAGTGTGTAAGTGACAAAGCTCACTATTAAAGTTTTACCAAAACACTACTTCACAAACTTTAGTTACCACTCCCTAGTATTCCACAACTTGGTTCAGCAGGGGCTGATTCAGCAGGACCTTTCATAATTTTTGTCTTTCAACTTGCTGTCACCCTTTTGACTATTCACCACTAAGGAAAGAAAGGTGAATGGAGTCAATGATGAGCCAATATCAGGCTGCTGGCTAGCAAGCCTGTGTCAGAGGATGCAGGTTTATCCGTCACTCACCACTCACCAGCAGGGTGCCCTTGGAGAAGCCATTAGATGCTCTGGCCTTCAGGTTCCTCCAGTGTAAAATGGGAACCATACCATGCATCACAGGGTGTGTGGAAGGCGAAATGAAACAATATACGGAGGAAATACAATGCGTGGGACTTAGTGGTGTCAGGTTAACCTTGCTTAAATCTTAGACAAGACTATTTACTAAGACTGAAAGGCTTCTGAGCGGCGAGGCTTTGGGGAGGCCTTACAGAAATTAACAATCATGGCACGGGGGAGTGAGCCTGGAGTTCCAGCTAGGGAAAAATAACATGAGGAAAAAGCAGACGTTTAAAGTTAGCAAGAATACTGCAGGGGAGGAAAAAGAATGGAAATGCCTGGAGCAGAGGCGTTTCATTGGAAAGTACTAAGAGAAGGTGAAAGCGTGAGAGAGGGAGACAGAACCCGTGTTGGAGGGGAATCTGTTCCATTATCCTTCCCTTCATTCATTTTCTTGGCTGGGCTCAACATCAAGCATTCATTGTGGACATGAGCCTGCGCCTGACACGGTGCTTGGCAAATTGACGTGATCCTTCCTGCAACAGGCAGGATGGTCAACTTGAAAGAACTGCTGTGCAGAGGCAGCATGAATCCTGGCTCTCACCTAGGATTTTAGGTTTCTCTCTAGCACCATATTAACCCGTTATTAGCTGTGTCATTCCAGAGGGCCCAGGGGAGACATATGTGTCACATAATTTTAAATCTGGGCATCATATAAGAAGACGTCAAGATGCTCCTCCAAATCTAGCTCTAAACAAGTATGTTTTGACAAAGATTTCTAGGACTTAATTTCCTTCTTCCCAATACAATGTTTTTCCACGATACAGGTTTAATTTCTACCCTTTATTTAAACCATGTACACAAAGACAAGTAATTAAAGGCATTAACAAGAAACATGAAAACAAATCTGAATATGCCATCTTCTCTCCCAAATCAAAGACGTTTCTGTGAAATAGCTCCACTCAACAGTCTTAACTTTTTTATATGAGTCTTCGTTTCTTGTGGAATAGACATCCCACCTAAAGTGCTAGAAATGTCTGCAGATGGAGCTGAGGGCAGATGTCTATAACATGTGTCTCCCCAGATCTCAGCAATGGCAGATAACGTAAATGCCAAAAGTGTAAGCGAGTATAGTTCACTACTGTGTGGCTCGGTTCACAGATGGTTATACAGGTGGGCTCTAGCAAACAATATTTCACCTAAAGAAGAAAAGTGGAGGGAATGTATATGAATGTGGGCTAGCAACATCCACTGATCTCAGACATCCCCTGACCGAGAAGGATGAGTGCTCCGTGTAGCTCACCAGTTCTGACTGAAGACCCACATTTGGAAGCCTGTCCCATCAGAGCTAACCTACAGGACTTCAGTTTCTCTGTGGCTAAATGGGACAGTAGTGCCTCCCAGAGAAGGAGTGTCCGAAAAGATGAATGAGAAACAGTATGTAAATATCCTGGAACCATTCTACCTGAAGTAGCCTTCTCAGCTTATCACCATACCACCCTTTTAAGTTTTTATCCTAGGCGTCCTCACAACCTGAAAATGTCTTATTCATTTACGCGTCCTGTCCTCTGTTGCTTTTCTCCACTCACTACAATATAAGCTCCAAGAGATCAGAGACCTTACTTGGCACGTCTAATACCTGAAGGCTTGCCCGCTCATAGAAAGTAGTCATTAAATATTTGTTGATTGCTTAGTAGTTGACCAACACATGACAGATATACAGATGAATGCATATACATATATATACATTAATATATTCATAGCTTATTTACTCAATAATACATGTCTACACATATATTCATAATAAAGACATTTCATATGAAATGTCATAATCCTCATTTCATATAAAGAAATGAGTTTAGAAAGGTTAAGTAACTTGCCCAGTGGCCGCAGCACTAGAGAGAGGGGCAGTTTTGTGAATTGAATGTACCAACCCCACACTCAGTCTGTTTCTTCCACTACAGCACAGCTACCTACCCACTAATGTTCTCTTCCTCCAGAGAGATGGCTATCTTTCTTCCTTACCTCACCCTGTTTCAGAGCCTTTACTTAACAGCTTGTAATTCCACCCATCCTGCCCAATGTTTCCACAGCCTCCTTTCCAGCCCCCAGTAGCCAATCCCAAACGCCCAGGCTCCAGGTGACCACCCCTGGGTCTCTAGCTCTTATCTTGTTATCTAGCCGTCTGGATGCTCTAATTTCTAGGAACTGCTTACTCAGCATTCTTAGAGTCCCTCATTTAATTGATTAAAAAAAAAAAAAAAATCAGAGACTCTTAGTCTTAATTCCCGCAAGGTTAAAGCCCCCCGCAAGAAACCCCCAGGTCTTCCTACACCGCATGACAAAGAGTCTGAGGCCACACGTGCACCAGCCGCAGACGGACACCACGCCGCAGCTGTGCCGCTGGAGGGTGACTGTACGTGGGCAAACGCTTCCGAAGCGAGCTGCTGAAATGGGGCCTCACGAGTCTTTGACAGTGTTAATTACTGAATCCTCCTGGCCTGCCAGCCGCGCTTCTCCACGGAAGGGCTTGCCATGTGGAACTCGCTCCCGGGGGCACTCCCTCTGAGCCCACATTTGGCAGCAAGCAGGCGACATTTTAAAAGATGTTTTTATTTGCTTTAGTGTCTGGTTCACGTCCCACTCCCACCCTCCCACAGCCCCCATCACTCTGACACTTTGGGACTGAAATATGTTTTTTGCGGTGGCAGCCAAGTTCCACCAGGTTCCCGAATCTTGCTTTTAATGACATGGTTGTCAGAGGGGAGCCCACAACTGGAAACCCTAACCTGGGTCTTATAGGCCGGGTCCTGTGCACGCGGACCTAACACATGAGACGGTACAGGTAAGGGCATGGGACAGCTCCTTTACTGCCGAAGTCACTGACTCACTCGCTTCGAGAATCGGGGACATGGTATATGCGCCACGTTTACATACAACATTTAACATTCCTTTAAGAGCTCACACAAAAGGGGGCATTGGTTAGGCCAAGAGTGCTTCTGTGAAAGGTTCCTGAAAGAAGGGATTCCACATCACTTTTATGCCTGATTTAACTTGATCTTTCAGTAACAGGGATTTAGCCAGCCATGCTATGAAAAACTGCAAATCACAATCACAAGGTCTATAATATGCCATTCATTAAGATGACTCTCTTGGCTTCCACTGTGGGTGTCCTCTTGCGCCACCAGAAGACCTCGGGGAATAAAAAAGAGCCAAGACACTAAAATAGCTGCAGTAGAAAGTTCTGTGGTCATAGGGCCAATGCCAACACCAAAGGCATGTACCAACCAAAATGCAGATGTGCAATTTGGCAATGGGACATGGCATGCGGGCCTTTCAGAGTCAGTGAACCAAACAGGATGACGAGGGTTTTCATCTTCCAGAACTTGTGCCCATAATTCTAATTGCTAGATTAAATTCTGTTTCTCCAGGAGATTAGCTGTAACCAGTTACCACGGCCTCATGCAGAGAGGACACTTTATTCTTTTTCTTCCTTTTGATGCCCTAAAGTTTTCAGATGGAGCAAAAGGATAAGCACATGTCAGGGCACAAAGGGAGTCCAGTGTCTTCAGCTGCTTCATCTCATGCAACTACTGGGGGAAATGCCCCAACCAGCAAGTGGAAAAAAAGTCCTTGTTCTTGAGGATAGTGACTTAAGTTTCCCATTAAAAAAGAATCCCAGCAAGCCTACTGCTTCTAGACTTTGTAGTACCTTTCACTTAACCTCCCTAAGAAATACAACCCTCCCCACAAAGTTCAGATATAATTTGAACTACATCCACCTCAAATTTGTATGTTGATGTCCTAACCCCCGCTACCTCAGAATGAGACCTTATTTGGAAACAAGGTTGTTGCAGATGTAATTACTTAAATTAAGATGAGGTTAAAAAAAAAAAAAAAAAAGATGAGGTTATACTGGAGTAGAATGGGGAGCCTAAACCAATAAGATGGGTGTCCTTACTAAAAAGTAGTATTTGGAAGTAGAGACACTCACACAGGGAGAACACAATGCGAAGACAAAGACAAGAGACTGCAGTGATGCCCTAGACGCCAAGGGGCGCTACAGGTGGCCAGAGAAACCCCGGAAGCTAGGAAGAGAGGCCTGGAACAGATTCTCCCTCTCAGCCCTCGGCAGGAACCAACCCTGCCAACACCTTGATCTCGGACTGCTAGCCTCCAGAAGGTGAGACAAAAATTTTCTGTTGTTTAAAGCCCTTCAATTTGTGGTGCTATGTGATAGCAGCCGTAGGAAACTAACACATTCAGCAACTGCTTTTTTTTGCACATGTATTCTGTTCAGTATTAAAATTTATAGGCAGAATTCTCTTTGCCAGTTTTCCAAGTAAGTTTTAGACAAAGAGATCTGGCTTAAAAGTTGAAAATGAGTGGCAGAAATGAGGAAACCATAGTACATTTATTCAGGTCAACGTACGTTTTGTAAGTTTATCTCTAATTGGTGTATTTATCACAGGGTCTTCAATGTCCTTCTGAGGCAAGGGGAAACGGAGGTGTTGAAGCTCAGGCTCCTGGGAAGTAGGCGCTCATTGGATGGAGATGCGCGTGCGCACTAGAGCTTGCTCCCGGAAACGACACCCGTAAGTAGGTGAAGGAGCAGGACCTGGCAGGGAAGTTGTTGAACCGCAGTATGGTTGCAACAAAGAATGAGATGATGAGTATCGGTCATAGCTTAGGACCAGCTACAACGTGAGAAGTGTAATTTGTTCACTGATTGTCTATAATTATTCTCAGGAAAAGAAGCGAACCAGAATTCTGAGGGAGTCATTCCCAGTTGGGATGAAATTTCCACACAAGTGATAAGCATCCAAGTTGTGCAAGTAACGGACTGTAGTGGTGACTGTGGTTGTCACCCAATCCCCTCTTCAGGATGGAGCCACTCATTCCCACAGATGCCAAGAGTTGCGGCTGCTAAAGTCTCAGAGCTGAGTCCCTCCCTCAGCAGCGCCCTCGGTGGAAGAGGGCTACCTCACCTCAGAACACACCCCACCTAGGGGACAGCCCACATCCAAGGAGCGCAAAGGAACAAGGTGGCTGTCCTAACTCAAAACTGAATGATACTCTTGCTGTGGCCTCTGGTGGAAATATTCCCCCTCTGGGGTTCAGGACCTCTAGACACACAATGCCCAGAGCTGTAAAGACAGAAAGCATAAATTCTCCAAGTGGATCAATGGGACTAAATTAGGGTCAATCCTAATATCACTTTTGTTTCTTGGGCCTGGGTATTCTACCTACTGGGGTCATAATGCCAAAGAATGGTCATTGATTTAGAATGTATATTGTATCTTGGAGAATGGAGTGCTCTCCTTGGAGAGGATTCTCCAAGCTGGTACCTCAGCAAGTCTTTGAAAATGCTATTCCTCTGGTCCATCAGGCCAGAAGCTTCTGGGTAGTGAAGTTTTAGGATTAGTAGATCCATGGTCACAGTGGTTCCTCCTCTGTTGTAAAGTAAGTCCCTTGGTCCAATGTGATATCATTCATGATCCTGTGTTGATGGATCTAGTGCCCTGGGAACAGGAAAACCATACCCACACTTACAGTGCATTGATTCCAGTCAAGGTAAATAGCTGCTCCTTCTAAGGTGGGAAGAATGTGATGGAATCAACTTGCCATGAAGTGGCTAGTTGATCTCCTCAGGGGTGTTGCCACACTGGGGGCCACTGGTACGTTGGATATTCAGCATCAGCAGTGACTAAACCAGCTTTGGTGAGCAGCAGCCTGTAATGCTGGGTCCACATATAGCTTCCAGCCCTGCCACCATCGCTACTCTATTCGTGAGTCAACTGTACAAGCACTGGGGTACCTGATGACCCAGAGCCGATCCCAACCTTACAGGACATTGCTGTTGTGTTTGTTTCAACTTATGACTCGGTGCATCTGACAGAACCCAAACAATGATGGGAAGTTCTGTTTACTAAGTCACTTCATGTCCTATCATCTTGTTACCAGGGTCGGGGCATGCCAAGAGCTACTTTTTGAATGGTCTATACTTTTCTGGTGCAGATGGTACATCTTTGTTCCAGAAACATATGGGTTTGCACTGTGGTTCTCCTGCTGAGGCTTGCCATTAACTTCATAAAGCATCTTTTCCACCACGGTATCTCTATTATTATACCATATACTCTACATAGTACCACAGAATCTGCCAATCTCTTATGACTCAAGCAAGAGGGTCATCTGCATTGCAACCTGGACCTGCCACAGAGCTTTCCTGCTAGGTCCCACTCAAAGCTGGCAGCCTTCCACGTGATTTGCTAAATGGGTTAGAAAAGTTTTCCCAAAGTAGAACACACTGCTTCCTGAATACAAAGAAGTCTACCAGGCATTATGTTTTCTTCTTAGTGGTCAGAAGTGCAAGAGGCTGTAATTCCTCTTTTACTTTCAGGGGGACACTGCTACATGCCCCACTGATGTTTAAAATTTTACTGATATAGCTGGCCCCTTCGTAAATTCTGTCTCTCAGCCCCTGGGACAAAAACATCTAATACATTTGCTGCTTTTTCCTCCTCTGGTTCAATTAATATCATGCCTTTGATATAGTGGGCCAGTGTGATGCTCTGCAAATGTCCAGACAGTCCATGTCCCTTTGGACTAATTATGATAGAAGACGGGGGGATTAACACGGCCCTGGGGCAAGACAGCATATGCATACTTTTGTCTATTCCATGTGAAGGCAAACCACCTCTCATCTTCTTTCCTGATAGGGTTGAAAACGTATGCATTCATCAGCTCAGCTGCTGCAGACCACACCCTAAGGCTGCACTATTCTGTGCTTGCAAAGACACCACATCTGACAAAGGCCCAGACATTGGGGCTACCGGTGTCATCCTCCAGGATACATATGAATTTTTCAGTGACAAGACTGATGAATTGGGGCTATACCAGGGACACCAGTTTTGCACATTTTTGGTCCTTATGACAAACAACTAATCTCTGCAATTCCACCAGGATGAAATCTTTTTTACTTCCTACATTAGCTGGAGTGGAATGGCACTTTCACCTTAGACCTTGTGTCCACACTACTTGAAATGGTCTGGGTATTCCATTTTTCCTAGTGTATGATTATCCAAGCATACAGCTTCAACTTTTTTGGGGGGGAAAACTGGGGAAGCTTTACTTCACACACCTGTTGTGGAGGTGTAGCATCTTTCTTCCTGGGAACCTGGCATCTTTTGCAATATGTGGGTTCTGAGTTTGAAAACCAGCTCAATTTAGGAAACTGGGCAGGGGGGATCATTACTCTATTGGGACGGTTGTCCACTACCTTCTGATATTTTGTTTGCATAGACTGAGCGATATCCTTGGCGACCGCCCACCTATCTTGCCCCTGGGTTCTATTCAACATCTTCACAGTTTTATGCAGCCCAGGCACCCTGACCATGTTGTCACTATATCTGCACCTATTCTGCAAAGCCACCTGGCCATCTATCATCCACATTGCCATCCAGGAGCCCAGTTCTGGAGCAGCATCTCCAATGATCAACGCTTTTCTTCAAAGTTTCAGGTGATGGGAGTGCCTCCCCACCAGCATGTTCCTCATCTTTCGTTAAGTGGTGCACACCCCGGGATTTCCCATGGAACAGTCAGATGGAATATTTGCTGGTCTTTTGCAGTACTTGACTTAGCATGGCCACTTCTGTCAGCCTCTTGATGCCACTGTCTGCTGCCTGACATGGGAGTTCTGGTATCCCTACTTCATTTAGTGTGAACCTTCCTTTCTCTGAGTCAACAGCAGCGTCTTTGGCAGGACATTAAAAGCTGGATCATTGAAAATTGCTCTCATGTTGACAAACTCTCCATTAGCCAACTTTATGTCCCTGACTCTTGATCCCGGCACCCTGAGGATCCCACTACTATCTCAGCTACATTTTTACTTGACCTGGCAGTTATTTTGTGGTCTGGTCTTGTTTCCTTTATCAGGCTTAGCACTTTTGTGCTTGGGTTAGGTTGTGACATAGAAACACTTTTTGTTTTTGTGACTAGTGGGAAAGTGAAGCTAGATTCTGAGAGGAGTTTATATGGTCTTATGAGATGGAGACCTCTGCATCATCTTCAAACAAAAGGAGAAAAGTAGCCATTATAGGAAGAATGGACCCCTCTTAGTGTTCGGGGAAATCTAGGAATTCAAGATTTTTAGATTCACTGATCCGAATTCCCCTCTCAAATCTCAGGATGCTCCTCTGCTAATCAGAGACCTTACCTTGGAATAACAGACTTGCTGGTGTTGAGAATTCAACTGTCTCTGGATCTCTTATATCCTTTTAATAAATGTCCATTCCTGATTCTCACCTTTTTCTCCTTCTAAAAGAAGTATAGTATCTCTTCATATACTGTCAATGAGGGCTCTAACTTTCATACCTTACCTGAAATTGATGATTACCCTTAAATTTTACTGTTTTCTCCAATGTATCAATGGCCCCTAGGAAAAAAACAGCTGATCCCATACTCCTTATGATTACTATTTCCCCAAAACTATTCAAATACTTGAAATATTGCACTGACCAATGCATTTCCTTTTACCAGTATCCCATCTGTATCCACCCTGGTAAAAGTTTTAACAACTGCTCAGCTATTACCTACTGAGGTTATCAATAACCCACTCTCTTACTCCACTTGGGCTGCCATAGCAAAACACCATTGACTTAGTGGCTTAAACAACAATAAAGAAATCTCTTTTCTTACAGTTTTGGAGGCTGGAAATTTGAGATCAGAGAGATGACATGGTAAGGTTCTTCTGAGAGAGTTTTCTTCCTGGCTTGCAGATGACTGCTTTCTTGTGTTCTTGCATGGTAAAGAAAGAGAGATATCTCTCTCTTTCTTTCCTGATAGGTCCACCAGCGCTATTGGATTAGAACCCCATTCTTATGACTTTATTAACCTTAATTATCTCCTAAAAGCCCTACCTCCAAATACAGTCACATTAGAGTTATAGCTCCAAAGCATAAATTTTTTTTTTTTTTTTTTGGTGGGAAGGAGGAGACATAATTCAGTCCATAGCAACTACCTACCACCAGTGATGGAATCCTGTTCCAAAATCCCACTTTAGGACCCACTTCCTCAGACTATTACTGACACTAATTGTTGGTTTCCCCAGGAGATGGACTCTGAGATGCTGAGATTTTCATCCAGGTGATTTATTAGGGAATCTTCTTGGAAGGATTACCCCCAGGAGGATAAGGAAAGCAAGACTGAAACTGTGATGAAGTTTCAATAGAGTTATCAGTTGATCCCACAGAGAGCTTTGGAACTACAGTGGTCATTCAGAGAAGTCCCAGATTTAGGCAAGGGAAATGATCCTTGGTGCCTCTCTGTGACCAGTCTTTGGAACGTCCCTAAGAAAAGGGGTGTAACCTTGAGTGAGGCAGCTTTTTTCAGCCAAAGGCAATTGCCAGATAGGGACCTAGCTGCCAGCCTCAGCAGCCATCACTCCCAGAAACTGGGGTAATGAGTATGTTAGTTCTGGGGGAGACCTGGGAGGCACACAGTAGCATCCCCACTACCCCAGACAAGCAAAAGCAATTGGTCAAAGATTACATAGTATAGTAAGATTTAATTAATTATGAAAAGAGTAGGAAGGAGAGAACTGATTTTGCTTAATTAAATTACTAAATTTTAAAATGCTTTTTGAAAATATTTTTGCTTGTTGCATTTATATTACACTAAGATACAAATGGGTAGCACTAAATAAAAACACAAAATATTATAAGCCACATTGATTTTATATGATATAATATATGAAAATAGAGCTGTTCTTAAAATTATTTTCTGAGAACAAAAGCTGAAAGCACTCAGAATGTTTTATTATTACTTAGTCCTTTGATTTTCTTTAAAAAAAAAAAAAAGAGACTATTAATTTTACTGCTTTTAAACCAGTTCTGTCTTCTTGGTGAATACAACCTTGACAATTAAAGAGTAAATCAGTTGTCTTTCAGTTTCATTCATTATGTATCAATTTATTTATAAATATTGTCTGAATTAGCACACATTTCTAATATGTTTAGTCCAAAATAGTGAAACTTACTAAGGTGTAAATTACTGATATGGTAGAGAATTTTGCCTTGATAGCTTAAAAAGTCTTTAATCTTCAAATAGTGCTTCAAAAATTATCCTCAGAAACTATAAAATGTTTTTCCTATTTGAGTGTGACAACTTGAAATTACTGTAATTCCAACATATTTAGAAAACCCTCAGCCTTAAGTGTGACTTTATACTTGGGAGGAAATGTTTATGTACTATAATTCAAACACCTTTCATTACATAAACATACCTATTTAGAATTTACTTACAGACCACTGCAAGTGACAGAAAAATGTACAATTATAATATAGAGAATGAATATAAGAAATAATAAATATTAATTATTTCTCTTGGACATTTGGACATTTTCAGTCTTGCTTAAACACGGACCAAATTTAGAGGCGTTACTCTAAAAGATTCACATAAAATTTTTGGAAGATTTAATACTATTTAAAACTTTATTTCTAGAGATCTACCTTTGCCAATGGAAAGAAGCACTTCAACTTTTCTTTTACGTGCTTGTGGCAACTTTAAGATGCTCTTTGAGTAGGGCATTTTACCTTTGCCCAAGTACAAGGAATATGAATATACTCTATCATAAATATAGCTTACTGCTGACTCATATACCATGACAAGGACCTTTACCAGTAGCTTTAATTATAGATATTAATCATTCCAAAATGGATCTTTGGGGGGAGAACACTTTTATTCTGTCTGAAGAAATCCCTATTATATAATAGAATCTCAGCGATAACACATTCAAAAAGAATAAGATAGTCAATAAATAATAAAAATTATGCTGGTGATTCAAGCTATGGTGCCAACATTCATCATAATTATTTAACTAAAACTCATTTGTCATATGAGTCTCTTGCAGCTTTTTTTCCCAAAGCTGTTTCCATTTTGCTATCCCATATTCTCATATTGTCCTAATAAAGTTAAAAGAACAGGTTCTGGCTTTGGACTCTTTCTTGTTGCATTTCAGACCTTCCGTTTTTACTCACTTGTAGCCCCTACTACTTTTCTGAGCTCCGGATCTATATATATATCCAACTGCCCACCGAGTATGATCTAGAGTTTTCTTTTTCTCCTATCCTCCAAATCAGGTAAACCTTTAACATCTATAGCAGCTCCTTTAGGAACAGCTTTAAGACCCAATGCAGCCAAAAATAAATAAATAAAAAATAAAATAAAATTTAAAAAAATCTATTCTCTATTTACTGCTTCTTCCTCAGCTTATGCTCTCAGCACCTCTTCTATGGATTATTACAGCAGTTTCCTAATTATTCTGTCTGCCTAAGGTTTCATCCGCTGCTCATCTTTTCTGCACATTATTTCTAGGTGATGTTACTAAAACGCTAATTAACCAGGTCAATCTTTTGGTTAAAAACTGTAATGTGACTCTATTGTCTTTAAGAAAAAGTCAAACTCCTTGGCGTGTCAGTGAAGGCTCCCCACTGCTGGCCCCTGGTTTCTTCCTCAGCCCCTAGCATCTCGCCCCTCTCCCATGCAGCACAGTCACATGACTACATATCACTGTCCGGATCCATGCATTGCTCAGGTTACTGCATCTATTTTCTTTGCCAGTAATTTCCAACTCTGCCTCGTCAAATTGGCAAAGTCCTTCCCATAATTTTGATCTCATTTCCTACATCTTCTTATAAAGTTTGTTTGACCATTCCACCGTAAGTAGGGTCACCATATACTTCTTTTGTGTAAACTGGGACACGTTGGAGACTGAAAGAGGGAGAGAATAACACTAAACTCTAATGGATGTCAGGACAGGAGTCATAAACCAGGACTTTCCTAAGCAAACTGGAATGGATGGTCCCTTATCTAAAAGTAGAGTTGATTATTCCCTTTTCTTTGTGCTTCTTCTTACCTTGTGGTCAACCACTATCCCAATACTTATTAGATTGTATTGAAGTTATTTATTTCTATGTCTCTCTTTCCTACAAGGTCCTTGAGAATTAAACACTATACTTTCATCTTTGTATACATTACAATTAACACAACAAATCTGATCAGGTTATCAATATATGGTATGCGACAGAAGCTCTATAATTGGATTACACAAATGAAGGAACCAAGTTTACTAAAGCTGGTCTGCTAAAGCCAGACACATTACTAAATTTTAGATTCCTGCTAAACCAGTCTGATGGTAAGAAGTTTCATGTGCTCACCTCAGGATAATTCTTGGAACCAGATTTTGGAGACAGTGTGAGCAGCCAGGATCAGGAAGGTGTAGACATGTTTGACAAACAATATAAAGGGCTAGGTAGTGCCCACAAACCACAGATCAAATGGAAGCCAGATGTAGATGAATTAAGAGTTGAGGACTTCCCAGTATAAAAACAAGGTTAATGTAAAAGAGAGGGTCAAAAATCAGGAGGAGTCAAAACAGCCCAACATGTAGCACAAATGACAAAGAATCCTGAGGGGTGGGTGTATGTGTGAATCAGAAGGTTTATACTTTAATAAGGTCCACACATATACATGCAAATGTGTGCAACTTTTAGTACACACATTCCTTTCTGTGTGTGTTTATCAAGTTAAATGCTATATGTAAGCGACAAATGATTTTCACTTAATCCATTTATTTCATTTCTATAGATTTAGGTTTTCTTAAATAGGCAATTTAAAAATTAGATTATTTCTAGAAATTAGCTAAGCCAAAGACATTGCATGTTCTTCCTTGTGAAATAAAAGTTTCTTAATAAGGGTCAGAATATTATTTTGATTACTCAAAGTTTTATTGCTCAACTTCTATATCCCCTCCTCAGAGAGATCTTCTCAAACCTTCACTTAAATTATCTCAGCTGAGCACAAAATGTGCCCAATATAAAAATGCATTCTAGCCTATAAAACTTTTTGTTTCGAATTAGATATATTTTAACTCTATTTCTTCATCAGTCAACAGGGAGACAGAAAGCCTGAAAAGAGCTAGGGCGGTGTGTGATTTACTTGATGAAACGGACTCTCTTCAGTAAATGATTTCCATTTTATCATTTCCATTTAAAGTTTTGTTTGTTCGTTTGTTTAATTTCAGTGGTTCATTCTCCAAGAAACATTAATGACTTTTCCCTTGGTGTTTTGACTCTCTGAAGCTTGGTCTGATCATCTTTTCTCCACCAGTGTTGTTTTCTTTGTTGTCAGTGAAGCTGCCGTCTGCTTGAAAAGGAGGGCCCTTTAATGGGACCTGAAGTGCTAACAGCGCTGCCTGAGGCAAGAGCGTCAAGTTAGGAGTTGGCGGTCAACCATCTTTGCTTCAGCGCCGTCAACGCAACCACCTCCCCGCGGGCGCCCAGCTTTCACCGCTTCTCTGTTTATGGCCCTCCCTGGTAGCACTGTCCTTCCAAGACTGCATCTGTCCTCTTTGTCAAACTCTCTCCCTTGTCCCATTCCATCTGAAGCAACTGTCTTCCAGAGGTCAACGTGGTGAACAAATCCACGCTAAAGTGTTGCTAACTTATCCCCTGAGTCGACAAAACTTTTTAACCAAGGGAAAGGGATCAATCTCCATGGTGTAATTTCTGGCCAGAAAAGAATACATGTGATAATTCCACAGTTCTGTTGCCCACCCCCCCCCCCCAAAAAATATCACATTGGTGACTGCCAATCCTACCTGGTTATGACTTGGGCTGGGGTGATGTCACTATTTAGTTTTAACTTTTGTGAGTTGTTGCTTTGTGAAACTATTCTTTAAAAAAAGTCCTGCCAGCTCTTCGTTAAGAAAACACAGATAGGCGTGAGGTGGCTAAAAATCTAACTTCTGAGAGGCAATTTGGGAAGATGTGACAGTTGAAAATAGGTAACAACCACAGAGAAAAGCCTTTAGAGTTACAGAGGAGAGCTTCCTTTGCCTAGAAGGTATGTTGCTATCACCCGAATCCAGGTTGGTCTATAAAAGCCCTCCCCTGGCAGCTGCAGCAGGCATTTTGTAAATGACATTATATAGGAGGCATTTTGTAGAGGGCATTCTGCAGTGCACATTAGCAAAACGTATTTCTGTGCTTCCGTGGGTTTGTGAATTAGCAGATTGCACTAATGATAGCCATAGCAATAGAACTACAGTTAATGAGAAATTCTAAATGAGGGAAAAGAGGCTGTGTACTTTAAGAAATTGAAATCACAAATACTGAGAACTTTCTTGGGTACAAGGAAATAATCAAACCAACATGGTTGAAGACAGAGCAAAGTACAAAATGAATCAGAGCAATAAACACTGCTGGACCAGCTCGACAAAAGAAAAGTAGTATTATGATAGATTACAATTTCTTAGAAGGGAGAGAGTGGTGGTTCCAAGCCAACTCACACTCTGTATTTCTACCTATATTTGACATACAAGTAGATGTCTGCTTGTGCTAACTCATAGTATAGGTTATGAAATTTACTTCCGTGTATTTATTCCTATCATCCTTTTTTGTTCTTTTATAATTAGAGTTACAAGTAAAATATTCTGTTCAAATAAATTAAGGAGAATCCTGAATTGGAATTAAGATTCTGCTGGATTCTACCACAGTATCTCTGCTTAAAGTATTTTATTGGTTTCCAATGGCACTTAGAATACAATCCAACCTTATTCACCAGCCTTCAAAGTGCCCAGCATCTAGCTTCTGCGTCCTCCCAAGCCTCAAGTCAGTCACTCCTCACCTTGATCATGATGCTCCAACCATCCTTATCTTTTTTTCTGTCTATTCATAGGAGCTTTATTCATAATAAACAAAATCTGGAAATATCTCTGGTACCAACCCATAACATCCTGATCTTTCTTGACTGTCCCTACCACCCAAATTTCATTCTTGCTTTAGGGCCCTGCCATGTACTATCTCCTCTGGCAGCTGAGAATTCTCTTCTGTCTGCTCTTACCATGTCTGGCTCCTTCTAAGTCTTCATGTCTCAATTTAAATATATTCTCCTTGGAGAGATCTTCCTAAAACTCCATCTTTAAACTCATTTCATCTTTGTTCCCCCACCATCACTCTTACCTACTAGGAGTCAATTTCTTTCTTTTATAGCACTGATGACAATTTGCACTTTTTTGTCTTTATTTTTGTTTAGTAGTGTCTTCCCTGCCTATCCCACTGTACTGAAAGCTACGTCAGCCTTGTTCACCATTTATGTACCATACCTAGCGTGGTGCTGGGTTCTCGTTGGCTGCTTGTCTTGACTGAGATGGGTTCCACAGAGAGATGCTCAAGGCAAACCTTACGTGCCAATTCTTTATTGGGAGAACCTGTCCTAAGCCAGTGAGACTGAGAGAAAAAGAAAGCGAAGTAAGGAAAAAGGAGAAACAAATGTAAGATCACAGTCTGGGCTCTCCACTACCAAACTGGCTGCAGCTTCACAAGACACACAGCCAGTTGCTTAGCCATGAAAGATGTTTCCAGATGGGCTAAACACAAACACCATGCCTTGGAATGGTGGACTAAAGGGAGGAAGGAAAAGGAATTTACATCCTGTCTCTTTTCTCTCATTTATCAAAGTTCTCCAACAGGGAGTTAACTACCCAAGCTCTTATACTGCCACCCCTACTCTTCTGGGAGGCCCCTGGAGAAGCTGGATTGCTTCCGTGCTCTGTTTTGGGGCTTCATTTGAGTTGTGGAGTGGTAGGAGGAAGAAGAATGGGCATGGGTCTGGTCAGGTCAAGCCTGGGTTCCAGATTTACGTGGCTTCCATCACAAATGGCATAACAGGGGTAGTGCCAGAGCTCAGCACCACTGAGGGAGACTGAGAAAGTGGGTGTTTCCCAGAGAAGAGTAACTGCATCTGCAGCCATGGCAATACCGCTGGCAGCAAGAGCTCTCCACGACAAAGTGGCCAAGGGCCTAGGAGATGGGTGAGGCCAAGGAAATTGGAGGAGGTGAATAAATTGAAACTGATTTGGTGCACAATCTGTGTTTGTTGAATGAATAATGAAGGAATGGATAAATTTAATGCTGGTAGGAGACCACCTTAGTAAGTACAGTAGATCCACTTACAGTCTAAATAATTTGAACACTCCTTGTTTAGAAAGAAACTACACCTGAATACTACCTTTTTAAACATGCTATATTACTCACCACCTCCAAACTGTCAATAGACCAGGGTCTATTCAATATATCCCAGTTCAGTTCGTTATTTCCTGCTCAATATGCCAACACCCTCGTCATCTTCTCAACGCACATAGAGTTCTCCACCCACTCGCCATCAGTCACAGTGCCATCTGCTTTGGTCTGGTCCATCTCTCTCTATCTCAACAGATCAATAAACATCTATTTATGAGGTATCTAGTGTGGACAGACAGCATAGAAGGAGCAATTGACCAAGTGTTAGGGGAGCCGGATTCTGATCTTATCTCAGCTCCAGTCATGCCAGGAGGTCTTAGGGCAGGCTTAGCCCTTGGGCATCCTAGCATCAGATCAGCGGGAAAGGGAAGAAATCTGGGAATGTGTGTCTTTGAGGATGGATTACTAATCTGGCTGACTGTCAAAAAGGATAGGCACCAGCTCAAATCATAAGGTCTAAATAACATGAAAATTTGGGGTTCAAGTTGAGTTACCACTGATATCTAAATGGAGTTGATAACGTGGGTGAAGAACTAGATCACTGAAGCTCAAGAGAGGGGAGGCAATTTGCAATTGGAATGTTTTGTCATTTGGTTTAGTTTAGAAAATATTTAAGTCCTAAAGCTTGGAGTATATGAAGCTGATACCAACTGCCAAATAGTAAGGACCAGCAGAGAGAAGAATGGAACCAAAGTTTATTGAGCATCTGCTATTGCTAGGCTGTATACATAGAACTACTCCAATTAAACTGATCTTCACCAAGACTTTATGTGGTAGTTTTATCATTTCTGTTTTAGAGATAAGTATATTGAAGTGTTGTAAGGTTAGTTAACTTCCCTAATTGAAGGTAGTCAGATTTGTCTGATTTCAAAGTTTATGGTCTCCCTTCATAGCAAGCTAACTTATAGAAAGGTGAGTCCTGAGGAGGGATACTTTTAGACTCCTAACCCAACATTCTTGAGACCACGGCAGGGCTCCAGTCCCAACAGGTTTTAGGGGCTGGACTCACTCCAGTGCCCTCACTACATGTCCCCAGACAAAGCATCCCACCCTCAATGTCTCCACCTCCTCTGTAAATACAGTACAGTCTTTCCAGGTGTACCTAGACTTTATTCTTTTTGTCTGGTTTACTGGTACTGCTATGTGAACTGAAAAAACAAAATGAAAAACATCATGAGGTCCCTGCCCTCAAGGAAGTTGCAGTCTTCTTAAAGAAAAGAAGAATATTCATGAAATTATTATTAGTAACACCACATAAGATGCAATGACTCAAGGTGTGTGTCTGTGTGTGTGAGATAGATAAGATGGAAGAAGTTTCCACGGGGTCATCATATTAAAAGGGGAATGGGAAAGCAAGAATGAGGTCTTGGTGTAGAATGAGGGATGTCAAGAGAGTGTGCAGAAGGGGAGGGGCAGGGGGGACCTGAGGCAATTGCTGTCTTTCCCCAAGACCACTGGAATAGCTTCCACAATACTACTAGCACAGACCAAATGTCTGGTTATAAGAGCTGCTCCCTGCCAAGAAAAATACACACACACCCGCACACAGGAAAATAAACTATAACTTTCCCCCCAAAATCTCTGTAATCACTTTCCATTTGGCTTCCTGTCCTATTTGTTAGAATAAAAGAAATGTTACCTACTCTTCCTCATCTCAGGATTTTGTGGCCCATGCCTTAACAAAATTTAGCTAGTCTACTTGCTTTCCACCCCCTAAGATGGTCAACGGGAAGGAAGGGAAGAAGAATACTAGGATACTGAAAATAGAAAATTTAAGCCTTTGGATTTTCTTTGAAGTTAAGAAATCACTTATTTAGGTTTTTATTTTCTGCCCTATTTATTTGAAATAAAAGCAATGGAAACGAAAAACTTGTGTCAAAGAGACAGCACACACATGTAGAGACAAATAGCTTAGTCTGAAATGGAGTAATAGATAATAGCATTCACGGTTGAGCAGACAGTACTTTAAATTACATACAGACTTCCCCCATAAGCTAGTTTCTCTTTCAATCAGAACTTTCCTACGCTTTATCATTTTTGGAGTCTGAACACTTTTACGCTTGGTCTTAACCCAAAGGTAAAGTTTTAGAAGTCGAACATAGTGTCCTTAGTTACTTGTAAGCTATGCATGGATAATGAAAAAAATCACATTCCTACTTTCACAACAATTAAAGATAACTTTTTGTGTATGGCTAACTCAAACGGAGCCAAAGTATAAAGCCGAAACATTTCATGTGTCTAATCCTCAAGGAAAGTAGATCCCTGGGAAAGTTTAACCCTTTTCCTTAGAGATAACAAAGTTGTAAGTGTAGCCCAAAGGCCCCAGACCTCATCAGTCTGTGTATACAAATATTTTAAAACTAACAATTAAGCCTGATTTTTTTTTCTATTTGAAGAATATTTAACTACAAAACTTTTAAAATGCATTAGAAAGAACAGGGAAATAGTACTCATTGTCTAAATATAACAAATTAAAATTGGGCCAGAATTGCTTCAGAACGTTTCAGGGGAAAAATGTAATGGATAAAGTTGAAGCACAGTACCTCTCCCGGCCAGTTTCTCCTCTCTCAGAGACAATCTTCTCAGAGGTAACTAGCATCCCGCATCCCAAAGCAATCTGTAACCCTCTTTATCCACGCTTTAAAAAATGTTTACCACATATATATGTATATGCATGCATAAAAATATATTCCAGTGTTTCATGTATTCTAAACATATATGAAAGTGGTGGCATATTGTACTTATCCTTTTGCAATCTGCTTTTTTCACTCAACATTTTGTTTTTGAGAATTACCCGTGTTGATGGAGATAGAAAGTTAAACATGTTTTCAGACAGTGAAAACATCCCAGCTCACTGAGGAAATCTTGGTAAGTCCACAGGGCTTTGTGGACATCCCTGGAAGTCGCTTCACCCTTGGGAGCCTTGGCCACCTTTCCTTCAGCTGCTGACTCCAGATTCTTCCCACATCATGGCTGGTAGGAGCAGGACTTGTGGGTCCAGTTGTCCTCACTGCTGCCACTCACCGGCTAGCTGAGCAAACATTCTGCCCTCACCCTCTGTTCCTAAGGCACAGACCCCACCCATGTCTCCAGGCACCAGTGTCCCTACCACTTATGGCTCCCAAAGGACCAATAGTTTGCTATAAATTGAGAAAGGGCTCCCATACATTTACTTGACTACTAAAAGACCTGTACTTGGTGTACTTGGGTGTTTCTTTAGGTGTTTCACCCTTTGAGTGAACTCCTTTAGAGCACACATAGAGCTGTCTACATCCTACCCCTACCTCAGCAGGAATGTCACCTCCCGACTGGGTCCAGATGGGTTGCATGCTCAAGTTCCAATCGGCAGGATGGTCCCTCATTCTCCTCCAGCCCTCTGGCTGGGTTTCTGAGTGAGTCTTCTTTCTCTCAAGCACCTTCTGTTGTTTCTTAAATGCTTTCAGCTTCCCAGTCTCATCCTTGCTTAAGAAGATGTTTCATATATTTTATTTGTATGCTCATCTTTGAGTTTCATGTAAATATGTGGATGCAATAGATGCCTGGGCAGGGTAGTTGGAGAGGGGAAGAGTGCCACTCAATTCCTTTCATCAGAAACCAAACTGAACTTCAGCTCTGGCTCAGCTTAGGACCCCAAGTAACTCAAAATATACTGGACATGAGAGGTCAACTATGCCTGGGATAGGTAAGCAAGGGAAGGCATTAAAAAATGTGTTAACGACCTCATCTTTTATAGCACAATTTCCCTTCATGGAAGAGGTATATGAGATCAGGGGGTAACTGGAAATACTGAGAGACAATCTCTCTAAATTGTTACTTAAAGAGTTCTCCTGGACTTCCCTGGTAGTGCAGTGGTTAAGAATCTGCCTGCCAATGCAGGGGGACACGGGTTTGAGCCCTGGTCCGCGAAGATCCCACATGCCACAGAGCAACTAAGCCCATGCACCACAACTACTGAGCCTGAGCTCTAGAGCCCACGAGCCACAACTACTGAGCCCACGTGTCACAACTAGTGAGCCCGTGTGCCACAACTACTGAAGCCCACAAGCCTAGAGCCTGTGCTCCGCAACAAAGACAAGCCACCACAATGAGAAGCCCACCCACCGCAATGAAGAGTAGTCCCCGCTCACTGCAACTAGAGAAAGCCTGTGTGTAGCAATGAAGACCCAGTGCAGCCAAAAATAAATAAATAAACAGATAGATAGATAAATAAATAAATAAATATATTGGGGGAAAAAAAAGTTCTTATGAAGATAGCAGATTAAATTTACTCAAGTCCCTGGAAACAACCTAAATGTCCCTCTACAGATGAATGGATAAAGAAGATGTGGTACATATATACAGTGGAATATTACTCAGCCTTCAAAAAGAATGAAATAATGCCATTCGCAGCAACATGGATGGACCTAGAGATTATCATACTAAGCGAAGTAAGTCAGAAAGAGACAGACAAACTGAGAACTAGCGTGAATTAGCTTTAGTTAAACAGTTGGCTACAGTTGTGCCCTATATACTCTGCTTACCAACAACTGTCCAGTCTTCCAATGTTGAAAGAGTCCTGGGAGCTGAGTCCTGACCCAGTGGAATGTGTGGAGTGCTGCGTGTGCAGGGTGCTGGAAGACAGGAGATTAAAGGAGGGCTGGTGAGCATGGGCTGGAAGGAGAGGGTAGCACTGAAAGATATGGGTGTGTCCAGTGCAGGGAGGAGGGCTGGGCCACACAAGGATCTGAAGGACGAAGCAGAGCCAAAGGATACCTGGTTGATCTTTTGAAAGGAGGACAGGAGGTTGTGGGAGATAATCTGACCTTGGATTATCGGTGGGGGAAGCGATGATTTCCCACTTTACTACAAAAGCTGATGTACTTTGATGGCCTGTTATGAAAATGATACTTATGTTCTATGACTTTAATTTCACTCAAACACCAGGAAGCAAACATTTATTCAGTTTATATTATTTTCAGCATAGTGATTAGTTCTGCAGGAAAATAAGAAGTCACAAAAGAAATAGATGACACTGAACCTGGGTTAAATATAGTAAGATCACATGTTTGGATCAGGAAAGATTGGCACTTATGTGCTTGCTTTTTGTTCCACTTAATCAAGTGACTTGGAGTAACTTGTGTATGCCTGCACAAGTTCTGAACTCTGACACATGGAGGTCACTTGAAATTAAAGAGAACTAAAATCAAATTCTGGCTCCACCTTGTACTAGGGCTGTGATAGGTGGCCAGTTGCTTCACTTCTCTGAGTCTCAATTTCCTCATCTATAAAATGGAGGTGGTAACAGTCACTGTGAAAGTAAATGAGGCCATTCATATAAAGGGGCTTCTCGGTGTCTGCCAACAAGGTCATCACTCAGCATATATGAGTGCCCCTCCCCCACCAATAAATGGCTGTTATATGGGGGAAAAAAGAGAGACAAATACCATACGGTATCACTTATATGTGGAATCTAAAATATGATACAAATCAACATATCTACAAAACAAACAGACTCACAGATACAGAGAACAGACGTGTGGTTGCCAAGGGGGAAGGAGGGTGGGAGAGGGAAGATTGGGAGTTTTGGATGAGCAGATGCAAACTATTATGTATAGGATGGATAAACAACAAGGTCCTACTGTGTAGCACAGGAAACTATTTTCAATATTCTGTGACAAACCATAATGGAAAAGAATATGAAAAAGAATACATATATTTATATGAGTCACTTTGCTCTTCAGAAGAACTTAACACAACATTGTAAATCAACTATACTTCAATAAAATTTAAAAAAAATAAAATAAAAATCCCAACCCCCCCCTCGGAAAAAAAAATGAATAAATAAATTTATTCAAGTTCCACGCCATTCCTTTTACAGAATGTCTTATTCCTTGGGTGAATATGTGTCTGTTGACAGAGGAGCACTATTCCAGAGTCCATACTCAAGGGTGTTTTTATATTCTTCAGCCAGTTTCTCACGCATATTTTCGATTCATTAATACCATATACATTTATAGAATGCTTACTATGTGCAAAGCTCTAAGCTAGGCACTCATTATGACATTAATCTTGGTCTATCTTGAATTGCAATCATCTATTGATATATCACTCTCCTAGATGTTTGGGCTTTCTGAAGGCAGGGGTTTCATCTTATTCATCTATACATGAATCTTTGATTGAAATTACAGTTCTTCCATTCACTGCATTGGCTTTGGTGAATTATGTAACGTCTTCGAAACCCTAGTTATGTGAAATGAATATAGGGATATTTACTGTAAAAATTCAGAGTGATGATTTAAAGTATGTAGAAAAACAAAGTCAGTACTTAATGAATATCAGTGTCTTTTTCAGTCCAGAGCATGTTGATTAAGGCTTTGAAGGAGAGGAGATGGATAATAAATATTATTTGAATAGAATTATACAATAAAATCCAAGGAACCTGGTAATAACCACATGGAAATAGATACAAAGCTTAGACAATGCTTTTAAGCTTCACATCAGCTCCCAGTCAATTTCTTCACTATTGCAACTATGGCTGCTTGTTTCTAAAAGACAGAGGATGCACTGAGACCCTCAACCTTTGTATTTGCTAATCTGTACATTGTACGTACTTAGCACAGAATTGACTCAGTGTCTGCATGGGGCAGGGCAAGCCAGCTGTGAGGCTGTAGCTGAGTTTAGTTTGGAATCCTGAGTGAGCCCCTTGGCGGGACACCTGAGCCCCCATCACCTGCCCTTGTCAATCATTTTGCCTTTGCCTCCAATTCTATTTCAGATAAGACCCCGGAGGAACAATGGGAAATCATGCCATCCTTAGAGGCTGGGAAAGTTCAGCCTAATCTGAAACCCAAACTGGCCTAACAGCTTCTGGTTTTAAAAATAATTTTTAGGGCTTTGATCATGGGTCTCTCCAGATGCATTTTACTATGGGGTGGCTGCATATGCACAATTAGCTGACCTTAGAAGGGCCTTATTTTTAACAGAGTAGATTTAATTTATCCTGCAACCAGGAATGTCCAGAAAAGGAAAAGGCCTAAAGCAACGGAGAAAATGGAGCACTGACGATGTGCAGAGTCGGCGTTTCTCTGGTTGAGCTCAGGTGTGACAATCATCTGTCCAGCCCTTTCTTCATGACCTTTCAAGGCTCTTCTGAGTGTCATGACTTTTCACAACACACATGTCAATAACTATCAAAGTCATGGACCAATAAGGGAACGTGGCCAGGGAGGCAAGTGACATTGGGTGCAAAGTGGCCCATTTTGCACAATGACATCCTTTCCCAGCGTCCCTGAAGGCCACGCTTTTTGCTTTTTCTCCATTTTTCCTATACTTCATGTCTTTTCTTCTCTTAGTTGTTCATTTTTCCTACATATCACCTGATTTTACATGAAAACAAAAAGCCACCATTTATTCAACACTCTCAATTTGCCAGGCACTTTGTATATGCTTTAGGTAGATCATATTTTTCTTACACATCAGCCCTCTGAAATGGACATCATTATTCCCATTTTGCACATGTGGTAACCGAGACCAAGAGAGGTAAATGATTTGGCCAGCTATACAGTAAGGTAGTGGAATAAAGATTTCACACCCTTATCTGACTCCAGAAACTGTATATTCCTAATCTGTACTCTCTCTGTAGCTCACCACTCCTGAGTTTTTGTCTTTGAACTTTCACAAGTTAAAAATGGCATTATCGAATGCCCGTACCAGGGAATATACTGTCTACATTTTAATTTTTCTTAGGAATTTTGTAATGTGAGATGGATAGAGGAAAGTTCCAAACTCAAGTTTCCTGAAGAAATGTTATCTTCTTATTTTCTATAAAACAAATTTTATTTAAAGGCATCGAATCCAGAGTCAATAGAATATTAAGTTTTTAGATCTTCAACATGCAGGGGGACATACTGAGCCCAGGAATTGCTCTGTAAGCCCATCTCCCATTGAGCTGCTTGGTGAAGCAGAAACCCTCCTACTGCCCAACATGCACCAAAAGTTCTGTCTTGAGAAATAGTATTCAGAAAGAATTTCCTGACAGATACGTGATCCCTCATTTTATCTCTGGCTGTGTCCAGGGCACAGGAGAGTTGAATAATGTTGAGCCCCTCTAGAATTATTTTTCCTAATTTTATGACCTCAGTCTGATTGGCAAACTCTGGCCACCAAGTGTGACATGGTACAACTCTGGGGGGCACCTGCCATAGACAATGATGTGAGCAGTGTCTTCTGGAGTTGTTCAACAGGTGGCCCTGTCTATCGAAGAGCTCCATGACTGTCACCAAAAATTTACTAGAAAGATGTTATAAGCCTGTTGCTTACTCCTTCAACTCTGTACCTATGTTAAATGAATTAAAAAAAAACAAAACAAAACCCTGAGGCTTCAATGCCTGGAGCAACATGCTTTCCCTGATTAATTGGCATACTTCCAATTCACAATGAAACCTTTCTATGATATTTTTGTATAGTTCTCCAGAAGTTCAGAGTAAGATCTAGGCCCACCCTTAATAATTTCAACACTTTATGGCATGCATTTATATTACTGTTATATATTATATATTACTGTTATTCTTTGCCATTAATTTTTTATCCTAATAACTTTGTCTCCGACTTTTAAAAAAAGTTACAGGATTGCATAGTTTTAGCCTGCTCAAATCCTTTAAGAATAAGACAAAAGTAAAATAATTCATATATATATGATGCTCAATTTTTTTAACTTAAAAGCAATATATGCTGAGAGTGTAGATCCAAAAAATTCTCATCACAAGAAAACAACTTGTAACTATGTGTGTTGATGCATGTTAACTAGACTTACTGCCATGATCATTTTCACAATATATATGTGTATCAAATCATTAAGTTGTACACCTGAAACTAATATGCTATATATCAATTATGTCCCAATACAAAGTAGAGTTTTAAAAAATTGAAGCAGTATACACCATTTTTATCTTATCACAGAAGCAATATATGATCATCATGGGGGTATTAGATAATGCAGATTATCTTAAGAACATCAAAAGAGAAAACAGATGATCAAAGATTACCAGAAAGAAAATAAAAAGTACCAATAGCCCCAAACTCAGGTAAATACTATTTTGTAGCCCATACCTTTTTAAAGGTATCGATGTAGGGAGCACATTTTCCATATTCTTTGGATGTGTACACCTGTTGATTATTTCTGATGTGTCTATTTTATTCCATTGTATGTATACATCAAAATGTAATGAACACTCCACTAATTTAGGGCCTTTAGAACATTTCATAACTTTCACTGTTATATACACTATTATGATGAAGATCCTTGTAGACCAATCTTTAAAAATAGTAAGGAAACAACTGAGGCTGTCTTTACAGTATTAATTTTTAAAGTATTCAGAGTTCTGATGTAACCAAGGTCAACTCAACCAACATAGCATGTCTCTCTCCTACATCCTTAATCTCTCATTGTACTCGACCAGGGTTTTCCAGACTTCCTTATACTTGAAGACAGAAGATATTAGCAGTCTCAATGCTTCTAAGTTAATTGTTTAATCATAGAGTTGCTTACATATTTAAAACTATAAAATCAGGAAGGATTCCACATGACAGAGCTAACAATAGGTTACAGCCATAGTCAGTGAAAAGTGGTGTCTATCTCTTCAGTTTCGAGAGTAAATAAGTGCTTTGTTGACTTTGGTGAGGCTTGAAAGGTAGAAGCCTGTCCAGGACGGTGATGAGTTCTCTTACAGAGTCTACTCGTCCTTGTAGCCTTCTTTTCTTTTGTTTTAAAGAAAATTTATCATTAATAAAACACTTTTAATTGCCTCCTAGCTTTGCTTCTGTTGAGATTACCTGGGGCTCGGAGCCCCCAGATTCTCCTGCGAGCTGAGCGCTAGTCTTCCAAAATGCTCACCCAAAGATGCTATCCCTTTCTCAACCTGAGAACTAAAATCAACGTCAAAAGTTCAAAGCAAACCTCTGATTTTGAAGAGGCTGTTGGTACTGTTAAATCCCGACAAAAAGGAGGTTGGTGCTAAGCCCTTGGGGGAATGTTCCAAGAGTGTTTGCTGTCACGGTGAGTAATGGTTTTGTTGGTGCTGGTTTGTGGGGCAGTTACTGGGATTTCATCTTTTTCATGGGTGAGGATGACGACTCAAGTTCACATCTGTTGTACTGTAGTTCAGGCAGAAATCAACCGAAGTGTTCTACCAGGAAAAAGATATTGGCCTGGCCCCTCTTTTGCCTCTTCTTCACCGACTCCGCCCCCACTGAAGCCTGGTTGGCGGGCAACACCCCCCCCCCCCCCCCCCCGCCGCCATGAAAGGGGAGCTTCCTCTGCGGGGTCTGCCTTGTATATTGTCTCCATCTGCCGCTGAGAAACCTCTTCTGGAAGTCAAGTGATAAAGTTGCAGTGCTGTTTCCAATGGCACTCGTGCAGCTGGGAGTGAGGCTGGCAGCTCTGTGAGAGCGCTGGCCTCTCCGCTGGGTCGCCGAGTGCAGTAGGGCAGCTGGAAAGCGTTTTCTCACCGCGGTGCCCCCAGACTGCGGTTAGGCTCACATTCCTGTGAATGTGACTGAAAAATGTTTGCGTTTTAGCCACAATCACGAACAAATTATGCTGAGCTCTTCAACGCGCAGACCAAGAGAGAGCCTGACCCCATTATCAAAATTCCACCCCAGATGGCGAGGAGTCCCTGCCTAATGACAGCCTCTCATTCGGTTCCACACAAACCTCTTGTCAATCATGCCGCATCGCATAAGGGGGCTCCTTTCACAGGCATCGGAGTCGGAGGATGCCGAGGCCTTCTAGAGCAAAGCAATGCCTTCCTCCTCAGATTAGTGACTCAGTTTTCGAGACTCTAAAGAACATTTCCTCCTTTTCTCCCCTTCCTCCTCCTTCCCCTCCCAAGAAAAAGAGATTCTCATCTCAGCGAGAAGACTGTACCAGACTTAAATCTCAAAATGCAACAGCCAGAAAGTCTGAGCTACATCCGTGGCACACCATGGGGGTGGGAGGAGGGGGGGAACGAACTCACAGGGGAAGGAGAATATGAAAAAGCTTTATCAGAATGGGCGGTGCTTCGGAGTACAAAACAAAAGTACCAGAAACTGTAACCCCAGGATCCTGTCCTCACTTCGGTTGTGATAAAGACTCAGAAGGAGAACCACCCCACTGCCTGGAACTTGACAGAAGTACAGAGAGCGTCCCTTGTATTTTCATCTTTCTAGAAGAGATGTGGAACTCCGCTCTCGGCCCCAAAGGTCTTGGCCGCATAGACCTGTCTGGACTCTGTGTTTGCTCCTCCCAGACTTGGTTACTCCTGTCCGCTCGAAGCCTGTCCCCTCCCTCTTTGCTTTGTCTCCCACTCTGTACACGAAGCACACTTCTCTGGCTACGAAGGGTCACCCCTGCTGTTGTCTGAGGCCTCCCTTGCAGGCCAGGCGGCCGTGCTCGGTGGTGGTGGATTCCCTTCCCGGGAAAGGCAGCCACAGCTGTGCATCCCGTGAAAGGACAGGCTGCTCGCGGTGCACGCAGCGGAAGAAAACCCGTGTTAACTCCCCGTCCTCATTGCCCGTATGGGAGATGCGCAGAGAAGGGAGAGAGTAACGTGGAGAGAGGGGCAGGTCCCGACCAGAAGGCCGAGCCCACGAGGCCCAGAGAAGAGGAGGTGCACCGATCGGCAAGTTCTGGACATTGTTGCTCCTCTTACAGCTGCTGGGGGATTCAAAGAGATTTTAGAGTCAAACAAAAAGTCCGATGCTGGGAAGACTGAACTCCATTTTCTGTGCGAGCCTGAGCAGAGAGAAAGATAAACAGAACCTTTCACTGACAGGCATATTTCAGAGTTCAAGTGTGACATGATGGGTCCAAAATAGATTCCACATGATTGGAGCAGGTCCAGGATCCCAGTCGCTGAATAGCAATCAGTGTTGGAAGCTAAGAGCCGGCCTCCACTATCATCACATAAAACATGGAAGAAATGGCAAATCCTACACAGCTGTTAGTGAATAAGGACAATCCACACGTGGAGCTTTATGCTATAGGCACATTTTCTTAAATTACTCAGCTTAGCTGAAATTGAGGGTCTCTTTGACTTCCTATGTCGTTAATGAACACCCAGAACCTTACAACAACTTTCTTTTCATGAGTTTTCCTTTCAAAGAAGGAGAGTTATGCTCTTTGCAATACTCAATTCGTGCAGAACTAACGACCCGAGGGCTTCATGCTGGTTTATTTTCATGGAAAGCGTCTAATAATTTGAAACCACTTAGGGTCACAAGCATCTCAGAAGATGCAGCCAAAAAGTCCAGGAGCTGACAACTTCATCATCAGGGATGTTGATAGATCGGGGCTCGGGCAGCGGGGGTGGCTTCTCTTTCAGGACCAGGGTTGGCTATTCTATTGTGGTGTAAGTGACCCTTTCTGACAATCAGCATAAAGACAGGAGGAAAGAAGAGAAATTGAAGAAGGGAGGGAAGCATGGAGTGAAGAAAAGAAGGGGCCACAGGAGAAAGAACAGGGGGCTTTCAGGGACATGGAGTCCATGGGACTCACACATTTCCTCTTCCATTTACAGAATATTCTCCTTTAAAGCAGTCACCAGAAAGCCTTCATGATCAGGTCTTCCCCATTTGGCTCATGTTTCACACACTTAAGAAAGCTTTAAAACGTTTATCATTTGAGAGGGTCAGCTATAGGTCACTCTCCAGACCAAAATGTACTCTAAGGGGTTCCTGTTCTAGATGCATCTTTGTGAGAGACCATCAATGCAGAAGTGTTCCCTTCTGCCGTTTTTTGGGAGCCAAACTATTATGAAAGTAAGCAAAGTGCGAAAACATGGAGAGCCTAACACTTACGGAGCAACGGCTGGGGCAGCGTGTGTTACAACTGCACTCAAACTGCCAGGAAGTCTGCGTCCTGCCTCAGACCAAAATGACAGATGAGACAAATAGATTTTTGCCTCTGGGTTGATAGTTTCTTCATTGTTTAGGCGTCTCCATATGTATTTGAAATTCTTTGGCACACCATGGACTGTCTGTGTTTCCAGATATTTCTCTTTGGTTATATTAACAGGAATTGTTTTTCAGTAATTAAGGAATAGATCAAACCACAGATCAGCAGTTCAGAATTCCTACAGTTATCAGTCCAAAGGGGTGGAAAATACATGGGAAAAAATGACACACTTCTTTCTCTCCTCATTTTATGGTATCACTAATGCAAATCTTCACAACACACAGAAATGGTATTTCCAAAAAGATTCTGGTCACTTTGGAGCTTTGTTTTCTTTTCTCTATATTTTGCAGTGTATGCAGGCACTGTGGTCTATTTGTTTAAATGCAGGCCTGTGATGGCCTGCTGCAGTTTAATTACTAAAGTTACAAACACATAACGCTTTAGTGTATTGCATAGCATTATTTCATGGCTTTCACAAAGAGCATGAAGTTACATAATCAAAAAGCTTAGAGCTTAAAGCAATCTTTAAGGATCATGCCTTCGTAGAAATAGGTATTATTATTTATATTTGATAAAACACGTGAACTTCAAAAAGGGAAACTGTCATGCCCAATTTCCCCAGCTAGTTAAAGGTATTCTAGGGATTAGAACCCTTCTGCTCCTAATATAATTCTTTGTGTAGAATGATAATCTAATCAGCCTTAAATCTATAGAGATAAAAAATAGACTAGTGGTTTCCAGGGACCAGGGGAAGGGGAATGGGGAGAGACTGATTAAATGGTACATGGTTTCCTTTAGGGGAGATGATGTTCTGGAATGAGGCAGTGGTGAGAGCTGTATAATATCATAAATGCACTAAACGCCACTGAATTGTGAACTTTAAAATAGTTAAAATGGTGAATTTTTAAAAATTAATTAATTAATTAATTAATTTTTGGCTGTGTTGGGTCTTTGTTGCTTTCTCTAGTTGAGGCGAGCAGGGGCTACTCTTCGTTGCGGTGTGCAGGCTTCTCATTGTGGTGGCTTCTCTTGTTGTGGAGCACGGGCTCTAGGCATGCGGGCTTCAGTAGTTGTGGCATGTGGGCTCATTAGTTGTGGCTCGTGGGCTCTAGAGCGCAGGGTCGGTAGTTGTGATGCATGGGCTGAGTTGCTCCGCAGCATGTGAGATCTTCCTGGACCAGGGCTCGAACCCGTGTACCCTGCATTGGCAGGTGGATTCTTAACCACTTGCCACAGGGGAAGTCCAAAACTGGTGAATTTTAGGTTGTGTGAATTTTACCCCCCACCAAAAAAAATTAATAATAACATATTGTCTTTGACGACAAGAAATCAAGAATAAGGTTTTGCTAGTAACTGTTCACCTTTCTATCTCCTCTACGTCCTGTAAAGCTCTTTGAGGTCAGGGGATGTGCCTTACAACTGTTTAGTCCTCCAGTACCCAGCACATGCCTAATAATGATATTGAAATCTCCTCCCTCCCCAAAAAAATTCCAACCATCCTTTGAATCATCTCAAATAGCAAAAGCTTTTTTATCGATTGAGTTTCTAACCTTACCTCAATTTTTTATCTAACCTGCCTTACTCCACTGTTGAGTCAGGTAAGATTATTTGAATCCTAGATGGAGCCAGTTAACCTCCCAGAGGCCAAAGATGTGCCCTGGTGGTTCCTAGCACAGTGCTGTGCTCAGAGTAGATCCTCATTAAATATTTGTCCACAGGGTGAGGAATGAATCTCCTGAAATTTCCCAGGAGTTGGGAAGGGTTATTCCCGCACAGGAACATGAAATTTCAACCTGTCCATACTGCTAGTAACACATCAATTTCGCTACTATTTGAAGACACTAGCACTTTTAATTCATCAAGACCAGGTTCAAGGGCAGCCCCCAGACATCACAACAACCCCAGGAAGCTTAGCACTTACTCCTCAACCAGAGAAATAGGGTGGCCAAAGCTTAGCCCTGTATAGTAATACCTTCTCAGAAAGAAGGACAAGAAATGAATCTGTTGTTTTAATATACACCTACCTCTTGCTATCGGCCTTAATCTTCTCGTGAAAACTGTCTCTAAATGGAAAACTACTAATTGAAAACATTTACTAATTTCAGTGGAAGATGTTATAAATTTCATTCCAATTTCTCAGAAGAATATATTCTTGAAGAATGAGAGGAAGTTTATGTAAGTCATAACAATTTAGAAGTTGTATACAAAATATAATGAAGTATATTATATTAATTTTTCTTTCTCCCACTTTTTTCAATTTTTTGAACTTTTAGGGGTTATGATTATGTTTAACTCAGCTGCTTAAAAATAAAAGAAATGTTATAACAAAGATTGCTTTTAGGGCAAAGTGAAATCTAAACATAAGAGCTTCAAAACACATGCAAATAATGCACACACATAACAGTCTTAGAGGATACTACCTCTTCATCCCTATATATGCAGTGGTATACTGGTAAATGTTTAAAAATTGGCTCTACAGAAACAAATACATACATAAATAAATTTACTACAAATTTTACTGATATAAAGACTGTGTAGCAAATAACTTACACATAAAAATTATAGACCACTCTTTGTTGTAATTTCCACAGAGCTAATAGATTCTTAAAGAATGTTTTCACTGAATTTTGCCTAACTCCTGAATATGTACCTAACCTATGGTTGCAATTGACAAATAAGTGTAGAACCAACATGAATGTTGGCTATTTCTCTTATGTTTATATTAACAAGTGAGACAAAAGTGAAACAATGAAGAAACATATGAAAACTTTCCATGATTGTCAATTACAAACTCCCTTACTAAACTGAATAATAGATTTCGAATACCAGAGGAAGGTTTCCTCAATTATTCTGTGCTTTCCAGCTATAATAGTAATTATGTATAGTATAATGTTTCACTTTATGGATATAATAGGTATAAATAAACTTAAGAGCATAGGTGATTTTAAAATGTATTAAAATAATTAGGAAGTGATAACTTTTGGTGATAACTTTTGGTATTTAGGAAGTGATACGTTTTGGTATTTACTACCTTTGGCATAGGTAATTTTAAAATGTAATAAAATAACTAGGAAGTGATAACTTTTGGTATTTATTACCTTGTTTTTGGTATGATTTGTTAAATTGTAAGTTAATACAATTTAATTTTTAATAATGGCTATATTTAACAACTAGGTAGCAAAACTAAAAATTAAACAAATCAGTGCTTGAGAGCTGTTCTGAGCTGATGGTCACATCATCGTGTGTATGGAAAACAAAATGTTTTAGATTCATCTGAGCATGGCACACAATTTACATTTTCCTTAGGACAGTCTTTGACTAGAAACTGTCAGGATCTAGTCATTGGCTTTTCTCTTCATATAAACATAAAGTTATTGCAATGTTATAGCACATTTATTATGTTTTTGGTTGGGGGAAAAGCCATTAAGGCAACAACAATGTATTGTTCGCAAAATAGTATAACTTTTCAAAAGCCAATGGTCATTAACAGTCACTTTTTGAGGTAACTCGGCATGATGAATCAGCAACAATTAAACCCACGTCGATATCGGATGATGCCATAAAATTAAACAAAGAGGAGTTTTCATCTTTTTAATTCATTTTCTTACTTGGTCTTGGACCATCTCTGCCTCTTAGGAACCAATTGTGAATGGGGTAAAAGTGGGGAGATGGTCATATCATAGGATCTTATACAAAGCAATCTCAAATGTCCACCAAACCCCTGAAAGTATTACTACTGCATTTTCATGTGGTCTACGTAGCTGAACAGTTGCAATTCAAGCTTTCTGGCTCTTAAGAGTTCTCCTTACTCTGAACTTATAACTGTTACCTTCAGGTCTGAGGCCACAGAGTAAAGAAGCTGTGTGAACAGGGCACTGGAAATGTTGGCCATCAAACTGATAGTGGGGACAAGTCCTTTAACAAAAGGATGGGAACCACGTTCATCTGCATGGTCTTACTTTTCTCAAGAATGATAGTATGATTAAATTCAAAGGAAAATAAGCATAGACAGTAAAACTCTTTTAGGGAATTCCACTGTTTCTCTCAGTGACGCTTTTTATAGTTCTTTTGTTTTTGTTTTGTTTTGTTTTGATTTTCAGTTGGAATAAAGCAATGAAAAAGAAAAAAACACATCTTCCTTCTCAATGCATATTATACCAAATTGGTTTTATATGATATAAAACTATTATAAATATAAATATAAGAAGAAATTGACAATAATGAAAATAAAAACAAAAATAAACATATGGACCCTAATGAAACTTAAAAGCTTTTACAAAGCAAAGGAAACCATAAACAAAATGAAAAGACAACCCACAGAATGGGAGAAAATATTTGCAAATGAAGCAACTGACAAGGGATTAAACTCCAAAACATACAAACAGCTCATGCAGCTCTATATCAAAAAAACAAACAACTCAATCAAAAAATGGACAGAAGATCTAAATAGACATTTCTCTAAAGACATACAGATGGCCAAAACGCACATGAAAAGATGCTCAATGTCACTAATTATTAGAGAAATGCAAATCTAAACCACAATAAGGTATCACCTCACACCAGTCAGAATGGCCATCATCAAAAAGTCTACAAACACTAAATGCTGGAGCGGGTGAGGAGAAAAGGGAACCCTCTTTCACTGTTGGTGGGAATGTAAATTGCTACAACTATTATGGAAAACAATATAGAGGTTCCTTAAAAAACTAAATATAGAACTACCATATGATACAACAATCTCACTCCTGAACATATATCCAGAGAAAACCATAATTCGAAAAGATACACGCACCCCAATATTCATTGCAGCACTATTTACCATAGCCAAGACATGGAAGCAATCTAAATGTCCATCGACAGAGGAATGTATCTAGAAGATGTGGTGTGTATACACACACACACATACACACACACACACACACACACAGTGGAGTATTACTCAGCCATAAAAAGTAATGAAATAATGCCATTTGCAGCAACACGAATGGACCTAGAGATTGTCATACTGAGTAAAGTAAGTCAGACAAAGAAGGACAAATATCATATGATATCACTTATATGTGGAATGTAAAAAAATGGCACAAATGAACTTATTTACAAAACAGAAATAGAGTCACAGATGTAGAAAACAAACTTATAGTTACCAGGGGGGAAAGGGGAGGGGACGGATAAATTGGGAGACTGGGATTGACATATATACACTACTATATATAAAATAGATAACTAATAAGGACCTACTGTATAGCACAGGGAACTCTACTCAATACTCTGTAATGACTTATATGGGAAAAGAATATATATATATATATGTATAACTGATTCACTTTGCTGTACACCTGAAAATAACACAACATTGTAAATCAACTATACTCCAATAAAAATTTTTTAAAAAGCAGAAGAAATTGACAATAAATTGTTGTGAAGTATTTTACGGCAATTTTTAAATCTTTTGATTGATCAAATAAAAGCAAACAATGTAGCTGGGGAGAAGTTGGATAATATAATTAACAAGATTTAAGTATATGAAATATAGCATATTATAAGCCTCGATCATATACTTTTAAGTATTCAGTTTCAAAAATTAAAGTTACTAGGTCACAAAGAAAGCATCAATAAATATCAAAGGAATAAATATTACAACATCTTCTAAACCTAACAAATCTGAACAGTGAACACCAACATGTTAACCAACCCCAAACCCCATTATCACCCTCTTTCATCCCCCTCTCCCACTCCACCCCCCTCTTCCCATGCACAATTCCAACAACAGGGACATTATAAAAGATTTCTAAATACTACTAGAGGAAAGTAAAATTAAAATTTCAGGTAATAAAAAAGAATAAAACTGAAAATATTATTTATCAAAACAAACAAAATTAGCCAAACTGTGTTCAACAGTCAACTCAGAGCTATGTTTTTCAATTTTTAAAAAGCAAAATAACCAAGTTAAACTAAGATATCAATCCAGGAGGTTAAAAAATACCAAAAAAAAAAAAAAACCTAAGAAAAAAGAAATGTAAAAGTAGAAACGAAGTAGAAAATAGAAAACTAGTAGAATAGGTAGATCAGATTTTTTTTTAAGTAACAAAATACAAAGTCTATAAAATAGCAAATCTAATCAAGGAAAAAGGAGAAAAGATAAATTTACAAAGTGAGAAGGAAGAAAATAAAAGCAGACTCAGATGTCTAAAACTATTGAAAATCATGATGAAATGGTCAATTATATGGGAAAGTGGATTTACTCAAACTAAGTCCAAATAAATATAGTGTGAACAGAACAAGTGCATGGAAGAAAATGAAAATATTCCATAGAATTACCTCTAAAATATTTCCAAACCAGATGTGTCTTCCAATGAGACGTTTCACATTTTCCAGAAAGGGGTAATTTCCATACTGAATAAACTCTACCTCAGCTCATAGAAACAGATGGGAAGTTTTAAAATTAATTTTGAAAAGCTAGTATTATCTAGAAAATAGAGTCTTAGGAGAAAGAACAAAAATACGGCAGAAACAATCTCCATTATGAATGTAGAAAGGAAATCCTAAATCAATAAGATAAGCAAATTGAGAACAATAATAAAGTAAAAAAAAATAACTTATTGTGATTATAGACAACAACAGCAATGAAGGGATAGTTTCTTAATGAGAAATGTATTAATAGAAATGTCAAATAACTAGATAAGAGGAAAAATAATGATCTCAAAAGATAAGCAATAGGCAACTGATAAAACTCAACATCAATTTTGTATTAACAACAGTAACAACAATTTTAAAAAATTCCTAGTATAAAAATACAATACTACTCTAACATGGTTTGGATTACCCGTCTCAAACAAAAGTGGGTCTTGTTATTGCTTAAGCTAAGACTGCTGTGGGTCTCGAAGTTTGGTTCCCATAACTGTAGCATCACCATCACCTGGGAACTTGTTAGAAATGCAGCTTCTCAGACCCCACACCAGTCTTACTGAAGCAGAAATTCTAGGGGGTGGTGCTTTTCAATCTGTGTTTTGAAAAGCTTTTCAAGACAGTGGTGTGCTGTAACTGGTGCAGACTGGCTCCTGAGAGAAGTCCATCGTTAACATTTTAGGAATTTTGTGAGGCAGTTATTAAATACAGCCATTACTAAAAATTAAATAGGTAAAATTACAATTATAGTATATTAAAATCGAAGATAATAAATACTCAAAATGTATTACTTCCTAAATATTTTGCTACATGTTAATAGTATCTATGTTTCCAAGGCTTTTGCAGCTAGTGTATCAGCATGGTGAAAACAGTACTATATAATGGTGTGCCATATATATATATATATATATATATATATATATATATATATATATATACACACAGCATATCTATTCCCAACTCCATCTTTGGTAGCTTGAAATTGGGTATGATGAGAGTATTTACAGTATGTGCCCCTGAGATTGGTAAATGCCAAAATTCGGGATTTGATTTGTTGCTTTGATGATTGTCTAGATCAGGGGTTAGCAACCTTTTTCTGAAAAGGACCAAAGAGTAACTATTTTAGGCTCTGTGGGCCATATGGTCTCTGTTGTACCTGTCACTGCAGCGTGAAACCCACCACAGACAGTAACAAACATATTTGCTGTATGTGGGTGCGGCTGTGCTCCTATAAAACTTTATTTTAAAAAAAATTGGGTCAGATTTTGACTATTTGCCATAGTTTGCTGACTCCTGACTTAGACTTTAAAAAATAATGGAGGAAAAGAAAGATGGAGAAAATAATGATGCAAATTAACATTAAAGGTATATTGTGAAAGCAGTTATTACATTATATTCTGAGAAACACAAAAAATTGAGGGATATTCTTCCAGAATTAGGAAACTTAATTGATTCGGCAAGTAAGCCCCTCATTCTGTTGACAGCCAAGTGAAGATTCAGCATATGTCTTTATCATTAAACTTTCATCTTTCACATTACTCTGTGTAAAGAAAAATGTCTACTAATATTCACATCAGAATGTTCATTCATCAATTGCAACCATGGGTGAACTAAGGATACAAAAATTCTCCCAAAGCCAACAAAAGCATTCTGTAAAAATTAATCGTCTCTGTGGAATTTGCAAGGAAGGATTGCAAGAACCACTGTTTTAGACAACATAACAAGATAAGAAAGGGAAATGAGAGATACACCTACTGGTAAAAGAAGTAAAAAAAAAATCATTATTTGTAGATGGCTTTATTGTCTGCACAGAAATCCAAATGAGACAACTGAAAACTATAAGAACTATTAAGAAATCTCAACACAGTGGTCAGATTCAAAATAAATAACAACAAAAAAATAAAGCCCTCTCTATTATGAAAAGCCAAGCATAAAAATAGGTAATATTTACAAATCCTAAAACCATGTAAAATACTTACATATAAGTTTCAAGAAATGTGTAAGATATAAAAAAGCTTACTGACAGTCCTGAAAGAAGATATATGTAGATAGAGAAGAAATTAATATTTTAAAGATAAGTCCTTCCAAAGTTTATTGTTCTTTGAGTCAATGTATCAACAGAATTTGGGGAGAAATTTGACACAGTGATTTTTAAAGTTCTCTGAAAAGGATAGAAGAGCCTAATTTTTAGAGATTAAAGAGAGTGGGGAGAGGGTCTAAAAATTATCCTAACATCTTTTTAAATCTATTGAAAATGAGTTTAAATAGCATAAAAATATGTAGGAATGAGCTGAATGTGACATCAAATGTGAATCACAACAGCAAGTTGTCACTCTTTGTTTACTTTATTAGCAGAGAATTACTTTACCTTTTATAATGAGAGTAATACCTCTCTGAAGGAAAAGTAAACCACACAGAATTCTACAAACTTCCAAGGAAACATTTCCCTCATCTCCCTACCCTACCTGCCTGCCACTGATACACACTTCCATTCCCCAAGTGTAGTCACTGGCAAATGCTCACAATCGGATGTTTTTCACACATTATATGCATACATAATATGTGAATATCTGTATGCATACACTTCTTTATGTAAATGGAGTCATAGCATATAAATTATTCTGCACTCACTCTTTTAAATCACTGATAAGTAGTGGACATTTTTACATACTGATACAAACACTTACTTCATCCCTTTTAATGGTAGTGCAGCTTTCCACTATATGTTTATATCACAATTCATCTACTTAGTCCCCCTTTGATGAGTACTGAGGCAGTTTCCAGAACATTGTTACTGCCATCTCTGCTACAACCAACATGATATACACATATACACATACATACACACATACGCATGTACATACACACAACTATATGTATTAATATTTAATGAACAGTTCTGTAGCATAGTTTGAGTAAATCCTTAGAAGTGAAATTACTGTGTCAAATGATGTGTATATTTAAAACTTCCATAGATATTTCCCAAGAATATCACAGAAGCTTTACACCAATTTATATTTCCACCACCAACATATGAGAGTCCCGGATAGACAGTAAGGTCCTACTGTATCTATAGCACAAGGAACTATATCCAATCTCCTGGGATAAACCAGAGTGGAAAAGAATACTAAAAAAAGAAAGAACTTATATATGTGTATAACTGAGTCACTTTGCTGTACAGCAGAGATTAGCACAACATTGTAAATCAACTACATTTCACTAAAAAAAAGAAAAAGAAAAAGAAAGAGAATCCCTTTTTCTCCTATGAAGAAATCACCAATATATTTTGTCACTGCTAATCTGATCAGTGATTATTGATCTCTTAGTTATTTTAATTTTCCATTCTTTAAAGTTAGGTTGATAACTTTAGTATGTGTTAATTAATAAACATATACTATGTTTATTAACTATTTTTTTTGATGAATTGTTTATTCATGTTCCTAATTTTCTCTTCGATTGCTATTTTTTTTTAACATCTTTATTGGAGTATGATTGCTTTACAATGGTGTGTTAGTTTCTGCTTTATAACAAAGTGAATCAGTTATACATATACATATATCCCCATATCTCTTCCCTCTTGAGTCTTCCTCCCACCCTCCCTATCCCACTCCTCTAGGTGGTCACAAAGCACCGGGCTGATCTCCCTGTGCTATGCGGCTTCTTCCCACTAGCTATCTATTTTATATTTGGTAGTGTATATATGTCCATGCCACTCTCTCACTTTATCCCACCTTACCCTTCCCCCTCCCCATATCCTCAAGTCCATTCTCTAGTAGGTCTGTGTCTTTATTCCCATCTTGCCCCTAGGTTCTTCATGACCTTTTTTTTTTTTCTTAGATTCCATATATATGCGTTAGCATACGGTATTTGTTTTTCTCCTTCTGACTTACTTCACTCTGTATGACAGACTCTAGATCCATCCACCTCACTACAAATAACTCAATTTTGTTTCTTTTTATGGCTGAGTAATATTCCATTGTATATATGTGCCACATCTTCTCTATCCATTCATCTGTTGATGGACACTTAGGTTGCTTCCATGTCCTGGCTATTGTAAATAGAGCTGCAATGAACATTTTGGTACATGACTCTTTTTGAATTATGGTTTTCTCAGGGTATATGCCCAGTAGTGGGATTGCTGGGTCATACGATAGTTCTATTTTTAATTTTTTAAGGAACCTCCATACTGTTCTCCATAGTGGCTGTATCAATTTACATTCCCACCAACAGTGCAAGAGGGTTCCCTTTTCTCCACAACCTCTCCAGCATTTATTGTTGGTAGATATTTTGATGATGGCCATTCTAACCAGTGTGAGATGATATCTCATTGAAGTTTTCATTTGCATTTCTCTAATGATTAATGATGTTGAGCATTCTTTCATGTGTTTGTTGGCAATCTGTATATCTTCTTTGGAGAAATGTCTATTTAGGTCTTCTGCCCATTTTTGGATTGGGTTCTTTGTTTTCTTGATATTGAGCTGCATGAGCTGCTTGTAAATCTTGGAGATTAATCCTTTGTCAGTTGCTTCATTTGCAAATATTTTCTCCCATTCTGAGGGTTGTCTTTTGCTCTTGTTTATGGTTTCCTTTGCTATGCAAAAGCTTTTAAGTTTCATTAGGTCCCATTTGTTTATTTTTGTTTTTATTTCCATTTCTCTAGGAGGTGGGTCGAAAAGGATCTTGCTGTGATTTATGTCATGGACTGTTCTGCCTATGTTTTCCTCTAAGAGTTTAATAGTGTCCGGCCTTACATTTAGGTCTTTAATCCATTCTGAGTTTATTTTTGTGTATGGTGTTAGGGAGTTTGCTAATTTCATTCTTTTACATGTAGCTGTCCAGTTTTCCCAGCACCACTTATTGAAGAGGCTGTCTTTTCTCCACTGTATATTCTTGCCTCCTTTATCAAAGATAAGGTGACCATATGTGCGTGGGTTTATCTCTGGGCTCTTCTATTGCTTTTTACTGATTTATCTTTTTTCTGTATTAAGGAAATCAGTCTTGTACAAAATGTGTATCGTAAATGTTTCTTTGTGCCTGTACTCTGGTAGGTGTTTTTGTCATATTAGAAGTCTTGGTTTTAGATAATAAAATATAATTTTTCAGAGGGCTTCCCCAATCAAAGATTGTTTTACAATTACCCATGATTTCTTTGTTATTTTTTAATTCATTTTGAATTTATTTTTATACAGTGTTAGGTAGAGTTTCAAACTCCCCATGTCCAAAATTTGTTCGATATGCTGGGAGTTGTTAAAAGATTTAATCATAGCCAAAAATATACAGATTCCTGTTTTAAGGCATTTATAGTCTAGTTGGGCAAGACTTCCAATAATCACATATTCCCATGAAAATTGTGATCCATGCCAGAAATGAAAGGTTTATAGCGCTAAATGAAAAGTTTTAACTTGAAGTCAAGAAAGGCTTCATGAGGTGAAGATATTTGAGCAGAAATGACAAAGAATGGCCTGTAACTAGAAATTTGTACCTTTTAACCACCTTTGTCCAATTTTCCCACTCCCCACCCCTTGCCTGCAGCAACCACGTATCTTAGCTTTGTTTCTGAGTTTGGTTTTATAGATTCCACATATAAGTGAGATCATATAGCATTTGTCTTTCTCTCTGACTTATCTCACTTAGCATAATGTCCTCAAGGTTCATTTATGGTGTTGCGAATGGCAAGATTTCCTTCTTTTTTTTGTGGCTGACTAGTATTCCACTGTATATTTATACCACGTTTTCTTTATCCATGCATCAATGGACACTTACGTTGTTTCCATGTCTTGGCTACTGTAAATAATGTTTAAGTGAACAAGGGGGTGCAGTTATCTCTTCAAGATAGTGATTTCATTTCCTTCAGATATATATCCAGAAGCAAAATTGCTAGATCATATGGTATTTCTATTTTTAATTTTTTGAGGAAACTTCATACTGTTTTCCATAGCGGCTACACCAATTTGCATTCCCACCAACAGTGCACAAGCATTCCCTTTTCTCTACATCCTTGCCAACATGTTTTACCTCTTGTCTTTTTGATGACAGCCATTCTAACAGGGGTGAGGCAATGTCTTGTTGTGATTTTGATGTCTGTTTCCCTAATGATTATTGATGTTGAACACCTTTTCATGTACCTGTTGGCCATTTGAATATCTTCTTTGGAAAAAACATCTATTCAGGTCAACTACCTTTTTTTTTTTTTTTTTTTTTGGCCATGCCATGCAGTGGGATCTTAGTTCCCCAACCAGGGCTCAAACCCACGCCCCCTGCATTGGAAGCATGGAGTCTTAACCACTGGACAGCCAGGGAAGCCCCCATCTACCCATCTTTAAATTGGATTTGGAGGGGGGTTTTGCTACTGAATTGTGTGAGTTGCTTACATTTTGGATACCGACCCCTTACCAGATATGTGGTTTGTGATTATTTTCTCCCATTCCATAGGCTGCCTTTTTATTTTGTCAATTATTTCTTTTACTGTGCAGAATTTTTTTAGTTTGATGTAGTCCCACTTTTTTTTTTTTTAATTTTGTTGCTTAGTCTTTAGGTGTCATAACCAAAAAATCACTGCCAATACCCATGTCAAGAAGCTTTTTCCCTGTGTTTTATTCTAGAAGTTTTATGGTTTCACATCTTACATTTAACTTTTAATCCACTTCAAATTAAATTTTTGAGTGATATAAGAGAGAGAGCTAGTCCCATTCTTTTGTATGTGAATATCCAATTTTCCCAGCACCATTTACGGAAAACAGTATCTCTTCTCCATTGAATATTCTTGGCTCCCTTGTCAAATATAAGTTAATCATATATGCATGTGTTTATTTCTGGGCTCTTGATTCTCTTCCATGGGTCTATCAGTCTGTTTTTATGCTATTACTGAACTGTTTTATAAAATAAGTTCTAGGGGCGTAATGTGTAACATAAGGACTAGTTAAAAATACTGTATTGTATATTTGAAAGCTGCTAATAGAGTATACCTTAAAAGTTAACACAAGGAAAGAAAATTTGTAACTATATGAGATGGTGCATGGTAACTAATCTTATTGCACTGATCACTTCACAATACATACATATATCAAACCATTATGTCGTACGCCCTAAACATATACAATGTTATATGACAATTATATGTCGATAAAATTGGAGAAAAATAAGTTAACAGAAAGTCAAAAAAAAAAGAGAGAGAGAGAAAAGAATGAGCTATAATTAAAGAGGCACTGTTGGATGGAGCAGGGAGCCTTTCAGACAGAAAACCTGAATGAGGCTCTGTTGGGAGAGATTATAGCATATTTAGATAACTGCAATCAGAATAGATGGATTTAGGTGAAGGATCCAGGGAAACAAGGGAGGTGGCTGAAAGGTCAGCAAGGACCAGATTGGGAAGGGTCTCGAGGGTTGTGGCAACAATGCCAGTTTTTTTCATCAGAACGAGAAGTGGCCTTTTAAGGGATTTAAGCTGGAGAGTGACAAAATCGGCTTTGCATTCTGCAAATATTATTCTTACAACAACAGAAAGAATAAATACAATATGGTTAGTTATTAGGTTATTATGTTAGTTGTGTCATATATCTTTGTGTATAATAATCTTCATTTCTAAAGAAAAATTAGAAACAATTTTAGGAGGATGATTCCATAAATTATGATACATTCATTATACAACCATTGAGAAAATGTTTTAAAAGAATATGTTATGACATGGGAAATGCTTACATTTAAGTCAGGAATCCAAATTTAAGTCAGGAAACACACACACACATATACACACACACACATATATATATATATACACACACATATATATGGACACTCTATGACCATTTTATATCTATAATTTACAGCAACATGTTACTCTGAGTTACTTTGGATAGTGTAGTTATAAATTGTTTTAGTCTCATTTCTTTTTTCAAAATTTTATAAACTCTTAATTTTAATGTATTATCTATATATGTACAATCTTTCATAAAGATTGTTATATTCCATAGCCACACTTTCATCACCAAAGAAAATATATTTCAAAGAAATTCTTTGTTGAAAGATTTTCAGAAGTAAAAATAAAGAGGTATAAAAAATATTTTCGGGCTTCCCTGGTGGTGCAGTGGTTGAGAATCTGCCTGCCAATGCAGGGGACACGGGTTCGAGCCCTGGTCTGGGAAGATCCCACGTGCCGCGGAGCAACTGGGCCCGTGAGCCACAACTACTGAGCCTGCGCGTCTGGAGCCTGTGCTCCACAACGGGAGGGGCCGCGATAGTGAGAGGCCCGCGCACCGCAACGAAGAGTGGCCCCCTCTTGCCGCAACTAGAGAAAGCCCTCGCACAGAAGCGAAGACCCAACACAGCCATAAATAAATAAATTAATTAATTAAAAAAAAAAAAAAAAGAAACAGCACACTTGGAGACACACACACAAAAGTTAAAAAAAAAAATTTTTTTTCAAAAAAATAGCCAAGAGCTCATCTCTGCCCTCTAAACACACACACACTAAAACAAGCCTACGGTCCTGTCTGCGTGTGTGCGCGCACACACACACACATCTGCACACGTATCTGTGCAGTAACCTCAGTGGAAACTTCCTCTGTTTCTCTCTCCCTGCCCTCCAAGCTAAGTGGCTGATGTCCTCACCCACTTTTGCCCACCCAGCACATTCCCATGCCTCCTCAAACATGCCCCAATTAATGTAGAGAAGGTGGAATCCCGGGCTGGAGGGCAGGAACCCTCCTGCAAAATAATCAGATCACCTCCTGCCAAATACCGAATCTACCTCTCAACCAACTTTTCCACTGCCCACCTGAGTAACAAAACAGATACAAGTTTTCCCTTACTGAATGCCAGTTAAATGCCAAGCATGTTATATGAATTATTTTATGTCTTTATAAAAATCATGCAAATTAGGTATTGTATTTTCACTTTAGGCTAAGCTTCTGAAGCGAGAACACACTAAAATGAGCAACTTCAAGAACAATGCTTCTTTTTCGCTCACAAAAAAGTGTTTCAACATATTAGGCAGCACCGGAAGCAGCCCTTCAGGGACCAGGCTCCTTCCCTCTTGTTTCTCCATATCCTGTACTGGATTTGCTCTTGTATATGTGCTGAAGGCTACACTCCACCACGTCCAGAGTGTAAGCCAGCAGAATGGAGTGTGGAGAGAGCTGGACGAGGCTAGAACAAGCACACGTGCTCTCTGTGCATTCTATTGATGAGATTTTAGCCACCAGGAAGTGCCTGCTTGCAAGGGAGGCTAGGTAACAGAGTCTAGCTGCGAGCCCAGGAAGAAGGGGAGGACAGTGATATATGCAAAGCAAATAACCTTGCCCTAGATATTATGATTGCCCTTTTAAGGAGGAGGAAAGGGCAGCTCAGAGAAGTTTGGTAACTTTCCCAAAGTCATACAGGAGAAAGTAGCTGGACCAAAATTCACTCAGTCATCTATCTGACTCCAAATTCTTTACCTTTTCACTATACATACCACTGTACTCCTCATGTGCTAACACTCCTGCCTACATAACCTCTTCTCAGCTCTTGAGAAACTGTTATCCAAAGTGAGGGAAGAAAATTGGCCCACTTCCCTTGGACTCTCTGCACCATGGGTTGGCAAACATGGCCTGCCAGCCCAACTGAGCCCACTACCTATTTTTGTAAGATTTTATTGGAACGCTTTTTTACATATTGTCTATGGCTACTTTTACACTATGATGGCAGAGCTGAGCACCTGCAAAACGACTACAAAGCCAAAAATACTTGTCATCTGGCCCCTTACAGCCAAAGTTTGCTGACCCCTGCTCTAGACCATCTCTGTTCATCAAAACCAACGTTTCCCCCATGGAGAATTTGTTAACCAAATACGCTGTAAATTTTTCTCAGATAAATAGGGAAGTATAAGGTGACCACTTGCTCAACAAAGAGATCAAATTGCAACTCACCAAATAAAGTAAGAATTCTACAATGGAGCCTTTTAAGAGAAGAAAGTAGTGTTAAAATCAGCCTTTCAAACAGGACCAAAGAGAGGCAATATCAGTGCCATGCTGAAAGGCAACAGAGTAACTGTAAGAATAACAGAAACACATTCTGAAGCTGTTCCCTTTATACAGTGTTGATAAAATTTGTTAATACCATATGTTAGTCGTATGGAGGGAGGCATGGTCTGACTATGAATTTTGGAATTTTACCAGCAAACTTGTAAGATCTGAAGTCGCAGATTTGCTGAACTGCTCATCTCTGCGCAGGCTGTGGCTGGAGGTTGAAGGAGGCGAACAAGAGGAAAACAGGAAAGCTGTTCTGTGTGCAGCTTGAGTTGAGTGGGGCTGGACAGGACACCTTCTTGTCAATCTCCATCAGCTCTACATGTCAACATTCAGAGGGAGAGAAATGCTTCTGCTTCCTTTGTAGATGTTTTCTGATAAAAATGGATTTTAACTGAGTAATCTGATTGGCTGTCAATCTATCCAGCTGTGAGATTAATAGGACCATAGCCACTAACTGGGACCTGTTGGGTACATCATCATTCATTAAATCTATATACCCTTGAAAGGGAAGAAAAAAATTAGGAGAATCCCTCTGTCAACTTAATTTTGTGCCCACTTTTTCACATGTGATATTGAATGGGCTCATTCTGTGTAAATCTTTATGCTGTGGGTTTTGCACGGTTTCTCTTTACTTCTTCAGGTCAAACTGAAGCCTGGAGAATCAACCCTGCTTTAGTGCCTTAGTTCTGAACCAAAACCCAACCCCAATTTGATGTGGGATACAGAAAAGCAAGGGAAGTAGTATTTTTTTTTGATGCAGAAGACTCAGGTAACTGGATCCCTGTCTCTCATGACCCATGCGTGCTGATTCTTAGGACATTTATTTCCCCCAAAGTAGAAGGCAGAATATGAAATCTCAAAAGTTATAAAGAGATGACTTATTTCCCCCTTTGAGTCAGAAAGAATCCACCGCACTTGAGGAATGTCCAAGTGCCCATATTTCTGGCAAAGAATTTTCCTCAGCATGTTGTACCCAGCCCTTAGTTGAAAGTTTGTGGTGTTTCCTCAAAGCTTTGAGAAATGACAGAAAGAATCCTGGTGAATGTCACCCCCAAATTCTTGTCACTAATGTCTTTCTTTAATGGGTTCATATATAAGTCTAAACAATGACCCTACTTTATCCTCTCTTGCTTGTTGGAGATCAGTTTTTGTCCTTGGTTTTCTCCTCCACCACCCAACCCTGCTTCAGTGGAAAACTCCAGAGCTTGAGTTATTACAGCATCATTCATGCCTAGATGCTGAAGCGGGGTAGTTGGCCTTCGGGTTTGCACGTAGCTACACCGAAGTCATGAGTTATTACATAATAATTCATGTCATGTCGTGTCTTATTGCTTAATTAACTTTCCTATCAGATGAAAGCATTTTTGCATCAGCAAATGTGGTGCCCTCATATGACTTAAAAGTGTTCCTTTATTTTATACTGGTGGGTCAGGAATACTGTGGGACAATTTATTAAAGGTGAGTTGAATCTCAGGACTAGAATAAAATCCATCATCTTTTATGTAAATAAAGTGATAAAACTGCTCTCTGGCTTAGGGGAAACAGAAAAAGTCAGGACTGCTGGTCTTTTGTATGATAGTAACAAGAGGATTTACTTTCTGGCATTTGTACATATCAAGGAATAGTGGAATACTGTTGCTTTTTTTCCCTGTCCAATCATTTAACTGTTCCAATTTCAAAACATCTGCTCTCCCGTTGTTTTTTTGTTTTTTTGTTTTGTTTTGTTTTGTTTTTTAACTAGTTTTAGGTCTGCAGGTGTGATCACAAGGGATAAAACATCTGTGGTTTGCCTTAGAAAATGAAGAGGAATATATACAAAACTGGCAGATGATATCAGCTGGCTCTAAGTAACAAACGTCACAGTACTCATTATAGAGCCTCACAAATTCACAAATCGGGAATCTGTAGTTCAGGGACTAGCACATTTTCCCAGCTGCACATCTCAAGCTTATGTTCCATTCATGGGCTGGGAGCGAACTCTATGTTTACTTTTAACTTCTCTCAAGCTTGACTCACTCGCTGCTCATCACATAAACTATTAGTCCCTTGCAATAAAAAGAAGCACAAGTGACATCTTCAATTCAGCGGGAAATGTAGGTGTAGTAACAATTGTGGCAGATAAGGCAGATTTGTCTGACTTATTGGTGACCAGCAGGAAAAAGCTGAGGGCTGAGGTGAGCCAGCTGGTGGGTCGTAACGAGGTCATGCCAGTCTCAAGGGCCCTTACTTTATAATCCGTGAGGAATGTTGTGAATAAGGAACAAAGTTCCCATTAGTCACTAAGATGGCCTTCAAATTTTAGGGGGGAAAACATCAAGATTTATTCATCATAACATATCATTCCTGGCCAGATAGGGTGGGTGGGAGGAACACAGAATTTGGAAATGGACAGACTTTGATCAGAACCCTAAAACAGCTATATGCTGACTACATGATGTCAGGCGAATTATTTCATGTATCTAAACCTCAGGGTCTTCAACCATAACAGAGGGCAAGTAATTGCCATCTTATGGGGTCAAGGTGACAATTAAGTGATATATATGAAGTGTATACCAAGATAAGATAATTGTCATAAGTACCTCAGATCTCCAACAAAGGAACGTGAACGATGGTTCCTTACCGTCTTTATTTACGGGCTTATGCAGAAAGGAAAAGTAGCCTATGACAAATATTTCCTATGAACTTCGGTAATTTTGCTAATGGCCTTGCTCTAGGAACAAACACGGACTGTAGGAACCAGGCAGAGTGTGTTAGAGAGAAGGAGAGTCCACTTCATCACATTTCCCAACAAATGAGTCCATTGATAAGTGACGGATATCGTAGGGCAGGCTAGTGGGGGAGACCTAGGAGACCACTCCTAGGTTTAGGTTTCACCCTCAAGAAGAAGCCAAGGAGTGCGGTTATCCAGGGGGGTTCCAATATCAGTCATTGGAAGAATAGGTGTCCTATGGAGGGAGCAAAGGAATAAAAATGCTGATGTCAGGAGACCAGAGATGTGTCAGGGCAGATTCCTTAGAGACTGGGAACCTGGAAAAGAGTCTTCTCATTCTCAGACAGATGAGAAAAATAGTCCCCTTCTTCTGAAATATTTCTTTCAGAGAGTAATTAATTTGATTGGCCACCTAATAGTGGCCACTTAATAGTCATTCACATCTTAGAATGAATTCTTTCATTCAAATGGTGTTCACCAAATACCATATTGAGAGAAGAATTTTGATAGCAGTCACTGAAGGAGAGCAGTACTTTTTTTCAATCCAAATACTTTTTAGGCTCTGTCGCTCACTTGCTGTCCAAGGAGGGGATCACATGGTGGGAGAATAGGATTTCCAGCTGCTGGGGGCAGATGGATTCGGCTTATGGATTTATCCACAGTGAACATGGAGGCTGAAGTCAAATTGAGAAGGCAGCTGTTGCTGAGGAGATGGCCAAGAAGGAGTGAAATCAAAGATGTGGCCAATTCTGGTGGTTGAATCAAAGACAAGGAGCAAGTAAGCTAGAAAGCAGGACAGGATGAAGGAAAGGGTGCTAAAGGGCTCAAAATTTGGGATATATGTGCCAAAGATGAACGAGTTCACCCAACAGTTGGTTTTTAATTATTCGCTAAGCCTGGGTCTTTCTATAACCACAGGTCTTTCTGCAGTCACATCAGTGTTACAGGTGAGAACTGGCCATCGGGAGCATTGTTCTGCACAGAGCAGCTCCATGGAGGCCTGTCAGAGAAGTGATGGAAGGACACTGGTCAGGTAGGAAAGGGGGAAGCAGGACACTGAAAAGTTAGGATTGGGACATGAAAAGTGGTAGAACCCAACAGCTGGTTGAGTCTTATTAAAATAACTTTGGTGAACCTTTGCATTAAAGACCATGACCTTGGGTCTTGGGACTGCAGTTGGGGTTTAAATAGCAAACCTGGACCTTGCTGCAGCCTTACTTAGTGGTTCCCAAACGTCGAATATTTCCAAAACGATTGGGAGCCCACAGCCCCACTGGCCTGGAATAAGTCATCTGGAGCAGGAAGGCAATGGTGAGTGTGCAGTGAACCAGGATCTCTGACTAAATGAGATATCTGGCTTCTCACTGGTAATGGGAACCTGACCCTCACAGGCAGGTGAGGCTATATGTGAAGGCATCTGAGGTGTTTATCTGATCTCTGCTAACTCTCAACTTTTCCTACTGGTCAGAGATCTTTAAAGTTATCCCAGGGGCCGCTGTCTCTACATACATGAGTAAACATGTGTGCATAACTCAATGTGTACTCTCACATGTATGATCACATGCTGGTTCTCACAGAGCAGCTCAGCCAACCTTGCCAGAACCGTTTGACCAAAATCCTTCCCAAAGGGGGAGGAGAGCCGGCCACCTCCTACCATTACACACAGGCGTCGCAGCAAGGTCCACACTCTGGGGAGTGATCTGGCGCCGCCCTCCAGACCACAGCAGCTGCTGCTTCTGAAGCTAAGCTCCACCATCTCATTTTCCTCGCATCAGCAGCACACAGCTGCCTTCGGTCAGCTCCCTGGGAAGGGAGCGGAGCTTCCCACCTTCTTCTTGAAGTGGCATCAGCTGCGCCCTTCCTCCTCTGGCTCCACCCACATTCCACGGCTACATTCACTAGCTACTCACTCGGCCACCTCTCACTCTGTCTTGGCAGAGTGTCCTGGCCAGGTTTCTGACCACAGCTGTTCCACCTAGAGTGTAGCTAGGGGTCAGAGAGTGACCGAAAACAGCTGTCTGATTCAGGGTAGGCTGGGAGGAGAAGGGAAGGGTGTTTGATCCCAAGGTTTGATGAAGATGTGTGTATTTGTAAATGTATGTGCCTCTGTTTGCAGGTAGAAGTGGGTTAGCAATGTGTGGTCACGTGAGGACAAGGGTGTACACATCTGATGGGGGAAGGGGTGGGTGGGAGAGGTGGCTGAAAGTATATGTAGCCTGTGTTTATGGACTGGCTAACGTATATACATTGTTAGATCTGGCTCTTGAAAATTTGGCAAGCCAGATTAAATTTAGGTGTGTCAAGATGATCTTCCAAATATATTTACAGCACCATATATGTGCACCAGTCTCATTGTTTATAGGGTTCAGGCATGTGAAGGGACCTGTTTAAAGAATATCTAAGCCTTTATTCATATAAATCTGTGATTTTCAGTTTAGCTCAAGTCTTCAAGTGTTGCTCAGAGCTTCCTGAGCCCTCTTTGAAGCCCTCTGCCTAAGGCTGCCCTTGAAGATGAAGTTTATCCAGAAGCTCTGCTTTGTCAGATCCCAGATGCTTTGATGCGTGATGGCACCGGCCACATGGCTGTACGAGGCAGGATGTGCAAGCTGCCAATTGACATACATATGGACTTCATTCCCCTACCAGGACTTGGCCCTGATCAATTCATTTTCTCCTCCGTTACCACTGCACAGCTGTGCAGTGCCCACCCCCCAGCCTACTATGAGTCCTGGCATCTGGCATGGTGCTAATTTCTGGGGGAACGCAGGCTAATCTTGGGGAGCCACCACACTAGATCTTCTTTCAGACTCCATGTCCTCACTTGTTGATTATGCTTTATATCCGGCAAACATGGTTTTAGTTTGTCCTCCAGATATTGACAAGCAGAGTGCCCTATTGGGCAGACAGTCATAATTTGTGAGTTGGATTTCTCACTATTATTTTCGTGGTTTGCTTTGGGGTACATGTTCCCAAGTTACTGCAATGTGAGCACTTTTTAACTAAATCGCAAAAATAAATAACCCTGGGAAAAGTGTGCCTCTTGTCCTAGCTCTTTAATGAATACCACCAACTGAACTAGTATTTAAGGTCATTTAAGGCTCTTTCCATAATCTGAATCCCCTTACCTGTCATTTCTGTCTCACTGAACTGTTGAACATTTGCTAGGTTCAAGATACCTTGCCAGGCTCGTGGTGATAATGTGATGAATAAGGTATATATCTGATATAAAATTTCTTATAATCTCTCAGTATAATAAGGCAGAACCAGAGAAGTAAAGCATAATGCAAATGGCATGGAAGGGATTAATTCCTACTCAGGAAAGGACATTATGGAGAAAAGGACATGTGAGGTTGATGTAAAGAATGAGTAGAGAGTTTTTTCGATCAAACTTAAAGAAAGGATATCGCAGGCAGAAAGCACAACATGAGAAACAACATGGAGATGTGATAGAATAAGACTTCTTTGATCAATGCCCATATTATTTGCGTGAGCTCATGGTAAGAGCAAAACTGCAAAGGTAGATGGGATCAGAATTGCCAAAGACCTTAGACACCAGTCTAAAGAGATTTTTCTTGACCTTGGGGAGTCACTGAAGTTAGAAATATTAGGAAGTATGTATGGGAAAGACAAGAAATTCTATCATGTGTACCAGTTAAGAAGTTAGTAACATGAAGTTGTATGCACCAGGATCCCTTGCTACTGGAGTTACCAACTGGAGACAAATTAATAGCTGAAAAACAATGATGTGTGACATCACCAACGTAGGACTTCCTAACAAGGAGGACTTTAAGAATCAGTAAAGCAACCCCCTATGAAGTGGGTAGAAAGAGGAAGAGAAACCATCTTTTGGAGAGAACCAAGTTTGTGAATCAGCTTTTACCCTCTTTATCTTCCGTCCATGTGAGGGTGGGTGGAGGGTGCAGTTTGGCTTCTTTCTTTCTGCCTAACCAAGCCAGGTGTCCCCTAGAGAGTCACTCAGGACATTTGAAAGCATTTTTGGGAAGGCAAGAATGTTATTAACTTTTGCTGCGCCTGGATGCCACCAGAACACCTTGAATGTTAGATCCTCGGACAGAGGAAGGCAGTAGTCAGAAGATACGAAGGTTGCTCTCCACTCCCTCCCAGTTTCACTCAGATTGAGGCAGATGTAGCAAGGATTCCAAGTTTGCTATAGACTGAGTTGAGCTTACCAAATGAGGAGTAGGCAGCAACTAGCTGCTCATACTGATCAATGATGGGCTGGTGTGAGGAGGATACAGAGAGCCACCCACCAAGAGCGAGGGGAGGAAGCTGCACCAGCCCCGTGAGTCTGCTGGGTGGGCATCCAGGGTCACCTAAGACATCACACTATGTAACTGGAAGCTGGTTACCAACACCCAGAAGTTAGACCAGGTAAGGCATCAGCCCACGACGAGGCAAGGGTAGCCAGCTTGCTACCTCCAATATGCTGCCAATCACATGAGTCAATTCCTTTCACTTACCCTTACCTACCTTCCACCCCCATCAGCACAATAGCTGCCTGAGATGGGAAGGAAAGAGGTAAAGAACCGATCACACCCCAGTCCTCTGTGTTCAGCCTCCAGTAGCCTTGCAAATCTAACTTTAAGGTATGGTGCTTTGAATTGAAGTGAGTCTGAGATTTTAATAATATGATCAATATGATCATGAGTTGCAAAAAATCAGTAAACTAACTAAGCTGGTGATTTTTATTTATTTTTTTAACATCTTTTTTGGAGTATAATTGCTTTACAGTGGTGTGTTAGTTTCTGCTGTATAACAAAGTGAATCAGCTATACGTATACATATATCCCCATATCCCCTCCCTCTTGCTTCTCCCTCCCACCCTCTCTCTTCCACCCCTCTAGGTGGTCACAAAGCACCGAGCTGATCTCCCTGTGCTATGCGGCTGCTTCCCACTAGCTATCCATTTTATATTTGGTAATGTATATATGTCCATGCCACTTTTCAGTTAGTCCCAGCTTACCCTTCCCCCTCCACGTCCTAAAGTCCATTCTCCATGTCTGCGTCTTTATTCCTGTCCTGCCCCTAGGTTCATCAGAACCATTTTTTTTTTAGATTCCATATATATGTATTAGCATACAATATTTGTTTTTCTCTTTCTGACTTACTTCACCCTGTATGACAGACTCTAGGTCCATCCACCCCACTACAAATAACTCAATTTCATTTCTTTTTATGACTCAGTAATATTCCATTGTATATATGTGCCACATCTTCTTTATCCAGTCATCTGTCAATGGACACAGGTTTAAGCTGGTGATTTTTAGAAGGGGCTGGCATGGATAAGGTTTTCTGCTATTCATAAGGATGGGGACTCAAGTTCATATCATTGGTAGTAGTCTAGAGGAAAAAAATATATCTAGCTATATATACTGGGAAGTTGAGACATCCCAATAAAAAAAATAGTTAAAACTATAAGTGGCAAGGATCTCAACTAGGAGACTAGCAATGAAGAAAGATGAGTGATTATAAATATCACTTCACAGATGTAACTGAAGATCTTGACTCATGATTAAATATAAAGAAAGAGACAAAGAGATTCCAACTCACTGATTCTTAATCTTTCTGTGTGTCTCTTGGGGATGGAGGGGGTCAAGAAACCTTTTGAAAAACCCATGAAAAACTATGGCTTACAGTCCCAGGAAAATGGACATATTCACTCATAGTCAAAATGTTGCATATAATTTCAAGGACATTCATGAATCCCATGAAGTTCATCTATAGTCCCCTTAGGGAAGTAAAAGTTTCTAGCCTGAGCAACTGAGAGAATGGTAATGCCACTAAACAAAGTGAGCAGTTTGTAGAAACCCCAAATCTATCTAATCACCACCAAAACTCTCTTCTAACTTCCAAGCTCATTTATTCAACATCTCCACTTAAATATCCCCAGATTCTGAAGCTTAACCTGTCTGCAACTGGACAATCATTTTTCCCCCAACCTTGTTCTTCCTCTCATTTCCCCTAGCTCAATTAAAACACCATCACCCCCCTCACTTGCTTCAGCTATGTTCTTCAGTATTACCCTTGAGCATTCTTATCTTCTTCTCCCCAAACCAGTAAAACACCAGTTTACGTTGTTCTTAACTCCACTTCTCTCCATTCCCACCATCATTTACCATGAGTATAATGCAGCTTTTTAATGTACCCATGAGCTTTCAGTGTGGTCTCATTCAATGTATGCAAACCACTCCAGCTAAAGCAATATTTCAGAAATAACAATATGATCATGTCATTTCAATACTTAAGTCAATCAATGGCTATCATGGCCCTCAAGATGAAGTCCACACTCCATTGCTTAGTTACATGGAAGCTCCTGATCTAGCCTCTGTTTTTGGTCCAACTCCTGTCTCTTTATCCTCCACACACATCGGATTTTTCCTCAAAGCACCATGTTTCCTCCCATCTCCAATTTTTTTTTCCTTATACCTTTCTTTACCTGACCAACTTGTAACCATACTTTAGTTCTCCAGTTAGCGGTCACTTCCTCAGGGAGCCATTTTTTTAAACCTTCCCCCAACTCTGGATTTGTACTCTCCTTTGTTCTTTCCTAGCACCCTATGCTTAACCCTTTCTGCACCATAACATCCCAGTATGAGCAACTGCCTATTTACCAATCCATATCTATCTGGGGAGTGTCAGTTCCTTGAGAGCAAAGATGGGCATTGTCTTCACTGTCCGATCTGAAGACATATTGCAGTTCCTGGAACAGAGCAGGTGCCCAAAACGTATTTGGTAAATGAATAAGCAGTAAACGAAAATAGGAAAGTGGGATAATAACACGATGGAGCAGCAAGCTCAGGGGAAATTGTCTTCAAACTTTCTGTATCCTGGCAAACACTGGCATCCTCATTACTGTCTCCACACCTTGTTCTCACCACCTCTTTCTCTTGGAATGGCCTTTTCCTCCTGCCACCACCCCCCCAACACACACACACACACACACACACACTCCTCCCACAAGACTTGCCTAACTCTTCAATGCCCACATTGCTTTCTGGCTTCTCTAAATTCTTTTGGAACTTACTACTTTGCATTTTAGCATGTGATCATATACTGTCTGGTAATTTCTCTAATTGTTCCATTTGAGTAAGTTTTCTCTCACACTGAGATAAGAAGATTTATTTTACTTGTGAGGTTAAAGGCACTTTTTCTTTTTTTTACCAAATCTACCACAGACCTGGTACTTAGTGACATGTTGAGAAAAGCTGGTGCTTAATTTATATGGATGAATTACCATCATTAACAATCATATATTTCTATTCAACAACAAGCCTTATGAAATTTTCCTAGTCATTTCATTTCCAGTCCGGGAGTGAATCAGAGAGCCTGGAGCTACTTGAGAAATAGATCTTTCAATGATAGATGTGCTATGTCGATCCAAGTATTGAGTCTGAAAAGCCATTCATTTAGCAAATAGACACTTACTAGGATAAATTTCGTGCTAAGCCTTCTCCTATCCCACTCTGACCCCCAGACTCCTACCCGCCTGCCCTGTTTACAATGATGGTGATTGTCAGGTTTCCTAGATGCAGAGCCTGAGACAGGGGTTCTCGTGTTAGTGTTCTCATGGGAAGAGGAGTGAAGGTGGCAGGATAAGGCAGGAAAGAGAGCTAAGTATGCATGGGGTCCCAGCTAGAGTCTGACTTCAGCCTGAACCTGCAAAAAACTCTGGAGCATGAATTTAACTTCAGAATTGGCCCTACCTTGAGAGAAGTGTTGACTTTTCTAATCCCTCAGTCACTGGCTGTAGGCTGGTGAGGGGGTGTATCCTCCAGCGTACAGAGGCTCCCATTTAGCCAAGGGTGATTCTACAGAGAAGGGAGAGCTGTAAGCGAACGGTGATCATTCTCGGAAGCTGGAGTATGCAGGCACTGGTCTGGTAAAGAGCATCTGGATGGGACACCAAGAGTATCCATAAAGGATGAGGACAAAACTGTTCTTAGCAAGATTATGCTCCAGCTGGTAAATCTGGGAAAGAATCGAGAACAATCTTTAACATGAAACACAGTGATGGCCTGGTTTTAGCAGAAGATAGTTGAGGGCTGCATGAGATAAGAGATATAGTTAGAAAGGTCATACATTGCTAGGGACCAGTCCTCCTAAATAGTTTTCTGTTTAGAGAACAATTTTTAAATTGTAGATAATTCTACAAGAAATCTATTCTGTTTTTAATCATAAAAGAAAAGTATGGGGATTTGGAGAGATGATTTAAGATGTGATCAATGCCAAGCTAACTAAAACTATTCCAGATTTATAAATGACCTAGCTTTATTTTCTGTTTTCGCCAACGCTAGTCCAGTTACCCTCAGCCTTCCATGAGAATCTATATGGAGCAATGGGACCATCTGAAGAAGGGCTCATTTTGGTTTAATGCCTGACAATTTTCCATTGCTCTATCCATCACAGAGTTCCCGTTATCAGGCCAACATAAGCTATCGTCATTTTTTTAAAAACCATCTTCGAACTTTTGTTTTAGACTTCCTTGAGAATAAGCTATTTATCTCTGATACAGAAATATCTTAACTCAAAACAGACACCCCATTAGGCAGGGAAGGGTTTACTCGCTGCCATTCTGCTCCAGTGCTCGGAACCAACTCGGACAGAAGGAAAACAGAATTTTCGTGCCCATTCCCATGTGTGCCCTTGGCAGGTGGTTTTCTCCTTTGGCAGAACTGACTGTGCAGTAGCACCTTTCAGGATTCTGGCAGGTGAGTCTTCCACTCACCAGCCGCTGTGTGCACACTGGCGTGACAGAGCCATCTATCCGTTTCAGGGTGTGGCAGGATTATGTTTCATGGGACCAGGTTGCTGCTAAGCTACCTCAGGTCCCTGCATGCCAGCCAAACACTTTGTAGGTTGAGAAAGAACCATTCCAGAGTACAAAGAAACGGCAGTCACTGACGCTAAATTACAACAAAGAGCATGCCATTAAAACTGTTTGTAGCAGCTTATGGGTAATGCAGAGCAATTAGCCAGAAATTGACATCTTAATGGGACAGGATACAGGGTATCCTGTAAGAGTGAACTTTACCATTTGCTGGGTTTTTAAAAAAAAGTTTTAAGCTGCTCTCTGAAACTCAAGTCTTTAATTGTCTCAGGGCTCTATGTGAAAAGATCTAACTAATAACCGCATACGTATTCATACACCTACCTGGCAATGCACAAGAAAAATGCAGGGATTAAATAAAAGCCAGGGTCCCCTGATGAGCAGAGACATGTCTTATGTGTGTCTGTGAATTCAATGCCTGTGTAGCCCAAGACTGGTGTAAAGTAGGCACTCAATAAATGCTTGCTAAATACAAATTCTTTATGCATGTCCATTTCCCTAAGTTTCCTGGGACATAATGAATTATCTCAGCCCTACTTTGGATTATTAGATCTATAAAAACTGGGGGAAATGCCCAGTTTAATTAATCTTTGGAAATGACTATATAATTATTTATATCAACCTTTCTAATCATTGATGTTTTCTTCAAATGTCAGGAACAAGGACTGCTCTCGTTTTGGGGGTTGCAGGTGAGGGCTTAAAATTAGTCTCCTAGTTGGACTACCATTTAGGATCTGGTTTACTCAGAGACATTGTGTGCTGCCAGATTTCTGAGACTTGCGAGCACTAGTATACCTTAATCAAGGAAGTGGTAGTTTGTCCGATATATTACTTCCTGAGCTGTCTTCATCTATGCCAAGACTTTCCTTTATACGCAGAACATAAAGGAAAATAGTTATGCAAAAGTCTTTGGAAAGAAAGGAAATACTGTTTAGATACTTTCATAATAACCTTCAAGGCTATCTTAAAGGGGAAGGTTGTCAGTTCAATGGGAAATGTTGACCTCACCATTTTGAAGCTGTAGATATTCTTTAATTTTTGTTCTTGTTTTGCCAATGACAATGACTGTTAGGACATACAAGAGGGGAATTACAATTTTCTTATGAATTAACCAAGAAATAAATTTAAAAGCTTTTTAGCTTAATTCACAATTAATAATAACCAACAAAATTTTAAGTGGCAGTGGCCAAAACTGCACTTGGTAAAATTTGCTGGAGTTTTGAAAACCACAAAACCTGACCTGAAAAAAAAAATAGACTTTATAGGAAAAATAGCAGTAAAATGTAAAACTGAAATTTTACATGGAAAATCTGTATTTGACTAAAAACAAAATAATAGAAGAATCATTTTTTTTGGTTCAAATGTTATTTTTGAATTGGTAATATATGAATATGCATGTGTATAAAACTCAGAAAACAACAACTACACAAAAGAAAATAATTTATGTTACTTATTCATTGACTCCAGTGATTTATATTTCCTTACTGGAAATAGCAATTAAAGTAAGTTCTTGTATAAGTTCCAGAGATACAATTCTAATATAAATCAAGAAATAGAATTGCTATGTCAAAGGGTGTGTTCATCTCAAATTTTGATCAATTTGGATAAATTGCCCCTGGAAGTTGCCCCAAATTACATTTCCACCAGTGCATGAGAGTGTTGATTCCTGACACTATTGCAGATGTTTTCATCTTTAGTTGGTTCATAAGCAAAAAAATGTATATATATATTTTTGATATAGTTTTAATATGTAATTCTATTATAAATGAGGTTGGTCATTTTTTCTTATGTTTAAGGGCCATATGAATTTCCTTTTTTATGAATTGACTACCTCAGCACCATTTATCATTTATCCCACAACTTTAAATGCTACCTTTATTATATACTATTTTATGAGTTTGATTTTATGGATTTTGTGTTTCCTTATTCATTGATCTATATTCATATTCCAGGACAATGTTATTGTAATTATGATAAATTATAATAAGTTTTAATATCTGATAAGGCTAAAACCTTTTCATTACATGTCTTATTCAGCATTTTCCTGGCTACTATTGCTTTTTTTTTTCTTCTAGGAACTTTAGAATCAAGTTGTTTGATTCAAGAAAAAAATCTTATTTCTATTTCTAGGGGGTCAAATTTTCCTGATAAATTTAGACCTGTGATATTAAATTAGGTAAAGATGGTAGCTGCAAAAAACAAAAACAAAACAATGACAGAGGATACCTGATAAAATTTTCACATTGGCCTCATCCTTGTAAAATATACTGGAACATTATCTCAGTAAAAGTAATTTTATTAAAATAGAGATAAAATTTGGAAGTTGTTTAATGGTTCTAAGGGAAATTGATCAAGATATTTGAATAGATAAATGGGGGTTCTTTATTTACAAAAGTTGATCATTATATGTATAATTATCATTAAAAAAAAAGAGTAAAACTGTCCTTGGAGTTAAAAGGTATAAAAAAATAATTTTCTACTATTTCAAAATGATATATCTCTCCTACTAAGTTGAGGAATATATTTTGATGGAAGTTTAGAGACTAACCTAGAATAGTATCCTGTTAACAATTTTTTAGGGAGTTTAGGTTTCCCTTGTTGATGTAGTAAACATTTCTAAAAATCTTAATTTGGGTAAATATAATAAAAATCTATTAATTCAATAACCAGTGACTAACTTGTGAGTGTTTTCTGAATTAAAATTGCCTATAAATTAATTAAGCCTTTTTAGTGGTGACCTCCAGCTGATTGCTAAATTATACTGGAAAGAATTTTGAAGTTAGAGTCAGATGATCTGGGTTTGAATTCCAATTTGACCTTTTATCACATATATGAAATTAGGGACTGAGGCTGAGTAAGGAAGTTGTAAGAATTATATATCATGATATGAAATCCTACTAAACAAACAAAAAAACAGATCAATATATGATTATGGAATAAATCAATGAAGAAAGAAAGAAAGGAACGAATACGAGCTTTGATTTACAATCAGCAAGGCATGAATGAATTTCTTGCACTGACCCTGACCCATTCTCCACTTTTCCCCTGCCACAGCTGGTGTAAAAAACAAAACAAAACACGGCCAGGCTGGCTACTTCCAGAAGTTCTATCTAAGATCTTGGATGCAAGAAAAATTAATTGACCCACGCAGTTACCAAACCCTTGACTTTTCCTTCATTAACATAATTTTCTAATCAGCTAGGTTAATCTTGACTGTGAAACTTTTTATTGAAGTATAAATAATTCTCAGTGGTAAACTGACATCATTCACCTCTGTTGAACTCATTTGCTTTCAGGCTCACATTGAGTTTCACAACTGCAGACAGGCCATAAAAAGTTTATGAAATACTAATAAGGTGTTTTTTTAAAGAAACCAATACAAAGTTTAATAGGTTTTTGGAATAGGTTTACTTTAACTGATTTTTAGGGGTCTTTTTGGATGCCGTGTTCTAGTGCATGAAGTGCGTCTGATGCCCCTCTCGGGCTGGCAATAACAAAGTTCTCACTGGGAAATCACTGCATTTCTTTGGCAAAATTCAGGCCCAAACAGAAGGTAACTCTCAATTGTGCCAACAAATGAATCACGTGTAGATGCTACAAGACAGCACAGAAGCTCAGCCTTGGGCCGGAGGGAAAGAAAGACCAACCAAGAAGGCAAGACTGACAGTAGGTGGTGTAACTCAGCGATAGGATTGTTTCCCAAGAACAAGGGCCAGAGGCTAAAAGTACACTGACCCAGCAGCAGATTCAGGCATCCGTCTAGGCTGTCACTCCTGTTTCGGGGAGTCCAAGCTGGTGGTTGTCACGTAGAGTGGAAGTCTCCAAGCAATGCTGTAAAGACTTTGGAGTCAGATATCTGGGTTCAAAATCCTAGTTCCCTGTCTCCTCTGTGGCCTTGAACATGTTACCTCACCTCTCTGGGCCTCAATTTCCCCACCTATAAATAATATCTATCTTCCAGCGTTGGTGTGAAGGAGTAGAAATCATGTGCATAAAGGACCTGGGGCAGGACCTGGCCCATAATCAGTACTACAGAGACGACCAATATGGCTGTGCGGCTGTCATTCGAATTAGGAAAGTCCCAGCATCTTGGTTCCAGGGCAGGCTGTAAATGAAAGCCAGCCAGAGCTCAGGGGAGAGGAGACGGGAGCCAGGCTGCTAGGAGAGGGGCCAATCAGAGTCAGGTTGCCAAGACTCCCAACCCAGTGTTCGAGGCAGGCTCCTTCTCAGAAGAGGAATGGAGCTCAGACCAAGTCACGCAAGGGCAGTTACAAAGACTTGGGTCTCTTGGAGTTAATTGTGGGAGGAAGGATGCATCTTCAGTACTACAGAAACGACCAGTATGGCTGGGGCCCAGGGTGAAAGTACAAACTGAGGTCCACATACAATAGAAATAAAACTTAAAATTCAGCTGAGAGCTAAGTATTTAATACAATATAGTCTCTCCTTCTGCCTTGAAAATATATAATCAGGAGGGATAGATTAGGAGTTTGGAACTGACATGTACACACGGCTATATTTAAAATGGATAACTAACAAGGACCTACTACTGTATAGCACAGGAAACTCTGCTCAATATTCTGTAATAACCTAAAAGGGAAAAGAATTTGAAATAGATACATGCATATGTATAACTGAATCACTTTGCTGTACACCTCAAACTAACACATTTTTAATCAACTATACTCCAGTATAAAATAAAAATTTTAAAAATTTAAAAAATTAAAATTTTTTAAAAATTAAAAAAAAAACAAAAGAAAGACCTAGAAGTTCAGGCTTGAACGAGGAGTTCTCAGACTCCTTAGAATTCCACACTGACACTTGGCCTCTGGTTCCTGGCCCACCTCCCCTGTCTTCTCAGTCCAGCTCTGTCTGGCATTGCAGTGGGCCTCATGTGATCACGTGCTAACACCTAGCTCATATATCCAAGTGTTAGTCATACCCCTACAACACCCCTCCCTTGGCCACTTCTCCATCCATACCCAGCAGTGGGGAACACCTCAGGAGGGGACATCCAGGGAAGAGAAACACATGCCCCAGGATGTAGTCTTGGAGCCATCCAGGCTGGAAATTTTGGGGTACAGCCTGAGGTGTAGGTGACACCAGCTACTGCTGGGCATGTCGATCCCACAGATATGGACAGGGGGATCACAGTAGAATCTGAAGTATGGACCCACGGCCAGGTGCTCTCTTGCTAGAGTCTAAGGTTGGCACTGCCCACATACATCAGGTTTGGAATAATCCAACTCATTCTAGACCCTCCTATCTGAAGGCAATGGAGCACACTGGGCACTTCCAGGCCTGCCTAGGTCTGGACCAGGAACTCACCGGCCGCAGAATCTACAACTGAGTATAATGTGGGAAGGTGGGGACAGACAAGGAGGGTGTTTCTTCTTACCCAGCACTTCATCCCTGGAACATTACAAATCTAGTGGTTACCTTCTCCCAATTTTCCCTATAGGACAAATATGTTTTTAAAGAAATAATAAAAACCAATGATTATATATTTTAGTAAAGCTCTCAGGGGCTTCCATATTAAGATGGAAGGTTGAAACATGCATCTCAATTTGCTTCATCTGAAACCGCACTAAAACTTCACTAAAGGAATTCTTTAAAAGACAAACCCTCAAGGACAGAGAGAATGAGAAAGCAGACATAGCAACCAAGTTTTGGATCTGGAAATCAGGTGGTCCATTGGCCCCTGACTTAGCCAATACAAATGAGCCTATCCCTGAGCTGACATTGGAGAAAGCTGAGAACCAGCGTGATTTGTGACAAACCATCTTCAAAGGGCAGAGGGATTAGTAGCCCTAGGGGTCACTGAACCCAGAAATGAACAGTGGAGGGCTTGAAATAAGGAGAAACTTGCTGGAAACTGGGAATGAATAAGATGCTAGCAGCACTGGATCAGTAAGAAGTTAGCTTTCATGGAAATTCTTTAAAAGGCACCTTCTTCAGGCAGATGAACTGCCTGAAAAGACGAGTCCCTTCTAGGTAGGGGAATTTGGAAAGCAAACACATCCACCAAGTGTAGGAATTACAAAGAAGCATCCCTTCCAGGGGCCATTTCTTAGGGAAAAACGCATGTGCTGAATTTTAGTACCACCAGTCAACCTCCGTCCTGCTGCCGTCTTACCAGGCAGGTTTGTGCCGTACAGAAAATGCACAGGCTTATGCAAGAACTTGGAACCCCTGCAAACTCTCCCCAACCTACCCCCAGGCAACTGCCCCTCCTCCATCCTTGCAGGGACGTATTTGGTACTTCATCAATTTCCCCAGAGTGGGGCCTTGTCAACTCTCAGGAGGGGAGATACCAGTGAATAACTCTACTCAATTCATCTTTTCTTGGGAGCCTTCATCTTATGCAGGCAATTAGGTTTGTGCTGCATATTTCATTTATTTAATTTTGCTATCTATGAACACTTGAGCGTATATTTCCAAAAATCAAGGACTTTCTATAACTTAATCACAGTGCATTTAACAAACTCAGAAAACTTATTGTTGATACAATACTATTATCTCAATATCTATTCCACATTCAAAACTTCCTTGTTGTCACAAAAATGTTTTTTTTTACAAGTTTCTTTTTCTCTAGATAAGGATCAAATCCAAGATTACCCATTACATATAATTCTAAAAATAAATATTGTCTTCTTTAGAATATCTCCACAGTTGGTAAAGCTATTAACAAACTAAAGAGACTAGCACAAAAGTCTACACAGTGATTACTCCTGCTTAGTGTTGGGAAAGTCGGAAGGGAGGGACAATCAGATATCTTCCATGAAACCGAGAATAATTTATTTCATAATCTTGGTGGTGGTTTCACAAATGTTCACTTTTACTCTTCTTTAGATAATACATATACATTTTATACACTTTTTGAATGAATAGTACAGTATATATTTAGGAAGATAATCTGAGAGTCTGCTTTAGGGACAGAATAGCTAAGCTACTCTTAGTTAAATCAGCTCATATTACTCAGCTTGATCTGTCTTAGAAAATATTCCTATCTTAAGAGTCAGCTTGGTGTCAGGAAAGAAGCATGACCTTTCTGTGAAATACCCTATGGCTAAGATAACTGGTCCAACTAGTTACCAGTTTGTAACTCTGAGCCTCCTTTCCTTAATCCGAAAAATTATGACACTACCAAATTCAAAGCTTTATTAAAGATTTTAAAAGATAAATGCATAGAGTGCTGATTCATAGTATATTACCCAAAAAGATAAATTTACTCTTCCCATTGGCTGTCCTGTCTCAATTCATTGATAAACTAGTTTAACACATAATAAACTGACTAGTTTTTATTGCTAGTTGTTCCTTATTTCTCAAGTCAAAAAATGACTTTTTTGCCCTTTTGGTCGCTTAGGACATAAAACCTCTTTATACTGAGATCAAATCCTAATTACCCTTACCTTTGGCTGCATTTTGTACTGTATCCACATTCAAAGGATGGAAATTTTGTTTCCATCCAAACCCTGATCAGATGAATGATTGGTATTTATGCTATAGAGATTTGATTTTAATATTGGTTCCAGAGTCACCGTCTAGATTTTCAAGATCATATTACCCTTAAATATAAAGTGAGTTGGGAAAGTGTCCCTATTTTTCTATTTTTTGAAGTATTTGTAAAGGATTGTAATTATCTGTTTCATGAATATCCTGTAGAACTCACTCCTAAAACTGGTCACAGTTTGTATATGTTTTTGTATGTGTCATTGTGTATATTAACTGATTCAATTACTTTAATGATTATGTGTTTGTTCAGGTAATTCTTCTTCATTATTCTGTTTTCTATGAGGCCATTTCATCTAAATTTTCAGAATATTAGCATAAAAAATTTAAGCATATTAGTATTTACTTGAAGTTTCTTTTTTGTGGTAATTTTCTTCTTTGTCCCTACCATTTGTTAATCTCTCTCATTTCATTCAATCTTGCCAGAGTTACCTTCTAGATTTTTCAAAGTGACTCTTTGTTGATTTATTGATTTTAGCTATTGCATCTTTTAAAATTAATTTCTGCTTTTACTATTTCCTTCATCCATCTTTGTGACAACTTTGTTATTATTTACCCAGTTTATTAGGTTGCATCCATGAATCACTAATTTTCAACATTTCTTTTTTCCTAAGTGGGTTTGTTTCCTTCAGTAATTTGATGTATCCCACAAGTTGGATATGCATTTTTTTTCTCATTGGCATTCAGTTCTAAGAATATTCTAATTCTCATTTTCATCTGTTCTTTTCTCCCAAAAGTTTTCTGAAATTTGTTGAAACTTGCCTTGTGGCCCAGTGCAGGATCAATTTTCACAAGTATTTTCTATGTGATTGAGAAAAGTATTTATTCCTCAATAGTTTTATGTGTTTATTCCATAAGTTCCTTATTTATATGTTTTCATATTTTCTATACCCTTATCAATTTTTTTTATGTTTTACCTACCAACTGTTACAACACGTCTCAAATTCTCCCAATTTGATTGCTTAATTACCTCTTTGTAATTCTCCAATTTTTTTTTTTTTTTAGATTTTGAGGATACCTTATTCATGCAGTTTTTATGCAGTAGAAAAATCTGTCTCATTACATTTATTATGTTTAAGAACTTTGATTTAATTTTCTCATCTTATCTTGCAGTTTCTATATGACCTGTCTGTATATGCTGGGTTTTCCCCTCATCCTGTGACTGATTTTTAAATGATTGACATTTTACTACATATTTCTATTATGTTAGGTGTTAACTTAAAATCTTAATGTGTACCTTATATAACGGAATCTTAAGTTAATCATATCTTCCTCTTCCCAAACAATATCTGTCAGAATACTTTCACTCTGATCATTCCTTTTTATCTTGCATTTTAATCCAGATTTTAATTCTAACTTGTTTTTTAATTTTACAACTGGTCACAAATACAGAGGTAGTTGGGTTTTTTTCCCAGTCAATATTTTATTATGTTTATTCCTATGATTTACCTACTTGTTCATTATTCCATTTTGCATTTCTGTCCTTTCTGGTGGATTCAGTTTATTTCTTCCTGTAGTTTGCCATGTATCCTACAAATGTTCTCTTGGTGAATGTACTTTGGTAGTAAATGCTAAGTTTTTCTTTGCCCCAAATTTATATATACTCAACCTGTGAATGATAATTAAGCTTGTCAGAGCTTTCAAGATCTAATTATACTGTTTTCTAGTGTCTATTTTTGCAACTCAAATGTCTGGTTTCAGTCTAATTGTTATTTCTTCATAGGTAATTTTTTTCTGTCTAAATTATTTCAAGTAGTTCTTTGTCTCTCGTGATCTACAGTTGTATTTACCCTACTTAAGTTCATTCACCTTCCTGAATTTGAGGATTTGTATCTTTCATTAATTCTAAAAAACTTTCAACCATTATCCCTTTGAATATTACCCCTCCTCCATTCTCTCTGCTCTTTCATTCCAAATTTTGTTTGAATATATATTAGGCCTCCTCATTCTTTTCTTCATCTCTAATCCTTTGTCATTTTTCTATCCTTTTGTCTCTCTCTGTATATTATTATGGGTAATTTATTCAGAACTAATTTCCAGTTCACCAATTTTCTCTTTACCTTTTACTAATTTACTATTTAAATTCTTCATCAAATTTTTCACTTTGGTGTTTAATATTTTCTTTACATCTATATTTTTTTCTTCCAAATATGCCTATTATTATTTGAAGACATTTGGTTTTTATAATATCTTGATTTTTTTCTATGTTTTTTACTCTAGTTTCTATTTCTGTCAACATTTTCTGCATACATATACATAATATTCTTTAGTAATTCTAGTATCTGAAATCTTGAGAGTCTTTACTGAGAGTTACTGTTTCTGCTGACTTTGTTCATCATGGTTTGTTTCCATTTGTGTTTTATAATTTTTGTTTGTCAATTTCATTGATAGGGCTTTATCTGGAGTAGTATTTGCCATTCTCAATTAAAGGTTCATATCTTCAGAAAGGATTTCTCTTTGTTTTCTCCAGATGCCTAAGGGGCACTGAAACTGAGGACCTCTTTATGTCAATGTCATGGCTTGACTTTTCTCAGATTGTGCCAGTGGAGTGAGGAGCTTTTTTCCTACCATCCAGATCCCTGACCAAGACAGACTAATTGTCACCTGTCTTTGTCAGTAGGGATTTTTAAGCCAACCACTACACTGAGTGAGCTCTTTAAGATCCCCACATTGTACCAGATGGTCTTGATTTCAACTCTTCATTGCTCAGCCTAAGGCCTACTCTCTATCCCTGAAAGCCTCTTAAAAGACAAAACTCTTGGTTACCAAGATCTGCCAATGCCCTTTGGGCACATAGATTTAGTGCCTACTTACTAGTCTAGTTTCACATTTTTTTGTGATTTGGGGCCCTCAAAAAATTTTTTACTTTCTTATAGCTTAACTATGCATTTGAGAAAATGTTTCTCCTCTTTTGTCATTTATTTATAGATATGTTCAGATTACCTCATTTGCCATACTGCAGAAAATAGAAACTTTTACTAATTTTATTAACTCTCCATTCTAGACCCATTCTTTGTTTCTTTGGGTTTGTTTTTTTTTTTTTTCCCTTTCTTGCCTTACAGCTACAGCAGTAGCTACCAGAGCAGTAACAATCTCTCATTTCTCAACAAAGATCATCAAATTCCTTTTAGGGTCAAGTTTTCCAGGTCCTTACCTAAAAGTCTTCCTTTACTCAGACTAAAGTCTTGACAATAGCACAGCTAAAACTCATCTGCATTTCATTTACTGACTCTGATTCTTGTCAGCCTAAGTATGTTCTCAAATTCACAGATGAATATGGGAGAGAAAGGGGGAGGTGGTGGTGTCAACAAGTTTTAGAACAGAATTTAATAACAAGTTTGCCTTTTTCAATCCTGCCCAAAGCCAGCTAAGCTACATGAGGTTGAAGAAATATACCCTAAATTTGGCTGAAATAGAACGCAATATGTAATCAAACATACAGTTAAAAAAAGAGTGCTTGAGTTATGATATAAACAGATAACATATAAAACAGGATTTATAGGTAAACATATGTATTCTAAAACCTTATCTCAGACCCTTAAGAGCTCTTCAAGAAAAAAAAATTCAAATCATGGAGGAAAAAAATTAACATATGGTTTTCCTGACAACTTGTCTCAAAATTCACATCTAGCAGTCAAGCAAATATCCTCTCAAGTTTTTATTTTGAAAAGTTGGGAAAGATCTGATGAATTTCCAGTATATCATTAGTTTTACAATTGACACAGCCATACCTGAAAGCAGCCCTCTTGATGCACACAAACATATATAAATGTCACCAACACAAGAAGAGGTGCTCACCAGAGGTACCTAATTGCTCAATGAATCAAATTAATATGAATTCTTTCATATATACTATAGTCACATCTGGACAACTTTCATACAAATTTACTCCAAATTATTAAATCTATGCCATAAATTAACAATGAATGACTAGCTAATGAACTTTCAACAAAAGGACTACAAAGTATTCATATCAGTCATTTCCAATATTTCACACCTGTCAAGAAGCACATGTCTTGCCAGAGGACAAATAGCAAAATACTTAATTCTTCACCTCTCTTTCCCCAAAATGCCTGCTTTCTACTCAAATTAGAGTAAAGGAGTATTACTGTCAAAGCTTCCAGAAAAAGTTACCTACATTTGTTCTCTGCTTCATTACTTTCCACTAAGTACTCAACCCAAATCTACAGTCTCTGCTTTCAATATTCCACAGGCACTGCCCCGGCAAAGGCCAACAACCACCTCTGTTTTTCCAAACCCAGTGAGCCTATTTCCATCCCTATTCCTGACTGTTTGCCCAACTTCTTCTTCCTGATTTCCTTAACGCTCACTCTCTTCACCTAAACTTTCATCTAGGTCCCCTTTCTGTCTCCCTGAAATGCTGCTGCTTTCCTGGGCTCTGACTTCTTTTATCCTCAAACTGCATGATCTATTGAATACATATCTATACTTTTGACTAAACTTCCATATTGACACTTTTTAAATCTCTATCACTAGCTAATATTTTTCTCTTGAGCTCAAGAGCTGCATTCTGGACACTTTCTATGTATGTCCCATAAGTACCTTAGACTACCCAAGACACAAAGTGGACTCATTATTTATCCTGAACTCTCTGCAAGTGAACAGTAACATTATCCTACTACCAACCCAGGCAGACATTTAAAGGAAAAGCCCCTCTTACTCTCTAGAGGCAGTTACTTATTGTAACCTATCACTCCCAACTCCTTAACATTCTTTCTGCTCACTGTTGCTGCTGTCATGGTTTAAGGAAGTCAGCAAACCTTCTATGGGCTCTTGCAGCAGCCATCTGACTCATCTCTTTGACTCTAGCTTTGTATATCTACTTTTCACCGGTCTAACCTCTATGCTGCTGCCAGGGTGGTCTTTCTAACATGCAAATCTGATCACATCATTCCTTGGTTTAAAATTCTTCAGTAGCTCCCATAACCATGTTTCCCAAACTAGTCTCTCCCTTAGAGATTCTGAGTCATTAGATCAGAGCCAGGGCTTAAGGTCCTATATTTTAATGAGGGCCATAGGTGTCTTATAATTAAGCAAGGTAACATTAATCCACCAAATTAAATCTCAACTTCTTGCATAGTCTGTAAGTCTACCTCATCTCTCCTGCCTTCTATCCCCAGAACACGTCAATACACACACACACACACACACACACACACACACACACACACATTGCAGTCAACTTTTAATTACACTGAGTCACACAGAATGCCCCCAAAGTGCCATAAATGCCGTGTTCTCTTACACCTCAACACCTTTGCACATGTTGCTACCACTGCCTATCATGCAGTCTCTAGGTTATGAAACTAGTCCTGCAAGTCTCAGGACTAGTCCTTACTTCATCTATGAGGACTTTTCTGATTTCCTCAATCAGATTTAAGGATACCTTCTCTTATAGTCCCATGAGTTTTGTGTATACCCCCATTATAACATTTTAGCACCCCCATCATTGCATTCTGTTTAAATGTGTATTGACTCACTAGACTGGGGGATTTGAGAGAAGAGAAACTTTTACCTTTTATCCATAACACTTTACGCAGAGCCTAGTATTAAATGAATATTTAAGGAATTACCAAATAAATGACTGAAAGCCATGTTAAGTAGAAAGGACTGGCTTGGGCCCTAGCTCCATTCTGCCAATCACTAATTGTCTCATCACAGAACAAGTAACACACCCTCTCAGAATCTCAGCTTCCTCATATATAAAAGGGACAAGTTAGCACATGATTTCTATTGGCCTATTTTTTTTTAACATTTTTTATGGAAAAGTTCAAACATATACAAAAGTAGAAAGAATGGTATAATGAATCCCCTTGTACTCACACCTTGTTTCAATCACTGACACATAGCCAACATTTTTTCTTTATACCTCCAGCTACTTCTCCCTCTTCAGATTATAGGCAAATTTCAGATATCATATCATTAAAGCCATAAATATTTCAGTATGTATCTCCAACAATAAAACCTAAACTTTGAATATCTTTAACACCATGCCATAATCTTATGATTCATCTTGGTAGATCAAATTTATGGTCATAATTCTTCACATACACTTCCTTATTAGAATTATTCATCCATACCCTTGCCTTGGCCTCATGTATATCCCCACTCCTTGAATTTCGGTTTGGCTATATGAATTGCTTTCATCAAAGAGATGTTAGTGGACATGACTCAAGCCAATCTTGAACTGTTCTTGCACATTTGGGCTCATCCTCACATGTTCTTGCTTTTTGGACAAGAACATGCCTCTGATAACTACTGATTCAAGGAGGATAAGAAACATGTGGAGAAATTTTGAACCCAACCTGAAGCTTGGAACCACCCCAACAAACTCCTAAATTTACAGCCTAAAGCAAAGCTATCCCAGACAACTCGCAGACATGTGAGCAAGAAATAAATGCCTATTGCTGTGTGACACTGATATTTTGCGGTTGTTATTCAGAAAAAGCTGAAACAACAAGTTAAGATTAACAGTATTTCCTTAATATCAAATATACAATATGTTAACCCAATTATTTGTTTGTGTAGAATTCTTTATATCTTTAGAGGTAGAATTGACATACAGCAAAATGCATAAATCTTACGTATATTATTAAATGAGCTTTGACAAATAGAATATAACTGTGCAATTCAAAACTCCGTCAAGGTAGAAACATGATCTCTGAAGAAAGTTCCCTCATGCCCCATCCCAATCTACTCCCACCCATCATCTACCCCTTCAGACAACCACTGTTCTAATTTTCTTTTTGCCTGTTCTAGAAATTCATTGAAACAGAATCCTACAGTATGTACTCTTTTTTTTAAGGCTTATTTAACTCACAATAATGTCTTTGAGATTCACCCATGTTGTTGTGTGTATCAGTAATTTGTTCCTTTTTATTGATAAGTACTATTCCAAGTTATTTATATACCACAGTTTGCTTATCCACTCTTGATGTACACCTGGCCTGTATCCATTTTGGGCTCTGATGAATAAAGCTTCTATGAACAAGTCTTGTTGTTTTTCATTTATCTTGGGAAAAGACTTAGTTGTGGAATACTTGAATCATAGGTTAGGTATATCTTTATTTTTATAAGAAACTGCAATTCCTTTTTCCAAAGTGGTTATATCATTTGACACTCCCACTAACAGTTTATAAGAGTTTTGGTTTCTGCATATCCTTGCCAACATCTGATATTGCGAGTCTTTTAATTTTGACCTTTCTGATAGATTTGTAGTGGTATTTTATTGTAGTATTCATTTGCTCCTCTCATTCCCCTGATGATACTGAATGCTTTTTGAATGTTTTTTTGGTCATTCATATATCTTCTTTTGTGAAGTGTCTGCTCAAATTGCCCATTTAAGGACTGTTAGAATGCACTCAAATTTAAAGATCATCAACTTAAAATAATAATGTATATATGTATATATAGGTTGTTATATACGAACTTCATGGCAACCACAAACCAAAAACCTTTAATAGATACACACACACAAAAGAAAGGAATCCAAATGTAACACTAAAGATAGTCATCCAATCACAAGGGAAGAGAGCAAAAAGAAGAAGAAACAAAAAAGAACTATAAACACAACCAGAAAACAATTAACAAAATGGCAGTAAGTACATACCTGTGAATAATTAATTGTAAATGGACCAAATTCTTCAATCAAAAGACAGAGTGACTGAAAGAGTTAAAAAAACAAGACACATCTATATGCTGCCTTTAAGAGACTCACTTCAGATCTTAAGGCACACACAGACTGAAAGTGACAGGATGGAAACAATTATTTCATCCAAATGGAAATGAAAAGCAGGCTGGGGTAGCAATACTTATATCAGACAAAATAGACTTTAAAACAAAGACTAACAAGAGACAAAGAAGAACGTAACATAATGATAAAGTGATCAATTCAACAAGAAGATATAAAAATTATAAATACACATGTATCCAACAAGGGATCATCTAAATATATAATGCAAATATTAACAAACATTAAGGGAGAAATTGACAGTAACACAATAATAATAGAAGACTTTAACACTCAATGTACATCAGTGGAGAGATCAACAAGACAGAAAATCAAAAAGGAAATAATGGCCTTAAACAACACATTAGACCAGAGAGACTTAATAAATATAGAAAACTTCTTTCAAAAGCAGCAGAATACACATTCTTTTCAAGTGCACATGGATCATTCTCCAGGACAGATCACATGCTAGGCTATAAAACAAGTCTAAATAAGTTTAAGAAGACTGAAATCATATCAAGCACCTTCTCCAACCACAACATTATGAGAGTAGAAATCAGCTATAAGAAAAAGACTGCAAAAAACACAAACATGTGGAGGTTAAACAATATGTTACTAAACAATCAATGGCTCACTAAAGAAATCAAAGAAAAATTTTAAAATACCTGGAGGGACTTCCCTGGTGGTGCAGTCGTTAAGAATCCACCTGCCAATGCAGGGGACATGGGTTCGAGCCCTGGTCTGGGAAGATCCTACATGCCACAGAGCAACTAAGACTGTGCACCACAGCTACTGAGCCTGTGCTCTAGAGCCCACGAGCCACAACTACTGAAGCCTGTGCACCTACAGCCCCTGCTCAGCCACAAGAGAAACCACCGCTCACCACAACTAGAGAAAGCCCACGCGCAGCAACAAAGACCTAACGCAGCCAAAAATAAATAAATAAATAAATAAATAAAAATTTAAAATACCTGGAGACGAATGAAAATGGAAGCATAATGATCCTAAACTATATGGGCTGAAGCAAAAGCAGTCCTAAGAAGGAAGTTTAGAGCCATATAAGCCTACCTCAAGAAATAAGAAAAATCTCAAATAAACAATCTAACTTCAAACCCAAAGGAATTTAAAAAAGAAGAGCAAAGCCCAAAATTTATAGAAGGAAAGAAATCATAAAGATCAGAGCAGAAATAAATGAAATAGACACACGCAAAAATAGAGATGAATGAAATGAAGAGCTGGTTCTTTAAAAAGAAGCAAAATTGATAAACTGAAAGGCAGATTCATCAAGAAAGAAAGAGAGGGCCCAAACAAATCAGAAATCAAAGAGAAATTAAACCAACACCACATAAATGCAAAGGATCATTAAAAATTACCATGAACAATTACATAGCAATAAAATGCACACCCTAGAAAAAAAAGTAATAAATTCCTAGAAATGTAAAATCTCCCAAGACTGAATCAGGAAGAAATAGAAAATATGAATGGACAAATTACCAGTTATGAAATTGAATCAGATTTAAAAACTCCCAACAAACAAAAGTCCAGGAACAGATGGTTTCATAGATGAATTCTACCAAACATTTAAAGAAGAGATAATACTGATTCTCCTCAAACTATTCCCCAAAAATTGAAGAGAAAGGAATGCTTCTGAACTCATTCTATGAGGACAGCACCACCCTAATACCAAAATCAGACAAAGACACCATAAAAAAAGAAAATTACAAGGCAATATCACTGATGAACACAGATGCAAAAATCCTCAAAAAAGTATTAGCAAACTGAATTCAACACTATATTTAAAAGATCATACACCATGAGCAAGTGGGACTTACTGCAGGAATGCAAGGATGTTTCAATATTTGCAAAATCAATGTGATCCATCACATTAACAAACGGAAGAATAAAAACCATATGATCATCTCAATAGATGCAGAAAAAGCTTTTGACAACATTCAACATCCATTTATGATAGCTCTTCACAAAGTGTGTATAGAGGGAACATACCTTGACATAATAAGGGCCGTATATGACAAACCCACAGCTAACATCATACTCAACAGTGAAAAGCTACAAGATTTTCCTCTAATATCAGGAATAAGACAAGGATGCCCACTCTCACTACTTTTATTCAACATCATATTGGAAGTCCTAGCCAGAGCAATTAGGCAAGGAAAAAAAAAAGTAAAAGGAATCCAAATTGGAAAAGAACAAGTAAAACTCTCACCATATGCAGATGATATGATACTATATATAGAAAATCCTAAAGATCCCACCAAAAAACTATTAGGAAAAAAAATTTTAGTAAAGTTGCAGGACACAAAATTAATATACAAAAGTCTATTGTGTTTCTATACACTAACAGTGCACTGTCAGAGAAATTAAGTTAATTTCATTTACAATTGCATCAAAATAGTAAATAATAAATAAAATAATAAATATAAATAAATAAAATAATAAAATACCTGGGAATAAATCTAACCAAGGAGGTAAAACCCTATCAAAATAGCAATAGTATTTTTCACAAAAATGCAACAAATAATTCCAAAAGTCATATGGAAACACAAGAGACCCAGAATAGCCAAAACAATCTTTAAAAAGAAGAACAAAGCTGAAGGTATCATTCTTCCCAATTTCAAGCTATACTACAAAGCTATAGTGATCAAAACAGTATGGTACTGGCCTAAAAACAGACACATAGAGAAGCAGAATAGAGAATTCAAAAATGAACCCACACTTATATGGTCAATTAATCTTTGACAAAGGAGACAAGAATATATGACAGGGAGAAGACAGCCTTTTCAATAAATGGTGTAGGGAAAACTGGACAGCTATGTGCAAAAGAATCAGACTGGACTACTTTTCCATACCATATATAAGATATGGAAGCAAACTAAGGGTCCACCAATAGATGAATGGATAAACAAGATGTGGTATCTATCTATCTATCGGTCTATCTATCTACCTACCTACCTATCTATCTACCTATCTATCTATAATGGAGTATTATTCAGCCATAAAAAGAATGAAATCTTGCCATTTGTGGACAACTTGGATGGGCCTAAAGGGTTATTTCTAAGTGAAATAAATCAGACAGAGAAAGGCAAATACTCTATGATTGTACTTACATGTGGAATCTAAAAAACAAAACAAATGAACAAACAACAAAACAGAAACAGACTCATACACACAGAGAACAAATTGGTGGTTTCCAGAGGCAGGGGTTGGGGGGATGAGTGAAATAGATGAGTAAGATCAAGAGGCACAAACTTCCAGTTATAAGTCACAGGGATGTAATGTACAGCAGACAGAATACTGCCAATAATACTGTATTATAACAACTTTGTATGGTGACAGATGGTAACTAGCTTTATTGAGGTGGTCATTTTGTAATGTATAAAAATAGCAAATTGCTGTGTTGTGCACTTGAAACTAGCATAATATTGTAAGTCCATTATATTTCTATAAACAAGGAAAATAAACATGGAAAAATTGTTTGCTAATTTATTATCAGGGCGATTGTCTTTTATTATAGAGTTATAGTTCTTTATAAATCTTGTATACAAGTCATTTGTCAGGTATATATTTTTAAGTATTTTATTTAATTCTGAACTATATTCAGATATTAATAGTTTAATTTTAAAATTAAAATATTTATTTTGAGTTAATTTTCTTCCCAAATAGTAACTTTTTGAAATCTATGGCACAAAATCACAACCAGAATACTGAGGCCCATACAGTCAAAAAAAGCTAATGAAAAAAATAAAGAGAAATTCTAAAAAATATATTCAAATAATCCTCCAAAAGCTGGAAAGAAGGAATAAAGGAAAAAATGGAATAGAAAATTAACATGAAAAAGGTAGACCTAAAGCCAATCACATCAATAATTACATTACATTTAATTGACTACACACGTTAATTATCCTAGCAAGTTTCCTGACGGAATTGAGAAGCTGGTTCTAAACCATATATATATATATATATATATATATATATATATATATATATATATATATATATATTAAAAGACCTAGAATGGGCAAATCTTTAAAAGAAAAACGAAATTGGAATCCTGATACTATCTGACTTTAGGACTTACTTTAAAGCTGCACTAAATGAAAGCAGTATGGTATAGATCTATCCTTAGACCAATAGGACAGAATTCAGAAGTAGACTCAGACTTACACAATCAACTGATTTTTATCAGAGTTACCAAGGTAATTCAATGGGGAAGGTTGCTTTTCCCAAAAAAAAGAAAAAAAAAAGTTTTTTTCCCATGAGGAAAAAAACGAAAATGAAGCCTTTTTCTTTTTGCAACACATACAAAAAATAACTTGAAATAGATCAGACACCAAATAACAAGAGCTAAAATCAAAGTTTCTAAAGGGAAAAAAAGGAGAAAATCTTTGTGATACTAGGTGAGATAAATATTTCTTAAACATGTTACAAGGAGCACAAACTATAAAATAAAGAAAATGATTAAATGAACTTCTTCCAAATTCAAAACATGTACTCTTTGAAAAACAAGATTAAGAGAGCAAAAGCAAGACCCATACTGGGAAAAAATTTTTACAAAACATATATATGACAGAAGTTTGTACCTAGAATATACAGAGAAAACTTACAACTCAATAATAAGACAATCCTATGAACCTTATGAATTTTTTAATGGGCAAAAGATTTGAACAGACCTTTTACAAAAAATGATAAGCAAATAACAATTAAATACATGAAAAGATACTTAACATCACTAAGCATTATAGAAACACAAATTCAAACCACAATGAAATACCACTACTCACTCACTAGAAATACAAAAACTAAGAAGACAGACAATTCCAAGTGCTGACAAGGATACAGAGCAACTAGGACTCTCGTAGCATGATGGTTCCATATGCACAGTGAGAGAGGGTCCTTGGAAAACAGTTTGGCAGTATCTTATACAGTTAAATATACACTTACCTTATGTCCCAGCATCTCCCATCATAGACATTTATCCAAGACAAATGAACAAATATGTCAAGAAAATTCATGGACATGGGTGTTCATAGCAGCCTTATAAATAACCAAAGACTAGAAACAATACAAATGTCATTCAACTGGTACATAAAGAAATTATGGCATATCCTTACAATGGAACAGATTCAGCAATAAAAAGGAGCAAACTACAGGTACATGCACCAATATGAATGAATTACAGAAGCATTATACTAAATGAAAGAAGACAGACATGGAGGTGATATAGTGCAGATCAGCTGTTGCCTGTAGCCAGGGTTTGAGGAAGGTAACTGACTGCAAAAGAGGTAAGAGAAAGCATTTTGAAGTCATGGAAGATACTTGATTGTGCCAATATCAAACTGCACGTCGAAAGTGGGGCAATTTTATTACACATAAATTATACTTCAAAAAACATTGAATCAGACAATATCAACACTGAAATCTCCTAATTCTGAAACTATTTTGTTTTTTATTGTAAGGGAAAAAATAATGAATGGGTGACTGAACATGAGCCCCACCCATCCCTTCTCTTTACTAGAAATAAATGAATCAGTCTGGATGGGGTATTCATCAAAAATGATGCCATGTTAAAATGGAGCATAAGAGGAGTACAAATGAAAGTTATTTATATCTAAAAATTCCTTCCAAAGCTTCAGATGATTCACAAAGAGAAAGTTGACACAAGCATGTGAAATTCAATAGCTATTTAGGCCTGGTTTTTCCATTCTAGTTCCCTTTATTTTGGAAGTGGGAAGTGGTTTATCGCATCTTTAGCCACTCTCAAACACAGTACACACTCCTTTCCCCCAAGTACCACCTTGACCGGTATTGGAAAGTCATCAATGACAATGTCATTATAACTCTTTCATCATTATTGTGTCTTTGCCTCATTCATCTGAAAAAACTGACTCAGTGCTTGCGCGACAGGGATAATGTGAAGAGGAATGTTTGGGAGTTATCCACGTAAACAAGCAAATATAAATTGATATGGGGAGAGAGATATATATGTATACTTTTATATAAAATATTAACCATATATGCCAGTCTTTACTGGACACTGTGGAACACAGCTGTAGCCGCTTCATAAAAATTATCCCATTTAATGCTCTCAATAAACCTAAAGATTTATATTATTATCCCCATTTTACAGATGAGGAAATGGAGGATCAAAAAAAGTAAGAAACTTGTGCAAGCTGTGCATAAATTCTATGTTCTCTCTACTAAGCCATGTGTTGTCTATTCTACATATTATAAGAATACCAAAAATAGATAAATGAATAAATAGTTAGATAAAATAAGCAGTATTGTTCCTGCCTTTAAGCAGCTGACAATCTTATAGTCTAAGAACTCAGAATAGGCACTATGACTGGATTAGAGCATAAACAGCACACTGGGTGTATGTGTATGAATATATGTAAGCATACGTAACAGGTGGGTACACGGACAGACACGTCTAAAGAGACAGCTAATGGCACCATTTAAAATACAATACCCACAATTCAAAATTAGATGTTCAAATTAGAAGTTTCCCCTCTCAAGGAATCTTTCTGGGTTGCCAGGCATATAGCCAAAATCTGATGGCAAATACCTTTGCTTTATTTTCAAAGTTTTTCATTTTACTTCATCTGTTATAAACTCCTTAAAGATAGGTGCAGTGCCATATAAGTACTTTGAAGTCCCCACAACATCTTATAGAAGCTAAAGTGAAAATATTGTCTAAATGCTAATTGATTACATGGGCATGTTTTTAAGAAACAAAAATGGTCATTTGGGTTCTGATTCTTAGTAATCCCTATTTATTTTAATCTAATGTTGGTGTCCTCTTGTCCTTAACACCTATATTCTAATTAAATTCACACTAAAGTTTCAAATTCATAATACAGAATACAGCATGCTTGTCACACAAGTGGCTTCAGGGAGAATCATTTCAACCTGCACACTAATAGACTAGCCTGGGGTCCAGGAAAAGAAACAAAAAGGAAGGAAAAAAGTATTCCACTTCCCCAGACTCTGCTGTTTTTAGGGACGTACTTCCAAACTGAGGTTTGCTTCTTATCCACCCATCACTTCTGTACTTTGTCTTGACTGTGAACTCTTAGGCAAATCATTAACCTCCCAGAGTCCCAATTTTCTCATCTGCAAAGTGTAGGTAATTACAGTAATCCTAATTTTGCTGGGTTGTTGCAAGGTTTATCTGTGACAGTATGTGTGAAGAAAAATGAAAAAGTCTCAAACATCTTACGAACATTTACCTCTTCTGAGAATGTGCATTTAAATAGCATTGCTACAGCTGAGCTCATGGACGATAAATGTAGGACTTTAGCTTACGTGAAATCTAAGTCTCCCTGATTCTTCCCTTTAAGAAGCCTAAAAGTTGGGTGATCCAGCAGGAGAGGAAAGTGACACTCAACATGAGGATGGAGTGAGATGCAAAGATAGGAAGAGAGTGGAAAGAGGGAGAGCGTGGGGAGAGAGACTGTTTAATGTTTGAAACTAGTGCCAAGCTAAATTAGAAACACGAGTCTGCATACCTGTAACTTACCTCATCGGTATATAATCTGTAACCTGAGATCCCCTCACAGAGAAGTAAAAATAGCAAGGCTCTTCAGCAGCCTGGGGCTCTGCTGAGTGGGGGAGGGCAGGCACGGGGAAGGACAAAGGGACCAGAAAGAGAATGTCAATCCTCTGGTACGGAGAACTCCTCCTCCTCTATCCCCTGCGTGATGGCAGGGGGAAAGTAGCCAAGAGAGGTAGCATCAAGGACAGAACAAGGCAACCTTCAGGGGGAGAGGAGGTCGTGCCGCTCTGGTGTCACCCGTTTTTGTCACAGGCACTATGACATTTCTTCAAAGTGAAGTGTCATTTAAGTCCCAAGCCTGCCTTCATTCAGGAGAGTAAACTAGTCTCCAAGAGGCAAGTGCTGGTGCAGGCGCAGAGCACACAAGGCTCCTAGCAGGGTGGAACCAGCGATGGGCTCAATGGTTGCCCCACCTTCCAGGAATACTTATTCCCTCACTGGGTGAGTGAGCTTGAGCAGCCCCAACGAAAAATGTGTTCCCGGCCTTCAGTTTAGGGTCTGGACTCTCTCACACCAACTCTATGCCACATTTTGTCATCAACTGCGCAAGGATTGGAGGAAAGCTTTGTCCTTAGTTAGCTCCTATTATATGGAGAAAGTAACTGAGTAGCAGGGAGATGAAGCTAATTTTTAATTAATCACATTAAAAATTAGCACCTGGGAATGCCTTTCCACACTTTTTGGAATGATCATATATTGTATAGCATTAAAAGAATGAAAACACATTGCAGAATTCCTAATGTTGATTCAACCTTACTTGCATTTTTTAAGAAACAGTATCACAGAAGATGTTAGATCTCAGGATGGTCCCAGAATTTCAAACCCTCTAAAAAAATAAAGCCAAACCAAAATATTAAACTACATAATCTATGCCCTTTGACTAAGCAAATTTCACTCTGATATTTCAAATATGTTTTAGGCTTACTTTGTAAAATCTGTCTGTTCATGTAAACGGGTTTTGTTCATTCACTTTGCGAACTCAAATCATCTTCCTGTTGCCATTTGAAGAGAAGGTAGAACCTTGGTTTCAATCTTCCTCTTGTGCATAAATAGAGTTATCAAAGCTTTATTTACTCTGAAGAATTCACACAGAAGGGCTGTGAGCTCTCCCTGGCTTCCTTAGAAGAAATATCAGGGAACAGCTGGACAGAGTAAAAAGAGATAGAACCATACCCACCTGGCCTGGAATGCTGGCTCTGCCTCACAAGCTCTATAACCCCCAGAGAGTTAAATTACATTCTGAGCTTCATTCAGTTACTCTTCTGGTAAAAATGGGAAGAGTAGTGCCTACCTCATTTGGTGATTTTAATGATTTAGTAAAGTGGCATCTGTAAAAGGCCCTAGAGCTGCACTACACAATAGAAAGATACTACAAGCCATCTACATGATTTTAAACTTTCTAGTAGCCACATTTTTTTTAAGGCGAACTGTCATTATTAAATGACAACACATTTTATTTAATTCACTATATTCGAAATATCTTTTGAGGACTTACTCAGTAGAAAAATTTATGTCAATGAGGTATTTTACATTCATTTTCCTATTAAGTCTTTCAAAGCCAGTGTGTCTTTTATACTTACAACACATCTCAATTCAGACACTAAATTCTAATAGAAAATGCCTCATCTATATTTATATTTCTTTAAACTTACATTTGAAAAAGCAGATTCACATACCTAAGTTGTTCCAAAAGTGATTAAAAGTTTTCCAAAATTGAATCAAGTATCAGTGTTTTAAATTTAAAACAATTCAAATTGAATAAAATGAGAAAGCCAGTTTCTCAGTCATACCAGCCCCCTCTCAAGTGCTGAATACCCACACGAAACTAGTGGCTACTGCACTGGACTATGAAGCCATAAAGTAATGTCCAGCACTTAGTAGGTAGTCAATGAATGAAATATTTTCATCTCTCCACTAATATCTGATTTTGATGTTTTCTCAGCACTGAAGTTTCAACTCTGAGAGCAGTATAGGCAACATCTATAACTGGTTTCCCTAGTTTGAGAGCGGATTCCCTAGGTTGAGAAAGACTGAGGTGGCATAATTTCTATTCGTCATCCCACATATCACCAAAACAGTCTTCTGGAACTGCAGCCATTAAGTTGCTCTAGTTTTTTTGCTGCATTTCAGTTAGCCTTACCACTCCTACTATCCCGTCCTGGCTTCCCATATCTCAAGTGGCAAATAATACCAATGTCTCCATGGCATGTAAAACATGAACACACAAGAGAGAGAATCAGCCAAACACCACCAAACACCCCTGCTTTGGAAATTCATGAACTCCGTGCTAAAAAAAAGTATCCATGTGCCACTTAAAGGAATCCATAACTCGCTCGTTAAAAAACACTCCACGTTAGAATTTCACAAAGAACTTTTGAATGCCACAGCTATTAGTTGGAAGCTGTCCATCCCATGGATACATGTCCCACTTTTAAGAATGCAGGCTGCTAAAAAGACTAAGTCCATTCCTCTTTATTTCTCAAGGATATAGAAATCTGAGAAACAGAAATAGAAGATTCAACAGTTTGGCCAGATCATCAGCTCACTCTGTAAGTTTGTGGTTCTTACAAGGGCTTTGTACCTCAAGTCTTAAGGACCATGACACTTTCCCCAGATCTCCCGAAAAGATACAGAGCTCTCAGATGTTCAAAACTACATGGCACCATGGTTCGTATCTTCCTAGTTGCGATGAATATCTGCAGTTGCTGCCTGCCCAGCATCCCTTCCCCCATGCCTCTGGTACCATCTCCCTGATAGTACTCGGGAGGAATGAACCTTCCACTTGCTGTAGCCTTGTGGTACTCTCAACTTGTTTCATCCTCCCTGCCAACAAGTATGTGTTTAACTCAAATTAAACCAACCAGGCTCTCTATCCTTGAAATCTAAATCTTAAGCAAACTGTTACAAGGATGTTATAAAGGATGTTACGAGGATGTTCAAATGGCTAGCGCTCTTTTATTCTGACATCTTGACATTTTGACTTTGAAGAGATTCCCCAGAAATTTTGCCACTAGATCCCAAGAGCTTTTGTGCTTCTTCTCCTTTCCAAAGACTGGTTTTAGTCTTGGGCTTTTTCTTGAATCCCACAGTCCTCTAGCCTTCAATAAATTCTTTCCTTTCGTTTCTGAAGTTACCCACAGTTATTTTGTTGCTTGAACTCAATCATTCCTAACTGAAATAATAGGTAATGTTCTGTTATCAAGTATGAAGTCTCTCAGGCCCAGGCTTGCTTGGCCAAAATGAACTTGCTGCTCTTTTTCCAATCATGCAGACAGGGAGATGCCCATTAATGAGCTCATGAAGTTGAGTAATAATTTCAGACAACTGCTTTTCAGTCTCCCAAAGCCCTAATTAGAATCCTTTATTTGTCTTCAACTCAGGCGAACTTTGCCATGGAGGTGAGATCCTTGAAGGACGCGAGGAGAATCTTCACAGTATTCTGACCTGAGAAAAACCCTTCAGACTGATTCTAACTGATATCATTGTAAAATACAGCCACATTGCAAAGTCAAGCAAAACTAAGCTAGATCCCAAGCAAATATTTTTCCATTTTCAGGGCATACTGTCTTCATATGGAACTCCTCACTTATGTTTCACCTCCCTGCTACTGTTCATTTTTCATTATCAAGTTGTACAGCCTTTTATATTTCTACCTCAGTAGTTACTTTGGGAAGTCATAGAGTTTTAAGCTGTCTATACCAACTGAAACCAACAAAACCGTACAATAAAATGGAATATTGTCTACCAGCAAAACATTTACTGGCTTCTTTACATAGAATACAGAGACACTGTTAATGATGGAAAGATATTTGTGTGCTCAGAGAAATACAGGCCTAATTGCTCTACGAAGCATAGCAGAAAACGACTGCCAGAAGTTATACACAGTGCAGGGTACAAGCTAGATTTTGGCTGTCTACTTTACCAAAGATCATTATAAAATTAAATCTCATAATTCTATAGCTACCCCCTGCTTGCATTTACGTTTCTTCAGGAATGTTTATTTTTCTCCTGTAGCATTAGTACCAGCACCCATATTTCAAGCACCTATGTTGATCTTGAGATCAAGCCACAGATCCTTCTCCTTCCTCATTAACGGAAGAGTTGCTTGGGATCAATCACGTTTCGCCACATTCTTCCAATTTATTATCCACGTCTTCATAATAAATACGCATTTGGAAGTTCCATAAATTCTTTCAAGTCATTCAGGTCCCATTTGAAATCCTAATGCTATAATTTGCAGAGTTGAAGCCCAGTGGCCTATAATGGTAACTCGAATAACAGCTGGACAGTAAGAGCTGCACAGACTCAACTTAGGCAAGGAAGAGTCCTGCCCAGTAAGTCTCCCATTACCTTCATGCATCTCATGCGTTAATCCCATTCTTGGGGACTAATGTGGAACGACCTTTTTATATTAGGAAAAAAACCCATTATGGAATAGTCTATCTAAAGCACTTTGTAGAAAGATAAAGTACTTAGGTATTCACCTTGGAAAAAGGAGTAGTTACTTCATTATTACTTGTTAAAAATGGTGAAGGGTTGGACTTTCCTGGTGGTGCAGTGGTTAAGAATCTGCCTGCCAACGCAGGGGACATGGGTTCGAGCCCTGGTCCAGGAAGATCCCATATGCTGCAGAGCAACTAAGCCCATGCGCCACAACTACTGAGCCTGCGCTCTAGAGCCTGCGAGCCACAACTACTGAGCCCACATGCCACAGCTACTGAGCCCGCACACCACACCAAGAGAAGCCACTGTGATGAGAAGCCCACGCACCACAACAAAGAGGAGCCCTTGCTCACCACATCTAGAGAAAGCCCGCGCGCAGCAACAAAGACCGAATGCAGCCAAAAATAAATTGATTAATTAATTTTTTAAAAATTGGTCAAGGGTCTGAGATTTTGCTCTCCCTGCAAGCTAACAAATTAGCCTGCCACAGTTTTAGAGATGCTGGCAGAAGACACAAGACTGACTCTGATTGAGTCAGAAACAAAGAATTTTATTATTTGTAGCAAACATCAAATGTCAAGAGCAATAGATTTGCAACAGTTCCCCTTACCCCCAAGTATCACAGAATGACACAGATGGGCCCGCTGGGCTGCATTACAGTAAAGGAACGCTGATCTTAGGGAACTCACAAGTTTTATAATGGGCAATAGGCATAACTGCCCTCCAGGCATGCTCTGGAGGTAACATCATCTTTATCATACTGAAACATGCCCTTCACTCAAGAGGGAGATAACTGTGTCTTCTGAGGCTTTTCACTATGTAAACATCTTTGTAAATAGGTTCAGAGTCAAGGCAATCAGTGCCTCTGTGCATAAGACACAGAAACACAAGAGACCCAAGAGAGGACCGTTTCCTCATGTTACTGACCTATATCCAATTTTCTGAAAATTTGAGAGACTGTTTTTAAAGTGTGACCAAAATTGTCAATACCTATTTAACCTTAGTTCTCAAAAGGAGACCCATGACTTAGTCTTCCCACTCCAAGCATCATGATCTGAGATATAATTGTCAGAAGGATCCATCTGACTCAGGAATCTCTCCTTAAGGATAGCTGCAAATCTTTTTATTTCCTTTGAGATGTTAAATGTGTTCTTGTGAATGACTGACCCTAAGCCGTTGAATTAACTTTATATATGATTTACTAAAAATGTAGGTGTACTTGCCATTTACTCTGAGAATAGCATGGTACTCACTGTGGTGAACACTTGTACACATTACTTTTTTAAACCTTTATAAAGATCTCAGTGTTATCTCCACTGTTGTTCTGTAAAAAAGCCTCAATGAGTAAATCACCCAATGTAACTAGTAAATGACAAGATTGGGATTTGAACAGAGGTTTGGCCAACCCAATTTGGGTACTTATCTGCCTCTCCAAATAGCTACTTAGTGCTTAAATGTATGTGGATACATGGGAAAAAAAATCATAAAAGCATCAATATAATGAGAATCTGTTATTAACTATCAATCCCATCTTTCTAAGGTATTGGTAAAACTCTTAATTGGAAGCAACTTGTGTCATATCTTAGTTCTGCAGCTCAAGACTGAGCTGTAATTAAAGATCCTTACTTAACCTCATTTCTATACCCTCAGGGCTGCAATGAGATTCCACCAAAAAGATTTGCCCAGTCAAAAGTGCTACCATATCTTATACGCTGGAATAAGAATTAGGCTCCCTTAGATCACTGGCCAGAATCAACTTGCTTATTTTTCTTGAATAGTACAGATATAATAATAGTCCAGTGATAAAATTAGAGAGTTTGTGTTTTATGTCACATGTTAATCATCTTCAGCCTACAAATCTACATCCCTTCTGATCTCTACAGCTTCCTTGGAAAAAATTAATTTTTTGTCTAAGATTACATATCCATTCAAAAGTTACCGTTGCATTGGAAATTGAGAATGGAGTAGGAGACAACATCGCAGTATGATTCTTCAACAAAAAAATTTAATAGAAACTGGTTCCATACCTTGATCAAACAGGGAGAGGAGCCATTAAACTCATCTATTATTGTTACACCAAATCATGCTGACTCAAGGTCAGCAGGAACAAACGCACACCCCTGCAGGCAAAAATGAAGACTACTGTTTCAAAGAATGAGACCTGTGCTTTGATAAGAGAAGAAATATTCTCTCATCAACACAGATGGTCTTGCCTTCCAGAAGAGAAAATGTTTACCTTTGAGAAAATATTTGATAGCTCCACTAATAAGGAAACCAGCATGTCCCTGTTGGAAAGTTTGAAAAGAAACTTGAATTTGTATCTATGTTTACCCTCACTCATTGGACTGAAGTCCACCCTTCCGTGCTCTGCTCCCACTTTGGGGGACAGCAAGAAGTAACGCCCTCCTGGCTAAAGCCCGGGGTACCCCCAAAGGGGAAAGATTTTGTGCTATGGAAGAAGTGGCAAATTTCTCTAGGGAACTGTTGGAGCTGTCAGTGTGAGAGACTTGCAAAGGGTGCATGTGGAGTTTGAGTACCAACCACAAGGCAGGAGAGCCTGGTGCGGAATGTAGGGAACTCTCAGAGAGCTATCTCCTTGCAAAGACCTAAGGCTTAGGGAGCTTTCCTTTCAGATAGAAAATTGAGTCGGCTAGATGTATAACCTTTGTTTCTCCAACATTATAAAGTTCCTCTGAAATTAGTCTAGACTTTCAGTAAATAATCTTGCATGTGCCTGTGAATTCTAACCAATGAGACTTTGAGATTGAAATAATAGGACTCCCCCCATTTCCTCCTACACTTAAATGTAGAAGGTGATTGTACCCCCTCAGAGGGCCCAAAGTCACAGGCAACAGCTAGTAAGGACCCTGGATCCTGCAATCATGTTCTGCAGGGAACAGCATGTTATTATTCCCAAGTCTAGTGAAGGCATCTTTGGCAAGAGGGCTCACTGACCTCTAGGCTACATCTGCAAGTCTCAAAATTCAGCTTTGAAAGTGCTTTGTGTAATTGTTATTGCTGTAATCCTTTCTGTGTGTTTGCCATTGCATTTATTTCTGCTAATGTTGGACTTGGAAAGTGGTGAAACCCAGAAATGATGGGAAATAAATGCCCCTTCTTCCAAAAGAAGACACTTTATAGACCCATTTGCCCTTTGCCAGGAAGAAAATTGCGTGTGTTTTACAAAACTAGGATGAATCAATAAAGGAAATAATTAAGAAGAAGATCAACAAGGAACTACTATTTAAGGTCTCTTGTTAGATGCTTTATTTATGTGAATTTAATAGTTCAACCACACATTTGTGTTTCAAACTGGAGTACTAAACCAAAGAACAGAGTTTCAGCAATTTTAGATAATGTACTCAAATTCATATAACTATTTAGGGAAGACCTAGGATTTAAACTGAGGTCTGAGTTGAAATGCCACGCTAGTTCTACAACTGCTTGTATGTATTTTGTAAACTGTAGACATAAAATACCTCATGAAGGTGGGCTTTCATGAATTTGTCTTTGGAGAGTTTTTCAGGAAACAGAGAAGAGAGATTTGGAGCTGGCTTGACAAGGGAATAAAATGATTTCTGACAGATATATAGCTATCCCATCCTCCCTCCAGATAAGGGAGTGCTTGAAATCCACAGTAAATACCTTTAAAAAAAAAAAATTCCAGATCTCATGGCCAGCTTTGTTCTCAAGCAAACCTTTCCTTACTATAAGAACTCCAGGGGCTTGTCCGGTGACCTGACATTTCTAACCCAGGACAGATAAAGTCAGCAGAATATAGGGCCAGAGACGGGTATGAGAGTGTCTCAGCAGTATTGTTCCTAGATCTCTTCACCAGGCATGGAAGGTGTCACCCAACCCTACAGCTAGCAATATTTAATTACTAGCCACCAGGGTTCTGGGGATCATTAACGTACAAATAATTGTACAGATGTACATGTCAACAGCCAAGTGGTGAAAACCAGACATGATGGGAAACCAGAAGACAATGAACAAGGTTTCTAAATCAAAGCATTGAGGGAGGGTGGGAGATGGGTGGGCGGCTGGCAGTCCGCGGGAGAAGCCAGGAATGCACAGTTATTTTCTCGTTTTCCCAGTTTGCAGCTTAAGATGTCAGCGGAACACTGCCTATTCTCCCCAGGATCTCTGCTCTATTCGCTGTGGACTTTCCAGGGGCTGAGGCCAGAGATCAGGGAGGTTTTTAAGGAGAAGTGATGGTTACCGGCCAAGGCTCCACTCTGGTCTGGAAAGCAGTTTCCGGAGAGGTTTTCTCCAATGGTTCCACGGAAAAATTATGGATCCCTAGCGTATCATGTTCTCAAAAAAATTGGTAAGGGGATTATGATATGTGCATACCATGAAATGCTTCACCTGATCTCAAGCCTTTAGTTTATTTATTGATGGGTTACTATGTGCCAGGCATTCTGCTAGGTGCTTCTTGTGCTACATAAAAATATCTCATCTTCACACACACACACAACCAAAAACAAAAAAAAAACCCTCAAGGGGCTATTACTATTCTCATTTTACGGACAAGGAAATTGAGTCTCAGAGAGATTAGGAACCAAAAAGAGAACCAGTTAGTGGTGTGACTGGGTTTCAAACCCAGGTTAGTTTGATTCCAAAGCCAGTGCATGTTCTATTACACCAACAGCTTCTCGCTAGTGGGGACTTGTAGGGGGATATGGGGGTTGCTGGAATTATTTTTAAGTTTTGTATTAAAATTCTTTAAACCAAAGAAATTTATAAATGCATCTGCAGTTGTGCATTTTCAAGCACCAGTGATCAGAGAGTATTTTCAAAACCAGTAAGGAATATTCTCAATAGCCGCGGGGGTGAAGCCAGCCAGGTCTGGGGACTGAATCTCTTGGTGTATTAGCTGCACCCAGAAGGTAACGAGCCTTGGGCCAAGTATTTGCACATAGAGAAAAATATATCTTTTGACTTAAAAGTCTGACACCAGCCCTCTCTTAAAGGAGGGTGGCAAGGTCCTACTCCGGAGACCTTTGCACCTCCTCCATTTAGTTGCTTTGGGCTCCCCTTGACTGAGCCAGCTCCCACCCCATCTGTTTCCTCCCAGGAATGAGTGGAGGTCCTGGGTCTGGCCTCAGGGGACCCATTGGCCTTACTGCCCATTTATTCCAGTCACACCAGCCATCTCTCCAAGTCCCAAACGTACCTCACAGCTTAATTCCTCAGCTTTTGTACACTGTTTCTTTCCACTCAGTGCCCAAATGCTCTGTCTCCACTGAGTGAAAAGCAAACACATTCATTTTCCTTTTAAGCATCAAACTGTCCATTTTCCCGCTGCTGGATTGGTGAGCTTGGCTTGGAGCTCTGACCCAAGCCTAATCCTTGGGACCCACCACAGGGGAGAGTCAGGAAAAAACTCCAGAAGACTGCAATCAAATTGGATGAAAAAAATACCTTTCTATCGACTGTTACACTCTGTGGCGGGGAAAAATAGGGTGATTTAATTTGGGGATTGAATTTTCTCTGATAACCAGGGACTGGGGATCCTTTTCCAGCTGGCTTCATGAACATGTATCAAACCTAGCAATGTAGCAGCTTGAGGTCTTCTCATTAATTTACATGCAAGTTTTTACTAGGAAATTTATTACTTCAACCTATTGCTTTACAGCCTTAACATTTTTAGGAATCATATCTGGAAAAAATGTATAAGTGTTATAATATGGGTGAATAGTACACAGAATGTTCAAAATTTAAAATAACAGCTAAAATTATTTAGCACTTACTACATGCCAGACACTGTTCTATACACTTCAAAGAGCAATTTGTTTATTCCTCCCAACAACCTATGAGGCGGGTGCTGTAAATATCCCCATGCTGTAGTTTAGGGAGCTGACAAACAGAGAGGTTAAATGTGTGCCCCAAGGCCACGGCCAGCTGGGATCCTAAGCCTGGTGCCCAGGTCTTAGAGTTCTTATTCTTAGTATTACATACCTCAAGTCTTTAATTTTTAGATCCTCCAACATTAAACTACAATTAGTTTCACTTCTGCTAGCATGCCATACGGTCTGATAATGACAGAGTAAGTATTAAAAACAAGAAGAACAGACTGAGTAGGGTTTCCTTGTTCATGCATTGGCTCTGTAAGTCAGTTAACATTTACCCACTGGCAGTTCCATGCCGAGTATGAGAGAGACAAAAATGACAAGACACTGTTCTGGTTGCAAGAAACTCAGCCAAGTGGGGGAACTATCAGAAGTCTGAAGTTTATAACCAATTGCTTCACTCCTCTTCCTCTCTTCTTGCCTCCCTCCTACCTTCAAGCCCATCTGACTTTAACATGACTCCAGTAACATAACATTATGAGCACGGCTGGAAAAATATCACTTGGTAGAAAAAGAACCCAGTTGCTTTTACACTGTCAACTCTAATACAGATTCTCATCCAAACACACACTTATTTATGTGCTGGGCTCATTGGTACTGGATTTGCACTGAATATTCTATTCACAGTAACTTGCAAGACAGGCATCACCAGCTATCATTTTTCAGAGAAGGAAACTCTGGGAAGCTCAGGTGAGTTGGATGGCTGTCTGAGGCCACAATAAGTCACAGAGCCAGGAGTCACCTGACACTCAAATCCCAACTCTTCCGACCAGGCTGTCATGCCTCTTCTTTACACATCTGTGCGTATCCAGTCTTTTTTCCTGAATATGGTTTTGGCTTTGAACGTCGGCTTCCTTTCCTTCCATGGTCAGATTGAACAAACTCCTGTGGTACAGCATGTATAACATTGGACTCAACTGACCTGGAAGGAAACTGTAGCCTCCTTTGCCAGCCTCCTCGTGGAGGCTGGAGCCAGCCTGAAACAGCCGGATCCCTTCTTCTCTCATCTGAGGCTCACCCGGGCCCGCTTCGAGATTTCCAGAGCCAAGTGTACCTCCCAAGCAGCAGGCGGCCTCAGCCAGACCTGAGTCTATGTGAGAAGCATGTGCCTCTGCGTGTGAGAGAACGGGGAACAATCCTTCTGCCCCCAGCATGGGGTTTGGTCCCATATCCTCTTGACTCTTGAACTCAGGACCACCACACAGCCCAGGCTGGCTCCCTGAGCATCCTGCCCCCCTCCTCCACAGAATGTCCTTACAGCCACAAGCTCCCTCTCGGAGGGGCCGGGGCCAGGGAAGATGGTGTGGGCCAACCCACCACACCCCTTCCCCTCTCAGGTAGAGCAATGTAGGCTGGATTTCCTGTTTGGACTGCTCACTACAAATTCCCACGTCATTCCGTATTTCAACAGCTTTTATCTAACCCTGGAAGGCACTCAGAAAACCTTATCCTTGTTCAAGCTTCCCACTTAAATATGAAAGGATTGGGCTGTAATCTTCTTTGGTCTGAAATTCTGCCCTTCAATCATATTCTTTATAGCATTTAGCCTAATAATCAAGCTGGAAGCATCAGAGTCTAGCTCTGAACATCCAAAATGAATGACTACCTCTACAAGGGAGAAAGGGAGGGGCCGCTCATTGCAAGAAGAGTGAGAAATGACCCTGGTCCACTGAACCTTGAACTTGAATCCTGAAAAATGAATTCTGCTTTTCACCATGACTTGGGTCTCCCTCTGCAAGACTGAGTTTCAGAGATATGCTGATTTGTCTTTGTGAGTTTGTGCTTTTACACACGCACACACACACACACACACAAACAACACCCTAATTCCTCTCAAAGAGTGGAAAAACATGACATTTCTTAAGTGTGCGTGATTGTCATAGGTACTTCAAATATATTGTCTCAATAATCCTTCAGAATGACACAATTATCCCCATATTAAAAATGAAGAATCTGCACCTAAGCAAGGTCAACTAACTCACCAATGTAATAAACACATATACCCAAAATAAGAGTTGGGACTGGGGATTTAAATAGAAGCATGTGCTTTTGACCACCGTGGAGTTTTGCCAGTCCAGCTACAAAACAGAATGACTTGCTCAAAGTGGCAAGTAGAGTGGAAAAGTACAAGGGAATTGACATTTGCTAAGGACCTACTATGCATCTGGCACTGTCTTCAACATTCGATTGGCTTCAAATAATCCATGCTTGCAGGATAAGGTGTTACTGTATCCAGGTGGCAGCTGTTCCTAAGGTTTTGTGACATGCTAGGAAAGGGAAGATTTAGGGTTCAAACCAGGTCTGTCTGATTCCCAAGTTAGTTCCTCGTGATGAAGGATGCTGTGACTAATTGCAAAGCTGACTTTAGGCTGAGGTAGTTTATTAGGTGGAAGGCTCTCTCTGCTTCCATATTTCTTCCACACTGACCTCAGGGATGCAGTCATAGGAGACAGGCTCTGCCTTATTGTTTCTATGACAAATGACTAAATTATGAATTTCTTGAGAGTATGCATCATCTCCTCGACAACTCCTACTATACTGTCTGAAGCTAAAATGAGCTCAAATATTGGATGGATAAATAAATGAATATGTATTTCTGGAAGTATTAACATTTTCTATCCCAATACCTGTATGCAAATTTTCATTAAGTGGGCCCCTCAATTACCTGTATCAAATTCATCTTATGTACTAGTATAATTGATTCATCAACACATCCCAGACCTCTTGAATCAGAATCTCTGAACTGAGTCTCACGTATGTCTGCATTTTAAGAGGTGATGATTCCAAAGCATATGAAGTTTGTAATCTTTGTTGTGGAACAAATTAGCTTAGCAAACATCTCCTTTGGAAAACAGGAGGCTGGAGTAAACCTCAGGTCTCTATACCTTGGACTGGTCTTACAAAGGTGTAAAGGAGAGCAGAAAGGGGAACTTCTATGTCAACATCTAACGTGTGCCCAAGCTGAACAGCAGGATGGAAATTGTTAAACTGCCTTGATGCAGTTTTAAATTGTTTTCAACCTTAATTGATACTTTGTTTTTAAGTAAATCATGCTTCTTATGAAAAGAATACATATATATAATTTTTAAAGTCAGATTGTGCTAATAGTCTTGTAAAAAGACACTTAGTCCCCTCTACTTCTTGTCTTCCACATCCTTCTCCCAGAGGTGACTACTTCTAAAGTTTTAAATTTTTTTTTTTTAATGTATCCCTATTTCTCTAGAACCACATGTATTAACTCACATACCTCAATTCATCATATTTAGACTTTGTTAGTCCTATTTTAATAACTGAGGAGTTTATACTGTCTCTTCCCCTCCCCCTTATAGTTGTATCACAGTATTTTCATTAATAGATAATGTGAATATTGTTCAGTGCTCAATCATGTAGTAGACTATGGTTATACATCTTTTCTTCTATAGCTCTTTGTTTTTCCTGGGATTAACAACTCCCTCATTTGAAAAAAATTCTATGTGTCCATTCAACTCTCTAGTTAAATCTCCCCTTACCTACTAAGATCTTTGAAATATGTCATTTGATTTTTCATGTAATCAAGTCCCTTAGGTAATTTATCACTTTAATTTTTTTTTTTAATATAGATAATCCTACTTAGATTCTCCATCCACCTGCTCCAATCTATATATGTTGCTCTTTAGACTTTCGCTCCTATTATTTTGCAACTTCCTTTGCAAATTTCCTTCCCTTCCGACGATCTATATTGGATCCTACTTCTGGTATTTTTTTCTTTCTTGATTTATTCTTGTTTTAGTGGAAAACATCCTCTAGTAACTTACTGAGAAAGAGTATATTGGAGTGAAAATGTTTTAGAGCTTGCACGTCTGAAAACACCTTTAATCTACCATCACATTTGATTTGCAGTTTTTATGAGCAAAACATTATTAATTGAAGATGACTTACTTCAAAATTTTGAAGGTACTATTGTCCTCTCTTCCAATAACGCTGTTGAGAAGTCAACCACCATTCTCCTAGCAATCTGATTCCTCATCCATTTTATGTGTGAATCTACTTTCTATTTTTTGGAAATTTTTAGATGCTTGTTTTGGTTTGAATATGTCTTGGGATGGAAATTCAGAGGGCTCTGTCAGTTGGAAGATATTTGCTCTTTGGGTTTCTTGTTTTCCTTCTTTGGCATTGTTCTTTTTCATATTTTTGCCCTTTTTTCATAATTTATATTAGATTTATCCTCTAATTTCCTTACTCTTTCTCCTTGTGGCCGTCTGTTTTGTTTTGTTTCTGAATAACATAATTATACAAATATTTTTCAGTGAGGTTTTTATTTAAGCTATTATATTTTTAATTCCCAAGAGCTCCACATGATTCTCAGATTATCTTTTTTTAAAACACACTGTTCCAGATTGCAGATATCGCCTATCCAGTTCTAAGATTATGTTTTTCCTTATTTTTTCCTGTTGTACTGGGAGACTTGAGGGAAAAAAGAGTTAGAAATCTTTCTACTTCAAAATTTTAAATGAATCTCTTAATTCTATAGGTGCTAACAGTTTAAAAAGTTACATTTTTACATGCCTATTTTTCGCATGTATGATCACATAGAGTTTCACAAAATGCCCTACAAGGAAAGGAAGAACCCATTTTGTTATTAGCATGGAAAGTTGAAGTGATTCTAGTTGGGTGGAGCTGGCAGTAGACACCAGGTGTCCTGAATCCCAGTTTAAGGCCTTACCTTAATTAGAAAAATGGTTCCCAAAGTTTATGCATCATTACAGTTACCTAGAGCTTAACAAAATCATAGGCCTCACATCAGATCCATAGAATCAAGAATCCTTTAGCGTGAGACCCAGATATTTGTAATTTTTTTTAAAGAAGTCTCCCAGAGGACTACAAGGCCAAATTGACAAACTACTGCGTGGCTATATTGTTGTACCCTCAAACCTTCTCAGGTGATGGTGACTAAGCCTTTTTATCTGTTTCTCAGAATAATATTCCCTCAAGACTAGCTCGTTTGCAATTTGGAACAAAAGGGAAGGATTGCAGCTATGCCAAAGTTCTATTGCATCATTTCGTTCTTGGATGTGCCCGTAAAACTGCAGTCTCCTTTGCCTTATATTCTATTTGTCATAGACTGAGAATAAAGGTCTTTATCTGGTACAACTACATTTTATTTTTCCTTATCCAGCCTCATCCAATGCCACTATTTTCCATTTTGACCCATAAGGCTCCTCCAACTCAAATGAAGAACATATATTCTGTACTCCAGGCTGACCGTCTTCCTGCCTTCACCCCACCATGACACGGGCTATCACATCCCCTTGTCTTTCCACATATTCCAACAATAAATGGTGTGGTGTTCATGTCCTATTCCCTGTGCTTTATCTTTCCAAAAAGTCCATGATAATATGTGGGATAGATCAGGGTAAGGAGCTCCCACGTGACATACAGTTTGATCTCAAGTACCCCATTTTCAGCTTGTTCTATCCCCTCACCCCACACAAAGCTCCCCAGCTATTTTTACACAGCTGCAGCACGACACTCACCAAGAGTGTCTCTGCCTCCTTCATTCTTATCAGTCACTTGGAGTCAACAGCCTTCAAACAAGCGTCACACTCCAAATTCATATTTGTTAAGGGAGACTAACCCTAATGCAACAGGCTGACACTCATTTTCTTCCCTCAGCCTTGAACTGCTGGGAATATTAAGACATTATGTTACTAGTCTAATCTTGAACTTCCATCATAAATAAAATGTGACAGCAGATATCACTGTTGAGAATCAGATCCTTAGTTACTTAGAACAATATTCTACCAGGGAATTTGCCGGGAAAAAAAAAAAAAAAAAGTGCTTTTAGGCAACAGATCTGTCCTTTCTTCTCATTGCAAACAGAGCCGAGTATACATGTAACATAATGTCAGCCCCTCACCTACTGCCCAGGCAAAATTCCAAGGCTGTAGAGTCAAAGTTGTCATCGTATGATAATTCACAACTGAATTACACTTTCCTTTGCCACACATAAAAAGGGGCAAAGGTGGAAAATCAGCTGGGTTTAGAAATAAAAAGGGTTACTTCCGTATTGTAGGGACTTAGAATTAGAAAAGGGTTTTCACGAAGTGACACTTTCCATGACCCATTTAGAGTCAGTGAAAATATCAGATAGTATTTGTAAGGCCACGGCCTCTCAAAAAGCATTCGAAAGAAATTGCCTGAAGAGTCTGTATGTGCATAATTGTTTATTCTCAGAAACGCAGGCCAATCCTCTACACACATACTGGGATATCACTGTTTGCAGGCGCACACAAGCCTGGGGGCAGCCAAAAATAAAACATACAGTTCTCTGTGTAGGTCATACTCTATGGCTAAGAAACCTCCAGAACATGTCTAAACGTTCTGGCCCTGGAGACTAGAGATCTTAGGAGGACATGGGCATGTAACCTAGAGGTCATAGACAAGAATACTAAGAGCGTGGAGGAGTAATGGAGACTGCTTAAAAGTGCCTTAAAGATCAAGGTACCCATGAGACGGCTGTCATGGGTCAACCTTTGGGCCACACACTTGAGTAAAGAGGTAAAAATTATTAGGAAGTAAGCCCCAGACGCAGCTTGTCCTCTTGATTTCACCATCTCTGGTACGATGTAATTACTAAAACCTGGTTCAATTGTGCATCATTATTAAAACCTACTTAAAGCACAGGGCAGGTGTGAATTCCTGAAGACGTACACAGTTCATACCAACCAAGAACCAGAGGTCACATGGGAATTTGAATGAGTATTGAGGTCTATGGAATTCGGCCGCTGTTAAGCATTTGCATACCCAAACCCCCAAAGTAATAAGTAACAGCTGATATGTGCATAGCATGTTATAACACTACCCCACTTGATCCTCACTTCTATGTGGTCTGAACAAGGGACTATCAGTTCTGTTTCACAGACAGGAAAGTTAAGACCCTGGAAAGCTAAAGGAATTATCTGCGATCACATAGCTGACAGCCGAGATTCCAAGCTAAGTTTTCTGACCTCAGAACTAAAGTGTTTTGTTTTGTTTTTTATATCAACAAAGAAAAATTTGATTTGAAACCATTCTAAATTTTTTCATGCCTTCTCTCACATCTCCACTCCACACCCTTTCACAATAATGTTTCACATGAGAATTTAACTATTTAATATTTCAGGCTAGAGGAGACCATCCATTCACTTGAATCCCAGCAGCACTAACGCTGCATTAAGTCATCTGCAAAAGCGGCCAGTGTTGTGCGCTGGCTGAGGCCTCCCTTTTTGCTGTACGTTGGTGTGAAATTCTACAAGAGGTGACATCCTACAGAATGCAGAGTGTTACAACGTTCCCCCATCATGGGTTCCAACCCCACGCTCTGACTGCTTTATACAAAGAGCAAACACAGGGGTTGACCTCCGTTAATGTGCAACCCCCATTCTAACCACCTCTGACAGAAAGTGGCCTTGGGGTGCCCTGCCTGAAATAAATAGGGTTGGATCAACGCACTGGGCTCTTCTGGCACCCGCCAAACCAGAGACGTTCCTCCCCCAGTGATTCCCTGTGCAGCACTGAGAGTACGGATCTTGGATGCTGTTTCAGAAGGAACCACGAGCCATTTATTCTCAGTCTGAAATTGGCAGCCTTTCTATTTTGGGGAATTTTTAATAGGACTAGCAGGGGAACCAACATTAGGGCTTATTCTCTCAGTGTGGGGTTAGATGTGTAATGCATATGTTTGCCCTGAGGACCCTAAGCCACGTACTATAAAACTCTGTTAAAATGCCTTTCTCCTCAACTGTTAACGTTTTCCTGGGTACACTGTTCGTTTCGAACAGTCCCAGCCAAAAGCTCATAAAGCTATGTTCCCTCACAGACCGTTACTTTTGTGCTAATTAATTAGTGAATCCAGTATCTCAGATGTGAAATTCCAAGCTCCAGTTACTCAGTTTGGCTGAAAATCTGTTTTTCTAATTATTGACTACTTTCTGCTACTTTAAGTCCACCACCTAAGTTCTTGGACAGAGCCAGCTTGGGGGCCTGGGGAGGTCTCCAGGGGCAACGCCGTCCTCGTTGAATGGGGGAGTGGGAGGAAGGCCTTGCAGCTGTCAGAGTCACTGAGGATTTGGGAGGAAGCAGGAGGGAGAAAAAAAAGATTTGCCGGACAGACTTAGGAGAAAGACTCAGACCTTTTGACAAAATTTCAGGGAGGTGTAATGCTCTGAAATTACGCACTGACGCTCTTAATGGCAAGGCAGTCTTCAAAAGGTACCTGTCAAGGGAGTAATGATTTAGACTCATCTGGAAAAAAAAATCTGCATATGTATTGGTGTTGTGTTCTTCTGCCTTTGAGTGGTTTCGTTTTATTTCTGAATTCCTGAAGCGGACTGAATTTTTATTACTAATTTGACAGGAATTCAGGCGGATTGTTTTCTCATTACTCCCAGTATTTACAATTTACATTGCATATTTGATTGTTTACATTTGGGGATATGCATGTGCACACACACACACACACACACACACACACACATATATGTATATATTCGCATATACATATGGGAGAGATTTTGAAGTCTGCCCAAGATGTAATTCAATGAACTGTCCACAGAAGGAGATTTGACATAGCACAATGGGCAGTGATTTGTGAAAAAACAAGCTGTAGCATGTTTTTACCGCACTAAGCTGAACAACAATAAACTACTTAACTGTCACCTAAAAAACAAATAAATACAAACAGATATGTATCAGTAAAAATATAGGGGTCTATGGGGAGATATATGTATATAATAAATATAGGAGATAAACATTTCTCTCTCCTATGTTATTTTATATATAGCCATTTATTATATAAATATAGTTATAATTACAGTACTGATGTTATATATACATATACATACATATAGCTATATATTCCTGTATTTCTTCTCTGATTACGTTCATTTTATGAGGATAGCAGAGAACAGGAAAGGTCACTAATGTTCCTTGAGCATAAATCATGCTGCAGGGACTGGACAGCATGTTCTGTATATGCTGTTTCATTGTGACTTTCTAACAACCAAAGAAGTAAAACTCATTATCCCTCAGTGACAGATGACAAGCTCAGAGGTTACATAATGTGTCTAAGGTCAGCTTCCTAGAATGTGGTAGAGATAAGACTTGAGCTCAGCTCTGTCCTGAGAAACACTAAGGCTCTCCCCTCTAACAAATGTTTCTTGGAAAAAACTGTTGCACAGCACACATATGCACACAGAGTTTGTTCTTAAAATTCCACTTTTAATTCTTATTATGGATGTTGGTGTCTAACACCCAAAGGCCAGTCTCTGAGTACACACAAAAGCATCACTGCCAGAAGGTGTTTTTTACAGTGGTCAAATGGGGGAGGCCATTCCTTAGCAGCAGGCTGTTGTAAGTCAGGACTTAAAAATTATACAGAAGGACATCCTGGAGCAATAAAGAAGGGGAATAGAGGACAGAATCGCCACAGTCGGAACAAAAACGGTTAGGGACCAAAGCCATGGAATTGCCGTGCTCCAGGAATTTTTTCTGGGGACTCCATCTCCCTCAGTGCTTGGTGCCCTCCCTGGCACACATTAACTCACCACTTGTCAGGAGCGTCTCGAGCTCCAGAGATGTCCTAAGTTCACAATACAACGCTATAGCCACCAATTCTCTAATAACCGGAGAGTGGAATCTATTAGTGACAATACCTAGCAACAAGCTAAACTCTTCTGCCTGACTTCCAGATGAGTTCTTTAGCTTTCAATAGAACTTAGAAAGCCCTAGACCACAAAGGTAACTGTTAGCCGTTTTAGGCATCATGATAGAAATTCTCTCATTATTTGCATTTTAAGTGTTTCCCAAAGTTTAATGATGCGTGCACCACCAGTATGATTTTGCCATATTCTATTACAGGCTTAGTATTTTTATTTAATTTTTTAATATTGACCCCTATTTTTTGCTGATGTATATTTCTTTTGTTTTGTTGGGGTTTTTTTCCCCTTTGTTAGGTGAGAGCTAAGTGGTTTATTGAATTGTCTCAGCTGAGTGGGGTAAAATCACGTTCGTTCTATTTTTCATAAATCACTGCCCATTGTGCTAAATCAAATCTCCCAGTCCTGCCGACTGTTGCCTGAATCACATCTTGAGCAGATTTCAGGATCTTTCTGGCACACTTGGTTATTAAAGTTATCATTTTCCATTTGCAGCTATGAGTTATTATCTAGTTTAACACTTCCTTTTCCATCCCACCTAAACATGTTGGTTCACCCACTGCGACCCCAAGTGAGCTGCTTCGGGGTCTTGAAGGGGGGACCTTGTTGGCTCTTCCACTCTCCTCACTCATCCTCGACCTTGTTGGCCCAGGGGTGAGGCTGGGGTTCGTGATCTGCTCTGGGACATATCCTCCACTTTCCATCTTCAAGGCTTAGTTCCTCTCAGGGTTGGATGTCTCTATCCTCTGGCTGTTGTCAGTCTGGACACAGGGCCAAGAAACTCCAACTTGACCTCCTCCAAATCTATGCAGCTCCGGGCTCCATCAAAACACCGCACGGCAGACCCCCTTCCACTTTTTTCCCCCAACGCTTCAGTGGTTTTAGGATATTCACTATGCTGTGGAACCATCACCACTCTATATGTTTGTTTGAAAAGAAAGCCTTATATCACAACTGAATCTTTTTTAATATACTGTCATAATTAGAAGGCAATAGTAGAAAAATGTGACAAAACCATGTTATTCGGTTCTTGCTAAACAGTGCTTCCCATCAAAGGCCTTGGGCTTCAGGTCTGCTCAGTTTGCTGAAGAGAGAAGTCATCAAGGGTTATATTGATGTTGAAGACATATCAGTAGCAGACAGATTTTCCCCTTTCTCATGAATTGTCAAAAGGGTCCAAAGTGAAATATTTTTTCCAAATATGTGATTCAATACTAGTATTATTCAATGTTCGGTCCACTTAAAAATCACCGATGACATGTCTTGCACACTATGGGAGACGTTGTGCCAGGTATTTCCTGCTGGTAAGCCTGGTCTTCCCTTTGTCAGGATCCCTGTACCTCCCTAGTTTTCTTTAGCACTTTTCATGTTTGATTCTTTACAATTACACCATTACACCATTGTGGGCTACACAATGAAGCCCACATGGAGAGTCACTGAGGAACCCAGGTCATTACCAGAACCAAGGCCTCTGACGTATGGTCCAGTCAGGTTATCCCAGCATCTCTAGCCATTCCAACCATGGTCCCAGTCATCACGGCACAGTGATGACCCGACCAGCCGTGCTATTTCTGAATTACTGGCCCATAAAGCTGTAACAAAAGAGTTATTGATTTTTGGCAATAGAATTCGGGGTAATTTGTTCCACAAAAGTAGATAACAGAATGACAGATTCATAGGGTGACAATTTGCCCCAGTTTGTTCAAACAGTCCCAGGATACATGTGTTATCCCAACACCATTATGAATAGTGCTGGCCTTACCCTCCAAAGTATCCCCATTTGGATAATTTTATGTTCACCATTCTAATGTGCCATGTTTTGAACTTGAACCACTGTCTTGCTAAATTCTTTTGTCTTATAATATCTTAAACTCTACACAACAGGAGGAAGAGACACAAGCAGAATGTTGCCTATAACTGAGCATACACATCACTCTTGAGCATTCATGATTCTTTAAGCAGGCACGTAAGCAGTGAAAGATTTAAAGGGAGATGTAAAGAAAACTTCAAATGGCAGCAGTGAAAAGGCAACATGCTAGAATTTTGTTTACACTCTGATATTGGAGAACAGAACAAAGAGGCATGAGGAAGAGAAGTCAGACAACATTTTTAAGATTTACAAGACTGAAGAACAAATCAAGACTTCAAAGATGAAGTACAGTGTTGTTCATACTTCCTAAGAGCTGTTACTTCTTCCATGTATCTATATAGCTGGCACAACTACATACATTATTTCATTTAATCCTCACAACAACCCTATGGGAGTTGGTATCATTATGATCCCTATTTTACGTATGGGAAAACTGAGGCTTAGAAATCTTAAGTAATTGGCATAAATATCCAATGCTGATAAAGAGCCAGCTTGCCTACCTAGCAAGTCTGATTCCAGAGCCTGTTCTCTTAGCCTTTAGCATGAAATATCTCTCTGTTAAAATATAACATAGAAAAACGAATTTGTAAGTACATAAAATATTACAGGATACTAGATAAAATATTTATTATTTTCTGAAGAACATGAATCCATATTTTCAGATTAATTTATTTCCTTTAGATGAATCTAGTTATTATATTCTGACAAGTTTTGCATGCATTGCAAAATCAAATGTCATTAGGTCTCTTGTCTGTGGTAACATCAATTTTGAGATGCTTGACACTTTACCAGTAAGTTAAGAACATTTTATTTAGATTATATACTAATTATAGCTGTGTATTACACTACTTAGAATGTACATTATTCATAAGAGGCCACATCAGTGTCTCATACAGTTCTGCAAGGGTTGGTTCTCAGCCTGACTTCACAACTTTTTTTTTAACTTGAAAAAACATTCTTCTGATATTCCCTGTGATACTGAAAGTGATACAGAACTCATATTTGAGTCTTAAAATGACATAGATGGAAGACTAACCGGCTATAAGGCAAATGCTCAGGAACTGAATATTTGAAATAAACATATTTGCACATACATGCATTGTTTTATTCAAGTTTATAGCTCACCTCAGAAGAAAGGGGTATGGCTACAACTACTGGAAAAAATGTTCACTAGTAATTCACGGGAAGAAACTCAGTCTTAATCCCTTTCCTCCATGGGGAGAAGGAGTTCACCTTGAGCTCAAATCTAGATAACACTCTTCCCAGGAAAAAGGACACAGTACACATCTCCTTTCATTGCTATAACATGGAGCAGGACTCTTCCTTTGGCCAGAACAAAAGAGGAGAGCACAGAGCACTTCCATTAGAGAAAGACAGACAACTTCAGGCTATACAGATAGAAAAAGCAGCCAGACATTCTGCAGAGGATTACAGTTGCACAATAATAGCCAATATCAAGATAGAGTGACTTCCATAGCCATGCTCACTTCTAAGTACTTGAAATATACTAACCCTTTTCATCCTCTTTACTAAGTGTTAGGGATGATTTCCATCCCCATTTTGCAGAAAAGTTAAGTAAATTGCCCAAAATCACAGAGCCGAGATTTGAACCTACCCTGTCTGTGTTCATAACCACAACATCATGCTACTTGGCAGGAAAAAAAAAAAAATGCATCTATTTTAAGTGAACTTTGAACAAAATATGAAAGCCCAGTGGACAAAACCAGAGAACATAAACCAGGTAAAGTATTTAGGGGATCAGCAGATCCTAAATGAGGGAAAAGAGAGATCTGGATGAGAAAGAACACCACCATCATCTTACCTTGTATAAGAGTTCTGAAAAAACTTCCTAGCTCAGAGGCAAGGTGGAAGGCAGGAGGAGGGGAGAGGGATAGACATTGAGAGAGAAGGGCTGGAGGGGGTGGAGTAGACATTAGAAATAAATATCAGGACCTCACAGAACAGAATTTACAACGGCCCCTGTAGAATTATGTTTCAGTAAACCATATTTTGTGTCATCCATAATTCCATTACTCTCAATAAATCCTTTTGTTTTCTGAGTAAAATGCTGAGTTACAATTCCATTATTTCAGATATTTATCCTGGGCAGACCCATATGGCTATTGGCAGTCAAAATTGGAGTGCTTAAGTGTTCAGCAGGGCCCATTAGGGAAGGTGGCCTTCACAGGGACTAATTCTCTCTCTGCCTGTGCTCTGGATTTTAGAGAGGGACTCAGAAAGATCTCCATATCACAGTAGCTAAAGCTTAATACAAGCCAACAACTAAAGCCTGGGGGCCGGGGCTGTGGGGAGAATAATCCTTTTATTTGTAGGGATAGACATGATAATTAAGTTGTAAAGAACTCAGAGGTGCCAGGAGAGAACTCTCAACATCATCAACAATGATGCAACAGAACCCAAAAAGAAGCAAAAAGAATCAGGTTTTCTAAGCAGAACAGGAGGCTACAGAGTAACAGTCTACAAATGTGAGAGCAAACCTTACGCATTAACTTGGTGACATTCAACTTCGGGGTGAATTCCTGACTCCAGGTTTTGTAAAGCACTGAAATGTGTTCCAAAAACAGGTAAGTATCCCCAAGTCAGTGACTTTTTCTATTTCTTCTTTTGAAATAAAGAGTACACGGGCCCAGGGTGATGTGAAGGCAATCTTCCCTTGAGACTGGGACTTGGCGAGTTGGTGTTTTAGGGTCCTGTGACGCTGACCATCGTGGGACCGGCTTCTCTAGAAGCACAGCAAGTGTTGGCAGGCACGGCTGTAGGCCCTGCTCCTCCCTCCGTCCCTCCACGGGCCGTGATTATCAGAACCCACAACAGTGCCAAGAGCAGATTTTTTTTTTTTTTTTCTGTTGTCACTGGAGTAGAGTCCTGTATCCCATAAATGTAAACTAGGTTTAATTAGGACTTTTATTTAGAAAAGAAAAAGTTCGTTCTTAAGGGGGAAAGATTTCGAAGGACCTCCCTCAATACTATATAGCAAAAACACAGAACACGCCATCTGAACCCTGCTTGGGAAATTTAAATAAGGAGCTTTAGAAACATAACGTGATTTGGCAAGAGCCTGGTTTGAATGTGGTTGTGAGGTTCCGCTAGCAACATATGCTTTTACTAAGCCGCACTGTGCCTTTCTTTCGCAGCCTGCACTTTTCAAACGTTACTTTCTTTATTTTCTACGATTATCATCCTGAAACCGAACCAGAGTACTAAACTCTGAATATAAAACGATCCTATCGTGAAATTAGAGCGCATCCTGAGGAAGAGAGGGGGGAAAAGACATTTAAATTTGACCCCTTTCTCTTCTCTCCACCCCTTCCCAAACACACTCACAAAAACTAGAGCAGTGAAGGGGAGAAGGAAGGGGGAGAAGTCTGCTTATGATTATGAACTGAACTTTGAACCGTTCCTATTGTTCCTGCCAAGGATTTTTGAATGCTAATGTAAAAAGATATATATAAAGTTAGATCTGCTAAGGTATTTTAAGAGTCTACTGTAATGCACCAACCTTTTTTTCTTGGCCTCATTGTTAAAGATAATATGCCTTTCGAACAAAAATGCTTTCAAGATGTAACCATATTTTGAAATGAGTATCATAATACATCCTTTGCAAGCCTGGAATTTGGAAACAAAGAACTTGCTTTAATCCATTTTTAGTTGGTTTTTTTCCTCCCTACCTGACAAGCAGGGTGACACGGCTGCTGGAGGACGTTTAGACATGTCCCCAGTCTCACTTGCTTCTTTTTTTCCCTCTTTCTTCATCATGTGGGCCCTGACAACTTTTCTTTCTGAAGCTACATCAATTAACTAGGGTTAAGACTATCGGCTCTTGTCCTAGCTCCAAAACAAGCCAAGACAAGACAGGATCCTCCAGTTGACAGACTTGCAGTGTTTCTGCTGAACCGGTAATGCCATCAACTCTCCATGCTTTCCTCCATGAAATAACAGCCGTGAGAGCCTAGGCTTTCTGCCCTTTTTCTCCCTTTTACTTAGTTAAAGGGGTATTTTCAAATTATGTACGAAGGAAAAATAAGCCAAATGTGTAGTCTTCTCTGTTGTTGATTCCCATTCTGTTTCTCAAATGCTTCTAGTATTGGAGTATCACCTCCCACGAAAGTCAACCTCTGCGTGGCAAGTCCTGACTGAAGTGACTTTGCTGGTTGAAATAGTTTTTAAACATGGGTGAGCTGATAGTTCCCCGATGAAGTCCGGGTCAGCAAACATAATTTGTGATTTTTCAAGTAGATACATAGAGAGGGACAACCACAGAAGAAGGGAGGTGTGTCTCAGTTTGTGAAGTAAATGATACATCAATACACCCATCTGATCAGAGGGGATAATCAGTGATGACTCACTGACAGGAGAGATGTAAAAGTTCCTGGGAAAGGACTCAGGGACACAGACATTTCCCAATATATTTTAGTTGAACCTGGATCTCAGATCAGACTTTAAGAACCAGATTTCCATATGGGCCTTAAGAAAAACTTGGTTTGATTTTCCTAAAAGAGGTTTCGGTTAAGATTTCAGGCCTTCGGAGGACAACTTAAGGATCTAGTTTATTCACAGAGAGTATTAGTCACGCTAAAAACTTTCCATTGTCAACACCCTTCGGGCCTCTAGAAAGAAGAACACTGTTATGAATTGCAAAGCCTACCAATCTTCTCCAGCAGTGTACGACATCGCATTAAGGGAAACCTGATCTCAAATAGAATAAATCTCTCTTACTTCCAGTAGACATAGGGACTTACATAAGGGGAATTTCTAAACAAAATTATTTTACGGTCTTGGCGTTTTTCTCCTATATTCTGCCTAATTATTGGTGGTATCTAGGTTCCAATAAAAGCCCCTGACATGGAAGGCATATGAGCCCCTCTTCTTCCAGCCAGACTCAAAACACCAGCAACATTATTCTAACATTGTGGAATTTAGCAAAACCACTGCATTACCAGACAGTTATGTATGCAATAGTGTCTAATTGGCTAACTTCAGGAATAATAGAAAACTGTGATAGTTACATTCTGATGAAATCTGGATAAATGTGGCTTGAATCAGCCTATATGATGACCCTAAATTTAAAATTTAAAAACAAAAAGAGCAAAATGAGTAGTTACAGACTTTCTTCTTTCTTTTGTTTTCTGTGGACATTAAAAACAAAACAAAAAACAAAACCCCACTCAGCTTTTCACTACTCTGAAATGGTATAGATTAGAGAAGATTTTGGACGTTTTGAATTTAAGGCAAAAATAATCCTGTTAATATATATTAAATATATTAAGTAATTTCCATACATTACCAAACTTCATTATCAAAATATCTATGGAATAAGTACAAATGGTAACTCCATGTTACACATAAGGACACCAAGGCTTAGAAAGGTTGAGCGATCGGTCAAAGACATACAACTAGTCATTGAGAGTGACCTGAAAATCATATGTGTGTGTGTGTGTGTGTGTGTGTGTGTGTGTGTGTGTGTGTGTGTGTGTGTGTGTGTGTGTGTGTGTGTTTGAGAGAGAGATAGAAGAGGTTGAGGGAGGGAAGAGGTTGAGAGAGAGGCTCCTGCTCCTCTCTGCTTTGCTGTTAGTACCATCTATAAAACATTAAATCTTTGAGGGATTATAACCCTGGGCTTGCAAACCATTCCCAACATCACTTAATTAATCCCCACCCCCTAATTGATAGGGTGTTATAATTTATGATAGCATTTTCCACAGTACCTTCCTGGAGGAAAGGAACAGAGAAGAAACCACAACAACAATGATGACAACAAAAACCAAAAACCAACTCTGAGAGCAGAGGAATCCATCACCAGAGGGAACCATCAGAACCAAGAACAGGGTGCACTGCCTTGGTGTTCCCTCCTTAGCACTGCCTCAGCCCCCACTGTGAATTCCACATTCCTCAGGGTGGAAGAGAAATGAGTTCTCTCTTTCCCTTTGAGATAGCATCATTTTCTCCAGAGAAATGGACCTTTAGTAGACACTTGGTCAGCATTCCAGCCAACCATGATGAGGAAAAAAAATCAGCTGTAACAAAATAAAAATAGAATGTGTCAAGAGATAAGAAGGTGTCTGGTGTGAACTTCTGACTCACTTTTGTACCTTATCGCAGTGTGATCTGTTCCAAGTACTGAGAGCAGCGTGTTGAATGTCCATCTGAAGTCATTCTTCACACATAACTACATCTGAAAATGGCAGAGGAAGCAGTTAAAGAAGAAGTAAGAAAAGGAATGAGATGGCACAGGCACAAGGCATAACGCTGCTGTATTTACTGAGATCCTACTCTGTGCAAGACATGGCATTTATAAAAGAAAAGTGGGTTTGGGAGCTAGCAAGAAATAGGCGCAAATCCCAGTGTTAAGATCTAGTACATGTGTCCCATTGGGTACATTATGTCACCTTTGAATATCAGTTTCTAACTTCAAAAATGGGGAATGAGAATCCCTAATTTGAAGAAGTGTCAGATGGAAAAAAATTTCCCTTTCTTTGTGTGGGGAAGTCTGATGGTTGTCACCAACATCCATCACCCCCTTCTTCCATAGTAACTGAGTTGGATTGTAGCTACTCGGCTAGAAACTAAATTTCCCAATGACCCTGGCAGGGAGGTGTGGCCATGTCACTGAGTTCTTGCCAGTGGAATGTGGGTGAAAATGATGTGTGTTTCTTCCCAGCTTCATCCATAAAATTTGCACGCATACTCCAACCACAGTTTCATCTTCCTGCTGGGTGGCAATGCATGGCACAAAGCAACCCTGAAGATGACAAAGTTGCTGTTAGCATAGGTCCCGGAATAAGAGCCCAACAAGGAGGACTGCTGCTGAGCTGCAACATTTTCCAAGGACAGTTTTGAGCAACAACAACAAAATGAAGAGGTTATATTCCTTAACATATTAAATTATAACTGAGTCTGTTTTTACAGTAGCTAATCCTAACTAATATACTACAGGTTGTAGTATATAAAGCCTAATTCCCATCTTGAGGACCTTGCAGTCTAGTTGAGCATCTAAGATGGGCCCCAAAACAGTGTGTGGACAAGGGTAAGCTAGTGGTATGGAAAAGACAACGCTGTTTGTTAAACACATGATTCCATTTTTCCTTTGGCCACCAAGCATTTCTACATTTCCTAGCTCTCTTTATACTTCCATGGGACAAAGTAACTAGTTATGGGCAATAGAATGTGAGATCAAGTCATGTATGCCAGTTCCAAGCCTGACTCCTCAAATGCCCAATGAAATCCTTGCACTGACACTTCTTGCTCTACTAACTGGAGAAAGTCCATCAGAGGCCTCTGAGGTAACCTAGAGGACGTGGTAGTGGAAGGATCCTACCTCCTCATGGAGGGATGCAACCCAACAGAGCCAAGAAAGTCGGTGCTGGACCTCACCTCAAGGAGGAATAATCTTTCCAACATGATAAGCCAGGGAGATGTGTTTGTTACAGCCATCAGCCTATCCTGACCAATACAATGATGTAAATAAGTGATGAGAAAAAGAAAATCCACTGGGTTTAGGAATGATCAGAGAAAGTTTCTTTAGGAGTTAGTAGTGGAGCTCATGTGGTTAAGCAGAAATGAGGGAGGAGGATAGATGGTGAGTACAGTTACTGGGTTCAGATTTTATTGTGGTAATTGTCCCAGCTTCTCTAGGCCAAAAGCTTGCTGGGTAAAGCATTTTCCATTTAACTTCTCAGAAGTTTTTAAGGCAAGAAACCCTTCTTTTCTAATGAAGTCTCATATAAGATCTTAATATTTCAACAGATACTGATGGCGTCACTAGTACTGAAGTGAGAACAGGACTCTCTCTGGTAGTTCTGCCTTCTGTGGACACTTTCTTGGATACTTTCTTGGAATCTTTCAACTAACCACGTGCCCCTGAATCATTCCTGTGGAACCCTCAAATGCTGAGGAAGAGAGCTTGCCCACCACTGTATCAGACCACATTCATATGTGATCTAATAGTCTTCCTCTAACTCTTCATGGGGAATTACAGCGTGAAGTGGATTATAAAGAGCACAGTGGCAAACTCTGGGGTTGACCAGGAGGCCAATCCAATTACCCAGAGGAGACCAGCCTAAGACAATCTCATCAACAGAAGTTAATCTATTTGAATTACCCAATCTTTTTATTTCTGTACTATGTGCTTTTGCTTTTTAGAGTTAAATTCTGCAAGGCTTTTCTATGAGAATAATCATTTCAAAACCAAGTTGAAGTCCTCTCAAAAACAGCTGTTTTTAACAGGTCTGTTATAAAATAACCAAGTCCTGGGGGTGTAAGGTACAGCATGGCAACTGTAACTGATCAACTGTATTACATACTTGAATGTTGCTAAGAGGACAGATATTAAAAGTTTTTACTACAAGGGAAAAAATTCTATAACCATGTGTGGTGAAGGATGTTAAATAGACTTATCATGCTGGTTATTTCACAATATATACAAATATCAAATCATTATGTTGTACAACTGATATGATGTTATATGTCAATTATACCACAAGTTTTTAAAAGCCGGTCTAGAAATGGAATATATGAACACAGTAGGGAAAGGAATTATTTGATTTATGTTTGCTTCTTACTCTTTATTCTGAATTTTCTGAAAATGTGATTACTACAATCCCCTGTGTTTGCATAGAGCATTCCAGTTAACCAGGTGGATTTTCATTTACTGGTTAAACTGATTTCATGTGGTATGTAAAACAGAGGAGGAAACCAAGGTGAAGTCAGTAAATGCTGCAGGTAGAACAGGAACCTACAGCTCTCTGTGTTTATTCAACTCAGTGGTTCTGCTTCCACAAGAAAGGATGGGCACTTTCCCATCTCCACAATGATGGGTTTTTTTCGTTTTTACTTTTGTTTTTCCTCATCTCACTTTTCTGTGATTTGAACAATCTAGAAGCAAATATTCCTATTACGGCAGAATACAATAATACATCACTGATGGTCTCAGAAATGACACCATTATGAGAAAAGATAAAATGTGTCATTCCTGTATTCCCAAGGAAGGGAAAGTTACATGATAAGTATTTTGGCAAGTAGCAAAAAATTTAGCATTTCAAAAGCAAAGCTTCTGTTCCCTAAAATTCACTTATATGGACCTCTTTATTGTCTATGGCATGTAAATGAATTATATCCTTTTTCATATTAATGATAATAATAGTTGCTGTCTATTAGTTGCCTACTATTCGTGAAGTTAGACATTAACCACCAAGCCTTACAACAACTCCAGAATTAAGTATTAATATCCCTGATTTACAGGGGGAGCAATTGAGGTTTGGCGAGAATCTCTCTTTTCCAGCTCCACGCAGCCGCTAAGCAGTGAAGTTGATATTCAAACCTATCTCTTTTTTATTCCAAGAATTATACACCTTCCACTGAACCACAGTTGCCACATTTTTTTCCACTCAGGGAGAAATAGGTTTTACAGGTGCTCACCCAGCTCATTTGCAAAACACATAGTAATATTTTCTGTAAAACAAGCAGAATGTAGACCTGTGCTGTATCTGTGAAAATTGAGTGAAATACAGGCTCTCTCATCTGTCAATGTCAGAGCGATGACCAGAGGCCCAAATGTGAATGCTGAGAAACAAAACAGTTATTCCTAGCATCCTTTGCTGATGTGCTCTTGCCGTAAGTCCTCCCACTCTGCCTCTAGTAGTTTTTAATATCCTGAAGTTTCTTAAGAGTGAATCACATTTTTAGAGTGTAGAGTTCTTGGCTATACCTCCAGGAGGGACTGCACTGGGTGAATGACCCACAAATGTCCTCAAGTTGAGACCAGCTCTTTGCCTCATCAATCCATGACACATTTGATTTGTTCTGGTTTCAACTTTTCCATTTCACCAAAATTTGGTTCTTCTCTCCTAGAGACCTTCATCATAGCCCCACCTAATCTAACTCACGCCAAACCCTCCCACTGGGTTTGAGGATTTAATATTTACCTATGGGTCATGTTTCAAAAACTATGTATGTTGATAGAAAAATTCAGTAGCTTCTCACACCTGGAAATTAAGCGTGAACAGTTGAGGGTAGACTCTCATGGATGGGGTTCTTTGGATGGCACTGGAATTAGGGGCTTTTATTTGTACCTGCCTTCAATGGATGGTTTGTAAATTTCAAAGGTAATGTTTTACAGGTAGTTAGGCCCCCTGAGACTCTGATAGAAACCAATTCCTTTCCCCAGAAAAATGCACACACACCCAAATTTTTGGCAATACTTTCAGGGGACTCACAGAACTACTGAAGTTTCGAATCCTAGGTTAAGATTACTTGCTTTTAAAGGGAATAGAAGACAAAACAACTCCCATTCCCTTTCTTACATTGACGTGAAGCCAACGAGTTGGAATTTTTTTCAACAAGTGACCTACAAATGCGCAGTTTATATGATGTGATGCTACAGAGCAGGGAGAAATGAGAACAACCCTACTTTCAGCTACTCCAAACAGCCACATTGAGGACCTGGGCATATATCCTTCTATGCTGGAAGCCTTACAAACCAATTCAGAGGGCAGTGGTCTGGCACGTTTAGAGAACTATTTATTTATTCATTCATTCATTCGTTCGTTCCACAGATCAAGTAATGTTTAATAAGTGCCCATGCACCAGGCTAAGGCAATACACTGAGGATTAAAAGATGAGAAAGCCTCTGATAAACTCTCTTGTCAACCCCTTTCCTCCTCCACTTTGTGCCCAGCCTTACTTTCCCCTCCTAGAACTTTCAGAGCCAAATATTTGTCAAATGAAACAAGGACAATCTTCAAGCTTGAAGATTTTTCACATATGGATAAGATAAAAAAAATTGTCGGGGGTGTTATTCCTTACCCTATAACCCACTGCATCTAGCAAGTTGCCATGGAGAGAGCTAAAAAAACAGAGTTGAACCTATGAAGTTAGAGGTGGGTGTGACTATCAGGGAGGACAGTAGCTCCTACAAGCCTCGATGTCTTGATGAGAAAGAGGAAGCTGACCTAGCTTATCACACCTAGATACAGATCTGATGATAGTCGGTGATTATTTCAAGTAGCTTATTCTTCAATAACAGCAGCACCAACTGTTCTACAATTTATGGGACACTTACTATACGGATGGCACTGTGCTAAGTAAGTGCTTTACATAAATCATCTAATGTACTGTCTATAACAATCATGAGTAATAGACAAGGATTCTCTGTGTCTTAGAGCATTTAAACAGGTTTGCCAAGATAGTAAAGATACAAGATTTAGAATAGAAACCCAAACTCAGTGCTGTTGGACCCAAAGTCAATGCTCTCAACCATTGCAGTATTTTTCTGCTCTCAGCAGAGCCCAGGGGGAATACTATATCAAACAGATACATTTTTTAAAATTATGAACAGAGTATGTTAGAAGAGTAGACACAATTATGAGTTACCTCTTCAGTGTATGAATCCAAGCACGTGTGTAAGCAAGAGGGAGTAAGGGAATGATTTTGGTGATCCGAACCGAATACCACAAAAGCTGTTAACATCTGTAGGTGAGGAGAGACAGAGAAGAAGTGACGCAAAGGAGTACAGGGATTGCTACACACACACACACATCACTTTATTAATCTCACAACTGTGCTGAATAACATCCCCTTCAAAGGATAAAAGTTGTGGGTATCCTAATAGCCATGAAAAAGGCCATTTAGAGATTCCTCTGAAGTATTTGGTCAACTCTAAGGTTAAGGACACTCCATCCATGTTGTCAAGCTATAGCAGACATAGAGTGACTATCTTCATCTTAAGGACAAAACTTCTAGATGAAAGCACTTTTCAAATGTCCTCTAGTAACACAAATACACACAAAATCACACGTACAGTTTCCCCTTACAGTTGGATAAAAGCCAATCTTTCCTGTACATTCTTTAGAAAAAAATCAGTATGTAATATTTAGAACTGGTAAGAGTCCTCTGTCAAGAAATGTTCCAGAAATCCTGGAATGTTGGAGAACAGCGTTCACAACTAGATCTGAGACAAAGGAAACATTTTGCTTAAGGAAAGCAAAGTGCTGTATGTCTTGAAATATACTTGTTGATAATGGGTTCTGATGCACCAAATAGAAAAGAAAATTGTCTTCAGCAGATTTTGCCCTTTCTCACTCCAAGTCCCATCAGTGGGCCCCTGCAAACCCTTGGGAAAGGCTTAATTCCATACACACTGTTTTAACTTCGTAACATATTTCTTATTTCCTTAGCCTAAAACTGAGGTCATAAATTACTGATTGTGCCTCTTTAAGTCTCGCCCCCTTCTCATTACCACTGTGCACATCACATTACTGTGGAAACTAAGGAACTAGAGAGAAGTTGGGGGAAAATATTCAGCTTATGCCAGAGTTAAAACAAAGCTACTAATCACTGGTAAACCCCTTCAGGAGTGACAATGGTAGTGAAATTATTTCTTAGGGAATTCCTTAGGAATGGGCAAGTCACAAAAAAAAAAGAAGAAAAAGAAAAAATCAAATGGCAGTCTTAGATCCTCCCTGTGCAAACCAAGGGGCCCCTGCCATGTGTGGGACTCCTCATTTGTCAGAGAGTTGGCAAAAGGTTCCAATCAAAGGCCTTGGTTTTTTCTTTCCATTTCCTAAAATAAAATATAATCAGTAACACTTAATTAACATTCTTTGTCAATGTCTTTCCTCAATCCTAAGGGTAAAGTTATAAGCTTCTCAACTCCCCTAAGCACTGTTAATGTCACGTGTACCAAGTTGGAAAGCAGTAACTCTGTTTGGATGTAATAAGTGAGTTATTGCACATTAAATAATGTGCTTATTAAATAATAAGCATCAAAATGCTTATTAAAGCCTTAATAAGCATTTAAATGCTTAATGCTTATAAAGCCTGCTTAAGGAATAACAAGTCATATCAATTGCATCGCATTTAACCCTCAGTAATTATGTCATTTGTAATCAATTGCCTTTTTCATCAGTCATATTATTATATTCTGTAGCTGGTTTCTATTACGTAAATATTTGTCCTCAATAAATATGTTTTAATATGCAGTTGTATTTATACTCCATGAAATAACAGTCAATTAATCTAAGTTGAATACTCATTTGGGAACTTAAACTCGAAGTCCTGCCAAACATTCTGTAAGCATGATTCATGTCAAGTTGAATAACAAAAGGTGTGCAATGTGCTAAAAAGTATGTATTACAGTAACTCCATTTCACAGGAAGGTTGTGGAGTAAGTTTTCTTATTTTTAAATCTGGTGACATTTCAGAGAAGGAAAATACATTTCTTAAGACTTCAAGAGGATATCCCTGTAGGTTCCCTATATGCTACTTGGCAGGAATGTATCACTAAAACAAGAGTGCTTTGGCTTATTATTTTTGGTCCTTCTACAACCAAACTAGACAAAGCTACTTTATAATAGCCCAAAAAGAGAATGGCTTTTTTTTTTGGGTAGTTTTGACAAATGATATTTTTGGACAGCATCGTTTTAAATAGAGTTAGAGGTAAAATATCAAATTTCATTTAACAAAAAATGTTAACCAAAGGTAAAAGTTTATGGTTCATTTTTCATTTTTCAAAACTGTTAGACTAAATTGACTGGCAAAACAGATTCATCAGTTTTTCTGGTAACTAGTCTGACTTTTCTCAGGCTGTCCTGGGAAATTAAAAACTAAAAGGAGCAGAAGACATTAAAAGAAAGAAAAAGAAAAGAAACAAAGAACAGTATCTAATTTTTATTTTTCATCAGCTAATCAAAGCCCCCTTTGTGCTGCACTCTGGAGAAGTTCAGGACATTATGAGATGAGGAATGTTCTAGAATTACTGAACCAAAAAAAAAAAGTCAGAGATATTCCTGTGGGGAACATACTTTAAGTTCATTTGATATGTATCATACATACATCGACTTAAACCAATTACATGCAACTGATGGCAAAACTGGCCTGTGGGGGACTTTGAAAGAGGGGACCATGTGACCAGGGAACATGACCTGACCACAGAAAGGTTTGCCCAGGTGGGAAAACACACGAGGACACTAAGATCTGGGAGGAGCAGAGGTTCTGGGGCAGATCATTTTACTCTTGGAAGCCCGTTTTTAATATTTGATGGCATTTCTGAAATCCCTCAGTGCATGTTACTATTGCTTTTCAACACATATTTTTTAAATCTCTAGAACCATCAAATAACGTTCAGTGATTTTCGTGAGGTCATGTTAAGGTTAGCATAGAAAGAGGACCACCCACATAGCCAAACTGGCATGTCTCTCTTCAATTTTCATTGTCAAAAGGACAAAGGAACTGTTTTAATGAAATGTTTCTCAGTTGTCTTTTGTTTCATATTTTACACAGGAAAAAGGAAAGTGTTTCCTTAGTTCAGGTCATCTGAATCATATTTCCAAGGGGACAGGCATTTTCAGGACAGTAAGTACTAAATTATTAATAACTTTCAATAAATTAAACTGTAGTCAGGATTTTATTTTTCTTCCTTGGAAACATTTAGCCTTCAGAGGGCTTAATTGTTCTTCAAGATAAAACGACAGTTGCTTCTCAACTATATAAGGCAATTGGGCATATGTCAGTTACAAAATAGTGACAAGATAATATGGTACAACATACTTCAGCAAGAAACTACATTGAACCAATGAATGCAAATGTATTCTAACTTTCTGCCTCGTGTCAACTAATCCAACTTGCAAAACTGGACGAGCTCTCTATTAGTGGTTTGAAGACCATAACAATCCTTGTTATAATCCAATGCCATCCTCCCGCATATAAAGTGAAGGAGACAAATGAGGCAGTTATCCTGGTAATCAGAGGCCAAAAAAATGCACTGGTACCACAATTGTCTACATGTTTTATGTGAACATGTTTAGGCACTAGTATTCTTCAGTTAAGTGTTCCTGTTCCTATTTACTTTTCATCACAGATATGACCCAGAGTCATATCTGTGCAAAATGAATCCAATAGTCTGTACTATCCAAGTTACACGTAGTCAAATGGATGGAATTAGATCATACGTACAAAGAACACAACTCCGATTTGCCCATCTTTCTCAATTCTGTAGGGAGGCAATTTTAAGAGTTTTCTCAAGAGCTGGGTATTTCTCTTAAATCCTGCCTAGAGGAGTATCATTTAAAAAAAAAAAAAAAAACCAAACAGGGGCAGTAATGAAGACAGAGAACTGCTAATTTTTGGGGTTTCGGGAATCAAAGGAAGAAACAGTTTTGGACTGGGGCCTTTTTCTTACTCTCCAAATTCTCTCAAAACATATTATGTCAGTAGTGGTCCACCTATAAAATCAGGCATGATTAGAAGCCTCTAGGAGTAGAGAACGAAGGGAAAACTGAATTTATTCTTCCCTTCTATAACTCAACCAAATTTTATTTCTGTTTCAGAATACACTTGCAACCAGTTTTTCCCAACTCCCCCCTCATTTCCCTTTCATGCCTATAACTCAACACCATCAGAAGGTATCCCTTTCGGTACTGAAATTTTGAAACGCTTTCAGCTATAAGCAAAGCTGCGTACTTAGAACGAAGAGCTACAAGTATGAAGCAGCAGCATATAAAATCGTAGGGGTGGTTGTGTAGAAACAGGATAGAGGAAAGGTCAGCCTTTTCAGGCATTTCACATAGGGACTCCATTCCCTAGATCCTGTGTGAAAGCTATTCCTGGCCTTTCTCACTAGGATGATTAGAACAAGGAATCTTGCTTTATTTGTCTTACCTCCAGCACCACCTTAGTTCTAGGACTAGAAGCTTAGTGTTTGATGAATGAATGAACAAAAGAATGAATAGAATATGGCAAATAACAAGAAAAAAGACGAAGACACAAGTAGAACAAGAGGAGAAGGAGCAAGACAATAGACCTCATTGTTCCTACAAGATCAGGACCACACTCCCTGAGAACATGAGCCAATTTTCTTGACAACCGGGCCATAACGCAGAGTTTCTACAGACAAAAGATAAGCACTGCTTCCCTCTTGCTTCTTCTCCTAATTCCCTTCCCTTCTTTCCTAACTAGGGAAGTTTGTAAAAATATGTTACTGCACAGACCACTGGGCAAAAGGCCAACTGTCCTCTGGGGAAAGCCAAACTTGATTCTTCTTTTAAATGGATACTGATTTTATGGCCCTAGGTGACAGTAATCAGAGAATACACGTTGAACTTGAACACTCTCAGACATGTCCAAAATTTTTGCACTGTATCATGTGGATCTTTTCAACCTGAAAATTTCAAGTCAATATAATGATATGAGTCCTAGTGTCAAAATATGAAGATTATAGAGACACGTACCACAGGGCCCATATCTGCAAAGTCTTCTCCGACTTCCTTCAGCTCTGTTATAATCCCCCCCCTCCTCTGAATTCCAGAAGCACTTAATCCACATTCTCTGATAGCCTTACCACTTTCTGCTTGGTATTATTGTTATTTAGGTGCAAGTCTCATCTCCTCAACTAGAGCCAAGCTAATTGAGGGCAATATCGCCCACAAATTCTTCTTAGTGCCTTATTCCCTTGCTCTTTGTCATTAGAAGGCCCTCACATTTTTTTGTTTGTTTATACACAAATGAGGAAATCTCTTCTAATTGTAGTTCAGTTCAACTGTTGGTCAAAGAGCTTCACAAATACTTTACAGTCCAAGATGTATTAGAATTAACCCTAACAGTTAGCTTTCCTTGAGTGCTCATTTTGCACTCCACGATATGTTACGCACTTTGTTTGCATTTCCCCATTTTACCCTCCACTGGAACCCTATCAGGTGATGCAATCCTCTTTACAATTGAGGATGCTCAGTCTTAAAGAATGAAGTAATTTTCGCACGTTCACCCTGCTAGGGAAGTAGCAAAACCGGGTTTGAACCCAGACCACGTGATTCTAAATTCCATGCTCACAGTCACTGTGGAACCCTACCTCCTCCTCGGTAGAGTAAGGCCTTCCAGGCCCTTATTCCAAGAGTCCTTTCTTAGAAAGAACCTGGGCATAGCTTACACACAAACTAGCCAGCTGCTATGATCTGAAAAAGCAGCAAACTTGTTCCTCCCCCAAAGCAACAAGTTCTTTAAAGCCTCTGAAAGCTCCTCCTCTGCAGCAGAAGTGCCAGGACTTTTGAAGGGAGAGTGACAGTAAGTCAGGTTTAAACCCAGGGTGACCTGGAAGCCCAGATTGACTGCAGGCTCCTGTGATACCCAAAAGCCTATTGTGCTGTAAAGTTATCGTCTGGGAAGTTGAGTTTTTGTTTTTGTACAGGAAAAGGACTTCAAAGTCTCTGTTCCTACTGGAATAGATCTTTCATAACTCAATTTACCCAGATTTATTTTTCATGAGGTATGAACTTTTTCTTCCAGGGAGATTATTTTTCACCATTTCCTTGTAAGTCATTTTCTTGAAGAAAAAATGCAATTAAACATTCAAGGCCTTGAGCTATTATGTAAAAAGAATGCATGCTTAAGTGAGGGTGATCTGCATTTAGGATCAGGGTTACTATTGAAGCACAACAGGTATGAATTATTACCCAATCTTTCATGCTCTAACATGTCTTTCTCCTTAATTGGAGCAGTAAGTCCTAGGATTCACTGGAGTTTTTTTCCTGACTGATGTCACCCTTCATTCTTGAAGCAAGATACTTACAAAGAAATCCTCAAAACAACAATGGAATATTCATTCATGTGTACCAACTTATCTCCAGGTGTTACTTAGGAAATTTGCAGCCCTGGGAATCTTCTTTGTCTTGAAAATGCCCTGTGAGCTGCCATTACTTTTTCCTTCTAGCACTTTCTTGTGCTTCAGGTGAATGAAATACCTGAGGTACAGGGATTTGGTGAAATTTTGAGGTTCAGATTTGTTTTGGTACCATGGGATGTGGTCCTTTTTGCATTCTCCCTCTTGCCTGCTGACTTTACTCTCACTCCCAGGAAACACCTAGACCCTCTGGCTTTTGGATCACAATTGTTGATTTTTTTAAAGCCCTTTCTGGACCCAGACCAGAGTCTGAAGTGTTCTCTCTTTAGGCATCTGAGGAGTAAGAGGTTTTGTTCCCTGCTAAAGGTCTTTGGGATACTGGTGAGCACATGGGGTAAGCATTTGGGGTCAGGAGTTCCTTGGGACAAGGTCTACAAGAACATTACCCAAAGCAGCAACACAATCTGCCTGGATATAAGACATGACTCTCAGGAACTGCGTGAACACCAAAGGAAAGACGATCTCCTCATAAAATGAATGATGTCATAATTTTTTTTAATGTTTACTATGTGCCAGTCACTATTCCAGGGGCCTTATTTCTGTTACCTCATTTAATCCCTGGAAGAACACCTTGAGAAGAAGACTCTTGTTGTTCTCATTTCATAGATGGCTTAAGTCATCTGCCAAGGTCACACAAGTAGGAAGTGTGGAGCAAGAATTCAAAAACCCAAGGACAGTTGATGTTGTATTAGAAATATTACCTCTCTGATCCCTTCCATTCATGGGTTGGTCGGCTCGCTGAAGAAGGAAGGAAACAGATGAAGTGGAACATGCAGCTTCCTCGTTACTTACTTCCCATTTTTCCTTCTCTCTTTTTTAAGTTTAGAAATAGTCTCCTCCCTTCTCCCTGCCCCCTGATGGCCTAGAATCCCTTCTATTGAAAGGATGTACATTTTGTTTTTATGAGGACTAGAAATCGTCTGATAGCCAAGAAATAGTAGGAGGTCATCTGTGCCTCGGATCTCCCTTGATGAGGTACCAAGTGACTGTCAGACAAGACTCAATGGCTCCTCATGACATCAGTGAGAGACCACAAGTGCTGAACAGTGCTGTGCTGCCAGTCTTGTTGGGAAGGATGATCCGAGTTTGAGGGCCAGAAGGGCACTTTTCAAAAGGTTAACCAACCAGTCAGCCACTTTTTAAAAAAAAAATAACTCAGGAATAAATCAACTCGCAAGTATTATCCGAATCCTAGTTAAGTACTAAGTACGGTTTTAGTCTTTAGGAGATAAGAAGGGAACATATCAAGGAAGGAAGCAGAAAGGGGAGGAGAGGAAGGCAAGAAGGAAGCAGGGAATGGGAGACAGAAGGGAGGAAAAGAGGGAGGGGACCCCCAGCAGCATCCATAGGCAACTGAAATCTCTTTTCTGCTCATGACTCTTTGAGAGGAATTCTTAAGAAATCCTTCATTATCCTTAAATATTCTGTCTTGATATTATAGATTTCCATATTTCTTTGGCTTATTACTAATGAAGAGGAGTAGGAAACAGATACAGTTAGCCTTTAATCTTTAAAGATCACTGTAGTAAGGTTCTCTGGACCCGTGTGTACTGGCTAAATGACCCCAGGCTGCTTCGAAAACCCTGTTTACTAAAGTTTTATAGAGTCTTTCTATGTTTTTTTCAGTGATCTCCTTAACATATAGTGTGATTCTTTCCTTCTGTGGGTATTTTCACTATTGACCCAGACTATATCCCAGGGAATCTGACTTAGGAGACGTCAGTGAAAAAACATCTCTCCTACACAAGGACATGGAATGCAATTTGAAATTCGACAATCATTTTGTGCTCTCTTGTCCTATGACAAAAAAAGTCAATATTCTTCTATTTACTTTCCTTTCGCAGAAACCTTTTCTCTAAGGTTCAGTTTAAAAATACTAATCTGCTGACAGTAGTCTAAAAATGAGACTGATTGGAAAGCCATACAGTCTCATGAAACTTGGATTTCAACAAGGAGGATCCATGTTCCTGTTTGCTTAAGACGATCCCAGTTTACCTCTGTGGTCCTGGTGTACTTATTAATGGCACCTCCTCTCATTCCCAAACATGTTTCAATTTGGATGACAAATTTCATGGCTACCTAGAACTTAAATCTGAACATATGCATAGGAGAAACACATTTCATATTGCAGTAGAAAATATGAGTGCCTTGGACTCAGTACTTCTTGTACGATCTTACACAAGTTATTACCGCTCTGAGCCTTGGTGTCAGTGTTATAAACTGGGAGATAAAAGTATCCCTTTAAAATACTGTGTGAAGATCCAAAAAGACAAGGTCTATGAAAGTGCTTTATAGATTGTAAAGCTCTCACAATTGTTGGCAATCGTTATTGTTCTAATTTAGTTTTCCATAAATTATACGGAAGAAAGAACCAAGAAACCACAAAACCTGCAGATCTGGGGAAATATGACTTCATAAGAATAGGTGAATCAGTCTTCAGACAGGAACAAGAGAAAACACTTCTATGTTCAACTTCTAGGTCACCCATCTTGGCACTCAGAAACTAACATTAATAAACACATACAAATTTGTTGAATGTTGTACAGGCTATGTATTTTGTCTTTTATAATTGATAACATCTTTATTCTTAAGAGAGTGCTTTAATTCCGTTTTACAGATTAGGGAACTAAGGCTAAATCAAGAGCTTTTATCAAGATCACATTTCTAAGAAGAAGCAGAGTTGTATCCTGATCCCCTTCATAATGCATATCTGGAGGGAGCTTATCTGACTAAACCCTGTCTCTGTGATGTGGTAACATTTGATTTCTTGATTGCTCTTGTATTCAGAGACCTAAGGTATTGGTAAATTTAAATTAATCTGAAAGAATCAAGTCGAGGTGATCCCATTACTACCTTCTAGGTATTTGCACTAGGTCATATTTTGATAATAAATGTAATCAACGGTGCTGTTTAGGGTACTTGATAGAACAGACTTTTATTTCTTCTCATATGTCATGAAGATTTTAATGATATGGGATGTTTTGGCCACAGGAGTCGATTTCACTAATGCCAAAGAAATAAGCCCATCTACTTAATTTTGCATTAGGAAAGCTAAATGTGTTTTGTGTTTCTTCTCCTGTTCAAACAAGTTAGCAGATAGGTGCGCCTTATTGGTTTTCTGAAGGGGTCACTTCTTTGTCACAATCCAACAGTGCAAGTCATTGTGATCCTCTTTTATCCAGTTGGTGCTGCTAGGAACCCCTGAGCAGTAAGTGAGCCAAAACGATAAGCGTCCAACTTGCTCTATTCTGGTCAGCGGGCCAAACTTAAGTCAGCTGTTCAACTTGCTTTAAAAACAAAAGGTAAACAAACAAAACAAAATGAAAAGACTTGAAGATCATGAAAATAGCCTCCTTTCCAAGCTTTTTAAATTATTTATTTTGAACTCTAAGGGTTTTTTGTTATTTTATTTTGGTTATGAATTCTTTCTGCTCAAGAAAAGAGTATATTTGGCTCCCGGTCTCAGAAAAGGGAGGAATTTTTGGCACTGAATCATGACAACAACATAGTTTTCTAGTTCAGGCCTACCCATTCTCTAGATTAGAGAGACATTTATTTTTAAAGCAAATCTCAATCCTTTGTAATGAGAGGTGGTAATACTGCTTGATAAAGAATCAGTTTGAGGATTAACCTACTAAGCAAGTGGCTTATGGTGAGTAAACTGGCAACCTGGAAATATATGAGAATCTTATCATTTATATGTAGTGCTTTTCTGCCATCAGTGTTGAGTTGACAGGAATCAAAAAGTGGAAAATATACACAAGTATTGGCTCTGAGGACTTAAACCAGCAATGCCACTGGGAGTAATCCTGGAATCACTTTGCCTCTTCACTCTCTAAAGCTCTTCTACAAGTTCTGTTGATTTTACCTTAGAAGTGATGTTTGAATCCATCCTTGTCTTATCCATTCTTCCCGGCACTCCTCACCGGCACTTAGAAATCACTGTTGCACCTTCCAAATGGCTCACCACACACTAGTTTCACCAACCCTTGGTCCCATGGTTTGTCAAAACCATTTTTAGCTGTAGAAACCCTTGGTTAACCTAAAATTTTAGGTGAATGTTCAATATGGAAAACAGAAAAGGAGATGCTTTGTCTGAAGGAATTTCAGGAGAACCTGTACCACAGGGTAGTTTGAAAGTCAAAGCTCTTCTCCAATTCGTTTTCTAATCTTAGTGTCCATCAAGAATCATCTGACAGGCACAACATACACATTCCCAAGGGGTTTGTTCAATAGGGCTGGGGTTAGACTCAGGAATCTGAATTTTAACAAACATCCCCAGGTGATTCTGATGCCTCTGGTTCCATATTCATTTTTGAGGAGTACTACCAGTTCTATCCATCTTCTTATATTGATCATGTTACTTCTCTACTTAAAGAATCCCACTGGCTTCCCAAATATTAACTAGCGAGCAACATATGAGGCTAGACCCTTCAAAATCTGATCTCCACCTACCTCCAAAACTCTCTCTGAGCATAGCTCCACTGGCCCAGATTTGTCATCATTCCTTGAGCACAGCTTGCCCTTTCATACCTTCATTCCTTTATACAGTCACTTTCTACCACCGCCTGCCCTTTTCATACCTTGTTCCTTTATATATTCACTTTCCTCTACCTGAGATATTCCTACAATTCCTTTAAGGCCCAGTATAAATATTGTTCTCTCTATAAACCCTTTCCTGATCCTTCCATTTCCAGAGTTAATCAATCACTTCCTCTTCTGGGATATTCAATTTACGGTAGCCCTTTTCATTTAGTATCATAAAAAAACAACTTATTTTATTAAATAAGTTTTTCTCTCTTCCACCAGACTATGGGATCCCCGAAGCCAAAAGATATCATCTTAATCATCTGCATTTCCATGGCACAGCAAAATCCTGGTACATGGTAGGAGATCAATAAATATTTATCAAGTTAATTAAGCGATCATTTGTGTCATACAGTAGAATAGTAGATAAAGCACTGGACATGAGTTCCAAAGATCTGAGTTGCTTTGCTCTTCTGCAACTTACTAGTTTTGTGAGCACAAGAAAATGACTTTATGCCAATAGATTTGACAACTTAGATGAAATAGATAATTTTCTTTAAAATCACAACATTCCAAAACTGACAATTAAGAAACAGGAAAAATGTGTGTATATTAATTGCCTTATATCTGTCTATCTATCTCTCTATCTATGAATGAATACACATATCTGGCAAGGAAATTGAATTTGTAATATTTTTTTTAAACATTCTCAAGGAAAATTTCAAGTCAGGATGGTTTTGCTAGTGAATTACATCAAAGATTTGAGGAAGAAATAATACCAATCTTACACAAATTTTTTCAGAAAATAGTTTTGGGGAATACTGCCTAACTTGTATTACCCATAGTATTACCCTGATACCAACACCTGATTAAAAAAATTATGACAACAAAACTAAAGCCTAATCGAATGAAATACACACAAAAACCCTTAGTAATATATTAGGACATTAAACCCAGCAATATATAAAAAGGGTAGTATATTATGCCCATGTAGGGTTTGTCCCAAGAAAGCAAGATTAGTATACACTCTATCAATAAAATGCCCACTTTTTAAAAAGAAAAAAAACATATGATCACTCAATAGATGTACGTAAAGCATTTGGCAAAATTCAATGCCAATCAACATTAAAAACTCTCAAAACTAAAATAGGAAATCTTTCTCAATTTGATATAATGATATCAGCAAAAACCTATGGCTAGTATGACTAATGATAAATATTGAACAATTTTCCACCAAGATTAAGAAAAAGGTAAAATTGTCTCCTCTGACTACTTCTATTCAACATCGTACCAGCAGGTAAGGGAGAGAACAATGGTAGGAACAAATAGATGAATCAAGATATGCAAAATGTTTATAAACGCTAAAGCTGGGTGACAACTGTTTATGACAATTATGTTATTCACTCTACTTTTACATATGGAATTTTCCATAGTCGAAAAAATGCCTCTCTATAAAAAGACTAGCTTTCTCTGTTCTGTTCACTACTCCACATTGCCTTCATAAAGGCTTGAGCTGGGGTTTGAATGATGGACAAGGCCAAGAAGAAAGAAAGGAAGGACAGATAGGGCTAGGAACAGAATAGAAATGAGAACAGATTTTCCATACGGTAAAGGTAGATGCTTTTTTTGAAGAAGAGGATATGAGTTGTGGAAGAGAGGGGAAGATGTAGAGTACGTTTGGAAAAGTTGGGTTGAACTCAATCATTAATAACCTTGCAAGTCAAACAAAGAACAATCCAACTTCTTGTTCACCTTAATCTGCCACTGAAGTCTTTAGTGAGAACATTCAAAGGCCTAAGGAACAATTTAGCTCAAATACCACCACAACAAATATCACTAGAACAAAAACAAACACACAAACCTCTTCCCAAAGAGAGACTAGTTTCATGGCAGAAAACAAGTTAATACCTCATCTTCTTGATTCAACATAACCAAAATTTGGCCTTCCTTTGGAGTTTACTGTTTTGGTGACTTGTGGAAGATATAATAATGTCAGATCCTGTAGATTCTGAATTCACCAGGATTGCGTAGGAGAGACAAACTGTTGTAGACTAGAGACTGAATTCCATGACCTCCTTGCCATAAACTTAGACAGTTATTTAACGTCTTCTTGTGTGTAAATAGAAATGATAATGCCTCCCACAAAGTTTGGTGTCTTTAAATGAAGTAAAGAAACATAGGGAAAGGTAACATAAGGGACTTAGCACAGTGCCTGGTACATAGAAATGTTTTCTTTAACTTTGACTCAGTGTCAAATAATCTGATCCATTGTCAAATCTCAGAAGCTGCCTGCCATAATGAATAATATGGAAGTTTGATGGCAAAACACCCCATTGACCCTCCCCACTTGTTTTCCCTCTTTTGAAATGTCCCCCACTGCTTAAATGTCCCTTGTAGTCAACCAAGAAAGCCCAAATAAACCTGAAGCCCAATTAGAAAGTTTTCCCCACTTCCAAAATCCTACCCTAGTAGAATGCTTGCCAATCAAAGACTACCTCAGTACTTCTTTTGATTCTATATAATGTTCTCTCCTTTTTAACACCTTTCTACACCTGCTGAAACAAAAGTGACTACAAATGAGTTCCCTTGATGCAAGTTTATGAGTAAATAGCCATCGTTAATTTTGTCCCAGACATAGTTTTGTCTCTGACACATTGCCTTCCCCTGGCTCTGAAAAAAGGGGCTGATCAAACTGAGCACCGTACGGTGAAGTGTGGTCTCTAAGACATAGTTCTTCCACCGAAAGAGGTTCTGAAGCTTGTCTGACACTGTGCACTAAATGTGTTCCCACACCTTAAAGCATCATAGTGGTCATTAGGATATTAAAGGCTTTTGTTTAAGCTGATATGTTCTAAGTTTCTTCCACACCAGGGAATCCTTTCTTCTCTCCCACATAATGCTGTAGTCAACTAATCACCAACCTCTTCATTCTGGGGTCACTGTCACACTGCTTAAAAATGTACCCAGCGGCTACTAACTAGCTCGTTAGAGTAACATGGGTACAAACAAAGGATAATTTAATAGAGGAGAGAAAGAAGGAAAAGGGTGGGGGGAGTCAATGGAATGGCAGACAGCTAGGGTATATGTGGGAAGAAATAATATATTAGAAGAAATCATGTAAGTCTTTCCAAAATCCTAGTAGGTTCAGGGATACTGCATTGGAATCACTGAAATGTCAGTTATTTTAGTCCAGCAGAAGTTGAACCCCTTCCCCTAATCTTTGTTTTGAACTGGTTTTTGGTCATCCTTTAGGCCTATGTGAGGATAAATTTCAAATTAGGGCTTTAAAGTTGCCTGGCTTTGAAGAGCACTTAAGCTTACAAAAGAAATAAATTGCAGTGTCAAGCTAAAGAAATAAATTGCAGTGTTAAGCTAAATAGATGATTTATTGACACTTTTTCAGAACTACTTTAGGTTATTTTTTGTGGGATGTATCCAAATGGAATAGCACCAAGGTATTTATATAGGCTCCGATTTCTACACAACTCCAATATCTGACATGAAGTATTTGTATGCCATATAACCTTGCCCTCTAAAGGGGTGTTTGGTCATCCTTTAAACTGAAAGTTGATCAGCATCTGGATATTTGAGGAGTTACCCTTCTATCCAGCTTCTTGCATGGCTGGAGGCAAACAGACAGACAATTACTTTGCATTGCTCTTCTTTGGACCATTAAGGAGGCCGGATAGCTGCCATGTGTAGAGGTGAGTATAAGCAAGAATCTCTCCAGGTTGCATGTGTGCTCAAGGTCTTGTCCAACAGAAATGTCCATGTTACTCCATTCAGGGTCACTGTGTCCCTCTGTGCAAGTACTTTCCTGTACAAGGCGCTAAACTGGAGGGCAAGAGGTGGGGCAATCCAGACCACCTTCTTGACAAGCCATCCACCCGTGGGGCTGTGTAGGCCCAAATTCAATTTTTTCCCAGTTTGCACAAAAGTGCCATCCAAATGAGCAGCAGCACAGATTCCCTTCATTCATTCACTCAGTATTTTCTGAGGACATGTTGAGTATAAGGCACTGTTCTAGATACTGGAAAAGATTTAAAGATGGAACAATGCAGTCTAGGGAGACTGAGCATGTACACAAATATCAAGTAAAAGAGGACCGAAGAAGTAAAAATGAATTATTAGGAGTGGGCCTTGGACATAATATAAGTCTCTTCTCCTAACTTTGATCATCTCTTTCTCTTTTCTGTCTCTTAATTATTAACAGTAGGGATCAAGAGCTGGTCTCAACCTACCTGGTCTTGCCCCCTCTTCTGCTACGTTTATAGCATGCTAGAGCTTATTTATCATACGTTTGTCCCGCAACAGAGACTCTCTCCTGTCTCGTGACCGAGACCAGTGGTCTGTAAACTTTTTCTGTAAATGACCAGACAGTAAATATTTTAGGCCCTATGGGACAACTACTACTTAACTCTGTAGTTATAGGCAGAAGTAGTCATGGACAATGCATAAACAAAGGAGCACAACAGCTATGTCCCAGTAAGACTTTGTTTATGGAAACTAAACTTCAATTTCATGTAATTTTTAACAGGTTTTAACGTATTATTCCTCTTTGCATTTTTTTAACAATTTAAAAATGTGAAAACCACTCTTAACTCATGGGTGATACTAAAACAGACAACAGGCTGCCTCCTAGCCCAGAGTATATGTAGGGGACAGAGTGGTCCTGAGCTATAGGGATGCAAGCAAGTAAAGCAAAGAAGAAAGGAAGAGTTATGGATAGAACTCTGTCATTTGCAAGCCTGCTGGGAAGTTAAATCTTACAACATCCCTGTACTGAACTCAGGGGATTTTTATATATGCAGAACTGGCATGGTAGAACAGGCAAACTTCATGTGAATGCTGACAACTCTTTTCATAAAATTAGTTCTAGGTTAGTGAGAATACTAGCTATTCACCAAAACTCTGTTTCCTTTTCTTTATGGTCAAGCAGGTAGAACACATCTCCCAGCCACACTTGCAGTTAGCTGTGGCCACGTAACTGGTTGTCACAAAGGAACGTGACAAGGCAAATTGAGTCACACTTTAAAGGAGGTTCTCGCTTCCCTCATCTACCAGCTGAATGTCACTTGGTAGATGAAAGTGGGGCTTCAGTTGATGATGGAGATGTAAGTTTGAAGGAGTCTTGGTCCCTCAAGGAAGACACAGAGAAGAGCTACTCACTGAGCAGGAGTGTCTACCTGAAACCAATATAAGAGCCGGCAATAAACTTTTGCATTTGAACAATTATGTATGCAAATTTAGCCCGTTACAGCAGCCAGTGCTACCCTAATTTAGTGTTAAGTATAGAGCCACATCTTATTAACCTTTGCGCTTTCAGCATCTGTCTCAGGGCTTGGTACGTAATTGTTGTTGACTAAATGACTGAGAAACCATGACAAAGCATCACTGCCATGTTGTATTCTCCTATCCCCCACCGAGCTCCCTTTATCTCCTCTCCTGAATGGTACCGTTGCCCTCATGATGCCACTTAGCCGCCCAAGTTTTCTGTATTGTACTAATCCCTCCAGTCTTACCAAAGTAATGCTCTCGGAACAACATTTTTATTTCATTTTTTCTAAAAACTTATGCTTATTCAGCTAAACAGAGCTGTTAAACTCTTTCATGTTAAGGTATAAATGACTAAAATGGTTTACCGTGTGATTATTATTCACAGAATACAAAATATAGATTCAAATTTTTAAAAAGGGAAAATTATGCCTTATTATGAAAAACAATCACTGAATTTTTTTATATCAATGAAGGATTCAGAGCTGTATTTTGTGACACACAATATAGATGACTGTTTCCCACCTAAATAGACAGGATGCAATCACTGGAAGAAGTAAAGACCTGTAATATGCCTAAAGTAGCCAAAGGACAAAAAACTTATCATCAGGTTTCCACTGTTCACAAATCCTTAGGGTACTCTCCATTCTTCATTTTCATAGACGTGAAATTTTAGATTTTGAAAGGACGTGGATGTCATCAGGCCCAACCTCTCACCTTGAGGGACATACATGTTGCCATGATCAATAATATAATCCTTTACATAGTCAAAGAATTCTATCCCCCATCTTCTCTTCACTGGGCTAAGTATCCCCAATTCCTATAGGAATTTTTTGCAAATATATTTTAATCCATTAATCTTTTTTCATTTGTCCTCCAGTTGTTCGCTCTTTCTCAGATTACAAGGTTCAAAAAGGGACATGAGATTCTAAAGAAAGACATAAGCAACGAGGCCAGCCAGCCAGGCCTATGTATAGACAGAGTTGAAAGCTGCCAGCCTGGTTTGATTTGAGATGCAGAAAAGCTCCCGGCTCTCCTCCCCTCGAGCCCCACTCACCCAGCCAAAAATAGCTCCCCAGTCTTGCCTGCCAAAGCTGATTTTCCCATCACCCAGGGGCCTCTGGGAAAGGGGCAGAGGAAAGGCAGCTGCTGTTTCTTAAGAAAATGTACTTGGCTCTATGCTGGAGACCTTATATACATTATTTCACTTAAACTGTACAAGTATTTTAAGATGTTATTAGCGCATATAATATAAAGAGGGCAATAAGTAGCCAGGGAAAGATAAGAACATAAGCTCTCCAGTCAGACACTGGTTTGAAGTGTAGCTCCAACATTTACTGGCTGTCAGATTGTAGCTAATTTGTTTCCCCTCTCAAAGGCTCAGTCCTGACCTACACTGACTACTAAACCTACCACATAGGATGTTATGATAAAAAAAATGAGATAATCTATATGCATAGCCCAGTTCCCACCTCCTGACAAATACTCAGTATATCTGAGCCACTGTTAGTATCAGCCCTACTTTAGAGATAAGGAAATTGAGAGTCGGAGACATTAAATCATTTGTCTCAGGGCACAGAGCTAGGAAGTAAGAGAGACAGAATCTGACCCGAACTCTGCCTCCACAGCTTGTGTTCTTTCCACTAGTGTTTCCAAAAGACCTCTCGTAAGTTCATCTGAGTTTCCTGGGAGAACTCACCTAACAAGATGTTCCACTAGCCCAAGTTTAGACTGTCTGACTTAGGAACCCAAGTATGTAGCCTTGACATGATATTAGTAAGCAAGTAAACAGGTAAGCCTCCAGGATTGGAGGGAATGAGTCAGAAGACAAGTTTCCGAGAACATGTGGCTCCAAGAGACGGGGGAGCAAAAGGGCATGAGGGGGCTGAACGGTGCAGGACCACTGGGCAGGGACACTGGGAACATCTGATAACTGAGCACCAAAGGCAGGGTCGGGCAGACCGACTTCTCTAAGTCACAAAGGCTCAGACAGGAACTTGGGAGTTTCCCAGAGTCCACACTCTGACCCTGACCTGCCTCTGAAAGCATCTCCAATTTTCAAATTGATACAGGAGAAAACTCTTAGGTCCTTAGCCCAGGAAAATGAAGACAAAAGGGCAGCCTGAAGGTGATGTTCCCTTGTTCGCTTTCTTAGTGTTAGCTGTCAAACTAGAATCCCTACCTTGAGTTGATATTTGTTTTAGGCCTTGTACTTACTATACAATGTCTATTCATTCAAAATATAGTGATGAAATTTTTGACTCCCAATCTGGACCTGCAGAACTCAAATCCTGGATGCTTCATTCATAGCTGTGTGATTCTGGGCAAGTTACTCTATCCTCTGTGTCCCAGTTTCCTCATCCATTAAATAGGGATAATAAGCGTACCTATCCCATAGGACTGAGTGAGTTTTCAGCAAGTTCAAATATATAAGATGCTCAACAGATTTTAGCTGTTACTATTCTCTCATTTAATCCTCACACTGAGTCAGGAAACTGAGACTGATGGTGGTCCAGGGGCATGCTCAAGCTTTCCCCAGCTGGCAATTAGAGGGATGAGAACCCGAAGAGAGAACTTAAGATTCCAAGTATAATCTTCTTCTATCTTACTAAGCTGCTTCTGTTACAGGAAAAGATGTAACGTGTAGGAAAACTCTCAGTCACCTATCAAATGGTGTTTTCCAAATAATCTGAAATTTCACTATGTTGTCATACAGTCAAGGCTGAGAGTTCAGGACTTGTCTTCACCCAACAGCTAAATGGCCATTCACATGTGGCCAAATGCTCTCATTAGTGACAAAGAGTCAAAACATCAGCCTGCTTGCTCATAATACAGAAAAAAATGGATTTAAAAAATGGGGAGGGCAGAGGTACTAAGGTACACTGGGCACATTATTTTCTGAGTTGCAGCTTCTAACAGCAGTGACTCACCAAAATAATGAAGGCATCGCCATGATCTGTCTCCCTCTTCCCCACTGCTTAGGAACCGGAGTGGTAGATGGGCCCTGGCCAAGATAATAAATGGTGCCCCTTCAGATGCATCACTTTCAAGTTTCCGGAGGGGTCACTGTGTAGCCAAGGGAACAGCTATGAAAGCAAGGAGATGAATAAAAAGAACCAGCACAACTCTACATAAGAATGTTAGCTGCTTTGTGAAAGAAGCTGCCTTACAAATTATGGGCAGTTTCTCTTGCTCCCTATTACTTAACATTTGTTCTCAAAATATGTGTGTGTGTGTGTGTGTGTGTGTGTGTGTGTGTGTGTGTGTGTGTGTGTGTGTTCCAACAGCCATTGGCTGGACATAAATAAGCATGCAAGCATGTCTGTAACTACACTGGTAGGGATACCTGAAGAAGGTGCATGCTTGCAGAGGCCACGATCATCTCACCCTTCGGGAAAACGTGGAGTGCCAATGGCCACACTAAACTGTTCTGTGTGACATCTGGAGCATTACTCTGGACAGACTGGACAGATTAGGTCAGAGTTCAGGGGGTATTAATTTTACACACACGAAAGGGACGTTTTCACTGGTCAAAACTTGACTATCAGCCATGGCATGTGGTTCAGTTACATATATTGCTAGGATAATGGAGATGAATCCTGGGGTGAGATTAATCCCATTAAATAGGAAGCAGGGTTTCCCAAATGGTAGACAGTAATAATTAGAAAAAAAGTGCTTCTGTTGTAGAGAAATGTGGACCTGTACATATAAGATTTACTTTAGCCACTGGAGCGCAGCCCTGCCAGACCTTCCATGAAAGGATTTGATAACCAGAGGCTACCCTTGGACCAGAGGAAAACTCATGCTCAGTGTAACTTTGAATGTCTCTTTGCATAATCAAATTTCCTTTATTTTCTCCCAGAAAATCATTATAAACCTCAAGATGTCTATCTCTTGAGGAGATGTGGAAAGATGAGAGTGAAAGTACAGCTCAGTTTGAATGTGAGACGCTGGACTCTCCCAAACGTTCTCGGCTTCTAATCCCTACTGGCAAGAAGAAATAAAGTCAGGCGAGTCAAAGCACATTTCTACTGACCAAAATAAATGGTCAAATATTTTCTCTCTCCAGTATTCTCTGGAACTTCAGTGCTCCTCTGGGATCGGCCCATTCATTGACAACGTTGTCCCTCACTAACCTCTGGCGGGCATTGGACTTCATTAAAAAGGGAGGAGAGATGAAAAGCAGTGCTGGAGGTGGGGGGAGAGTTTTCTTAAAGGGTCTTCTTCACACAATGTAAAGATGAGATCAAACTTGCCAAGTCTTATCCTTTGGTAAAATCAAGTGAATGCATTCAGTTAGAATTCAGCCTCTTAGATGAGGGGGCCAGCCATGATGGCTCTGCCTGCCCAGTTACACGGCTCAGTTTTTGCAAAGCCCCAGAGGAATTTGCCTCAGAGAAATGTTCAGTGTTGCTTTGGTGCTGCTTTTCTCTGAAACACAGAGGTTTAACCCCACCCACAGTTCTGTGCATCTATAAATACTCAACCCGCTTCCTAGGAGACCCTCGGTAAGAAGTTCTCCCTTAGTGCAAGCCGGGACGAGGAGCAAAGAGATGCCAAGTGCAGGGGGAGTGAACCCCTTAACTAAATGGTGGCAAGAGAAATGAGCAGTATAGCCTTGGTACTGGAGGAAAGCAGGCATCTCCAGCTACCGTACTGGCCTCTGCAGTGACACATCATCACCTACGTGATCATCTGAAACCCTGAAAATAAAGCTGACCAACTTGGGGTTTGCCTAAGGGCCACAGACCCAGAAGTCCAGCCAAGGTCAACATAGGCTGGTAACTATGGAGGCCACAGGCATGAGCAGAATAAGGACATCCACTGTCTACCCAGCACCCAACGGCACAGGCCTAACGCCCAAACCTCCACATCTGTCTGGCTTGAGCTGAGCTTGGAAATAAAGGATTTAAAAGATCATAAATCATCTTCCCCAGACTGGAGGTTACACAGGGCAATTCCTAGATGAGCTTATGTGTTGAGAACCCTCTGGAACATTTCACAAAAGTATGTGGCCAGAAATATGCTCCCACGACATCTTGGGTACATGATTTTGGGGACACGTTGCACTGTATTTTCACATGCTTGTCTTTCCAATTTGTCAAGAAGATTCTTTAGAACAAGAGCCATGTCTTAAATATCTCTATATCAACATGCCTGCGATAGAGCCTGACACATTCTAGGAACCCAATATATGTTTATCAAATGGATGGATGAATGAATGTTCAATTTTACAGCAGTGCTGAAAAGATGTCCTATCTTGACTGTAAATACTACACATTGCTTTCCTTTTTCTTTAAAGATATGGAGAGTTCTGACCCCAAATAAAAGACATGATATGTACTTATTACATTCCAGCCTAAGATCCACATTTGGTACTAAGTATATTGACAGTGAAGAAAAATGCAAAAAGAAAATAAATAAAATACTCCTTGCCAGAACACACCAGCCATGAATGAAGAATATCATCCCATCTTGCTACAATAAACATTTCAACTCCTCCTGTGAGGGCTCCTATATGGCTTCCTGTTTGGGGAAGAGTATAATAAGTGGTATGTGGTTAAGCAATGTCCTCAAAGGATCTGAAAGAGCTCTGAGTAATACAAGCCTCAATAGGTCTTCAAGAGCTTTAAAAGAGAGAAAAACATTCTCTCCGACTTTCCAAACAACTGACTTTCCAAGAGTCAGTACTTTCTGAATACACTGAACACTGATATGTGATAAGAGGAAACACAAAAACGTGACAAAAACACTATAGAATAAGGCATGAAGGGTGCTAAGGGTATGAACACAAAATCATACAGTAAGAAGAATGTGTTGCTTTCAGTTCAGATCAGGTAAAATAGGTTCATGGCAAAAATAAAAAAAAAAAAAAACCCTAAAAACAAAGAATCCAGGAGAACGAATAAGCAGTTTGGAGATTCAGATTTTATAGTTAAGAAATTTCAGGAATGCTAGCCAAGTAGAGATAAGAGAGTGCCAGGGAAAAGTAATACCCAGTGAAAGCAAAAAGGAAAAACCAGGCATTTTACTTTGTCTCCCCATACTGAAGTTTTTGTAGAACTTTCAAAAGCATATTGAAGGAAAATCATACTGTTTCCTTCATTATGTAATTTTAGATAACTACACTCACTGAAAGTAGTATCTGGAGGCATTACATTAGAAAAGTCCATAGTAGAAATTTCGAAAGAAAATTTTTAAGTGACCAGTGCGTTTGGCAATGGCTACAGAAAGAAAAAAACATTTCAGCCCTAAAACTGAAGTATTTATCGAACTACAATGATATCAGTGTATGTTTGAGATAATAGGAGCCAAATATGTTAAGGAACATGTTCACATTTCTGTGGTATTGACCCTTTGAGGATTTGGGGGAAAAAAATATTGCAAGTATAATTCGAGATTGTTTTAATTTCTTCCTTAATATTTAATAGAGTCAAGCAAATGGTCCATGGTTCCTACCTTCCCAAGCATGTAATTACGTACTTCTCTGTGGACTTGAATTAGTAGAGATTGATTGCTTTACTGTTCATATCAACAATGTTAACCAAACCTGTTTCAAATTTTAACACAGCCGCTCTAATCAAGGCTGACTGCATGAATTACGCAAAATACAAAATGGAGACTACGTTACAATATGAATAAGTTTCAGGGTTCCAATCAATAACACGGTGATTATAGTTGATAATACTGTATGTGTACCTGAAATTCGTTAAGAGAGTCAACTGTAAGTGTTCACACCACACATACAAAAAAGGTAACTATGTGAGGTGATGCATATGTTAATTAACTTGATTGTGGTAATCACTTTCCAATGTATGTGTATATTAAATCATCATGTCATGCACCTTTTAAAAATCATGTTGTATAAATATGTACAATTTTTATTTGTCAGTCATAACTCAATAAAGCCTGGGAGGGGAACAGTATAAAACTGAAAATGCTTTTATATTAAATAACTGAAGTTCACATTCTATTACCAATACTATCAACAGAGTAATCAGAAAAATAATCAGAGATATTTAATGTGGTTTAAAACTTGAGATATCCAAAAGAAATTTGCATGGCTATTATAGAATAAATGCCAATAATGTGTGGGCAAATGAGACCAGGCTCAGTTTTTCCATAATCCTCTTAGTTTTTAGCAAAAATTAACCCAGACTACATCGCCTGGATTAGTGGTGGTAAAAGGTGGTAAAAACAATACCAGAAAACAAGAAGAGAGAAATAGAGTAGTATTAAGAACAAACCAAGAAAATCCCTGAAGAGAATGTGATTTAGAAGGCTGACACTTTCTGGATAGCAAAGAGGTTATAATCTTGACTATATGTTGTGTTGTGTTTTTAGCATCTTTGATCAGAACATCCAAAAGAAAGGACTGAAGTTTATGCACGCATACATTATTCTCATGAGAAAACTATTTGAGTATTGTCATCCCTCTTTCATAATTGAAAAAACTTACATATGGAGATTATTATGAGGATTACCTATGTCATAAAAAAAGCGGTCTCAGTCTTGAGACAATTTTTGAGTCAATGATTATATAAACATGTTTTGTTTACCTTTTTAATTGATAATATCAGGCAAATGCCCTACACATCTTTTATTTAAAATATTCTCCATCTAAGAACAAATCTAGATAGCATTTGAAGCTAGTATTATTAGAGGTATTAGACATTCTTTCTGGGTTCCTTCAATTCCTTTTAGCATTACCAAACAAACACCAGTAATGTCTCTGTCTTGAGGAGGCTGAATTTGAATAGAAAATTACTAGCTTTTTTATAATCACTTAGAGACTTTTAAATTAAGCTGTCAATATTTTCAATAATGTATTTCACTCTTATTTTAAAATTTTAGTTAGATAAGCACTTCCTTTCTCCACTTGCTCAGCTATTGCTAATTCAACATAGTCATTGAATAGGGTATCACGCTTCCCCCAAATAAGCAAGAATTAAAGACACAATCCACAGGCAAGAGCTCATTATTGATGGCTGCTTAGTCCTTGGAATCGATCACGTTTAAAGCAGCAATTTAACCTGATAACCCTCATCAGCTTAACTACCTCCATCACTTATTCTAAAACTATTCCTATCTTCATACCACTGCAACTTGCCCCAACTTTTTTTAGAAATCTGACCCTATGACCCAGCTTTTTTCTGTAGGCTGACACCCACTGAAATTCCCATGCGAAGAAATGTCTTTGTACTTAGATTGTTCCAGGAGAAAGTTCCCATGATACAGCTTCGTCATCATAATATATCTGATATAGATTAACACCAATATAATTTAAGGAAGTTACACATATTTTGGTATGCATTTGTACTAGCTGTAATTTTTCACTTTGATTTCTCCATGTACACCTTTATGAAGGGAGGACATGAGTTTCAACTAAACTGTACGTTTTAGGCATCATGTTGATATTAGGAGAAGGATAGTTTATATCAGAATTCTTAAGAATTCAACTTACATATTTTGGTAGGAAAAAGAACACTGGACTTAGTGTATAGAGTCTTAAATTTGAGCTCTTATCACTAGACCCATTCTGGGTCTCAATTTCTACGTATTTTAAATGAGTGGATTGACTTAAATGTCTCTGAAGTCTCCTGTAAGTCCAACATCCTGAGATCATTTAAGATTTTGATGAGATGGAATGATTTTGTTTTTAAGTTGGTGATCATGAACTCTTCCCTTGAGCCCCCGCATTCAGAGAGCTTGCTTTCCTTATATAGTTAAGTTCTTTCATTTGTTGAGAGAAGAAATAGTATATACAGGACACTTGATATTCCAAAATGCATTGTTACCTGATTTTTTTTTCTTGCCAATATGTATGGTTATGGTCACATAAAAAATAAGTACATAAGTGCATGCACTTAAGTTAATTGGAGTATAATTGCTTTACAATGTTGTGTTAGTTTCTGCTGTACAATGAAGTGAATCAGCTATATGCATACATACATCCCCTCCCTCTTGGACCTCCCTCCCACCCCACCCCCATCCCACCCATCTAGGTCATCACAGAGCACCGAGATGAACTCCCTGTGCTATACAGCAGGTTCCCACTAGCTGCCTATTTTACACACGGTAGTGTATTTATGTCAGGCATCTGGGACACAACTATCACTTAAAAGACTCAGGTTGTAAAACAAACTATCTTATAGCCTAAATGAAGTTTCTTATAAACTGGTCTCCCTCTTTCTCTGTAGACACTATTGATGCCATCTGAGACCTAGCTAAGGGCCTGGGCACATAAAAATCATAGTGTGTGTGGATTGACTCCACTGTTTTCTCAAAATCTGGGGTTCACACCTTCCTAACCAACTTCAGAAATAACTTATCACTGAGTTCTGCTAATAAGTAACTCAATTTCCTAAAGTTAGTGGTGAGTAATTAGTCAGCTTTGGCTGGGAGAGAAGAAGGTGGGGAGGAAGGGGAGAGGAGGAGGAAGAAGAGAAAGGGAAAGGAAGGAAGAACAATAAAAATAATCACAATCTTGTGCATTGCTGGTGGGAATGTAAAATGGTATGGCCTTTGTGGAAAACAGTACGCCAGTTCCTTAAAAATTTAAATCATAGAATTGCCATATGATCCGACAACTCTATTTCTGGGTATCTACCCAAAAGACTTGAAAGCAGGGACTCAAACAGTATTAGTGCACCAGTGTTCATCACAGCGTTATTCACAGTAGCTGAAAGTTAGAAACAACCCAAATGTCCATGAACAAATAAATGGGTAGACATTCACTGCAGAGATATGGTACATCCCTACAATAGAGTATTACTCAGACTTTAAAAAGTGAAATTCTGACACATGTTAAAACATGGATGAACCTTGAAAACATACTTAGTGAAATAAGCCACTCACAAAAGGACACATTTTATATGATTCCACTTATATGAGGTACCTAGAGCAGTCAAATTCATGGAGACTGAAAATAGAAGGGTGGTTTCCAGGGGTTGAGAGGAGGGACGAATGGGAAGTTACTGTTTAATGGGTACAAAGCTTAGTTTGGGAAGATGGAAAAGTTCAGGAGAGGAATGTGATGGTTGCACAACAGTATGAATATACCTAATGCCACACAACTGTATACCTAAAAATTGTTAAAATGGTAAATTTTATGTTATGTGTATTTTACCACAATAGAAAATTACTCACTGCAGTGTCAAAGTTTTCTTTTTATTCATTTTTATTCCCCTCATCTGGGAAAGTTGAATACACGCTCTACTTCAGTGTTGCCCCATGCCAGGAATTGCCAGAAAATAAATTTGATGTTCCAAGCAATTCCCCCATGGTTTAAAGAGATGAAGGAAAAAAAAAAACAGCTGGTTTAAAAGCAGTCATAGAATCTTCCACATGAGTCCCATGAATAGACTCAGTGCACACATTTAACATGCAATAAAAACAGGCACCAGACCAAACCAATGCTCACGATGGAATGGACATGTTCATTGTTATGGTTGTTGCCAATTCCATAGGAGTTTGTGGACTCAGAAGATGGTTAGACCCGGAAAAAAAAAAGAGAGGGAGAACCTGAGACCAGGATTAGAAGTGAATGGAGTAGAATGACAATGAGATCATGTAGAAATTGAAATTTGAAATTCTGCTGCAAAGTGGTCCTGGATAGAATTCAATAGAATTCAAGCAATTATTCAGCTAAACCGAAAAGAAAAAGAATTTCCACCATGCTATTAAGAATAAAGGCATTGTGGAGATAAATTATCCAGATTGCCTTTCATATTGATTAAATTGCCTTATTGAGTATGAAACTCTGCTCAATTTGTCCAAAGCCAAAGACTAATAAGACGGTAGGATGTCAGAGGAGAAGGAACCATACATCTCATCTTATTCCATCACAACATGTGGGAGATAAGAGAGCTGACAGAGTTTAAATGATCTGCTTAAAAATAGAGAGCAGAGTCCAAATAAAACCCAAAGTCTTTGAATCTCCTAGCTAGTTCATTCCACATTACACAACATTAGTTAAGTAATTGCACAGAAAGAAGAAAGATTAATATCACAAGAATAAAAATCATGTTCACAAGCAAAAGAGGAATGCAGTTGCTTCATTTAGTCAGTTAACATTTTGAAACCATAATGTTAAATAGGTTTAAACACAAAGTAGATAGTTCTAAAAAGTAGTATAATGCAGCAAAGAAGAAACGAAATGATGTTAAATATGTATCCATAAATGCTAATCTCTAAACACAGACTTTCTGAAGATTCATAGTTTTCCAGTGCTGATATTTTATACCCTTTGTTTAAAAATCAATTAGAAAGGAAGACATAATGAAGTTTTTAATGTCTGTGATTCTGATTTTTACATTTAGTAACATTTATTGGAAACATACCATCAAAACAAAGCATATGTTTTAAAATCTTATCTATAAGATTTTAAAGCTATAAATTAGTAGACAAGCCAAGGCACCCATTTCTAAGTCATTCTAATAACGTTTCCCCATTTCCCTAAAACACATAAGCAGAGTATGGAGAAAGCGTTTGAGTGAACCACTGAGTGTGTGACTGTGTGTATGACCTCTCAACTCTGCATGATGTATTTTTCAGACGTTTGATAACGCCTATTACAGTTATAAATTCACCTGACAAGGAACATGAGACTACTTGAGAGAATAATCATTTTACTCCAAACACTTAAAACAGTAGAAGGTCCAAGGTGATCAGGTGATATCAAAGAGAGCAAAGAACTCTAGCGGGGTTTACTCCCAATGTTAGTATAATCATCACGTTTATCTGTAGCTCCTCACTGAGGTGGGGCAAAGGCATGGCATCTTCCACTGTCAAATCTGAAAGGTGCTTCTACATTGTCATCTTCACTTTTATTTTACAAAAGGAGAGAAAATTCACAGTTTCACAGCTAATTAGTAACAGCCCAAGGACCAAAATCTAGTCCTTCTGACTCCCAAGAGAGATTCAGTATTTTCCCTATATATCTCACTTTCTTATTTAAAAAAAAATGGCTCCAACAGTCTTGCAAGTTGGACGGTATTTTTTCACCATAGCAAATTCTTTAAAATTTTGACTTCATAGAAAATTAGGCAAAAATCAGATACAGATTTGTGTGTGTTAAAACCTTTTCTATGGCGTGGAAAAGTATAATATCAAAAAGTCTGATAGATGAGATCTGGCTCCATTTGCCATGTTGGGACTGAAGCCTTTCACCTTACATAGAAGATGGATATTTAGAAAATGTGGATATTTGAATAAAATGTCTCTAAACCCTAAAAGATCTGCTGTTAACTAGAATTCATTGAGGACTAGCTCGAGCAGTTGAGCTGGGATATATTAATTTCTGACATTAATGCTTTCTTCTCAGAGAGGTTTCCATCTGTTTCTCTCCCTTGATTCTCTTCTGTAGTTCATTAGCTCCAGTATTGCCTCCAAGACTTTTCCTCCATCATACAATGCTCTACCTTTGTACCTTCTTCTCTTCCCATTCTGCTGTTGAAAACAAGCTTACAAAGAATGTTTTTAATCTTCCAAGGACCTTCCAACAGTAGGATCTTCCTCATTTGTGAGGTTGTTGCCAAACCACTACCACCCATACTGCTCATCCAGGTTCCCACCTAATGCCACTGCTGTCCCTTCACAATTTCTCCCCTGGACACAAGCCACTGCTTCCCAAGCAAACCACTTTCAGCCAGGACAAGCAACAATGGGGCCAGCAGACAGACCCAAACACGTGTCTGTTAGTAGAGCTAAGACATCAGCCATGTCAGGAAATGCAGCGAGTTAGAATACTCATTTGGTTATTACTTACAGAGGCAGGGGGCAGGGCTGAAAGGAATGTTTTTGAGTGCCTAACAGGTACCAGGTTCATAGTCTTGACAACAACTCTGTAAATAGATATTTTCTTTATTTTACAGTTTGGAAACTGAGGCTCAGAGGTCCTCGAGTGTCCAGTTTTGGTCAGTCTCTTTAAACAGAGCTAGCGTACCCCTGAAAATGGCAAAAGACTTGCATAGCATTTCATTTTAGGTTAAGGTTCCCACAAGCAAAATTAGAACCACCTTCTGCCATTCATCAAGATGCCCTGCTCCTCCTCATCTCACCTCTTGCCTCTCCTGATTCTGACCTCCCTTTTGCTTCATTCTTCCACTAAAGATGTTCTTTACAGGCTCCCTTGCTTGTCAACCTTTTCTGGCTAGACCATCTTGGACGTTCTTTCATAGGAAAGTGATACAATGGCGAATAGTGATTCACATCCCACCTTTCACAGATGTGTCATGAAACCGCCCTACCTGTTAGCTAATGCATATTGAACGGCCTTGACTTTGTTTTCTTACTTTAAATATATAAACCCCACTATGAAGGAGATGTAACTCTGAAAAAAAACTTTTTAAAAGGCCACATGCAGGCTCTTCAAAAAGTGTTTTATGTACTTCTAAAATTTTAAATAACTTAGCTTGTAGACATGGGAACAAAAGATAAATGGAATTTAAAGTAAATTCATTCAATTTGATAATTCTTCTGAACAATTATGTATAACACTATTTTTTCCACTACTATAAAAAAATGGGATCTGCTATAAATGTGCAGGTAAATTGAAGGAGAAGTTGTTTTCTGCATTTATTTCTAGATGAGTTCAAATTATTTCTGTCTTCCCTAAAATCTTGGTTATTGACTAAGTTTTAAAAATAGAACAGAGACTTTATGAAAACAAAATATTCAAATGGGAAGTAAAGATATTGTTCATATTTATACATCCACAACTCACACTGCCTAAAATATAGACTAAACTGAGGGTCCACCTTGCAGCTGTTTCAAATAGACTGAGTGAAATGTGTTATTGCAGGTAAAGAGGATGGGTAGCGATTTCTATATTGATAAACAAAATTGTTGACTGAGACTGACAGTCACCAGGTGAGGGAAAAAGTGCAATCATTTTAAACTATCAATGAATATATATATATATATATATATATGTATACTCATTAAATATGCAAATATTTTTGGATATCGCAAATATAATTGGATGTGAAGATACATGCATGGCATGCCTCCAATCCTAAAAGCATAGCAATAAGATCAGGTTGAACCACATAAAACAGTCATTGCAAAGATCAAATACCATGCTTATATTAATAAATTAATGAATAAATACATGGAGAAGGAAAACTTTTTCTTATGGTACAACATCGACCAATAAAGGAAGGCAGAATGATAGGGTTAGAAAATCAACACTGGATGGGTGAAGTTTGATAAGGACCAAGATATTTACATAGTTTTGAAGTACCTCTCCACAAATTCCTAATTATAAAAGGCAAAAAGATAACTGTAGAGTAGAGAAACTTAATAAATTCCACCTTAATCAATAAGGAAAAGTAACATCACTGACACTAGGACAAACCGACATCACCTGCCAACTGATAGGATGCACTGAGCAGGGCAAAACATCACTTCTGTGGTATTTCTTACAAAAAGCATAACCTGCATCTAATCATAAGGAAACTTCAGACACACCCAAATTGAGATTCATTCTACAAAACAACTGGCCTGAACTCTTAAAATATGACAAGGTCAGGGAGGACAAAGAAAGGCTAAAAAACCACTCCAAATTAAAGTAGACTACAGAGATATAAATAGAGCATGACTCTGGATTGGAACCTATGCCAGGAAAAATTTGTTATAAAAGATATTGAGACAATTGATAACATATGAATTCAGACTGTGAATTAAATAAAAACATTGTATCAATGTTAAATTTTCTGATTTTATAATGGTACTGTGGTTTCATAAGAGAATGTCCTTGTTCCTAAGAAATAAAAACTATAGTATTTAGAGACAGAAGGGCAAAATGTCCCCAGCTGACTCTTAAATAATTCAGAAACATGAATATATGTGAATATATAGAGAAAATGGTAAAGGAAATAGGGCTGAATGTAAACAATTCATGATTATATGTCAAAAGAAGTTACATTGGGACGAAGTGGGAGAGTGGCATTGACATATATACACTACCAAATGTAAAATAGATAGCTAGTGGGAAGCAGCCGCATAGCACAGGGAGATCAGCTCGGTGCTTTGTGACCACCTAGAGGGGTGGGATAGGGAGTTTGGGAGGGAGACGCAAGAGGGAGGGGGTATGGGGAAATATGTATACATATAGCTGATTCACTTTGTTATACAGCAGAAACTAACACAACATTGTAAAGCAATTAGACTCCAATAAAGATGTTAAAAAAAAAAAAAAGAAGTTGAAGTTTAGAAGTTGAACTACCCTTAATATCATATGGCTCAGTCCTATATAGAGATGTTTATCAACATAACCAGTCAACTAGAAACCATAAGTTAGGAACTAGAAATTTATTAAGGTAATACAATTAAAAGTATCAAGAGTTCAGTATGTGAACCTGGATTAAATTCAAATCAATATATAACCATGCTGAATATATTGTCAATAGTTGACATTTCACAGAAGATATTACATTCTTGAGATCATATTCTTTCAATAGCGTTTTGGCCCAAGACACAACACAGGAAATTATTTGTGTGGGTCGAGTGGGACATCCCCAAATGAGCAGTCACGTCACCACTGATATTGCATCTCACTTCTTACTTGAGTTCAGGGCATGGAAAAGTAATTCATCTCCCTGAATATGTTTCATAAGAAAAACAGAACTCTTTAAATTCTTTTCCAATAGTCCTGGAGCAACAGTAAATTCTGTATCCAAAATTTAAAATGAGCTTTTTACAATTTGCAGTCCCACCGTCAAAATGTACCCAGTGAATTATTGAATTATTTTCATGAAACTAGAGGTCAACTAATGTCCAAAAATTTTTTTTAAATAAAGCAAAAATTATAATCACCCTTAAGCTCAGCTTGCAAAGATAATGTCACTGCTAAAATTTTGGTATGTTTCATGCCAGCACCAATCCATCCATCTCCCCATCCTTCTGTTTTTATGTGCAAGATAAATGTATTGTAGACACAGTTTGTACACTGCTATTTTTCCAACCATAAGCATTTTTTGAATTTTTATATTCCTGTCATGACCACACAAATGGAAGGTGGAGCATTATTTCCAGGACACAGAAAAACAGCTGATCAGTGGTGATGTTTAAGGACATTTCTCAAGTTTTGTTCACCAGTGGAAAGTCCTAAATTGAAAGTCAATGTTAAGACTACAAAAGAACCATGAGGTTCTTCTTCCTTTTTCTCCTCCCAGCAAGGCCACGCTGAGAACTGACCTCCACAGTTACGGAATGCTCTGTAACTCTGTATTGGGACTTCTACCTTCCCTGCGTGGCATCTCTTGGCTCATAATCTCAATAACCCGGGAAGGCTAAAGTTATAGTTTCTATGATACATTTTTTTTCCTCTGGATAAAGCTAGCTGACCTATACAAGCATCCCTCCCATTCCACTGGCCCTGGTTCCATTAGCACTCACCACTAAACAAACAGCCCACACCACCACTGACCTTAGCCTTCTTTCCAGCAGCCCCTTCTTTCGGTATCTCAAACACCGGGCCCTTTCCTCTAGCCACTGCTGCTTGAACATACCCACTGTTCTCCCATATCCCCCTCTTCAAGTCATTCTGTGCCCCCAGAATGTCCTTGGTCTCTTCTCTGTAAGTTGGAATTAGATAAATCACTCTACTTTCATTTCTTCTCCTCACCCTCCCAATCAGAATTATTTTCCCTCCTCTGCTCTCCCAGACCACTGCTGTATCTCAATTAACGCGTTTATTCTTTCAAGCTATTGCTATAAGTGTTTTGGTGGTGTTGTTGTTTGGGTTTTTTTTGTTTTGTTTGGTTCTCGGGGTTTTGTTTTGTTTTGTTTTTTGGGTGTTTTTTGTTGTTGTTGTTTTCTTAATGGTTCAGTCTCCCTAGAGAGAAACCTGGAGAGAAAACTTCTCATGTTCGGTCTTGGCCGTTTCCATGGAAATTTTAAAATAGCATCCTCATCATATTAAATGTTTATGTAATGAATGAGCTGATGAACTAAAATAGGAAAATATTAAAAGGCTTTGGACCAAGTAAACAGAGCAAACTATAGAAAATCTGGTGCCCTATGGCTAATCACTGAGTACGAAAAATGGCTGAGTTAATTGTGCAACTTTAGATTTTCAGAGGAAGATAAGCCTCAGTATATATTTTATTCAAAATTACATATATTTCCAGAAATAATCTTGGCCCAGGAGATATCAACGTATCCAAAGTTTTGTATTAGCTCTACTACCATTTATATTTTTTACTTTGCAATTCTCCTTTTCAGGAATGGCTGTATAATGTGCAAAATGAAATCTTGGTGCCCTTTGTTTAGAACTATTAAGAGATTCAGGATGGTGAGAGCAGAGCATTAAACCAAGCGGAAGGCTTCTCTAAGCAAAGAGACCTGTTGGTCTGCACATGTCACAGCCCATGTAGCCAGCACGGTCTGTAAAAAATGTCTGTAGTTTTTCTTGCTTTCTATTGAGCTAAAAGAGAAGATTCTCACACAAAGTGAACACTGATTTCCTAATAAACTCACAAAAAAATGGAACAGAAAGAAGGGTCCAGAATTTTAAAATTCTTCTAGACCCATTATCCAAATTTCTTTCCTGACCTGTGCACAGAACATCCAGATTATGTATTTAGATCTACTTTTCAGTTACTCTTTTCCAGGCTCTCAATCATGCAACAAAATACTTGCAAACTTTTTCCAAAGGGAAGATGAGGGATGCTTTATTACATTCCAGCCTCAGTTGATGAATGTTTTCCTTTTTTGTTGTGAAACCTGTCCATCTAAGTTTTTGCTAAATTTGGGGGTGGCAGGGAATGGGCTTTCACAAATCATCTCAGGCTCCAACACATGAAAATCCCTTTTGTACAAAATTCAAATGTACAGAATGGACTCTGGCTTTATAAGACCCATTATTTTTCAAAGCATTTCATCTGAGTGCAGCCTGCAACCTGAGCCTTTCAGTGGGGGTGGGATGAGGAGGGAAGAGATGAGGAAGGAGGGAGAGGGAACCCCAGGCCAATAGGAGAGCCCGTCCGAGGTATGCTGGGTTATAATTAATGGCATGAGGTTACAACTTGCAGCTGACATCGGTTACAGTAAAAGGTCAGCCTCCTGCAGCAATTTGCATTTACTGATTTGGAAGGGAGTCACCGCAGTCTTCCCTTCCCCCCACTCCCTCGGGTTGGCTGCCGAGCTGATCCCTGTTGCATTCCTTTCTTTATTCCAGCAAAGATTCTTTTTCACCCTTTACACAAACACACACCCACACCCATACCCACACCCTCACCCACTCTCTCCCACAGATGCATGTGAGTTCAGAGACAGAGGACACTCCCACGGTTTGTACAGTCAGGGAAACCATGGTTTTTGGAGGCTGCTGCCAAAACCAAATCCATCCTTCTGCCAAGTCCCCTTCCTCTTCCAGTGACATTTGAAAGGACAAAGAGAGCAAGTTAGAATAGGCCTTATTTCCAGGGAATAGGACATTCGCTATGGAGAAAAGAGCAATTTGGGTGTCGAAATCATTTTCTCTGAAGTTCTCAAAGCCTTGATGATTCTCTGCCTCTGGTGGAAGTGAACAGGGGCAGTGAAGGTGGAGGAGATTGTGAGGAAACAGGCAGCTGGAGAAATCCCAGAGCCTTACGCTGCCAGGGCTGGGGCACACATGTTCCGGGGGAGCTGGGTCTCTAGGATAGCAGGGGTTTCTCTCATCACATGAGGCTTGCCTCACGAGGCTCTCCTCCCCTCCGAAATCAATCCTACTCCATGATAGAAGAGGCTTGCAGGCCTCAGTCTCCTGTGCTGCCCTTCATTCCCACCCCACTCCCCCACTGGGTGCCCTGCCACCTACAGCTCCCCAGGGCACCTTCTTAAAGCCCTGATTAGCCCCATCATCCATCCTGATGTGTCCTGAGATTCAATCATTTATGTACCATTCTTCATGACTTCTGATCAGTTATCATGGATGCCATTATTTACTTGTTATTTTTCTTTTACTGACATGCTTTTTAACTTAAATTCATGCATTTCTAACAGAAATTCTCATCACTACAAACTGGAAACCAGTATCACTTGCAAACAATAGAAGAAAATATTAAAATAAATACTAGGGCTTCCCTGGTGGCGCAGTGGTTGAGAATCTGCCTGCCAATGCAGGGGACACGGGTTCGAGCCCTGGTCTGGGAAGATCCCACATGCCGCGGAGCAACTAGGCCCGTGAGCCACAACTACTGAGCCTGCGCGTCTGGAGCCTGTGCTCCGCAACGAGAGAGGCCGCGATAATGAGAGGCCCACGCACCGCGATGAAGAGTGGCCCCCGCTTGCCAAAACTGGAGAAAGCCCTCGAACAGAAACAAAGACCCAACACAGCCAAAAATAAATAAATAAATAAAAATTTTTAAAAAAATAAATAAATACTAGATTAGAACAATAAAAAAAAGCATTCATTCGAGGACCTCCAAAAGCCATCTTGCTTTACACCCCTCTTTGGGAAGCACTATTTTTATCTGGGCCTACTTGAGCCAACCGGCTAATCTAATCAATTTGAGATGAGGTATATCTATCACCTGGGTCTTTACCTAGCATCTTTCTCAAATAACAGCTTCATATTCCTGGATGCCTTCATGGTCAGTACAGAGGAGAAGAGTAGAAAAGTCAGAATTCTCAGAATTAAGCCATTTAGCTCCTATGACTGGTAACCCTCCTCCTCTCTTCACCAAGCTTTAAAGACTTAGAAAGGAAGGGAGGAAGGGAGGGAGGGAAGTAGGGAGGGATGGAAGGAAGGAGGGAGGGATGGATCTCAAATGCTGAGCCGGGTCAATGGGAAGTACATTTTGGATCGTATAGTTTCTGCCAAACCCACTTGTTTTTCTTCTTTTCTTTTCCATTATGGTTTATTATAGAATATTGAATATAGTTCTCTGTGCTATACAGTAGGACCATGTTGTTTATCCATTCTATGTATAATAGCTTACATCTGCTAACCCTAAACTCCCAATCCATCCCCTGCCCCTTGGCAACCACAAGTCTGTTCTCTATGTCTGTGAGTCTGCTTCTGTTTCATAGATATGTTCATTTGTGTCGTATTTTAGATTGCACATCTAAGTGCAAATCCACTTGTTAGTAAGGACCCTCTCTATACAACCTGCCCATAAATATAGGGCTTTTCATTTATTCCATATGTATGTATGGTGTTCAAGTGAGGATTTGGGCCTGGTGTCCAGGATCTCACTAGAAACTCAGAATGAGAACTCATAGATTAGCAGAGAAAGAACTGGACTTAGGAAATCCCAAACCCCTTTGGTTTGTCAAATCTGCTGACCTTCACAGGTGAAAAAAAGACCATTTCAAAGTTCAATTCACATGGCCATCTTTAGATCTGAAATTCAAGTCTCCAGCCCAGCACCCAGCTTCTCAGTACAATGGTGGTCAACACAGATGCCAAGAACAGCCCGTCTCAGCTCTGAGCATCCAGACCCTATCAGCACAGGGGGATCTGCCTGATGGATGGCTCACGGTCAGGAAAGGTGGCCGCACACATGGATGGGATACACAAGGTGGCTCATAAAACTTACGAGCCATGTTCTGCGCTGTGACCTGGTTCAGCTTCAGTGGAGTGATAATTAAAAACAATTAAGTGTCGCTGGAGAGGTGGCAGAATTCAGCTCAGACTTCAGGGGTATACAAATTCAGTCTGGGAGAGGGCCAGGAACCTAAGGCCCATGTCTTATTTACTTACGGAAAAAAAAAAAAGATGGTTGAGCTATGGACAACCGTGCGTATTGATCCATTGCTGCAACTCACAGGGCCTCATCTAATAGGGTCCGAAAAACCTTGTTGCCCTCCTGTATTTCCAAAGGTGCTGGGCTGCCTGCCTGTAAGAGGCACACCCTGGGGTTCCTTCACTGTATCCCCAGACAATCCCTAGGCAAAAGAAAAGAGAACCAGTCACATTCATTCCTGCATTCCTTTCTCTGGTTTCTTGGCCATCATCTTAAGGAAAAGGGCTCAAGGGTACAGGGTAAAGGACAGAAGAAAATGGTCTGGAGGAGAAAGAATGGAGAAAGACAGTATGTAAGGACAGACAGTTCTAGGTAGAAACACAAGAGGCATGGGATTCTGGGGGATAGGGTGGAACCAAGCCTGGAGAACCCTGAGAAGGCAAGGGATGGGTGCTGCTTTAGGATCAGAGCCAACATAAACCATATATCACCTTGATTTCTTAGGGAACTGGGAATAATAATACTCAGAAAGTGGTTGCAGCACCTAGTAGGTGGTCAATAAATGGTAGCCCCTCTGACAATCACTTATGATTACCATTTCAGCACTCTAAATATTACAACCTACTTGACAAGTTTGAGTCCCTCTTTTAACTCTAACTATAGTCTTTCTTTGGGGGTGAAATAACAACTGTCATCACACCATCCCCTCCAGAATGAGATAAAGAAGATGAAGGCCTGACTTAAGATTAAATATGCCAAAAGTCTCTGTAGAGAGCAAGAAACTAGGGATTCTGGATACCTGGGCTCTGTACTGCTTGCACTCCCGAGGGAAAACAAGAGCAAAGATTTCACACATGGTGTTAGTTATTCTCCATCGCCACCTACTTAGAGTTTAAGGTGGGTGGGGGGGGGGGTGACGAAGTTTCTATATCACAGTCATCAGATTATACTGTGTGTTGTATTCCTTCCAAGGAAAGCAAAGGTAAGAATTTATCCAACCCCACCCCAGACACCTCAAAGGACTTCAAAGGTTTTTTAAAACTATCAACAGAGAATAGAACCTTCGTTTTATAAGCATAAATGAATTTCCTTCTGAAATAAATAGGAACAGTCTTACAAGGGGAAAGTATATACAATACGAAGAGTATCTAATATTCACTCATTTCACTTTTGACCCATTTCCTATACGCCTGTTGGAGGGATTCATCCAACATGAAAACACGATCACAGCCTTGATGAAAACCTTCCGGGCACTTCATAGCTCTTCAAGGCCAAAACCCTTCACCAGGCACTTCATGATCCAGGCCCTGTCCCTCTCATCAGTTGCATCTCACCCCCTTCGCCCAACACTCACTGGGCCAGATTAGGACACTGGGCGCAGGCAGGCCCGTCCCACTGGACCTGCATCTCTCTCCAGTTCACTGTGCCCCTGCAGCTCACCTCACTGCAGTAGGTAAGCCTTCCAGAACCCCCACTCCTGGTCAGGTCCTCCTAAAGCCACCTTGTACTTCTCGCTTCATAGCGTGTACCCCAAGTCAAAGTAACTAATTGCAAAATTAATTATTGAATGCTTATCTTCTCCTGATAAAATACCCATTAGTGCTGGGATGGTGTTTGTCTTATCACCATTTTCCCAGAGCCTGGAAGAGTGTCTGGCAGATAGTGATAGTCACTATTTATTGAGCACTTACTATGTGCTAGGCACTGTTTTAAGAGCTTACATGCATTAAGTCAAGTAACCCTCACCACAGCCTTACGAGTTAGGTGTCATTATTATCCCTATTTTATATCTGAGAAACACCAAGGCATAGGGAGATTAAGAAATTTGCCAAAGGTCGTGCAGCTTTGTGTGGTGGAGGTGAAACTGGAACCCAGACAGACTGACTTAAGACTTCTCTTTTCTTAATTATAATTCCACATTACCACACAGTTGGCATTCAGTATTTGTTAACATTTGTTAAATTGGCCTGTCCATTTGGCAAGCCAAGCTCCTACAGCCAGGCACTGTACATGATATGGAGCAGAGAGTAGTAAGAAAGACACAGAGAACCCACGTTAGGTTTGCAATTTAGTTCTTAGGTCTCTGGATTCACACCTTCCTTCTACTTTTTCACCCCTGACGGTCCTTCTTATCCGTCAAGCACAGTTCAACAGTTACCACCTCTGTGTGGTATTCATTAACTATGTCACAGATCTGTCCCAGGATTTATGCCTTTGGAGAGTTTTGTTAAATGAGTACCATATTTATTTCTGAGCTTCATCCCAACTTGCAACATTAATAATAAATAAAAAGGAGGAACAGGGGTGGAATGGTGATTTGTATATTATTCATTTTCTGAGAAAAAGTCTATTTACTCAGGAACTCTTTCTAGTGCCCTAAGACTCTAAGTGACATTGGACCACACTTGGGCAAATTTGAACAAGCACTTGCTGAAGATAAAAACAAAAAAAACAATGTCGTTTTACCTCCATTCAGCAGAAGCTGAGAGAATTCAGTTCAACCATAATTTTGATGACAGCATTTCTAAGGCTGGAGTCCTGACCCAGCATAGGCTGAGTACTTGCCAACCTGAAGTAGTAATTCTTTCTTTGCAAATAGTTTGCAATATTTTTAAAAGCTGAAAAATTATGAAACCTCTTCACCAAAAAGTGGATTATAGTTGTAAACACAAACACATGTGTCCTCACACAGATTCAGTTTTGCCTTCAATTGCAGGGAGTTTATAAACTTGAGGGACATTTGTGGATTGAGAGAGTCCCAAATTAAAAATTTTGGATCTAGAGGCATACATGGTTACAGTGGCTCCTAGACCAGCGCTGGTCAAAATTTAATAAGCACATGAATTAATGAATTGACTCAACAGATGAACTTGTTAAAAATGAAGATTTTGATTCAGGAAGTCAGAGTTGGTATCTGAGATTCTGCATTTCTAACAAGCTTCCAATTTAGATCACTGCCACTGCTCCACAGACCACACATTGATTAGCAAGGCCCGAGACAATCTCTTAAACATCTATTTGAGACTTCTGTTAAGATTGGAGGGTAGTTAGTGTGAAATTCAGCTCTATGCTGAGTAGCTATAGTCTAAGCTGTCAGTAGCATTAATTGAAAAGAGATTCATTTGCTTTAGACTAGGCTTGCTAGAAGCACCAAAAACATGACATGCTTTATGAGAAGGCTTCAACACCTCTGCACGGAAGTGGCCTTCAGGACAATCTGCATACACGGCCAACATTGTCCTCAAGAAGCACTTGGATTTGCTTGAATACTTGAGCACAGAAAACAAGGGTGTTCTGTCATAGGTAGGGTTTTCAAACTATTTGTAGCAACTTCACCACCATTCTTCATATGAAATCTTTGATGGACCCCATATCAATAAAATAAATCGAAATGAATAAGGTAAGGACGTCCTGTCTCACCACTCCTGTAAAACACTGTACTCAAAGTCTTAGCTAATGCAATAAGGAAACAACTGAAAATACCAAATGCTGGTAAAATATGGAACTCTCAATGCTGGGGAGGATGCAGAATGGTGCACCATTTTTTCTTAAATCACCTTCACCCATTTCATTACCTCCTATTCCTCTCCCATTTATTGCAACCACCAATCTGTTCTATTTATGAATTTGGTGGGGTTTTTTTTTTAGACATTATTAACTTTGCATGTACTGCTAGAAATTGTAGGGCACAGGCAACAGCAGCTTAAAGTGGCGAAATAAAGGAAAGGAGGAAAAAAAGGAGAGGAAAAAACTTTGCAAGACAGCTGGGAAGTTTGTTACAAAACTAAGCATACTCTTACGGTATGATCCAGCAATCGTGCTCCTCGGTAGTTTCCCAAAGGAGTTGAAACTTATGTACACAGAAAACCTTGGACATGGATGTTTATTGCAGGGTTGTTCATAATTGCCAAAATTTGGAGGAAACCAAGCTGTCCTTCACAGGTGATTCGGTAAGCTGTGGTACATCCACATAACACAATGGAAAAGCATTCAGTGCTAAAAAGAAATGAGCTATCAACTCATAAAAAGACAGGGAGGAGCTTTCAATTCATATTAAAAGTGAAAGCAGGGCTTCCCTGGTGGCGCAGTGGTTGAGAATCTGCCTGTCAGTGCAGGGGACACGGGTTCGAGCCCTGGTCTGGGAAGATCCCACATGCCGCGGAGCAACTAGGCCCGTGAGCCACAACTACTGAGCCTGCGCGTCTGGAGCCTGTGCTCCGCAACAAGAGAGGCCGCGACAGTGAGAGGCCCGCGCACCGCGATGAAGAGTGGCCCCCGCTCGCCGCAACTAGAGAAAGCCCTCGCACAGAAACGAGGACCCAACACAGCCAAAAATAAATAAATTAAAATAAATAAATTTTTTAAAAAAAGTGAAAGCAGCCAATCTGAAAAGATGACATATGGTATAATTCCAACTATATGACATTCTAGAAAAAGCAAACCTACAGAGACAGTAAAAAGAGCAACGGTTTCCAGGGGATGAGGGGTGGAAGATGAATAGGCAGTGCACAGGGGAATTTTAGGATGGAAAAACTTCTCTGTATGATACCATAATGGTGGATACATGTCATTATATATCTGCTCAAACCCATAGAACGCACACAAGAGTGAACCATCACGTAAACTATGGACTTCAGATGATTACAATGTGTCAGCGTAGGTCCATCGATTGTAACAAATGGACCACACAGGTGGGTGACGTTGATAATGGGAGAGGCTATGCATGCGGGGGCAGAGGGTACATGGGAAATCTCTGTACCTTCCCTTCGATTTTGCTGTGAAACTAAAACTGCTCTAAAAACTAAATTTTTACAAATAAATAAATTGGAAAATACAACTGCTTTCGTTGTGGGTTGGGAGGATGTGGAGAGGGGAAGCCAAGAGTCCTACCTTTCTGGAAACACCTCCCCACCCAGCCATACTGGTGCCTCTTAAAAAACTCTCCAGTTCGCTATGAATGCACCTTGAAAAACATCCCAAAATCAGTTGGAAAGAATGATTTGGATCTATGTTCCTAGCAGGTCGCTTCAACAGACAGTTTCTGAAGGTTTGGCCCGGATGCCAATGCATTCACTTCAGGGATTAAAGAGTTAAACAACTCCAAAATTGAGAGGTCCTTCCCGCTCCTGCTCTGATAGTCTAGGATTCCATTCTTCTCTAGCTTAATTAGGTCTGGGCGTTTAAATACAGCATTAAACATTTTGATATTTGTCCATCCTTCCATCTCCCAAGAGAAAGAAGCTGTTTTGTTAGGGGACCGTCACCAGCCAGAAGTCACTGGTAATGAGTCTGATAATTATATTCCCGCTGCTGAGAACCCAGGCCTGCCCATTCTTTTCCCCACTTTCAATTCCGGTGTGCAGTTTTTTTGTGTGTGATTTTTTTTGAGACAGTATTAACTTTTCACCTAACTGCTGGACATTACAAGGAGCAAACAACGGCAGCTCAAAGTCATGAAACAAAGGAAAGGAGAAGAGAAAGCAGGGAAATGCTCTGCTGCTGAGGGTTTTTTTTTAAGGGAGGGAGGCAAAGATTTTGTATTTCATAACAGAGAGCATTACCACGCGGTAACCACACACAATGAAAACCTCGGATTTTTTTAAAATGAAAACGCTCACTCGAGGCCTCCGTTACTCATTTCTGGATAAAACGGCAAAACTTCAAGTCTGAAAAGACTCAAGTAGCTACAATCAAACTTTCCCTGGTAGCAGCTGATAACACAGCACTTGCCAGAAATCCATTTTGTAGACTGTACAGCTCAGCTCTTTTCAGGACTCTTAGAGGCTGAACTCTGCACAAAAGGGGTGGCAGCACAGAAAGCCACAGGATACCTCCTGCTACAAGAGTTTGGTCCCCTATTTCAGGGTGAAAACTGGTGAGGGACGCGGTGGGTGAGTAAAGAGGGAACTACCGTGGAAACACCTCCCCACCCAGCCATACTGGTACCAAAGGCCAAAGGGAACGCAAAGGCCAAAGTTGCAATACCTCCATCCTCCCACCCAAAAACAACAACAACAAAAAAGGACCAGGGCCAAGCCGCCCTAAAGCCTACGTACCGTGCTCAGCTTCTCCGTCACCCAGAAGGCCGGCATCCAGAGGCGGAGGTAGACGTCAGGTAACAAACAGCAAACCTCCTGCCAGTTCCTCATTTAAGCTAGAGGACAGGCACCTGGCCTTCATTAACGTTGCTGCTGTAGTTAACGCGTTGCAGGTGTGAAAGTGTGTGGCTGAAATCTGACAAAACACCTGTCTTTTGTGGCACCATTAGATCCTCCTAGTGTGGGACACGACCCCCTTGGGTGTGCTTTCCCCTGCCTTGAAAGCCACAGTAAGCATTGTCCTGTAATTACAAAATCAGAGTCATCATTGCTGGGAAGAATTCCTTAACAAATTATACCTAATTAGTCTGAAATTACCTTTAATTCATGGTGAAACCATAGGCTTAACTGTGTTCTATAACACCTTCCTTTTTATCTTTATGCAAATATGATTATACACTATCAAACTGGCACCACCAGGCATAAAAAACAGCGGCAGCTACTTCTTTGGTTACTAAATGGGAACTGGACGGGTGCCATTGATCATGTTTTCTGGAACGCTGCATCAAAAAAATAATAATAATATCAGCCAGTTCCTTCCCTGCGAACTCCAGTCTTCTCTCCCACCCACGGGCTCCTAACGGAAAGCTGTGAGATTGATCTCCCTTGCCCAACCCCCCTGCACCTCCTCACCACATTTTCTGCAGACACATGTGTGCATCTCACTGTCGCCCAATTTTTTAGAATGTCATTAAGTGTCAAAACATGTCTCATTATACTTCTGATCGCAGCATCTTGTCATGTGGCTTCTTCAGTTCCCATTATTCCCATCTCAGAGCTTCACACACCTTTTGATTCAATGCTCTTGGCTTCATGTACTTTGGCTTCAAAGGTTACTTGCATAGGCAGCATTGATCTAAGAGCTTTACTTGTACTCCCCTATTTAATCCTTGCTACAAACCTAGACACTAGGACTAGTATTATCATCCCCATTTTGCAGATGAGAAAACTGAGGCATAGAGAGATTATGTATCTTGCATGAGGTCCGACAGCCAGAAGAACCAAAACCCGGATTGTCATCCAAGCCATCTGTCTATAGTTTGCCCTTATCCACTATAATATGCATTCCCACTGATGCCCATGGTCTCTAATTGACCCTCATCATTTCCAACTCTCCTATAACACATCTAAACACAGCACTGTAGGGATATTTTTCCAGTTAGTTGGCATGTAAAGGTATAAAGTATCATTCTCATCAGAGGAAAAAGTCATGGCTAGCTTCTCGTTTGGTTCCATACAATTTGTTTAGTCACTGTATTCCTTCTTCTACCTCCCATGAAAGCATTATCAGAACCAAAGTTATGTTTTCTGTTTCTATCAAAATCAAACAATGCTGGGTGATATTACTGGTATATATACAACAGAGAGCATTACAAATTTGTAGCCCATGTGTGTATACATATATATATATATATATATATATATATATATATATATATATACACACATCTTTTAATTGGATCATACTTGGGTAACTTTTGCTGTAGTATGAGGGTATTTGAGATGCTTTCTCAAAATAAGCCAGAGTTTAATTCTTCAGAAAGCAATTAAAAATATGAAATGCTTTTATCGATTTTAAAGTCTGCTTTTTCTTCTTCCATTCTCTGGATAAATTCCTTGGAAAGTCAGCATTGGCTTTCAAACAGTCATTCCCATCCTACAAACAATGACAGCCCATATTATTCCTGACTTAAACCCAACCCCAGGTTCTCTGAAGACTGTCAGCTTGAAAAAAGAAACCCAGACCACATCTAGGTTACTTTCCAACAAGCTATGCTTTTGCAAGTAAAAAAGAGATTAATTTCTTGAACAATTTCAGGCGTGGTATGCAAACCCAAACACACGTCAGGTGTGGACATTGTACCAGGCACCTCTGTAGGAGGTCTTGACATTCCCCTGGAATGCAGTGGTGAACTGGTTAAAAAAATAATTACAACAGGACTAGCAATAAGGTTTTGGCTGAATACTACTTTCGTTCAGTATCAATTAAAATAAAAGCATTTTCTTGATGGTTGTTCATAACAGATATCCAGACCCATCTGTGGCTATTTATTTATGGCATTGCTGTTCTTAGCCAACAAGTTGGCTAAAAATCAGATTTTAGAATCTTAATCAGAATCCAAACATTGTCTTCTTATTTAACGCCTTCATTCAAGTTCATGTTACTGCCATGCAGAAAATGGAATCTGCTTTTTGGAGGCTGACCGTAACTCCTGCACCATGGTAATATACACAGCCGGCCCACAGCTGCGGAATGAGCTGTATTTCTTCACAGTATTTTTATTAGGCTGATTCCCACAAGTTTAAGAACATTGTAATCGGAGACACTTCAGGGTCACATTAGACTGAGCCCAATAAAATAAGAGGCGGAAACTTAAACTCTCCTAACTCCTTTCCATGAAGTTTAGAATTTTCAACTCCTTTCAAAGCAGAGGATGTCCCTTTCCACGTCTTTCAAGTTTTGTAAACACTGCAAGTGCTACTGGCTTCCTTTTAATCAGTAAGGGCCACCAGCTTTTGTTCATTATTCCTAATTATTAGACCCTCCACAAGAGAACATTACTGCTGACAATTTATATTAGTAATGATGCAACTTGACTGGTCAATGGTGTAATCTCCTCCTCCTTTCTTCCCACTCTTAATTTTTATGACCAACTATAACCTTCACACTTTGGTGTGCCATGTTTTTTCCCCAAATAATCTTCTGTGACACTAGGTAACAATTTGGAATTCCTATAACCATGGCTGGTTTTACTTGATGCCGAAACATCCAGTTGGAAAAGGGGGAAATTTGGTCCAACATCTGGATGTTTGAGCTGCATTAGGCCAAACATCTGGATGTTCCCAAATATTTTTTTCCCAATTTTTGGAAACTTCCACAGATTTTCCCTCATGTAGACAAAACATCCAGATGATTAACTGAGTATTTCTCTTTTCATCTCAGTATTTGGCCACTAAATGTTCTTTGACTCCTCTAGGTAAAAATAGCCGTCTAGCTGCTTTACAGGCCATTACTACACCAAAATAAGGGGGGAAACATTATCCTGTTGCTCCAAGGCAAATCTTAATCACTTTTCAATAATTTTTAATAATTTTTCAATAGTTTCACTACTCCAAAACACAAATTACCTCCAGAATGAAAATCTTACATTAAAAACAAAATTCTTCACAGCCCAGTATATCCTAAAATCTAGGAAGAAAAGAGTTCAAGTGTTGGTCTCAAACAAGGAAGTTTCTTATCCAGTTTTCCCACCTCACAAAAGTTTTTTGTTGCCATTACAACTAATTTTTGAGGCTCCCATCTCTGTATTCCTTTCCCAAGAATGCTCATTGGGCCCCCACCAATTGCTTTGTATCCAGAGACTGACAAAGCTAGTCTAGGAGGTGGGCATATAAAGCATTTAACACTCTGGTTAGATGAAGTTAACTCAACATTGCACCAATATGTAAACTAAAGAAAATGAAAAAAAAAAAAAAACAAAAAACACACCAGCCTCTAACCCAAAAGTTATTTATGTGAACTCTCTCTGAAATTGTTTATAAACATTTACATAAATATGCATCTTGTGTGGAGGAAGAAGAGTGCCTAGAGATTTCTTCAATCCCTCAAGGACTGTTTTTCCATGAGCACCTTCTCCTTAGTGGGCATAGTTTCAGTATTTTCTAAAATTATTTATGAGTTGGGAGAATAGATGCCACTGATTGTACAGATTTTATTCCCACTGTTGGAATGTATTGAAAGATAACATGAAAAGAATCCACAGATATCAAAGACACTGTATATGTAGTCACCCACAGCATTCATTCCCTCTTAGCCATGGTTTGGTAGACAGCAAGAAGTTGTTATCCACTCAAACTTGCGAAGGACAAGGAGTTTAGCTTAAGGAGGTAGAGTCATCTCTGGGAAACAGATGGCAGGAAATATAACTGGGCCCCACAAGGGATTAGAACTAGGACCTGCAAAGCCCAGAGGCCCAAGGGAGGCACTCTTCTCCTCCCTGTCTTCCTGAGACCACACGGGGTCATTCATCTCTCTGACCTCTGCATCCTTCTTCATCTCATCTCTCTGTGCCTTGGTTTCTTCACATATAAAATGAGGAAAATGGTAGCATCTACCTTAAAGGTTCAACATGTCTATGAATGAGTTCATTCATATAGAGAGCTTAGAAGAACGCCTGTCACATAATAAGCACACAATAAATGGCATACATTGTTGTTATTATCAATTATTCCCTTTGCAAACCAACTCTCCTGCTTCCTCAGTGCAAATGACTGCTGAATGGCCACACTCCAATGACAGCCCCCAGCTCCCCAGGTTTGTCTGTCTGTATGATCCTTATTCTCACAGTTAACTCACTGGTGCTTCCAAATCCCAATTTGAGATCCGCAGGAGAGAGGGTCTAATGAGCTTAGCTTGGAGCAGGTGTGTACCTTTGGCCCCATCAGCTGTTGCCTGACTAGAGATGCAAAGGTGCCCACTCACTAATTCATGAGTGACCTGGACAAGGTCCTAGGGAAAGGAAAGTGAAGCAGGGAGAAGACAGAGGGTATTCCTAATGCAGGTATCAAAATTTTAAACGTATTCATCATGTCTTTTTACTCTAAAGTTAGAACATATAGTTGAGCATAAAGAAAAAAAAATTTTAATCTCTAATCCTTACTCAGGAAAAAATAGATTTGTAATATTTTGGTATATATTTTCTCATACTTTTTATACATATACTTTTTACAAACATAAAAATTATGCTCTGCACTTTGTCTGCAGTCATGTTTTCCACTTAATAACATGCTGTGGACATTTTCCATGTTGCTAAGTATTTCTCTACAATATTTTTATTAGTGGCAGGATAGGATTTGATTAGATAAATATAAAATATAGTATAATACAATAGCCTGTTGAACATTTTGATTATTTCCATTTTATAACTTATAACCGCTGCTCTAATATAGCTTCTTCAGCATACATCATTGTACATATCATTTTAATTTTTTCTTTTCTCTTTTTTATCTCATCCAATTCTCCCTCATCCAACCCAACGCCTCTAGTAACCACAAATCTGGTCTCTTTTTCTGTGAGATTGATTCTCTTTTCTTTGTTTTTGGAAGTATAATTGACCTACAACACTGTATTATTTCCTGTTATACAACATAGTGGTTTGATAATTCTACACATTACAATATCATGACCAGGATAAGTCTAGCTACCATGTGTATTCTTTATTTTTAATTAAACAAGAAATAAATGGTCATTTAATTTTCTGTTTTTCTTTATATTGGATTGCAGGGGTCCCCAGTCCGCAGCCTCTTAGGAGCTGGGCCGCACAGCAGGAGGTGAGTGGCGAGCCAGCAAGCAAAGCTTCATCTGCCGCCCCCCATTGTGCCCCGTCGCTCACATTACTGCCTGACGCATCCCTCCCCCAACCCCCCGTCCGTGGAAAAATTTTCTTCCACAAAACTGGTCCCTGGTGCCAAAAAGACTGGGGACCGCTGATCTAGGAGTCTATTTTCTTTCTTTTTTTCAAAGAAACACCTCTTGGATTTATCTATCCGTCTATCAGTCATTAGGCTGGCTTCAATGAGGGTCAAGCTGAATGAGTTAAAGATAAAAGTCAAGAACATAGTAAGATTCAGGATATGAGGAGGCTGTCTGTTGAGTATTTTATTCTTTTTCTTAAATGAATTAATGGTCTGTTCTTCTGGTTCCACCAGAATTTCTGAAACTGCAGTTACTCTGGCAGAGGGAAAATTTCAAGGCTATGTCATCTACCCACTTATAGAGTGCAAAGGCCAATATATGACCAATAAATCAGTATTGTCAATTTTATTACTTGGATATTTATTCATTTATTCATTCATTCATTTATTTATTCTGCCTGTTCCATGTCTCAAGTAGAAAGGAGAGGCCTAATAGAGATTCTTACTACTACTGAACCTCATCATTTCTCCTTGTTTTTTGACATTTTCTGCATTATCTATTTCAATTAGATAGAAATAGAATCCATTATAAATTCACCGGAGATTGAAAATTCAAATACTTACACTGACTTTCCTTTTCCTATGTATTATTAGTTGCCATCAATTCTCCTCAGTCATATACCAATATTGCTAACCCTGTTTTTTCTGTCTGACTTGCCCAAGATACTGTTCCATTTATACTAATCAGAAATGATCAGTTTTGCTAAAAGAAAAATTTCCAAACAAGTTCAATCCTGACTTCCATGGGAATAGAGAAAGGAACGCGAGTTAAAGATGTTATTTAACTCATGAGGGACCCAGACAATGTCATAACCAGTTCAAAGAGGATCTGAAAAACAGACACATCTATGGATCAGGAATATTGACATAAATGTATAAATGGAGGCAAAGTGGTTTTGGGGGGGAACTAGTAAGGCAGTTAGACTGACCAGATCAGGACAGAATTTACATGCTTATAGATAAGGATTAATTTGCATTGCTATCAGTTACCTAGAGCTTACAGTTGTAAAATAACTCAAAGAAAATTCGAGGCTAGAATTAGACAAACTGGAAGGGTGTGCTGTCTGGAGACAAGGCACAGTTTTCTGTTAAAGCACATGATTCCCTACCAGTTTTCTGCTTCTGCCACTTTTGATGCTTTCTGTTTTTCCCATCCTCCCTTGATGTTTTATTTGCTTTCTTGTTTATTCAGGTTATGTTTCTCCCTCTCCCCACTCTAGATATTTGTAAGAAATTAACCTCCCACTTGTACATTTTTCAACTGTATATAAAAATTTATTTTCCTCTAATTATTAGCTTTAGATAGAAATAGATTCCTTAGATGAGAAGATGACAACTTTCACTTCTTCCTACCATTTTTTGTGGTATAATCCAGGATTTGAGGTCTAGTTTCTTGCTTTCAAATAGTCATTCTTACTTTAAAATGTTTGTATTTTAAGAATTGTTAACATTTTATTGTTTCCTTAATTTACCATTGTTAAGATCAATATTTTTATGATAATAGCCCTCATCTTTCTGCATTTCATTACTTCTCTATTCTTGAGTATGTGTCTGTTATTCTTCTCTTAGTTGTTAGGAAAACTTTGTGTACAAGTAATTCATGCCTTGTAAGTCACTGTATATCCAATGAAGTGTTTCTGTTACTTTTGTATGTGAATAAAACCTAGCTATGGTATAGAAATCTTCTGTTACAATCTTTTTTCCCCTTTAAAACTCTTAGGAAATCACTTCATAGTCTTATGGTGCTTCTTACCACAGAGGAAAAATCTGAGGCTGGATGTCTTGACTTTTTTTTTTCTTCTGCAGATTGCCAGTCTTTTCTGTCTGGATGCATGTCAGATTTTTTTCTTTTCATCTTGAAGTTTAAGACTTTCATCAGAATACATCTATTTGTTGTTGAACTATTTTCATTAATATTTCCTGGAATTTGTTGAGCTCATTCCATTTGCAAAACCAGAACTGTATTCACTAGACCAGCCAAGTGTTATTTCGTTTTTTAAATATTTCTTCCCTTCTACTTATTCTGACATCCCGTTTAGTAACACTTACTCTCTATAAGTGGGATCTCAGTAACATACCCTCCAAATTATTTACCTCATCTCTGATTCTCCTTATTTCTCTGTCATGTATCTCTGAATTCTGGGAGATTTTTATCAAGCAAATATTCAATACCCTTAATTAAATGTATGATGGTTTTATTTGTACCCTTATTGCCTTTTTAAATGCTGTTCTTAAATGTCTACTTTAAAATAGTTATTTTTTCCTTGTAACTCATTTTAAATTTCTGCTTGTCTCTCAAATCAGCTCCAATTTCAAATCTGTTTATTGTATAAACATCTCATCTTACAGATTTTATTTTATGGAACCCATGTTTTTCTATTATTTGCAAGATAAAAAATAGTTTATAAAACATATATCTCTTTCCTTTAATAATTTTTAAAATATGCTTTCCTATATGAATAGTATGATACTAGCTGTGTGTGTGTGTGTGTGTGTGTGTGTGTGTGTGTGTGTGTGTGCGTGTGTGTGTGTGGGGCGGGGGAGATATGTATTCAAAAAACTGAAACCTAAGACCGGAAGAAAAGAACAAAATGAACCAGCAAGATAATTTTGTACCCTCCAACCCTAGAGAGTCTCATAAATTGATTATTCCAGGTACTTCAAAAAACAGAATTATAAGGGAAAGTTAAAAACAGAAGAAAGGGTTGAAAATCTCTGCCACAGGTGTCTTCTGACACGCCATGTATTCAGCCGAGAACCTTATCCTACCCTAAAGGACCCTCCCTGGGGAGATTATGTCCCTGGAGAGACAAAAACCAGTGAGAATCCAGAGTCAGAGACCTCAGGCATAGCTGAGGGTGAAGGTGAGATCTCATTCTGAAAATGGGATTGAGAATCCAAGCAAACAATACATGTTAAGCTATGAGACCACCAATACCCAGGCAAGAAACTGGGGCTTCCTCCTAGAAATGGTTCCCTAAAAAAGAGATTCAGATAGTGACACTTAGAGGTGACCAGCCCACAGGCCCTGCCCCTGTACACAAGAATTCCAATCTTCATTTTAAATATGAACATACAGCCAAAGTACACCACACATTTGAGAAACGCCTCTAACAGGAAAGATCGGACAAAATAAACAAATAAAATACACCGGGAGGAAACAAAGACAATGCAGCAAGCAGAAAAAGTTTTAAAATTAAAAAAAGAAAACAGTATTATTAGCCTCAAAGTAATCAGAGAAGATTTTTGCATCATGAAACAAAAACATGCAGGCATTTTAGAAGGGAACTTTCAGAGAACAATTAACTAAAAATGTAAAAAAAAAAAAAAAAAAAAAAAAGGGAAGATAACCGAGAAAATGTCCAGAAAGTAAATCAAACACTCAAGAAAATATGGGAAATAAGAAGGAAAAAAAATTAGTAAAATCAGAGAAGGGGTCCCAGAGGTCCAACATCAAAATAATAGTAATTTCAGAAGGAGGAAAATTTTTAAATGATAAAGAACAAGAAATTAGCAAAGAAACAATACAATAAAATGTGCCATCTCTGAAGAAAATAGGTTTCTAGATTATGAAAGTCCAAGTGTCCCATGAAGAATAGACCCGCTACATGGAATATCTTTGCGAAATTCAGGATACCATGAAGAAAGAGAACAGCCTAAAGGTCCCACCCAAAAATAGCAGGTCACTTCAGAAGGATGATAAGTAAGAATGGCATTTGGCTTAGCAACATCCAGAGCTAAATGATAAAGGATCAAGGTCTTCCAAATTCTGTCAGCAATTATTTCCAAGTCAGAACCCTAATTCCAGCCAAATTATGAATCAAATGTCAAAGCCAAATAAAGATAGGTTCAGACTGTCTGGGTCTCAAAATATGCTCTCTCATGCTCTTGAGAGAAGCCATTCATGGATGTGCACCATCAAAACGCAGACGTAAACCACGAAAAAGGAAAACATGGAAATCAGGAAACTGGAGGTCCCATACAGTTAGAAACTATGGGAAATCCAGAAAAACGGTAGAGGTAGAGCCCAGGATGAGAAGTGTGCAGGAAACCTAGATGGGGGCGGAGTGGAATGGCCAGGAGCTCTGTGCCAGAACTATTTGACTGTAATAAGGAGATTTACTTTTAATTTAGAGAATTTAGTGATGAATTAGTTATAGATACATAGATACTAAGCAAACAAACAGAAAGGAGGCAATTATTACTTCCAGCCAAAACAAAAAGTCGTGCAAGAAAGGAAACGATACAAAAGTGGCTCAGCTGTGAACATTATTTACATACTCATAACAGTGTGTGTGCTGGTTAAGAAAGGGTTGATATGATTATAATGAGAGATGTAGGGGAAAGAACTTATTTTCTATAATAAGGAATAATATCTAAACCTTAAAAATGAACAGCATAATGTGGTGGTTACATTTGGAGACAGCTGCTAAGAGTTATAAGCGATTGCCTTGGAGGAATGAGAATTGGCAATGAGGAACAGGAGAGGGGATTTATAAATCTTTAAACCATTACTAAATACATTACTTAGATAAAAATTTAAATTTACAATAAAGGAAAGCTAAAAGGAACACAGTCAAAATATTTAAGATTCAGATTATTTAAACTCTATGCTCATTTCTTTATGATTCAGAATTATTTACAGGATCCATTTTTTTCCTAGTTTCTCATATTTGCAATAGTAAGAAGCCTATTCAGGGCTGGTATTTCGCTCAGAAATAGGGTGGGAAATTCTTCTTGGCTTTCAGTTAGAGGATACCTTTCAGACTTCAAGGTGATGGGCTTGAATGTCGTAGGAACAGAGATGAGGTCTGGAAAGGCTGGTAGGATGGGGGAAGGGTTTCAACACAGAGGATGTCTTCGACATTCCTAGTAAAGCTGCTGTTCCAAGGTTAGACCACCTGTGGGGCTACATCCTTCCAGGAACATGAATGATCTCCTTCACCGCTCAAGGGGAGTTCCTTTACCATCTTTGTCAGCCCTCTGCTTCCAGCGCCCTGAAGATCCCAGGCCCGGTTCTCACAAGCAGCTCACACCACATCAGGGAAGGAATGTGCTCTCTCCAGAAGCTGCTTCTCTAGAACTACTACCCCTGCAAAAGCTGGCATTTTGATATAACTACCCACATTCACGAATCTGCAGGTTCAGATTTCTCCATGAAGCTCCCTGCTGCATCAGTTAAGATCATTTCAGCCTCAGGAAATGACTTTTCCAGAGCCGCTCCAGCAGTGCTTCTAGAAGCTTCTGCTCAGTTTATCCAGCCACCCAAAACTCTCACCTCAATTCTGCTGACAGTGGGTGGGAAAGAGGCTCCAATTGCTGCTTTCTTCATCATCTTACACTGTTCTCCGTCTCCAGTCAGGCTTCTCCAAGTTCTACCATTGTCCCTAAGGTCCAAGATTTCTTCTTCTTGCTTCTCACAAAGCCACAAAACTCCCTTGCACATAGTATTCTACCTTGCGGGGGGATCCTTTTTTTTTTTTTTTTGACCTCCATTAAATCCAGTAGGAATTTCTCATGGTTTCTGGCATTTGAATAGCTCTATTTCCAGCTGTCAGTGCTGAGGAACATTTTTTCATGATTTTTTAAATTTAAAATATTAAAATTTTAAAATATTAATGTCAGCATAAATTAGGAGACAGTAAGCATCTGTTAGAATTAGATTCAATTGAGTTACAGAAAACCTAAAACAAGGTTACTTAAACAAGACAAAACAAGATTCCACCCTCACATGAAGTCAGGAGGTAGGCATCTGAGCTGATACAATGGCTCGTTTCATCTCATTGCTCTGCCATCATCCCTAGGAAGTTGTGCTTCTACTCATGATCCAAAATGGGTGCTAGGACTCCACACATCAAATCTGTGTTCCAGGCAGGAAAATGGAGGAAGAAGCAATGAACTTTGTGAAAACTCCCTTTAAAGTACACCTTCTAAGCAGCACCCAATTCTGCTTACATCTTATTGGCCTGAGTTTACCCATGTGGCGTCACTGAGCTTCCAGAGAAGCTGAAAACATTAGAGTCATAAAAATTCCTTAGAGATGAAATTGAAAATAGTGGTTCTAAGGAAGTTAAGTGTATTGCACAAAAAAATTTTGTTTAATAAAGTACATGACCTTCTGGTATTCACAGACTTTGATCCATTAGGAGAATAAACCACAGAATAAAATCAGATAATATAAAGAGAAGCAGAAAGAAGGGGTGGAAAATGTGTTGTTTCCACAAGAAAACTAAGCTTTCATTCTCTGGGTCTCTCCATAACTGAATTTAGGTATATTCATACAAGAACAAAATGGCAACTCCTAAATAAGTGTAATGTCAGAATAAGCAATCATAGTTTGGTCAATATATATTTAGATTAGTATATTACTTAATTTCTGTCAAACCCAATTCTCAAAATTGCAGTAATTTCTTACAACTTAACACCTCCCAGGTTTGAGCAAAAATCCTAGCACCAGTAAAAGACTAGTAAATAAACATTAACTAAAGAATTGAGTAAATGGAAATTTTACATGTATATATGTGTATACATACACACAAAAGTATATATATAAAACTCTGTTGACATGACTTTAATAAAACATTTTTGCCATGTGCTAGTTATCAAGTGTTTATGAAGCTTCTGTTGTATGCAGAGTATAGTTGATGGATAGTAACAAAATATAAGAAAATAGAATACACGGTTAATGCTATTCTGAATCTTAAAACCCGTGGAGTACTTTAAAAGCAATGTCAGGAGGCAAATAATGTCACCAGTCCTATCTTCTACCACCAAATCTCTGAGATGAGTGCCGACAGGCAGGCATGAACCAATATATTATACAGTTCAATGGAAATAAAGAAGGTACAGAAAATGTAAAGTCTATTTACTAATCTCTGATCACTTTTGGTCGGAGTCCATAGATTCTGATCAGCTTGAACCTCATAGTGTAACCTATTTGCAATGGCCTTTTTATGCTGCCCACAGTGGTAGGAACTTTTCTTACTATGATTAGGCTCTCAGCATCACAAGATGTTTACAGTGGTTCCCAATGAAAGCAAACGATAAAGCTTCACAACATAAAGTTCTTTCTAAAGAAAGTCTTCTCCTGCCCTTGGTTTATACTTCCTTGTACTCTTGCCACAGTGTCTAGTTCTACACTAATCCTGACAACATCCCAGAGAGCTCAGGACTTGAACTTCATCTTTGACCCCCAACGGCCTGAGCTCTGTGATGAACCTTATAGAGTCACAGTCTCCTTTCTGCCAATTGAAAGAAGTAGAGGATACAGTTAGGAACTGAGACACCAGGACAGATGAGCAAGGGAGCCTGAGTCGTCATCCTTTTCACACATGGCCCCGATGAGCAGCACCTTTGTCTGACCCACAGGACAACCCAAGTGCAACCTATGAGTCAACCACACTCTAGAAATGGTTTCTGCGATTCCTGCAGCCTGATACTTTGATTGCACTGTGGTTGCTCTAAAAGCCCTAATGCAGACTGTGGATTCTTCTCTTTACTATGTGGTTTGAAGCTGGGCAGAGGGGAGGAGATGTTGGAAAGAAAAATTGCCCAGTGCACCATGACAGCTGTATAATTAGGCAAGGCAGGCCAGTGCTTATGGCATTTGTCATTCAACAATTGTTCATATTCCAGGTTCTCTAGCCAGGTGTTCTGAACAATGAGGTGATGATAATGTCTTCATGTGACCTGAGCCCGGAGAACATTCAAGTGCAAATAGACCAGGCGGAATCCCTGGTGGAGTAAGATGAAGACTGCCTTATTTTCTTAGTGTTCACCAGCTGATTTGCTATAAAAACAGAATGGGGCTTGTTAGCAACTTCTGAACATTACTAAAAAACGTATTCAACAAAAGGAGAGCTCAAGGAGAGATTTGTGATTTTTTTGTCTCCAAAATTTGGAATTCAAGACGTGTGACTCTATTTATGAAAAGAGGGATTTAATGCCACCTAGTAAAGAAGGGCTGAAAGGGGAAGCTGGTTCATGAAGAGTTCATGAAGCTGTCTTAGCTTCTCCTGGCTTCCATTTACCCAGACACAGGAGAATCTCTCCCATTTTTAAAGAGATGAGATGTTGTAACTTATGGTTATTTTGTTAAACTGTTAAATACTATCAAAAATGTTTATTTCTAACCAGTGCTTATTTCCTCTTCTGGCTGTACACAGACGTGGCAAAAAAAGGTAAAAGTCATCAGGAGGCTTTCTTAAGCCTTCTGCCTCCATTCCGCCCCTCCCACATGACATTTCAGGCTCCTGACCATGCTCTGTGTTAGTCCGTCTTGAGCCATTATCTCCTAGGACACTCAGTGCACAGAGAAGAAATTATTCCCTCAGTTTCTCACAGCTAAAATTCGCTTAATTCATGTCTGCACTTCACCTCCTTCTTGCCTTAAACCATACTGCCTTTTGAACTTATCTTCAATTTGTTTCCTTCCATGATACTCTACCTTTTCATGGCCTACTGGTTGGAATCAAGGTTATTTTTCTCTCATTTTTTTTCTTTTACTTTCAGGATCCCTCATCATGTATTCATGCTCTGGACTTTACTGGATACCTTGTAGCAATGCCATACAGTAAGTCCCCTACACACGAACTTTCAAGCTGTAAACTTTCAAAGATGCGAACGTGCGTTCACATGTCCAATCATGTAAGTGAGTTCACGTGTCTGGCATACATTGTCACGTGCATGCATCCTCTACAAGTGGTTGTGCTTTTGTGTACTTTACTGTACAGTACTATATAGAGTACAGTAGTACAGTATCTTTATTTCAAGCTAGATCTGCAAGAGGATGACTTCATTCAACTCCTTGTTGTGCAACATGAGGAGCTTACTAATGAAGACCTGATAGAATTAGAGGCCCACAGAACGGACGAAAAGAGACAAGAAGAAAAAGAAGTAACTGAAGAACCGAAGAGATTCACGATGCAGGAAACGGCAAGGGGGTTTCCTTTGTTTGAGGAGGCACTGTCAGTTTTTGAGGCACAGGACCTGAATATAGAATGGTACATGAAGGTTGCAGCAGACATGCAGAATGCAATCCAGTGCTACTGTGTCATCTATGATGAGAAAAAAAAGAGCTACTACCCAGACATCACTGGATCATTTTTTTAAGAGGGTGGATTGAATTGAATCCAGCAAGGAACCAGAACCTGTGCCATCGACATCAGGCGTGAGTAAAATTGCAGCTTGCCCTCCGTCTCCTATTGCTGACGATCCTTCAGCTCTACCATCTCCCACCTCCTCTCCCTCCTCCAGTCAGTAACTCTTCTTGCCTGTTCACTCGATGCCAGCCCCTGTATGCCAGCTGTTGTACTGTACTACTGTACTTTTCAAGGTTCTGTACTGTAAGATTTTAAATGTTTTCTTTATTTTTTGTGCTTGTTTGTTTTTTATGTATTATTTGTGTGGAAAGCATTATAAACCTATTACAATACAGTACTATAGAGCCGATTGTGTTAGTTGGGTACCTAGGCTAATTTTGTTGGACTTATGAACAAATTGGACTTACGAACATGCTCTTGGAACAGAACTCATTTGTATGTAGGGGACTTACTGTATTTAATGATATCTACAGATCAAATACACTGTAATCTTTTAGGATTTTAACCTGCAATTAATTCCTATATTGAGAATGAACCCAGCTCACCCTCTTCTCTAAAAATTATCTCTTCTCTTTTTACTACATGACCCCTCCCTCTCTCCTCCTCTATCCCCCCCCATGGCTGATGGGCATGGGAGCCAAGGCTGTCAATCAGATTCTCTCACCAGGGAATTTGGAAGGGCACAGAGGATGGTGGAAAATCTGAGACGGTACCTGGAACTAGCTCATGTGAATTTGGGAGCTGCGGAGTAGTCATTCACATAAAGAAGCAGAAATAGTCTGTTTAAAGAGAAATGGGAAAGTGTGAATAGATAATAAGAAAAAAGAGGCATGTGGCCTCAGAGACAGCAAGGAAAGACCAGAAGACAGCTGACCTGACCACCGTCCAGCTCTTCCTTCAATCTTTCCAGGGCCACTTTTCCTACATTTATGTTCTAGGAGATTCCCCTCTGATCTAATCATCATTTCTAAGGTTTTCTTCATTCTACTTAAGTTAATTTGAGATGGGATTCTGTTGCTCCTTTTGATGTGGAGGCAAAAGTTTTATTATTTGAAAATTTCCAAAGAGGAAATTGTCTTTCTTTTGAAAAAAATACCTTGATGAACTGCTTGGATTAGAAGGTGAGATCCGAGGACATGGCAGGTGTTTAAGGCAACAAAGGAGAACGCTTAACTCCTCTGCACGAGCAGGATTTTCTTTTTCTTCTGAAGGAGAGGAGATAAAGAGAAGGAACAAGCAGAGGAAAGAATAAAAACAGCTATTAAGATGGCTCAAGGCTGAAAGATTTCACAGAGTGCGTTGAAATTCCCTGGTGGTGGAGACGTTAGCCCATTTTCAGCATGGTCAGGTCTAATGTTCAAATTGAAATTCTCTACTGCTGCAGTGCAAGGCCTCCCTTTATCCACATCCCACCCTCCTATCTTCCACACCTACATATGCTTGGCTTGCAGGTGAATTTTTGTAGAGAGGGAGCAATGGGCTGAATTCACATCTGTTTATTATGTTATGGAATTAACTATGAGATAGCAGGAGCCCAAATGTAGAGGTAAGCATGACCTCTTGGTCTAACCTTTCAATTTCTACATAGTGTAAAATAGGGATTAAAGACCATTTTATTAGAACCCACCGAACCCTGCCTCATGTGTGCAAACCCAAGGACCTTGACTCAGATATAGCCTCTCCTCTGCATGTAAATTCATTTGATTGCAAACTTATTAAGCATTTCTATATTTGATTTAAATCTTTATGGATATGTAAATCTAACTTGAATCATCGACATCAATACACTACCAAATGTAAAATAGATAGCTAGTGGGAAGCAGCCGCATAGCACAGGGAGATCAGCTCGGTGCTTTGTGACCACCTAGAGGGGTGGGATAGGGAGGGTGGGAGGGAGACGCAAGAGGGAGGGGATATGGGGATATATGTATACATATAGCTGATTCACTTTGTTATGCAGCAGAAACTAACACAACATTGTAAAGCAATTATACTCTAATAAAGATGCTAAAAAAAAAGCAACACTCAAAACACATTACTTGCAAAGGCTTTTGAGGTCTTCAGGTATAATGTGCTAGAGAAGAAAGCAAGATGAGGACAGCAGTTGAAATAATACACTCAATGGCTCCATGAATTTGGAGCCAAGATATATTAGAATTGAGATTTCATTTTAAAAACAGATTTTTTTTTTGCTTTCCAAAAAGATTCATGCTAGCTTTCCTTTAAATAACAAACTTATCTAATGCACTTAAGATATGATTTCTTTTTGCACAATTGATTTACAAGTAACTTTTCAGGAATCCATCTATTGACTAAGGAGAGGTATATGTGTTATGCAAAACACAGTACTTAAGTACATTAAGGAATAAGCCCAGTCCATTATTTCTCAGCCTATCTAGTGGGTATTTGTATTTGTTTTGTTTTATAGCTTTTCCCCCCTCTTTGATTTACATTTACGAGACAATTGAGATGATGTGAAACGGTTTTTATTTTTATGAGCAAAAGGAACCGCACCAACCACAAGTAGCAGAACACTGCCACAACTGAATTATGCAGGTCTCCACAGTGGAATGAAAATTAAAAGGGAATTTTGTCCCTATTTTCACTTCTTATAGTGAAGTCATGCCCTAAGGATGTCTACTGGACAACTCAATTACAAATAGAAAGTTGTGGTTGCACCTACAGTTGTTACCAACCTAACTTGAAACCAATTTAAATGTATTAAACTTCAGGTAAGCTTTGGGGGGTTTTTTGTAGTTATATGCTGGCAACTGACATGACCCTAATTAATCAGCCAAAATAACGAAGAATGGCCCAATTCACCTCTTTCATGACTCCATGAGAATATATCATGAGAGTGTTGAGTTGAAATTTAGATGTGCCCACTCTTCCTAAAATAAAGGTGAAGCTCAAGGCCATGTCATATTTGCTTCTAATTACCTAAAGCTATGCACAAACATATTTAACAGATTCATTACATATACCCCATCACTAGTACTACCCTATCTTGCCTACACACACACACACACACACACACACACACACACACACACACACACACACACCACCTCTGTTTCTCAGAGGGTACAAATTGGCAGCCCATGAGCCAAACCCAGCCCACAGATGAGCTTCGTTTGGTTTGTACATTAGTAATCACATTATTATAAAAGCCTGGGAGTTAACATTTGAAAATTAGGAGATGTCACATAGAAATTCACATTTCTAGCTCTCTTAAGATATATATTCCACATGGCAACAATCAGCTGGAGCTTAGATACAAAGTCCCCTGTGAGCCCCCTTGGCTTTGCCAACGTCCCTACGATACCCCATTATACTTCATTCAGCCCACATGGCACACTTGGCTTCCTAGCCTCTATAAGCATTTGGGTTTGCAACTTCTGTCCCCAAAAGTTTCCCTCCTCTGTACTGTACCTTGAAAGCAACTTCTCTTTGAACACACTAAAAGCTATGATGCTTCAATCAGTGAACCTCAGGAAATCTGAGTCCCTGTTTTTACTTTCTACACTTCTAAAAATTCAAAAAGATATCCCCATATATAACTTTAAGTCTTAAAACATAGGTGTGCGGCTCTTAATGACACAGATTCTAGCCATAAACTTATTTAGGCATTTTTTTCCAGCAATACAAGTTTTCATCTACTTAAATGATTTTAATCCAATTGATTAAGAAAGTAACATATTTGTTTAAAATGATTCTCTTTTGGAAACTAACATGGAAGTAGAAAAATTAAGCATTGTACTTATAGCTTAGTGTCTAGTTTGAAAAGCACTGTGCTTTTCTGTGTATAATAAAAGGTAAAAAAGCTGATTGAAATATGTAAGAGAAAGCCTGCATTAACAAAAGTGCTGTTTATGTTTGGGAAATGAAGGCTATTATTTTTAGGAAAAGCTCAGTGTAATCAAATATTGGATACAGACAGGGGATGCTAAAGTGTTATAGCTATACACTTACTGCCATAAAACACTTTTACTATTGAAATTCCTGCATTCAAAATAATAATAGTAACTTTGTTATTGTGCCTCTGAAATGTATAACCCCCAAACATTTCTTTTCCCATTGAAGCAATTGTTCTATGATGCATGCTTTCCAGAGAGTTCTCCTATTGTTCTTTGGCAAAACATACTGTATTGGAGGATATGGTTTGCATCACAAAAATGTTATTTTTACTCCAATTAGGGGTTGTAATATTTTATACTGAGATTTCTCCGGTATTTTCAAAGTATGCCTTACTGAGGAAATTTTATTTTTATATCAATATAACTTTTCAGGTTGCTATCTACTTAGTAAAATACAGCGAAATGACACAGTATTATCTGAGGTGCTCCAAGTCCCCAGGAAACCATCCCCTTTGTTCTCACCGGATGTATGATGAAATGCACCATTATTATTCTATTTCAAATGATGGGAGTAAGATTCTAAGTTATCTGCTCAGTTCATATGGCAAATTAATGAAAGAAATAGATTCTGTGGAATAAAGGCAAATAGTATATCTAGTTCTCTGTCTTGATTACCTATAGATCTAAAACTCTGTAAACAATTTTAAAATAAATTTGTCTTTGTAGAGGGCTACAGTTGTTGGTCCCATAGACTAGTGAAGAAGAAAATTGAAGACATATTGGCTTGGAATGGAATCTAGCCATGTGAATTTTATCTCTTAGTCTCAGTACTCTCAGCTGAAAAATGGGTGTAACAATTCTTCCTCATTAGTTTTGGCAAAACTTAAATAAGATGATATACCTGTTAAATCTCTTTGTTATAGCAGACTAACTTTACTCAAGATCAGTAGTTAGAGTAGTTAGCTACCTACTATTCAGTAGTTAGTTACCTAACTACCTCACTAATCTTCATATATAAGCATGCATCAGAATCACCTGGAAGGCTTATTAAAATGCACGTTACTAGGTCCCATCCCCAGAGTTTCTGATTCAGTAGATCTGAAATAAGGCCTGAGAATTTGAATTTCTATCAAAGCAAAAATAAACAAACGGGAACTAATCAAACTCATAAGTTTTTTCACAGCAAAGGAAACCATAAACAAAATGAAAAGATAGCCTACAGACTGGGAGAAAATATTTGCAAACAATGTGCCCAACAAGGGCTTAAACTCCAAAATATACAAACAATTCATACAACTCAATAACAAAAAACCAAACAACTCAATCAAAAACTGGGCAGAAGACCTAAATAGACAATTCTCCAAAGAAGACATACAGATGGCCATTAGACACATGAAAAGATGCTCATCATCGTTACTTATGAGAGAAATACAAATCAAAACTACAATGAGGTATCACCTCACACTGGTCAGAATGGCCCAAATTAAAAAGTCTATAAATAGCAAATGCTGGAGAGGGTGTGGAGAAAAGGGAACCCTCCTACACTGTTGGTAGGAATGTAAATTGGTGCAGCCACTATGGAAAACAGTATGGAGCTTCCTTAAGAAACTAAAAATTGAGTTGCCATATGATCCTGCAATCCCACTCCTGGGCATATCCAGACAAAACTCTAATTCGAAAAGGTACATGTACCCTTATGTTCATAGTAGCACTATTTACAATAGCCAAGACATGGATGCAACCTAAATGCCCATCGACAGATGAACAGATAAAGAAGATGTGGTATATATATACAATGGAATACTACTCAGCCATAAAAAAGAATGAAATAATGCCATTTGCACCAACATGGATGGACCTAGAGATTATCACACTACGTGAAATACGTCAGAAGGAGAAAGACAAATACCATATGATATCACTTATAGGTGGAATCTAAAATATGACACAAATGAACTTATCTATGAAACAGAAACAGACTCACAGATATAGAGAACATACTTGTGGTTGCCAAGGGGCGGGGGGCATGGGGAGGGATGAACAGGGAGTTTGGGATTAGCAAACTATTATATATAAAATGGATAAACAATGAAGTCCTACTGTATAGCACAGGGAATTATATCCAATATCTGGTAATAAACCATAATGGAAAAGAATATGAAAAAGAATATATATAATATATATATATATATATATAAAATGTATAACTGAATCACTTTGCCATATAGCAGAAATTAACACATTGTAAATTAACTATACTTCAATAAAAAAATTTTTTTAATAATTTTTTAATTTGTTTGAATTTCTAACCTGTTCCCAAATGATGCTAATGCATCCAGGGCACCCACTTTGAGAACCACTGCTTTAACACTGTAGCTAAATCACACTAAATATAATGCTTGGAACAGTAGGCCCTCAAAAGGTCACCATTATTTCACTGTTTACTGAAATCCAATGGACAAATACAAAATTAGTTACAGGTCTTCAAAAGAAATTCTAATAAAAGTAAGGATAAAATAGCAATATCAGATGTACTTTAATTCCTATTTTCTTCAGTAAATCATAGATTTGGCAGAATAATAACTTATTATCTGTCCAAAGCAATATGTTGACTTCACCATTGTTTTCTAATTCTGTTTCTATAGGTAATTCTGTGATTTCCCCAATTCTGGTGATTCAGTGGAACTCATAAAAGATAAGTCCACCTATTTTACTGAATATAGTTCTTCATATCGTGATATTTGGTTGCCAGAATAACTCTGGCATTCAGAAATTATAATATTCTCCATTCCTAGATCAAATCAGAAAGCCATGTGCATTCAAATGAGTTTTAAAGAAAGAAAACCTGCCTGTCTCAGGTTAAAGTAAAGCATGACTAATGCACTGGAGGAACTTTTTAACAACAGTTCATCCTGGTAAAAATATTACTTCTGTAGCCATGCCAAGGTGAGTGTCGGGTTAGGTTATCTGCAATTCAAGTGCCAGATGTGTGTGTGCACTTGTGTGTGCCTGCCTGTGGGTGTGTGTGCATGTACGTGAACTCCCCCTAGAGAGCTATAGACACTCCCAGCCATGACTTCACAGAAAGTTCTCCTTACAGAGAGCGATGTTCAGTCCTCTCTGGGTAATTTTGTGCCCTCTTCATTCTTTCCCTATCTTCTCTTGACACTCTTTGTTGAACTAGCTACTGTTTTTCTCCAACCCGCTAGCTTTTCAATAAGTTTCCTGTTGTGCATTGGGATAGCAGTGTTCACGGAAAATTGCTTTGCCTAGGTGATCCAAGCCAGATCCCTCCCACCTTTTTTTTTTTTTAATAATTTAGAGACAAGTAACAAAGTGCTTACACTGCAAGAATTTACTCCAGAAGACTCCAAACTATTCGCTGACTTTTTACAGTTTAATCCCAGCTTCAATTTCATAACTGGCGCTCAAAGCAGAAGAGATGCACAGAGGTGCGCACTTGAAAAGACACAGCTTTTCATCTGAAGATTTCAAAAACATTAACCAATGTACTCAAATTGCCCTAAAATTATATGGAGAACTAGTACAGTCTGCTCTACAAAGAACTTGGGGAATGAGAGCCAAGAATGATTTAATAACTAGTTGTGAAGGTAACAAAGATTGAAATGAGAATTTTCACAAGAGCCTATTATTGGTGAGAAAACCTGGCGAGTTCAACTAGTTCATTTTCCAGCCTCCAGACAGGACTCTATCAAAAAAGTATCAGTTTTGAAAAATACCTATTTTGGCCTCCATGTCAAATTTTCTGATTGATGGGGCTTCAGCAAAATGACAACAAAGTTAGGTAGCACATGTGTGCTATTTTAAGAACTTTACATGTCTTAATTCATTAAAGTCACATAACAGACCTGTGACTTAAGTTTTATCATCTTCCCCACTTTCCATTTGAGGAAGCTGAGACTCCCAGAGATAAGCAACTTGCCCAAGGGTCACATAGGTTGTAAGTGGCAGAGCCAGGATTTGAACACAAGCATTGTGGGTCAAGAGACTCTCACAGTGGAAGTTCCTTGGGACAGTGGAGAAACAACCCCCAAAAAGCCCTTCCCAAACTGCATCATGGGAAAAATAATGAAATACATGTAACCTAAGCCCAGAGCCCTAGTTGCTTCCTTTTTTCATTTGATTGGTGGTCAAATTCCCATCTAGCCTCCTGGGGAGGTTCCTGAGAAGCAACTGTCACAAATACCACCAACTACCCAGAATCAGCTGTGCTACTGCCAGGTAACTAGTTAGCCTTTTTACCTCTTTATCTTAGGCCCTAAATTAGGGCAAAGAGTAGAGGCCACCAGGCCTCAAGGCCACCATGCCTCAAGGCCACCATGCCTCCAGGCCACTGCCCTCACACCTTCCCTTCTGGATCTCACAGCTCTGGTGGCCAGGAGCACAGAGACAGCTACCAAGAAGGAAAAACGATTTTGAATTTATGTTCCTCCAACCAAAGCTCCATCTCCAGCTCCATTGTCTGACCTGAAAACCCAATTTTGACCTTACCAAACACCAGAAAACTCCTTCGTGACTTTAGAATGCTAAGGAAGGTGTTGTGTCAGCAACACAACCAAGGAAAACCAGTGCTACCTTCCATGACTCATGCCCCCTGAGATCATCTGCGTAGCTCAGGGTAACCAAAGAGACTTAACACGGCCTCAGGCCCTGCCTTTGACACAGAAACCATCAGAGAAATCCCTTTTACTCAGACACTTATTCCACACAGATTTATTGAAGGCCTAGGCCAGGTTGGTGCTAAGACAGTTAAGATCTAACACGCATCCTTAAGGCGTTCTGAGTTTATTCTTCTCTGTGCCTTGTTGTCTTCCAACCAGAAACAGTAACTACCCCCAGCTCCCTCCCAAAGGTGCCACGCGGATGTCTGAGACATGAAAACTGTGAGAAGGAAAGTTTCAGCAAAGCCCCGATCCCTACCAAAGCAAGCGTGGCCGCGACAGTCCACAGCACACACACTCCAGCCTTGCTCTCTGCCAAGGGCCCGGCCAAGACACAGACTCAGCAGGAGCACTCGTGTCTCCAGCTAATGGCCTACTTGCATTCCTCGCTTCCCTGAACACTTTTAAACTTTTTTTCTGGAGTCAACCCAAGCTCGGCAGAATTTCCAGATCTGTGGAAGTGCAGCACGCAAGCAGCCCCATTTCCTGACCACGCTGCAAAGCTTCAGGGAACACATTTCGTTATTTCCACATTTATGAGTTGAGCTGAAGCCCTGAGCCTGACTCCGGACCAGGCCGCCCCAACCTGGGAGCGCTGCAAGCGTGGGGTGGGCGGCGGAGAGCAGCGCTAACGAAGGAAGGGGCATGCGCAAAAGAGTTAGTGAAAAGGAATGTTCCAGTGGCTGCTTAGACAGGAATACTGGCGTCCAAGGGGGTCTCTAAAAGGGACTGAGGTGTGGTGATCATTTTCTGAGCCCTATTCAAGACTCTTCCCGTGATAATGTTCTGGCATTAGTGCAAAGAAAGCAAACTTGTGAGAAATGTGTTTCATTCTCTAAATGAACTCTTTCTTTTTTAAAGCACTCTGAAAGATGAGGCAAAGGGACTATACAGTATTTCAACAACAACGAAAATGCTCAGCACTTAATATAGACACAATATCATGCTAGGCCCTGGTGGATGGTACAAATAAAAATGTAACCAGGGAAAGTATTTTCGAACGTCCATAAGGTGTCATTGTGTTAGCAACCAGAAATGCCAAGATAGATGAGACACGGCTCCCGCCCTTTGAGGAATTTTTAATCTAGTTTTAGAGAAATCATATGGAAAAGAAAGCTGGCCATGTTGACTGACAGTATTTAAGGGTAAGTCCTTAGATCTACTCTTTTTTTTTGTCTTTTTTTTTTTTTTGAGATATATAGTTAATTTGTTGAAGTGGCTTGTCAAGAAAAGAAAATGTCTTTTTACATACAGATTGCCAACAGACACATGAAGAGATACTCAACATCTCTTATTATTAGAGAAATGAAAATCAAAACTACAATGAGGTATCATCTCACACCGGTTAGAATAGCCATCATCAAAAAGCCTACAAATAATAAATGCTGGAGAGGATGAGGAGAAAAGGGACCCTTCTACACTGTTGATAAGAATGTAAATTGGTGCAGCCACTATGGAGCTTCCTTAAAAAAACTAAAAATAGAACTACCATACGACCCAGCAATCCCACTTCTGGGCATATATCCAGAAAAGATAAAAACTTTAATTCAAAAAGATACGTGCACCCCAATGTTCACAGTAGCACTATTTACAACAGCCAAGACATGGAAGCAACCGAAGTGTCCATTGGCAGATGAATGAATAAAGAAAATGTGGTACATATATACAATGGAATATTACTCAGCCATAAGAGAAGAATGAAATAATGCCATTTGCAGCAACATGGATGGACCTAGAGATTATCATACTAAGTGAAGTAAGACAGAGAAAGAAAAATATCATATGATATCACTTATATGCAGAATCTGAAAAAAAATGATACAAATAAACTTATTTACAAAACAGAAACAGACTCACAGAGAATGAACTTATCATTACCAGGGGGAGGGGTGGGGGGGAGGGATACACTGGGAGTTTGGGACTGATGTGTACACAGCGCTATATTTGAAATAGGTAACCAACAAGAACCTACTGTATAGCACAGGGAACGCTGCTCAATATTCTATAATAACCTAAATGGGAAAAGAATTTGAAAAAGAATATATACACGTATATGTATAACTGAATCACTTTGCTGTACACCTGAAACTAACACAACATTGTTAATCGACTATGCTCCAATATAAAATAAAAATTTTTTAAATATCTATCCTGTTAGTAACTTTCAAATATATATATATTAAAAAAGAAGAATATACTGGTAGATACAAAAAAAAAAAAAAATGAGCAAGACATAAACATGCAAAACACCCAGTAAAAGTGCACAAGCCAGCAAATGGGGTTCAAAATCTATCCCTGTCCGTTTCTCACTGGGGGATCTTGCATGAGTTTCCATTTCCACATCTGCAAAAAGACAATCATATAATTGTCTCAGAGAGGAGTGAATTTATATAAGAGAACTGACAGCAAGGGCTAGTTGTGTTGTGGTCAGCAAAGGCTAGTCTTCGGCTTCCCCCTCCTCTAGTTTCTCATAGTAACACCCCGGAATTCTTTGGAGAGAGAATGAGATAATGTGCTTAAAAGTACCTAGCACAAGGCTTAGCACAATAAATATTCCCTTCCTACTGAGCTAGACTGCTGAGCCACCATGCAGCTGGACTCTTGACTGTACCCAAATTTTGTGTCCTTTCATGCCCATTCTGTGTGCTCCTACATGGTCTAAGATCTTTGAACCAGTCTTGTGAATGTGTGTGTGGACTTTGGGCCGTAGGGAGGAGAAAGTTGCAGGTCCTCAGAAATGACTCCTCCTCCATGTTCACCCCTGCCCTCACCCCAGAAAACAGGTGACAAAGGATCTAGGCTCAGGCATGGAAAGGATCAGCCCTTATAGGGTTCAAGGAAAAGGAAATTAATATATTCTTTCTTCTTACAACAAAATCACAGACACAGGCAAAACTGGTTCAAAATAGAGTCAGTTTTAGTGTATAAATGTAAAATAAGATCAAGCAAACAAAGATACAACATTCAACCAGAGAACTGTGTGGAAAAGTGGTAAATCTACCATCTTGGTATTGAACATGGGTGTGGGAGTTTATGGATGAGTGGTACATAAATGAGTCTGAACTCTTTGCTTCAGTGGCCATTCATCTAGTTATCCAATAACATGTGCCAGACCCTGTAAGAGATGTTTCACATGCTATGGCACATTCCAGTATATACATGGCTCTGTAGGGCAGAAGAGAGGAAATGGTTGATTCTATCAAGGTAGGACTCAAAGCAAAAGCAATTCCTAAAAGAAAGACCATGAGCTAGTTATAAAATTAAAAGGTGACAAAGCTTGGATTCATTTCTAAACGTTTTATGAGAAAAATGATACTGCCCAAATCACATGTTCATTCTCATTTTAAAGGTGTCATGGGTATTACCCGGTTAAGGTATAGTACTGTAGTGAACGTTCAGTGACCCAGACTGGGTGATCTCATTTGCCTCTGCATGTATTTGTGCATCTATGGTGGGAGTGGGGAATACTGATAAGTCATCATAAGGTGCTCTAGGGAATCCCAGCTGGGCCTTCAGTAATTCTCACTCTGATGATGATACCACCCACTGGGAAGGTTTATCAAAGTGTGAGCGTCTTTTTGTCATCAAAACTAAAACCGGGGATTTGAACTGGCATTTAGTAGGCCGGGGCCAAGGAGGTTAAAAGTCATATGATGCATAGATCTATAATTTATAATCTATTAGTATAATCTAATTTAATCTTTAAAATTTTTTCTTTAATTTTTTAAAATTAAAGTATAGTTGATTTACAGTATTGGGTTAGTTTCAGGTATACAGCAAAGTGATTTAGTTATATATATATATTTTTTTCAGATTATTTCCATTATAAGTTATTACAAGATACTGAATACAGCTCTCTGTGCTGTACAGTAAATCCCTGTTGCTTATCTATTTTATGTATAGTAGTTTGTAACTATTCATTTAATCTCTAAAACAACCTATGAACTCTTCCATCAAATATATCAATCTCTCCCCTACCAAGATATCTTTCTGAGTCTTAATCAGTTTCCATCACCAGAACCTTTCCAATGGACCAGGCATGTCTCTCAAGTTGGTGCCTGAAATTGACTATGAAAGGATTTCACAACCCATTGAGTTTTTTTTTAAGTATGTAAGGGGAATCATCTGCTCTCACCACCATTTCATAAAAAAAGAAACACCAAAACATCAAACAAGGAAGGAGATCATAATCTCAGAATAAAAGATGGTCGGTATTGAATGCGTTTAGTTGTAAAAAGCTCACTGGGTCATCCCAGCTTTTCTCACTCCACCACAGAGCGCTGACAACTTCATCAAGGTCCATGTCCCAGCTCTGGATCAATATGCAGAGACCGCTGACCTAAATATCTTGGGCAATTTGATCTTGGCAAGACCACTTCTTAAAGGGTGGGGCAAAAAGTCAGACTAATTCATGGTTCAGGGAAAACAGAAAGGCCGCAAACCAGTGACCCTGAGCAAAAGAAAGGGAGCTGGGGGGGAAGGCCAAAAAAGAAAGAGCAAGTAGCCATCTTTGGAAAAAGGGGCATCCAGGGTTTCCTAGAGCTTTCCTCTGCTTTTTAATAGGATTATTAGAATCAGAAACTATGCTCTGGAAAATTCACGCCTTAGGAGTACTGTTTTCTTCTTTCTACACTTTGTCAAAAGCTTAAAAGCTTTTCTCTGATTCACAGTCTTTTATGGTTTCCGTTGGTCTTTCCTTCTTTCTTTCAGCCCCTTTGTTGCCCTTTCCTCTCCCCACCCCGCAACATGATAGCAACATTTCCTTGGCACTTTAGTAATCGTCTTCTGACTCCCAGTAGCTCCTTTCAACTAGCTCTCTAGTTTAGTAAAAACAGTCAGGCAAGGCTACCAGCAGAAGAGGTAGAATATATCAGCAGCAGAATGGAAGATCATGGGCTTTGGAGAAGGTAGGCGCCGCCTGATTTTGAATCTCAGCTCAGAGTCCTTCTTGGCAGCATTATTTAACCTCTTTGAGATTCAGCTTCCTTATCTGCAAGATGTGTTTAGCACTACCTAACCCACTGGGATGAAGATTAAATAAGTGTATGGAAATTAAGCAGAAGTTGCTTTCAAGAAATGCCGGTTTGTTCTTCATCTCCCTTTTTCCTCTCTTCTGGATTTTTCAGAAATGTTCTGCAGTTGCCTGTTTTGTAGGGCTTTCCTAGTCTTTTAATTTACTCATTTCCTGTCATATAGGCTCACTGTGACAGAATTTAGGCAGACTACAGCCAAGAGATTCAACCAACACCCACTGGCTTGCATAAATAATTTTCAAGCACAGCTAACAACTCACGACTTGCTTCTTCTTGCCTTTCAGATATTCCCCCAGACAAAGAGCACTCAGCCTCACCTCAGCATTCTACATGACCAATTGTCAAGGGCTCATCCAACTGAAAGAAAGACTGAAGAGGATTCAGTATGATTTTATCTGGATTGATGTGATTTTGGGGGTTTGGGGGGTTTATTGGGGGGTGCTTTTGTTTGTTTGATATTGGATAAAAGCTCATTTAAAAGAAGTCCCCATTTCAACATAAGAACTAATTCTTTTCTTTCTGCCGGTATTTCTCCTAATGAGAAGCAGTAAATCAATACACAGTTCTTATATAGAGGCAGTAAATCTTGGCAGTTAGCCAGTCAGTGTGGGTTTAAATTCCAGCTCTGCCACTTACTATGTGACTGTACAAATTATTCAATTGCTCTGTGCCTCAGTTTCCTCACCTGTATAATAGGGTAATAGCATTTACCTTATGGAGTCACTATGAGAAATCAAAAGTCAAAGTGAAGTGTTTAGGACAATGTCAGGTACATGGTAGGTAGTCAGAGATTATCACTATTATTAAGTAGTAGCTTTTCAGCAATAACTACTGAGTACCTACTAAGTGTTAGGTGCAGTCCTACAGCTATGAAAGGTTAAAAAAGGATCACCAGCTCTTCTTTGCTTTCAGGAATCTCATAAATAGGGAATAAGGGAACTGGTGAAGATTGTTTTGTAGCTTATAAAGCACTTCCCAGAGGCAGGTGGTATAATTATTATTAGTCTCCTTATTGTGCACATAAATAATAGGTGGTTTAACATTAAGTGTCTTGCCCAATGTCACTTAACTAGAGAACATCAAACCAATGGTGTCTCAGGGATTTTGGACTCTAGATATCCATGCTATCAATATTTCACCTCCAGCACATTGTGACTCACAAAATGTGTCAGAGGGTGTTTCACCTTCCTTATTCTTTTTAAGAATTTATTTGGTGCCTAACAATTCAAGTGAAGCCATAGCAGTTAGGCAGAGCATTCTTTATCCCCAGCTATGTGGGAGCCAGGAGCCCAGGGTATCCTCCCACCTCAGGGAGGAGAACCTGGAATTGTGGACCCTGCCTTGTCTGGGACCATTGTCAAAAGCCTTCCTTGCCCACACTGAGTCTAGAACTACAATCAACACTCTAAAGGAGCATTAAAAGCTTTGGATCCATACTGAGAATGAATAATTGAGCCTTTCAATGATTTCTGTCTATGGGAACAAATTTACTTACTGATGTTAACATAAGAAAACACCATTGATAAAGGAGACACAGTTCATGTGCCACTGCTTCTGGAATCTCCAACAAATGCTTTTGCCACCATAACAACTCCAGCATCGAGCACAGCACATGGCACATAGTAGGTGCTCAATAAAAAGTTGTTGGATGAATAATGCCTATATTCTATACAAACTGTTGAAAAGGCTTTAAAGTCTGTTTTAGGCTTTTATTAAAATGAGAAACCTGGTTGGCTTTTAAGAATATTTTGTAGAATTGCAATGGCTAATCCTAAATGTCTTTCCTTTCCTTCTTTGACTGTGAAGGAAGCAGCATGGCACAACTGAAAGGGCACTGGACTAGGTGTGGCAAGCCTAGGTTTCCCTTCAAGCCTTATAATGGAATTTATTTTGTGACATAGAATGAAACACATTAAGACCTCCTCTCCAGATCTTGGTTTTCGATTTTGTCAACTGCAAAAACTAGACTGCGTTAGTTCAACTCTCACTGTCTGTGCATTCAAATATAACTTTTATATTTGTATAACCTGAAAATACAGGATGAAAAATATCTGATGAAAGTAAAAAATAGAAAAACATTGTCCTGTGTGCACCTCTACCCCCTTTAAGACCCTTTCCCCCTTTCCTCTCTGGAGCTTGCCCTGCCCTGCCTGAGGTCTTTGCCCTCAAAATAGGTTTTCGTTTTATCAACTACTGCATAACAAATTACCCCTAAGCTTAGAGGCTTAAAACAACAAACACTTAGTCTCCTAGTGCCTGTGAGGCAAGAATCTGGACACAAGTTAGCTGAGTGCCTCTGGTTCAAGGTCTCTCATGAGTTTGTAATCAAGCTGTTGTCTAGGGCTCCAGTTACATCAGGCTCAACTGAGGCTGAAGGATCTGCCTCCAAACTCACTTATGTGACTGTGGCCAGGCCGTGGTTTCTTGCTATGTGGGCCTCTCCGTAGGCTATCTGAGGGTCCTCATGACATGGCAGCTGGTGGTCTGAGAGGGGAGAGTCATAGGCTGCCCAAGGCAGAAGCCAAGGTCGTTTGAGAACTATTCTTGAAAATGACATTCCATCACTTCTGTCATATTCTCGTGTTGGAATCAAGTCAGCAAATCCAGCTCACACACAAGGGTGTGAGTACCAGGAGGGACCACTGGGCCCATCTTAGAGACTGCCTACCACAGCTATCATTTACACACTCATGTGAACTTTAGATGTTAGTGTTAATCAGGGCGTCTCAGTCCATTCAGGCTGCTGTGAGAAAATACCACGGGCTGGGTAGCTTACGAACAACAGAGATTTATTTCTCATAGTTTTGGAGGCAGGACGTCTAAGATCAGGGTTGGCAGCATGGTAGGGTAAGGCCCGCTTCTGGGTTGCAGACTTGTCGTTGTATCCTTACTTGGTAGAAAGGCAAGGAAGTTATCTCAGGTCTCTTTATAAGGGCATTAGTCTCATTCATTAATCACCTCTCAAAAGACTCCACCTCCTAATACCATCGTATTGGCCATTAAAATTTCAATATATGAAGTTGGGGGGAATACAACCATTCAGATAATAGCCTAGGGGGTATTCATTTTCATTGTGGGATATCAGTCTCTGTCCTCTCTACGAGGAATTTCATACATGCTTGATGCAGGGCAGAAGTTAAGTGGTGAGGTAGGGAATACCATGGGGAGGGAAAGTATGTAGCTCCCATTAAAAGGGAAACCATAGCCATATTTATTGTGTCCATTTATATATGGTGTCCAACCATAGACTAAGCATTATATGGTGGACACAGAGCAGATAGGGTTATATCAAATGTATTCACCTACCCCAAGGAACAATATATTTGCTCTTGGCTTTGTCCCCCAAACCTCCACCACCCCACAAAGAGAATTGACTGAAAAAAATTTCTCAACCTACTTGAAAACCAGAGGCAGAATACTATAGTGAATGGAAAATACAGATCTCTTGCACCTTCCTAGTTGTAAGCGTGCCATTTAAATTCTCAAAATCTAAGTTTCCTCGTCTGAAAAAAATGGTGTTATCACCCAACCTAAGTATCTCACAGCTGTATGATGAAGAGTTATTGCTGAGAAAGTGCTTTAAATATTAAAGCACCATCCAAACGGAAGAAGGTATTATGATTATGCAATTTTCTCGGGCACACTGACATAACCAACCCTTGACCTCTCCCCATTTTTCAGCAGATGTGTGCAAACCTCCATTGGTCATTAGACATTTGCAGAAAACATGTTATTATTATCGAAAAGTGTAAGCCTAACAGTCAACAATGCTCCACTAGTCAAAACTGCCTAAATTGTGCTATGGTGACAAATAACCCCCAAATCTGCATGGTGTAAAACCACAAAGCATCACTTCTTGCTCATACTCTTATGTCTATCCCAGGTTGACTGATGCTCTGCTCTGTGTCATATCAATTTGATGGGTCTTGGGCTAATGAAGCAGCCACTGGTCCATGCAGCAGGAAGGGGGAAGGACAGCAACTCACACACTGGCTCTTAAGTGGCCCAGTAGTGACACACACCATTCTCTCTCACTGCATTGTCCAAAGAAAGTCCTATGATGGCCAAGACTAACTTCAGAGGGTAGAGAGGCCATCCTCCCATGTACCCAGGAAGAGAGCAGCATTGTGGGAATCAGGAGGCAACACCGCCTTATGAGAAGATAAAGGTTTTTATTTCCAAGCTCCAGGGGACAATCAACCTGTGATGGAGTTCTAATTTGTAGGCAAAACCTCTTATTTATGAATCATTTAAGATTATTTTTTCTGCAAAATGACTGATTACACCAAATTATGTTTTATTCTAAAAAATGCAGTGTTTATTAGGAAAGCTGATCAACACGTCCTGCAGTGTGTCTCTAGGTCATCTTTTCACAGAGGGGAGTCTGAAGTGGCTCTGTGTGTGCCTGTGTGCGTGCATGTGTGAGCATGTTCTCGGGACGCTGGGAAATGGACAGGCATGACTGGCTTAAGGTCAAGTTCAGTCAATGCTTATAAATTTCTATTTGCAAGGTTAATGACTTCGCCCCTTCTAAGTTAGTGGCACTGAAACTTGTTAAAAACTTGTTAGTTTGGTTGCATCTCTTTTAGATAGGCCTTCAAATAACAGGCTACTTGCACTCCCCAACCAAGCCTCCTCTCCCTGGGATTCCTAGCACCATGCTCATCGAAAAGCACAATGAACCGAGCCTTCATTTGTTCTGGCTTCCCGTCCCAGCTCTTCCATTAACTAACGCTATAGCTTTGGGAAAGTTGCTTTACCTCTCCAGGCCTTATCTCTAACATGAGGGAGTTGGCTGGGAGAATTCCTTCCAGCTAAAAGGGCTTATGGTTCTAAGTAAGGCTGTGAAGCCAGAGAGAGAGTACGTGTGTTTCTTCCTCTTTCCTGAGTTTATCAGCAACGGAAGAGGCTATCTCAGCAAAAGCATAGCCTCCCAGCAGACAGCAGAATGCCTTTGAAGCTCATTCACAGTTCAGTACCTCTCAATCTATTATTTCCTCAGATCCCTCCTTGTCAGCCTTGGGGTGCAGAACCTCAGCAGGAAAGTGCAATTTACATGCAATGTACTTTAAATACCTGGTTCCTTACTTAAAACAGAAAGAATATGCACAAAGGTTGAAAACTATTCCTCTGATGATTCTAACTCCAGTTCTGAGAGGTTTTGTGGTGTTGGCGAGGTTGCTGATTTGAACCACAGGTTAAGGTTTTAACCATAGGTTAAAGCCATGAGTTTTGTTTCCTCTTCCATATATTTTATGGCCACATATGTAATAACTGATGGATTTGAAACATCTTGGAGCACAAATCTAAGAGAATAGGGTCATATCCCTTTGTATGGTTTTATTGATATGAGGCCACTGAAGAAATGATTTTAGGAGAAGAAAAATGTCTCCTGGGTGCCCAACTATAAACAGTTTCCCAAAAAGTGTCTTCAGAGACAAGTTAATGTTTTACTAGGAAATGTCTTCAACACTTTGAAAATAGTTGATCTCGGATTCACAGTCTTTCCTGAAGTTTCTGAGTTTCAATGAATAATTTGGAAAGTCTAAATATTTTGGTGTCATGTACATTTCAATCCAAACCCTAGTGACTAAACTCGAGCAAGTTACATTAATTCTCTGAACCTCAGTTTCTTCATCAACAAAATGGAAAGGATGCTTATCTAACATGTTATTATTAACATAAGTAAAGCTCAGTGTATAAGAGACTATACACGACAGATGACCAACATCTTCATTCATGCAAAATTATCGGAATAAGATTTGGATGGAGTGAGGTTTGCAGTGTTATACATGTCAGCCTATTCCAAGCTTATATCAAAATATTAGGTCAGACATGTAAAGAGTGGGAGGAAAAAGGATAAACTGATTTTGGCAAATCTGTCTCATGAGTAAAGACAACCTTGTATTTGGGTTTTGTCACAATTTAACTGGAGTGTTTTGAGCTTCCTTTCTATGGATCACTGTGTTAGTAATATTCACCCCTGTTTTACCGTATTCTCCAACTTTATTGGTTCCACAGTATACACAGAGCCATTGTGTGTGACTAGACTTGGGAGGAAATAGATGTAAGGCATCTATTTTCCTGTATACCTCAATCTTAGGCAGGCCACCATGAAAAATAATGCGCACGTAACTCTTTTTATAAATTTTATAAACAACTTGAGCAATTTATTCTCAAGGATCAAACATTTCATCATCATTCAAGTAACTACTCTAAGAAATGCCCTCCTAGTCACCTATTATATATGAATTGAGCCATAAATCATCTTGTACTATCAGTGTTTTCAAATAGAAATCCTGAGAAGACATTGAACAAAGTAAAATTTCACCCTAGCAAAGTTCTATCTATACTTCTACTTAGGATCTAAAAAATATTCTTTCTTAATCTCCATTGGTCAAGTTTATAATTCAATCTTTATTCCATGTCTTCAGTTCGTTCTGTAAATATCTTTATAACTTCCCCCACCATTTTCTGAGGAAAAGAACCAACGTTACTTAACTCTTGAGTTTCATGTCTTTTTGAAAAGCTCAACTCAGGGCTCTGTTTCCAGGTATCTGCTCATTTCCATCCATTAAGATTTCTTACTTTTATCCCTCTTGCTTGCATTGTTTTACTCCTCTTGCCAAATTCAGTTTGGTTTTCTCAAGCCCCAACCAAAGTACTACAGAATCTTAGTGCTAAAAGATTTTCTCTAGTCTTCTTTCTATATGTGAGGAAGACAACACCTTGAGAAGTTACCTGTTTGTTACTTCTAGCTCCCTATTCTTTTTCATATGAACCAAGCTTGACCTCTCTTCTTTCTGGCAAGATAGAAAAAAAATTAAAAACTACTTGCTTTAACTTGAGCTTATAATTTTGATTCTGTGAATTATTTCCTCATTCATGACATTTGGGTGTTTTGGTTAATGAGCAGTATGGAGGGAAATCAAGGGAAATAAGATTCATGGTATCTAATTCTTCTGCAAGTTCAAAATCTATGGTTAATATAGAGTATAGTCATTTAATCTATTTAACGGGAAGGGGAGTTGTCTGACAGACTTCTTTCTTTTTGTCCATGTGCCACCTTACAGCTGTGGTCTTGTGGTAACACGGCTGGTACAATTAGAAACCAAAATTAGAAACCAAGCAACCACAAGTGGAAAAGACTCGGGAACAACTCTAGGCCCTGACCCAGAATTTCCAGCCAAGGACACTGCAGGAGCTCATGCTTTGCTGCACACATGGGCTCCAGTCTGTGGCTCTCTGAACAGAGGGCAATCTCCACATACCTCACATGCATACCTGAAAACCTTCATGCTCATTTAACTGAGACTTTTCAACCAATCTCAGAGCAAAAGAAAACTGGGTAACCAGTTACTTAACTAAGGGCCATAACTCAACTCATCTTCAGGTGTCATCAGCAGTTTTGCTGCCATGATACACCATCTGAGAAATACCCAAGTGTTTTTCATCAGGACCACTGATATGAGCTTCCCTGACATTGAGCTATGGGCTTTATTGTTATTTTAAAGAAAAATTATTGTCAAACACATGAATTTTTAAACATCTGTTTTCATTCTGAATTCCTCTTTCCCAAAGAAGTTTCATCAGTGAGAATTACCATCAAAGACTCAGGAATTTGAAAATATTCACTAACTCATACACAAAAATTAAACAAGTTGTCAAAGTCATGGATTTGGGAGTGAAGGGGAAGAGATTACAAACCATTTGTACGTGGTGATCTGGCCTCAGGAGCACCAAAGATAAAAAGGACCAGTTGAATTTTTCTCTTTCTATCCAATTGTGTAGTGACATAAGGATAAATTCCAAGATTCACCACCAGTTTAAAATTATTTCATTATGGCTCTCGGGTTGTCTGAGATATACATCATATGTTCATCCCCCAGAGAGCCACAGTGAATTAGAGAAATACTTCGAACACTGCAGTCCAGAACTCCAGCCCCTTACCCACCAATGACACTCAGCTGGGTCAATAATACTTGCTTTCTAAAAAAATACAGGGATATGATATTACTCCTTTATTAAAACAGCCTTTTGAGCTGGTCTGTTTATGTGAATTTTAGGAAAACATTGTGTTGGTGAATTATGTTACAATTAGTGAAATTTCAGGAAGGAAAGCATTCAGGACACGTATTTTATGGCCATGTCACCCGAAATATTATTGCTAGTGTCTGATTTATCAACAATCTGCTAGAGGGATGATGTTCTTCTTCTGTATTTTTAGGAGAGCAGGAGGAAGACTTGAGTAGTTATGATGTGGTCAGAGACTGATTTATATTTTTATTATATTGCTTCCCATAGCAGTCAAATAATTCTGAGCAAAAAAGGGAAAAGGGGTAATTGTAACAGTACAAACTCGCTGTAAGACATAGAGTGTTCTCTTTACACTGTTTCTCAGTGTGAAGTTCTGCGTGATGTTTAATAATGTGGCTGGACTTTCAAGTCCGCTGAAATCACAATTCTCACGTAATTACACAAGGCACATCCTGTGGATCTGCAACCACAAACTAATGGCATAGAACAGAAGAAAAGATACCTGGGGGATGCAAGCATGTGAAATCCTTGTGTTTTTTTTCCATCATAGCCAATAAGCAAATTAAACACCATCCTGACACCCGTGGTTTTGACTCAAATACGAGTACCTGTGGGTTCAAAGGATGCCACTGAAATCCAGCTCGGGCCTGTTACTGACCACGTGTGTCTCGGCCGATGTGTTTTACGCATAGGGCTCCATGACCAGGGACAAGCTTAACTCAAACTACACTGTGGTTTGGAAAAGTGTGCCTGCCAGGATCCTAATGCACTTATACCAGCCAGGGCTGGGTCGAGAGAGTGTCATTTGGTCCGAGGATAGGAGGCAAAGGCTATTTTAAGAACAATATGGTTTTGGGGGATCTCTGTGAAGTTTATGAGTTGTCAGAGAGGAGAACATAAAATTTGCTCTACGCATGTAATTAAAATACAGGGTAACTGAACTCAAGTGTAAGTCAGAGGAGAGCAGAGTGGAGCCAGGGGATCATAATAAGCATCCTGGTTGAAGTGAAAAGCAATTTGCGGTGGGGCTTTCAAATTCCTACTTTAGTGGACCGATTTGGAAAGCTCACAGAGAGTCTTCCTGGCTGGGTAGGTTTACTTTCAGAGCCCTTTCATTTCCAAAAAAAAAAAAGTCTCTAAAAATAGCAGTGGGGTTTGGTTTTGTTTTTTTCTGCAGGACAAATCACACAGTTTTATAAATGAATCCCTGTTTCTTGGGAGCAAACGGCTAAGTTGAACAGTAATCAGTATTCCTCTCCTCCGTCCATGATGGGGTGGGGGAGGGGACTAGGCCATAAACCCCATCTTCTCCCACACTTCCACCAGGCCGATCAAATTCCAAAGTGTATTCTAAATGCAGATTTATGAAATGGAGACAATGGAATGGGGGAGAGGAGACTTTACCCCCCAAAACAAAAAAAAAAAACACATGTTACTAACTCTCCTGGAGTTTCCTGTTCTGTGGCCCAATCATCTGCTTGATGGATGGCATTATTCACTTGGTCCCAGAAGAGTGCGGTGTCAGGAACCACCCATCCTCCTGTGCAGAAGGGGCCGTGGGGATGGCTCCATTGTTAACCATGCTACCTGTTACCGCAAACTGGTGGGCCTCCTGCATGAGCAAGACTTGGCGCCACATAGAAGAATTTAACTGTTACTTCTATTCAGCCCTGTAAAACAGACCCCTCACAGCCAAAGACCAAATGTATAAAGTGGTTGGGCATGGGAGAGATAGAAGGATACAAACAGATTAGGGAAGAACAAAGGATCCTCCACATGGTTTTGTATTATAAGTGATCTGTAAAAAGATCAAGCAAAAACTCCTAGACATGGGCCACTGCCTCCAGAATCTCTATGTCTAAACATTTTGGGGAGGACAGTTTCCCTTCTTTTAAGTGGACTATTAGCTTAAAGTATAAACTATACTGAAACGCAAAACATCCGAGTGGAAAGGGCTTTAGCCTTCATCTGGACTAATAACATTGTTCCCCCTCCTGGGAAAAAGCATCCAAAGATAAAGCACAGACAACTTTCAAAACTACAGACCAGGAGGACCTTCAAGATGGTGGAGGACTAACACATGGACTAACACATCACCTTCCTCCCCACAAATACATCAAAAATACATCTATGTGTGAAACAACTCCTACAGAACACCTACTGAACGCTGGCAGAAGACCTCAGACTTCCCAAAAGGCAAGAAACTCCCCACATACCTGGGTAGGGCAAAAGAAAAAAGAAAAAACAGAGACAAAAGAATATGGATGGGACCTGCACCTCTGGGAGGGAGCTGTGAAGGAGGAAAAGTTTCCACACACTAGGAAGTCCCTTCACTGGTGGAGACAGGGAGTGGGTGGGGGGGGAAGCTTCAGAGCCACGGAGGAGAGTGCAGCAACAGGGGTGCAGAGGGCAAAGTGGAGAGATTCCCCCACAGAGGATCGATGCCGACCAGCACTCACCAGCCTGAGAGGCTTGTGGGCTCACCCGCCAGGACGGGCGGGGCCTGGGAGCTGAGGCTTGGGCTTCAGATGTCAGATCCAAGGGAGAGGACTGGGGTTGGCTGCATAAACACAGCCTGAAGGGGGATAGTGTGCCACAGCTAGCCGGAAGGGAGTCCAGGAAAAACTCTGGACCAGCCTAAGTGGCAAGGGACCATTGTTTCGGGGTGCGTGAGGAGAGGAGATTCAGAGCACCACCTAAAAGAGCTCCAGAGATGGGCGTGAGCCACGGCTATCAGTGCGGACACCAGAGATGGGCATGAAACGCTAAGGCTGTTGCTGCAGCCACCAAGAAGCCTGTGTGCAAGCACAGGTCACTATCCACACCTCCCTTCCCGGGACCCTGTGCAGCCCGCCACTGCCAGGGTCCCGTGATCCAGGGACAACTTCCCCTGGAGAACGCACGGTGCGCCTCAGGATATTGCAACGTCACACCAGCCTGCGCCACCACCGGCTCACCCCACATTCCGTACGCCTCCTTCCCCCCGGTCTGAGTGAGCCAGAGCCCCCTAATCAACCGCTCCTTAACCCCCTCCTTTCTGGGTGAAGAACCGATGCCAGAGGGTGACCTACATGCAGAGGCGGGGCCAAATCCAAAGCCGAACCCTAGGAGCTGTGCAAACAAAGAAGAGAAAGGGAAATCTCTCCCACCAGCCTCAGGAGCAGGGGATTAAATCTCCACAATTAACTTGATGCATCCTGCATCTGTGGAATACCTGAATAGACAATGAATCAGCCCAAAATTGAGGCGGTGGTCTTTGGCAGCAACTGTAGACTTGGGGTTTGCTGGATGCAACAGACCAGTTTCTGATTTTTATGTTTATCTTAGTTTAATTTTTAGCGCTTGTTATCATTGCTGGATTTGTTTATTGGTTTCATTGCTCTCTTCTTATTTTTTATTACTTTTCTTATTTTTTAATAATATTTTTAAATTTTTTATTTTAATAACTTTATTTGATTTGATTTTATCTTTTTCTTTCTTTCTTTTTTTTTTTCTCCATTTTCTTCTGAGCTGTGTGACAGACACAGTCTTGGTGCTCCAGCCAGCTGTCAGGCCTGAGCCTCTGAGGTGGAAGAGTCGAGTTCAGGACATGGGACCACCAGAGACCTCCCATCCCCACGTAATATCAATTGGCAAGAGCTCTCCCAGAGATCTCTGTCTCAATGCTAAGGCCCAGCTCCACTCAACAACCAATAAGCTCCAGTGCTGGATGCCCCATGCCAAAAAACTAGCAAAACAGGAACACAACCCCACCCATTAGCAGAGAGGCTGCCTAAAATCATACGAAGTTCACAGACACCCCAAAACACACCACCAGATGCGATCCTGCCCACCAGAAAGAAAAGGTCCAGCCTCATCCACCAGAACACAGGCACCAGTCCCCTCCACAAGGAAGCCTACACAACCCACTGAACCAACCTTACCCACTGGGGGCAGAGACCAAAAACAACAGGAACTACGAACTTGCAGCCTGAAAAAAGGAGACCCCAAACACAGTAAGTTAAGCAAAATGAGAAGAAAGAGAAATACACAGCAGATGAAGGGGTAGGGTAAAAACCCACCACTCCAAACAAATGAAGAGGAAATAGGAAGTCTACCCAAAAAAGAATTCAAAGTAATGATAGGAAAGATGATCCAAAATCTTAGAAATAGGATGGAAAAAACACAAAAAATGTTTAATAAGGACCTAAAAGAGCTAAAGAGCAAACAAACAACGATGAACAACACAATAAATGAAATTAAAAATGCTCTAGAAGGAATCAATAGCAGAATAACTGAGGCAGAAGAACAGATAAGTGACCTGGAAGATAAAATAGTGGAAATAACTACTGCAGAGCAGAAGAAAGAAAAAAGAATGAAAAGAATTGAGGACAGACTCAGAGGCTTCTGGGACAATATTAGACACACCAACATTCAAATTATATGGGTCCCAGAAGAAGAAGAGAAAAAGAAAGGGACTGAAAAAATATTTGAACAGATTATAGTTGTATATAAAACTTCCCTAATACGGGGAAGGAAATAGTCAGTCAAGGCCAGGAAACACAGAGAGTCCCACACAGGATAAATCCAAGGAGAAACACGCCAAAACACATATTAATCAAACTATCAAAAATTAAATACAAAGAAAAAATATGGAAAACAGTAAGGGAAAAGCAACAAATAACATACAAGGGAATGCCCATAAAGTTAACAGCTGATCTTTCAGGAGAAACCCTGCAAGCCAGAAGGGAGTGGCAGGACATATTTAAAGTGATGAAAGGGAAAAACCTACAACCAAGATTACTCTACCCAGCAAGGATCTCATTCAGATTTGATGGAGAAATTAAAACCTTTACAGACAAGCAAAAGCTAAGAGAATTCAGCACCACCAAACCCAGCTTTACAACAAATGCTAAAGGAACTCCTCTAAGCAGGAAACACAAGAGAAGGAAAAGACCTACAAAAACAAACCCAAAACAATTAAGAAAATGGTAATAGGAACACACATATCGATAATTACCTTAAATGTAAATGGATTAAATGCTCCATCCAAAAGACATAGACTGGCTGAATGGATACAAAAACAAGACCCGTATATATGCTATCTACAAGAGACCCACTTCAGACCTAGGGACACATACAGACTGAAAGTGAGGGGATGGAAAAAGATATTCCATGAAAAAGGAAATCAAAAGAAAGCTGGAGTAGCAATTCTCATATCAGACAAAATAAACTTTAAAATAAAGACTATTACAAGAGACAAAGAAGGACACTACATAATGTTCAAGGAATCAATCCAAGAAGATATAACAATTGTAAATATTTATGCACCCAACATAGGAGCACCTCAATACATAAGGCAAATGCTAACAGCTATAAAAGAGGAAATCAACAGTAACACAACTATAGTAGGGGACTTTAACACCCCACTTTAACCAATGGACATAACAACCAAAATGAAAATACATAAGGAAACACAAGCCTTAAATGACACATTAAACAAGATGGATTTAATTGATATATAAAGGACATTCCATCCAAAAGCAACAGAATACACTTTCTTCTCAAGTGCTCATGGAACATTCTCCAGGGTAGATCATATCTTGGGTCACAAATCACGTCTTGGTAAATTTAAGAAAATTCAAACCATATCAAGTATCTTTTCCGGCCACAAGGCTATGAGACTAGATATCAATTAGAGGACAAAACTGCAAAAAATACAAACACATGGAGGCTAAACAATACACTATTAAATAACCAAGAGACCACTGAAGAAATCAAAAAACACCTAGAAACAAATCATAATGAAACACGATGTCCCAAAACCTATGGGAGGCAGCAAAAGCAGTTCTAAGAGGGAAGTTTAGAGCAATACAATCCTACCTCAAGAAACAAGAAACATCTCAAATAAACAACCTAACCTTACACTTAAAGCAATTAGAGAAAGAAGAACAAAAAAAACCCAAAGTTACCAGAAGGAAAAAAATCATAAAAATCAGATCAGAAATAAATGAAAAGGAAATGAAAGAAATGATAGTAAAGATCAATAAAACTAAAAGCTGGTTCTTTGAGAAGATAAGCAAAATTGATAAACCATTAGCCAGACTCATCAAGAAAAAGAGGGAGAAGACTCAAATCAACAGAATTAGAAATGAAAAACGAGAAGGAACAACTGACACTGCAGAAATACAAAGGATCATGAGAGATTACTACAAGGAACTAGATGCCAATAAAATGGACAACCTGGAAGAAATGCACAAATTCTTAGAAATGCACAACCTTCCGAGAGTGAACCAGGAAGAAATAGAAAATATGAACAGACCAATCATAAACACTGAAATTGAAACTGTGATTAGAAATCTTCCAACAAACAAAAGCCCAGGACCAGACGACTTCACAAGCGAACTCTATCAAACATTTAGAGAAGAGCTAACACCTATCCTTCTCAAACTCTTCCAAAATATAGCAGAGGGAGGAACACTCCCAAACTCATTCTATGAGGCCACCATCACCCTGATACAAAAACCAGACAAAGATGTCACAAAGAAAGAAAACTACAGGCCAATATCACTGATGAACATAGATGTAAAATCCTCAACAAAATACTAGCAAACAGAATCCAACAGCACATTAAAAGGATCATACACCATGATCAAGTGGGGTTCATCCCAGGAATGCAAGGATTCTTCAATATATGCAAATCAATCAATGTGATAAACCATATTAACAAATTAAAGGAGAAAAACCATATGATAATCTCAATAGATGCAGAAAAAGATTTTGACAAAATTCAACACCCATTCATGATAAAAACTCTTCAGATGGTGGGCATAGAGGGAACCTTCCTCAACATAATAAAGGCCATATATGACAAACCCACAGCCAACATCATTCTCAATGGTGAAAAACTGAAACCATTTCCTCTAAGATCAGGAACAAGACAAGGTTGCCCACTCTCACCACTATTATTCAACATAGTTTTGGAAGTTTTAGCCACAGCAATCAGAGAAGAAAAAGAAATAAAAGAAATCCAAATCGGAAAAGAAGTAAAACTGTTCACTATTTGCAGATGACATGATACTATACATAGAGAATCCTAAAGATGCTACCAGAAAACTCCTAGAGCTAATCAATGAATTTGGTAAAGTAGCAGGATACAAAATTAATGCACACAAATCTCTTGCATTCCTATACACTAATGATGAAAAAATATGAAAGAGAAATTAAGGAAACACTCCCATTTACCATCACAACAAAAAGAATAAAATACCTAGGGATAAACCTACCTAAAGAGACAAAAGACCTGTATGCAGAAAACTATAAGACACTGATGAAAGAAATTAAAGATGATACAAACAGATGGAGAGACATACCATGTTCTCAGATTGGAAGAATCAACATTGTAAATATGACTATACTACCCAAAGCTATCTACAGATTCAATGCAATCCCTATCAAACTGCCAATGGCATTTTTTACAGAACTAGAACAAAAAATTTCACAATTTGTATGGAAACACAAAAGACCCCAAATAGCCAAAGCAATCTTGAGAAAGAAAAACGGAGCTGGAGGAATCAGGATCCATGACTTCAGACTATACTACAAAGCTACAATAATCAAGACAGTATGGTACTGGCACAAAAACAGAAATATAGATCAATGGAACAGGATAGAAAGCCCAGAGATCAACCCATGCACATACGGTCACCTTATCTTTGATAAAGGAGGCAAGAATATACAATGGAGAAAACACAGCCTCTTCAATAAGTGTTGCTGGGAAAACTGGACAGCTACATGTAAAAGAATGAAATTAGAACACTCCCTAACACCGTACACAGAAATAAACTCAAAATGGATTAAAGACCTAAATGTAAGGCCAGACACTATAAAACTCTTAGAGGAAAACATAGGTAGAACACACTATGACATAAATCACAGCAAGGTCCTTTTTGACCCACCTCCTAGAGAAATGGAAATAAAAACAAAAATAAACAAATGGGATCTAATGAAACTTAAAAGCTTTTGCACAGCAAAGGAAACCATAAACAAGATGAAAAGACACCCTCAGAATGGCAGAAAATATTTACAAATGAAGCAACTGACAAAGGATTAATCTCCAAAATATATAAGCAGCTCATGCAGCTCAATATCAAAAAAACAAACAACCCAATCCAAAAATGGGCGGAGACCAAAATAGACATTGCTCCGAAGAAGATATACAGATTGCCAACAAATACATGAAAGGATGCTCAACATAACTAATCATTAGAGAAAGGCAAATCAAAACTACAATGAGGTATCACCTCACAGCAGTCAGAATGGCCATCATCAAAAAATCTACAAACAATAAATGCTGGAGAGGGTGCTAGGAGGGAACTCTCCTACACTGTTGATGGGAATGTAAATCGATACAGCCACTATGGAGAACAGTATGGAGGTTCCTCAAAAAACTAAAAATAGAACTACCATACGACCCAGCAATCCCACTACTGGGCATATACCCTGAGAAAACCATAACTCAAAAAGAGTCATGTACCACATTGTTCATTGCACTGTTTACAATAGCCAGGACATGGAAGCAAAGCAACCTAAGTGTCCATAGACAGATGAATGGATAAAGAAGATGCAGCACATATATATACAATGGAATATTACTCAGCCATAAAAAGAAATGAAATTGAGTTATTTGTAGTGAGGTGGATGGACTTAGAATCTGTCATACAGAGTGAAGTAAGTCAGGAACAGAAAAACAAATACCATATGCTAACACATATATATGGAATCTAAAAAAAAAAAAATTGGTTCTGAAGAACCTAGGGGCAGGACAGGAATAAAGATGCAGACATAGAGAATGGACTTAAGGACACGGGGAGGGGGAAGGGTAAGCTGGGATGAAGTGAGAGAGTGGCATGGACATATATACAGTACCACATGTAAAATAGCTAGTGAGAAGCAGCTGCATAGCACAGGGAGATCAGCTCGGTGCTTTGTGACCACCTAGAGGGGTGGGATACAGAGGGTGGGAGGGAGACGCAAGAGGGAGGGGATATGGGGATATAAGTATACGTATACCTGATTCACTTTGTTATACAGCAGAAACTAACACAACAATGTAAAGCAATTATACTCCAATAAGGATGTTAAAAAAAAAAAAAAACTACAGACCAACCCTCTGTTTTGGAAGCAGAGTAGCACGATAAAGAGAAGAGCACGGGTTCTGGATTAGATAGATCTGGTGTCAGATTCCAGCTCTGTCACGCCCTGGCTGTCACTTAACCTCTCAACCTCTCCATTTCTGTACCTGTCAGGTCAGGATAACAAGATCAAGGTCAGCAAAGGCTGCTTAGCCATAACTGTGGCACAAGCCCCTGCAAAGGCAGCATTAATAATGGGAAAAGTGGTTGAATTGGATGAGAAGAGTCAGGGAAAAATTAAATAAATAACTTTTAGTGGATTGGCAGAAAAAGAAAAAAAACATCGAATATTCTGGTGCTGACGTTTTTCCCAGAGCCCTGGGGTTTCTAAAGCCTGGTTTCCAAGATCAGAGGCGCAAAGAGAAGATGGGAGGGTTGGATTCCAGGACCCCCCCACCCATTCCCACTTGCTCCTTCAACCAAAGAGGCTTTGTAACGTTCTCTGTGACATATTGGGCTTCTGAGCTACATCCCAATGGAGAAGATATACAGATATCATCCTCCTACCCCCAACCAAAATGCTTGTGGAGGAAACAACACAGCACAGAACTGAAAAGGAAAAGCTGGGCAGCCTCAGGCAACCCACCTACCACCTCTGCACCTCACATGTCACATGAGAGGTTTGGACCAAGAGCACCTCGGGTCTCCTTTTGGAGCCTCATCACTTTCTCTTTAATGCGTAGCCCCTCTCCTCCCCTCCCGCCCCATAAGGAGAATAGCACGTTCCTTTCCCTTCCTGATGGAGAGAAGCCATGCCATTCTCCCTCCTGGTGAAGCCAGCAGACTGAGACCCAAACTCCTCATCACTCACTCCTCTGTGCCAGGGTGAGGTTTATCCTTGCCCATCTCTCCTTCTGCTGATGGCTGGGAAGAAGGAGAAGAGGAGGGAAGTCAAAATGAGCTAGGTGTTTCTGTTTCTAACTTGCACTAGCCCCCCAAATATTGTCCTGGAGAGGAGAAGAAGTGGGACTGATTCAGCCCTCAGGGAGGCAAAGCGGCTTTGAGCCATCCTGAGGATGCTCATCAAGAGCTGGCTGCCCGTGTTTGCTGAACTCAGAGACTTGAATAATATTGTGCACTTTATCTTTACAGCCTCTTTTATGCTAACAGGCCCGGGGTAACAAAAAAGGGCAATGTACTGCAGTCAGCTAAAAGCTTTGCCATTTGATTGCTTCATAATTTTACCATTCATCTAATTTGGAGTGCACATTCGTGCCACAAACCTGTCTGTCACCCTTAACAAGCTCTTTGGTACAGACCGGAACAATCCCCCATAATGTAAACAGCCTTCTCCTTCAGCAGAGAAAGAAAGCACACAACACATTTTTAACACTCACAGATGTAATTGCTTTGGACTTTCCCACCCATGGTATAGGATTTCTCAATTCCCAGGACTCTTCATCAACGGATAGCTTTTAAAACCTTTCCCTTATTCTTTCTTCAAAACTATTTCACGCACATTTTCTTAACACCTTCTGTGCACAAGCCACCATAGCAGACAATGCAAGCGATGGGACATCTGTAAGATCTGGACTTTGCTCCTTGGAGAAGAAGCCAATGTCTTAAGGACTAAGACACACGTGGTTTAGGCTTTGGTTCTTCCACTCAGAAACTGTGTCACCCTGGCAAGTTAATCATCCTCTTCCATCTAAGTTTTCTCATTTGCAAAGTGGGGTGCAGATATTATTTGCTAAAATTGGTAGAGATCAAATAGGGTAATATATGTGTGTATGTGTATAAGCAAATTATACATGTATATATATATAATCCCATCCCACGACTCCCCACTCCACTCCCCTTCCCTGCCACTCTTTACTTCACAAACATACAATCAAAGACACACCCCAAGGGAAAGAGAGAGTGAGGGAGATTAAGAGTGAGAGAAAGAAGCCTTTACCATCAAGTACATGTGGATTTCAGTTCATTTCCTCAACTGCTTCCCTAAAGATCAAGCCCCTTCTTCCATTCATGGGATTTCCTAATTTGCACTATGTGATAGCTGACAAAATTCAATAGGAGGAAGAATAGAGAGTAGATCATGCCACTTTTCCATCAATCTGTGTAAATTTTCAAATGTCTATAGAATAGAAATTGTTTAAAGTGAAGAAAATTCTCGAAAGAGATCTACCAAGTCACATGGGAAAAACTGGGGGGATGTCAAATCAAAAATGACGATGCAAATTATGTCTCAAAGTTAGCAACTAGCTTGATTGATTTATTTCATTGCTTTGATGAGGTTGAATATTGGTTTTGATATCATCAAAAAGCAAATACTATATTGCAAATGAAATGAGAGTCATGGGACCTTTTCTTAATTATAGCCATCAAAAGTGGGTCAACAGGGAAGAACGTCCTTCTTGAATGAGTGAGTGAAAAAGTTTATAACAGATGACATTAAAAAACAGGGCCCTGGGACTTCCCTAGTGGCGCAGTGGTTTAGAATCCGTCTGCCTTGCAGGGGACATGGATTCGAGCCCTGGTCCGGGAAGATCCCACATGCTGAGGAACAACTAAGCCCGTGTGCCACAACTACTGAGCCTGTGCTCTAGAGCCCATGAGCCACAACTACTGAGCCCGCATGCCACAACTACTGAAGCCCATGCACCTGTGCACCGCAACAATGAGTAGCCCCCACTCACCGCAACTAGAGAAAGCCCACGCGCAGCAATGAAGACCCAACACAGCCAAAAAAATTAATTAATTAATTAAAATATTTAACTTAAAAAAAAAAACAGGGCCCTGAATAGCTTCTCTATTTTATGTAAATATTCAATGGTGACAAAATAATGAGTGAGATAATGAAATATGAGGCGGATAAATTACTGTAGGAGGGCAGAGGATGACTAAAGGGTAGTTTAAAAACTTGATGTGGTCTATGTGGTTGAGCCTGGAACTAGGTATTTTAGGGAAGCTAAGATGCTAATAGAGGTCAAAGGGTTGTTTGCTTGGGTGTTTTGCTTTGTTCTGGTTTAGATCTGCTGGAGGCTACAATTATAAATCTCATATCTGCCACTCCTACCAAACCAAGAGCTCCTAGAGATAGTGTCCCAGGGTCTAGAGACAGGCCTAGCTTATAGGAAGCATTTAATCATGATGATGACAAAGACTACAATGACAGCAGTAAGAAGAACAATAGCTGTTGCAACCGAAATAATAATAGTTAATATTTATTCAGCTCTTACTATGTTCCAGACACATTTCTAAAAATTATATGTATGTGTGTGTATATATATATTCATTTAATATTTATGAGATCCCTCAGTAAATATAATATTAGTTTTCTACCATTTGCAGAATTAATTTAACATCTTTTTGTTCTCGTTAATACCCAATTCCTTGTCAATCCACTCTTCCACTGCCAAGGGCCATGGCTGTCTAACTTGGATCACAGTGAGTCTGCCATGGCTAGAGAAAGGACCCTGGCAGAAAGAGGGCAAACCTGCCAGAGAGAAAGCCAACCTTTTCTGCCCTGAAAGTCATGAAGCCAAAATCTTAATTGGGGGTTATCCCTAAATAGAGGGATTGTGTGTAATTTTTATTTTTTTCTTATGTGCTTATTTATAAATGCCACATACCAAACAGTGAATGTGTAAGACTTTTTAAATATGTAAAGAAAAATATTGAAGAACCATTTTTCAAAGAAAGAAATATGCTACAGTCTATGACATGAATTTAAATCAACAATAAAATATATGATGCCCAGACATATTACAACCAGTGTCACACACACACAAAAAAAGACAAGAAGTAATGTCATTACAAACACTGGCCAGGAATTCAGGACTTACTTGATTTTTCTGTCCAGTTTGAGGCCTGAATTCTCCGAGCCCTGAAAATAGAAATAAAAATGATTTTTGGAAAGAAAAACAAAACCTCTCTAGGAGGGTTGAGAAAGCTGGGATGAAGGAAAAAAAGAGAGACAACTTAACAACTGAATTCAAGTATATGAAAATTGTCATAAAAATGACATGGACCAGCTGTTCACCATCCCCATTTAGGACAAAACAAAACAAAGAAAGTCTCACATGGCAGTGAGAGTTTGGTGTGCAACAAGAAGATCTTCTTGAAGATAAATGTGATAGACATGGAAAGTTCACAGCTCTCTATCCCTGGACATACTTGAAGCTAATATAAACAGGTGACTCTTCTGGGGTCCGCATGGAGCCTGACAAGTTACAATCTTGCAATTCTAACCTTACTCTGATGGACTTAATCTATTGGCATTAGAGCTGGGATTCGACACCTTCATGTAGGGTGTGAGCAAAACAAAGTTTCTCCATGATGTGTTCAGGTGTTAACTCAGTTGCAACCACGTTAATATTCCATATCTGAAACAGTTGACCAAAATGTAGCCTCCTCCAAAATGTTCCCTCTGAAAGAAACTTGGTAACAGAAACTATTTTAGAATAATATTGGACCACCACTTGTGTCTTTTCCCTTGCTAAACTATATTAAAAACTGGAATTATAATTGGACATGGTAGAGTCATTCAACTGGAAGCCATCAGAATGATGTTGCCAAAACCCTGATATGTTGGTTTCCTTTTTGCGGGTAGATTAAAAGAATATCCATGTTCCTGCACAAATAAACCCAATAGATCTAGATTCTTATATTTCCTATGTACGTAGTATTTGTTTAATGACTACTCATTAAACATATCACAACAGGCCAAATATTTATGTGATACTTTACAATACTTAAAGAATGTTCCTATATAAATCTTATCTGATCTTTATAACAACAATGCTCAACAGGACCAGTATGTTATCATTTTAATGATTCTGAAATTAAGGTTCAGAAAAGTTAAGTGACTTGCTCATCTCCACTCGGCTAGTAAGCGTCAAGGACTAAAACTGTTGGGACTGTGTCGTTAATCTTTCAAGTCTTTTTTTATTTCACTTCCCCATTCTATCCTGTCTCCATCCTTTAAGGGTTTATGGTATAGTTGGTGACAGGCAGGTCAAAAATTTTAAAGTATTAATATCAAATAATTCCATAAGGCAATGCAAAAGTCACAGGAACCTATAAAATCAAATGGCTAAATAATGACATAAATCATAAGGGCTGCCAGAATTTAGAAAACAAAGAAGTCAAGATGGCTAGAGGACTAGCCATTCAGACTTGATGAAGGAAATAGACATGATGAAGGAAATAGACATGATATCCTGAAATATGGATAAAGTTTTGTAGACTAAGCAATGAAGAAAAGAATGTTTCAGATAAAGGAAAGGGCAGAAGCACTGAGTGGGAACATCAATGAGGGTTTCCGAGGACCACAAAGAGATCTGCACGAGTGCCAAGTTTACACAGTCAAAGAGATGTATGTTAGGATTGGGGAGAACTGTAAAGGGAGGTAGAATTAATATTGACTAAATGTCATTGTTCTAAGCACTTTATAAGCCTAATACTACTTATTTCTCATACCCTAGAGGGTTATTATCCCTATTTTCTAGATGGGGAAGCTGAGATCTCAGCCATGTGAAGTGGTTTGTCCAAGATAGTTTGGCTGCTTTGATGAATTGCACAAAAAATAAAAATGGCCACAATTTCTCCTGTCTGGAAAGCATCCCCTGTTCAATATGCCTTTACCTCTCCTTCCAGAAAGAAGTGTAGTCGTTGGTGGGAATGTAAATTGGTGCAGCCACTGTGGACAACAGTAAGGAAGTCCCTTAAAAAACTAAAAATTGAGTTACCATATGATCCTGCAATCCCACTCCCGGGCATATACCCAGACAAAACTCTAATTCGAAAAGATACATGCACCCCAATGTTCACAGCAGCACTATTTACAATAGCCAAAACATGGATGCAACCTAAATGTCCATGGACAGATGAATGGATAAAGAAGTTGTGAGATATATATATATATATATATATTTTTTTTTTTTTCCTGATCACATGGCCATCCAGAATAAAGGCTACATTTTCAGAACATCTTTGTAGACAGTTATGACCACGAGACTAAGTTCTGGTCATTAAATTAGAGCAAACGTGTCATATGGGAGCTTCTTTTGCCCCTCTTTTCCTTGCCCTTTCACACTACTTCCAACCTGCAGCACGGGTATGAATCTCACACCCAGCCACCATCTTGGATCATGAAGACAAGGATCACACATTAGACTGAGTAGAACTGACAGACGCCTGCACCTCTGATGTCCCCGTGGCGCCACCATACCAACGCTCCTACCTTTGCATTATTTTTATGTCAGAAAAAGTGACATAAAATATTACCCTGATTAAGCTACCAGTATTTTGGAATTTTGTCACATACAAGTCGGCTGCTACACTAATACATTGGTGGAGGGAAGGAAGCATCAGAAGACCGTGGTGTCTGTCCAGGTAGAGGAGATGAAGATGGTGTCTGCAAATGAAAGAAGTTTTGAGCCTGGGCGATTAAGGACCCTACAGCCTTTTCCCTCTTTTATCTATTCAGTTCCCACTACACAACCAACTCACACTAGTGAGTTTTTAAATTGTGGGAATTTGTGCAGTCAGTCTTCTCCCTGCATATTTTTTTCATTGAAGTGTAGCTGATTTACATTGTTGTGTCAGTTTCAGGTATACAGCAAAGTGATTCAGATATATATACATATATATATATATTCAGATATATATATATATCTTTTTCAGAACGTTTTCCATTATAGGTTATTACAAGATACTGAATATAGTTCCCTGTGTGATACAATAAGTCCTTGTTGTTTATCTGCTTTATATATAGTAGTGTGTGTCTGTTAATCCCAAACTCCTAATTTGAACCCACAAGTACCAGGTCAGAACAGTTGCCCATTCCCAAAGGCAGCAAGGTGAGAAAGGGTTCATAGTATGCATAGGATGGTCATAAGGGAAGGTTGGCAAGGTCAACATTAGTTCCTTTCTTACCTGAAATAGAGTTGTTCATATCCCAGAAACACTATAAATCTGCACCATTTCATCAAAAAAAAAAAGGGGGGGGATGTCATTCAGGATAGAAAGAAATGGTATTCAAGGTGCCAGGGACACATCAGTTGACACAATGGACAAAGACCTGCCTTCATGGACCTTCTATCATGGAAGGGAGAGGCCAACAAAGAACCATAAACATGACCAGTAAAGTCAATGCTATGTTATGTCAGTGATACCTCCTCTGTTAAAGAGGGAAAGAAGGGTAGATAGGACCAGCAGCACCCTCAGCAGGGCTGGGGAGGGAGAAATATCCATTTGGCAAGATCCCATACTTTTCTAGAAGGCACATTAGCTGAAGTATATGGAACTCTCTGGGGAAGAAGTTTGTACACATCCTCAAAAGATATGTATTTACTTTCAATTAATTTGCAGGAATAATAATAAATGTATTCACTCTCTTTGGGTCAATGAGATCACCTGAGAGGTTGATCTAAGCATGGGTAAGACCCATATATTTCCCCATTTAGAAAAATGAAAAGCCCAATAGAATTAACATTACCAAAGATACTGCTTGATAATTAAAATCATAAAATAACTATAGTCATTTTAATATAGCTCACACTTTGAGCTCTTACTACGTGACAGGCACCGTGCTAATGGCTTAACAGAGATGAACTCTCAGAGAAGATTGTACCTGAGGTAGAAAGGGATGCCTATGGAAGCCCTTTTTCAAGAACAGAATCAAAAATATGTTCCTAATTTCTACAAAAGTGTGTGTGCAAGACTTCCCGTGTGTGAGTATATGTGTGTGTGTGTGTGTGTGTGTGTGTGTGTGTACCAGCCTTGTAAATACTGAGGCATGCTTGCCTTGGGCACCTAAAGAGTTTGGTAAATATTTAGATGTCAGATGGTTAAAATAGCATTAATTGAAACCTTTTTAAATATCCTTTGGGATGGGGGATAGATTATGGTATAAATTTATTGGCTGCTATTTAAATGAAAAAAATTACAATGCACCATAATGTTCATTCTAATCAAGTGATGCTTGAAGATTGAATTTCAGACTGTAAATGTGGTGCACACATTTGTCTCTGAATGAGACTTCGTGTCCCAGCTGTTGAAACATTTGTGGGAATGGGAAAGTTTTGTGGACTAATAGATTCCTGCGGCAGGGCGTAAGCTTAATGCAGCAAAAGATGTTTTCACTGAAAAGACAAATCATCTCATTTTTCATATATACACAGTCATTCTGGGTACACTTATGCAAAACATTCTCCCAAGAAGGGTCTTTGACAGTGGAAAAGAGATATCTGGGAAGGAAAAGCAATTTCTCCTCCTGAAATACAGGGGGTAACTTAGAAAAGTAGAATTTTGGACAACTCTGAAGATACTAGCTGAGAGTATCAAATGTTTTCAAGAAATTATTCAATTATCATGAAATACTATTTTTATATGTGGCCCAAATAAGCTAGAATAGCCAAATGAGGTTGTTAACAAGGTACTTACTTATTTCTTTCGAAATTATGCTGAGTTAACCCAACCACAAATCTTTGCAGCATAAATCTAAAGCAACCCCAAATTTTAAGTAACTTGTCCAAACGTCCATGAATTAGTTATTGCTGGAATTAGGATTGGAGCCCAGGACATCTGATTTCAAAATCAGTGTGTTTGACCAGTGTCCTTACAAGGAGGACATATACACACGAGAGAGAGAGAGAGAGAGAGAGAGAGAGAGAGAGGAAGGATACATACATACATACGTAATGAAGTTGATTGACCAAATTACGTTTTTGTCCTTTAAACTTCTACAACTCTTGCAATAGATAATTTTTGGACTGTTGTTTAGACAGGCAGCCTCTGCTCCCTCTTCCTTTGATAACAGTACCCAGATTTTTCTCTTAGAAACAACCTTCTCCCAAATGAACTTCAGGCTGACTTCTCCTCCAGCTCCAAGAACATGATAGCTTCAGTCTTGGCCAAAGAACTGCATTCCCCCCAGCCACAGGGTTGGTTCATGGTTGTGCATGTGAACTAATCTAAGCCAGACCCGGTGAGACATTTTCTGGGGCTACTAGAAGAAAGACAGGTTCTCTTTCCACCTGGACATGAAATTGGAAGGCGCTAATGCAGTCATCACACCAACACATGGAGTCTGAAAAGGAAGCAAGACTTAGGAAAAGCAGAGACAGTTCAAAGATAGAAATGCACCAGCTCCCGAGGAGTTTTGAGTCCCCCAATTCAGCCATGCCCACAGCCAGCCCCACCCCTACCCCACATGTTATGTGAACCTGTACATGCCTTTCTAATGTAAGCCAATTTGGACTGTGTTTTCTATTACCTCTTACAGCAAGAGTCCCAAGGGATACAGTTCTCCTTTCCAGGGAAGACAGGACAGGAGAGGGACAGACAGATCTACTTAAATCAGCACAGTAGGGCTCAGAATCTTAGCCAGGGACAGAGGGCAGAATATGAGATTTCAGGGGTCGACAAGAAAGCTGTACTAAGTCATTCCTAAACCTCAGGTTCTCCACTGTATAGTGAGACAGGGCTCACCCCTCCCTCCAAGGTCTCCGTCTTTATGTTCCTGGAGTTTCAATAAACAGTAGAGAGCTCAAATATCCTTACTGAGAAGTTAAGGAGCATGGTCAAGGGGCAAAAGCTTTGTTTGCTGTGCAGTACTTTTTTCCTTTTTTCCCTCTCCCTCACACTCACACACACACACACACGCCCCACACACATATCAACACACACATATCCATGCAACCTCCAGACCCCAGGATAAAGGAACATTGAGAGGAGACACCACACCCTTCCTGTTTTTCTCTTCTATCTCCAAGTTGTACATAGAAAAGTATCCCAGCATCGTGATGGCTGTAACATAATCCAGGCCAAATGTGGAAATTGCAAAGCTAAGGCTGAAATAGACACCACGTCCTTAACTCAATCTCACTGAATCTCTTTAAAACAAAGTAAGAAAGGAAAGGACAAAGACAAATCATACTGGGGAGAATGGTCACCTAAGTAAACCACCAAGTCGGGTTGGTCTGTCTTTTGTCAGTGTGGGCACAGAATCTGCCGGTGCTGTCAATGTACTTTTGTGGAGGGTTATCACTGGCTACATAAACAAGGCATATCTTTTCATGGCAGCAATAATACACACACACACACACACACACACACACACACACACACACACACCCATATGAATGCTTTCTGGCTTTTCTATTGCTCTGTCCCAGACAGAGACAGAAAGGTTTTGAGGACCAAATAACTTAAAGGGGAAATGCTGTCTTTTCTAAAACACAGGCCTCAGACTGCCTTTATTTTTTTACCTTCAGCATCTGAGACGTCACACAGAAACTGAGGCCAACAAAAGCCAAGAAGCCAGGGCCACCACCTTGCAAGGGTTAAAACTAGATCAAAATCAAATGGCACTCTGCACCACGTCTTCTGCATGACTGATACTGCAATCGATCTGCAGCGGTTCATTTTCTCTCTGGAATCTCTGCCTACTGAGAACAAATACAAACACATGTGGAACCAATAGGAAGCAGACCAAGGGCTTTAAGAGTGCTGCACCAACCTGCGTCAGAAAGTGTTCACTTAGCAGATGGGGGAATTAATAAAGAGTCAAGCGGTATGACTCTGTCAAGGTACCTGGAAGTGCTAACAGTCCTCTTTTGTCTGCCCACTGGAGAGTACAGATGGATTCCGATTCAGAATAAGAACTGTATTGTGCCCTGCTTGACTCTTGTACTGTGTCCCAGGATGAACGGAGGCCCAGGTGTCCAACATCTTCCATGTTCAAGACAAACATGATACTGATTCTTTCCCGCTGCTAGCATTTGAAGTGCTGACGTGATCACCAATCTGGGGGAAATTCTACTTAATAAATCGGCCTTTCAAAAATATCTGAAAAAGAAGGATTTGCCATCAAAGCATTGCCAGTTTGTGTGCACACCTTACTACACGTTGATTCTAATTGCAAATACAGGATTCTTGCCCTTCAGTTGAGAGCTAGGGGTGTTAAAGTCACTTAAGACTGAACCTCTAGCAGGTGCTCCTTTCTTTTTTTAAGATGTAACAATGAGAGTGTAGGGGTCACCCATGGTCAGAGGAGGTCAAGTGGTTCTTTTGGCCAATGGGAGTCCCAGTGTTCTAGTGAGTTTCCAGCTTAGTTCATTGCATTCCGCGTGAATCCCTCACCCCTGTCCTCATTGGCTCCTTAAGCCACTGCCATCACAGACCGTAACCAGTGCCTCTCTGAACCAGGCCCAGAACAGTGGAAAAGTGTCTGTCACTCCCAAGGCAGCTGCATGGAGCTGAGAGCATGTCCTGCTGCCCAAACTCAAGGCCAACCCAGAGTGGTCTGGTTGGCTCCTAAGTTAAATGCCAACCTCTCATAATTCCTTTCCCACAGACAACAGAACATCGTGTTAGATGTTCTGCTGTGAACTCTTTCTCTCTAAATCTTTGCGATACGAGATGCCCTGTTGCCATCAGCCTTCCAGAGGCCTTCTCTTGGAATTTCCCCTTCGCTCATTAACCGGTGGAATCAGAATCTGGAATCAGTGGAAAAAAATAAAACTCCTCTCCTCAGGCATTTAATGAGAGATCACAGAACGTTCACTTGGCTGTTTGTTGTCGTTGCTGCCTTGTGACATTAGGGGGTGGGCTTCCCGTGTGGACTGAGGGTCAAGCAATGATAGACTTTGCTAAAATTAAAATCGAAAATTTAATTAAATTCCACACATATTTCTTGAGCTCCAATGCAAGCTGGTTCCAAACTTCAGGTTTAAGGCCTATCAAAGTGCAGTAATTTTAAGCTGAAGGGAAACTTCTAACTTCTTCTGTCAAACCACCTAATTTAGAGGTGAGTGACGGAGAATCCAAGTGACATGGGAAAAGTCATAAAACTAGAGATACAGCCAGCGAGAGACCAAGCCCACGTCTCTTGACTATACCCGAAAGACTAGTGCTCTTTCTTCCACGTTATCCCATCTGCACCTCTTAGTAGATGATGATATTCTATTTTTTTTTAACTAGCTAAATCTCACCCTTAGGCCCTGCATCTGTGCTTTTGGGGAGAAGGAAGGAGGAAACTGCTATGTCAATTCTTCTTTCAAAGAAAGGTTGAGAAAAGCTCATCCACAGTTGTTCTGACAGAGCAATATCCATTTTTTCCTCAGGTGACAAGAAAGTAGGGAACAGAAACATCAACTACGTTCAGACAAACAATCACAACCGTTGCTAAAGAGACCATATGACAAAACAGTATTTCCACAGGAAGAGTAGTGTAGTTGTTTGGCTCACCTAACGATAAAATGCTCTCTGGCAAATTATTCACTATCCGATCCCTGCCCTACTCACTGGCTCCCCACAATTTTCAGAAGCAAGTTCTAACACCTTGGCTTAGCACTCTGTTTATACCTGAAATGATTTCTGCTTCCCACCCTAGGCCCCTCCCCTGTACTGGAGGTCTCACACACCAAACCTTGTTTCCTCTCTCTCCTATAATAGAGTTGAGTTGACTACGCACATAAGCTAGAAACTACATTTTCCGGCATCTTCAGTAGCTAAGTATGGCCTGGGATTAAATCCTCCTGATGTGAGCAGAAAGGATGTGTCTGTCACGTGCAGGTCTGAGCTTTTTGATCCCCTCTTGTACCATTTGCCAGAGGACACCGGCTATAAGAGGTGTGGGCAGCAAGATCACAGGGAGAAGTTGAACTGTGGTATAGTTGCAGCAGAGGCTTCAGAAGATCTTACTGGGAACCCTTGAAATGGGATGGATAGTCAGAATCATCTACCTTGAAGTTAGTAGAACTGGTTTTTCTTCGTTTGTGTCTTAGACACATACTGCCCCAGGGGAAGAAGCAAGGCAGCTCCCTTTAGTTGAGGGCAATTCCCAAAAGGGGTTCAGCTGAGATCTTGTAGCCATCAACAACCCCAGCAGCTGGGAGAATGTGTGTCTCCATCCCGAAGAGGGTGTCTGGGCTGTGTACCAGAACATCCACTACACCAATATTCACTACGCTGCACACAAAGCTGGTCTCTCACATCATGCGAAAACCATCCTCTCCTGATTTTGCACAGGTTTCTTTCCCATCTCAGCTCTTATCCATATAGCTAAGTCCTATTTATTCTTCAAAACAGCACAGGGCTTCCCTGGTGGCACAGTGGTTGAGAATCTGCCTGCCAATGCAGGGGACACGGGTTCGAGCCCTGGTCTGGGAAGATCCCACATGCCGCAGAGCAACTAGGCCCGTGAGCCACAACTACTGAGCCTGAGCATCTGGAGCCTGTGCTCCGCAACAAGAGAGGCTGTGATAGTGAGAGGCCTGCGCACCGCGATGAAGAGTGGCCCCCGCTTGCCACAACTAGAGAAAGCCCTCACACAGAAACGAAGACACAACACAGCCATAAATAAATAAATAAATAAATAAATAAATAAATAAAATTAAAAAAAAAAAAAAAAACAGCACAGGTACCTTCTCTTCAGTCTTCCCTGAGTCGACTGACCTGACCTCCCGGAGTTGACTCTGCTTTATTGCCTCTCCTTTTTTGCTCCCATTGTAACTTTAGCCATCATTTTATCACATGACGCTGGAATAAGGATTTAAACCCAAATTAAAGAGTAAACTCCTTGAGGGAAGGGACAATGTCTTATTCTCCCATATACCCCTGATGTTGACATGTTCCCTGGCCTATAACAGGCACTGATCCAATGTGACTTACTAAAAGTGTGAGTGAGTAAATGAATGAGTTAATACCTTAATGAATGTTCACATACGCTTTCATTTATTTCCAAGAAGAATTTGAGGCAGCCAAGTTCCAAAAAACACAACATACTGCAGCTTATAGAGTAGCAGCTCAAAACATGCAAAACCTGGCAGAAATGCATGTCTCACTCCACGGAATGGCGCACTACTGGGGTATAAATATGAGTCTTGGAAAAACCCTCATTTCAATGCTACAGATACCCAGATTGGTGACAGCAGGGCATCTTCTCACGAGGACAAGAGATCCTAGCCAATAGCACTTTCAAGAATGTGTAAGCAAAGAGTTAACAGTCTCACAGCTGCCTTTCATTGGAGGTGTTAATGAGGTGACAGGGGGAAAGGATTCTTAAATGAAATTGTCTTCACCCATTCCAGTTAAATTCCAGTACAATGGAAAGACATGAACCTCTCTCCACATAGCCTCTTTCCCCACCCTCTTCTAATGGGCCCTGACCTTAGCTCTGTGGTTGCATGCCTTGGAACGGTCCACTAAGAACTTGGAACTGCCCACTTGGTTTCCAAACCTCAGGTTGCCTTGGGGAAGTTACTATAATTTGGTTACCAGAGATACTTAGGTTAAGGGAAATGATTCAAAAAATAATGTGTGGTGAGACAGCGCTGGGATGTCATCTGTCCAAGCAATCAGAAACCCAGGCATGAGGTCATTCCAATGTACTTTCTGCTTGTTTATTTATAAATGCTCTGTTTCTGTGGCATGAATCAGAAGGGCAATATTTTAGAAGAAAACGATCCCGAAGATACTGTCCAGACAGAGTCTTTGAAAAAGGTCTCAAACATGACCAAAAAACAAGAGAATCATTCCAGCTGCAAGTTGTTAACAGCCCACAGTACCCCCATCATAGAAAAGTTAGGGACAAAAGGATGCTGTAGTGGGTAGATAGTGCTTGGGGCACCAGTGATGTAAATTTCCGAGAAGATTAGTCCTTCAAGAAAGAGGTGGGTTAACATCACTATGATATAGAGAGAAGGGCCACAGTCTAGGGAGTCAGAGAGACATGCTTATTTGAGTTGGGCAAGCAGCTCACCTCACTGACTCTGAGTTTCTCATCTCTAAAGTAGGGCTGATGATCCTACCTCAGTGGATTATTGCAAGGCTTAAATGTGATAAGATGTAGGAAATATTTAGCACAAGACATAAGAATGTTGTTGTTGTTGTTGTCATTATTGATGAGGAAGAGCATTTGGCTAGGAATTCTCTATTCATGGTAGAATGCCATTTGTGTGTATAATACTAAGCATCTCATTGTACTATGGGTAGAAGAAGAGGCTGCTTTTCTCAGGACTAGCTAAAGCAAATATGAGGAGAAATCCTAGTTGTTCAACCAGGATGCTTCTCTCTGTTGAGAAATTACTTAATCTCTCTGAACCTTAGTTTCCTTATCAATTAAATGAGTCTCATAAGATCTACCTCATAGGGTTTCCATGATGTTTAAATGAATTAGCAGTTGTAAAGCAAAGAGTACAGTCTCTCGCTCATAGTAAAGAGCTTTATTGTGACTGTCCTTGACTTTTTAAATCACTCCCTAGTTATCTCATTGGTCTTTATATCAGGATGCTATTGAAGAACCCCCTATTTAGGGGAAAGAAAAAAAAAAAAGAATGCTCTAGCCACTTAATGATTATTTGTTCCAATGACAAATAACCTTCAATTTGACCCTAGTTTCTAGTGAATAGATTCACATTTCTTGAACAATGTCTGTTTCGGCTCCTTACCAACATATGACAGATAAAATTTTCTCATGGTCATCAAAAATGTTGTAGAGGTTAGGAATAGGCCAGGGCAGCAGCTATGCAAATAACACTTAAGCACACTTTACATAGTTGACAGGGAAAAGTAAGAGGCCTCTAGGCCAGCTATTTACTTTTCCACTTACACTAAGCAAACAGACCCCCAAAAAATTCAATAAAAGCTTAGCCTAGCAAAGGAAGACCATTTTTTAAAAGGATCAATAACTCAGCAAAACTTTTGTCACATTTTAGTTTAATATTAAAAATAGAAGAAGCAGCTCTGTTCCTTCTGTTAAATGTCTCTGTGAACATAAAACTTTTGTAAAATATAAAGTTTGAAAAAATAAAATAAAAGAAAGAGAACCGGATCAGCCTAGGCATATTTCACAGGGAAAATGCAACTTCAAATTTGCCTTAAGTATTTTTTCTATTTTTGCAGCAAAATATTATATGAATGCACTTAATGATAAACAGTACCCTCAAAAATAATAAGTGTATTTGAAAAGCACTTGCACACCCACTATTTTACTTTATCCTCACTACAATCTTGTAAAACAGGTGAATTGAGCTTATTATTCCCCAATCTTTATGCAACTGGGACTCAGGGAGGTTACTAATAAGACCCAGATAACAGCAAATTATCAGACGATTCAAAATTCTCATCCAAATCTCCTTACTTCTTACTCCAGCATTTCACCTGTTGCATTTCAAACAGAAGGAATATAATACAAGGGATTGGGTACAAACATGTTGCAGAAGCAAAATCAGAGAGAAGCAACGTAAGTAGACAGTGATTACTACCCTTGTGGTTAGAGTTATTGGAAGGAGAAGAGAAGGATGAGGCTGGAAGAGAGGATGCAACATTCTTAGAATCTGCTGTGAGGTCTCGGTGCCAATTCACCATCCAAATATATTTCTCAAGGAAACTCAATATCCATGTCTTGTGACATGTAACCCAGCCTCTTTATTGATTTTCACATTAGAATAAAAATACAGAAAAAGAAAAAATATTTTAAAACACTGTAACAGAGCAACAGAGCATATACAAGATTTAAAGGCATTCCTGAGAAATAGAATCATCTATGGCTCTTGCCCCAGCCCGGTGCTGCAATCCCATTTGCTCCCCCAAGGGGGCGGTGGCAGGCCCCAGTTGGGAAGGAGGACTAGGGTCCACCAAAGCACTTTGGGAAAGTGGGGATCTCTGGATGTACCTCGTTTCAGGAGCTCCCTGACCTAGGAATAATGCAATGTTGGAGGCCTGAATGATCTTAGTGAACCATAAAACTTAAGTACAAACATTCCAGGGTGTTAACCATATATTCAAGCACAACCTGAAATTTTTTTTAAATGTTTTGAACAATTATAATTGACATTTATTGAGCTTACTATCTGTCAAATACTTTACTAAGTGCTTTTCTGTATCGTCTCATTGAATCCTCACCAAAACCGTATGTGGTAGTTACTTTTACTATTCCTATTTTAAAGACAGGGAAATTGAAACTAAGAGGTTAAGTGCCTTACCCAAAGTCACACAACTAATGCATGGACCTGTTATATGAACCTAGGCTGTTTAATTCTAGAAACACATTTATAACCAGTGCTGTTTTCTTCTATGTCACTGGAAGCGTGACTTGTTTTTTTTCCAATTCCTGTTCTACAACCCTCAGTTCTCCTGGACATATGAAAGACCTGTTATTGTTTGGCCAAGGGTATAAAAAGTCAGAAAGGATATAAGCCACAATTTGCTTCCTGATTATATTATGCTCATATACATCCTGTCAATTACTGTTCTTTACCCCAAGCAGTGAGTCGTGCTTTTTTGCCACACAATGTAGTTTTTCCCAAAAAATACATTGTGTATATTATAGCTGGTGTGATTGACTTGTATAGCAACTACTATTTCATATATTTTGTTTTGTTTTGCTGTTGGTTTTTATTTCTTCTGGAGGAACCCAGTCCTAAAGCATCATTACACTGCTGACCTAGAAGTGTGAGTTAGGGAATTATGAATACCATTTACAAATGCACCTGATGACAACTCAGGACTTTATGAAAAGACACTAATAAAAAACTAGAAAAAGAATAAGATGAGATAGGAAGGTGAAATTCCAGGGTTTGATCGATTTCAACCAGCTTTACAGGGGTTTGTTTTGTTTTGTTTTTTGTTTTCCTCCCTCCATGTATGTTTGTTTCTGTGGTATACTTAAAAAGAAAATCCATTCCCTACTCTTCTGTTAATACAAAAGGATTCCTCATATCAACCCAAGGTCATTACAGTGCAATTAATATTGTATTCTGCCAATAAAGTTGTTAGTTATGAATTATTACATTCTCCAGGCATAGATGATGGACATAAATTTGGAGAAATTCTATCAGGAAAGAAAAGAGTAATGTAGTAATGGGAACATGCCATCTTCCATTTGAAACAGGGCATTTGCCAAAACAAGAAAGTAAGCTAACCAGAATTTCAACACCTCCTCGGTGTTAGGAATTTTCACCTTTATTACTAATGTGCAAGTCGCCCTCTTTCACCTCCTAAACGCTTGCCAGCGCAGAGACCTACACTGCAGCAATTGGGAAGCTACTATCCTACTCTCCAAAGATAATCACCCTCCGCACAGTTAAGTGTTTGCCAAAACCATGGATTCAGGAGCACTAAAGGGCTCTGAAAACATAATATTTTAATCATTGCATTTTAAAACATATGCTTAAACTGCATTTTCCAGCTAAGGAGTGGTCTTGGCTATCATTCATATCTCCCTCACAAAGGGAAGTTCTCAGGCCAACTTGGCAGCTTTGAACAATTCGGTTGATCTGGAAATTTTTCATCTCCCCAGTTAGCATTCTTCATGTCCAAATCCAGGTGCCAAAACTTTTACTGAGCGATAGAACTACTGCTTAACTGCCTCTCTCACCTGCTACTGTCACTGAGATAGAACTACTACTATGTTTAGAGCTACTTCAGGAAAAGAATTGTCAAACCATATGTTGCAAAGTGACTGTTCCATGTCCCTTAGCTGTTTCAGTTAGTGCCACTATGCAATCTCTCACCCAGCAGCAGCTTTGAGCCTATTACATGGCTCAGTTGAACCAGGAATTGAGCTCAGGACAAACAGCATATTGGGGTAATCCATACACCTAGAGTGACCATACACTCAATTTGCCTCAGATGGTCCTGGTCTATGCTGATTGTCAAGAGCCCATTTCCACTCACAAAGTTGTATCAGTTGGGACAATTTATGCGGTCACCCTGATTACACCTATAAAAGACCAAGGGACCAGGATGAGATGTATCTTAAGCCAGAACTTCCTCACTGGTAAGTTTCATCATTCCCCTCCCCTTCCTCTTGGTAGTTGCCAGCAATTTCACCATTAAAGCTTCAAACCATAACCTATTGTACCTCTGGCATTTATTCCAGAGTCTGACATAAAGAGTAGTAACCTTAGAATTCTGCGTGATGGAAAATGTCAAATCACAAGGCATATTGTTCATTCATACCATCCAAACATATTTATTGTATCCCTACTATTTGCAGGAACTATGCCAGGAACTGGGGACCTACAATGAAGCAGGTAAATTACTGCCCTCAAGGGGATTGCAATCTGATGGAAAAGATGGATTTAAGACAATTTTCGTGATATAAGTGGTATAAACATCATGTACAATAGGGGTGTACAGAAGGGCTAACTAACATAGCTTTGAGAAATGTAGATAGACTTCTTGAAAAATGTGACATGTAACGAAAGGAAAAGAAATGAGATAGAAGGTTCTTTTCTACTTGTTACAGACAAAGGCACATTATGAGAAGGAAAGTCTGCAGGATGACTTAAGTGAAAATGAGAGGATGAGTAACCAGACTGGCAATAGGGATGTAGAAGGGCACAGAGTAGGCCATGTATGTCGTTAAGGAGATTGGACTTTATCCCGGGGCGATGGAGAACCAGAACCAGGCTTTCATAGAAGCGTGACTTGATCAGATTCAATCTTAGAATGATCACTCTGGCTACAGTATTATGACTATGAACTCATGAAACTCTTTTTGTTCTTAGGGAGAGGAGGGGCATTATTTTTGTGTTTTATTTGAATGTGTTGAATTGAATCATCTATGGAGAACAGTCTCCTTGATAAAGTCAACCATGACTCGACAGTGAGGCACTCTGGGCTCAGTTGCTAGTTCCAGGGCTTAATTTTCTGGTGTCCTTGGCCAAACCACACTAGGCTTACTTGGACCTCCATTTCCTTGTCTATAATACATGGACTGTTGTATTCACCTTTTACACAGGGTGATGTGAGGAACCGCTAATGAAATGCAGCCAACTTAGAAAAAAACAATGTTACAGAAATGCTTAATAAGTCCAAATAACAGCCAAGAGAGATGAAATGTGTGTGTCAAATGTTCAAGTGTACGGTGGAAGGCTTTCAACTACAAGATTTAATGATCTGGAGGCTCATTCTCACTACAGCTGTGTCCCAGCTAAATCTGAGCCTGGGGAAGCAGTCCTGCTCACCAATTAAGAGATGATCATCTCAAATCACCCCTGCTCAAAGGCATGTCTCTGTACCTGGACTGGGGCTCACTTTCACAAGAAGCCTTCCCAGAATCTGATGAGTCCAAGCCACAACTTAGGAAATCACACTCTGAAACTAAGCTCTGGAGGAAAATCATGCACTAATTAAATGATGTTTAAAAATAAAATAATTGGGTGTAAAATGGTAAGATCAATGAACCTCTCTATTACCCTTTTCAGGTGCTGCAAAAGACCAAACTCTTTGGATTTAAATGTAAGAGTTATTGATACGAATAACCATTATTCATTGAGTGCTATCTATATGCTCTTTTAAGTATTTTGGCAAACATTAGATCATTAGTTCCTCTCACTAGAGAGTTATAATTATTCCCTATTATATCTTATTTCTCAGCACTTGAGTTTGGAGAAGTTACGTCCTTCCCATCTATAAAGTGACGGAGCTTGAATCACAACCCAGGCTGGTACAAATCTCGGCTTATGCTCAATGTCTCCACACTGCTCTGTGAAAAACTATTAAAAGGCCTATCACTGCCTTCCTTCTTGCTGGGCTCTTACTTTCTCACCCTGACCCAGTCCTGCTGCTTATACCGTCTCCGGCATGAGAAGTTGCTGTTTCCAAAATGCGAGTCAGTCAAGATAGGAAGGTTAATTTATTTTTGTGGATTCATGTCAGTGAAACTATTTTTAAAAAGTACATCATGACAACGAGCACATCACACAAAATCCCTTCACTGAGTCATGCCAATATGACCCTAAAAAGGATGAGTGATCTGTCCCATTGTAAATGTTCCATCAAGAGTATAGATGGTTCACATCAGCATATTCAACAACGTAAGAAAAATCTGGATACTTTTCTGAGAAATAGATCCAACAGCAGAGAATAGAAATATTGAGATAAGACCCTCTGGTGTATAGATCCATAAACCCTGTAGTATCTTCTTGCTACACCACACGCCAAAATATTGGTTGTGATGGTTGTATCAAGTAGTACTTTTTACAGCCACAATAGACTAAGTTTTAAAACAGAGCTCCATGCAAGTTCTGCAATTACACCTCAGGAATTCTGCAAAACTATGATGCAAATTCATTTAAAAATATATTTCTTAAATTATTCTAATTTAAAAACCATACACATATTTAAATTTACACATTCAGGTACACACATACATACCGACATCCAGGCTGAACTCCAGACTTAGATATCCAACTGCCCACTTGACATCAATCTTAACCATAATGTATGCAAAATCAAACTCCTGATTTTTCCCATCTTGCTCATATATTTGTTCCACCTGCAGTCTTTTTGCCATTCATTAGGGGCAATCCGTTCTTCCAGTGGCTTACCGTCTTTCCTGACTCATTTCTTTCCTCACATCTCACATCCAAATCTACTATCAAATAACCACTACCCATCACATCTACTGCCTTCGTCCTGTACAGGTCACCAGCATCTCTCACTTGGAGTATCACAATAGCTCCTAATTGGTCTTCTTCACCTACCTTTTACCTTTCTCTGTTATAGTCTATTCTCAACCCAGTAGGCAGAGTGATACTTTTAAAGGATTATCTTATTTTGAGAAAAGCCAGAGTCCTTTCAATGACCTGCCGGAGCTTGCCCACTCCCATCCCCTAAGCTTGCTGAACTCATCTTCCGTGACTCTCCCCCTTGTTCACTCCACTGCAGCCACACAGATCTCCTTGCTGTTGCCCTAACACCTACGGCAGCCTGCTGTCTCAGGGTCTTTGCACTCGGGGTTTGCTCTATTTGTTCTTTTCCAGAGAGCAGGTTTTCCTCTCACCCAGTTTAGGTCTTTGCTCAGTGAGGCCTTCCCTAGCCACACCATTTAAAATCACATTCTCTCACCTCAATCCCAGCACTTGGCATTTTTGTTCTCTGCATTATTTTTCTCCACAACATTTATCTCTACCCAATAAGCTGTATATCTAGTATCTATCTGTTCATTGTCTGTTTCCTTAACCAGAATGTTAGCTCCATGAGACAGAAGCACAGATTTCTCTTGTTCTATTGTACTACTGCTGAGAACAGTGTGTGGCACATATGGGGATTCAATAACTATTTGTGGAAAGAAGGTATGAAAGAAAGTAGGATGAAGAGATAGTGCAACAGCAGTGGGGACATGAGCATAAGACTATTTCAATGGGGTGGTTGGAAAAGGCTCTTTGAGGAAATAGCACTTGAACCTGAATGTTGAAAAGCGTCCAGTTATGCAATGATTAGGAAACAAAATATTCCTTGTGGATAGACTAATTAAGGATGAGTTTGACAAGTTCAAAAAGCAAAAAGGACTATGTAGGTGGATTATGGTGAAAAATGTGGATGCATCTATTTGACAAACCTGAGCAGTTACTATCTACTGCTGAAGTTTCCACTACAGATACTAGAAAAGAAGTGTCCTCACATTTTCTGTCTGTCTGATTGTGGCAGCCAAGACTGAATAGAGGAAAAGAAGAGAAAAACATGGTAATACAGGTAAAACATGGAGACAGAATTTTTACAATTCAGAAATAAACTTAACAGTGAAGATCCTGTTTTACTCCAAAAAAAAAAAAAAAAATCTAAAACAGTCAATTGCTTTCCTATATATCAGTAATGAACAAGTGGGATTTGAATTTTAAAACACAATATCATTTTCACCAGCGCCAAAAATATACAAATAGGTATGTAAAAATCTAACCAAAAATGTATGAAATCTATATGAGGGAAAATCAAAAACTTTGATCAAAACTCTGAACAAAATCAAAGAAGAATAAAATACATGGAGAGATGTTCTCTGTTCATAGATTGGCAGACTTGATATTGTCAATATGTCAATTCTTCCCAACTTGATCTATAGATTCAATGCAATCCCAATCAAAATCCCAGCATTATTTTGTGGATATCAACACATTAATTCCAAAGTTTGTATGGATAAGGAAAAGATGCAGAATAGCCAACACAATATTAAAGAATGAAGTTGGAGGACTGACATTACCCAACTTACAGATTTGCTGTAAAGCTACAGTAATCAAGACAATGTGGGATTGGTGAAAGAACAGACACATAGATCAATGAAAAGAGGAGAGAACCCAAAAATACACGCACATAAACATAGTCAACTGATCTTTGACAAAGGAGCAAGGGGAATACAATGGACAAAAGATAGTCTTTTCAGCAAATGGTGCTGGAACCACTGGAAATCCACATGTCAAACAAGAAATGAATTTAGGCATAGACCTTACACCCTTTACAAAAATTAACTCAAAATGGATCATAGACCTAAATATAAAACACAAAAGTAGACCCTCAGTAGGTGTGTGGTAACTAAACTGTGGTACATGCAAACAATGGAATATTATTCAGAACTAAAAAGAAATGATCCATCAAGCTATGAGAAGACATGGAGGAACCATAAATGCATATTTCTAAGTGAAAGAAGCCCATCTGAAAAGACTACATACTGTTATCCTAGAAGATAACACAGGAGAAAATCTAGATGACCTTGGATTTGGCAATGACTTTTTAAATACAACAACAAAAGCACAATCCATGAAACAAAAAATTGATGTTAGGCTTCATTAAAATTAAAAATGCCTGCTTTACTTCACAGTTAAATGAATGAGAAGACAAATCACAGACTGGGAGAAAATATTTGCAAAAGACAAATCTGATAAAAGACTGTGTTAAAAAATATACAAAGAACTCTTAAAAATCAACAATAAGAAAATGAAAAATCTGATTCAAAAATGGGCCAAAGACCTTAACAGGCACTTCATCAAAGAAGATACACAGATGGCAAATAAGCATACGAAAAGATGATGCACATCAGAGTCACCAGGGAAATGTAAATTAAAACAATAATGAGATATCACTATACACCTATTAGAATGGCCAAAATCCAGAACAATGACAATACCAAATGCTGACGAGGATACAGAACCACAGGAACTCTCATTCATTTCCAGTGGGAATGCAAAACGGTACAGCCACTTTGGAAGACAGTCTGGAGGGTTCTTATAAATCTAAGCATATTCTTACCATAAAATCCAGTAATTGTGCTCTTTGGTATTTACCCAAAGAAGTTGAAACTTATTTCTACACAAAAACCTGCATACTAATGCTTGTAGTAGCTCTATTTATAATTGCCAAAACTTGGAATCAACCAAGATGACCCTCAGTAGGTGTGTGGTAACTAAACTATGGTATATGCAAACAATGGAATATTATTCAGAACTAAAAAGAAATGATCCATCAAGCTATGACAAGACATGGAGGAACCATAAATGCATATTTCTAAGTGAAAGAAGCCCATCTGAAAAGACTACACATACTGTTTGATTCCAACTATATGGATTTTAGAAAAGGCAAAGCTGTGGAGATAATTAAAAGATCAGTGGTTGCAAGGGGTTAGTCGTGAGGGAGGGATGAATAGTGAGAGCACAGAGGATTTTTAAGGCAATAAAACTACCCTGTGTGATTCCATAATGGTGGATATATTTTTCTATGTCATATATATATTTATATGTCATTATAAATTTATCAAAACTCATAGAATGTACAAAGTTCAATGAACCCTAATGGAATTTATGGACTCTGGTTGGTAATGATACGTCAGTGTAAGTTCATCGGTGGTAATAAATGTACCACTCTGTAAGGGATGTGACTAAGGCAGTGTACAAGGGGTATATGGAAACATTTGTACCTCCTGCTCAACTTTGCTGTGAACCAAAAACTTTTATAAAAAATGAAATCTATCTTTTAAATAGAGAAACAAAGAGAAGGTAAAGATAACACCTAGATTTTTGGCATAAGCAACTGGGAGAATTGTGACAATACTGTGCTGGGGACACTGGAGGAGAGGAAGGTATTTGGGGCTTGGACAAGAGTTCCACTTTGTAAACTACTCTACAAATTTTAACCCTTTGAAAACCAAGAGCACATGTCATAACATGTGATACCAAATTTACTGCTTTTGTGGGTCTAGACTTGGAAATAACATTTCTCCTTCTATCTTTGTGCATATACTTGAATTTGAAATAACAGTTCTCCTTTTATCATTGTGCGTATACTTGAATTGCTCTAAATTTTTCTTCATATCTACTCATACAGATAAGTACACTCAGATAGAGATTACTTAACTGCCCAAGGTGGGTTCACATTAAGAAAGAACCCCAGGCTAGTGAAAGAAGAGGAATGTCAGAGGTGAGGCTGTGAGTTCCATGCTGGTGTGGGTGGCTGTGATCCCTGCATCAAATCCCAGACTAAATCTTGGAAGAGGATATGTCCATAGAAGTTTCCAGATAGATTGAAGGGCTTAAAAGCAGAGGACACTGGCTGTCCCTTTCCTGACTGGGACCCAGACAGTTGAAGGGCCCAACTGTTTCTATCACCCAGCAGGGGCAGGACCAGGAAGGTAAGCTACAAATAACCTAGCAGAAGGGCATGGGAGTTCCCCCAACATTTATCATCATGCTGAAGTGGTTAGTTTAACAAAATGTTTCCCATGAGCCAGAGAAGGACACAGTGACAGGGCAAAGGAAGGAGGAAGGGGAGGAGAGGGTAAGGGAGGGAAGGGGAGAAAGAAGGGAATGAGAACTGAGCCTAAAGAGACCTTAGAGTCTGGACTAGAAGTAGGTGACCTGGGTGAGCAGCCCCTGGCCAGATAAGGACACCCGTATCTCAGGGGAAACCAGTGTGAATAGTTGACAGTGGAGGACCAGATGCCCCTCTCCCTACCCTGCCTGGGCACTATATAAGCACCCAGGAGAAAGAGCTACAGCTTCATAAAGAGAAGACAAAACCTTGAATTACCTGAAATTTACATCAAGCCTCCTGGACTAATAGGAGGTGTGAAATAACAAAATAAGTCCAGTTGGAGAAAACCAAAGTTATAATACAGTTTTTCACCCCTGATTATAGGGAAAGCCTTGTATATGCTACGTGTAAATGCTTTCAGTGTTCACCAAAAGACTTGGGTCTGTTTGGTTGACAAGGAGTGTGACCAGTTCCTCTGCTCAAATTATTCATGATTCAACTTCAAAACAAAATGTTCCTATTGGTCTTCTTTCAGGCTTCTAGCTCAGTTTATTTGAAGCATATCTGGAGAATCGCAAGGTAAATTTTTTAAAAAGTTATCATCTGAATTACGTATGTTCCTATATGAACCAAGATTTCCTTGATATGCTGCAATCAAAATAAAATGTAGCTATCAGCTGGACGCTGAAGTGGGTATAAGACTGGCACTGTCATCCAACTACTGGTTTAAGTACTTATGTTCATCAAAACAAGTTCATATTTTTCATCAACTGACTTTTTAATAATCGATATGCACTTAAACTTTAAAATGCTTTTCATTTTAAAAGCACTTTTAATATCATTTATATATTTTATAAATTGGAATGGTTTGAAAATGGCATTTAATAAAAAAGGGCTGTTACTGAAAATATTTACAAGCTACTGTTCTATATGACAAAAGTTTTCATTTTAAGGACAATATTTTGGCAAATATCACTCATTGTATAAACTGTCTATATCTGTCTTATCATTCATAAACACTAGCTTAATACTACTAATAATAACTATTTCCTTTTTTATTGTGGAAAGAACACTTAACATGATCTCTACCCTCCTAATAAATTCTAAGGGTATAATACATTATTGTTGACTATATGTATGATGTTGCAAAGTAGATCTCTAGAGTTTATTCATCTTATGGAACTGAAACTTTATGCCTACTGATTAATAATCCACCATTTCCCCCTTCCCCTAGCCCCTGGTAACCACCATCCCAGTCTAGGATTTTATGAATTTGACTTTTAGGTACCTCATATCAGTGGACTCATGCAGTGTTTGTCTTTCTGTGTCTTGTTTCTTTCACTTAGCATCATGTCCTCAAGGTCCATCCATGATGTCGCACATTAAAGAATTTCCTTTTTTTCTAAGGCTAAATAGTATTCCATTCTTTGTATATATCGCACTGTCCTTTTCCATTCATCTATCATGGACATGTAGGTTGTTTCCACGTATTAGGTATTGTGACTAGGGCTGGAATGAGCATGGAAGTGCCAACATCTCTTCAAGGTCCTGATTTCAATTCTTTTGGATAAATACCCAGAAGTGGGATTGATAGATCATATGGTACTTCTATGTTTAATTTTTTGAGGGACTTCCATACCGAATAACTATTTCTTGGCTGCTGTTCTATGCAACAAGCAGTGTTAAGAATTTACACTTATTGTCTCTTTTAATCTTTCTCTCAACTCTTTGAAGCAGATACCATTGCTACCTCCATTATCACATTTGAGAAACTGAGACTTAAGTAACTTGCCCCAAGTCAGACAGGTAAAAATCGTGGACAAAGCTGACTTCAAAGCCTGAATCCTTAACCGCCAGAGAGTTTTCTCAATGGTTTCTAAAAACCCAATTCATGAGCGATAAATGGAAAAGTCAAGAATAGAGAAGTCTAAATCCCTTGTGATATTGGGTCACTTCAGAAAATACTGGAACTTTACTGATAGCTGTGAGTTACATTTTAAGAACACAGTTACTTTCTCTCTAGTCTCCCTGGCAGCAGTGATCTGACAGAGGTCGCTGTAGAACAAAATCTTCCCATAGCTGGACATCAGGGGGAATTAAGTTTTTCTATGAAATAATCATGTAAACACTAGAGTGATAAAGGATTTTGAGATACCAGAAATAAACTGAGAATCCCCCTTTATGGCATTAGTGAGGCCAAGAGAGCACCGTTGGAGGAGAAAAACTCTATATTACCAGAAACAGGCCAGCTCAGGGGAAATCAGTTGTGCACCAAACTCCACATTCCTCATGTGGGACCATCACCTAGTAGGCTCCACAAAACTTGGGGGCCTCAAATCCATGGAATACGCTCTGTCATTGCCCTCACCCACAGCTGTGTGTCTCCACATGTAACCAACAGGTCTCAACTTCTTCATGATAAGGAGCCTTGAACGAATCCTGGCACATGGAGGCTGGGTGGCAAATTCCAGAGAACAAGGCAGATAACAAGGCAGATCTATATGTACAGACATGGAATGATATCCCAGTGAAAAAATGGAGCACAAAGCACTATGCATCAGAAGCTACCATTTGGATGTAAAAGATAGATATACATAGAATATTTCTGAAGAAATAAATAAAAATACTGATAACAACTGTTACCCCAGGGGAGGAATCTGGGTTCTGGAAAGAAGTATGGTAGTGGAGACCTTTGCTCTATGTGCCCTCCTGCATTATTTGCATCTTTTGTTAAATGGAAATGCTACTTCTTCAAATTAATAACTAAAAAATCATAAACCCCTTGAATATAAATCATTTTGGAGAGTCACTAATCCCTGAAAGAATCTTTGGGTCAATATTTGTTTTTTTCAAATTTATCCTCTCAATTTCTATAAAACTAGTCCTGTTATGGTTTATTCCTATTACCATGAACTACATGTTATTGGAATGAAAATGATTTATTCTTTTCTCCTTCACTATTTTTAGGGTGCAAATGTGATGATTGCCCCAGATGTTTCTGGTACTAATAATAAATTTGACCCTCAGGATCTAGTCTAGGACATGCTGGACAGGTCAGGAGTCCCTCTGGGGCAGCAATGCCAACTCCTTTTTCTAGTCACTCTTCCCAGTCTTGTGAAAAAAAGAAGAAAAAAAAAATCAAAACACAAACATGTCAAGACAGCATGCTTCAGAGGCCTGGAAATTACTTTGGGAGTTGAGATATCGTAGATTCTAATCTTTATATCCGGGCCTCTGGTGATCTCACTCATAACTCTCCTGACCCTGCCTGGCCCTCTGTTTTCCTGTTTGCAAAGTAAAAAGTCTACACCTCCTAAGCTCACACAAACACTGTAAGGTAATGAGCATAAATGCCAAATATAATACACACTACTGTTTCTCAATCTCAACAATAAATGTGCCAAAACAGTGGCAGGAAACCACATGTCTCAGAAAACAAAACTAAAAAAAAAAACCTTTAAAGGTCAAGAATTACAGTATTGATTCCCACTCACTTTAGCCTTCACTTTCTCAGGGGTTGATGTCAGTGAAAACCTGTGGGCTTTGGAATCTGACAAGTCCAAGCATGGACCACTAAGCTGAGAGTCCCTTTAAATCAGGAACTGAGTATCATCTCCGTTGTGTCCTCAGTGTCTCCAACTGTATCCAAATCTAGCATCATTCAGGCAATTCTCCTCCAGCCACCTTATCCATGCCCATGGCTTTCATAACCACCTCTGCCTAGATCCTCATACTTTTAAATCTCCAGGACAGACCTCTCATTTAACCTCCAGATATGTTTATCCAAATTAGCATTTCATTTTAGATGTCTAAAAGATATCTTACAACACATCCAAATCCAACGTTATAAATGTTCGCCTTAAATTTGACCATCATTCACAGTTCCCTACACAATAATGACCCTCCCATCCAGCAAGCTTTGTGGGCAAAACTTCTAGAGTCCTCTGTATCACTTTCCTCTTCTTCACCTCCACATCCAGTCCATCAACAAGTCCTTTCAGTGGAACCACCTAAATAGTTTTCTAACCCAGCCTCTTTTCTCCATCACATTTCCACCACCATTCCTGCACTAGGCCAACTATTTTGTCTATAGCTGGGGCTATTACAATAGTCTCCTGCCTGCTTTACCCTCACCCACTCTTGCCCCTCTCCTGTCCGCTCTCCACATTGAAACCACAGTGATCCTGTCATTCAATGCTGAAAAGTCTCGAATGGATTCAATGTTTTTAAGACAAAGATAAAAACAAACAGAAAGGCTTATATCTCCATCCTCACACCTACACGCACACGCACACACACACACACACACACACACACACACACACACGCCAGCCACGTTGGAACCTTCCAGCCTTCCTTACTTGCCATGCTCCTCTCTGACACAGGCCGCGTACTTACTCTTCCCTCTCTGGTTATGTTAACTCTTACTAATCCTACACTTCCAGCCCAAGCATTTCAACAGTATTTCCTTCCTTCCCAGAGCAGAACAAACATCCTATGATACACTCTTTTAATAGCATGGATCTCTCCATCTTGGCATTTAAGATAGTTGCAGTTTTACATTTATTTAGGACATCGTGGTTGGCATGTATTTTTCCATTCAGGGAAGTGCCATGAAAATAGGTGCTGGGTAGATTTTTGGTCATCATTGCATCTCTACTGCCTGACTCATGAAGGTACTTAATGAACACCTGTTTCATGAGTGTTTCAATGAATACATTTTTGTGGGGAAGAAAAATATAACCAAGCTTTGATACACTCTCTGTATGATCCTAAGCAAACAGCTCAAAATTTCTAAGTGAAATGTCTTGATCTATAAAATGAATATTAAAAATAATTGACTTACCAGGTTTGGAGAAGGATTAAATAAGGTGGTACCATGAAACTTTTAGCCGTGTGCCCAACAGTATCTTTTTTTTTGAAATTCAAATCTAATTTATGGTTTTTTAATTAAAGTATAATTGATTTACAATATTGTGTTAGCTTCAGGTGTACAGCAAAGTGATAGTTATAAATATATATATATTCTTTTTAAAATTATTTTCCATTATAGTTTATTACAAGGTACTGAATTTAGTTCCCTGTGCTATATAGTAATCCTTGTTGTTTACCTATTTTATATATAGTTGTGTGCATCTGTTAATCCCATGCTCCCAATTTATGCCTCTCCCATCCCTTCCTCTTTGGTAACCATAAATTTGTTTTCTATGTCTGTGAGTCTGTTTGTGTTTTGTAAATAAGTTCATTTGTAGTATTTTTTAGATTCCACATATAAGCTATATCATATAATATTTGTCTTTGTCTCACTTACTTCACTTATTACGATAATCTCTACGTCCATCCTTGTTGCTGCAAATGGCATTATTTCATTCTTTTTTATGGCTGAGTAGTATTCCATTGTGTGTGTGTGTGTGTGTGTGTGTGTGTGTGTGTGTGTGTGTGTGTGTGTGTGTATCACATCTTCTTTATCTGTTGATGGACACTTAGGTTGATTCCATGTCTTTGCTATTGTAAATAGTGCCACTATGATCATTGGAGTGCACGTATCTTTTCAAATGAGAACTTTCATCTTTTTCAGATATATGCCAAGGAGTGGGATTGCTGGATCATATGGTAACTCTATTTTTTTTTTAATGGAAACTCCATACTGTTTTCCATAATGGCTACAACAATTTACATTCCCACCAACAGTGTAGGAGGGTTCCCTTTTCTCCACATCCTCTCCAGCATTCTAAAAAATAGTATTTTAATAGAGATAAGTTCTCTCCTCCTTGAGGCCTCATTTGGTAGTTTGAACAATGAAAGTGGTCTCTTAATAAATATAGAAGTGATTTAGTAAAGACATAAGATTTGCACAGACAATGCAGTGTTTCAAACAACTAGAGGGACAAAAATGGAAAGACAAGTTCCAGGGTTCCAGGTCACAAGTTCCAGGTTACAAGGCAGTAGAAAATACAAAGTAGAAAGATAAAATAATAATCTGAGCTCAACATTCAAAAACAACAATCTCATCCAGCAAAACAAGCTTTTTAACAAACCCACATAGGATTCATTGACAAAGTAGCTAGAAGTGCTGTGAGTTCAGGGAAGAGGAAGATCATTCAAGCTGGAGGCAGGTAGGACTCAGGTGGCGCCTTTTAGGGTGGGTAGACGAGTGACAGGTAAAGAATTGGGAGTGTGTGTGAGCGGGGGTGGAGGTGGTCAGTTCTGGTAAGATGTAAGAACAAAACAAAGGGAGCATGACTGTTCCAAGAACGATGAAGAGACCAGTTACCTGGGTCAGAGTAGATAAGGCTGGGAGCATAGTTAATAACCAGGCGTATTAAGTTTTGAATGCTAAGGTGTGGAATTTTGACTGTTCTCTGAACAGAAATATTGACAATATAAACTCTTACAAATCTAGATGTAGCACAACCATTTCAAATCCAAATAAAATACAACAGAGCTTCCCTAATTTGGATTCCAAGTTTCTCCAAGACAGCACTTCAGAGGAAGGAAGGAAGGAAGGAAGGAAGGAAGGAAGGAAGGAAGGAAGGAAGGAAGGAAGGAAGGAAGGAAGGAAGGGAGGGAGGAAGGGAGGAAGGGAGGGAGGTAGGGAGGGAGGGAGGGAAAAGGAAGGAGGGAAGGAACGAAGGAAGGAAGGTGGGAGGGAGGGAGGGAGGAAGGAAGGGAGGAAAGGAAAGGAAATGGACAAATGGACATCTGGCAAACAGCTTATGCCTCATAAGTTTCACATTGCATATAAATCCGTGGTTGAAGCCTGTCTCCGTGACTCCCCAAAGCATGCAGGTAAAGAGCATGTTGGCTTTTAGTGTCTTGGGGGGATGTCATCTCTGCTCCAGTGTCTGCCTCTGACACTTTATCTGCATGCCTCCCCAAATCAAAAGTTACTTGCAAGGCCCACACACAGAGCAAAGGGGCATGGAGCCCCAGACGGGGTGTTCATGGGCATGACTACGACCCATGAAATCTTCTGTGAATTACCTTAAGGATTTGGACTCATGAGATGATTCTGGGTGGCCTATCCTGCCACCCCTGCTATCTCCTCCACCATCCCCACCACCTTCCATTTCCCCTTATTTCTCAGCAATCCTAGGAATATATGAAACAAAGGACAATTTGTCTTCTACAAAGTTAAGAGGAGAAGTTCAGTACAAAGCAAATGACATATGTGTGTGTGCATGTATGTATACATAGATATGTGTGTGTGTATCAAAAGAGCAGACTTCTTCATATAGACATGGGGAACTTGAATGCAACTGGGAAAAAATCTATGAATTTCATCAGCAGCTTTTCTTTTTTTTAAAAATAAATTTAAAAATAAATTTATTTTATTTATTTATTTTTGGCTGCATTGGGTCTTCGTTGCTGCACGCAGGCTTTCTCTAGTTGTGGCGAGCGGGGGCTACTCTTCATTGTGGTGAGCAGGCTTCTGACTGTGGTGTCTTCTCTTGTTGCGGAGCACGGGCTCTAGGCATGCAGGCTCAGTAGTTGTGGCTTGCTGGCTCTAGAGAGTAGGCTCAGTAGTTGTGGCACACGGGCTTAGTTGCTCCGCAGCATGTGGGATCTGCCCAGACCAGGGATCGAACCCATGTCCCCTGCATTGGCTGGTGAATTCTCAACCACTGTGCCACCAGGGAAGGCCTCTACTGCTTTTCTGACTGAGCAGACAAGGATACCAGCTATATCCCTTTCTATGTTTAGTCACTTGGCTTTTCTGAGATTCCACCACATGAGCAAAACTGAGTGCTGTCTCGTGAGATTGCCACCCCTCTTCTCCCTGGCAGAAGAGGAGTTCCCTTCACCCTTTGCCTTCTATGAAAAACAGCAATAGCGCTTGCCTCTAGGGGCCTAGTGGCCACTTGACCACGGGAACCCTTTCAGATTGATCTAACTCCTTCCCTGAAAGTACACATTAGACTTCCAAGCACCACTCACTAGCCCCCCAGACTAGCTCAGGCCCACCTGCATTATGTTTACATGGTCACCTAGACTTTTTTTTTCATAGTGTTCATCACACTTCACAATTGCATATTGTGTGTGTTGTATTTGTAACATTTATCTCCAAAAGCACGGTAGCTCCATAGCGGCAGAAGAAGTATGGGCTCTGCTCACCCTTGTATTCTCAGTGTCTAACCCAGCACCCAACATATAAGTGATATCCAATAAATATTTAAGGAAGGGAGGAAGGAAGGAAAGAAGGAGGGAGGGAGGGAAGGAAGGATTGGCCAGGAACTTTCTTCCCATCTGGTTCCTTTAAGGTCTCTGCCCACTTTTTCTTCTTAGATTAATTTATAAAATTCTTACATTAATTAATTAATTAATTAAATCTTAGATTACTTTATAGAATCCCATAAGGACAACTGCTGACTATAAATAGACTAGAGCCTCTCAGGAATTCTCAGACAAAAAGGGAGAGACAGATGAAAGGAAATGAAGATTAAAGCCTAATATTTACCTAAATGGGACATCATAAAACTATCAAAAGACGAGACTCAATTTTAAGGTTTTCTTTTGTGGGTTACTCATGGATTAGTAAGAACTAGGAATATTTAGATTCAAAATAAGATATGATAATTATAAAAGAAATAGACACAAATTGCTGTGAGACTATGGTGTTGAAAAGGTACTGATCCCACCTTGGGGAGTAAGGGTAAGTGTGTTACATGAGCTCTTTAAAGAAGCTGACATTTGACCTGGACTTGGAGGAGTGAGCAGGAGATTGTGTCAGGGAAAAGGAAGAGAACATCACTGTAGCAGAGGAAATAACATGGTAAAGACCCAGAGATATGAAAGGGCCTGATGATTCAGACACTGGGGAAAGGTTTGGGAAAACTGGAAAAGAAGATATAAATTGAAAGTTGTGGGAGACTGAGCTAGAGAGAGAGATTTTCTTCTATACATTCCCCACTAGAACTGAAGCAGAGAAGCAAGCGGGCAGAACCTGGACAAATTTAGGGAGGAAAAGTGATAGAGGAAAATGCAATAGAGGGTATTGCGTGTCCAAAGGACAGAACATAAATACCACTGTTTCGCAGACTGACTTTGCCCCACTGAACAACTTTATTTAACCTCTCTAAGCCTCACTTTCATCACCTGGAAAAATTAATATAATACCTGCCTCAAAAACCCAGCATACAGCCAGGCTTTTAAAAATATTAGTTTCTGCTGCTCTTTTCTCCCAAAGTGCCTTGCACAAGGCGGGTGGGGGAGGGAGGGAGGTGGAAAATAGAAAAAAATTTTTAATGTTTGTTTTCTTTTCCTTACGAGTTTTGCTTCACTTCCTTTAACCATCCTTGATCTCTCTCTACCACCACCTGCTTCAAGCCTAGTTCCCCCAAGCAACCAGTGTTGGCTTTGACAGGTCATAATTTCTTTGGATGGATCCTTTTTTTGCCATTGTTTGCTTCAGCTGTCATCCCAGATCTTGGCATCTCTACATGTTCCTATCCCTCGAACAGAAGCATTATCAGAAGGTTTCGGTTTTCAGTTTGTAATTACTGGGCTGAGTACCAGGGCTCTTTTCACCTCCTGCCCAACCCACATCCTCCCTAATTCCCACGACCAAGAACCAGTCAAGTTTCCACACCGGCACGCGGAAAAGGAGTGTGTGAGGCTCCCTGGGAGCCTGGCTATTGTTCGGGAGAACTGGAACCCACTGTGCTCAGAGAGTCCATCCTCGCTCCTCACCACACACCCTGCTTCCTGTCAATCATCCTGGAACACCGAGTGCTGGGCAGACAATTTTGTCCACAGGATGTTTGCTTGCAGACACTGCCTTCCAAGTCTCAAAGCTCAAGACTTCTGCTGACACTAGAATGAAAAAGGGGGGAAAACCCTTGGGCAGTTTTTTTAAAGCCTAATAAAGTCTACTTATATTCAAAGGTAGCAACAGGTTATCTCAGCTTGCAGAGGTTGAAGAAGCTAGGAAGCCTGATCTTTAAAATCCTGAGCCCCTGGGAAGTGGAGATACAGGTTTCCAAGAGAGGGTACTAGAAACATGTCCTTAAAGCACCTTCAGCATATTCCAGAGACAATTTCCATAAATGATCAACCCCTGTTTCTTTGGGCACACTGGACTGCTCTGAGGGTAACTACCTTGCAACTAAGCCACAAAGCAAAAGAATTTGCAAGACATATGTGCATAGACATTCAAGGTTCTCAACCAAATCTGTGGGATAAATTCAATTGCCTGAGGTCACTGGGTAATTTCTGCAATCCAAATGTCTGAGACTCTAATGATTACATATGAAGCGACTGTGTGCAAAATGATTTTAAAACAATATATGTTCTTCAGGGAGCAGGTAAAAGAGTTTTCCTGCATGTTAATAGTGAAAAGATCCCCCGGTTGTCTTCTTAAGTCACTCAATAGTTTACTTGAGATCCCTTGGCCTGTCTATTCCTACATCTTCTATATAATTATTATACAGGAATTTTGAACCTTTGTATGTTTACCGGCTACAACTTACAATCTTTATATCTCTAGGAAATTGACCTAAGCTCTCTGAGATTATTTTTGCCTGTGAAAAAGGATCATTATACAAACTCCACTGGATGGTACTGAAGCTCAATTGAGATCAAGTGTGAACGGTGACTGGCATGCAATAGATGCTCAATAAATGGTAACTTAGAAAATAGAAAAGCAAGGGAAATTTGAGAGACAATCCCAGGACTGGCTTTAAAGCGGCTCTGACTACCACTTTCACTCTCTCAACCAAGTATTAAGGACAACCCAGCAATAATCCTGGTACATCAAAGAAAGTCACAGAGGTCTTCAGTAAGAACCATTTTGAGATAAGACATGGAAAGATGATCCAAAATACATTATCTAAAGCATCCTAAGTCCAAAGAATTTGTCAAGTGGGTTACAAGTTCATAAGCAGAAGCAAGAACAAAAAGCAGTATGTTCCAGTTCATCCCTGGAACATTAACACACATCTGTCAAGGAATGCTACCACCAAAGCAGGACTCTCACAGTTCTTGCAGAAGACCAGCGTGTACTAGATAAACCTGGGGTAGATCATTAATTACACTGACTTAGGAGCTTTTGGAAACACTTGTTCAAGTTCTGGCCAGATTTCCATACAGTACTCAACTGCTCTTATAGAAAATTAATTCCCAGGATATTACAAGGATATGTATAGTCTGAGAGTTTTCAAAAGAAATCTCTAATGTACCAAATGTGGGTTTTGGGAAAGCTCACTAAACCAGGTCACCAAAAGCTCAAAATCTGTGGACTGTATATAAGAGAAAGTTATATGTTGTTTTAATAATTTAAATAATGCTGACTAAAATTAATTTTATCATTTTATATGCATTGAACTGGCAAAGATTTAAGAAAACAACCATCATCAAGAGGCAGGATCAAGATGGCAAAGTAAGAAGATATTGAACTCACTTTCCACCATGGACACACCAAAACTACAACTAAATATAGAATACCTCCCTCTGAGAATGACCTGAAGACTAGCTGAACATCAGGTCTACACCTAAGGGTATTCAAAATAAACCACTGAGACAGGTAGGAGGGGCCAGAGACAGTCTAGTCAGGACCCACATCCCCAGTGCAGTGACCCACAAGTGGGAGGGGATATCACAAACACATAGGTCCTCCCTAAAGAGTGAGGGGTTTGAACCTCACATTGAGCACACCAGTCCCGGGTAACGGCATCAAGAAGACAAGCCCCTGTAACCATAACATTTGGCTATGAAAATCAGTGGGGCTTACATCCAGGAGAGCCAGAGGGCTGTGGGAAACCAAGATTCCTCTCTTAAACAGCATGTGCACAAACCCACTCACTCCAAGTCCCAGGGCAGAGGCAACAATTTGAGAAGCTTCAGGGCCATATGTGAAGAAGATTCATTGACTAGTTTTAGGATGAGTGCTGAAGGGGCAGAGATCTGTGTAGGCACCATTTCTGACATTCACCATCTACCTTGCGAGTACCACTCACACTGCTCCAGGAACCCCCTGAGGACCTACAGCCATCACCCCACATGTCCACCACAGCCAGCACCCCTCCAAAACAGGTTCCAACCCACCATAGCCAGCAGGCAGCTTCAGCCAGGATCAGCAGCCCCCCCACAGCAGCTTCAGCCCTGGAGAGCCTACCTTACCCATCAATGCACCCAGAATTGTTGGGCTGGGCCCCACAGGCAGCTACACTGGGGCCAGTCCCCCCCACTAGCAGACCCACAGCAACTACAGCAACACCACAATAGGAGGGGACATGCAGCCCACACAGGAGACACCCCTGGAGCACATGGCTCTCATGACCAGGGAGGATTGCTCTTCTGAACCCCAGAGAAAACCTTCATAAGGCCACTCCCTCAGGAAGGGGAGACAAAGCTGACCTACCTAATATATAGAAATGAACAAAGAGTTATGCCAAATGAGGAGACAAAGGAATATGTTCCAAACAAAGGAACAAGACAAAACCTCATAGAAAGACCTAAATGAAATGGAGATAAGAAATCTACTTCATAAAGAGTTCAAACTAACAATAATAAAGATGCTCAGTGAACACAGGCGAACAGATGAACACAGTGAGAACTTCAATAAAAAGATAGAAAATATAAAAAAGAACCAATCAGAGGTGAAGAATACAATAACTGAAATGAAAAATATACTAGGTGGCTTCAACAGCAGATTAGATGATGCAGAAGAACAGATCAGCAATCTGGAAGACAGGATAATAGATATAACCCAATCAGAACAGAATTTCAAAATGTTTTTAAATGAGGATATGGGAATTCCTTGGCAGTCCAGTGGTTAGGACTTGGTGTTTTCACTGCATGAGTTCAATTCCTGGTCAGGGAACGAGGATCCCACAGGCTGTGTGGCAGGGCAAAAAAAAAAGAGGATAGTTTGGGGCTTCCCTGGTGGCGCAGTGCTTGAGAATCTGCCTGCCAATGCAGGGGACACGGGTTCGAGCCCTGGTCTGGGAAGATCCCACATGCCGCGGAGCAACTAGGCCCGTGAGCCACAACTACTGAGCCTGTGCGTCTGGAGCCTGTGCTCCGCAACAAGAGAGGCCGCGATAGTGAGAGGCCCGTGCACCACGATGAAGAGTGGCCCCCGCTTGCCACAGCTAGAGAAAGCCCTCGCACAGAAACGAAGACCCAACACAGCCAAAAATTAATTAATTAATTAATTAATTTTTTTAAAAAAAGAGGATAGTTTAAGGTATCTCTGGGACAATATCAAGCATATTAACCTTTGCATTATAGGAATCTCAGAAGGAGAAGAGAGAGAAATGTGTCAGAAAATTTATTTGAAGAAATAGTGGCTGAAAACTTCCCTAAGCTGGCAAAGGAAACAGACCTCCAAGTCCAGTGAGCCCAGAGAGTTTCAAACAAGATGAAACAAAAAGAGAACCACACCACAACACATTATAATTAAAATGCTGAAAGTTAAAGATAAAGAGAATCTGAAAGGCAGCAAGAGAAAAACAACTAGTTACAAATAAGGGAATGCATATAGATTATCAGTTGACTTTTGAACAGAAGCATTACAGGCTAGAAGGGAGTGGCATGACATATTCAAAGTTCTGAAAGGAAAAAACTTACACTCAAGAACACTCTACCTGGCAAGGTTATCATTCAGAATTGAAGGAGAGATAAAGAATTTCCCAGGCAAGGTGACCTTCAAGATGGCAGAGGAGTAAGACATGGAGATCATCTTCCTCCCCACAAATACATCAAAAATACATCTACATGTGGAACAACTCCTACAGAACACCCACTGAACGGTGGCAGAAGACCTCAGGCTTCCCAAAAGGCAAGAAAATCCCCACATACCTGGGTAGGGCAAAAGAAAAAAGAAAAAACAGAGACAAAAGAATAGGAACAGGACCCACACGCATAGAGGGAGCTGTGAAGGAGGAAAAGTTTCCACACACTAGGAAGCCCCTTCACTGGTGGAGATGGGGAGTGGGCAGGGGGGGAATTTTCAGAGCCACAAAGGAGAGCACAGCAAAAGGGGCACAGAGGGCAAAGCAGAGAGATTCCCACACAGAGGATCGGTGCCAACCAGCACTCACCAGCACTCACTTGTCTGCTCACCCACCAGGGCTGATGGGGGTTGGGAGCTGAGGCTCAGGCTTCAGAGGTCAGATCCCAGGGAGAGGACTGGGGTTGGCTGCGTGAACACAGCCTGAGGGGGTTAGTGTGCCACAGCTAGCCAGGAGCCAGTCCAGGAAAAAGTTTGGACCTGCCCAAACAGGCAAGAGACCATTGTTTCAGGGTGTGTGAGGAGAGGGACTTCCTTCCCTGTCCGTCCACAGAAGGCAGAGCACCACCTAAATGAGCTCCAGAGATGGGCACAAGCCGCAGCTATCAGCTCAGACCCCAGAGAGGGGCATGAAGTGCTAACGCTGCTGCTGCAGCCACCAAGAATCCTGTGTGCAAGCGCAGGTCACAATCCACACCTCTCCCCCCCCTGGAGACTGTGCAGCCCATCACTGCCTGGGTCCTGTGATCTGAGGACAACTTCCCTGGGAGAACACACGGTGCATCTCAGGCTGTTGCAAAGTCATGGCAGCCTCTGCTGCCACAAGCTCATCTGGCATTCCAATTATGACTACTGTACCCCTCCCTCTCCCCGCCCTGAGTGAGCCAGAGCCCCCTAATCAGCCGCTGCTTTAACCCCCTCCTGTCTGGGCAGGGAATAGAGAGATGCCTAAGGGCGACCTACACTCAGAGGTGGGGCCAAAACCAAAGCTGAACCCCAGGAGCTAAGCGAACAAAGAAGAGAAAGGGAACTTTCTCCATGCAGCCTCAGAAGCAGCAGATTAAATTCCCACAATCAACTTGATGGGTCCTGCATCTGTGGAATACCTGAATAGACACCAAATCGTCCCAAAATCGAGGGAGTGGTCTGTGGGAGCAACTGTAGACTTGGGGTTTACTGTCTGTGACTGATTTGTTTCAAATATTTATGTTTATCTTACTTTATAGTGCTTGTTATCATTGGTAGATTTATTTACTGGTTTTGTTGCTCTCTTTTTTATTACGTTTCTTATTTTTTTAATATTTTTTTAAATTGTTTATTTTAATAACATTATTTTTTTTCTTTCTTTCTTTTTTTTCTCCCTTTTCTTTTGAGCTGTGGGGCTGACACAGGCTTGGTGCTCTGGACAGCTGTCAAGCCTGAGCCTCTGAGGTGGGAGAGCAGAGTTCTGGACATTGGACCACAAGAAACATCCCAGATCCACATAATATCAATCAGTGACAGCTCTCCCAGAAATCTCTGTCTCATCGCTAAGACCCAGCTCCACCCAACGGTCAGCAAGCACCAGTACTTGATGCCCCATGCCAAACAACTAGCAAGACAGGAACACAACCCCACCCATTAGCAGAGAGGCTGCCTAAAATCATAATAAGTTCACACACACCCCAAAACACACCACCAGACATGACCCTGCCTACGAGAAAGACAAGATCCAGCCCCAACCACCAGAACACAGGCACCAGTCCCCTCAACCACGAAGCCTGCACAAGCCACGGAACCAACCTTACCCACTGGAGGCAGACACCAAAAACACTGGGAACTATGAACTGGCAGCATGCGAAAAGGAGACCCCAAACAAAGTAAGTTAAGGAAAATGAGAAGACAGAGAAATATGCAGCAGATGAAGGAGCTAGGAAAAACCCACCAGACCAAACAAATGAAGATGAAATAGGCAGTCTACCTGAAAAAGAATTCAGAGTAATGATAGTAAGGATGATCCAAAATCTTGGAAATAGAATAGAGAAAATACAAAAAACATTTAACAAAGACTTAGAAGAACTAAAGAGCAAACAAAAAATGATGGAAAATACAATAAATGAAATTAAAATTTCTCTAGAAGGAATCAATAGCAGAATAGCTGAGGCGGAAGAATGGATAAATGACCTGGAAGGTAAAATAGTGGAAATAACTACCACAGAGCAGAATAAAGAAAAAAGAATGAAAATAATTGAGGACAGCTGCAGAGACCTCTGGGACAATATTAAATACACCAACATTCAAATTATAGGGGTCCCAGAAGAAGACAAAAAGAAAGGGACTGAGAAAATATTTGAAGAGATTATAGTTGAAAACTTCCCTAACATGGGAAAGGCAATAGTCATTCAAGTCCAGGAAGCACAGAGAGTCCCATAAAGATAAATCCAAGGAGAAACACGCCAAGACATATATTAATCAAACTATCAAAAATTAAATACAAAGAAAAAATATTAAAAGCAGCAAGGGAAAAGCAACAAATAATATACAAGGCAATGCCCATAAGGATAACAGCTGATCTTTCATCAGAAACTCTGCAAGCCAGAAGGGAGTGGCAGGACATATTTAAAGTGATGAAAGAGGAAAACCTACGACCAAGATTACTCTACCCAGCAAGGATCTCATTCAGATTCAACAGAGAAATTAAAACCTTTACAGACAAGCAAAAGCTAAGAGAATTCAGCACCACCAAACGAGCTTTACAACAAATGCCAAAGGAACTTCTCTAGGCAGGAAACACAAGAGAAGGAAAAAACCTACAAAAACAAACCCAAAACATTTAAGAAAATGGTAATAGAAACATACATATCAATAACTACCTTAAATGTAAATGGATTAAATGCTCCAACCAAAAGACATAGACTGGCTGAATGGATACAAAAACAAGACCCATACATATGCTGTCTACAAGAGACCCACTTCAGACCTAGGGACATGTACAGACTGAAAGTGCAGGGATAGAAACAGATATTCCAAGCAAATAGAAATCAAAAGAAAGCTGGAGTAGCAATTCTCATATGAGACAAAATAGACTTTAAAATAGAGACTATTACAAGAGACAAAGAAGGACACTACATAATGATCAAGGGATCAAACCAAGAAGAAGATATAACAATTGCAAATATTTATGCTCCCAACATAGGAGCACTTCAATACATAAGGTAAATACGAATAGCCATAAAAGGGGAAATCGACAGTAACACAATAATAGTAGGGGACTTTAACACCCCACTTTCACCAATGGACAGATCATCCAAAATGAAAATAAATATGGAAACAGAAGCTTTAAATGACACATTAGAAAACATGGACTTAATTGATATTTATAGGACATTCCAACCAAAAACAACAGAATACACTTTCTTCTCAAGTGCTCATGGAACATTCTCCAGGATAGATCATATCTTGGGTCACAAATCAAGCCTTGGTAAATTTAAGAAAATTGAAATCGTATCAAGTATCTTTTCAACCACAACACTATGAGACTAGATATCAATTACAGGAACAAAACTGTAAAAACTACAAACACATGGAGGCTAAACAATACACTACTATATAACCAAGAGATCATTGAAGAAATCAAAGAGGAAATCAAAAAATACCTAGAAACAAATGACAATGAAAACACGACAACCAAAAACCTATGGGAGGTGGCAAGAGCAGTTCTAAGAAGGAAGTTTACAGCAATACAATTCTACCTCAAGAAACAAGAAATATCTCAAATAAACAACCTAAACTTACACCTAAAGCAATTAGAGAAAGAAGAATTTAAAAATACCCCAAAGTTAGCCGAAGGAAAGAAATCATAAAGATCAGAGCAGAAATAAATGAAAAAGAAATGAAGAAAATGATAGCAAAGATCAATAAAACTAAAAGCTGGTTCCTTGAGAAGATAAACAAAATTGATAAATCATTAGCCAGACTCATCAAGAAAAAAAGGGAGAAGACTCAACTCAACAGAATTAGAAAAGAAAAAGGAGAAGTAACAACTGTCACTGCAGAAATACAAAAGATCATGAGAGATTACTACAAGCAACTATATGCCAATAAAATGGAACTGGAAGAAATGGACAAATTCTTAGAAAAGCACTACCTGCCGAGACTGAGCCAGGAAGAAACAGAAAATATAAACAGACCAATCATAAGCCCTGAAATTGAAACTGTGATTAAAAATCGTCCAACAAACAAAAGCCCAGCACCACATATCTTCACAGGTGAATTCTATCAAACGTTTAAAGAAGCGCTAACACCTATCCTTCTCAAACTCTTCCAAAATATAGCAGAGGGAGGAACACTCCCAGACTCATTCTACAAGGCCACCATCACCATGATACCAAAGCCAGACAAAGATGTCACAAGAAAAGAAAACTACAGGCCAATATCCCTGATGAACATAGATGCAAAAATCCTCAACAAAATACTAGCAAACAGAATCCAACAACACATGAAAAGGATCATACACCATGATCAAGTGGGGTTTATCCCAGGAATGCAAGGAGTCTTCACTATGCGCAAATCAATGAATGTGATACACCATATTAACAAATTGAAGGAGAAAAACCGTATGATAATCTCAATAGATGCAGAAAAAGTCTGGACAATATTCAACACCCAGTTACAATAAAAACTGTCCAGAAAGTAGGCATAGAGGGAACCTACCCCAACATAATAAAGGCCATATATGACAAAACCACAGCAAATAACATTCTCAATGGTGAAAAACTGAAACCATTTCCTCTAAGATCAGGAACAAGACAAGGTTGCCCACTCTCACCACTATTATTCAACATAGTTCTGGAAGTTTTAGCCATAGCAATCAGAGAAGAAAAAGAAATAAAAAGAATCCAAATCAGAAAATAAGAAGTAAAACTATCACTGTTTGCACATGACATGATACTATACATAGAGAATCCTAAAGATGCTACCAGAAAACTACTAGAGCTATTTAAAGAATTTGGTAAAGTAGCAGGATATAAAATTAATGCACAGAAATCTCTTTCATACCTATACACTAAAGATGAAAAATCTGAAAGAGAAGTTAAGGAAACACTCCCATTTACCATTGCAACAAAAAGAAAAAACTACCTAGGCATAAACCTACCTAAGGAGACAAAAGACCTTTATGCAGAAAACTATAAGACACTGATGAAAGAAATTAAAGACGATACAAACAGATGGAGAGACATACCATGTTCTTGGATTGGAAGAATCAATACTGTGAAGATGACTATACTACCCAAAGCCAACTACAAATTCAATGCAATCCCTATTAAACTAGCAATGGCATTTTTCACAGAACTAGAACAAAAAATTTCACAATTTGTATGGAAATACAAAAGACCCCGAATAGCCAAAGCAATCTTGAGAAAGAAAAACGGAGCTGGAGGCATCAGGTTCATGGACTTCAGACTATACTACAAAGCTACAGTAATGAAGACAGTATGGTACTGGCACAAAAACAGAAATATAGATCAATGGAACAGGATAGAAAGCCCAGAGATAAATCCAGGCATATATGGTCACCTTATCTTTGATAAAGGAGGCAAGAATATACAATGGAGAAAAGACAGACTCTTCAGTAAGTGGTGCTGGGAAAACTGGACAGCTACATGTAAAAGAATGAAATTAGAACACTTCCTAACACCATAAACAAAAATAAACTCAAAATGGATCAAAGACCTAAATGTAAGGCCAGACACTATTAAACTCTTAGAGTAAAACATAGGCAGAACACTCTATGACATAAATCACAACAATATCCTTTTTGACCCACCTCCTAGACAAATGGAAATAAAACAAAAAAAAAAAACAAATGGGACCTAATGAAACTTAAAACTTTTGCACAGCAAAGGAAACCATAAACAAGACCAAAACACAACCCTCAGAATGGGAGAAAATACTTGCAAACAAAGCAACTGACAGAGGATTAACCTCCAAAATATACAAGCAGCTCATGCAGTCAAAAAAAACACAACCCAATCCAAAAATGGGTGGAAGACCTAAATAGACATTTCTCTAAGGAAGACACACAGATGGCCAAGAGGCACATGAAAAGATGCTCAACATCACTAATCATTAGAGAATTGCAAATAAAAACCACAATGAGGTATCACCTCACACCGATCAGAATGGCCATCATCAAAAACCCTACAAACAATAAATGCTGGAGAGGGTGTGGAGAAAAGGGAACCCTCCTGCACTGTTTGTGGGAATGTAAATTGATACAGCCTCTATGGAGAACAGTATGGAGGTTCCTCAAAAAACTAAAAATAAAACTACCATACGACCCAGCAATCCCACTACTGGGCATATACCCTGAGAAAACCATAATTCAAAAAGATACATGTACCCCAATGCTCATTGCAGTACTATTTACAATAGCCAGGACATGGAAGCAACCTAAGTGTCCTTAGACAGATGAATGGATAAAGAAGATGTGGCACATATATACAATGGAATATTACTCAGCCATAAAAAGAAACGAAATTGAGTTATTTGTAGTGAGGTGGATGGACCAAGAGTCTGTCATACAGAGTGAAGTAAGTCAGAAAGAGAAAAACAAATACCGTATTCTAACACGTATATATGGAATCCAAGAAAGAAAAAAAAAATGTGTTTCTGATGAACCTAGGGGCAGGACAGGAATAAAGATGCAGATGTAGAGAATGGTCTTGAGGACATGCAGAGGGGGAAGGGTAAGCTGGGACAAAGTGAGAGAGTAGCATGGACATATATACACTACCAAATGTAAAACAGATAGCCAGTGAGAAGCAGCTGCACAGCACAGGGATATCAGCTCGGTGCTCTGTGACCACCTAGAGGGGTGGGATAGGGAGGATGGAAAGGAGACGCAAGAGAGAAGGGATATGGGGATATATGTATACATATAGCTGATTTTCTTTGTTATACAGCAGAAACTAACACATCATTGTAAAGCAATTATACTCCAATAAAGATGTTTAAAAAAAAAAAGAGTTTCCCTGGCAAGCAAAAGCTAAAGGAATTCATCACCACTAAACCAGCCATACAAGAAATATTAAAGGGATTTCTTTAAATGGAAAAGAAAAGGCCATAACTAGAAATAAGAAATTATATTAAAGGAGACATATCACTGGTAAAAGCAAACATATATTAAAGGATCAATAATTTACAAAGCTAGTGTGAATTTTAAAAAACAAATGCAGTAAAGTCAACTATAACTACAATAATTAATTAAGGGATACACAATATAAAAGACATAAAATCTGATGTCAAAAAAGTAAAACAGCAAGTGGAGGGAGTTAAAATATAGTGTTTTAAGTATGCGTTTGAACTTAAAATAGACTGCTCTATAGACTGGTTGTCATACATGAACCTCATGTTAACCACATATCAAAAACTTATAATAGGCACACAATAACTTAAGAGAAAGGAATCCAAACATAAAACTAAAGAAACTCATCAAATCACAAAGGAAGAGAGCAAGAGAAGAAGAAAGGAACACAGAAGAACTACAGAAACAACCAGAAAACAATTAACAAAATAGTGATAAGTACACACCTGCCAATAATTACTTTAAATGTAAATGAACTAAATGCTCCAATCAAAAGACAGAGTGGCTGAAAGGATTAAAAAATAAAGTACCATATATATGCTGTCTACAAAAGATTCACTTCAGATCTAAAGACATACACAGACTGAAAGTGAAAGGATGGAAAATGATATTCCATGCAAATAGAACCAAAAAGAAAGTTAGGGTAGAAATATTTGTATCAGACAAAACATATTCAAAACAAAGTCTGTAACAAGAGCAAAAGATGAACATTTCATATTGATGAAGAGATCAATTCAACAAGAGGATATAACACTTGTAAATATTTATGCCCCCAACATAGAAGCACCTAAATACATAAAGCAAATATTAATAGACATAAAAAGAGAAATTGACAGTAATAAAACAACAGTAGAGGACTTTAATACCCACTTACAGCAATGTATAGATTATCTAGACAGAAAATCAACAAGAAAATAGTGGCGTTAAATGACATATTAGATTAGATGGACTTAACAGATGTATACAGAACATTCCATCCGAAAACAGAATACACATTCTTTTTGAGTGCACATGAAACATTCTCCAAGATAGATCATGTGTTATTAAGCCACAAAACAAGTTTCAATAAATTTAATAAGATTATAATCATATCAAGCATCTTTTCGATAACAAAGGTGTGAAGGTAGAAACCAACTACAAAAAGAAAACCAGGAAAAAATACAAACACATAGAGACTAAACAACATGCTACTAAACAATCAATGGGTCAACAAAGAAATCAAAGGTGAAATTTAAAAATTCCTAGAGACAAATGAACATGGAAACATAACCTACCAAAATCTATGAGACACAACAAAAGCAGTTTTAAGAGGGAAGTTTATAGTGATGCAGGCCTACCTCAAGAAACCAGAAAAATCTCAGATAAACAATGCAATTATACACCTAATGGAACTAGAAAAAGAAAAAGAAACAGAGCTCAAAGTTAGTAGAAAGAGGGAAATAATAAAGATCAGAGTGAAAATAAATGACATAGAGATTTTTAAAAATAGATAACATCATGAAACTAAAAGCTGGTTCTTTGAAAAGTAAACAAAATTGATAATCCTTTAGTCAGACTCATCAAGAAAAAAGAGAAAAGGCCCAAATAAATAAAATCATAAATGAAAGAGGAGAAATTACAACTGACTCCACAGAAATACAAAGGATCATAAAAACTACTATGAACAATTATACGCCAACAAATTGGAAAACCTAGAAGAGGTGAATAAATTCCTAGAAATGTACAATCTTCCAAAACTGACTCAGAAAGAAATAGAACATCTAAAAAGTCCAATTGCCAGTAAAAAATTGAATTAGTAATCAAAAACTGTCAACATACAAAAGGTCAGCACCAGAAAACTTCATAGGTGAGTTCTACCAAATATTTAAAGAAGAGTTAATACCTAGCATTCTCAAACTATTCCAAGAAATTGAAGAGGAAGGAAAACTTCCAGATTCATTGTATGAGGTCAGCATTACCCTGATACCAAAACCAGACAAAGACACTGCAAAAAAAAAAAGAAAATTACAGGCAAATACCCTTGATGAACACAGATGCAAAAATCGTCAACATAATGTTAGCAAACCAAATTCAACACTACATTAAAAGAATCATATACCATGATCAAATGAGATCTATTCCAGGGATGTAAGGATGTTTTAACATCCACAAACCAATCAAGGCAATACACTACGTTAACAAAATGAAGACTAAAAATCATATGATTATCTCAATGGGTACAGAAAAAGCATTTGACAAAATTAAACACACATTTATGATAAAAATTCTCAACAAAGTGGATATAGAGAGAACATACCTCAACATAATAAAGGCCGTAAATGAGAAGCCCACAACTAACATCATACTCAGTGGTGAAAGCTGAAAACATTCTCTCTAAGATCACAAGCAAGACAAGGATGCCCACTCTTCCACTTTTATTCAACATTGTTTTGGAAGTCCTAGCCATAGCAATTAAACAAGAAAAAGAGAGCGCACAACAGCTGGCTGGGAGGGAGACCGGGAAAAAGTCTGCAGCTGCCGAAGAGGCAAGGGACTTTTTCTTGCCTCTTTGTTTCGCGGCGCGCAAGGAGAGGGGATTCAGAGCGCCGCCTAAACGAACTCCAGAGAAGGGCGCGAGCCGCGGCGATCACCGCAGACCCCACAGCAACAGGGGCGCAGAGAAAAAAAAACGGAGAAACTCCCGCACAGAGGCTTGGCGCGGAGCAGCACTCACCAGCCCGAGAGGCTTGTCTGCTCGGCGGGCGGGGCTGGGAGCTGAGGCTCGGGTTTCGGTTTCGGTTGGATCGCAGGGAGAGGACTGGGGCTGGCGGCGTGAACACAGCCTGAAGGGGTTAGCGCACCACAGCTGGCTGGTAGGGAGTCCGGGAAAAAGTCTGCAGCTGCCGAAGAGGCAAGAGACTTTTTCTTGCCTCTTTGTTTCGCGGCGCGCAAGGAGAGGGGATTCAGAGTGCCGCCTAAACGAACTCCAGAGAAAGGCGTGAGCCGCGGCGATCAGCACGGACCCCAGAGACGGGCGTGAGACGCTGGGGCTGCTGCTGCCGCCTCCAAAAAGCCTGTGTGTGAGCACAAGTCACTCTCCACATCGCCCCTCCCGGGAGCCTGTGCAGCCCGCCACTGCCAGGGTCCCGTGATCCGGGGACAAGTTCCCCGGGAGAACGCACTGCCCGCCTCAGGCTGGTGCAACGTCACGCCGGCCTCGGCCGCCGCAGGCTCACCCCGGCTCCTCTGTACACCTCCCTACCCGCGGCCTGAGTGAGCCAGAGCCCCCGAAGCAGCTGCTCCTTTAACCCCGTCCTGTCTGTGCGGGGAATAGACGCCCTCAGGCGACCTACACGCAGAGGCGGGTCCAAATCCAAAGCTGAACCCCAGGAACTGTGCGAACTGGGAAGATAAGGGGAAATCTCTCCCAGCAACCTTAGAAGCAGCGGATTAAAACTCCACAAACAACTTGATGTGCCTGCATCTGGTGAATACCTGAATAGACAACGAATCATCCCAAATTCAGGAGGTGGACTTTGGGAGCAGGATATATTAATTTTTCCCCTTTTCCTTTATTTGTGAGTGTATATGTATATGCTTCTGGGTGCGATTTTGTCTGTATAGCTTTGCTTTACAATAGCTTTATTTTACTTCACTATATTATAGCCTCTTTCTTTCTTTCTTTCTTTCTTTCTATTTTTTCTCCCTTCTACTCTGAGCCGTGTGGACGAAAGGCTCTTGGTGCTCCAGCCAGGCATCAGGGCCGTGCCTCTGAGGTGGGAGAGCCAACTTCAGGACACTGGTCCACAAGAGACCTCCCAGCTTCACGTAATACCAAAAGGCAAAAATCTCTCAGAGATCTCCATCTCAACATCAAGACCCAGCTTCACTCAACGACCAACAAGCTACAGTGCTGGACACCCTATGCCAAACAACTAGCAAGACAGGAACACAGCCCCATCCATTAGCAGAGAGGCTGCCTAAAATCATAATAAGGCCACAGACACCCCAAAATACACCACCAGACGTGGACGTGCCCACCAGAAAGACAAGAGCCAACCTCATCCACCAGAGCTCAGGCACTAGTTCCCTCCACCAGGAAGCCTACACAACCCACTGAACCAACCTTAGCCACTGGGGACAGATACCAAAAACAACAGGAACTACGAACCTGCAGCCTGTGAAAAGGAGACCCCAAACACAGTAAGATAAGCAAAATGAGACGACAGAAAAACACACAGCAGATGAAGGAGCAGGGTCAGAACATACCAGACTTAACAAATGAAGAGGAAATAGGTAGTCTACCTGAAAAAGAATTCAGAATAATGATAGTAAGGATGATCCAAAATCTTGGAAATAGAATAGACAAAATGCAAGAAACATTTAACAAGGACGTAGAAGAACTAAAGAGGAACCAAGCAATGATGAAAACCACAATAAATGAAATTAAAAATACTCTAGATGGGATCAATAGCAGAATAACTGAGGCAGAAGAAAGGATAAGTGACCTGGAAGATAAAATGGTGGAAATAACTACTGCAGAGCAGGATAAAGAAAAAAGAATGAAAAGAACTGAGGACAGTCTCAGAGACCTCTGGGACAACATTAAACGTGCCAACATTCGAATTATAGGGGTCCCAGAAGAAGAAGAGAAAAAGAAAGGGACTGAGAAGATATTTGAAGAGATTATAGTTGAAAACTTCCCTAATATGGGAAAGGAAATAGTTAATCAAGTCCTGGAAGCACAGAGAGTCCCATACAGGATAAACCCAAGGAGAAACACACCAAGACACATATTAATCAAACTGTCAAAAATTAAATATAAGGAAAACATATTAAAGGCAGCAAGGGAAAAAAAACAAATAACACACAAGGGAATCCCCATAAGGTTAACATCTGATCTTTCAGCAGAAACTCTGCAAGCCAGAAGGGAGTGGCAGGATATACTTAAAGTGATGAAGGAGAAAAACCTGCAACCAAGATTACACTACCCAGCAAGGATCTCATTCAGATTCGATGGAGAAATTAAAACCTTTACAGACAAGCAAAAGCTGAGAGAGTTCAGCACCACCAAACCAGCTTTACAACAAATGCTAAAGGAACTTCTCTAGGCAAGAAACACAAGAGAAGGAAAACACCTACAATAACAAACCCAAAACATTTAAGAAAATGGGAATAGGAACATACATATCGATAATTACCTTGAATGTAAATGGATTAAATGCTCCCACCAAAAGACACAGGCTGGCTGAATGGATACAAAAACAAGACCCATATATATGCTGTCTACAAGAGACCCACTTCAGACCTAGAGACACATATAGACTGAAAGTGAGGGGATGGAAAAAGATATTCCATGCAAATGGAAATCAAAAGAAAGCTGGAGTAGCAATTCTCATATCAGACAAAATAGACTTTAAAATAAAGACTATTACAAGAGACAAAGAAGGACACTATATAATGATCAAGGGATCGATACAAGAGGAAGGTATAACAATTGTAAATATTTATGCACCCAACATAGGAGCACCTCAATACATAAGGCAAATACTAACAGCCATAAAAGGGGACATCGACAGCAACACAATCATAGTAGGGGACTTTAACACCCCACTCTCACCAATGGACAGATCATCCAAAATGAAAATAAATAAGGAAACACAAGCTTTAAATGATACATTAAACAAGATAGACTTAATTGATATTTATAGGACATTCCATCCAAAAACAACAGAATACACATTTTTCTCAAGTGCTCATGGAACATTCTCCAGGATAGATCATATCTTGGGTCACAAATCAAGCCTTGGTAAATTTAAGAAAATTGAAATAGTATCAAGTATCTTTTCTGACCACAACGCTATGAGACTAGATATCAATTACAGGAAAAGACCTGTAAAAAATACAAACACATGGAGGCCACACAATACATTACTTAATAACGAAGTGATCACTGAAGAAATCAAAGGGGAAATCAAAAAATACCTAGAAACAAATGACAATGGAGATACGACGACCCAAAACCTATGGGACGCAGCAAAAGCAGTGCTAAGAGGGAAGTTTATAGCAATACAAGCCTACCTCAAGAAACAGGAAACATCTCGAATAAACAACCTAACCTTGCACCTAAAGCAATTAGAGAAAGAAGAACAAAAAAACCCCAAAGCCAGCAGAAGGAAAGAAATTATAAAGATCAGGTCAGAAATAAATGAAAAAGAAATGAAGGAAACAATAGCAAAAATCAATGAAACTAAAAGCTGGTTCTTTGAGAAGATAAACAAAATTGATAAACCATTAGCCAGACTCATCAAGAGAAAAAGGGAGAAGACTCAGATCAATAGAATTAGAAATGAAAAAGGAGAAGTAACCACTGACACTGCAGAAATACAAAAGATCATGAGAGATTACTACAAGCAACTCTATGCCAATAAAATGGACAACCTGGAAGAAATGGACAGATTCTTAGAAAGGCACAAACTGCCGAGACTGAACCAGGAAGAAATAGAAAATATGAACAGACCAATCACAAGCACTGAAATTGAAACTGTGATTAAAAACCTTCCAACAAACAAAAACCCAGGACCAGATGGCTTCACAGGTGAATTCTATCAAACATTTAGAGAAGAGCTAACACCTATCCTTCTCAAACTCTTCCAAAATATTGCAGAGGGAGGAACACTCCCAAACTCATTCTACGAGGCCACCATCACCCTGATACCAAAACCAGACAAAGATGTCACAAAGAAAGAAAACTACAGGCCAATATCACTGATGAACATAGATGCAAAAATCCTCAACAAAATACTAGCAAACAGAATCCAACAGCACATTAAAAGGATCATACACCATGATCAAGTGGGGTTTATCCCAGGAATGCAAGGATTCTTCAATATACGCAAATCAATCAATGTGATACATCATATTAACAAACTGAAGGAGAAAAACCATATGATCATCTCAATAGATGCAGAGAAAGCTTTCGACAAAATTCAACACCCATTTATGATAAAAGCCCTGCAGAAAGTAGGCATAGAGGGAACTTTCCTCAACATAATAAAGGCCATATATGACAAACCCACAGCCAACATTGTCCTCAATGGTGAAAAACTGAAACCATTTCCACTAAGATCAGGAACAAGACAAGGTTGCCCACTCTCACCACTATTATTCAACATAGTTTTGGAAGTGTTAGCCACAGCAATCAGAGAAGACAAAGAAATAAAAGGAATCCAAATCGGAAAAGAAGAAGTAAAGCTGTCACTATTTGCAGATGACATGATACTATACATAGAGAATCCTAAAGATGCTACCAGAAAACTCCTAGAGCTAATCAATGAATTTGGTAAAGTAGCAGGATACAAAATTAATGCACAGAAATCTCTTGCATTTCTATACACTAATGACGAAAAATCTGAAAGTGAAATTAAGAAAACACTCCCATTTACCATTGCAACAAAAAGAATAAAATATCTAGGAATAAACCTACCTAAAGAGACAAAAGACCTGTATGCAGAAAATTATAAGACACTGATGAAAGAAATTAAAGATGATACAAATAGATGGAGAGATATACCATGTTCCTGGATTGGAAGAATCAACATTGTGAAAATGACTCTACTACCCAAAGCAATCTACAGATTCAATGCAATCCCTATCAAACTACCACTGGCATTTTTCACAGAACTAGAACAAAAAATTTCACAATTTGTATGGAAACACAAAAGACCCCGAATAGCCAAAGCAATCTTGAGAACGAAAAATGGAGCTGGGGGAATCAGGCTCCCTGACTTCAGACTATATTACAAAGCTTCAGTAATCAAGACAGTTTGGTACTGGCACAAAAACAGAAATATAGATCAATGGAACAGGATAGAAAGCCCAGAGATAAACCCACACACATATGGGCACCTTATTTTTGATAAAGGAGGCAAGCATATACAGTGGAGAAAAGACAGCCTCTTCAATAAGTGGTGCTGGGAAAATTGGACAGGTACATGTAAAAGTATGAAAATAGAACACTCCCTGACACCATGCACAAAAATAAACTCAAAATGGATTAAAGACCTAAGTGTAAGGGCAGACACTATCAAACTCTTAGAGGAAAACATAGGCAGAACACTCTATGACATACATCACAGCAAGATTCTTTTTGACCCAGCTCCCAGAGAAATGGAAATAAGAACACAAATAAACAAATGGGACCTAATGAAACTTAAAAGCTTTTGCACAGCAAAGGAAACCATAAACAAGACCAAAAGACAACCATCAGAATGGGAGAAAATATTTGCAAATGAAGCAACTGACAAAGGATTAATCTCCAAGATTTACAAGCAGCTCATGCAGCTCAATAACAAAAAAACGAACAACCCAATCCAAAAATGGGCCGAAGACCTAAATAGACATTTCTCCAAAGAAGATATACAGATGGCCTACAGACACATGAAAGAATGCTCAACATCATTAATCATTAGAGAAATGCAAATCAAAACTACAATGAGATATCATCTCACACCGGTCAGAATGGCCATCATCAAAAAATCTAGAAACAATAAATGCTGGAGAGGGTGTGGAGGAAAGGGAACACTCTTGCACTGTTGGTGGGAATGTAAATTGATACAGCCACTATGGAGAACAGTATGGAGGTTCCTTAAAAAACTACAAATAGAACTACCATACGACCCAGCAATCCCACTACTGGGCATATACCCTGAGAAAACCATAGGTCAAAAAGAGTCATGTACCAAAATGTTCATTGCAGCTCTATTTACAATAGCCAGGACATGGAAGCAATCTAAATGTCCATCGACAGATGAATGGATAAAGAAGATGTGGCACATATATACAATGGAATATTACTCAGCCATAAAAAGAAATGAAATGGAGGTATTTGTAATGAGGTGGATGGAGTTAGAGTCTGTCATACAGAGTGAAGTAAGTCAGAAAGAGAAAAACAAATACAGTATGCTAACACATATATACGGAATCTAAGGGGAAAAAAAAAAAAAAAAAGGCCATGAAGAACCTAGTGGCAAGACGGGAATAAAGACACAGACCTACTAGAGAATGGATTTGAGGATATGGGGAGGGGGTGGGGTGAGATGTGACAGGGTAAGAGAGTGTCATGGACATATATACACTACCAAATGTAAAATAGATAACTAGTAGGAAGCAGCCGCATAGCACAGGGAGATCAGCTCGGTGCTTTGTGACCATCTAGAGGGATGGGATGGGGAGGGTGGGAGGGAGGGAGATGCAAGAGGGAAGAGAAATGGGAACATATTGTATATGTATAACTGATTCACTTTGTTATAAAGCAGAAGCTAACACACCATTGTAAGGCAATTATACTTCAATAAAGATGTTAAAAAAAAAAAAAAAAAAAAAAAAAAAGAAATAAGTCATCCAAACTGTAAAAGAAGAGTAAAACATGATACTACATAAAGAAAAACCTAAAGATTCCACCAAAAAACATATTAGAACAAATAAATGAATTCAGTAAGTTTGCAGGATACAAAATTAGCACACAGAGACTTCCTTGGAGGTCCAGAGGTTAAGACTTCACTTTCTAATGCAGGGGCTGTGGGTTCAATCCCTGGTCAAGGAGCTAAGATCCCACATGCCTCATGGCCAAATAAACCAAAACATAAAACAGACGCAATATTGTAACAAATTCAATAAAGACTTAAAAAATGGTCCAGGTCAAAAAAAAATCTAAAAAACGAAACAAAACAAAAACCCAAAATCAGCATACAGAAATCTGTTGCCTTTCTATACACTTATCAGGAACTATCAGAAAGAGAAATTAAGAAAAAAGTCCCATTTACAACTGCATCAAAAAGAATAAAATTCCTAGAAATAAATTTAACCAAGGAGGTAGAAGACCTGTACTCTGAAAACTATAAGATGTTGATGAAAGAAATTAAAGATGACACAAATAAATGAAAAGATATATCATGTTTTTGGATTGGAAGAATTAATATTGTTACAATGCTCGTATTACCCAAAGCAATATACATATTCAATGCAATTCCTATCAAAATACCAATAGCATTTTTCACAGAACTGGAACAAATCATTTTAAAGTTTGTTTGAAACAAAAAAATACCATGCATAGCCAACACAATATTGAGTAAGAAGAACAAAACTGGAGGCATCATGCTCCCTGACTTCAAACTATACCACAATGCTCTACCAATCAAAACAGTATGGTACTGGCATGAAAATAGACACACAAATCAATGGAATGGAATTGAGAACCCAGAAATAAACCAACCCACATATGGTCAGTTCACTTACAATAAGGAAGCCAAGAACATACAGTCTCTTCGATAAATAATATTGGGATAAGTGGATAACCACATGCAAAAGAATGACCCAGACCACTCTCATACACCAAATATAAAATTAAACTCAAAATGGATTAAAGACTTGACTGTAACACCTGAAACCATAAAACTCCTAAAAGAAATCACAGACAGCTCTTTGACATCATTCTTAGCCATAATTTTTTGGATCTGTCTCCTCAGGCAAGGGCATGAAAAGCATAACAAACAAGTGGGACTACATCAAATACAAAAGTTTTTTCACAGTGAAGAAAACCAGCAACAACACAAAAAAGACAACCTATTAAATGGGAGAAGATAATTGCAAGTTATATATTCGATAAGGGGTTAATATCCAGTATATATAAAGAACTCAGACAACTTAATATTTAAAAATCCAATTATAAAAGGGCAGAGGACCTAAATAGACATTTTTCCAAAGAAGACATACAGATGTCTAACAGACACATGAAAAAAAAATGCTCAACATCACTAATCATCCAGGAAATGCAAATCAAAACCACAAGATATAAGTTCACACCTGTAAGAATGGCTATTATCAAAAAGGCAACAAATAACTAGTATAGGCAAGAATGCGAAGGAAAAGGAATACTTGTTCACTTTGGGTGGGAATATAGATTGGTGCAGCCACTGTGGAAAATAGTATGGAAGCGCTTCAAAAAATTAAAAACAGAATTACCATTGGATCCAACAATTCCACTATCTGGGTATTTTCCTGAAGAAAATGAAAATGCTAATTCAAAAAGATATATGCACACCTATGTTCATTGCAGCATTATTTATAATAGCCAATATACAGAAGCAATCAAAATGCCCATGGATAGATGAACAGATAAAGAAGATAGATATATTGGGTTGGCCAAAAAGTTCATTCGGGTTTTCCATAACATCTTATGGAAAAACCCGAACAAACTTTTTGGCCAACCCAATATATAATGGAATATTGCTCAGCCATAAAAAAGAATGAAATTTTGCCAATTGCAACAACATGACCTAGAGGATATTACGCTAAGTGACATGTCAGACAGAGAAAAGATAATCACCATATGATTTTGCTAATATATGGAATATAAAAGACAAAACAAACAAACAAAACAGAACAGAAACAGATTCATAGATACAGAGGAGGAACACAGGGAGTTGGGCAAAATAGGTGAAGGGGATTAAGAGGCACAAACTTCCAGTTCCAAAATAAATAAGTCACGGGGATGTACTACACAGAATAGGGAATATAGTCAATAATATCATAATAACTTTAAATGGTGACAGAGGATAAACAGATTATGGTGATCATCTCATAGTGTATATAAATGTCTAATCACTGTATTGTACCCCTGAAACTAATATAACATTGTATGTCAAATACACTTCAATTAAAAAAATATCAGCCACCAGAGTACTGAAGAATGTAAGGATGAGATTGACACAAAGTCAACTTTGAATGATGGTAGTAAAGTACAATAATATGAAACCAATATGAAAATATGTAGCAAGATTATTAAAATAGGTTCATATTTTGTGACTATAGCTTTCTTTTATGATTAGAAAAAAAGCAATACACATTTTACCAACAAAAACAGCTCAGCATGCACAGATGGGTTATTTATACAACCTGTAGCAATATCCCTACCAACAGTATTTTTGAAAGTCAATCACACTGTCCTTTAAGTGCAGTGAATTAAAATATCAACTTAGAAACCCAAAAGAGTTTGATATAAAGGAAAAATGGTTGCTATTTCATTTTTCTTGGTCCATATTGCTTTATCTAAGCAAACTGCAAAGTGTCCTAAAAGCCATATGGGAGATGTACTTCCTCACAGCTGCAAAGGAAACATTTGCAGAACAGAAAACACCAGAAATCACAATATATTCTTAGTCAGAGTAGAATGGAAAGCACATGAAATATTTAAAACATGGAGCTGAGATTTCATATTAAAATATTTTAATTGCCGGTAGTGAGCCATTCCTTTTTATTTCAGGGCTCAGTTAGAGTAGCAACAACCGAGCGGGGAGGCGAGGAGGGAAGGAATAAAGGAGCAAAGAACAGTCACTCGAAGTGAAAACAATCCCTACCAAACCACAGAAAAATTAAGTTTTTCTTTTTTTTTTGAATGGAATTGTGTTTTGTTTCTTACATAAGTTTGGTGCCGTAAAATGTGGCACATTTTATTCTGTCCATCCCCTCAGAAAAGCCGAACAGAAACCAGTCCTCATGGTTTCGAGAGAGCAAACTTCCCCTCTCTCATGTTTCAACGACACAGTCTCCACTTGGGCCGGGGAGCGTATCATATATCATAAATCACTCTCTGATAGATATTTGGCAGGCACTCAGCACCCCAGGCTATGCAACCACGTACAGTATGGAAAATTTTTAAGGTGGAATCTTGATTCTGTAACTTAAAGACTTAATAGCACCTCAAAACATTTTACTACTTCCTGGTACACACACACACAAAGCCAAGAAAGCGGAATTCTCCATATGGTTTTCGGCTTTATAGGATATATACACAATAAGCCATACAACTGTAAACCTGGAGGCATTCTCTTGCTGTTGTTAATTCAACCTCAGTGAAAATGAAAAAAAAAGAAAACCAAAAACTTAGAGAGTTTGATCCCAGCCTAGATCCTGAAAGAATCAAATCACTAGGAACTTCTAGAATCTGCTTTTTAACTCTCCAATCCCCCACAGGTAACCATTCCACACCTTCTTAGAAACTGGGGGACCAGCAGGACTAAAGGGCTGGGGACAGATTTTATGGTAAGATAATAACATGCTGTCAAAGGTACTGTCAGAGATTTCAACAGGAAGGCTTAACAGTTGATGAGAGTCATAGAAACCCCAGTAGAGTCTGTCTCCTGATTCCAGGCCCAAATCTGACATTTCAAGGGCCTCTGAGCATGCCCTCCCACCTTCTCAGATGCTGCAAACCGTTTCAGACTTACATATTCTTCCTCATGAGCCTCCTTCAACAAATCAAGCAGTTTCTGAAATTGCAAACTGCCTTTAACCCCTACATCACATCACGTCGGCAGGCCCTGGGGCCCGTTGGAAGACTTCTCTCCCAGCAAAGCCCTTGTTGTGAAGCCATGAGAGCCCTTCTGTGTAAGAAGGGGTTAACTTCGCAGTATTTGGATGTGCCTGAATGTTCTCAGCGTTCTGGGGCTGAGTAATTCTTAGAAGAACTAAATGGAAGCGGGGGAAATGCAGACTGGGCAGTAGGGCATTGAGCTCTCTGTGGAAAGAAACTCAATGAACCCTTTTTCAAGTTTAAAATAAACGTGAAAAAGGAAGCGTTTAAAATAAATGCTTCTTTTTTGCTGTTGTTGTTCACAAATTAGCCGTAGTTTGGACAGGCTAAATAGAAAACTTTCAGTGCAGTTGACTGAGAGTTTTCCTGTCCATTCCCAATCAATTTGAGAAGAAAATTGAAGTGAAATTCAGACAGAATGGCGGCGTGCGGGGGATGTTAAATGGTTATACTGGTTATACGTGTATGCCTATTTACTTATACTATTACTGATAAGTAAATCACAAAATAACTTATACTCTAAGTAACTTATATCATTTCCACCCTCCTGCCCTGTTTTTACCAATTTATTCTTGAGATGCTGATACTTCCCATCAATGAATGTCTTAGCCTTGGTACTGATAAACTCTGAGGCTCACTGCTCCTCTCCCAGTCACTTGAGAACCCACCTATAGTTGACCATCAAGTTCAAGACTGACCTCCTAACCACTTCTAGAAGAAAAAAATATATATGTGGTTGTTTTTCAGGAAGCACTGAGCGATGGCCCTGCCCAAGCCAGACACGTGTAAACAGCCCTTCAGTCCTCTCCAATTCCCCACCTCTTAAATCAGTGGTTCTCAGCCTGGGCTGCAAATCAGAATCCCCTGGGAAGCTTTTAAAACTTTCCAAGGCCCAGGCTACATCCCAGACGCATTATATCAGAGTCTTTGTGGGTGAAACTGAGGAATCATGATTTTTTAAAAGCCCTCAGGCGCTTCCACGCAACCAGAGTGAAAACCACCACCCTGATTGCTGCCCCTGTGTCCACCTTGCTCTCCTCCAATCAATAATTCCTCTGAAGTTGGCAGTGAGGTTTCTAAAGTAACATATGCAGTCATGTTTTCTCCCTATTTACCAGTCGTAAGGGTTCCTTAAGGCCTGCGGGAAAGCATCCGAATACCTTAGCGTGATGGTCAGTCTTCTGGCTTCCATTTCCTTCTCCTGCTCATCCCTGCCTCCACACTCAGCAGCCCGGCCCGGCGGGACTACTGGAACCCCACATACACACACACTAGCCATGGAACAGGCTACTCTTTCGGGCTGGAAAATTCTCTCTCCCCCTGCCCAACACATTCTTATGTCTATCTTCTCATTCACCTTCAGATTCAAGTCTAGTGTTTCTCCCTGGGAAGTCCATCCCCCACAATAGCCCCAGGCTGGGTAGCTGTTCACCACCACTACTGTGCCCCCCAAACCCTAGATGTATCTGGAGTACAGGCAGAGAAGATGCCCATCACCATCAGTATTCCCCCCATATCCTGGAGTTCCCTCTAGTACAAGTGGAAAGACTGTGCCCATCTATTTGTTTTCTCTCCCACTAGATCATGAACAGTTGGAAACAAAGATCTTGCTGCCATGTGCCCTTGGAGCCCAGTTCAGCACCTGGCCCATGGTGGAGGCACAGAATGAACAAGGGCTAAGTGGTCCATGCCAGTTCTACCCAGGAAACTTCACTTTCAAATGCAACATTATTGCTGTTCCTGGTGGAGAATACCTCCCAGATTATTTGAATCCTCTCCATGAAACCCAACCTTTTCCTGTGGGACATACAAATGGTCAACATTCTATAGGTTCAATGAGATGCAGCTGAGAGGTACCTGTGAGGGGGCAGCAGTTAGATTTCGTGTCAAAGGTCAAAGTGCCTTCAGGCTACATTCTCAGAAGGGAAAGACCTCTGCTGCATATGTCAAGAATCAAAATATTTTTGTGGCTTCCAAGATTTTGACCCACCTCCCAGTTGATTAATTCTCATTGAGAAAGAGATAGAAAATGCCATGAGAAATAATTCAGCATGGGAAGAGATTTAGACCATCAACTCATATTCTGCAATTGTGATAGCCTGGGGTTCGGTGCCAGTGGGATGAGAGTAAAGGGAAAGAATCGCCTATCATTGCTTCTGGAAGCCCTGTTGGCCATAGCCATGCTGCCTGCCCCAGGAGCTGAGGAGGAATGGTTAGTCAATAAAATGGAATGTCCCACAGTGACCTACTGAAAGCATAGAGCTAAGCTAGCGGGAGATTGCTTTGCATGCCAGGAAGAGAGGGAGAGGAAGAGAAGGAAAGAAAGAAGGAAAAAGGTAAAGGACACTAGGAGAAAAAGGAAAGACATTTTAAAGATGAAGAGAGGAAAAGCATGAGAAGAAGGCCAGCGGGTATAGAATCTCCTGCAACCATCTGGAAAATGAATATTCTATTCTCATTTTACAGATGAGGAAAATGCAACAGAAAGCAGTTAACTGAGTCAAAGTTATGGATCTACTAAGTAACAGAAGTAAAAAGAGGAAAGAAAAGGAGTGAGATTCTGAAGAGCAAAACTGTGGGGGAAAAGGAACGTGTGAGAGGCAGGAAGAGGAAGACAGGCAGGCAGAATAGGCCAAGAATGTAATTTAAAAGCAAATACAGCAGCGCTGATGTGTCCCAGACATGCAGCGTGAAGCCCATGCCGCCCTGGGACCATACCAGTCTCTCCTTTCTCCGAGTGTGTGGACCTTCCTTGGGCCTGAGCCCACGTGCTCATCTGCTGCCTGGCGAGATTGCAGTCTTACTCTGTGGAATTTCAGAAACAGCTTCAGAGAACAAAGTCGGCTTCAAGTGTTTCTGGCTAAGCCTTCATGGAAGAATACAGAACATGCCCCAGACCTAAGAACCTGTGCTTCTGCTTGTGCCCTGGACCTCAACCTAGAGAAAGGGTGGCCAGGCCAACTTCTCCAGGTCTATTTACTGTGACAAGAGGCCCTTCTAACCCCGACACCCACACCCCAAACACATCCTACTAGGCTAACTGCCCCATTCTGGTTCTCTGGAAATTGCAGGCCAACTGAAAAGAGTTTTGCCCTTATTGTCACTTTGCATTTTTTTGTGGTGTACGTTCGTCAGTTTTGAATGCTAATCTGAGTTTCTGAGTTGGAGGAACCCTCTTTCTGTCCTTTTTTTCTTACATGTTGACACATAAGGGTCACCGCTTCAGAGAGGAGTCTGGCCAGCTTGGTGGGAACGATAATTTCAGGATGGAGGTGAGCAGCCCCCGAATTGCTCACATTCTTTTTTTCGCTTATCAACCATCATTTTTCAACAGGTTCACATAACATGCCAGCCTGAACGCACAGAGCTCCAAAACTACAGCTCTTTGCTATGGGAATGTTACTAAAACAACAAAAAAGTTGTAACCAAGTACCCAGTTATATCAGGCATTGTGAGTCTAATAATATCAACTCTAGCAACAATAACACATTTTATAGAACACTCAACATTTCACAGATAGCTTTCACACGTATTATTTCATTTCATTGTCATTAGCAATCCTAAGTGGTAGGTGGGGCAAATATTTTGCCCTGTGCCTGGGTAAACAACCTGAGGTCCAGACAGGTTGACATTTGCCCAAGTTCATATGCTTATTAAGAGGATGTGAAATTGAAACTTCTCACCCTGGGTTTGGTGCTCTTTTCACTGTATCATAGATTTTGATACATTTCTCTCTCTTAAGAAAAAAATTCTCACTGTAATTCCCACTTGGTGGTATTATTTCTGATTTCTAGAGTATAAAAGAAAAAAAAAAGTTTCACGTTTGTTTGCTTTGGTTTTGCTTTTTAAATAGAACTGGAATGGTCTATTATCTGACTTGAAAGGCATCTCTTCTTTAAGTTAAATACCGCCATTTCTTTCAAGCAGGAAGATCTGAAGAAATGAAGAAACAGAGGTGTGGAGAAGAGACCGGAAGACATTCCCTTCCTAGGAGGGCTCAGCACAGAGTTTCTCTGACTTCCTGGGGAGCAAGTCCACCCAGGAACATCTGAACTAAAGGTCTTTTTGTGTTTTTTTTTTTTAAGTAGTTAAGCACATTATCTGAGGCATAGTTGCTGAAAGGAAGATATCATCATGTACTAAAGGTGTTTCCAAATTATTAAAATGAACTGACCATTTTAAACAACCCTAAGGTTACTGATTAGCCCGGCTCCTTTCAAACCATGGAGGGAGTTGAGTCAACTGTTCTTTTTCTTTTTCAAACTTTTTGTTGATGTTCTTATTCTCATCATTGAATATTTGGTGACCACATGTACTTGGCTAATTTTTTTTAATTGTGTTCATAATTCTTGAAAAAGCCCATCTTCCAGAAATGCATGCCCGCTACAGCATGCACTTTTCGTGCACACATGTTTTGTTCATGCATAAGGTATTTTCACTGTAATCATTTCAGTTTAGGTCCTGCTTAAGAATAGCATTTCTTTGTTGTAAAGAACCACCTGGGTTTCCGCTAGGAGGGACCAATATATGCAAGGGACCAAAGTACACGTGCCCATGAATTACGATTAGCGCACAACTTCCCCAGTGTGGTACCATTTTGTGTATTCCTTGAGGGCAGGGACTGTGCTTTATCCATATCAAGGAGGTGCCCTGGGTCCCAACCTTACTGTCACTTACTAGGTTTGATCTTGGTTAAGTTATGGGACCTCTCTGTAACTCGGTTTGCTCACCTACAACACCACCTTTGAAGAGGTATTGTGAAGATTGAGTAAAACAATGAATATTAAAAATCTGGCACAAAGTACTCAAGAAATATTAGCTCCCTGCCCCATTATTCATCTTAGTATCCCCACAAGGCAAGCACTCAATTACTTGTTTGCTAATGCTTTGAGTATGTCAAACTCTTGCTTTAATTCTTGTCATCTCTTAATTTATAAAGAGACAAAGAAGATATAAAAATAAGGTCAGAGGATGCCAGATGCAATAAAAGAACGTAGGATGAGGAATTAGGGGAGTAGCACAGGGTGCAAGTTTGCCCAACTTCAAGCGCATCTTAAGGTTCTAGATACAAGGAGTGGATTGTTATCATCTTGGGTGCTTTTCTTTTTCTCTTATAAATGGAAGTTATAAAGCATAAAGTGAATGACATTAGCTGACCTCCTGACTCAGAGCTCTTCATAGCTTGAGAGTATCCCATTTCACAAAGATCCGTTATATAATTAGTACCAAATATTCAAGACAAAATGTTTCAAATTATTTTTGTTACAGCTTGTTTAAAATAGTGAAATATTAGAAACAATGTAAATGCCCAATAGTAGGAGCATGACTATATAAATTGTAATGACTCACACAACAGAATATTGTGTAGCCAATGTGAAGCAGGTCTGTACTTACTGATGTGGAAAAATGTTTATAATGGTAAATGAAAAATGCAAGTTACAAATAATCATACATATAAAAAGAACACTTTTTTTGGTATATTTATGGGCAAATTTGCACAAAATTTCTGGATTATATAACAAATACTTTTCTTCTGGGTGGTGGATTTAGGGTGAATTAACTTATTTTTTTCATTTTTTATTTCTTAGTATTTTCTACTTTGTCACTACTATTTATTGCTTCTGTGATTTAAAAAAGGAAGGCTGAGGCACACAATTATTTTTAAGTAATTAAGTGTTTCTCTATAGCTTCTCACTCCTGATGGTCACTGCTTTGAGATAAGGCAGTCTAAACTGAATGATCTGAAGGACTCGATTTGGGTCAGCAGTATTTCAGTCTCTGTCTTAAATATACATTTAAAAATATATATTAGACATCATAAGAGGAAAAATAAACAGTTCCTGCCAAACATAAAACTTAGTCAAAAGTTTGAGTTTTTAATTGTAGTTATTTGCAGTGAGTCTGTTTTTTGTGACATAATTGATGGAGTAGGTGCCAAGGTCATAGTGTGCTATTTGCAGAGATATACTAGCTAGTGAAGCAATGAAAGCAACAAACCTTAAGAAGTATTTACATATAAAGTATAAAAAGGTTTAAAATCAATAAAGCAGAAACTAACACACCATTGTAAAGCAATTATACTCCAATAAAGGTGTTAAAAAAAATTTTAAATTTAAAAAAAGAAAAAGAAAAAAGAAAAACACAAGTTTTTCCTCAAGCAGCCCACAGCCAAGTATGGGAAAGAGGGAGACAAACAGTAAGAAAATTACATTCATGGGGAATACACAAGTATAAGGGGAGCCCTGCTGCAGAAGCAAAGACATGCTTGGAGAGTCATAAAAGGCTTCACTAAAAACTGTTGAAAGAACTGTCTAGGCTTGAGAGATGGACCCGCTCCTGGCAGTGGGGGTGGGGGTGGGCACATCAGCAAACAGAAATTTAGATAACTTTCGTGTACCTGTAGATGCTCCGCTTGACTAGAAATGCAGTATATCCAGTAGCAATCGTGAAACACCATTGGGCTCTATACTTACTTCCTTGTTCCTTATTCATTTTCTATCTTTCTTTTCTTTGTTCCTTGTTCTGCATCATTTTGCAGTTCTCTAAATCCTTGGGAATGAAGACTCCCCACTTCATGAAGTGTTAAGTTTGTATCACCTAAATTGTCTTCTTTGATCATTTTCAATATGTCCTAACATATACACTCATTATGCATATATATATGTATATCCTCACATATACATAGATACTTGTGTATATGTTAAGTCTGCTGAATTGCACCCCGACCTACACACACACAGATACACAGACCACACATTTTTAATAAACTATGCATCCAACTTTAAAAAAAAAAAAAAAGTTTAAAACCAAGCAAATATCTTTAAATATAGTGGCTAAAAACGTAACCATAATCACTAAATAAAATCTGTCTCTAAAATTAGAGTTAGCTCAGGCAAAGTAATGGGTAAGGTCTTTCAAAGGACAGATAATTCCTATATACTATAAATGTTTCAAGAGCATAGAAGAAGATGGAAAGCTTCCCAGCTCAATACAAATAACTAGTATAAATCTTATATTAAATGTGTAAGGACATTTATGGGAATGTATAGAGAAAGACTTGGAAGAATATAACTCAACTAAAGGTCAATCTCATTTAGGTACATAGAGAAAAAAATTTTAAAGTATAAGAAAATTTAATCCATCATTGTATGAAAACAATCAAAATGAAACAGGATTTTCTCAGAAATGCAGGGATAGTTCAACATCAGGAAATCCATTGTATTTTCACAAAATTCATAGATTAAAGGAAAAAAATTTTTAATTACCTAAGGAAATGGATAAAATATTTAACTTAGAAAAAGATATTTTTCCGAAGTCTCAAGAGGAAAAGACACATAATTAAAACTGCATTATAATGCAAGATTGCACAATTAATGAAATAGAATAGAGAGTTCTACTGATAGATCCATGTCTATTTCCATATATCAGTGAAAATTAACATACAAAATGCTATATTCCACAACAATGGAAAAAACTAAATCATTAAAGAAAATCATGCTGAAATGATTTGGTATTTACTGGCCATTTATTTAGGGAAAAATTAATGTATACTCTTAATTCCTATTATACACCAAAATAAATTCCAGATGACCAAAAAAAAAAAAAAAAAAAACTTGACATAACAATAAAAGCATTAGAAAAGCACATGGGAAAACATTTTATAGACATCATAAAGAACAAAAATAGTGAAAAATTAAAACTTGTAATGACAAATAATATCTTTAACAAATTAAAATATTATAACACATTGGAAAAATCTTTGTAGCATATATAAAGGACAAGGGATAAAGATCCAGAAAATACAGAAACATGTTACAAATCAATGAGACAAATAAACCAATAGAAAATGGATGAAGGATATAAACAGACAATTCACAGAAGAAATGCAAGGATATACACAAAGTATATGTAAAAATATGCTCCACCTCACTATTAACCAATGGGTTATTTTCTCATCCATCAGATTAGCCAAAATTTAAATACTGATAATATGCAGTGTTGATGAGGGTGTGGGGGAAAAGGCATTTCATGCTTTGTTGATGGGAATGCAATTTGGAAAACCTAAACTCTGCCTTTGGAAGGTACTTTGGCAATATTGACCAAATTATCTGTAAGAATATTTGCTTGATTGGTTGCATACTTAGAAATCATTCCTACACAAATACTCTCACTTAATTATGCAGAACCTAAAACAATTTAACTGTAAATTAGTTGAAGTATCTTTAATAATATTAATGGCATTTCTATTCTATGGAATAATATGCAACAATTAAAAAGAATAAAGTAAGTTTTCATTTACTGATCTTTAAAGATCTGTAAGACATGTTGCTATGTTTTTTTAAAAAGCAAGTTGCAGAGCACAAAAAGCAATATAATTTGGGAGGGAGCCCCAAATATTTGTGGAGAAAAATGAAGAAAGATGTGCTCCAGACTCTTAAAGATGGCGATAATGGAGGTGGAAGAGTAAAGGAAACTTCAGCCACTATTTGACCCTGTCACATATCTCATTGGCAGAATCAAGATACTGAAACACAGTAACTGATTAACAAAAATCATTATTTCTTTCTTGCTTCTAGTTCCCTGTTATTCACTCAAATCACATTTTTAGACTTCTTTAGAGTTTACTTATAAAAGACTTTAATAACACTTCATGTCTGTAAAATGCTTTACAGTTTACATAGTACTTTCTTATTCATTATTGTCCTTGGTCAGGAAAACAGAGCAAGTATTATTACCTTCATTTTCCAGGTGAGGCAGAATCAAATAAATTGTCTAAAATTACAGAGCTAGGAGAGTTTTGAATCTGTGCCTTCCTATCCCACTTCCATTGTCTATCACATGACCTCAGAGACAAGCTCACCGAATGAAAATATTGTCGTTAATAGACTTTTATATACTATAAGATGAGTCAATCTGAGACCAGCTGAAGGAACAGTTATTGAAGAACACAAAGTCTCCATTGAGCATTTCTACATGTAACATTGTCCCAAAGTATGTACATAGCAGTAGTGTGCACTCCAGTTTTACATAAGAGCCCAAGAACTTAAGTGACTTTTCCGAACACATGGCTGATTAATAGCAGAGTCAGATCTAGAACCTTCCTCCTCTGAGCTTAATCCACTGATCCCTCCACCACTCTACTCTCACTTTTCTACCATGTTCCTGCCATATCGTTCATCTTTATTTTTTGTATTTGAGGCATTGCAGATGCAGAATATATGATCAGAGATGGCTGGTGTACAAATTAAGATTTCCTGACCCTTTTTCCCAACTGCATTCATACTGCATTCAAAATATGAGAGATCGTGACAAACCTTAGCCCCATGGTATAGATACAGAGCCAATTAGAAGGAGCCTAGAACTGAAAAAGTCTAGAAGAAAATTGATTCCAGCAGGTTTATTTTCAGATGAAGGAATGAATGGAAGCCTAAGGAGGTAAAGCGACTTTTTCCATGTTCGTTCAGGAAGCGTCATAGACAGTTCCAAATGCTGTCCTCCTCCCATTTCCCTGCCCTGTCTCATAGATTAGAAGATTTCACCAAGCATAGGAAATTCCAGAAAGAGCAAAGAGATGAGATGGTGTTCTCTTGAAAATTAGGAAGAAAGGAAAATCCAAGTTTGAAAACCTATGTTAAAAGAATTAAAAAGCAGAACTAATGAGATGAAATTGTTTTTATATGTAGTCTCACAATTTTTATTTTATCATTAGAGTTGAGTCCATTTATTTAGGGTTTGAATCTGTCATCTAACTTTTCACTTTCTTTTTTCTACCCATTCTACGTTTCTTTTTCACTCCTTCTTGCCTTCTTTTGGATTAAATATTTTACTATTCCATTTCACTCTTTATTAGCTTTTTGGTTATGTATTATTCTTTTTAAAGCAATTTTCTTACAGATTACATTATGGGCCCTAGATGTATAGCAACCTAGAATAAATTAGTATTTATATTCCATTCCAAGCAATGGGTCTCTAGACACTTTAATTACATTTACCTTCCTCACTCCTTTTTTGTTATTTTCATGTACTTTTATTCTTCTCATACTTTAAATCCCAAAGACATTTTTATTTATTTCATACAATTAACATATTTTTTAAAATTTTACTCAACTATTTACTCCTTCTGTTGCTCTTCTTTACTTTCTGTATTTCACTTTTCCATATGGGAATATATGTCTTCTCTCTGAAAGTATTTGTCTCAGTATGGGACGACCAGCAAGAGTTTTTGAAAGTTTTTGTTTGTCTGGAGATTTCTTTATTTTACCTTCTCTGAAAGAAAATTTCTTTCTTCTTCTGAAAGAAATTTTTGCTAGATGTAGAATTCTAGGTAGAGAGATTTTTTTCTTCCAGCACTTTAAAGATGTACTATCTTTTGGCTTCCATCTTTGCTGTTAAAATGTCACACTTATTGTTGTTGTTTCTATGCAGATAATGTATTTGTTTATTGGCTGCCTTCAAGATTTTTCCCTTTGTCTTTGGTTTTCATCAATTTCTCAAGATTGTATCTAAATGCATTTTTCTTTCCATTTATCCTGCTTGAGGTATAATATGCTTCTTGAATCTAAGATTTGTTATCTTTCATCACTTTTGGAAAATTCTCAGATGTTATCTCTTCAGATGTCTCATACGTCTCTGTATCAGTCATTGTTTTTTTCCTAGTGCTTAAGTTTGGATACATTTTAATAAAGAGGAGCTGTGTCCAATCTGCTGTTAAACCTATCTTCTGAGTTTTTCATTTGTTACTGAGGTTTCACTTCAGGAACTTCTATTTGATTTCTTTTACAGAGTTCACTGTTGAAATTATCCATATTGTTTTCTATTTTTTTGAATATATTAGTCATAGTTATTTTAAACTCTGTCTGCTAACTCGAATATTAGGATCATCTGTGGGTCCATTTTTATTGGTTGTTTTTACTCTTAGCTTCATTTGGTCTTGTTTCATGGCATATCTGTTTATTTTTGTTCAAATGTCAAACATTGAATATCAAAAATTGTATATAAAAATTGACATATCACCTTTGTCTGATCAAAAGAGTTAGCTATTTCAAGACTGGATTTCAGTCTTTTCAGTCTTTTGGTCTTGGCTTATTTTCAGTTTGACCTTACTGCTAAAGGAATGAAACTTCGGTGTCCCAACTGAAAGCCCAGGGTATTCACCAGTGACCTCTCTCCCTTGGCAGAACCTGAACTGAAATTTTTGTCTCTGCATCACCTTGAGACTAGTGAAAGCTCCATTTGATTCCTTGGTACTTCTGTTTTCTGAGGGTCTTGAAACCTCAATTCCTAGCTATCTTAATAGCCTTGAATTTCAAATTTTGTCTTCCAGACTCTGAGAGAGAACTGAACCCTCTGATCAATATCTCTGACTCCTAAGAGATGTTCTGTGTTTGGTTTCTTTGCCTCTCAGCCTTATAAGTCAAGGAAGAAAATTTGCCTAAAATACCAACTCTGTCTCAATGTGTTTCCCTTCTATACAGGAACTTGGACCCTCAAATCCTGGCTGCTTTGGTAGTTTTTTGATGTCTTGAAACAGATTTACTTTAAATTTCATATAGTTTCTCTAGTTGTTCTCACTTGAAAGTTTTATCTGCTTTGAGATAATTATTATTGGAAGCAGAACTCCTATAGAAGAAATTGATGTGAGAGAAATGATATATTAATTTTTGTGCAAGCCCCAAATACAAATTTGGTTAATTTTTTAATTAAAAAATACATTTTCATGAAGTCATGCATATAATTACCTCAAACACACACACAAATAAGTCCATGTATAACTAACTAATGAAGTCCAAATAGGGTCTGTAGATTGGACTGATATCAATCTCCTGGTTTTCACATTGTGCTATAGTTATACAAGATATCAACTTTGAGGAAGGCAGGGTGAAGGGTCATTCATCTAAGATACAAAGTTAGTAAAGCAGAAAAGTTAGAATTCTTCATTAAATTCTTTTTTGCTTTGATAACAAGAGTAATATTGCTTCTTTGTAATAAAATTAGGGTGATGCAAAGATGCATAACATAGGAAGTTAGACTCACGCAAACACTATCATAAAGAGGAAACCACTGTTAACGATGTGATGCATCTTTATTGGACTTCATGTGAGTAGCCATGGTGGTTTAATGGATAATTTTAAAGTAACAGTTCCTAATTCTTTTTCTTATGACTTTTTAATGATGGCTTTTTTCCCCCATTTCTTTATAATAGACTCAGGATGTATTTTAAATTCTCAGGGACATAACTCTGTTTTATACATTTTCTTTCTGACATTTTTGAATTCCCAAGTACTCAAATTATTTCTTATTCATTTAGTTAACTTTCATCAGTCATTTATTCTTAAGACAGTTTTCAATTACTATGTGCAGTGACTTGATGCTATCACTTGTATTGTTCATCTAACACAATTAAATGCATATCACATGTTACACTTTTATGCTCCCTATTCTTCTGTGTATTTATACCTTCTCTTTTGTTATGTCCATTATAAACCTGCTAGACAGTCTCTGGGAAACTCAGGTGAAAATTTGTTTCTCCCTGGACATTTCTCAGCAACTTCCAGTGAATATACTCTTATTTTAAAATTTTAAAAATACATTTTCCAAAACTTATCAAAATAAACTTCATCTTTGAGAATTGCCCAGTTTTGGCTAAAATGCACCCTTTGTCACATTATAGGATAAACTTTTAAACAATTCGCCTAGAAGACATTCACTTTACGACATTTAAGGTGTTCTCCATCTCGACCAAAGGAAGAAGCAATTTTCCTTTGCCATATAAACAAGTGAAATTATGCCAAGGGGGAAAGTGGGTTCTGGGCCCTTTAAACTATGTTTTTAAAAGAAAATAGGCTGTGTGAAGTCCACTGATTTCACAGATTGGTTGTTTGCAAGCATGCCAATTCAATTGGAGTAATTTCCTTTAGCCCATTAGAGAAAAGTTATAGAGAAGCCCAGTGTAATCTTCTGAATTTATGGTATCATCTGAGAAGGGATATTCTGTGACTATGAAAAGTTATAGTAGTTTGAGGCTAAAAGGAGTGGAGGCAAATGGTATGATTACGCTTTCCTTCATGAATCAATTCCAGATGTTGCCGTTAGATTCCCTGAGTGTTGAAGAAAAAAAAAATATTGGTGCTGGAGAGACCTTAGAGATAATCTAGTAGAAACATCTCCTTCTACAGAGGAGGAAACTGAGGCCTAGAAAGACTGTGTGTGCAAGTCATACAGTCAGGTAGGAACAGAGGTGAGTCTAGAACACAGATCTCTTGTCTAACCCAATAATATTCCAATGGTTGGGTTCCCATAGACAAGAGTAATCAGAAATCTCAAAGACAGCTTTGAGATAAATAGATCTTTTTATCCCTCTACAACCAGTACATAGTATTAATACTTCTTTTTGACATTTCAAAGCCAGTATTATATAGATGCCTGAGTAACAGAAAGTTTGGGAGGCGTATTAGTAGAAAAACTGGAAAAGATCTAGGGTCTTTGATGAGAATACAACCAGAAATATACTGATGAATTATATTGTAATTAGTTTCCTTTTAAGTGAGATATCCTCTAAATTTTCACTTTTAATAAATGTCTCTAATTGAGGAAGGAGTATCAAGTACATCTGACATAGACCTGCTACTCAAATTGTTTCAAAAACAAAAATATCACCTAAACCACTGCATCATTCTTCATATTTCAAATTAAATGATTTTGCCTTCTCTCTTCTAGAACACTAATATCATGATATATTGATTCAATGTTTGTTTATTTGGGGACATTTGAGATGGCTCTCCAATCTGACTCTTTTAGAACGGTCACTTTACAAGTGGTCATCCCTTATTCCTCCCTCCCAGAGGGGCTAGAGTCCAATCAGAAGTCCTCATGCTGCATGGAAGGCACAATGTGCACTTCATGAAAGACAGTGCTGGGGTTCTCCATTCTGGCAGGATGAACACATGTGAGGGCTGGGGATTGTGAAGGAGAGAGATGAGGAGGCGAAATCTCAACATGCAGGGCTGTAATTCATTTCCATTCGGTTACAAATTGCCAAATGATCCCAATACAGAGGTGCACGTTCAATTTGAAAAATTCTATTCTCATCCTCTTGCTTACCTCCAAAGAAGTAACTTGTTAAAGTATTAATACGAAAAGCAAATATAGGGACAACTCAATCTAAAGACATATTTTACAATCCTACTTTGCCAAAAGGAAACTGCTTCTAACTTCCAAGCCTCAATTGCCTCATCTATTAAATGGTGATAGTAATAACCTAGATTGTTTTAGCTTGCATTCAGTCAAAATAATGTATGTAAAAGAGCTATTGGACAATGAGTGAATTATTATGAGTTTGTTGTGTTGTTAACAGTAGTCTCTCATCATGTAATCACAAAGTATCTGTTTTAAAACAATGGTGCTCATTAACATTTTCTCATTAATGTTAATAGTTAGAATCTTCATTTCTGAACATAGCATGGCAGAGAGAGAGGACAACGTAAGGCAAGAGTCACAACCATTTACTAGCACAGGTGCTACACATACACAAATTTTTAAGCATTCAGAATGCCCAAGGAGAAACTGAATATCTGAATATCAGTCTTTAAAAAAGTGTGGGAGATTGATAGTTCATAACTCAGTATTAATCTAGAAATGATCCTATTACCTCAAAGCAAACAAAACTTTGAAGCTCACATGACATCAAGCATGAGGAGGTTTAATAATAATACCCAAGTTAATATACCTCTAGGAAATGTTGAATGGTATTACCCAGGAAGTACCATGGGGATTAACTGAAAAAAATTTGTATTTATAGCAGGATTTCTAAAGAGAAATTGCCTACTTTTGAACAAGTCTCTTAATCTGCCCCACACCCAGGAACCTAAATTGAATCCAAATATGACTGAAAGAAAGCAGTATCCCTAGAGAGACTCCAGACAAAGAGCTCTCAGATCAGAGAGATAATTTTAGCAAACTGGTAAAATGGTCACCATTTTGCAGAGTAAGTTAGAGAGAAGCTGTATCAGTCAGGACAAGCAAGGTTATTCTGTGGTAACAAACAGCCCACAAAAATCTCAGTGTCTTGAACCAAAGGATTATTTCTTATTTTTGCAGAGCTTGCTACAGATCTGGGAGTCTCTCCAAGTCAGCCGCACTCCATGTGTCAGCTCAGCATCCCACTCAGTTTCAGTCTTTTGGCTCCTCCATGTCAACACATGCCCCCATGGTCACCACAGCAAAAGAGCAAGCTGACGGGCCTAAGGAGGCAATTCAGTGCTCTGGCATTTCAGTGACACATGAGTTTTCCACTCACTCCTAACTGGCTAGAATTAACCACGTTGCCCCATGCAAATGCAAGGGGCCAAGCAGGGAAGTATAATTCTCCCATGTACTGTTGCATATCATTAAGTCTTTGCCAGAGAGGCTCACTTTCTGTAGAAAATAACTGAAAATGATTACACATAAAGTGTAAGTCTCGAGCAAATGCAGAAATAAAAATTACAAATTTTTAGTAAGGGCCAGAATGTGAGGACACATTCCAACACATACAATATGAGAGAGGACATCAAGGGAAATGCAGATGTTAAAGGTAATCATTCAAACTAGAGAAAGCACTGGAAATTATCCATAGAATCTGCCATATATCTTACTCATTTGGTGGTACTTGTATGTGTTCAACAAATTTTACCTGAGGGACACTGCAGAGCACAGGTTCTGTCTTCTCTAAATGTATCCTTTTATTGCCCTCATAAAGTGCAAATTTAAAAGACTATCTAGATGGTGATATAATAGATGGTTGGACTGGTATGATAACCAAGATGTTAGTATCGAGAAACAGCAAAACAAAGTACACAGCAGCCCTTACAGCATGATACTTATTTCATGCCATCAAATCCAGCCCTTAAAATTTCAAAATGAATCATACTTGAGTAGGAAATGTGAGAGTAGACACTTTTAAGCACTGGCCAAGGAAAGCTTTGTCTGATATATTTTCTTTCTTTAAGGAGGTCCCCTGAAATAGATGGCGATGTCATTTGCATTCTGAATACTATGGAAAATTTCCCTTCTTGAGTTTCTTTCCTAAGGCCACACTCCAGCAAAAGCTTAAGGCAGGTCAAAGTCTATAATCCATCTGTGCTCTTGTGAATGAACAAAGGACCAATGGATCCTTATCTGTTAGGAAGAAGTGGTGACATAAATTGCCCAATAGTCAAGGGCCACTTGGTTCTCATTTCCATTTGCAGCCATTTTAGGACCTAGCAATGCCACTGTCATTTACTCTTGCTACTTTTCCTGATAATCAAAGGAGCTTTTACCCAAACTAAGTTAACCAGGACCCAAAGAGTGTAGTTTTGGCAAACATGGTATCAGGATCTTTAATCTAGGGAGAGAAACTCCTAAAGCCCCTTTGAATAAAGGGCTTCTGGAGGGAGAGTTTACTGGAAAAGCATGTCTTTCTTTGTCCTTTTTTTTTTTTGCATAGTACAAATTTACAAGAACACCCAAAATCAGACTTTGGCAAATTAAATCAACCGGGAATGTATGTTTTAGGTATACTGGGGGGGATGGGACAGGAAAGCATGCTTTGCAGAAAAGATCATAGAAAGGGAAGCATGGAATCAGCATATTTTTTAAAAAGAGTATTGCCTTTACCACCCAAATCTTAAATCTGACAACTTCCCTAGCAATCTAGAATAAAGTATTTATCTAAACACGTGTCCTTTCGCACTCAACTTCGTTACCCCTAAGAAAAATGTAACATTAACATTATTTTGGGAAAGGCATTAAGAGATTTTGAGAGAGGTCTCACAGATAGCTGCTGGATTGTGCTCAATGACTTAAGCATAAAAGGATCAGCAGCACAATTTATAGATTAAATTCCTCTTGTTTGCATCCTGGGATTAAACTGGACTTCACTAGTTGTCGGTTAAGGAATTGTCGAGAAAAGCAACAGGTGGGATGTAGTTGAGCGTTTGCTGATTCTTCTGTTAACTAAATGTTTGTTTGAGGTAGTTGACCAGTGTGAACTGGAGTTGGGTTAATCTCTGACCTGAATGTTCCTCTCAGCAGACAGAGGCCTGGAGTATTCTTAAATGTCCTCACGCACAAGATAGTGGTTCTCAATAGAAGAGAGATTGGACCATCTGTTAACATTATTTCAAACATACATAGTGAAATAAAAATCAAAGGAACTACAGATCATCAGATTAAATACTTCCTTACCACATGAAAGATTAATTGCTAATAGAGTCCTCTAAGATAAACAGAAGAGATCATTAAAATGGTTAAGAAGTTGGGACACTTTTTACAACAACGTATTTGCATTTTAAGCAATATCAATTAAGTTTGCTTTAAAACCTGAAGTGATCTTCATCACTTTTTACTTCCTCTCACTTCCCATACTTCTACTGTCCAATTTTTGTTGCATTTGTTCTTTTTCTAGGTTAGTATTTATGACTTTCGTACTCCTTTCTGCAATTGCTGTTCTCTTGGTTGTCTCATCTTAGTTTCATATTTAAATGAATGCGGTGTTTATCACCAGTTTTTACTGCAGTCTGTCTATTCCTAAATTCTTTATTTTGACTCAACTTGTTTGGATTAATTTTTTTTATCAGTTACTTTTTTAGAGAAAGACTTATGGGTGCCATGTCTGTTGCATTTGTTCCTATTTCAGGATGTCTGAAGTAATCTTTATTTCTGAAAAACAGTGACTAGTTTGATAAGATTCTTTTCCTCTGAATTTGATAGACATTTGTCCATTGTTTTTACAGTGACTGTTATACATAACATCAAATTTCTCTTGATGAACAGTACGTCCTTTTGAGGAAATTTTCTTTTATTACATTTGTAAGTACTTTTCCTTTTCCATTCCTCAGCTTTAGAAACAGAGACAGTCCTTTTGCTGATCATTTTAGATGTCTTTATATCTTTCATCTCTGCTTTGTCTTAATCTCCTTATCTTTTGTCCTCTGAATTCCCTGAAAATAGCTCAAGCCTTCTCTATAAGCAGTCAACTTAATTTCTTGTCCAGGTGCTTCTTAACAACACATGAAGGAATTATTTTAACTTATGATTTCATAAAAGCCATAGAAGGGATGAATTGATAAGGGCTGATGCTACCCTAAAATATGAACCATATCCAGTTAACTAATATATATGAATGTCTCATTATGTAAGGATAATGTGTAGTGGAAAATTCACTTAAAGTGAATACACTTAAAACAAGGACTTGACTGAAATTTGAAACTACGAAGATAAGTTTGTCTCAGTTTAGGTTATAATCTGTTAATTCTTAAAACAAAGAAAGGATCAAGTGCTGGAATTTAGGGGCATCATTTTTTGACAATATTGTATTGCTGCTTATTATAATATCATTCCCTTCACATTTGACTTTAATGAAGTGATCATAAAGAGAGTAATTTATAGAAAAATATTAAGCAGCTTCATCAGTTTTTCTCAGGGCTTCTCTAAACCTTTTGACATTTGAGTCTTTGTCTTCCAACATACCTGTTATATCACCCTTCCTGGTGATTTTCTATTCTTCAAATGTTAACTGATCTAAAGATGCCTGATGCTCAAATGCTATGATTAGAGTGATTTTCCAACATGATTTTTATGAAATCCCACACTGTTTACAAAGCTTTTTATATAACTTTGCAACCAAGTTATATTGTATTTTGCATTTTATTGATGGATGCTGTAAGAGACTGAGCAATCCAGACATTGCTGTGAAACATGCTACTGTCAAATAAATTTTGGATGGAGGCAATTTTTACATGTGTTGAGTTCTGTGAATGTTTATTACTTTCCATGTCCCTGCATATCTTACAATTCCAGATATAATAAGCTTATAATTAATAAACTTTATGTATTAATAAAATTAATGAATTTGCTATTCAGACATTTGTTAAAGACAGTAAGGAAGGCTATTCAAGAGGTACTACTGCAATGGGGGTTTTGCAGTAGGGGAGAGAGATGGAGCTTAACGTACAGCAAGAAGCAGGGTGGGGTCAATGGATGACAAATGGTTAAGAGGAAACATCTAGGCTACGGGGGTTATTGCAAGACCAACTCAGAAGGATTCTTGCTACAGGCAGGTCAGGATGATCAGATACCAAGTGTGAGAGATTTTTGATCAACTGACTCAGCTGGATTCTTGCTAAAATTGGACTAAGTAGGTCAAGGCCGAGTCAAAAAGAGGACTCAGAGGAGCCTGACTCAAGTTTGGTCAAGGACAGTCTTTGTCAGTGGGCAGAAGGGCTTTGTCCCAGTACTGTCCTAGGTTCTCTCCTCTTTTCCATCTTATTAGGTGTGTGTAGCCCTTTGAATGCCCTTGTCTGTGTCAATGTCTCATATTGGACTCATCCTTTCTTAAAATAAGGGCTATAAACCAATTTCAAATTTCTCAGCCTCTCCAACTACAACTTCTGTGGCTTCCTCTATTTCCTAGTTTACAAATCCACATCGTTTTTGATCCCCCAAAGGTATCACTTCTTCCAGGGTCAAGGCATTCTCTTAGTTCTCCCTGCAAAAGTTCTCTTTCCTCATGCTGCTGTGGTCTTTGGAGTTTTACAAGCCTCTCTGGATTTAGGTGGGAAAAGATAACTTCCAGGCTGATGGCTACCAGGAAGACACCCTCATTCCTCAGAATTCCTTTCCCTGTGGTTGTTTCCTGACGGCCTCCCTCTATCAGATATCCCCCGGAAGCAGCTGGAATCAACCCTCCTCTGCTTACTGCCTTGCTGAGGGTTTCCTTTTTAACTCTTTCTTATCTAAGTACGTGTGGTTGGCTCTGGACTACCTGTAATGGACTAAAATGTGAGATCGCATAAACCTAGCTTGTAATAATTCCACTATCCACAAAGGGAAGCATAATAGCTCTATTATAAATGATTTCTCTATGCAGAAAATGTATATATCATGGCCAGGATGGCATAGCATGAGTTGTTCTTTTGGTTTATTATTTCCATTTTCAGAGTGTATTCAGTTATGTTGTATGCAAGGTATAAGAGTCCCAAGGCATAACAAGATAATGGATAGATGAAGTCTTTGTATACATTTATACATGGATTCAAATTTGAGTTCTATCGCTTGCTACCTTTGTGAATATGGCAATGGGTTATTTAACTTGTTTGTGCCTCAATTACCGTATCTCCCCGTTGGGGTAACAATGCCTCCTTTACAAGACCTCTGGAAGGAGCCGGAAGTACACATGTAAAGGACTTAGCATGAACCTTTGCAATGAGTAGACTCTTGATGACTGGTAACTATCCTGAATATCAACTTACATGTTACCAAGAAAAAAACATTTTCCATAAAGGTAAAAGCCTTAAAAAATCATAACAAGAATTCCCATAATCCAAGAGTGCAAAGGGATCTCAGCCTCTGCTATAGGTAGAGTTGTATCTGAAGACATGCTGGAGAGCAGTTACTTAGTAATATCTCACCCAGCCTCTACCCACTGGGGACACAATCAAATGACCTGAAGCAACGGTGGCTCCTTGAACCTTGGACCTCTTGGGGCTTCAGGTTTCCCACCCAGATGACTCCTTCCCTTAGGCTTATGGGCAAATACTTAAAAGAGATTAACATCTCACCTTAACAGCCTTATGACAACCAGCTAACAAATAACACAATGAATCTTCAATCAGTAACCCCTCCCACTTGACAAAATGTGAAAACAGAAAACAGAAAAAGGATTTTCCCCACAAGGATTCCCGTTTGATATACTACCTTGACCTGCACCCAACAGTTCAAATCATGAAAATAAGAATCTTTTATGGTTACTGGGAAAATTCATAGTTTATCATATTTTGTCGGCTGGAGAGGAAGAAAAGACTTGGCCAGGTTCCTGAGGGAGAGACAGCCTGTCATATTTGCTGAGATTTATTTATGAAAAAGCACTCAGGATGATCCTTTGTGCAACATGCTCCCCTCCCGCTCAGAGCACGATTCGTGCAAAGCGAGGAGGAGAGCCTTCCAAACTGTCTGGAGCTGAAGGTAAAGAAAGGAGAGGACCAAAATAAACAGGGGGACACTCTCAACTGCCATCATTTAATCCGCTTGATTATTTAAACTTCTGCAGAATAGTGGTTGCAGATTTGAAAGTAATACATCTGTTCCTTTCCCTCCCCACCCCCATGTGGTTTTCTAATCCCGAGGTAATTACGTTTTGACAAAAATTTATTGGGACATCTGTTTTTTCCCTTAGATCTGCAGGTCACTGTATGACTCTAACAGCAGCCCAGCGGAGAGCTGTGCAGGACCAACCCAGCACAACGGCTGGAGGGATCCAGGGAGTGCGCTGGGCTCGGAGTATCAGTTACAGACAGAAAGGGCAGTCCTCTGGTGCCACCAGCCCACGCTTTCTTGTGTGCCACCTCACCTGGTGCTCAGCACAGGATTCTGGCCAAGAAGGGGGAGGGGATCGATGGGGGGTACGGAGGCGGGGAAGGAGGAGGACTGTCTGGTAGCAGGCTGGCAGTGTGCATCAAGATTCATGCATTTGCTAGGTTGGCATCCAATATTAAAATAATTCATGGAGGGAAGAGGATGGGGATGCAATGCACAGGCCATATGTTCGGAACCCCTGCCCATAATGGCTGGCTGTGGTTACCAGCGTCTGGTGCCGCCAACCAGATTAAATTATGGTGCCCTGTGGAGGCACAGAAATCACAAAGATTTCTCAAACTTCTGGCATTTGCTAAAACATGGAGTATCCTAGGAACTTTACCCATACATAAAACTTCTTTTATAATTTTTTTAAAAGCACAACTTCACTTTGGTTTACTCTTTTCAGTGGATAAACCACCAAAATGTGCTAACTCCTATTTTTTCCCACAAATCTCAGCTCCTGTAGGAAATGCTTATATCAGAGTTCCACAGGGAATGCCTTTTCTCCATGCTTTTCTGTCTTGGAGCACTCATAAGGAAGTTTATTTTCCTGAAGTGTCCAACCCAATATCTTGACGTAATGTTTGAAAAAGAGTCTGAGTGCCTCTGTGCCAAATGAAACCATGGAACATTCTGAGATGTTTCTGCCACTAAGAACTTAATTAGGAATTTCAATAACTAAATAAATTTCCATTTCCCCTTCCTCTGGTTTATTGATTAAAAAAAAAAAAGGATTTATAACCTAGATATTTCACTTTCAAATAAACTCCAAGCTACATTCAATGACTTTCTTTCTCCTGAAGAGTATCAAACTAGCTTTATAATGATTCCATATAAATATCCACTCCCCCAACCCAAATGTAAGAAAATAAAAGGCCTCTGGTTATAACAGGGCATCTTTTCTATGAATGGATAAAAGGCATGCTATTTCCTAAATTTCTTTACGAAGGGAGAGGGGAACAAATTCCCAGTTTTTAAATGGAAACACTGAGAGGTAGAGAGAAGGACTAAAGGTCATTTTAAAATGTTTTGATACCAAGCTGGACGTGGAGCACCAGGAACTGGACTTCAGTTCTAGGCTCCATTCTTTGGATTATCAAAGAACCCAATGATGAAAAACCATCTAGTGGCTTCTGCAGAATCCTGGTGTCCCATGGGATACCAGGTAGTCTGTGGGGAGGACAAAACAAAAAAAGAGTTTTTTCTCTCGAATGAGTTTAGAAGTACTGGCTTAAAGAACCTTAAGCAGGCTCTTTAAGTCTGGGAATCTTTAATTTTTTATGGAATTATGGAGCTTAAGAGAATGAAAAACCATGGGGTATATCTTAGCTCAGGCTGCTGTTACAAAATACTATAGAATGGATGGCTTAAACAACAGAAATTTCTTTCTCATAGCTCTGGAGGCTGAGATCAGGGTGCCTGTATGGTCGGGTTCTGGGGAGGGCTCTCTTCCTGGCTTGAAGATGGTTGCCTTCTGGCTGTGTCCTCACACGGAGGAGGGAGAGGCTCTGGTGTCCATTTTGCTTCTTCTAAAAGAACTAATCCCATCCTGGGGGTGGGGGTTTGGGGTGTCCATCCTCATGACCTCATCTCACTATACCTACTTACCTCCTAATACCATCTCATTTGGGTTAGGGCTTCAACAAATGGTTTTTCGAGGGTCGCAAACCTTCAGTCCACAACAGGTTGCTGTTCAAACTTTTGGACTGTAGAACTATGAGGTTTAGACTGATCTTCAGTTTTAAACTTTGATGCAATAGGAATATCCTAATTGTCCCATGGCGCACAACACACAGAAAGTACTCAATTATTTTGGAATGAATTCATTCACTCTTTTCACACTATCTCTATTTTTGTGCCAGTATGTGGAACATGAATCATGGCAGCAATACCAACTATGGTTGAAAAATTATGGAGGACAAGGGTGTGTGTACATGGGGTGGGAGGAGAAGTGACAATCAGTGTGTTCAATGTAGTTAGGAGAAAGGCAATCGACATACTGAGAGCTGTAACACTGGAAAAACAACCTCTGAAGCACACCAGTGAGTACACACTCTAATCTGGGAGCCAGAAGTGTTACATGCAGCCCCTTCAGGTGCTAGTGTGGGGTGTGTGTGTGTGTCTGTGTGTGTGTGTGTGTGTGTGTGTGTGTTGGGGTAGCGAACTCTAATCCTCTGTTTTTCTTTATTTGAACAAAAGCTATTAAGATTTCAGAATTAAACTCCCTAAAAACTACTATTCTACTCTTTTCTTATTTCACTGCCCCTGCCTCACCTAATTTTTTTTATACTGTCTTTTCCTCATCCTAATTTTCTCACTGATTTTTATTGTTTTCTTATGTTATTGTATTGGAATTGCATAGTTTATTCATAAATATATGCATAAAGCCTATTTTGCTGTAGTTTTTGTTTATTGGTTTTGGGAGTTTTCTTGCTTTGTTTCTCCTCCAAAGCAGAGAAATGAAGTTCAATATACAGAACAAGAAGAAACTTCCAGGATAACAAATTTTAACTTCTTTGGGTTAGATCTTATAGAAATGCTTAGAAAGAAAATGGACTAGGACTTTTTACTTAAAATGACAAATCTTTATTAATGTTGGGTTCTAGAACCCATGATATTCCTCATGCAACTTCTCAACATGAAATGCTGCCTCCTTTCTGGCTCTTCCCATCAAAATCCTAGCCATTCTCTAAGAAACAACTGAAGTACCTCTTCCCTAAGCCTTCCCCAGGTCCTCAGTGGGAACCAATCTCTTCCTCTTTAGCACTCACATAGCCCTTTCAACTACCTCTCTGTGCCTCAGCTACATCTTCCGTAACATGAGAATAAGAAGAGGACCACTGTGTCGCGATAAAACTTTTACATTACAATCTTCCATGCTAGATCTGTACTTGCTGGATCCTCAAGACACAGAATGGTATCAGGAATATGGTAGGTATTTCATAAATGATTGTTCGACTGACCGACCTAATAGAACCTAACCAGAGAAGTTCAGGGGCCAAAAGCGACAAGGAAGACTGCTTTATCTTCATCTCGGAAGGAGCATGGAGGCCAGCAGAGCCCCTGGCTAGGAATTAGGGAAACAAGGATCAAGCTCTGCCTCAGCCTTGAACTGGCTGCTTGACATTGGGAAATTCACTCTACCTCTCCGGACCTCAATGGCCTCATCCTGGAGTTGGAGCAGTTGGGCTGGGTGAGCGCCATGCTCGGCGGGCTGCGACACTACAGGACTCCCCAATGACCAAAACGCACAAATGGTTCCTTCATGGGAGGCATGAGTCCCGTCTCTCAGAAAACAGCCAGTATCCGGAGGGAGGCAGCACTTGGTGTACGGGTTCCACATCCACATTTAGGTAAATTACAGGTGAAACCCTCTCACTCGCAGATGAAAATAATTTGGTCCTTCCCAAGCCTATTTTCCTGTCACCAGCGTATTTACAATTACTGTCTCAATGTTCCCTTCTTGGAGGTCATGGGAGCATCTTTTAACAAATACGATATGCACCCAAACGTACCAGGCTGCTTGGAAGGACTCAGATGTGCTAATTAGAGCATGGGGCGTGCGTGTGTGTGTGGGGTGTGTGTGTGGGGGGGGTGTGTTGGGGGGGGTATGGGGCATGTGTGTGTGTGTGTCTGCATTCCCCCTGCACACAAAGAGTGGCAGCTGGACGGATGGCCTGCCGAGGGGTGAGCAGAGGGCCCCCTGCCAAAAGCTGTTCCTTTAATTCACCTAAATGATGACCTTGAAAAATTGCCCTTTATGGGATATGATGAGGTGTGAATTCAGTCTCCATCGTCACTTGGGTCCTGTCATTTTCTGCGCTGTGATTGCCAGTTGTGCCAGATAACATCAACTGCACTGGCAGAGGGTGGGCAAGATTGACAAGGTCCTCTGGGGAAAGCTGACATCAAAAGACCCTGCAAACTCATTTCACTCATGGGCCTCTCTCTCTCTCACCATGCTTTTTTTTTTTTCTGGCTGCAATCAAACCAGCAAAAGTTGGTACTGGTTCAGTGACACTACCCGTGCAGCTCAACTACACCCTCTTTGATTGCTGGGCAAACGGCGTGGCTCGTCTGAGATGAGGCCCTGGAAGGTGCTCTATTCATTCCCTTTGCTTCTTAAATTCTTGGGCTCCTAACCCAAAGCAACTCACTGCAAACTTATTCTGCATGTTCCAAAAGGGTGAGAGAGGGGAGCACGCATTCTGTAATTTTTCTTGTGCTCGAGGAATCAAATGCAGTCCATTTAACTTCATCAAATCACTGACAACAGGCACTGATACAGAGGATGGAAAATATGCAAGGCCAGAGAACAGCCAAAATCTGACAGTTTCTATCAGTATTAAAGCCAGATGTTCCACTGGCTGTTCAAATTTGATAAAACCCTCCAATGATAAAGGCCTCTCCCTGGGATCAGTGGGTCCCAGGGTCCATTCATCAGTATGGGGTTCATGTGGCGGTGTACCAGGCCACCGGGCAACATTTCACGCAGCACCAGGGCCTCTGTGAAGGCGAAACCGGTCCTCTTTTGTCTGTGGGCTTCTATAGGTTGTTGTGGCTTGAACAGATCTGTTTACGCTACACTTGCTATGGCAACGTTTATCTGATGGGGACAAAAGACATTTTGATTCTTGAATTAATAACACTTGAGTCAAGCCGATGATTCAACAAGATGTATTCAAACAGTTTAACTGAAGGCAGTGTTTTCTTGGAAGCTAATTAATACAGCCACAGACCTTTGGCTGAAGTGATCTAAATGTGCAGCAAGCAAGTGTTACGGTGTTCTGTAAACCATCAAGCTAGCCCTGCAGTGAGTGAATGGAGAGGAAAAAGAATAAATGCACATCCTGTTGGCATGAGCCTCGAATCAGAGCCTGGGCAATTGCGCATTTTAAGGAGGACCCACAGAAATGGCTTTTGCTCGGCCTGATGATGTATTTGACCACATTGTGAAGTGTGAGAGGGCCCCGAACACAGGACTGACTGTGAATTCACCTTCCAACCTTCCTCTTTGGTCCCCTGATGACTGTAGGCTCTAGTTGGCCCAGTCCTCCTCCTACCTGCCCCTGAGCTGTAACCCCGCCAAGGCTCAGGTGACTCGATTTCATGGCAGATCTTTTCTGGAAAGCAGATGTAGCCCCAGGGGCTCAGGTAAATGGCTTTCCCTCTTTCCCCCCACTGCAACTCCCAAACAGAGGTTTCCTTTTCCTCCCCCCATTGAAAACGTGCCAAAACCCACTCCATACTGTACAGCTAACCCCTCAACAGGCAATGGAGAATGATATTAATTTAAACTTCTGCCTTATTAAGTAACAAAACCCAGAAATAATGTGATCAAAGCCAAAAGACACAAACTTCTGCCATCTTTCTTGAGATAAAAGGAGTAAAACACCCATTAAATGAAGGAGGCTTGGACACTTAATAAAAATAGCTAATTAAGTGTTGGAGTAACTTAGCATTTTGCCCCATGAGCCCTGCAATACTCAAGACTAGCCTGTATTCCCTCCAATCTCACTCCTTCCTTCTGTGACTCAGGCCATCACATAATTCTTTTTTCATTCCCTTCATTGTGTGCCAGGGACCGTTGTGTGCACTGGGAGTATGGAAGTGAGCAGCAGACCAGATCCTGGCTCTCGAGTAACATACTAGCGGTATTAGGGTTGGTGAGCAGGACAGGACAGCAGGTGTTAAGTGTCTGGATGAAAATAAATCAGCAGAAGAGGAATGAATGGGGGGTGGGAGGACACAGGGGCTCCTAGTTGGCCAGCTCATCTGAATCCTGAAATGCCCATGAGAATATGTCCCTTGGAATGGAACCCTTCTCCTCTCTCTTACTTGTGCTCTTACAGCCTGTTTTTCAATGGTGTGAGTGAATTCTGTACTTCACCTCCAGAAAGGTTTTCTCTTCTCCCTTTTTTTAAACTTTTAATCTGCAAATATTTTCAAACCCCTCACACAGGTCAAATATACAAAAAAATGAAAAAGGCTCAGTGCCCACTGAACTAGGGTCCCACCTTCTGGTTAGGAAGGTAGCCATGAACATCACTAACTCCAGTAGATCTAAAGCTGTGGTTCCCTACCATTCCTGGGCCACAGAGTCATCTGAGAAGAGAGTTTAAAATGTAGATGCATGGGATCCACCCCAGATCTGCCAAGGGAAGATCTCTGGAGCAGGAAGGAGACCAGAACATTTGCATTTTAATGAACCCCACCCTTAGATTAACTCTGTTGGACACTTAATAAAAATAAAACAAAGAGTGAGAGCTACTGGTATCAAGGAAAGAACACTGGAAGTAATGAACATCAGTCACTAAAGCTCCTTAGGGCAGGTCCAAGGCCTTATCTAGTTTGAGAGTTTGACCTTTTAATATAGGACCAGATGGGATTCAATCAGTGAAAATGTTAATGAGAGAAGATACAAGTTCAAATCCTGGACAAACTTGGTCCAGGTTCCTGTATGAGGGAGGAAATAATACCTCCTCTGATGAATGTCATGTAATTTAAATGAAAGAAAATATAGAAGAGCAACTGTCACTGTTCTTTGCAGAAAACAGATGCTTTGAAATGGGCAGTTTCACTGGCCTTGGTTTCCTTCTATAGAACTCACTGCGATAAATGCTTGAATGTGATTTAAATTCCACCACGACTTTCCTTCAGCTATTTCCCTAGGAGCAGGAAAATATTTAAGAGAAAAGCATTCTTATTTCTAGTTTTTCTTTCTAGCCAATATTAGTGATTGGATTGCCTCAGCAACCAACCATTTTGATGAAAAAAGAATAGATCAGACTTGTCACTAGAAGCTGGCCCACTGGTTGCCAGGAAATCCTAGAAACATGGGGCTAGGAGGGCTTTTCATGATCATCTGATCCAAACCCCCTGTCTTTTACTTTAAAAACCTAGGGCCCAGAAAAGGAAAGGAATTTGACCAAGGTCACAGAGCCAGCCAGTAGCAGAACTGAGGCAAGAATCCAGTGAAAGGGAGGTTTTCAATTTTTCTCTGGAGCTCTTGGTATTCCATAGAAGGGCCTCAGTGTCATGAAGGAGAGAGAGTGGGGATACTCCACTCTTGCTTCAACTAGAGGAAGACTGTTTTTTATCTTTTTCTTTTTTTATAAAGCTAAACATCCTCAGTAGGATTTTATTTGAAGAAATAATTTTACTATTAAAGATAACAGAATCACTCCTGGGCATATATCTGGAGAAAACCATAATTTGAAAAGATACATGCACCCCAATGTTCATTGCAGCACTATTTACAATAGCCAAGATATGGAAGCAACCTAAATGTCCATCGACAGAGGAATGAATAAAGAAGATGTGGTACACACACACACACACACACACACACACACACACACACAATGGAATATTACTCAGCCATTAAAAAGAATGAAATTATGCAGCAACACGGACATACTAAGTGAAGTAAGTCAGACAGAGAGAGACAAATATATGTATCACTTATATGTGGAATCTTAAAAAAAATGATACAAATGAACTTATTTACAAAAGAAACAGACTCACAGACTTCGAAAACAAACTTATGGTTACCAAAGTGGGAAGGTGGGGAGGCGGGGATAAATTAGGAGTTTGGGATTAACAAATACATACTACTATACATAAAATAAATAATCAACAAGGACCTACTGTATAGCACAGGGAACTATACTCAATATTCTGTAATAACCTATATGGGAAAAGAATCTGTAAAAGAATAGATATATGTATATGTATAACTGAATCACTTTGCTGTACATCTGAAACTAAACACAACATTGTAAATCAACTATACTCTAAAATAAAATTTAAAAAAGTAGGATATAAGGGTATATTGTAAAAAAAATAAAATAACAGAAAAGCACTGCACTACACTATTCTGTAGTTTTCATCACAGTTGTTATTATTTACTTCCTTCCCACCACCTAACTTAGTGCAACCATTATCAGAAGACAATAATACAATTTTAGAAACTGTACCTGAAGCCAAGTGTTTGCATACTATCTATCTTCTCACCCAAATGTCCTTCTTCGTTATAATAAGATAAAAGCATCTTGAAACTTCCACTGAACAATTGCTAGAGAACAAATGAATACAAAAAGACCCTATAGGTTTAAGATTACAAGTGCTCAGGGGACAGTGGAAACCAAAGAAAGTCCAATACAAGTCTTCTCAAATGTATTGTTATAGATTGGGATATGGTTAATTAGCTCTTCATTATAAAAACCACTTATATCTATTTGTAATTAGAAGATTAATTAACTTTTCCTCTTTCCCCTTATGACTTTTCAACGAAGAATAAGTAAAAATTCTAGCTAAGATTAAAAGATGTGTCAGAGACTGCTACTTGCCTGCCAAATAACCATTCTCTCCTTATGAACAAACACCAGTTTTATTAAAGGAGGAAATGGGCCCATTCAAATATGTATCCAAACTCCCTCGCAGCTAAAGAATATCATGTGGGAGCATTACGATTGATGAGATGTGAGTACAAATGATAGAGAGGGACTCCCAGAAAATCTCTTAAAGCAAGGCTTCACACCCTTATTTTGTCCTTTACTCACCCAGTTTACCCGATCTGAACATGAACATGATGGCTGGCATTCCAGCAGTCATCTTGCTAACATGAAGATAAGAGTTACACACTATGGATAGTGGAGCACAAAGCTAGAAGGCCCTAAGTCTTTGATGGCATCAGGGAGCTACCGTATCACCCTGAGTACCGATCCCCCAATGTATTTTACATGAGAGAAAAATAACCCCCTAAATATCTTCAAGTCACTTTTGTTGTTGTTGTCGTCTCACTTTTTCATTTCTGTTACTAGCAACCAAAGAGAATTCACAGCTTAAATAGTAGGCCAGCCAAAGTACTATAAATGAAGCTAAACTTAAGAGTATTTCCTACGTAACAGGAAGCATTATTTGCCAGAAATCTGCTCAAGAAAACTTGTTCGAGTGAGATTTCCTGCCTTTTTTATGTTTTTCCAGATCTGAAACTTTTGGAAAGCTTATATGAACAGTAGAGTACGTGGGCAGTTATCCAAAGAGAATTGTTTTATGTTTGCCCAGCACTGTACAATGAACAGTGTTCGATATGATTTGTCAACGATTCTATATTTCTAAGAGTGAACTCAATGAAAGAAAGTTAAATTTCAAACCATTTTCAAGAGGAGCTTATTTTATATGAACAGGCCATTTAGGGCACACTACTAACTCTGAGATCATTTTCAGACTTGTCATATGACTGTAACATTAAATGACATTCATACCTACCACCTCTTTGCTTGGCCTTTGTATCAGTTCTCTTAGGAAATATAAACTAAAAAGCATAAAACCACCAAGTCTCCATTAGGGCTCCCCAAAGCCATGCCCAAGCATAGGAAGTGTGTATCGAACACATTTGTATATGTGTCAGGTATAGAAAACAGCAAACTGAAACAGAGTGTGTCGTTTGAAGTCCTGAAGTTGACTAATGAGCTGGGTGGGAAATGGCACTGAGAGTGTTTCCCTCCAGCTTTTGCAAGACAGAGGCAAGCAGCCAGGCTCAGGAAATCCACTCAGCCAGGCACTGGGCAAAAAGAAAGAGATCAATTGGGATTTTGGAGGCACTCAGAGCCATCAGTAGAGGCAGTGGCAAGCTAGAGTTCCAGAGTGTGGCCATCAAACCCTGGGAGCAGTCTACCCCACAGATCCTCAGTGGGGACCCCAAATAGGAACAATCATGTCCTGTGACCTCTACACCAATAGTGTCCAGTGATGATGATGGACACATAAAAGGTTGTAATTCACCTGGCAGCATTCATAGTTTCCAGAGGCAGGCCACACTCTATACTTACATAACAAGATAAAGATGTACAGTATATCCTATTAGTTAACCAAGGAGAGTGAGGTTTCAGAAGATTAAGTAAGATGGCCCCCAACACATAGCTCATAAGTGACAGAGCCAGTACTCACACTCAAGGCTATCTGCCTCCAAAACCCATGCTTGTAACTCCTGGGCCATGTAAGCTCTCTGAGAGGAAGACCTTCCCAAAGTTGGTGGTCAAAGGCCCTTACTAAAGAGTCATAACTAAAGCAAGGAACCTGCAACTTTGATGAGAAGGTTGGTTTTAACCTATAGACAGTGTTTAATTTCCTTGAGCTTATGGGAAAATTGAAAATAGTTCATGGATTTCCCCATATTCACCTTCATGAAACTACAAAGAATTTAAAGATTCTAATTTGGAAAACAATGAATCTAGAAAAATTTACAGGGGATGCAGGGGGAGGTGCAGTAGGGTGAGTCACGAGTCACACAGACAGTCAAGTGTTGATGATACACTGTACCAAATCATACCTCTACTTTTCTAACTATGGCTTCCTCTAGTCTCCAAAATCTGTGCTTCCCCATACCCTGAGGCATAAAGTCCAAATTTTAGTATATAGCCACAACTGCCCTAAGAAAGCAACAAAATACCTTTAATACCTTGGTTGGAGTCTAAAACCCTCAGGACATCTTCTAACCAATGTCTCCATATATCCACTGGAGAAGTCACCAGAAAACTCAGTCTTCCCGGAACACAAGGACACTGTTACACACCACTGCTCTGCATCACTTCCTACCACCATCCAAAATGCCCTTCCCGTTTCCTGCACGGCAAAATATTACCTGTCCTTAAAGCCCAATTCAAATACCAACTCCTTCTAGTTTTCCTCAGGCCAGATGCCCTTACTTCACCGCTTCATTGCCCAAATTGAATTGGTCCAAGAGAAGTGATTGGCCTCTGCATTTAACTAGGTCTCTGTTTAACACTGTAGCATTGTTGACTCATTTTGCTTAAGTGTGTCCATGAGCCAAGTACTGTAACTTATTCATATATGAATCTCCAGAATCTTGCAAGGGCCTGATATACAGTGGACAGTCAATCAAGACAGAAAGCATGGATAGATTATAGTGATGATTTCAATAGAAATTAAGTAAATAAAAACAGATTTTAGCTTACTATGATTTGAATGTTTTCCTGGGCTTGTCAGACCTTCTCAAAATAAAATATTTTGCAAAATTCTAATGATAGAATTCTAGTATAAATCAAAAGGTCACTCTACATACAAAAAAAAAAAGTTGCATTCACTTTCTTTAGTAGTTTCACTCTTTCTTTAGTAGCTTCCTCTAAATGTCTACCATTCCTGTAAAGTTTAGGGTCTTGGTTTATGAGACACCTTCATTATCCATCATAAATCATCAATTCATTATGCGTAAGACGGGAAAGTTCCTGAGCAAAAATTCTGAACAAGTTTTTCAATTCCAGTCACACCCTAACATCTCTAATAATTAACACTTATTGAACAATTATATTGTGTTGACACTTTTCTAAGCACTTTTCATGTATTGATTCACTTCATCATCTAGGAGCTGAGACAAGGTCCAAGCAAGCATTACACATAGTGAAAAGAAAGGAGTAAGATTCTACCAGGTAGACATAGCCAAGGGGGCGTGCCTTCAAGATGGCGGAGGAGTAAGATGTGGAGATCACCTTCCTCCCCACAAATACATCAAAACTACATCTACGTGTGGAACAACTCCTACAGAACACCTACTGAACACTGGCAGAAGACCTCAGACTTCTCACAAGATGCCCTCAGGTGACATACACGCAGAGGCGGGGCCAAATCCAAAGCTGAACCCCAGGAGCTGTGTGAACAAAGAAGAGAAAGGGAGGGACTTCCCTGGTGGCGCAGTGGTTAAGAATCCGCCTGCCAGTGCAGGGGACACGGGTTCCACCCCTGGTCTGGGAAGATCCCACATGCCACGGAGCAACTAAGCCTGTGTGACACAAATACTGAGCCCGAGTGTCACAACTACTGAAGCTCGCATGCCTAGAGCCCATGCTCTGCAACAAGAGAAGCCACCCAATGAGAAGCCCGGGAACCGCAACGAAGAGTAGCCCCCGCTCGCCGCAACTAGAGAAAAGCCCGCACACAGCAACAAAGACCCAACGCAGCCAAAAATATAAATAAATTAATTAATTAATTAACTAATTAATTAATTTTTAAAAAAGAGAAAGGGAAATTTCCCCATGCAGCCTCAGGAGCAGCGGATTAAATCTCCACAATCGGGGGTCTGGGCAAGATGGCGGAAGAGTAAGACGCGGAGATCACCTTCCTTCCCACAGATACATTAGAAATACATCTACACGTGGAACTGCTCCTACAGAACACCCACTGAATGCTGGCAGAAGACGTCAGACTTGCCAAAAGGCAAGAAACACCCCACGTACCTGGGTAGGGCAAAAGAAAAAAAAAAAAACAGAGACAAAGAATAGGGACGGTACCTGCACCAGTGGGAGGGAGCTGTGGAGGAGGAAAGGTTTCCACACACTAGGAAGCCCCTTCACTGGCTGAGACAGGGGCTGGCAGGGGGGAAGCTTCGGAGCCACGGAGGAGAGCGCAGCCACAGGGGTGCGGAGGGCAAAGCGGAGAGATTCCCACACAGAGGCTTGGCGCCGAGCAGCACTCACCAGCGCGAGAGGCTTGTCTGCTCACCCGCCGGGGTGGGCGGGGCTGGGAGCTGAGGCTCGGGCTTCGGTCGGATGCACAGAGAGGACTGGGGTTGGCTGCGTGAACACAGCCTGAAGGGGTTAGTGCGCCACAGCTGGCCGGGAGGGAGTCCCGGAAAAAGTCTGCAGCTGCCGAAGGGGCAAGAGACTTTCTCTTGCCTCTTTGTTTCCTGGTGCGCGAGGAGAGGGGATTAAGAGCGCCGCCTAAACGAGCTCCAGAGACTGGCGCGAGCCACGGCTGTCAGCGCGGACCCCAGAGACGGGCGTGAGACGCTAAGGCTGCTGCTGCAGCCACCAAGAAGCCTGTGTGCGTGCACAGGTGACTCTCCACACCGCCGCTCCCGGGAGCCAGTGCAGCCCGCCACGGCCAGGCTCCCGTGATCCGGGGACAACTTCCCTGGGAGGATGCACGGTGCGCCTCAGGCTGCTGCAATGTCACGCCGGCCTCTGCCGCCGCAGGCTCGCCCCGCCTCCTCCGTACCGCTCCCTCCCCCCGGCCTGAGTGAGCCAGAGCCCCCGAAGCAGCTGCTCCTTTAACCCCGTTCTGTCTGGGCGGGAACAGACGCCCTCAGGCGACCTACACGCAGAGGCGGGTCCAAATCCAAAGCTGAACCCCTGGAGCTGTACGAACAAAGAAGAGAAAGGGAAACCTCTCCCAGCAGCCTCAGAAGCAGCGGATTAAAGCTCCACAAACAACTTGATGTACCTGCATCTGTGGAATACCTGAATAGACAACGAATCATCCCAAATCCAGGAGGTGAACTTTGGGAGCAGGATATATTAATTTTTCCCCTTTTCCTTTTTTTGTGAGTGTATAGGTGTATGCTTCTGGGTGAGATTTTGTCTGTATAGCTTTGCTTTCACCATTAGTCCTAGGGTTCGGTCCGTCCGTTTTTTTTTTTTTTTTTTACTTAAAAAATTTTTTTTTCTTAATAAATGTTTTCTTAATAATTTTTTCCTTATTTTCTATTTTTAAAAATTAAAAAAAAATTTTTTTTCTTATTTTTTATTATAATAGCTTTATTTTACTTTATTTTATTTTATCCTCTTTCTTTCTTTCTATTTTTTCTCACTTTTATTCTGAGCCGTGTGGATGAAAGGCTCTTGGTGCTCCAGCCAGGCATCAGGGCTGTGCCTCTGAGGTGGGAGAGCCAACTTCAGGACACTGGTCCACAAGAGACCTCCTAGCTCCACGTAATACCAAACGGCAAAATCTCTCAGAGATCTCCATCTCAACATCAAGACCCAGCTTCACTCAACGACCAGTAAGCTACAGTGCTGGACACCCTGTGCCAAACAACTAGCAAGACAGGAATACAGCCCCATCCATTAGCAGAGAGGCTGCCTAAAATCATAATAAGGCCACAGACACCCCAAAACACACCACCGGTCGGGGTCGTGCCCACCAGAAAGACAAGATCCAGCCTCATCCACCAGAACACAGGCACTAGTCTCCTCCAAAAGGAAGCCTAAACAACCCAATGAACCAACCTTAGCCACTGGGGACAGACACCAAAAACAACGGGAACTACGAACCTGCAGCCTGTGAAATGGAGACCCCAAACACAGTAAGATAAGCAAAATGAGAAGACAGAGAAACACACAGCAGATGAAGGAGCAAGGTAAAAACCCACCGGACCAAACAAATGAAGAGGAAATAGGAGTCTACCTGAAAAAGAATTCAGAGTAATGATAGTAAAGATGATCCAAAATCTTGGAAATAGAATAGACAAAATGCAAGAAACATTTAACAAGGACGTAGAAGAACTAAAGAGGAACCAAACAACGATGAACAACACAATAAATGAAATTAAAAATACTCTAGACGGGATCAATAGCAGAATAACTGAGGCAGAAGAACGGATAAGTGACCTGGAAGATAAAATAGTGGAAATAACTACTGCAGAGCAGAATAAAGAAAAAAGAATGAAAAGAACTGAGGGCAGTCTCAGAGACCTCTGGGACAACATTACACGCATCAACATTCAAATTATAGGGGTCCCAGAAGAAGAAGAGAAAAATAAAGGGACTGAGAAGATATTTGAAGAGATTATAGTTGAAAACTTCCCTAATATGGGAAAGGAAATAGTTAATCAAGTCCTGGAAGCACAGAGAGTCCCATACAGGATAAATCCAAGGAGAAACATGCTAAGACACATATTAATCAAACTATCAAAAATTAAATACAAAGAAAACATATTAAAAGCAGCAAGAGAAAATAACAAATAACATACAAAGGAATCCCCATAAGGTTAACAGCTGATTTTTCAGCATAAACTCTGCAAGCCAGGAGGGAGTGGCAGGACATATTTAAAGTGATGAAAGGGAAAAACCTACAACCAAGATTATTCTACCCAGCAAGGATCTCATTCAGATTGGAAGGAGAAATTAAAACCTTTACAGATAAGCAAAAGCTAAGAGAATTCAGCATCACCAAACCAGTTCTACAACAAATGCTAAAGGAACTTCTCTAGGCAGGAAACACAAGAGAAGGAAAAGACTTACAATAATAAACCAAAAACAATTAAGAAAATGGTAATAGGAACATACATATCAATAACTACCTTAAATGTAAATGGGTTAAATGCTCCAACCAAAGGATATAGACTGGCTGAATGGATACAAAAACAAGACCCATACATATGCTGTCTACAAGAGACCCACTTCAGACCAAGGGACACATACAGACTGAAAGTGAGGGGATGGAAAAAGATATTCCATGTAAATGGAAATCAAAAGAAAGCCGGAGTAGCAATTCTCATACCAGACAAAATAGACTTTAAAATAAAGACTATTAACAAGAGACAAAGAAGGACACTACATAATGATCAAAGGATCAACCCAAGAAGAAGATATAACAATTGTAAATATGCACCCAACATAGGAGCACCTCAATACATAAGACAAAAGCTAACAGCCAGAAAACGGGAAATCGACAGTAACACAATCATAGTAGGGGACTTTAACACTCTACTTTCACCAATGGACAGATCATCCAAAATGAAAATAAATAAGGAAACATAAGCTTTAAGTAACACATTAAATAAGATAGACTTAGTTGACATTTATAGGACATTCAATCCCAAAACAGCAGATTACACTTTATTCTCAAGTGCTCATGCAACATTCGCCAGGATATATCATATCTTGTGTCACAAATCAAGCCTTGGTAAATTTAAGAAAATTGAAATCGTATCAAGTATCTTTTCTGACCACAACGCTATGAGACTAGATATCAATTACAGGGAAAAAACTGTAAAACATACAAACACATGGAGGCTAAACAATACGCTACTGAATAACCAAGAGATCACTGAAGAAATCAAAGAGGAAATAAAAAAAAAAAAGAGGAAATCAAATACCTAGAAACAAATGACAATGAGAACACGATGATCCAAAACCTATGGCAGGCAGCAAAAGGAGTTCTCAGAGGGAAGTTTAAAGCAATACAATCCTACCTCAAGAAACAAGAAACACCTCAAATAAACAACCTAAACTTACACCTAAAGCAATTAGAGAAAGAAGAACAAAAGAACGCCAAAGTTAGCAGAAGGAAAGAAATCATAAAGATCAGATCAGAAATAAATGAAAAAGAAATGAAGGAAATGATAGCAAAGATCAATAAAACTAAAAGCTGGTTCTTTGAGAAGATAAACAAAATTGATAAACCATTAGCCAGACTCATCAAGAAAAAAAGGGAGAAGACTCAAATCAATAGAGTTAGAAATGAAAAAGGAGATGAACAACTGACACTGCAGAAATACAAAGGATCATGAGAGATTACTACAAGGAACTATATGCCAATAAAATGGACAACCTGGAAGAAATGCACAAATTCTTAGAACAGCACAACCTTCCGAGACTGAACCAGGAAGAAACAGAAAATATAAACAGACCACTCACAGCACTGAAATTGAAACTGTGATTACAAGTCTTCCAGCTTCAAAGGAGAGCTCTATCAAATACTTAGAGAAGAGCTAACACCTATCCTTCTCAAACTCTTCCAACATATAGCAGAGGGAGGAACACTCCCAAACTCATTCTATCAGGCCAATATCACTGATGAACAAAGATGCAAAAATCCTCAACAAAATACTAGCAAACAGAATCCAACAGCACATTAAAAGGATCATACACCATGGTCAAGTGGGGTTTATCCCACGAATGCAAGGATTCTTCAGTATACACAAATCAATCAATGTGATAAACCATATTAACAAACTGAAGGAGAAAAACCATATGATCATCTCAATAGATGTAGAGGAAGCTTTCAACAAGATTCAATACCCATTTATGATAAAAACCCTCCAGAAAGTAGGCAGAGAGGGAACTTACCTCAACATAATAAAGGCCATATATGACAAACCCACAGCCAACATCGTTCTCAATGGTGAAAAACTGAAACCATTTCCACTAAGATCAGGAACAACACAAGGTTGCCCACTCTCACCACTATTATTCAACATAGTTTTGGAAGTTCTAGCCATGGCAATTAGAGAAGAAAAAGAAATAAAAGGAACCCAAATTGGAAAAGAAGAAGTAAAACTGTCACTGTTTGCAGATGACATGATACTATACATAGAGATCCTAAAGATGCTACCAGAAAACTGCTAGAGCTAATCAATGAATTTGGTACAGTAGCAGGAAACAAAATTAATGCACGAAATCTCTTGCATTCCTATACATTAATGATGAAAAATCTGAAAGAGAAATTAAGGAAACACTCCCATTTACCACTGCAACAAAAAGAATAAAATACCTAGGAATAAACCTACCTAAGGAGACAAAAGATCTGTATGCAGAACACTTTAAGACACTGATGAAAGAAATTAAAGATGATACAAATAGATGGAGAGATATACCATGTTCTTGGATTGGAAGAATCAACATTGTGAAAATGACTATACTACCCATAGCAATCTACAGAGTCAATGCAATCCCTATCAAACTACCAATGGCGTTTTTCACAGAAGTAGAACAAAATATTTCACAATTAGTATGGAAACACAAAAGAACCCAAATAGCCAAAACAATCTTGAGTAAGAAAAACGGAGCTGGAGGAATCAGGCTCCCTGACTTCAGACTGTAATACAAAGCTACAGTAATCAAGACAGTATCGTACTAGCACAAAAACAGAAATATAGATCAATGGAACAGGATAGAAAGCCCAGAGATAAACCCACGCACATATGGTCACCTTATCTTTGATAAAGGAGGCAAAGATATACAGCGGAGAAAAGACAGCCTCTTCAATAAGTGTTGCTGGGAAAACTGGACAGCTACATGTAAAAGAATGAAATTAGAACACTACCTAACACCATACACAAAAATAAACTCAAAATGGATTAAAGACCTAAATGTAAGGCCAGACACTATAAAACTCTTAGAGGAAAACATAGGCAGAAGTCTCCATGACATAAATTACAGCAAGATCCTTTTTGACCCACCTCCTAGAGAAATGGAAATAAAAACTAAAATAAACAAATGGAACCTAATGAAACTTAAAAGATTTTGCACAGCAAAGGAAACCATAAACAAGACGAAAAGACAACCCTCAGAATGGGAGAAAATATTTGCAAAGGAAGCAACTGACAAAGAATTAATCTCCAAAATATACAAGGAGCACATGCAGCTCAATATCAAAAACAAACAACCCAATCCAAAAATAGGCAGAAGACCTAAAAAGACATTTTTGCAAAGAAGATATACAGATTGCCAACAAACACATGAAAGAATGCTCAACATCACTAATCATTAGAGAAATGCAAATCAAAACTACAATGAGTTATCACCTCACAGTAGTCAGAATGGCCATCCTCAAAAAATCTACAAACAATAAATGCTGGAGAGGGTGTGGGGAAAAGGGAAACCTCTTGCACTGTTGGTGGGAATGTAAAATGATACAGCCACTATGGAGAACAGTATGGAGGTTCCTCAAAAAACTAAAAATAGAACTACCATACGACCCAGCAATCCCACTACTGCGTATATACCCTGAGAAAACCATAATTCAAAAAGAGGCATGTACCACAATGTTCATTGCAGCTCTATTTACAATAGTCAGGACATGGAAGCAACCTAAGTGTCCATCGACAGGTGAATGGATAAAGAAGATGTGGCACATATATACAATGGAATATTACTCAGCCATAAAAAGAAACAAAATTGAGTTATTTGTAGTGAGGTGGATGGACCTAGAGACTGTCATACAGAGTGAAATAAGTCAGAAAGAGAAAAGCAAATACCATATGCTAACACATATATATGGAATCTAAAAAAACAAAAAAAAAAACAAAAAAAATGGTTCTGAAGAACCTAGGGGCAGGACAGGAATAAAGACGCAGACATAGAGAATGGACTTGAGGACACAGGGCAGGGGAAGGGTAAGCTGTGACGAAGTGAGAGAGTGGCATGGACGTATATACACTACCAAATGTAAAATAGATACCTAGTGGGAAGCAGCTGCATAGCACAGGGAGATCAGCTCGGTGCTTTGTGTCCACCTAGAGGGGTGGGATACGGAGGGTGGGAGGGAGATGCAAGAGGGAGGATATATGGGGATGTATGTATATGTATAGCTGATTCACTATGTTATACAGCCGAAACTAACACACCATTGTAAAGCAATTATACTCCAATAAAGATGTTTAAAAAAAAATTACTGCAAAAAAAAAAAAAAAAAGACGTAACCAAGAGCTTCAGCTCCAAGGCCCTCAAAAATTCAGTTGTAATAGTAAGATTATCTGAATTGTTTATGTATTATGCTTATCACTTATAAAGAGGTACTGAAATATTTACAGATTATGATATGATAGCTGAGGTTTCTGGGAAAATAATGCAGTTGCTGGGGGTACGGAAATAGGAAAGAATATCAACATGAGCAGTCATCAGTTGATACTGGTTATAGCTGAGTGATGGTGTGTGTACGACTCTTTAGTTTTGCATATATTGAAAAATTCCATTATAAAGAGTCTTTTTTTAAAGAAGAACCCGCTTGAACTATAATCATAACAACAATGCAATTAATAGTACCTGGCTACTCTAAGGTTGGTGCCCTACCCTGACCGTCTGTCTCTGCACCTTGTTTCTCCTACAGCAGTCTTCATAAGGTGTAGTTATTTTGTTTACTTGATTTTAGTCTATCTCTTACTGAGCTTTAAGTTTGGAAAGAGAAACAGCTCTAATTTACTACTGAATATTCAGCATCTAGCCCAAGGCCTGTGCTGAGTGGGAGCTAAGTTAGTATTTGGGAAGGAAAGAAGGCACTTAATATGTCATTTACTATCTTAATTCATTTAATACCAACCACCCCATGAGAAAATAGCCATTAGAAAAGATATATACATGCCTCGCTCTAGGTCATTGGCTGAGAAGTAGCAGGGCCAGGATTTGGATATGACCTGGATCTGCTCGGCAGGACTGAGAACACAGGCATGCACCGCCCACAGCACTCCAGACACACCTGTTGAGCACAAAGATGATTTCGGCTCACAGAGGGTGAGAATTGAATCTTGACTCAACAAATAGCTAATATGAAAGCAGGCCTGGCATATTGAAATCAGTCCTAAGTTAGTCTTTCTATTATTGAGTCTATTATTTAATGAACTCACTTGGAAAACACATCTACTGGATGGCCCTCCCTGGTATACGATATCTACCAGCAAATCTAAAAATCTGCCTGATGCCCAGACCAAATATTGGGTAAATCACTGCCCCAAATATGTACTGAATATAGATTTGACTTAATGCCAATGAGTTTTTGAAGATACAGTACAAATGTTACATAAGGAACGAACTGAAAAAAAAAAAAAGGAGCAAAGCAGAAACCCTACAATCAGGATAGAGTTATAGTAAAATAGGGTCAGGCAGACCTCGACTTAAGTGTTGCCTTTCAGTTATGGAGAAGCTCTGGGAAAGTGACTTACCTTCCTTGAGTCTGTTTCCTGAACGTACTGGTATGGATAATAGTACTTCTAAAATTCTCATGGGTGTGTAAGATACTTTTAGATGTGGATTGAATTTATCCTCTTACCTTTTTCTGCCCGCGTTGGTTTCAGCGTATGGGACGCTTTTGCCTGGCCAGCTGAAGATCTTTGGTGTAAACAATAATCTAGCTACTCCTCTTCAAATACTCACAACTCTGACCTTCAGGTGTTTGAACTGATTGGTCAAGAGATACTCTGGTGTGAGGCTCATTTATTCCATCAAAAGGGTCTCCATCATCCTTAGTTCAAATGTGTCTCCTTGTCACTTCTAACCTTTAGTCCTAGTTGTGCTCTTCTGCACCTAACATAAGTGGTCATGTCACTCTTCCACGTGACTGAACGTCAATATTTGACAGTGGAGAGTGACCCGGTGCTTCCAGGTAATCCTTCCAGATAAAATATCAGCAGTGCCATCAACCTCAGTTTTCCTTGATGATTATTATGCCTACACTAAGTTTCATAGTAACTCTTTAGAATAAAGTATGGTTTTCTAAAAACTCAAGGATGTCACAGCTACATCTCAGCAATGAGAGTAGAAACTCGGTCAACCACTAGTGTGCAGGCTTCTTGTAACACGTGTGTGCAATTTTGCCTTTTCAAAAAAAAAAAAAAAGCAGCTCAGATGATGGAGGAGGCTTCCTGGGAGATGAGGTGCCCATCAGTATGCGTGAGGCTTTTTGTTTGAGCTCGTCAACCAGTTCAGAGAAATGAAGGAGTCACCCCCGAAGGGTTTCCTCAACCTATCCTGATAAGTTTAACTTCCCCTAAATGACTCTTGATGTTACTCCAGAAAGGAACCTACGTAATGATTCTCCCTTCCTTCCTTGTGTTTTTTAATTGGAAGACTGGGATCTATTGCTTGAGCAAGATAACCATACCAAATTAGACTGTGCTTGCTGGAATAAGGAGTATATACATTTTAAAGTAAATAAATGGTTTTACAGCATGACACAAATTAAGCAATGTGAATAATTACCATCAAGCTTTCATCATCATTTGGGATCCATCTGGGGAAAAATGACATAGGAAAGGAGCTTCCCTCCACAGAAGAAGCCCTAACAGGCTCAGGCTGAGTCTGGAACAGTGATTCTCAACTCTGATTACAGTGGATTCACCTGCAGAGCTTTTAAAACTAGCCAGGCCCACTCCCACACGAGATTCTAATGTGCAGCTAGGGTGGAAAATCACTGGCCTAAAAAGAAAATGGTGGCCTGTGAATGCTGGGGTCACCAGGGCACTTGGGAACCCCTCAGAGGTAGGGTCACCAGTCTCAGCAGAGAGCAGCTAATTCTGCCCATTATCCAAGTGTCTTGGTCCCCTGAGCCTCTTGTCTCCTCAGGTGAATGAAACCCTGGTGGCCCCGGGTGACCATGCTTGTCACCACTTGCTATCGACTCCAAGCAGGGCAACATCATTCTCTCTGCTTGTTTCTCCCTCATCCTTCTTTGGCTTCTAGATTTCCTCAGAGGCAGCCGTAGGACACAACGCTAACGGGGAGATAGAGGCAGCTGTGGTAATAACGCCTCCCACCATCGCAGACCTCCTTCACAATCATCCCTCGCCTAGGACTGGTGTCAGGTGTAGATAGAGCAGCCTGATAACAGCAATCACACTGATGATTTATGAAGTATCTGCTAGGTGGCACGGAGCTAGAAGCTCTCCATATATCACTTCTGAAAAAAGATACCATCTTCACTCTGTAGATGGGGATATTGCTGTTGAGTGTTTAGGCAACTTGACCAAAACACACATGGCTGGGACCCAAATCTACCTGGCTCGGTAGCCCGTGTCTTTCCAGGCCACACTGCCCGTCCTTAAATCTTGCCCCCTGCAGTTTCTCATCCGCATCCTCAAATTACATGAAGTCCAACCCATGAGAAAACAAAAAGGCCTCTGGGAAAGTGGAGAGCGTGGGGCAGAGAGGGCGGTGAAGGCCTAGTGCCTGTGGAAAGGAGGCACTATTGACGGTGACAAGGAAAGGAGGAAGGGGCAGGACGAGGGCAGAGGGAGGGATGAGCTGGGACACTTGTGCGAACCAGAAGCTGCAGGGAAGCAGCCGCTGAGGAGGGAAGGAGAGGGGAAGAGAGAGGGCGCGTCCCAAGGGGCCAGATAAGGCCAAGGTACGTTAACATGTATAAACTGCACTTTGTTTTCTCCCCTTAGGACCTGCTCCTTCTTTGGCGCCTGCCAAGCAAAACTCACTTAACTCTTATCAGATTTAGCCAAACCTTGGGAAGGCTAGTAAGTCAAAGGCAGTGAACTGACGTCTGGTTTCAGAATATCCACATCAGAAACCTGGTCAGAACATGGAGAGGGGGAATGGGTAGGGAGGAACGTGGGAGTGCGGTTTGGGGGCCAAAAGTGTTATAAGTAAGGGGGGGAAAAAAAATAAACAGAAGTTAAATTTTACTCTGTGCTGACCTGGATTCCACTCTTGTGACCCTAGCTGGAGAAAAGCCCTTTGTCCCATGGCAGCCAAGTGTAGGGCCAGCTGCTACCGTTCAAATTAAGCCAAGCAGTGGAAAACTCTGTTGGTTTGCGCATGCGACGTTGGTTCCTGAGATTAGGCTGGTCCTTCCCTGCTCTCCTCCTCTCTTCTCCAGGCCAGGGGAGGCCGGTGCCTGTGCTGACACAGGACTTCCCTGGAGACCCAGACTGCACGCTGGTTCTCAGGCCCCTCCTTCAGCTTAATCAAAAGCCACCTGCAGGAAACTGGTGGTCAGATGGACTTTCCCACAATCCTCAGTTAGCATGACGTCAGGTCAGAAGGTTGCCCTGGAAGCCAATCAAAACAGAGGCAGACACATTTTCCCTGGGGCCGATGTCCAGACGGGTTTCTCAGCTTAGCTGCTCCCCACGCATCCATGCTGGTGAGCCAAGGCCGGGGCTTGCTTTTCTAATCTTCCCGAAGGTAGACAGGCTGGTTCCCTCAGCAGAGACTCAGAGTGAGGGGAACTGTGGGAATCAGGGAAGGGGACACCTCTTCCTTGACACCCTCCCTGTCCCTGTTGGACAAAGAGGGGGAAAAAGAACATACCGTGAGGTGCAAATGATGCCTGAGGAAGGAGCACTGGAGGAGTAAAGGCTAGAATATGGTGCTAATCAGACAGGAGTCTGAGATTTTTAAGTAACCAGAGTCTACTTCATGCACTTTGAAATTCCACATGACAAGCCTTTTGGGAGCATGGAGGATGGCCTCAGTCCACAGGGTCGTCCATAAATTCAGCTATAGAAAGACTGAGAGAAACAAGCTATCCAAAACGGATAACAACAATGGCTAGCACCCTTTCTGGTCCATCTGTTTACGTACCAGGCACTGTGACGGGTGATGCTCAAGCATGATCTCGTTTAACCCTCCACAGCAACCATTTAAGGTAGGTCTTATTGTTCCCATTTTACTGAGGATAAATTTTAAATGAGGAAACTGAGGCCTCAAGAGTTTTAGTAATTCCCCCCACAAAGTTTGGCTCTGTGCCAGGCACTTGTCATACCTTACCTCGTTTACTGCTATTGAACTGGAGTTGCCCTCAGATTCTAGTTAAACAGGAAATGCTGCGAAGGCATTAGAAGCCCCGCCCTGTGCCAAGGAAGGAGAACCTGTAGGAAGGAGTAAGCCGGTTTTGCTCCCTCTTTTGCCCCCGATGCAAATCATGGTGCTGGCACCTGGTTGTTGCCAATCAAGTTTTTGAAGAGAATGAAAATGATCATCTTGGCCCCAGCTTAAAGGTGAATTGTATTCCCCAACTTGGAAACCAAGAAGCCTGCAAAACTGATGCCCAAGGATCAAAAGCATGTATCTAGTGCCAGCTTATATGAGATTAATAAGTGTTTCATAAACGAGTGGATGAATAAATGAATGATTTCTCGCTCAGAAGTGTTGCAGGGCAAGGCTGGGCTACATTCCTATGCCCATTCCTACCTGATTTTCCATGTCTGTATTTTTCCATGTATGTATTGCCATGTCTGTGTGCCTCTCTGCTTAGAAGCTTTTGGCTGAGAAATATCAGGCCTGAAGACAAAGCTTAGCAATGTGAAATTAAGGCTCTTAGCCATTCCTTATTGAAAAATCACAGTAATGATTTTTTTTTAAATCCCATGATATATCTTACCCTCTTATCTATATTTATTTCTTCCAGTAAACAAAAAAATTTAAACAAACCCAAGAAAGCTTCTAGGTTCTTCTTCCCCTTTTGCAGGAAAGACAGTTCTTCAGACATAATTTCTTTAAAAATAAAGTGCATATAATTTACCACATTCAAGACTTAGAGTTCTCTATTTGCGGAAGATTCCGAAAATAGAAGCATCTGCCATAATATCAGGGCTTTAGAGCTGAAGCGTCTGTCCAAACGCACAGACTGGTATTTCAAAATATTGAGGTAGTCTCCAGCACGGCTGTGATGAATTCTGTCAGGAAAAGGAGGCCATTTTCATTCTTGAGCCCCCCACCTGGCTTTGCCTCACTGTTGACTTCCGTACCTGCCCGCAGCAATATGTGCTGGCCTGTGCAGGGCCACGCACCATCAATGGAATCCACTGTTTCCCAGCGGGGCACCTGCATGGCAGGCTCAAACAATGAGGCCATACCATAAGCCCCTCCTTTCTCCTCAGGGCACCCAGTGTGAAAGAAAACTTGTTGAGGCCTGGAAGCCCACTTGCATCATAATTAGACTGCTTGGCCCACAGTAAACCACCAACATCTCCAGGTGAACACAAGAAACTACTTCCCAATTTTAGGTACTTGCAAAGCTATGGGCCAAGGCAGCGTTAGCATGGGACTTGAGCTCTCTCCTCTTGCTTCTGAATGAATGTTAGGAGTGAAGACTGAGGAACAGTACCAGGCGCCCTACCTCTGCCTCTGACTTCCAGTTTTGTTTGGTTTTCACAAGGGGACATGCACCTTTAAGCTATCCTCAGATCTGTGAGCTCATCAAGAGTGGGACCCCATGACACATAACCTGGACCAGATCTTAGCCGGAGCTACAAAACACTGTATTCCACGATACAAAAAGTCTTCTCTGAGGAGGTGATAGTGCTATTATGACAATAAATATGGTTCAATTTAAAAATGCTTATTTATGACAATAAAAATTATTCCATTTGAAAATGTTTTACTCTTTCAATATCTTTTATTGATTTGTTGGTTTATTTGAATTTAAAAGACATAATGCAAAGGTAATGATCATGGCTTTTGCAGTCAGGCATACCTGGGTTCTAATCGGGTCCACCACATCAAGGATGTGTGAATTTGGAGTAAATTGCTTAATCTCTGAATTCCTCTTTTTATCATCTGAAAAATGGGGATATTGACAGCTAGAATATTACTGAGAATTAAATTAAATATTGTATGTAAAATATTTAGCACAGGCCCTGTACCACAGTAATAGGTCCTTAATAAATGATCACTGTTAGTCTGTTTTAATATAAGCCCAATGATAAATTAGTAAAGAATATGATGGTAGAATAACATCTTGAATGACATTGAGTTTCCAATGTCCACCTTCACCAAAACATAATGAGGTTTATAATTTTGCAATTAAAATTGATGACAAACCATCCCCACATAAATCCTGGAAAACAGAGAAGGTCAATGATTGCTTTAATCCGATTAAAGTTGCTTTAGTTCCGATTTGAGGGTAAGAGAATTCTAAGATCTTCAAGTTCTATACTATTCAAAAAAAGATAACCAGACGATTTCATCAGACCAAATTGTAAGACACATGTTAAGCAATTTAGGGCTGCTCATTGGAGGATATTTAAATCTATCATTTCCACTGTTTGGTTGAACAAGTCACCTCACCTCTGTGCCTCAGTTTTCTCATTGGTAAAACAGGAATAGGATTAAATAAGATAATAGAAGTAAAATACTTAGCCCAGGACCTGACTCAATAATCATTCAACAAATGTTAACTATGGCCACTCTTGCGTTACTGCCAACAAAGCTCTTTCCCTCTTATTTGAAAGTTTCCTGCACTCTGTCATCCTGTTATGTACCTTTGTCACTGTTTGGGGTAAATCTTGATATTGTTGATTTGGTGATGATTTGTAACATGTGCTATTAGACTTATTTCTCCACACAAACCTCCTTAAAACTGGATGGAGAATGTGCCCTGAGAGTTCTCACTGGAGGGGCAGCAAGTGGAAACAGGGCTCCAGAACCAGAAAATCGGAAGGGGAAATCACTGAACCTGGAGCAACCCATGTGGCTTTCATTAGCACCAGGTAACATACTCACAATTTAATAAGTACTCCCAGTGAGGACATAAGCTAGAGCAGAACCCAGTTTTGATTTCAAGCTACTCAGGCAAGAGGTCAAGGAGAAAATTAATACAATCTCTACCAGACCCAATGGGTTTCTCTTCTCACGGAGGAGAGATCATTCCAGTGCTACACCTTTTATCCCAAGCCTTAAAATAAATCTGGGTCTTTTCTGCTTAAGGAATTTATATGCAGTTTTACAAGGAGATAAAAGTTAAATGTAGCTATATGTTTAGCTGACTAATCAAAATAAGAGTAGATAAAATCAGAACTTCTCTGAAAAACTGAAGGTACATATATGTTGTATTTATGAAGAACCCACAAATATATCAGAAAAAGTCAAGAATATTTAAGAATCCTTTCTTTCATCTCTACTGTATTCCATCTACTCTAATTAGTTAATTAGTTAAAGGCTAGCTATAACCTTGACTATCATGGAGCTGGATCTAAAATGCAACATGTACAAAAAATTTTCTGTGATCTTAATCCTTTCTTATGACCTACAAGTGATATTTACATTTTTTTGGTTTATATCTTTATTTTTTCCTTAATTTGATTCTTGCTTTTCCTAGGCTGTGCCTCATACATTAAAATATTTGCATTCATTAAAAGTCATTAATTATATTCTAGTTTGTGTATGGACTTTCTTCCAAATGAAGGAAGCAAAGGAGACTATGATTTCCTTTCCTTTCCTCTGCCTGTGTCAGCTATAAGATATGAAGAAAAATTAATTAGGCTTAACCCTTGACTTCTCAATATGTGTGTTTTTCTGAAAGCTTCTCTGAAATGGAAAAGGATGTTTATGTGTACAAATAGGCCAGGATATTTTTTATCTATGTTATTTTTATTTAATCTGAACACTAATTTGGAACTGATTACTTTGCTAGATTATGAAACAACCCAAACAATATTTCACAAATAAAAGTTCACAGTTAAATTAATGGGGAAGCCACATATATGCCCGTGTACTCCTACTTCTGCACAATCTTGAAATTCCAGTTTACATTTAGTTTTGCCTGGAATATTATTTAAGTATTCTGGATATTTTGGTTCAGTATTGCAAACGTTAGGTTGTTCATGTATTTGTGTTTTTACAAATCAGACAAGGGACTGCAGTATAAATGGATTTGGGGCTGAAATTTATTTTTAAATATTTTAATTTGAATTTCTCATCATAATAAAGTTCCATCAGTGCCACTCCTCTTATATGGTTCTTGGATAGGTGTAAAGCCACTTTATTTTTGTACTAACAGAGAGAATTTTGATTCTGGAATAGTAAAAATGTGAGAAACAGTAATTGGGAAAAACATATACGATCAGGACAGGGTAGATTTGACTCACCTTCTAAGTCTCTCTTTCTGAGAAAAGTGTCTTTTCCCTCTGTACCATGTAGGGTACTGGGCGGCTGCTGGAGGGTACTGGGCGGCTGCTGGAGGGTACTGGGCGGCTGCTGGAGGGTGCTGGGCATGCATCCAGGGCAGCCCTGGGCTCATTCACCTCCACGGTCACACTAATGGGGGTGAGGAAAGCGCTGAGGGGGGCTTCTGGGAGATAGAACAGCCCCCAGCTGTTGTTGTTAAATGTGGACAGCCCCCTTCAGGTTGTCAATCTCCACGGTCCCCATTTGTTAACTCTGCCTGTTAACCCAGTTATGCTACCTGCCCTGCCCCCCTGCCCTGAAGCTGTGACCATCTGCATTTTTGACCCCCGCAGCAATAAATTGCACGCTGCAAAGACGTCTTCATATAATCCACCCACAGAGGAATCATTTATTGTTAAAAAATAACAGTGGTGAGAACTTCTTGGAAAATGCAAGTTTCCCACCTCTACTCTGCCCTCAATCTATCCTTCAGGCCCTTATGTGGACTACTTCGGTCACATTAAAATCCAGCAGCCCAGAGTACCCCAGAGGGGGGCATTTTGTTGGCGTGGAGGAAAGGACCATTTTAGAATAAGAGACACCATGAGGATCATTGAAGTTTCCAACCCTGAACAGAAAGGGCAATTTTGGACAACCCAAGGATGGCTTGGGGGCACTTGGGACTGGGTGAGCAGTGAGTGAAGGGAGAACCAAGAAGAGGGGATTCCACAGAGGGAGGTGGCCTGGAAGGAAAGGACAGAACGTTTGCTTCCTTTCCTGTGGGAGCAGCTACGGTGTCCTGCAAAGACTTTGTGGGGCTCCTCTGTATGAAGTCTGGAAAGCTGCATATCTCAGGCTTATCCAATCTCTCCCAGTCCATTGCAGACTTCACCTCCTTATCCAGTCCCCACCTTAAGAGGAAAGAACGGAGTGTCATGTGAGCGGAGCACAGATGCCAGCTGTCAGCTTGTCCAAGGAGGGAAGAGAGTCAGATGCTGCACTCTTGCCTGGGGCTTCCTCTGCCCTCAATGTCCTCCGTTCAGTTCTCGTGACTTTTCTCTATTTGAGAAAACTTCTATTCCTTGCAAATTCTTGTGTCTCCTATAAAATAAAGCTACTTAGAAAATTAACAGACTTAAGAAATCAATGCTTTTCTTCCCTCACAAAGAAAGGAAAGTATTGACATCACCTGAAGGGAACTTCTAGAAGCTAAGATCAGGTCATGTACAGACGCGCAGTTTCCATTCAAGAAATGGTCTCTTGGAAGGACTCGGTTGGAATATCTATCAGTAGAGACTTGCTGGCTGCCACAGAATTAAAACTAAAAGGGAAAGAAGTAATGTTCTCCAACCAGTAGCAATTCAATTATTTCAATAACACACACAACACACACACACACACACACACACGCAAAACCAATTGCTAATGAAAATAACTCATATCTTCATGTCCTCACTCTAAAAGAAACGAATCCATTCATTTCTGCCTAATGTGTCACACTGCCTAATGATGAAGCCAATAATAATAATGATAATGATAATAGTAATATTAAGTAACACATTTCCAGCGCTGTAAGAGCTTTACACGCACAATCTCATTTATTCTCTC